>NC_041750.1:26216106-27416106 GCF_004115215.2 Ornithorhynchus anatinus | reverse complement strand
AGTTCGGCCAGAGAGAGACCATCCCTGCCCACCGAGGGCTCACAGTCTAGAAAGGCGGGAGGCAGGCGTCAAAACGAGCGGCGTCCTCCCTCTCTGGACCGTAAGCTCCCTGTGGGCCGGGAACCCGTCCGCCGACCGGCGCGCCGGCCTCTCCCGAGCGTCCGGTACAGAGGGAAGGTCCACTGGGTGGGATGGGATGACCGCCGGCCCGCCCTCCTGCGCTAAACCCTCCGCCCCCGGCCGGGCCGGGGGAGGGGGCGCGGTTGCCGGGGCAACGGAGGGACGCTAACAAGGCCGTTGGGCCCAGCGGCGGGGGGAGGGGGCCGGCCCGGGCCCGTCCTCCCCGGCCGGGGGAGGGACCGGCTCATCACCTGCTGCAGCGGCCGCCGCGCCCGCCACAGGTCAGCCACCCTCTGCCACCCTCTCTCTGCCCCCTGGACCCGCGCAGCCGGCTCCCACCGCCAGGCCGGGGCAAGAGGCACCCCCTGCCTCTCTCCCTTCCTCTCTCCCAGCCGGCTGGCCTCTCTGTCCAGGGCCAGGGGGTCTCCCTCCCTCCCTCCTTCCCTCCCTCCTTCCCTCCCTCTCTCCCAGCCGGCTGCCCTCTCTGTCCAGGGCGAGGGGGTCTCCCTCCCTGCCTCCTTCTCTCCCAGCCGGCTGCCCTCTCTGTCCAGGGCGAGGGGGTCTCCCTTCCTGCCTCCCTCCTTCTCTCCCACCCGGCTGCCCTCTCTGTCCAGGGCGAGGGGGTCTCCCTCCCTGCCTCCCTCCTTCTCTCCCACCCGGCTGCCCTCTCTGTCCAGGGCGAGGGGGTCTCCCTCCCTCCCTCCCTCCCTCTCTCCCACCTCTCTGCCCTCTCCCCCACCTTTCCAGCTCCGGACTTCTAAAATGATCCAAATTTGACCGGCTGCAAGAGCCGGAGGAGAAAGGGGAAGGGGTGACACAGTACAGCCCCCCACCCCCCAACGCATTTCTCACCTCCCCTTTTCTCCCTTCTTCCTGCTTCTCGTCCTTCCGTCTGTCCTTTCTTTCCTTCCTCTCTCACCCATTTTCTAGCCCCTTAATTATAATGACAGTAATGATGATATATTTCTTGAGTCCTTACTATGTGCCAAGCACAGTTCTAAACGCGGGGGGTGGGGGGGAGAGACGAGGCGATCGGATTGTCCCACCTTGGGCTCACGGTCTCCATCCCCATTTTACAGATGAGGGAACTGAGGCGCGGAGAAGTTAAGCGGCTTGTCCGAGGTCGCCCGGCGGACGAGCGGCGGGGCCGGGATCAGAACCCGTGTCCTCTGACTCCCGAGCCCGGGCTCTTGCCACGAAGCCGGGTCTCCCTTCTTTCTCTTTTCTTTCTCTTTCCTTTCCCCCTCCCGCCCTTAGTTTTAATCCAGGCTCTGCCCCGTGTCTGCTGTGTGACCTTGGGCAATCACTTGACTTCTCTGTGCCTCAGTTCCCTCATTTGTAAATTGGGGATTGAGACCGTGAGCCCCATGTGGGACAGGGACTGTCCCCAACCTGCTTACCCTGGATCTACCCCAGTGCTTAGGACGGTGCTTGGCGTGTAGTAAGTTCTTCCCCAGTACCGTATTTATTGGGATTACTTTTTCCTCTTCCCGCCTCCCTGGTCAGTTTGCCTGGGAGAGGGAGGCCCGGGGGGCTCCGGAGCCTTGAGGTAGGAGGAAGCGGGGAGGGGGCGCTTGGTACGGTGCTCTGCACGTAGTAAGCGCTCGATAGATACTATTGACTGAGTGGGGAGTTGTGGTTTCTGGACAGTTTCCGGCTGCCCCCAACATCCCCTCTCTCCGCTGCCGTGCCCCGTGAGGGATCCGCCCTGTCGGCGTATCTGTCAAGCGCCGACTGTGTGACAGGCACCGTTCTGATAATAATCATGTTGGTATCCGTTAAGCGCTTCCTACGTGCCGAGCACTGTTCTAAGCGCTGGGGTAGGCCCAGGGGAATCGGGTTGTCCCACTTGGGGCTCCCGGGCTTCATCCCCCATTTTACAGACGAGGTGAGTGAGGCCCAGAGAAGTGAAGTGACTCGCCCACAGTCACACACACGGCCGTGCTGCGCCAAGAGCCGGGGTAGACGCGAGGAGATCGGGTCGGACGCGGTGCTCGGCCCGGCCTGGCGTGGGCTGAAACAGGTGCCAGAGCGGCCGCCCGGTGAGCCGGGGGGCAGCAGCCACGGTGAGGGAATCGACTCGCGTGGACGGGGCAGGAGTTGGGCGGCGCTTCCGGGCCCGCTCCCCGGCGAGACGGACGGAGCCGTCTAGGCCGCCCGGTTTTCCCTCCCTCCACCTCCCACCCCAGCGTCTGACCCCGTCCGTGTGTGTCGACAGAAAGAAAGGTTGGTCCTGGGCGGCGCCGGGCCCATCCTCCAGCCGGAGAGGAGGAGGAGGAGGAGGACGGGAAGGAGGAGAGGAAGAGGAGGGTGACCGGAAGACCATGAGCGGCACTAGGCCCAACTGCCTGTCGCAGCCCGTGGTGAAGAACGTCCTGGTCTACCGCAACGGGGACCCCTTTTTCGCCGGCCGCCGCCTGGTCATCCACGAGAAGAAGGTGTCCAGCTTCGACGTCTTCCTGAAGGAGGTGACCGGCGGGGTGCAGGCCCCCTTCGGGGCCGTCCGCAACATCTACACCCCCCGGGCCGGCCACCGCATCCGGAGGCTGGAGCAGCTCCGGAGCGGGGAGCAGTACGTAGCCGGGGGCCGGGAGGCTTTCAAGAAACTCAAGTGAGTCCCGTCCGGGGGCCCGAGGGGATTTGGGTTCGAGGAGAGAGGGGGCTTCGCCGTCTGGGGCGGGGCGCACGGGTCTGGGAGGCGGGAGACCCTTGTCCTGGATCCTGTCCCCGGGTGTCACTTCGCCGCTCGGGGCCTCGCTTTCCTCGTCTGTAAAATGGGGATCAGGGGCCGACTCTCCCTCCCTTGTAAACCGGGAGCCGTCCGTGGGACGGGGAGTGGGACGGCTGGTCGGGCAATCCATCAGTGGTTTAAACGGGTGCTTACTGTAGTGATAACAGGAATGCTGTCGGTATCTGTTAGGCGCTTACTATGTGCAGAGCACCGTTCTAAGCGCCGGGGCAGGCACAAGGGAATCGGGTCGTCCCACGTGGGGCTCACACTCTTCATCCCCATTTTACAGATGGGGTCACTGAGGCACAGAGAAGTGAAGCGACTCGCCCAGAGTCACCCAGCTGACGAGTGGCCGAGCCGGCATTCGAACCCATGATCTCTGACCCCAAAGCCCGGGCTCTTTCCGCTGAGCCACGCTGCCTCTCTGTGATGACGATGGTATCCGTTAAGCGCTTACTATGTGCCGGGCGCTGTATTAAACGCCGGGGCGGACACACGCGAATCAAGCCGGACACGGCGGGGCGCCAGACTAAGCGTGGCTTAGTGGAAAGAGCCCGGGCTTGGGAGTCAGAGGTCGTGGGTTCTAATCCCGGCTCCGCCACTGGTCTGCTGTGTGACCTGGGGCAAGTCACTTAACTTCTCTGTGCCTCGGTTACCTCATCTGAGAAATGGGGATTGAAAAATGTGAGCCCCGCGTGGGACAGTCTGATCGTGGCTCAGTGGAAAGAGCCCGGGCTTGGGAGTCGGACGTCGTGGGTTCTAATGCCGCCTCCGCCACTCGTCTGCTGTGTGACCGTGGGCAAGTCACTTAAACTTCTCGGTGCCTCAGTTACCTGATCTGTAAAATGGGGATGAAGACCGTGCGCCTCACGTGGGACAACCTGATGACCCTGTATCTACCCCAGCGCTTAGAACGGCGCTCGGCACATAGTGAGCGCTTAACGAATACCATAATTATTATTACTAAGCGCTTGCGGGAGGACAATACAGCAGAATTAGTTGACGTGTTCCCTGCCCCAGACGAGCTTACGGTCTATAGAGATCTGATGATCTTGAGCCGTGTCCAGCGCTTAGCACAGCGCTCGGCCTCGCATCCGTCTCTAACAGGGGCAGGGGTTGGTGGGAAGGGAGCAGGGAGGAACGGAAGGAGAGGAAGGACTACTGGGACTTGAGGCACAGGCTCCAAATTTGGGTGACAAACGAGCAGAAAACTCCTGGAATGAGAAAGCTGACGGGTTTGATGGGTCCTGGCCGTTGGCCTGTCCGACTTGGGCCTCCAAAAACGCGAGTTCCTTTTCAGAGGTTTATCTTCCCGACCCCGTGGGAAGTTGTGCAGGAAGCTCGCGTGGATAGAGTCAAGGACGTTGGCCACTGATTCATTTGTGGACAAGCGACTCTCAACGGGTCACCGGGGGAGAGTCAGGGATGGAGAGGGGAAGCGTCAGGGGTGTGGGATGGTCCGTGCCGGGTCGCTGGGGGAGAGTCGGGGCGTTGGATCCTCCGTCCCCGTCCAGGAGAACAACGAGCACGGATCCCTCTCGGGGTCCCGGTATCCCTGTCGGAGACGGAGTCCCGGCGGGCAGGATCCTATCTCTGACTCAGTCACAGTCCTGCCGGTACTTTTTAATCGCTTTTATTTTTAATATTCCTCACTCGGCTTTGATTTCATTCTCCGCCTTCTCTTTTGTTCAACGGAAGTTGCTTACGATCACCCGGCTCTGAGGAGGAGGACGGAGGCTCGGTAGGCTCGAGCCGTGGGAGGCTGTGGCTTGTGTCACCCTCCAGCTCGGAGGGTTGACTCTCCTCCTCCCATCTTTGGGTGAGACTGTGAGTTCACCGGGGGCGCGTGTCTATCGGATTGTACTCTCCCAAGCGCTTGGTTCAGTGCATCGCACGCGGTAGACGCTCAGTAAATCTGATTGGTTGGGTTTTCATTCTTCCCGGAGGCTTCGAGCGGAAACCAAGATGAGATGTGTGTCTGTGGGTTAGGAAACCTGCCTCTTGATCCTCCTCCATACTCGGTTCTTAGCGAGCGGTGAATAAGCGCTCTTTCCCCAGTCCAAGTCGGCCCTTCTCCACACATCCTGGCCCTTGCTCCTCTCTCTTCCTCCCTCACCCGATCACTCAGGAGGATTTGCGGAGCATCCGTTTTGCCCAGGGCCCCGCGATAAATGCTTGGGTGAGTGCCCTAGCTGGTAGACATGATCTCTGGCCTCAAAAATCCTGAAATTTAGTGCGAGGGATGTAATGTTTTACCGGTTTTGGAGGGAAGGGGAAAAAGAGGAGATGCCGTGAGCAATTTCTTAAGGAATAGGACGTGTAAATTGACATGTATTTAGAAGCAGCGTGGCCTAGTGGGTAGAACACGGGCCAGGGAGTCCGAAGGACCTGGGTTCTAATTCCGGCTCCACCACTTGTCCGCTAGGAGACCTTGGGCAAGTCACTTTTGCTTCCCTGTCCCTCAATTCCCTCATCTGTAAAAATGGGGATTAAGACCGTGAGCCCACGTGGGACAACCCGATGACCTCGTATCTACCCCAGCGCCTAGAACAGGGCTCGGCACGTGGTGGGCGCTTAACAAATACCGTCATTTTAAGTAGGAGGGAGGACGGGTACTGACTGTCCATTTTACCCTGTCCATTTTACAGTTGAGGTAACCGAGGGCCAGGGAAGCGGCGACTTGCCTAAATTGACACAGCAGGCAAGGGGCAGAGGCGGGATTAGAACCCAGGCCCTCCGACTCCCAGGCCTGGTCTCTCTCCACCGGGCCGCGTTGCTTTCCTGCTAGACTCTAAGCTTCTCCGCTAAAGGAGTATTTGCCTCACTGGTAACATTCAACACTATGGCATTTCCTGGTCCATTTAGGCTTCGCCTGGCTTCGTTGGCCAAGCTGCTACGGATGGACTTGTTCGGGTTTCACGTGCTTCATCCGAAGGACTTGGAGATCAAAAATCCAGAGGGAAGACCGCTTCACAGTTCTTCTACTGAGCGTGCCCTTGGCCCTAGATGATGGTGGATCAATCTCTTGGCTCCCCTATCCCCCCATCCCTTCCATCGAGCGTTGGGGGGAAAATGAGAAGCAGCAGCGTGTCCTAGTAGGAAGAGTACGGGCCTGGGAGACCCCGGACCTGGATTCTAATCCCGGCTCCGCCAACTGCCTGCTGTGTGACCTTGGGCAAGGAACCTCACTTCTCGGTGCCTCAGTTACCTCATCTAATAATAATAATGATGGTATTTGTTAAGCGCTTACTATGTACCAAGCACTGTTCTAAGCGCTGGGGAAGATATAGGGTGATCGGGTTGTCCCCCGTGGGACTCACGCTTTTTTAAATCCCCACTTTACAGATGAGGTAACTGAAGCGCAGAGGAGTGAAGTGACTTGCCCGGGGTCATACAGCAGACAAGTGGAGGAGTCGGGATTAGAACCCAGGTCCTCCTGAATCCCAGCCCCGTGCTCTCTCCACCAGGCCAATGGGTCATCTTGATTCTATTTATCTTGATTCTATTTATTGCCATTGTTCTCCTCTGCCCGTCTCCCCCGATCAGACCGTAAGCCCGTCAAAGGGCAGGGCCCGTCTCTCTCTGTTACCGATTTGTCCATTCCAAGCGCCTAGCACAGTGCTCTGCGCATAGTAAGCGCTCAATAAATACTAAATACTATTGAATGAATGAATCAAGCTTTTGGTGGAAACAAAGTGTATTTTAATATTCCCCCTTCTAGCTCTCCATTTGTGTTTTCCCCTTTTTTTTCCCCCCCCCCCAAAATGGTATTTGTTAAGCATTTACTACGTACCAGACACTGTACTGAGCCCTGGGGTAATTGCAAGCTAATCAGGTTGGGCACGGTCCATATCCCTCCCACCTGGGGCTCACCGTCTTCATCCCCATTTCACGGATGAGGTCACCGAAGCACAGAGAAGTGACCCGCTCAAGGTCGCACAGCAGACCAGTGGCGGAGCAGGGATTAGGACACAGGTCCCTTGGTTCGAATGCCCCACGTGGGACTTCCGCCGCCCGGCTTGACCGCGCTCACGGCAGTCTTCGCCCCTCTTTTCCTTTCAGCTACCTGGACATCGGGGAAACCAAGAAGAAGCTTCACGGAGAGGCCGCCAACGCTGAGGTAAGGGAACGCCATCCGAAATGTCCAGGCCAAGCCGGGCCCCTTATCACCTCTCCCCCTAAAAGTAACACCCAGGGGGTGCTTCGGGCCTTCCTCCGCCATCCAGCTGCCGTTCCCTCGGTTTCGCTCTTCTCGAAAACGACAAGCTTACGTTGACGGTGTCCTCGGTGACCCGGAGCTCACGCTGACCAACGGTAGATCGGCGGCGGGAGCTTACGTCGATAAAACCCTACGATACCGGATCGATGACCCGGAGCTCATGTCGACAGTACCCTTCACTAGCGGATCGGTGACAGAGTTGGTCGACTGCTTTCTAAGGTGACCCGGGGCTCGTGTGGACGAAACCCTACAAAAATAGAATCGACGACGTGGAGCGTCCGTCGGCAGTACTCTTCACTGAGAGGAGGTCGTGGGTTCTAATCCGGGCTCCGCCACTCGTCTGTTGTGTGACCCCGGGTAACTCACTTGACTTCTCTGTGCCTCAGTCACCTGCTCTGTAAATTGGGGATTGAGACTGGGAGCCCCATGTGGGACAGGGCCTCTGTCCAACCTGATTCGCTTGTATCCGCCCTAGAGCTTAGTAATAATGATGTTGGTATTTGTTAAGCGCTTACTATGTGCAGAGCACCGTTCTAAGCGCTGGGGTAGATACAGGGTCATCAGGTTGTCCCACGGGAGGCTCACAGTTTTAATCCCCATTTTACAGATGAGGTAACTGGGGCACAGAGAAGTTAAGTGACTTGCCCACAGTCACAGAGCTGCCAAGTGGCAGTTCCCAGCACATAATAAGTGCTTAACAAATGTCACAATTATTATTATTATTATTATTATTGTTGACTCTCTCCTACAGTGACACGGAGCTGATGTTGCCAAAACCCTAACAGATCGATGACAGGGTTGGTTGACGATGCCCTTCGCTAACAAACCAATGACGCAGACTCGGTCGACTGTATCCTACAGTAACACAGAGCTCGCGTTGACAAAACCCTACAGTAATAGATCAGTCAGACGGAGCTCGTGTTGACATTACTCTTCACTAACAAATCAATGACACGGAGTCGGTTGACTGTAGCCTGCGGTGACACGGAGCTTATGTTGACGAGGCCCTGCGGTGAGGACGTCTGACATGGAAGGCCAAATATTTGACTGGGGAGAGTTATAGCAATCTTGTTTCTTAAAAAAAATCCTCATGGTCTAGGACGCACAAGCCGCCAGACGAACAGAACTCCGACAGGATCGCGAGGGCCCTTTCAGGACACACCTCCCCTCAGTTCTCGACCAGAGTACCGTCTGTTCGCTGCCAATAATCTTCACTGATTTGATCGGTGACGAGCGCTCGGCTTGGAGCGGTCCACCTCTGCACCTAAGTTGTTTTTTAAACGTCTTTATCACTGCAGAAAAATCCTTGTTTTCGGGTGGCCCACAGGCTACACTTCACCACCGCTATCCCCGCAGAATTCATTCTCATCAGTTATTTTAATCAATGGGTCATTCACCTTATTGACTCTAAGTTTAACTCAAGAATCTGTATGACGTGGCCCACATGCATATAGATTTCTGGTCACGTGGCCTATTATTGAAAAAAAAACCTGGGCACCCCAGACCTACAAGGGTCGATGTGACTGGGGGGGGGGGGGTCCCCCTCAGACGGCCTCCCGCCTTTTCCGATTCCAGTTCCAAGACGGCAGACTGCGATGGGGAGGAGTCTGGGCGCCTTTTCCTTGAGCGCACTGGGATCCAGGGGTCATTCTTGCTTTCCAGAAATGTTCTGGAGCCCTTCATTTTAAGTGTCACTAAGCAGTAGTTATTTTTGAAAAGATGCCGTTCACGCCCACACGCGCTCCATGGTACAAGCCCAGGGGGAATTTTGAAAGAGAGCCCCAAATCCCCAAGGGATTCCGGGAGCAGTTGGCAGAAGTGTAAAGCTTTATTTCCATTCCTCAGTAGCCTAAAACTCAAGGATCCCATCCTTTAGGATACAGGCTTGGGGATATTTTTTGAGCCTCACCCAAAATGATGTCCCTAGTGCCTCGTGTCCCAGGTAGAGGTTGCCAGCCCGAAATAGGTTTGAAGGGGCTCAGTTTGGCATTTCAGAAAAGCCCACATAAATAGCAGACTATCTTCCTCCTCTACCTCTTTGTATTTTTTGCAAGAAGAGACAAGGGACCACTCAGTGTGCTCTACTCTCAGGGGTGTGATGGTCTGATAAACGTTTCCTATCTTTGTTCTGGTCCTTTTGAATTGATTTCAGAATTAATTAGTGGAAGCAACTTGCGATTTCTGGGCGTTAAATGATGTGTATCTAGAGAGACAGAGAGAGGGGTGGCTCTTTCACTTGGTTGAGCAATATCTAAATATTCTGGAAGAGATAAGACTCGCTTTTCAAGTCTGGTTGAGCAAGGCTTTGGCTCTCTGCAATCGATCTATCAATCAGTGGTATTTATCGAGCGCTTACTATGCGCAGGGCGCCGTATTAACCGCTTGGGAGAGGACAATATAACGGAATTAGCGGGTACGTCCCCTCATAGAGCAAAGCCTGCCGCAAGGCAGCTGAAATGTGAACTTTCCGACTTAGTAGGCGTAGCGTCGGCATGATGGGATTCGGCGCATACCAGGGAGGGGTGTCAAGCATCGTGCTAAGCGCTGGGGGCAGATGCAAGAAAATAATGACGGTAAACCCGCCTTGTTTTCTGTTGAGCAAAGAGGCCCGTTTGTTGCTAAGGCTGCAAAGGTTGCAAGGCTCGTAACCGAGCACTTATGAAGAGGGGCGTTTTCCGAAGATCATGGGCTCGGGAGTCGGAGAGACCTAGATTCCAATCCCCGGCTCTGCTTCTCGTCGGCCGTGGGCCTTGGGAAAGTCACTTCACTTCTCTGGGCCTCGGTTTCCACGTCTGTAAGCCCCACGTGGAAGGTGTCCAGCCTGATTAGCTTATATCTATCCCAGCGCTTACTAGAGTGAGTAGACACTTAATAACTACCGTGAGAAAGGGGCCGGGGCCCGGTGGGGATGAGGTGGACGACGATGTCTATAAATCAGGCGGTCACCGGGACCTCCGAATTTCCGTGGCAAGACCAGAGCCAGGTGGTGACGAAACCACTGCGGTTCCTGGGAACGACTGGGCGAAGATTCAGGTTTGCTCGGTCAGTCAGTCGATTGCATTTATTGAGCATTTACTGTGTGCAGAGCGCTGTACCAGGCGCTTGGGAGAGTACAATTCAATAATAGACACATTCCCTGCCCACGGTGAGATCACGGTCTAGAGTTTACAGTCCGGAGCCCTGGGTAGATTCACCCGTTGTTGGGTAGGGATTGTCCCTGTTGCCGAATTGGACTTTCCAAGCGCTTAGTACAGTAAGCGCTCAATAGATACGATTGAATGAATGAATGAACGTCTGCCAGTTGACTGCCGCGTGACCTCGGGCAAGCCGCTGAACTTTTCTGTGGCTCGGTTCCCTCATCTGTAAAATGGGGATGAAGACTGTGAGCCCCACGGGGGACGACCCGATCGCCCTGTATCGACCCCAGGGCTTAGAACGGTGCTTGACCCCTAGTAAGTGCTCAACAAATACCGTGATTATTCTAAGGATCATTTGGAACGTCCCGATTTTATTTTCTGCTGCCCCCTCCCTGCCCGCCGTGAGAATTCTGGGAGCCCGTTGAAGAGGAGGGCCTCTCTGGCCCTCCCTCCCTCTCCCCACCACCCCGGAGGATTCTGGAAATTCACCAAAGACCCTCCCTGGTTCCCACAAGGATTCTGAGAACCCTCCAGTGGCAACCCTCCTTGCTCCCCCTAAGGATTCTTGGAAGCCACCAGAGAGGAAGAAGGAGCGTGGAGAAAGGGGGAGCTCGGTCACCCCCCGGACTCCCAGAATGTGGCTCTATCCCCCCGCCGGAGCTGGGCTCCCATCCTGGGCTCGTTGGCTGGGCGGATGTCCAGCGGTCTTCAAAGCTCCGGATTAAAATTCCTCCCGAGTTCAGCGAGGGCTCGACAGTTCGCCTAAAATGGAGCTCCCACCGTGGGGGCTGGAAACGGGAGGGCTTTCTTTTGGGAACTGGGCTCGGAGCTGAGCTCGGGATAATCATTAACCTGGGTCGGGGACGTGTGGGGGACCCGGGAGGTTTTGCACACTGATCTTCTCGCTCAGGAATTCTGGGTTCAGGGGGACAATTCGCAGTTCAACAGTTTCACACGGCCAAGGTTTCCCGTAGTTTGGGCTCTTTGTGTGTACAGAGCCTTGATGGACACCGCCGCTTAAAAAATGATGGGAAAAAAGAACTTGAAACCCCCCCCTCCAATGATTAACTTCGTTGATATTCCTCCACCTTTAGCAGTAAACTAGAAAGCATTTTTTCCAAGGCCGGTGGGGAAGGGGGGGGAGGCGGCCATGACCTTGGGCCATACCAGACTTCATCTGGCTGGAATTTACACTAAAATGTAACCGATTTGGTTACGGCTAAGCAGGAAAAGGGGGGAAATGTCAAGAAGTGGCAGTAATTATTTATTTCTTTATTTATTAAGTGCTTACCGTGCAGAACACCGTACTGAGCGCCGGGAGGGAGTACACGGTTGGGAGTTAGACAGGGCCTCTGCCCCTCGAGGGGTGGCTCACGGAGCCTGACTTCGGAGGGTGGCTCCCTCCAGTCGATGGAGCTGCTCTTCGACGGGTCACGGATGCCACTCTGCCACCTTCAGCCGGGGGCTCCGTGCCGTCGGTCTGACGCCGGCGAGGTGAGGCGGGCAGGCCGGTAGGCTCCCGGGGGTCTCGGATCGGCGGGCTCAAGTCGACGACATCCCCCCGCCTCCCATCGTCTCGGCAGGGAGTCGGGGGACGTGGATTCTACTCCCGGGGGCTCTGCCACTTGCCCGCTGTGTGACCTTGGGCAAGTCTGTCCCTCAGTTTTTTCTCTGTGGCTCAGTTTTTTCCACTGCAGAATGGGGATCCCACTCCCGTTTGGACCGTGAGCCTCACGTGGGACGGGGACTCTGTCCGACGTGATTACCTTGTACCTACTCCAGCACTTAGAACAGCGTGTGTCACACAGCAAGCGCTTAGCGAATGCTATTTTTGAACAAAAGTCATTTCTCTGGGCCTCTGTTCTCTCCTCTGTAAAATGGGGGTTCCAAACCTCAAACCCTGTTTTCCTTCCCCTTTAGACTGTGAGTGTCGGACAGGGACTGTGACCGACCACTTGTTCTTTTATGAGTCCAGTGCTTAGACGCTGGGCAGCTCTGCCCCTCGAAGCAACGTGGCCTAGTGGAAGGGGCAGAAGACTGGAGCCAAGAGTCCGGAGTTCCAATCTTGACTCTGCTTACTGTCTGCTGTGCGACCTTGGGCGAGTCATTTGCCTACTCTGTTACTCCGTTTCCTCATCTCTGACTTGTAGGTTTAACATCCCGTCGCCTTCCCACGTAGACTGTGAACCCCGAGAGGGGCTGAAATTGCCCAATCCGTATCTACCTCGGGGCTTGGCACATAGTAAACACTTCACAAACACTATTGCTATTATTTATTCGATGGCGATACCGTCATCGGTTATGAGCCCCGTCGCCCTTTTTTTTAATGGTGTTTGGTAAACTCTTACTATGTGCCAGGCGCTGTACTAAGCCCTGAGCTAATCAGATTGGACACAGTCCACGTCCCATCTGGGGCTCACGGTCTTAATCCCCATTTTCCAGATGAGATGACTGAGGCCCAGAGAAGTCAGCGACTTGCACATATCCGTAATTTACTTATTTATATTAATGTCCGTCTCCCACATTAGACTTCATCGCGGGCGGGGGATGTCTCTTTACTGTTATGTGGTATTCTCTCAAGTGCTCAGTGCGGTGCTCTGCGCTCAATGAATACGACTGAATGAATGAAGGGCCACACGGCAGCCGAGTGGCGGGGCCGGGATTAGAACCCAGGTCCCCTGACCTCCGGGCCCGCTACCCATTCGGCCACGCTGCCTTGGCCTGCTGCGGGCTTAATTCCTACTTGTGTGTGTCGGGTCAAGTGTCTTCTCATCGCCGTCCAGCCAAAACACGGTCGGAGGCGCCGCCCACCGCGGCAGCAGCGACTTTATCGTTGCTTCTGGTCTCCGAGGCGCCAGGACCTCGGTCTCCGGTCGGCCCCCACCCCGTCAGGCTCTTGAGCAAGCGCGGATGTTGACAGTCGGTCACCTCGGCGGAATGTTTGGCTCGCTCAAATCCCGTTCACCTCACCCCGTCGGGCCGCTTACGGAAAAGAGCGAAAATGGTGGGGAGTGGGCCCTTTGGGTCGGAATTCCTGAGGCGGCTAATATTTAACCGCGGTCGGTTCTCTCTAGGAAATGTCTGTGCCGGTTTGAATCGTCACCCATCCTTAGCTCTGCCGTTCACCTCTATCCGGAATTCATTTTAACGTCTCTCCCTCCTAGACTGTAAGCTCCTGGCGGGCGGAGGTCGAACCTAAGCGGCGTGGCTCGGTGGAAAGAGCACGGGCTTGGGAGGCAGAGGTCGTGGGTTCTAATCCCCGCTCCGCTACTTATCAGCTGGGTGACTTTAGGTCTCTGTGCCTCAGTTCCCTCGTCTGTAGAATGGGGATAAAGACTGTGAGCCCCACGTGGGACAACCTGATTGCCCTGTATCTCCCCCGGCGCTTAGAACGGTGCTCGACACCTAGTAAGTGCTTAACAAATACTATTATTTTTCTTCTTGTTATAACCTACCCCCTCTGCTGTGGTTTCCTCTCAGAAGTGGTGAGTACGGTGCTCAGGCGCAGTAGGCGTTCAGTAAATACCACTGATTGATCTCCTCGGTTAGATTATCAGCTCTTTAAGGGCAGGGGCAGTACCTTCTACTCTAACTGTATAATCACAAGCTCTCTGTTCCCGGCTGGCGCTCAATGAATACCATCAATGGATTGATCTATTTCTTCTTTTCTCGGCAGTAGTTCATTTTGTTGGGGATCTAAAAGCCTCGAGGACCAAACCAGCATTTCATACGCTCAGTAGGGCCAAGTGATTCGACCTAACGTAACTGAGCTGCCCACTTATCCTCAATTTGAGCAATGAAAAGAAAACATGGATTCTCGATTATCATTGCTCTGGAAACCAGTGGAAAACAGCTCAAAGTAATGGCAATAATTTCAATTACTCAGAACTAGGTTGGTCTCCCAGTTCTGGTCTAGAGAACTGGTATTGGGTATAGAGAAATCCGCCCGCATCCCGTCTCCTTGACCCGTACTTTTCCCAATTTTGTTCGATTCCAAATGTGATGCACCGCGAGTCCTCGGAGGAACTTACCGAGGTGGGAAATTCTGATGGAAAATGGCTGACGCTGGCAGCGGCGTTTGCCCTCAGTCGATGGTATTTATTGAGCGCTTACTGTGGGCAGAGCACTGTACTCAGCGCTCGGGAGAGTCCGATACAGCTCCCAGACCTTGGCCCTGAGCTGACTCGGTGGATTTCGGACCCTCCTCGGAGTCAGTTTCTCAGCCCTCCTCCAGCTCGCTGGGCAAATACCCTCTGTTTAGAGATCTCTCAGCTGGCCTCTCTGGGCCTCGGTCTCCTCAGCCGTAAAATGGGGATGAGATAGACTGTGATCCCCGTGTGGGCCGAGGGGACCACGTGTCCGATCGAAGAACCTTCTGTCTGCTTCATCTAACGCTTGGCACGTAGAAGGCGCGTATGAAATGCCACGGGTGTTAATCTGGGGAAAAAGGAGGACCCTCCAACTCCACACGCTGTCATTCGGGCTTCTCTCAAGGCCGACGGCGGAACTCCAGTCCTCCCCGGCCCCCGACGGGGTCACGCAGCGGTTCGTCGGGGGGCCGCTCACGGGGACCGTTGGCCCGTCTCCTCCCGCCGGGCCTCCTCAGAGCCGGGAGCCCCGGTGGCCCTTGTGTCTGAGCAAGAGGAGCGCCGTGGCTTAGTGGAGAGCGCGCTGGCCGGGGAGTCAGAAGGACCTGGTTCTGATCCAGGTTCTGCTGTGTGATCTTGGTCAAGTCACGTCACTTCTCTGTGCGGCAGTTCCCTCCTCTGCAAAATGGGGGCTAAGACTGCGAGGCCTAGGTGGGACAGGGTCTGTGTCCAACCTGATTAGCTTTTATCTCCCCCAGCGCTGAGTACAGAGCCCGGCACTTAGTAAGCACTTAAATACCACGATTATTGTATTATTATTAAGACAGAAGCCCTCTGCTCTCTCTGCATTGGACACTTCCACCCCGTTGGGTTTTTTCTCCACCGTCCTCCATTCCAAAACTCCCATTCTCCTCGTGGCGCTCCCCGAATACTCTCCCAGGGGCTGTGTCCTCTCGTCTTCTTCTTCTTCTCCGCCCTCCCCAGTGGGCTGGGAAGGGATTGGCCAGAGCTAAGTGCACTTAGCTCTTGCACATGCCCACACACTTGGGCACACACACGCACACGATTCTGCCAATGCCATGATATTACCCTATTTATTTTGTTAGTGAGGTGTACATCCCCTTGATTCTATTTATTGCTGTTGTTTTTGTCCGCCTGTCTCCCCCGGTTAGACCGTGAGCCCATCAATGGGCAGGGACGGTCTCTCTCTGTTGCCGAATTGCGCTTAGTACAGTGCACGAAGTAAGTGCTCGTTAAATACTACGGAACGAACATCCGCTAAAACATTTCCTTTTCTCTATTATGAATCCCCTCCATCGTAAGATCGAGATCCCCGGATAATGAACGGTGCCATGTGGAGTTAAACAGGGGCCCTGTTCAGCTTTTCTGAGGTCTCCTACACTTCTTTTATCTTTATTATCTCTAAATCTATTTATTCTTAAACATGATGTGAATAATGTTAAGTAAAGTTAGGGATTGTTAAGCACTAATAATACTACTGATGGCAATAATAATAATGGAAACCCATTACAGGACTCTCAGACATCAGCGTATCCAGACCCTCCCGGAGCCTACACATCTTTTTCTGCCTGCCCAACTTCCCGCGGTGGGTGGATTTTGTATCCTTACCTCCCGCTGGGTGGAAAACATATTTTCCTTTTGTGTTGAACCTACCCCCTCCGGTGTCCAAATTCCCCCTTCTATGAAGCTTGATAAACGTTTCAAAACAAAGATTGCCCAACCAATCCAGCCCGTATTGGACATGGAAACTTACTCTGATTTATTATTCTACTTCCCCTCCCCATGTGTGGACCTGGAAATTAATCTTCTGATAGCTATGGCAGGTCTCAGAGCCTCCTGTAGAAGTCAGATTCTGCAAGGTATTGTTTGGTCCGAAGTATCCGGGCAACGTAATTAGCACAACAAGCTATCTAAACACGGTAACCCTTCGGAGCGCTCCTAATGAAAGCAGGACCACCAGGGAATCTGCCTGGGTCGACCAGACGGCCCGTGCAAACAAAACTGCCTACTAGTTGGCTCGTAGCTAATTGGGGTCACCGATGTCTAAGGTATCGCCCGTGTGTGATGGGATTTAAAAAATAATAATAATCATCATCCCAGGGACTCGGTTAATGAGTTCGCCCGAAGAATTTTAGCTGGGCGTCTTGGGCTGTCCTTTTCCACCCAAAAGGACGAGTGGCGTGGTGGTTTTCCATTTTCAGAGGCTCATCCGTAAGATCGGGTTAGGAGCTCCGCTCTTCCTCCCCCCTGGGCTGTGATCGCCGTACGGAACAGGGGCTGCGTCTCCTGCGATTATCCCTGGTCTGCCTCGATGCTTCGCGTGGTGCTTGGTGCATAAAAAAAATTCCATCCTTCTTATCAATCAATCAGTGGTATTTTGGGAGCCCGTACTGTGTGCGGAGCTTGGGAGAGATCCTTATAAAAGGGTTGGTAGATGTAATCCCTGTCCACGAGGAGCTTGGAGGCTACAAGGGATCCTGTCTACTAATTCTACCGTCCTCTCCCGAGCGCTTAATACAGTGCTCTGCAAGCAGAAGCCTCTCTGTCGGTACTATCGATCGATCGATCGGCTAGCGTGAAGTCCCGGCAGAGGGGATGTTGACTGTGTTGACTGAAGTCGAACGTGTCCCCCGAAGTCGTTATATCGTGCTCCCCCGGGGGCTTAGGACAGTGCTCTGCGCTCAGTAAGCGCTCAAAAAATATGACCCGTCGACTAATACCTCGTTACTAATACTACTGATTGAGCCTGCTCAACCGCCACTGTGAAAGGCGAGTTAAATACGTGTCGAATTTTGAAGATATGCATCGCAGTTAGCGTTTAACAAATGCCAGCGTTATTATTATCACCATCAACTCAAGTCGGTGGGGTTAAATTGGTCACAACCGTGAAGCCTGAAGGATTCCACCCCAGTGTCAGATCCTGACGAGTTCCGATCTCTTCCGGAATGTTCCAGAAGTAAAGCCACTCAACCAAAAGCGAAATCCTATTTGGTAGATGAAACCTAAAATGGCGCCGTCTCTCCCAGGCGGCCCCGCGTTCGAACCTCTGGACAATCTTGCCGTAAAGCCGGTTGACTTAGCCACTAAACCCGTTGTTTTGTTTTTGCTGACAGTCATCGGAGGAAAATGTGAGTATCCTGCGGGGTCCATTCGGTGGGTCGTCGGGTGTGACGGCTGTTATCGACAGCGGTGAAAAAGAAAAGTTTCCCAGGACTTTGGGAGTCAGGTCACTCCTCTAAAGTCACCATGGGGTCCATAAGCGTATCAGTAAGCCCTGAATTAATTTATTACCTCTGCTCCCCAGACTCCCCGGCTCCAGTTCTGTGATGTTTGGCTTTCTTAGGCACCTATTAGGGAAGCAGCATGGCCTAGTGATAATAATAACAATAATGGTATTCATTAAGTGCTTACTCTGTTCCAGGCACCGTAATAATAACAATGATGATGATGATGATATCTGTTAAACGCTTGCTATGTGCAGAGCACTGTTCTAAGCACTGGGATAGGTAATCAGATTGTCCCATGTGGGGCTCACACTATTTACTCCCCATTTTTACAGATGAGGGAACTGAGGCACAGAGAAGTGAAGCGACTCGCCCGAGGTCACACAGCAGACAAGTGGCGGAGTCGGGATTAGAACCCACGACCTCTGACTCCCAAGCCCGGGCTCTTTCCACTGAGCCCCGCTGCTTCACTTAGCCCCGTACTAAGCACTGGGGTAGATAGAAGCTAATCAGGTTGGACACAGTCCCCGTCCCACATGGGGCTCGCAGTCTGAGCCCCCGTTTTGCAGAGGAGGGAACTGATGCACGGAGAAGTGAAGCGACCCGACCAAGGTTACACGGCAGACCGGTGGCGGAGCCGGAAATAGAACTCAGGTCCTCCGACTCCCGGGCCTGTGCTCCCTCCACTGGGCCGTGCCGCTTGGAGAAGAGGGGGTCATCGCTCAGCTTGAGCCTCTCCAGCTTCCAAAAGTTAGAATCCCCGGGGCTTGGGCTTCATCCTCGGAGGGCCTCTTCCCTCCTTTGGCCTCCGGGTCAGGGTTGCTCTCCCGGTCGGGCTGCCGCCGCCTCCGTCTGCCTCTCCTTCTCCTCCCTCAACCCCCGTCTTTAAGACGGCGCCTTGTAGGGGTGGTTGGTTCGCTGAGGAATCGGCTTTCAGGTGGGATGTAAATAATGATAATACTAGTAATAACTGTGGTATTTAAGTGCTTACTAGGTGCCCGGCACCGCACCAGGCGGGGGGGATGGACACGAGCAAATGGTGTCGGACGGAGTCCCTGTCCCACGTGGGGCTCAGAGTCCTAATCCCCATTTTACAGATGAGGGCACTGAGGCACAGAGAGAAGCAGCGACTTGTCCAGGGTCACCCAGCAGACGGGTGGCGGAGCCGGGATTAGAAACCAGGTCCTTGGGACTCCCAGGCCCGTGCTCCATCCACTGGACCTCCCGTAGGGGTCTTTATGGCTCTTTACTAATCCCCTGATTTGCCCCGCTCCCCCTCCGCGTCCCCGGTGAGAAGGAGAGCGGCTTCCTGGGGCAGTGGAGCTGCAGGGGGAATAATCGAACCCCTTCCCGCCCCTCGGATTGCCCCCGGGCCTAGCCCTCTCTCTGAGGGGGCCAAGGCGTGGGCTCCGGCCCAGATTCCCGACCCCACCTTCTCGACTGAAGGCCGGGCCCAACCCCAGCCTCAACCGCCGCGGCCTTCCGGCCCTCTGGGCTCCGGAACTCCGCCCTCTTCCATCTCGGCCAGAGATTCCCCGGGGGAGCGGGGGTCGGTTAATCTGTAACGTTTTAACCGTGAAGGGTCACCCTACTCCAGACCACGGAGCCGCGGGCAAGAGTCCATTAATTCGGGCCGCGGGGGCCGGCGGGCTTTCAGAGGTTAAAAATAGCCCTTGGGAAACGGGTCTCCTGCTTCGAAGAAGCGGGTTCGGGAGGCTCCCGGGAGAACCGGGGCTTAATCTTTCGCCAACGGCGGCTGGGCTACGGACCTCAGAAGAGCAAAGGTGGTGGCCGCCGACCCCGGCTGGGTCAGGGGGCAGAGGTGGGTAAGGGTGGGGGTGGGGGATTTGGTCATCAGTCTACCCCGGTGCTCAGTACGGTGCCTGGCACATAGTAAGTGCTCAACAAACACCGTCGTCATCATCGTCATCATCGAAGGACGAGATAGCGCTTACCGTGTGCCAGGCGCTGTTCCAAGCGCTGGCGGAGATGCAAGGTACATCAGGTTGTCGTCCCACGCGGGGCTCACAGTCTTCATCCCCATTTGACGGACGAGGGAACTGAGGCCCAGAGAAGCGAAGCGACTCGCCCGAAGTCACACAGCCGGCGAGTTACGGAGCTGGGATTAGAACCCACGACCCCTTGCAGGGTCTCACATTTAGCACATCCAAAGGACCAGCTTGTAGGGAGTAAATTCAACCCATACCGGCTGCCCAAGCCAGCCGTTCTGGTGTTTTAACCCCGTTGCCGTAGTGAGGGAAGAAGTATTTCTAGGGTCTGGTCTGCCTTTCCGGCTGATTTCCACACTTGCCGGTTTGCCCGCGTGGCAGACGGTTTCTCTTCCGTCGGCCAATCGCTGGTACTTATTGGTATTCATCGTTTATTTATTCAATGGCGTCGATTTACCCGAGGGAAGTTGATCAGGTCGGACCAGATCCCCGTCCCGCGTGGGGCTCGCGGTCTCCCTCCCCCGTTTTCTAGATGAGGAAACCGAGGCCCGGAGAAGTGAAGTGACTTGGCAAAGGTCACCCAGCAGACGGGGCCGGCCCCCACCCACTAGGCCGTGCCGCTTCTCTGGCGGCATCAGAGTCGGGGCTGCCGGAAGGATCACCGGTGCTCGATTTGGCTCCCTTCCGGACGGGGAGCGGGCTCGTTCCGTCCGTTAGCGTGAGACGTGCGGATCCGCGGCCCGGGAAGAGCGAGGGAGTTACCGGATGTTTTAAGACGAGGCGGGGCCTGGGCCGGTCGGAGAGTCCGGAGGGGGCCCCGGGTCCACGTGGCGCGACTCACCCGGCCCTTGTCCTCTCGTGCAGGTGAAACCGGTCGTCCACAGCAGGATCAACGTGTCCGCGCGCTTTCGCAAGCCCCTGCAGGAACCCTGCACCATCTTGTAAGTGGGCGGCCCACCCGGTCGGCAAGTGAGACCGGCCCGGCAGCTTCCTTTCCGCTTGCCCTTGGAAGGACAAACAGACGGACAAATAAACAGAAAGGCAACGGACAAAGAGACGAGAAGAGAAAGTGGTAGAGCCGTTACAGTGCCCAACACGTAGTAAGCACTTAGATACCAGAATTATTATCCTTATTCCGCTCGCCCTTCTCCCTCTCTCTTTCTCTCTTTCCCTCTCCCTCTTTCGCCCTCCTGCAGCTTGATCGCCAACGGAGACCTCATCAATCCAGCGGTGCGCCTTTTCATCCCCCGGAAAGCCCTGAACCAGTGGGACTTGGTGCTGGAAATGGTGACGGAGAAAGTGGCCCTCCGCAGTGGGGCAGCCCACAGGTGAGGAAAGGCCACTCGCTTCATCATCGCCGGTATTTCCCGAGCGCTTACTGGGAGCAGAGCGTTTGTTCTAAGCGCTCGGAAGAGGGCGATCCAACCGTTCGAACGTGGTATTTGTTAATATCAGTTCTCTTGCTTCTGGCATTTAATAATGATAACGACGCTGGTATTTGTTGGGCGCTTACTACGTGCCCGAGCGCCGGGGGAGATACAACGTGATCAGGTTGTCCCACGTGGGGCTCACACTCTTCATCCCCATCTGACGGGTGAGGGAACTGGGGCACAGAGAAGTTGTGACTCGCCCAAAGTCACACAGCTGGGATTAGAACCCGCGACCTCTCGCAGGTGCTCACATTTAGATTTGGTGCGATCGCCGGTGACCGCTCACCGCTTCCCCCTCAACTGGAAAGGTTCTTTACGAGTGGCTTCAGACGGGCTCGCCGAACACTGTCTGGTGCCTGAGGCTGCTCTGCGCATTGCCCTTACTCTCCCAAGCGCTTAGTACAGTGCTCCGCACACCGTAAGCGCTCAGTGAATACCACTGACTGCCCTTCGACCTTCCTGTCGGCCCTCGTGGCCGGCATGGTGAAGGGATGGGGAATAACAATAACAACTGCGGTATTTATTAAGCGCTTTTTGTGTGCCAGGCACCGTACTAAATGCTGGAATGGATGCGAGCACACGGTCCCTGCCCCGCGGGGGGCTCACGGTCTCGATCCCCATTTTACAGATGAGGGAACTGAGGCCCAGAGAAGCCGCGTGGTGTATCGGCTAGAACCCGGGCCCGGGGAGTCAGAAGGTCGTGGGTTCTAACCCCGGCCCCGCCACGTGTCTGCCGTGTGACCTCGGGCTAGTCGCTTCCCTTCTCTGGGCCTCCGTTGTCCGGAAAATGGGGATCGAGACTGTGAGCTCCACGTGGGACGGGGACCGTGTCCAACCCGACCTGCTTTTATCCACCCCGGTGCTCAGCACGCTGCCTGGCACACAGTAAGCCTTTGCTAAAATGCTTTGTTAAGCGCCTACTGGGTGCCACGCACTGTACTAAACGCTGGGGTGGGCGCAAGCAAATCAGGTTGGGCACAGTCCCCGTTCCACGTGGCCTCACAGTCTCAATCCCCATTTTCCAGATGTCCTTCCGACCGTCAGGCCCGCGCTCTCTCTGCTAGGCCACACCGCTCTTCCCGAGGACTCTCCCGGGTCCCGGACCCCAGACCCCTCTTCCTACCTTTCTGGGGCTGGGACCCCGTCACCGGACGGGGATCGACCCCATCTGCTGCCGGATTGTCCATTCCACGCGCTTAGTACAGCGCTCTGCACATAGTAAGCGCTCGATAAATACTATCGAATGAACGAACGGGGCTGAATGAAGCCCTGGAAGGTCCGTAGGGCTGGCAGCGCCCGCCCCCCCACTCTCCCGCCCCGCCCAGTCCCCTCACTTCCTCGTTCAGCCTCTCCCACTTCCCTGCCCTGGGGCAGATACAAGGTAATGAGGTCGTCCCCCGTGGGGCTCACAGTCTTAATCCCCATTTTACAGAAGAGGTAACTGAGGCACGGAAAAGTTAAGGGGCTTGCCCAGGGTCACGCAGCGGGCAAGTGGCGGAGCCGGGGTTAGAATCCACGTCCCCCCCCCCCCACTTCCCCGCCCGCCCCAGCCCCTCCACGGTGGACGGGCGGGAGCCGTCCGGCCCCGTCCGTCTGCTTGACCTCCGACTCCTGACGCCTTCTCGCCCTCCGCCTCCCTGCCCCTGTCTACTTACCCCTCCGCCTTCCACCGCGCCCCCCCCGCCCCCCGGTTCCTCCCCTCCACCCGTCTTCCCCCCGACCCCTCCCGGCCTAGGATGGACAGGTGGAACCGGTCCGGCCCCGTCCGGCTGCCGGCCCCGTCTCGCCCCCGACCCCCGGCCGTGCCGACTCGAGCCTTGCAGGTCCAGTGACTTCCCCGATTCCTATCTGGAGCCCAGAGGGAAAGGAAGAGGAGGGGTGGGGGGGGGGGTCAGGAGGAGGCCAGGGAAAATCCAGAGCCAGGACGGCGGCTTCGACGTCTGGACCGACGGGGACGTTCATTCCTGCCCGTGTCCGGGTGCGTGTGAGAGAGAGCGAGAGATTCTTTTTCTTTTCAAAATGATATTTCTTGAGCTCTTACTATGTGCCAGGCACTGCTCTAAGCACTGGGGTAGATGCGAGCTAATCAGGTTGAACGCAGCCCGTGTCCCACCTGGGCTCACGGCTCTAATCCCCGTTTTTCCGCCGGGGTCACCGAGGCCCGGAGAATAATAATGAGAACGTTGGTACCCGTTAAGCGCTCACTATGTGCCGAGCACCGTTCCAAGCGCTGGGGGAGATCCGGGGTCATCGGGTCGTCCCCCGTGAGGCTCCCGGTTAATCCCCATTTTCCAGATGAGGTCACTGAGGCCCAGAGAAGTGAAGTGACCCGCCCACGGTCACACGGCTGCCGAGTGGCAGAGCCGGGATTTCGAACTCATGACCTCGGCCTCCCAAGTCCGGGCTCTTTCCGCTGAGCCACGCGGCCTCTCGGCCCCGCCGGGTGCCTGCCGGGTGACCTCGGGCAAGTCACTTCTTCTGTGTTTCGGTTCTTCAATCGTCCCTCCTACTTCGACTGTGAGCCCCCTGTGGGACAGGGACTGTTCGGATCTACCCCAGTGCTTAGAACAGGGTTTGACCCATAGTACTCCCTTGACAAATGTCACAGAAACAAAAACAAATCCCCCCGGCTCCAAAAAAACCTCACCGCCTCTGGTTTGTTCTCTCTCCGCGTGATCGCGGCAGCCCTTCAACGGGCCCTTTAACGAAGCGGCGCGGCTCCGTGGAGAGAGCCTGGGCTTCGGGGTCAGAGGTCACGGGTTCGACTCCCGGCTCTGCCACTCGTCCGCTGGGGGACTGTGGGCGAGTCGCTTCACTTCTCTGGGCCTCAGTGACCTCATCTGTAAAATGGGGATTAACCGTGAGCCTCACGTGGGAAAATCTGATGACCCCGTATCTACCCCAGCGCTTAGAACAGTGCACATAGTGAGCGCTTAACAAATACCAACGTTAATTTAACGTCGACCGGGATTCCCAAATCCGACCCCTTAATGTTTTGACAGACTTTACACCTTAGAAGGGAAGATGGTGCAGAGCGGCTCGGAGCTGGAGAACGGCCAGTTTTACGTTGCGGTGGGCAGAGACAGATTCAAGAAGCTGCCTTACAGCGAGCTGCTCTTTGACAAGTCAACAACGAGAAGACCTTTCGGGTAAATAGGGTTCCCTCCTGGTCAATAATAATAATAATGATGATTGTGGTATTCGTTAATAATACCGTTGGTATTTCTTAAGCGCTTACTATGTGCAGAGCACCGCTGTAAGCGCTGGGGGAGATCCAGGGTATCAGGTTGTCCCACATGGGGCTCACAGTCTTCATCCCCATTTTCCAGGTGAGGGAACTGAGGCCCAGAGAATAATAATGTTGGTGTTTGTTAAGCGCTTCCTATGCGCCGAGCACTGTTCTAAGCGCTGGCGTAGACACAGAGTCATCGGGTGGTCCCACGTGAGGCTCACGGTTAATCCCCATCTTACAGATGAGGGAACTGAGGCACAGAGAAGCGAAGTGACTCGCCCACAGCCGCACAGCTGACAAGTGGAAGAGTCGGGAGTCAAACCCGTGACTCCGAAGCCCAGGCTCTTTTCCACCGAGCCACGCTGCTTCCCGGAGAAGTGAAGTCACACAGCTGGCAAGCGGCGGAGTGGGGATTCGAACCCGTGACCTCGGACTCCCAGGCCCGGGCTCTTTCCACTGAGCCGCGCCGCTTCCCTACACTATAACACTCTAACAGACGCGTTCCCTGCCCGCAGCGAGCTGACGGTCTATTGGTTTCAGTAGATGTAGGTGAGGAACGATGATTCCATTTTAACTCTCGTCCAAGGCAAATTTGACCCAGCCCGGGCCGGGCGTTGGCCTGGAGTCAAAGCTTCGGCCTTCAGAGGAGGGCCAGGCGCTTTCCAAAACGTTCAGATCGCATCCGCTGTGATGGACGCAAACCCAAGTGGAAAATCTAAGCTCCGGAAAGAATGGAGAAGTGTGTTTTTGTCCCGGCCGGCTGGAGGAGGTGGTCACCCCACGTCTCCGTACCTCCAGCAGAAACGAAATGGGAGACGTGTGGCTCGGTGTTGCCGCGAAATATTTCTTTTTTGGCATATGTTGAGCACCCCCTGCCGCGCGGCGTATTAAGCGCCCAACGATATCATTCCGGGATCGTGTCCCCACTCCTAAACTCTGCTTTTTTCCCCGCAGTCAGAAAGCCTCCTCGCTCCCCCCCATCGTGGGATCCAGGAAATCGAAAGGGAGCGTAAGTATCGGACGCTAGAGTCGATCGATGGGGTTCGTCGAGAGCTCGCTGCGTGCAGAGCGCTGTAGTAAGCGCTTGGGAGAGGACGGTATGACGGAATTGGCTCGATGGTGTTTAATAATAATGTTGGTATTCGTTAAGCGCTCACTGGGTGCCGAGCACCGTTCTAAGCGCTGGGGGAGATGCAGGGCGATCAGGTCGTCCCACGTGGGGCTCCCGGTCTTCATCCCCATTTGACAGATGAGGGAACTGAGGCCCAGAGAAGCCAAGTGACCCCACGCGGGTCTCTCGGCGGCATTGGCCAATGGTTGGGTGGGGGTGGGGGGGGGGTCCGCCCCGCTCCGCCCAGCGCCCCGCGTCCCCTTCCTCCCCGCCCCCAGGGCAACGACCGCCACTCCAAGTCCACGGTCGGGTCCGGCGACGGCTCGTCCCCGCAGCCCCCGAAGAGCAAGGGGAGGAAGATCGGGCCGGGCACCGAGAGGCCCGTCAAGACCGGGCAACGGGCCCCGCGGGTGTCGGCCCGGGACCTCCCCGAAGGCGGTGAGTGCCGGGCGGGCGGGCGGCGGCGGGCCTGGGGGCTACGCCAACCAGCCGCACCCAGCGAATCGCGTTGGACGCGGTCCCCGTCCCACATGTCCCCCATGTCTGCTGCGTGACCTTGGGCAAGTCACTTAACTTCTCTGGGCCCTCGCTACCTCAACGGTAAAAGGAGGATTAAGACCGTGCGGGACAGGGATGGGGGTCGACCCCGTTTGCTCGTGTCCACCCGGTGCTTAGGATAGTGCTTGGCACCCAGTAAATGATAATAATAATGGGGTTTGTTAAGCGCTGTGTGCCAGGTACCGTTGTCAGCGCCGGGAGAGATACAAGGTAAGCGGGTCGTCCCCCGTGGGGCTCACCGTCTTCATCCCCATTTTCCAGATGAGGCCCAGAGAGGTCAAGTGGCTTGCCCAAGGTCGCACAGCAGCCGAGTGGCGGCGCCGGCACGAGAACCCCCGACCTCCGACTCCCAAGCCCTTGCTTTTGCAACTAAGTCACGCTGCTTCTCCCGAGTCCGGCCGGGGCATCCGAGTTTTTCCACCCCCGCCCCGGCTCCCAACCTCGCGCCGCCGCCCCCCCCACCCCCCGGCCTCGCCCGGGCGAAGCCCTCCAGCCGTCTTCCCACCCTCCCCCTCGGTCCCCGTCGCCTCCTCTTCCTCTTCTTGAGGTGGGGCAGAAAGCGCTTCGCCGGAAGCCTTTCGCGACACGTCGGAACTCGTCCCGGCCCTTGCCCGGCTTGGCGTTTTCATTTCCCCCGGGGGTTCCCGGCGGCAGTTAGGCTTTAAAGCGGGCGCTTCTCTTGGCGGTGCCCGGCCTCCGGGGGGAAGACGTCCAACAGAGAGCAACCGGGAGAGGCGGGATTCACCGGAAGGGAGGCCAGCGGGGTTGGGAAACCTTTGAGGGTGGCATCCGGCACGGCTCCGGCCCGCCGACCCGCCTCCCCGCGCTTCTCGCCGGCCGTCCTGCCCCACCCTGGGCCTATTTAATGACGATCCCGACTACGGCGTTCGTTAAGCGCCCACACCGTGCTGAGCGCCGGGGTGGAGACGGGGCCATCGGCTCGAAACCGGACCGCGAGATCGTCCCCCGGGCTGTACGATCATTACGGGAAGGGACGTGTCTGGTAATTCTGCTGGACTGTGCTCTCCCAAGCCCTTAGCACGGCGCTCGGCGCATAGAGCTCGATAAATACCGGTGATGGATTGACCGATTGCGCCCGACAGGGCTCACCGAGTAAACTGGTGGCGGGCGGGGAACGTGCCTATCGACTCCGTTCTGTTGTTCACTCCCAAGTGCTTAGCGCAGTGCTCTGCTTAAGGTAAGCGCTCAATAGATACCACTGACTGCCCTGCATCTCCTTCCCCCTTCCCCTCATCCCGCCCCACGCTGGATAGAGACACGGATTTCCGCGAAACGCGCTGGGCGCACAGCAGATCAAGATGGCGCTCCTTTCGACCCAGCGCTTAGGCCAGGGTCTCCGCAAGTCCTCCTGCCCCCCCGGGGGATCCGGGCAGCGGACGGCCCAGGCCTGAACTCCTTAGACCCCCCCCCCCCCGCCTTCTCTAGCCGCAATCTGTTGGACTCAATGAGCCGCCGATTTTTTACGTTGGGTTTTTAATTCGATCGAACGTTTTTACGAGGCGGCCTCGGTGGTAAATCACATTAAAAATGTTTACGGTCGCATTAACTCTCTCGCTTACGTACCGGGCTCGCAGTTAATAAATGCCTTAAATATCCATAAAATATTCAGGCCGGGCCATTATTGCCGTGATTTTTTATCTCTCCTGCTAGACTTCAATCGGTTTTAGATGTGAAATGCCTTAAAAGAAGCCGCGTAGAAGGTTATTAGTTGAGCCCCAGTTAATTTTTTATGGCCCCGGTCAGAAAGCGAGCATATGTAGAAGGCATTAATTGTCGTTGCTTAAATATTTAAATGTATCGATTTGCAGTCGGTCATTTGAATCTATCACTCGATCAGCTGTCGACTCCACGTACGCGATTCCTTTTTTCCCGGTTAGCTGGGATGCCCGGAGGATGCTTGGCTGACAGATAGACATTCCGGTGTCTCGGGACCTGGGGAAGGCTCTTCCCCTCCCATAATATTAAGCGCTCACCACGTGCAGAGCGCTGTACTAAGCGCCTGGGAGAGTCCGCTACGGTAGAGTTGGTAGACGCGATCCCTAAGTTCAGGGAGCTCGCCTTCGGCAGCGTTCGAACTCCAAGGGTCCGGATTTGGGGGGGGGACGGAGGAGGGGCGGGGTTTTTTCCAGCTCTGCTTCCTCTCTGCAAGCCACGTGTGGCGGCGCCGATATCGAGAAGCGGCGCGGCTCAGTGGGGAGAGCCCGGGCTCGGGAGTCGGAGGTCGTGGGTTCTAATCCCGGCCCCGCCACTCGTCTGCCGTGTGACCTTGAGCGAGTCGCTTCACGTCTCAGGGCCTCAGTGACCTCGTCTGTAAAAATGGGGATTAAAAGAAACAACCCGTGAGCCCCACGTGGGACGATCCGATGACCCTGTATCTCCCTCAGCGCTTAGACCGGTGCTCTGCACATGGTAAGCGCTTCACAGATACGATGATTATGGTTAAACCCGAGCCTCCGCCGCCCAGCGCGGGTGCCTTTTGACTCGGAGCGGGTGGCCCGCCTCTCGCTAGCCACCGTCCGGGCCGGGGACGGAGCGGAGGGGCCTCGGCCCGGCTCTCCCTCCCGTAGCCGAGGCCGGCGGGGGACCGGACGCTCTCCGGGCGCCGCCGTGCGAGGGCTCCGTGGGAATAGGCCACAGGTAGACGCACTGGCAAGGCCAGGGCGCCCACCTCCAGTTTGCCAACCAGTGGTTTCGGCGACCAGAAGATGGCACCGTTGGATTCTCGTCTCCTCCCTCCGATCTTTACTTTTCTCTCACCTCTCTCATTTTTCTCCCTTCGACAGATGAAGGTGTTTTCAAGGCGGGAACAAAGAGATCGGAAACCAACGGAGCCGCGGAAGTCCAAGAGGACGAAGACACCCTAGTGGAGGTTCCGCTCGATCAGGTAGCCTCCGTCCCCCCTTCCTTTCTCGGAGTCCTCCCCGCGCCACCCACTCGCTCATTCCGTCGTATTTCTGGAGCGCTCACTGTGTGCAGAGCGCCGCCCCGAAGGCCCCGGAGAGTCCCGTACCACGGCGGGCGGGACGCGTCGGCCGCGACGAGCGTACGGTCGAGAAGGGGGAGGCGGACGGGTAAGAGCAGGGGCTCGGGAGTCAGAGGACGTGGGCTCTGATCCCGGCCCCGCCGTTCGTCTGCCGTGTGGCCTCGGGCAAGTCGCTTAACTCTTCGGGGCCTCAGTTCCCTCGTCTGTAAAATGGGGACTGAGAGCGTGAGCCCCGTGTGGGACAAGCCGATTACCTCGTACCTACCCTAAGGCTTAGAACCGTGCCCGGCACGTGGTGAGCGCTTAATAAATACCGTTATCATTATAAATAATAGTAGAAATAAATAAAGATGCGGACCTAAGTGCTGCGGGGCTCGGGGGTGGGGGGGGGATGAACAAAGGGGCAGATCAGGGCAAAGGGAGTCGGAGAAGAGGGAGAAGGCCTCATACTACAGTCTCCGTCTCTAGGCCGCGCTAAACGCTGTACTAAGCCCTTGGAAGGGTACAGTACGAGATAATTAGAGACACCTTCCCTGCCCCTAACGAGCTCACAGTCTAGAAGGGGGAGGCGAGATGGGAAGCGGCGTGGCCTAGGGGAAAGAGCAAGGGACTGGGACCCGGAGGGACCCGAGTCTAGACTGAGAACGGCCAACCCCTACAGCCGATCCGTCGATGGATGGGCCGTCTCGCTCACCGGCCCCACCGAAACTATCGTTCGCCCGAGGAACTTCCTTCCCACTCTGGCGGTTTGATCTAGGGAAGGAACTGCGAGTCGCGGTGGTTCCTCGGAAGCCCCCGGTAGATCAGTCCCCACCGGGTCACCGACCGCTAGGATACGATATTTTCCGTCCTCGCCAATAACGATAATAATAACCGTGGTACCTGTCAAGAGTTTACCGTGTGCCGAGCACCGTACTGAGGGCCGTGGTAGATGCAAGAGGATCAGGTCCCTCGTGAGGCTCACGGTCGGAGCGGGAGGGAGAAAAGGTGTTTGAATCCCCGTTCTGCAGATGAGGGAACCGAGGCACGGAGAGGTCGGGTGACACGTCCGGGGCTGAGCAGCAGCGTTGCCTAGAGGACAGAGCGTGAGCCTGGGAGGCAGGAGGACCTGGGTTCTAATCCCGGCTCTGCCACGTGTCAGCTGTGTGACTGTGGGCGAGTCACTTCGCTTCTCTGGGCCTCAGTGACCTCATCTGTCAAATGGGGATTAACCGCGAGCCTCACGTGGGACGACCCGATGCCTCTGTATCTCCCCCAGCGCTTAGAGCAGTGCTCTGCACATAGTAAGCGCTTAACAGATACCAACGTCATTATTATTATTTTCCGTGCCTCAGTTACTTCACCGGTAGAATGGGGACGGAGACTGCCAGCCCCACGTGAGGCGTGGATTGCGTCCCACCTGATTAGCTCGCATCTTCCCCGGCATTTAGAACAGCAGCCGGCACATAGTAAGCGCTTAAGGAATGCCAGAAAAGAAACCCAAACCACAGACACAGCGGACAAGGGGCGGAGCTGGGATTAGAACTCAGATCCTTGGCCCAAGCTCTTTCCGTCAGGCCCCGCCGCAGCCCACTCGTGGGCCGAAACGTAGAAAGCGACTTTAGACCAGCGGAGGGTTGGAAGGGATGGCTTTAAAGCGGCTTAGGCTTTGGTTTCCGTGGAAACAGAAATAGGGTAACTTGGACGCTGTTCATCATCAGTGCCTGAGCTCTTCCGTCCGTGGACCAAATACCCAAACACCCTGTGTGACTGCAAAGAGAAAAGCCTTCAGCGTGGAAAGCGACATCTGGAACGGACCCTCTGGATTATCTGTGGCCAATTTGTCCCTTCCGAGCGCTTAGTACAGTGCTCTGCACATCGTAAGCGCTCAATAAATAGTATCGAATAAATGAATGACCATTGGGAAGCAACCCCAAAGCCTTTCTAAAGGCTTTGAATACCACATATACCACAAGAGAAGCAGCGGGGCTCGGTGGGAAGAGCCCGGGCTTGGGAGTCAGAGGTCGTGGGTTCTAATCCGGGCTCCGCCGCTTGCCGGCCGTGTGACTCTGGGCGAGTCGTTTCACTTCTCTGGGCCTCAGTTACCTCATCTGGAAGATGGGGATGAAGACTGTGAGCCTCACGTGGGACAGCCTGATCACCCTGTACCTACCCCGGCGCTCGACACGTAGTAAGCGCTTACTACCAACGTTATTATTATTATTATTATTATTATTATTATTAAACCATGCCGCTGAATCTCCCCGCCCGCCGGTAACCCATCCGCACCCCTGACTCTCCCCTCTCCATCCCTGACTCAACGCCCTCTTGTTCCCGCGGGGGTTTTTGACTGCAGTTTCCTGTAGGGATGGATTCTATCCTTCCTGTGCCCTCCTCCCTCACAGGGAAGCACTGTGGCCTAGTGGAAAGAACACGAACCTGGGAGTCAGAGGAACTGGGTTCTCATCCCGGCTCCGCCAGTCGCCTGCTGGGTGACCTTGGGCAAGTCACTCACTCCTCTTTGCCTCAGTTGCCTCGACTGTAAGATGGAGATTCGGGACCGTGTCCGACCCGATGAATTTGCATCTACTCCAGCTCTGGGAACGGTGCTGGAGACGGAGGGCGCGCTTAGATATCATCCGAAAAGATGCATTTCCTTTTATTTGTATGGAGTGGACCTCTCTCTAAGGGTTTCCTTCGAGGTGATTTTCCCATAGGTGGGATAAATCTGAAAGAAAAAAAGTTTTCCTGCCAGGGGGTTGGGCGGAGAAAGATTCCCAGGGAGCTGGCCCCCCCGCCCCCCCCCACCGACCCCCACCCATGATTGATCACCCCGACACCTTGATTCTATTTGTTGCTGTTGTTTTTGTCCGTCTCTCTCCCCCGATTAGACCGTGAGCCCGTCAGTGGGCAGCGATTGTCTCTATCTGTTGCCGAATTGTCCATTCCAAGCGCTTAGTACGGTGCTCTGCATATAGTAAGCGCTCAATAAATACTATCGAATGAATGAATGGATACTGTTCCCCCCACCTCCCATCCCCCACCTTTCAGAGCCGATCTCTGCCTCAGACTGCCCAGCCATGTGGCGGATCGGGTCAGGGGAACCCAGTCTCTCTTCTGGGACCTATCCGATTGATGTTCGACCCGGCAACATCTCGAATAATTTAATGCCGGCTCCAGAAGAGACTACACCGACAAGCCCGGTGCTTTTCATTTATTCATTACAAATATGTCCTAGGAACAGTTTTTCGTCCCGAGTTGTTGTGCTGCAGCAATAATAAATTTGACGATAGACTCAGGACGTTTTAAAGGATTATGAGTCTTTTAACATCTCCTTCTGATTGATCCCGGTGGCCTCCTGGCCTATCCCAACGTTTTTGGAAGCAGAGTATTCTGCTTCTGCGTTTGGGTTCTGGGAATGCGGTGGGAATCTCCCTAGGGGTGTTAGCCCAGAGAGCCTGAACCTCGATTCCTAAAGAGGCAGGGTGGGAAAAGGTCTGGCACTGGGAGGCAGGAGACCCACCTCGCCCTTCTGGACCGACCAGGAGGACGTCTCAACAGCCAACCCAGATTCCCAGCTGGGCTTTCGTGGGCTGAAGTCTAATTCCCGGATCCCCAAAGACCCATTTCTCTCCCCGCCACCTCCCCGGTTGATTTTCACCCATTTTTTGCTGAAGGGACACCCTCCCCGGGAAATTCCCTGGGAAAAACCTGAATGAGATCAGACGGTCAGACTCCTGGGCCGAGGTCTGTGAAGAAACATCCGCGCGGGGGGTGAAGATGACGTGCCGTTGCTTGATTTCACCAGAGGCCGGCAGAGATAGTGGACGAGGAGGAAGAAGACGAGGGGAGACCAGGACGAGAGGTCGCCGAGGAGCGCGAAGAAGACCATTCGGGAATGAACGGTGAGGTGGAGGAGAAAGTTAATGGAGATGCTCGCGATGCCGACGAGGGAGAGGCGGGGCCCGAAGAAGAGGGGTTGGGGCCTAAAGAGGAAGGCGTGGAGCCTAATGAGGAAGAGACGGGGTTTGAGGAGGGAAAGGAGAATCCGGACCAGGAAGGAGAGAATCCAGATCAGGAAGAGGACAGTCCAGACCAGGGAGAAGTCATTCTCCCTCGTATAAAGGGTGGCACCAATGAGGAAAATGGGGAAGAACTGGAACGAATGGCAGAGGACGAGCGTCACCCGGAAGAGGAGGACGAAACCAAGTCAGCAGGGGATGGCGGCGGACAGGACGAGGTATTCATCGTGTTCTTTAAAACGGTGTCGTATTCCTCGGGTTCTCGTTAGCCGGGTCCCGGTCGGACATTCAGTCGGTCGTATTGATTGAGAGCCGCCTGGGTACGGAGCACTGTACTGAGCACTTGGGGGAGTACAAGAGAACAATAAACTGACACATTCCCTGCCCTCGACGAGCTTACCGTCCAGAGGGGGAGACAGACATCCATGTGAATGATTTCAGATGTGGACATAAGTGCTGTGGGGCTGGGAAGGGGGGATGAATACAAGGAACAAGTCAGGGCAACGCAGAAAAGCGAGAGAGAAGGGGGGGGGCAGTTGAGGGAAGGCCTCTCGGAGGAGATGGGCCTTCGATAAGGCTTTGAAGGGTGGGGGGAGAGTCATCGTTAGATTTGAAGAGGGAGGGAGTTCCAGGCTAGAGGGAGGACGTGGGAGAGCGGTCGACGGAGAGATGGGCGAGATAAAGGTACAGTAAGAAAGTTGGCATTAGAGGAGTGAAGTGTTCGGGCCGGGTTGTAGTAGGAAGGTAGTGAGGTGAGGTAAGAGAGGGCAAGGTGATTGACTGGTTTAAAGCCGACAGTGAGGAGTTTTTGTTCGACGCCGATGTGGATGAGGAGTGGGGAAAAACACGTCCTGAACGTTTTTGTAGGAAAATGAGCCGGGCATCAGAGTGAAATAGGGACCGGAGGAGGGAGAGACAGGAGGCTGGGAGGTCAGCAAGGAGGCTGATCCAGTAACCGAGGCGGGAGAGGATGTGTGACTGTATTAACGTGGTAGCTGGAGAGAACAGGGCGGATTTTAGCGATGTTGTGAAGGTGCAACCGACAGGATGTAGTGATGGATCGAATGTGTGGGTTGATTGAGAGAGAGGAGACAAGAATAACTCCAGGAAGACAGGAGGAATGGTGCCACTGGTCTGCTGTGGGATCCTGGGCAAGTCGCTTCACTTCTCTCTGCCTCAGTTCCCTCATCTGTAAAAGGGGGATTAAGACCGTGATCCCCAGGTGGAGCAGGGACTGTGCCCAACTCAACTTGCGTCTACCCCAGCGCTCAGTACGGTGTCTGACACATAGTAAGGACCTAACAAATACCACAGATATTATTGCTGTTATAATTGTTAATGCCGTCGTGCCCGTCGCCAGTTCTGCCTGAATCCTTCGTTCCGTCGTTTCTTCCCGCAGGATGACTTGGATCCGCCCGGGCCGCCCCGGCCGGAGGTAAAAGTCACCAGTCCTCAAGAAAGCGATCACAACGAGGCAAGCAAGGAGCGGGCGGCCGTGGCCTAGATCCTCCGGGGAGTGTCACAGAAGCTGATCCGGGAGGAAGGCAGAGACTTCTAAGACTCGGGTTTTAAACACGAGCTCGGCGGGGACCGCCAAGTCCGTCTCGCCGTGAGATCGGAGGCCGCCCTTGGGAACCACGGGGAACCACGGGGGCACCGGTCCGCCGAGGTTCACAACCTCGCCGTTAACTAAAAGGAAGGCCCCGGTCCCTCAAGATGAGATTTCCCGGGCCAAGCGGGGAGGATTTCGGGGGGGCGGTTGGCATCGCCAAACGGACTCTTCCCCGCCTCGTTCCGGGACGACGCGTCTCCACGGGATCGATCCCTCTTTTTAGAAAGGTTAGACGTAGATCTGGTAGGTTTCAGGGGATCCTTAAAGACGCGTTTCAAAAACAAAAGAGAAAAAGAGAAGAGAAGCCACTTTCGGCCATTCAGGTGAAATGTAACGTGATGTCTTCCTGAGGTGTGAATAAACCGTAGACGACGCGTGTGGGAGCTCCATTTCAACCCGGAGGCTGGGGGTGGGGTGAGCATCGACTGCTTAAAAGGTACGGATGCAGGTGCACGGGTCCGGGACGACGTTCGCTTGTGGTGGAAGATGAGCTCGAGGAGGGGAGGAGGAGACGAGGCTCAGATGCTTTGCGAACGGACCCAGCCTGGGGAATTTCTGGCGCTCAGTACAGGCACAGAGGGCCCGAGAAAACCAACCTCTCGCCTCTTGGGTGTGCTGGCGGGGGGAGAGAGAGGGATCCCTCCCTCCTTCTCAGGTCAGAATCTCCCCCCCAACAGAATTCACTTTCAAAAAAAGAAGACACCTCATCACCCTTTTGCAATGATTTGTGGCCAGGCAAACCTGGATGTAACCGCTAACAAGTGAGAGAGCGAGCGTGTTTGAGTGTGAGAGGGTGTGCCCATATAAAAGTGTGTGTGTGATTACAACCGTAATGTGTCTGTGGGTGTATAAGAGGCGTGGGTGTGTATGTGTCGGCCTGTGAGGGTGTATAAGTGCAAATAAGGGTGGGTAGTTGTGAGTGTGGGTGAGTATGAGTGTGCATGCGTGCCCTTGGGATTGTGAGAGTGTGTGTGTACGAGTATGAGTGTATTCATGGGTGCGTGCGCGTGTGTGTACAAGAATGAGTGCATCTGTGAGCGAGTGCTTGTCTGTGTGAGTTGTGTGTGCGTACGAGTGGGAGTGAGCATAGGCGGGTGTGTGTGTTTGTGTGTGGGCATATTCACGCGCTAGAGAGAGAAAAGATGAAGGAAAATGGGGCTGATTGTAGCGTACCTACCCCAGGGCTCATCGAAGTGCCGAGTGCACGTTAAGCACGGGACAGATACCACGGTTATTATCGTTATCAATGTTATTTGGTCCTCACATTTAAGTCTGCGTGGTATTTCTTAAGCACTTACTATGTGCCGAGTACCGTTCTAAGCTCTGGGGTAGATACAGGGTGATCAGGTCGTCCCCCATGGGGCCCACAGTCTTAATCCCCATTTGACAGATGGGGTAACGGAGGCACAGAGAAGTGAAGTGACTTGCCCGAAGTCACGCACCTGACAAGCGGCGGAGCCGGGATTAGAACCCACGACCTCTGACTGCCAAGCCCGGGCTCTTTCCGAGAAGCCACGCTGCTTCTCGGAATTCCTTACCACGTGCAGAGCACTTCACTTGGTATTTACCGAGCACTTACGGTGTGCAGAGCACTGTACCAAACGCTTGCGAGAGTACAATCAACAGATACACTCCCTGCCCGTAACGGATAAATTCGGGGCGTGTGGGGAGGGACGTGGAGGGGAGTGTCGGCGCTTAAGGGGTGACCGACCAACTGTGGTAACTCTCGTCCTCCCGCAAAATCCCCGCAGGGTCATAACCGTGAGTTTACCATCTCCCATCTGTGCGCTTCGGTGAACTGGGAAGTTCCTTTCTCTCAAATCTGAAAACCGATCTAAGTGTTTTGACGCGATCATTTAAGCTAGGACTGGGTTTCCCCAACGCAGAAGCTTTCTGTCTCCTTTGGGTAAACGTATGTTTGTTTCCAACGCTCTGGGCGGTTCATTGTGTGGGTGTCTACTTCAGTACCGAGCAGGATAAACACCCCAGACACATTGATGATTGAAGTCTTGTACATTCCAAGCGCTTAGTACGGTGCTCTGCACATAGTAAGCGCTCGATAAATACTATTGAATGAATGAAGTCGCGTGGAAAGATGGCTCCACACAAAGTGGTCTAGTGTCTTTCTGGACGGCGAGAGATACTGGATCGGCTCCGTCTTTTATCGCAACGTACCCAGCTAATAATAATAATAATGTTGGTATTTGTTAAGCGCTCACTATGTGCCGAGCACCGTTCTAAGCGCTGGGGTAGACATAGGGGAATCAGGTTGTCCCACGTGGGGCTCACGGTCTTAATCCCCATTTTACAGATGAGGGAACTGAGGCACGGAGAAGTTAAGTGACTCGCCCACAGTCACACAGCCGACAAGGGGCAGAGCTGGGATTCGAACTCACGAGCCCCGACTCCAAAGCCCGTGCTCTTTCCACTGAGCCACGCTGCTTCTCTAATAGGCGACAGAAGGTCCGGCACAACAGGGCCGAAATTAACCCAGCTCATCTGCAGCTTTGGCGGGAGTTTGTCGGTCAGCTGTATTTATTGAGCGCTTCCTGCGTGCAGAGCACTTTACTAAGCGCTTGGGAGAGCACAATAGAACAATATAACAGGTACATTCCCTGTCCACAACAAGCTGACAGGCCAGAGCGGGAGACGGACACTAAATAAATACATTACAGATATGTACGTAAGTGCCGTGGGGCTGGGTGGGAGGTTGGATAAAGGGAGCAAGTGGAAGGGAGTTGAAGGAAGAGGGCTTAGTCAGGGAAGGCCTCTAGGAAGAGGCGTGCCTTCGCTAAGACCTGGAAGTTGAGGAGAGTCGTCTGCCGGACGTGAGGAGGGAGCGGGTTCCGGGCCAGAGGCGGGATGGGGGCGAGGGGTCCGCGGTGAGATAGACGAGATGGAGGTACAGTGAGGAGGTTGGCATCGGAGGAGTGAAGCGTGCAGGCTGGGTCGTTGTAGCGAGGTGAGGTAAGGGGGTGTCCCAGCCGAACCGGCCCGGGGGCCAAGGGGGAATTCACGCTGAGGGACGGCGGAGGAGCGGGTCGGGGATCTCAGCCTCCCCCGGGGAGGTTTCCCCTACAGATCCGGATGAAATCGCGGGCTCTCGGGCCCGTCTCGTGCCGAGTCGCTGATTTGGAGATGATCCGGGGAGAGCCTGACCAGTCATCCTTGCGTTTCCCCTGAATCTAGCAAGCCTGCCAGATGCTCCCGAGGAGGAGGGGGCGGGGGGGGTCTCAAAGAAGGACAGCACCACTGGTGTTCGACTCGACTTTCTTTATTCCATTCAAAAAAATAGAGAGAACCCCACGTGGGGGCAGGACACGGATGTGGGGAGAAGACAGGACTTTGCACCTTCCCTTTAGCAGCCTAATTCAAACCCACAGATTAATTTAAAGTGCGGAGAGATGAGACGACTGGTCTGGAGGAGAATAAGATCCGTCACCGGGAATGAAAGCCTTTCTCGGCCGAGGGCCGGGGCCCAAGTGGTCCGGAAGGGTGCGGGGCTTTCTCGGCGACCTACAAAAATATTGCAGAAAGGATACCGAAGCGTCCCTAGCCGGGAACGGGTTGATTTCTGTACGAGGCTTGTTTTGGGACAGTAAATCTCATTCAAAACGGGAATCTGGGGCTTTGAGGTGACCGGGCCGGAACAAACTCTACTGGGCAGCACGTCATAATGGAGGAGAACAGGAAACGGGAAGGGCGGACGGAGACGCTCAGAGCCGCCGTGGAAATGCTTCCCTTTTAGACTCTTGACTTCGAATTTCAGAAATCTTGTGTGAGAAGTCGGGGGGACCAGGTGGGGCGAGGGCTAGAGGAAGAGCCCCGGGGTAATAGGATATAGTGACGAGGCAGAGGCCCAGAATCGATTAAGGAGACTGGGTTTTCCAGGGAAACACAAGACACTATCTCAGAGTAGGACTGACGTTGGAAACGTTACCAAGCGGAAAAGATCGGGAGGCAGACAGAAGGAGAGGAGACCGTGCCCGGTTGCGCGAGCTTGAGGATCTCTCCCTTGCCCCGCCCCACGATTCCCCGACACACGGAAGAGGGCGAGGGGTCACCATGCGTCAGCATTGGCTTCGAAGGGGGATCCCGCATCAGCACAGCAAGACACACGGGGTGGGGAGCAAAGGGGGGGGGGACGGGGACGCGAGCCCACGACCGTGCTCGTGCAAACAGGTCAGAGCCGACCCAGCTGAGGGGCTCTGGCTCCCGGTCGGCCCCCCTCCCCGCCAGGCCCACTCCCCCGGGGCCCCAAGGACCCGATCCTCATTATGAGGGGGGAAGGGGACCTTCCACACTTGGCCGATGCCCGGGCGTCGGCGGGACCGGGGGAGAGGAAGGAATGTCAGGTCTCGGAGGAAGGCTGGACGTTCTGGACTTTGGACAAAGTGACAGGGATCTTGGCCTCCCCCGGGCCCGGGGCCCTGGTGACCGGCTGGCCGCGTGCTTTGACGTCCGCTATCCTCTCCTTGAACTTCTGCTGAAGGAACTTTTCCTCTTTGGAGTAGTTCTTGGCGAAGGCGGACGTGAGGAGGCCCGCGGCCATGGCCGACCCGCCCAGGCAGAACAGGATGGCTCCCGCCAGCTTGCAGGCGTCCAGGGCCCCGTTGAACTGGATGGCCTGCGGGTCCACCACCACGAAGTCCCCTTCGCCGAAGGCCTCGATCTTGGCGGGCACGAGGAAGCCCACGGCGAGGACCGTCAGCCCCATCGCCATGAAGACCGTCCCGGAGATGAGTCCGACCTGCGGAGAGACGATCAAGGGTGGAGATGGGTGGGTCTCCCTTTCCCCACAGAGCAACTGGCGGGGTTCCTCTCCCTCCCCTTCCCCCCCCACCCCCGGCCGTGGGTCGGGGCAAACGGAAACCACCGATCGAGCTGATTCTCCGGGCCCGAGGGACTGTATTAGAAGGAGAATCACCTGGTGGGGCGGGTAACTGGGAGCGGGTGAATCCAATCAATGGAGACGGGAGGGGTGGGAAAAGGGCCCTTTGACCCAGTCGATTGGCAACATCTGGAAAAGTCCTAGCAATCCCTTCAGCTCGGGAAGGGGTGGGAGGAGCCGGGAAGACAGGATCACCAAACGGCTACTTGCCGGCGAGCCTCTGAGATGGGGGGGTGATTGAATGCGGTGCCGGGGAGGTGGAGGCCGTGCCTCAAGCGTATATTAAATACGCAGCTGAAAGCTGAGGCAGCTGTTCCTGTGGCCACCCTACTTGCAAGGAGCTGGAGCTGCAGAGGGAGCCAACGGGCAAAAGCAGAAAGGGCATCAGGCCCAGCAGGTGACAGGTGCGTCCGTGCCACGGAGGACGGTCTTTGCGAGGGGGCCCTGTGGGGTTGGAACTAGGGGTCCCCCACTGGGCTCATCAGCCTCACTCGCACCCACGGGTGAATTTCACGGTCAGGATCTTCCAGTACAAGACCTTCTTACTCCAAAAAGACCCCACTGACGGTGAACTTCACCTGTGAGTGCATCTGGGGCTGAAAAGGCGGTGCGGGACCCCTGGTATGGTGACATTGGGCACCAAAAAAAGATGGTTTCCTGTTGTGTTGCTGGACCTAATACCCAGGACAACTAGACACACGCACCGGTGTCCAAGAGAGCAAGCATCACAGGGAACCTCCAAGTTTTTTTTAACGGTATCCGTCAAGCGCTTAATATGGGCCAGGCACCGTACTAAGCACTGGGGTAGATAGGAGCTAATCGGGTTGGACACAGCCCCTCTCCCACCTGGGACTCGCAGTCTTCATCCCCATTTTACAGATGAGGTAACCGAGGCCCAGAGAAGTGAAGCGTCACCCAGCAGACAAGTAGCGGAGCCGGGATCAGAATCCAGGTTCCCACTCTACCCACCGGCCACGCTGCTTTCGCACCTTCCAAGCGCCCAGGGGATGCCACAGCGTGCTTCTGCCCCGCCCTCCCCCTAACTCTCTGTTCTCTCCCCGACCCCCGGGCCCCCAGCCGGTCTCGGGCAAGTCTGCAATGGTTGCCCGGGTCCCATCGGGCTACTTCCGGGAGGACCGCAGGAGGCCTCCCCCGTGCGCGAGCGATTTCCTCTCTCTCCCGGCCTTGACCTTCCACAGAGCGGAGCTCCACCGGTTGGGCGACGGCCGGATCTGGAAGTCATCCTCGGGCTCCCAGATGGAAGCCGTGCAGTCCTCGTAGAACTGGTGCAGGTAGGACCGGACCCCGTAGCGCGGATAGCCTCCCTCGGGCCCGCTCGGGCCGGGCTTGGACCCGCACGGGTTGGCGCAGGCGCTCATCTTCCTCCGCTGAAACCGGAGAGGTCACAAGGGTCAATCCTGAGGCGGGCACCCCTCCGAACGCCTCAGACCGTTCGCCACACCCAGCGGCTCTCCCGGCTGCGGCGGATTATGATATCCTCGAGGGCGGGGATCGTGCAGACCAGCTCAGCGGTACTCTCCCAAGCACCCGGCACAGTGCTCCGCACAGAGTACGCACTCAGTGATACCAAGTGAAGTGCCTGGCACCCCGTAGGTGCCCAGTACAGCATCCTCCACCCAGCGTTATCAATCGTCGCCGTCATCAGTGCTACGGATTGAGCACTTACTATGGGCAGAGCACCGAAATAAGCTCTTGGGAGACTACCCCACCGCAGAGTTGGCAGCCAGATTCCCTGCCCGCAGCAAACTTACAGTCTAGAGATGAACTTAGAGTCCAGAGTAATACTGGCGGTACTCTTCGCATCTGCATCTTTGGAAGGACAGAACTGAGCCGGAGAAGGAAAACCGGGATAGTCGGAGGGATGGAGAAGTTTCTTTAGGAGGGGGGACTGAAAGAGTTAGGATTCGTCGGTCTGGAGAGGTGAAGGCCGAGAGGGACGTGCTTAAAGTTTACCAAATCTTACGGGACCAGGCGGACGCAACTGTCTTCCACCGTATCCCACGGGACAGAATGGTTAAACGTGATCAGACGTGAAGGTGGTAGGGTCCAAATAAACAGGCAGATGGAGACAGAGCCCCGAGCCGAATGGCCCGTGGGGCCGATCCGGGCACGGGGGGGGGTGTTTACGGTTTTATGTCTTCCCGAATCTTGCCCCGAATCTGTTTCCATCTTTTTAAATTCCAGTAGATCGGGGAGGGCTAATCCATTAGATGTATAAAAAAATTTCCCAGACAAATCAGGACAAGTCCCCTTTAAGAAAACTACCCAGTGAACAGTTTAAGGAACTATTCATGTCATGCAACGCTCGCATTTCAGGGGAAGAAAGAGCTAGGAGGGATCGAAGAAGCGGTACCGCCTCACCGTTTCTCGGGCTCCTAAACCGTCTCCACAGGTCAAGGGGAACGGGCAGAGCAAGATGATGGACTCTTACCTTCCAAGTCGGCTTCCTCTCTTCCTCCCGGCGTTTACGCTTCGGCTCGTCTCTCTTAAGGGTTCATCTTTCCAATCTTCGCCTATGGAAGAGAAGTCTCGGTCCTCCCACATCCAGATCAAATGAGCCCGGGAGCTGAAATACCCTGGGTCCGTCTTCCCGCGGGGGGGGGGGGGGGGGGGGGGGGGGGCGGGAACCGGAGAAGGGCGACGGGCGACCGCGCACAACCTGAAGACGGGGGGCCCTAAACCTTACCACCTTCCGCCTTAGCATCGCCCACCCGGTTTCCTAGGACAACAGAGTCTTTTCTCCCTGGCGAATGCCGTTGGCCCGATTAAGCGAGTTGTGCCGTACCGCCTTTTTCGGGGGAGTCCTTCTTTCTCTGCTAGTTCAGGGAACCAAGCGGGAGATGTTCCCGGGCATCGCCCTCTGGGGATTTGCTCGATCGCCCTCCTGGCTGGACGGCTTCCGAGCCCACCGCTCGCCCCGGGGCCCAGCCCAGAGAGGGAACACGGTCCCTTTCTCCTCCCGGTCACGTCTGACGTCCTCCCATCTGCCAGGCCGAACGGACGCTCGGGGCAGATTGGATTTCAAAGCCTCCCCAGCTTTGCAGTGGCCGGCTCCCCCCGGGCTCCAATACTGGGGTCCAGGGCCGTCCGTCTGGTGGGCCCGGATTCAAGGTGACCCCCGAGGATGGAGTTTTTCCTTCCTAAAGAGTCTGGTTTGGTCAGTCATCTGCCAAAAGCCCTGAGGATGCTTGCAGGGGTAGGGAAAGGGGGAAGTCGAACCACCGTACCTCGATTCCCCGGGGGCTGAGGGAAACCCACCGTCTTGTCAGCCACCTGCTCCCGTCCTCGTCCCCGGGTGAGGAGGGCTACCGACTGTACTCTCCCAAGCTCTTAGGACGGTGCTCCGCTACCAGTAAAAGCTCAGTAAATACGATCGAACGGAACCCTTCTTGGGGGTGGGGGATAACGGGGAAGAAGTGAAAAGGGAAACCGGATGCTGCCGGCTTCTCTGCTCTGCGCTCGCTCATTTCTGATGTATCCTTGAATTTCCGCCTAACTGCATCTGTCCGCGCGCGTCTGTGTGTTTCACGGGTCCACCTACCTCTGTCTGCCCGTTGGCATATCTGCGTGTACCCGCACCCTGTCTGTCTCTCCGCGCGTACGTGTCTGCGTCCGTCTGCCCGACGCACGGGCGCCTGCTGCCGCTCGTGTCTCGGTGTCACCCTGTCTGCGAGTCTGTTTGCGACGTGTCCTTGGGCGAACGCCTCGGCCCGTTCTCTCGCGTGTGGGTCTGACCACCCGTCCGGACGTGTCCGGTGCCCGTCTCGGCGAGCCAGCTGGCGGGCAGGTGCGCTTTTGGCTAATCCCGCCTGCCTGGGCCGGAGGGGCGAGGGTCAGCGAAGGGTGGCGTCCACCACTCTGTCCCGGCCCCGGGCTAGCGCGTCCATCCTAGTCCCCTCCGCGGTACCGAAACCAGCCCCGGACCATAACCGCCATAATAATAATAATAATAATAGTAATAATGATACTAACGGTATTCGTTGAGCGCTTACTGCGTGCCAGGCACTGTTCAAAGCGCTGAGGTAGAGAGAAGATAAGCGGGTCGGACACGATCCCCGTCCCACGCAGGGCCGACGGTCGCAATCCCCGTTTTACGGACGAGGGAACCGAGGCCCAGAGAACAATAAAGATGATAACCACGCTATCTGTTAGGCGCCTACTAGGTGCCAAGCACTGGGGGAGACGCAAGGTCATCAGGTTGTCCCGCGTGGGGCTCCCGGGCTTCAACCCCATTAGGCAGATGAGGGAATCGAGGTCCGGAGAAGTGAAATGACTGGCCCGAGGTCACCCGGCAGACCAGTGGCGGAGCCGGGCCGAGAACCCCCGCCCTTCCGCCTCCCAGGCCCGCGCTCCGTCCACTGTGCCACCGGCGCTCAGAACGGTGCTTGGCACACAGTAAGCACCTAACAGAGAGCATCATTAGCACGCTCGTAATAGTTATCATAACGGTATTTGTTAAGCTCTCACTACGTGCCAGGCCCCGCTCTAAGCGCCCGGCGCCAGAGCGAGCGCTTAGCAAATAGCATCCTTAGCACGACCGTGATAATGATCACCAGGGCATTTGTTAAGCGCTCACTAGGTGCCAGGCCCCGTTCTAAGCGCTTAAGAAATAGCACCCTTAGCGCGACGGTAACAATGATCACGATGGCATCGGTTAAGCGTGCCAAGCACTGTTCTGAGCGCTCGGCACCGGAGGAAGCGCTTAACGAGCGGCATCCTCAGCGCCATCGCGACGACGATTCCGATGGCCTCCGTGGAGCGCTCACTACGTGCCAAGCCCCGCTCTGAGCGCTCGGCCCCGGAGGAGGCGCTTAACGAAGAGCATCCTTAGCACGACGGTAACGACGATCGTGATGGTATCTGTCGAGCGCTTACTATGTGCCGGACCGCCCCGGCCAGACCCCCCCACCTCCCCCGGTCCCCCCGCCCCCCCGAGCCGGGGGGAGACGCCCCCTCCCCACCCCCTGCTTAGCCCCGGATCGGCCCCTCTCCCTCCCCCAGGAGGGGGGGGGTCCGGGTCGCGAGGGGGCCGGGGGGGCAACGGCCGGAGCGGGGCTAGGGATGGAGACGGGGGGGGGGGCCCTGCCTAGAGCCGGGAAAAAACCCCCCGAGCCGAAGCATGCGAAAGCCGGCCGGTCCCAGGGGTCCCCGGCCCCCCGGGCTACCTGACTGTCCGACCCCCTCGGCCGGCCGGCCCGGTGCGGCCGGCTCAGCGACAGATCCGCGGCCGCCTTCCCATCGCCTTCCTCCGGCCTCCGGCCGCCTCGCTCTCCGGCCTGGACCGGCAGGGAGGGAGGGACGGCGGGGGCCGGCTCGCTCGGCGCCTGCGCGCTGGCCCCGGCCCCCTCCCACCCCCCCACCCCCCCCCTCCGCCCTCCCACCCCCCCATCCCCCTCCCTCCCACCCCCTTCCCCTCCCACCCCCCTCTGCGCCTCGGATGGGAGGCTGAGGCTGGAGAGCATCCCCGATGCGGATCTGGGGGGGGGAGGGAGGGAGGGGCCCGGGTGCGTCTCGGGGAGGGGGGCTCGCCCCAGACCCCGGGGACGGGTCGGGTTTCCACCCGGGCCCCGTCTCGGTCTGCTCGGATCCGCCCCGGCGCTCAGCGCGGCGCCCCGCCGGCGCTGGACGGGCTCCGTAGATGGCACCGGGGCGCAGACGACGACGGCGGCGGCGTTGGACGACGATGACGGCGATGGCATCCGTTGAGCGCTCGCCGTGTGCCAGGCGCCGTTCCGCGCGCCGGAGGGGACGCGGGGCGACGGGCCCGTGTCCCGCGTGGGGCTCGCGGTCCGCGCCCCCCCCGGCTCGGATGAGGGAGCCGAGGCCCGGAGAGGCGAAGGCCGAGGCGTCGTGGGACGGTCCCCCGCCCCGACCCATCTCGGCCGACCCCTTCGGGCGCTTCTCCTGGGGTCTTCGCTCGGGGGCCCGCCCGCCCGGCGGGAGCGCGGGGCCGACGGGACCCGACCGCCGGGCGGAGACGAAGACGACCCCGGACCGCCGGCCGGGCGGGAGGCTTTCGTTCGATCGTGTTCACTGGGCGCTTACCGTGTGCCGAGCGTCGTGCCGAGGGCTCGGGAGAGGACGCTGTGACGGTGGACGGATGCGTTCCCTACCCGCAGTGAGCTCACTCAGGGTCTCGGAGCACAGTCGTGATAATCGTGGAATTTAAGTGCCTACCGTGTGCCTGGCGCTCTACTGAGCGTCGGGGGTGGATCCGAGCAACGAGCGGTTATCTCCTTCCCGTTTAACGGAGGAGGAGACCGAGGCACGGTGTGTGACTTGCGTGAGGCCACACGGCAGGCCGGGGGCAGAGCTGGGACTAAGAATGATAACGGTGGTATCTATTAGGCGCTTACCGTGTGCCGGGCACTGTACTAAGCGCCGGGGTGGATAGAAGGGAATCAAGTTGGACAGGGCCCTTGTCCCGTGTGGGGCTCACAGTCTCAGTCCCCATTTTACAGATGAGGTAGCTGAGAAGTGAAGCGAATTGCCCGAGGTCACGCGGCGGGCAGGTGGCGGGGCCGGGATTAGAACCCACGACCTTCTGACTGCCCCCCCCCCGTTGGGGCAGCTGGGAATCGGCGAGCCGAGCCGGAGGAGTTCTGAAGTTCCGCCGTCCGTCTTTCCCTCCCTTTATCCCGGCTAAGGATTCTTATTTTGACCCGGGGAACGTACGCGGAAAAGAATGAAGTCGTCGACTCCTACGCGGATCCCGCTGTGTATCTTCCCTGGGTTACACCGTGTCTCGTGTCCTGATAACCTGCTAATTGATCGAGGACTCTCTGTTTACGAGGTTGCCGTGTTTATTCCCCAGAAGACGTCCCCAGGGTTTGTTTTCCTCTTCGCTTTGGAAGCCTGGGACCGCTTCCCCGTCTTTCCTTTCTTCCTACCCCTCTCCTTCAGACACCCGCCTTAAAACATCACTTCCAGGAGGCCTTCCTGGATTAACTTCCCCCGTCTTCTCGGCCATCCCCTCCTATTTTTAGATTATGTGACCCCGAGGGACAGGATCTGGGTCTAAATCCCCCCGGTGTTTTTCCTTCCCGGCTGTCTGTTCGGTGCTCCGCACAGCAGGCGCTCCAAAAATGTCACGGATTGAGCGACTGACACCGCTACTCTCATTTGCCTCGGAAAAGATGTGTCGGTATGGTGGTATTTCGTGGGGTTCCCCCCAAGGGCGTAATTCTTCTTTTTGGGGGGGGGGGTGTGAGTGTGCGTGGGAGGGAATTCTAAATATTTCATTCAATCATATCTATTGAGCGCTTACCGTGTGCGGTGCACAGTGCTAAGCACTTGGGAGAGGACGATATAACGACGGACACATTCCTGCCCACAACGAGCTCGCGGTCTAGAGGGACGAGCTCGCTTCCCCGGAGACCGAAGGTAAAGTGCTTCTAGGGAAGCGCCATTTCTGGGAGCCTGGGGCTGTCCTGTGTGGCAGGAATTCCAAACTGCTTCTGAATGTTCATCCATATGGATGGATGATACTATTATTAATCGTGGTATTCGTTAAGCGCTCGTGACACGCAAGCACCGATCTAAAGCGCTGGGGGCGAGACAAGCGAAAGGGGGACAACCGGTATTGAATTCCCCATTTTTCAAATGAAGGAACCGAGGCACAGAGAAGTTAGGAACTTGCCCCAGGTTACCCAGCAGGTACGCGGCGGGGCGGAGATTGGAACCCAGGTCCTCTGACTCCCAGGCCCGGGCGCTTTCCAGTAGGCCACGCCGCTTCCAGATGGATGAAAGCAATGGATAAGGGCAGCCGCTCGGGGAGCTGGATTTTTCCAGGGGTTCTGTTGTCGCGTTCCCTTCCCCCGACTCTTTGTGAATGGCTTCTGCCCTCAGGTCTCCCCCGCTGGAGTGCGAGCTTCTAGAGGCCAAGGGCCACGCCTCTTTTTCCACTGCACTTTCCCAAGAGCTTAGCCCGGTGTTCTGCACACAGTGAGTTCTCCCCCCTCTGTACGTGATCGAGCGGTGGAACGGATGATTCCGGCCCGCGAGAGGCTCTCGCAGTTTGGCCAGGACCGAAGCCGGGCGGCAGTTTTGGCGAACGTTCTGCTCCGCTGAGGGAGGAGAGGGGTTCTCCTCGGATCCTCTGTAGGGTCGGATCGGGCAGTGGACCCGAGCAGAGGTCCTTTCTCCCTCCCCCTCCCACCCCCCATCGGCCCAGAGTCCTAGCTACGCGATAGCCACGTTGCCGTGGCCCGGCCGGGATTTTTCCGGGCCTTCTTGGCTCTCGCTTTGCTTTTCCAGGAGAAGCCGATGCGGGTCAGAGTTTCTTTTTACTCAACCCGTGCTAAATAATTCATTAGGGTTTCCGGCGAGGCATAATTGTTTCATTTTCTCTTGTATGATAAATCACAAAGGAGCAAATTAGCTGAACAGAAAAGCCAATTAAAACGCTCTTCCCGGTGGCTGGAGGGGCTCTTCAATGCGTGATTAACTCCACTCTGGCCTCTGGTGTCCGGATAATGGATTCTAAGCTCTGCTTTGGCCACCGCCGAGATTCAGGTGTTAACGTTTTGTGTGGAACTAACAGGGCTGGGGGCTCGGGGCGGGAAGACGCGTGGATCGGTCCGGTGTTTGAGGCTGCCGGGCTCGGGAGGAAAGAGAGGACGAGGGAGACGCCGCGGAAAACGTGGGACTTCCTCTCACTTTCCTGTCTCTGACCTTCTCACCTGTCCGTCCGTCCGTGGGACGACCTGATTGCAGTGCTCGGAACGGTGCTCGGCGTATAGAAAGCGCTCAAATGCCGTTATTATTATTTTGATTATTATTATCATCCATCCATTCACCCCCCCCCCTGCCAATTCATCCATCCTCCCGACCACCCCTTCTCCTGTCCACTCATCCCTCCGGCCGTATTTAGGCTTACAGTGTCCAGATCACTGAACGAAGAGCTTTTCAAAGCGATGGACTGAGAGGAAGGGAGAGATCTGGGAAATCTCGTGGAGGATGAACTGGCAGGATTTCCAGACAGAGGGAATGTGGGAGGTGAAAGACTGAGAGGAGTCGGATGTGGCGTCAAGATGGCGAACTTTAGGGCAGGGGGGATGGCGGCGGCCTGAGCCGGAAAATGCTGGAGGATGTTTGGAGTTAGGAGGATGGGTGAGGACTCGATCCACGGGCCTCGGGAAGGAGATCTCACCTCTGCGGGGCAGAGGGGATATCTCAACTGGCCCAGAGAAGTGGGGAGGGAACGGTTGTTTTATCTGTGTTTTCTTTAATGGTATCAAGCCCTGGCGATTTGGGGCAGGGCACCCCACCATCCCACGCTGAGCCCTCCTCTCCGCTGGACTTGAAGCACCTCGAGGGCAACCTCTTGTCTCCCGTTCATTTCCCTGGCCCCTGGACAAGGCCCAGTCAAAACTCCTGCCGCTTCCCTCGGTGCAGGGGAGAGACATGCTGCTTCTCTTTGGCCTGAGTCGCCGATGGTTGCGTCTCCACTAAAGGTCTGTTCTTCCTGGAAACAAAGTCCCGGTCATCCCGGGTTAGACTTGGGAGCGGTGTCCTCTCTCCTGCATAGGCTTCAGCCAGATCCTCTTGGATATGCACTGCCCACCAAAACCACCAAAATCTGTCATTTCCCCATCAGTTGGATCCAGCCCTTTGCCGGCTGGGATGTCCTTGTGTTTCCCCGGGCTTGGGGCCCACTGTCCATTCTTGTCCAAGCGCTGGACCCATCTGGCCCGTCTCCGGAGGGTGGCCAGCTTGCCGGTCGGGTGAAGCCATTCTTTAAACAAGGGCCAGTGCCAGCCACCTCCCACGCCAGTTGAGAAGGAAGAAGAGAAACCAGCCAAAGGCTCCTCAGAAGCAGGTCTCTCTCAGCCGGACACACGAATGTCGGAAACAGATATTCCCCGGCCGAGCGTTCATTCGTTCGTAGTTTTATTCATCCGAGCATTCACTCGCTCCCGTTCGTTCAGTCATTCGTTTGCTCAATGTTTTGGGCAGGGAACATATCTACCCGCTCTGTTGGATTGTACCCTCCCAAACGGCATAGAAGCAGCATGGTCTAGGGCCTGGGAGGAAGAAGGACCTGGGTTCTAATCCCGGCGCCACCACAGGTCTGCTGAGTGACCTTGGGCAAGTCACTTCACTTCTCTGGGCCTCAGTTATCTCATCTGGAAAATGCGGATTAAGACTACGGGCCCCGTGTGGGACAGGGACTGTGTCTGACTTGATTACCGGTGCTTAGGACAGTGGCTGGCACATAGTAAGTGCTTAACAAATTCCATAAAAAACACTTAGCACAGTGCTCTGCACACAAAACGATGCTCATTTATTGATTTATTTTGTTCATTCATTGTTTGTTCATTCAGTGGCAGTTTTCTGGACACCTACTGTCTTCCCGGCACCGTAATAGTACTGACGACATTTCTGGACACCTACTGTTTTCCGTGCACTGTGACGATAGCGATGATATGCATCAAGCGCTCACTATGTGCCAAGCATTATGCTCAGTGTTCGGGTAGCTCTGTAATAATGTGATGGGACTCAGTCCCTATTCCACCTGGCGACCACAATCTAAGAGAGAGCTCTTCACTAATCTGATTATCTTATGTCTACCCTAGCGCCTAGTAGAGGACTTGGCATACAGTAAACGCTTAACAGATACCGCAATTATTATAATTAGATGGAGAAACTGAGGCCCAGGGAGGTGAAGTGACTTATCCAAGGTCAGCAGGAGGCTAGGGGCAGAGTTAGAAGCGGAAGTCAGATCTCCGGCCTACCGGCCCTTCCACCAGGCCACGCTGTCTGTCCCGAAACATCGAGCAATTACATTTGACAACTGGTGAGAACAAGAATCTCTTTCTTCTATCTCTCTCTGTCTGCCCTGAGATAAAGTTTTAATAATTTCTCCGCACGTAAGTGGAGTTTTATTGCCGGTCCCACGGTTCTCCGATATTTAATATAACAATCGCTTTTGTACTTTCTGGCACCTTATCTATTCTTTATTGTTATTTAGACATCTCACCTCAAAACCCACGGTCTCCGGTCATAAGTCATAGCGCTATTCTCTCCGCCTTTCTTTCACTCTCGTCCTCTCAGGCGCTTCGGCGGTATTGTGCGTCGGGGGGTGATTTTTAAAAATTGGGCAGTCCGCTCATTGTGTCTAATTTTCTTTGCTGACTCACTGATCATCAAGGAACTTTCCCATGTAAAATTTGTCATTATGAGCTTTTTTTTCCTCCCGATGGTCGCTTTTACGTTTTGACTCTGACAAACGTTTTCCCGGTGTTAAGTCCGTATCTAGTTCGATCTAGGTACGACCTCACTTTGCAATTTAATCTGAAACTCACTTAATCCTTGTCGCTCGGTAGATACAGATCACTCCTCCCCGCTGCCACCTTAATCATCCTAGAAACGTTTGGTCATGAATAAAAGAAGGTAACAGCTGCTCCAACACACAGAGCCCTCCAAGAAGCTACTGTCGATTCACTCTGCCCTTGATTCTCTGCTAGAGAGAGTCATGAACATCTTGCCAATCGGTTTTTTTTTCGGTTACTACTGAGGTCTCCCCATCTTGGAAAGCATCTAAAACCCCCCGTGTCTGCCAAACCTCCACAAACCAACGGCAGAGACGCTCGATGGGACGACCTGATTACCTCGTGACCAGCGCTTAGACCAGTGCTCGGCACATAGCATTTAACAAATGCCGTCGTCATCAATACAGTGTTCTCCTTGCAGTAGCTGCTCAGGACAGTGCTCTATGACCAGGAGGTGCTCTGTACAGAGCCCCGCACACGGTGGCCACTCAACCACTTTGGACGATGCTAATAGGGATTGTGCCTTCTTTTTTTTTTTTTTTTATTATTTTTACCGACCTCTTCTCTCTTTCCTTCTTCGCCTCCGCTTCCTCTTTCCCCCACTCTCCAGTTTTCTCTGCTCCTCCCTCTGTACCTTTCCTCCTTCCCTCTCCCTCATCTCTCACCTCCCTTCGTCCCACTCCTCCGACCCCATCCCACCCGCGGGTTCCGGCTCTGAGTTCTCTCCGCTGCCGAACCCCGTCGGCATCCTCTGTGTGGGTAGATTCTGCATCCTGAAGCTATGACACATCTTCCCCTCGCCCCCCGCGCCCCCCCATCGCCTCCCCCCCGCAACCGGGCCCCCTCGGTGGCTGTGATTCATCCCCGCTCCCTGGCTGGCACGAAAGCGAGAGATGTTGTTGACATGTGTGCCGACTCCGAGAAGCTTCCAGAGCAGAAACCCGGCTCGCTGTCGCTCCCGGTGTCGTCGGGGCGACCGGGGAAGACGGAGGTAGAGACGCATTTCCGCCCCAGAAACAAGAAGCGGCGTGGCCTAGTGGAAAAGAGCGCTGGTCTAGGAGTCAGAAGACCTGGGTTCTAACGCTGACCCTACCGATTGCTTCGTGTCTCTGTGCCTTAGTTTTCTCAGCTGTAAAATGGGGATTAAATCTCAGTTCTCCCGCCTTCTTAGCCTGTGAGTCCCATGTGGGACGGGGACCGTGTCTGGTTTAATTCGCTTGTACCTACCCCGGCGTTTAGAGCAGTGTTTGGCACACAGTAAGCCATGAACAAATACCAGAAAAAGGACTCTCAGGTCCTTTGCTACCTTGAGAGCAGAGCAGAGTTCGCAGGAAGTAGCCCTGGATTAGGGTATTGGCAAGATCTGAATTCTGAGTCTGAGGGCGTAGCTGAACCTGAACTCACAACAACCAGGAATGACAGAACCTGAACTCCAAGCCACAGGGAAATGCCAATCCCTGATCTCAGAGCCACCGGAAATGGCAGAACCTAATAATAATCGTAGTTTGGGTTTAGGGCTTACTATGTGCCAGGCACTGGACTGAGCGCTGGGGCGGATACAAGCAAATCGGGTTGGACACAGTCCCTGTCCCAGGTCTGGCTCCCGCTCTCGATCCCCATTTTATGGATGAGGGAACTGAGGCCCAGAGAAGTGAAGTGACTTGACCAAGGTCACAAAGAACTTCCCGAAATGACCGAACCTGAACTCAGCGCCTCACTAATGGCAGAATCTCAGTGCAGAGCCTCAGGGAATGGCACAACCCGAACCCAGAAGCCCCAGACCCGAAGAGACAAGGTATCAGGACTGAATGGGTTTCCCTGGGAATGTGGCTTTTGCGGGGAGGGAAGAGGGGCGAGAGGGTGGAATGACAGATAGAAATGGTCGTAGACACACAAGGCCCGATAAATTCACAAAGTGTGCTTCCTTAATGGTCTGCAAGAGATAGCACACCTAGCTTACTGCCAAGAAATGACAGAAACAGGAGGGAATGTGTCCAGTAATTCCTCAATAGAGTTTCTTCTCTGCCCCTAATTGCCATTTTAATACACAGATGACTCGGGCTTTGGAAGACACTCTATTCACGTTGATCGTACAGATTCCTTTCATTTGTCCCTTGAAGTTGAATGCCTATCTCCTGCGAATAAGCCTTCGAGGATATTCCCCCGTGGGGTGCGTAAATCAAGCTGGTCGATAGCATCGAGGCGTTGCAGGCGGAAAGCACTGGGTACCTCGTGAGATGGCCGCAGGGATGGGCGAGTGCGTCTTGCTCGATGGAAAAGGCTCTTGGAACCGGTTCGGAATGCTGGCTAATAGCTAGTCAGGATTTACGTGGCACTCCAAAGCTCGACTTAAATCACATCTCCTCCGGGAAGCCTTCCGTGACTAATCCTCCATTCTCCTCACTCTATTTTCCTGCCCCACCGCATCAGCCATGCACTGGAGTTTATACTCCTTGAGCCCTAATCCCCTCCACCCCCGCAGAACTCAAGTATGCATCTTTATATTCCATTCCTTTCCGTAACCCGCGGTTTACTCTGATGTCCGTCTCCCCCGCTAGACTGTGAGCTCCTTGAAGGCAGGGATTGCATCTAATCTACTCTCCCAAGCGTTTAGAACAATGCTTTGCACAGACTAAACCCTCACTAAGTAGCACCGACTGATTCACTGTAAAGTCCGAAGAGCTTCCTCCTCATCTTTCTTATCCGCAATCTCGAATCTTTAGGGGGTTCAGTCGATCAGTCAGTGGTATGTATTGAGTGCTTACCGTGTGCGGAGCATTGTACTAAGCACTTGGGAGAGTATAATCCAACAGAGTCGAAAGACACGTTCCCTGCCCACAAGGAGTTTACAACACTGAGAAGCAGCGTGGCTCAGTGGAAAGAGCCCGGGCTTGGGAGTCAGAGGTCATGGGTTCTAATCCCGGCTCCGCCACTTGTCAGCTGGGTGACTTTGGGCGAGTCGCTTCACTTCTCTGGGCCTCAGTGACCTCATCTGTAAAATGGGGGTTGAGACTGTGAGCCCCGCTTGGGACAGGGACTATGTCCAACCCGATCCGCTCGTGTCCATCCCGGCGCTCAGTACAGTGCTGGCACCTAGTTAAGCGCTTAACAAACACCATAATTAACTTAGCGGCACCCTGGACCCTCAGATTCCACGTTATCGTCGATGCCCGTCCATCCGGGGCTTAGCTGAAACTGCGGTCATCCCTGCAAAATCTCCTAAGAGAAGCAGTGTGGCCTAGTGGATAGAACACGGGCCTGGGAGTCAGAAGGACTTGGGTTCTAAACAATTTGTCTGCTGTTTGACCTCAGGCAAGTCATTTGACTTTTCTGGGCCTCAGTCACCTCATCTATAAAATGGGGACTAAAACGTGGGACGGGGCCTGGGTCCGACCCCATTTGCTTGTATCCACCCCAGCGCTTAGTACAGTGACTGGCACTTAAGAAATGCCACCGTTGAGCGGTTCCCGGGAGCTCATTTGGGCTGAATCCATACAGCTTCAGCCGGTGTCTTCTAGTTTCCCAACTCTGAAAGATAGCTCTTGTTCCCTCTCTGAGTCCAGCCCCTTAGGATGGAGCTGAGGAGGGATTCTAGTTAGCGTCCTCCCGTGATACGTTCCCGTTTTCCCTTCATGCCCACGTGGGGCGGGGGATTTCCGATGGGTTTCAGAGGTCCAGGCAGCTCATTAAGTGCTGGAAATGGGCTGAAGACCCATTAATCAGGCAGCAATTAAAATGTCGGGTTTGGGGTTTCCTCCAGATTGCCACCGGCATCCCTTGTTCGCTATCCTTTCGGACGTAGTTGGGGCAGTTTGAGCACCAGCGGGAGGAATGTTGAACGGCAGTGGGGTCAAGGAGCGGAGCTGCGGCTAGAGCCCAGGCTCCCTGACTCCCAGTCCCCCTTTTTTCTTCTTGGATGAAGCAGCCCCCCACACCCCTCAAATTTCTAACGAGGTGAAGCTGAAATGGGATTAGGTGCCTTAAGGCTCTGTTTCGGGCTATTCCTAAATCCAGAGACACAACAACCCATAAGTCACCTCGAGCACTCTCATCTCAGGATTTCCAACTCTGTTGTATTGTGCTCTCCCCAATACTCAATGCTGTGCTCTGCGCTTGGTAAGATTTAATAAATACCATTGCTTTAGTGCTTTTCGGCTCAATATTAGTCTATTGATTCATTCAGTTGTATTTATCGAGCGCTTACTGTGTGCAGAACACTGTACTAAGCGCTTGGGAGAGGACAATACAACTTTAAAGAAACACATTCCCTGCCCACAACGAGCTTACAGTCCAGCGTGGCTTAGTGGAAAGAGCACGGGCTTGGGAGTCAGAGGTCGTGGGTTCTAATCCTGGCCCTGCTACTTGTCAGCTGTGTGACTTTGGTCAGCTTTGTGACTCTGTATTAAGCGTTGACACTTAACTTCTCTGTCCCTCGGTTCCCTCATCTGTAAAACGGGGATGAAGACTGTGAGCCCCACGTGGGACAACCCGAATACCTTGTATCTATCCCAGTGCTTAGAACAGTGCTCGGCATATAGTAAGTGCTTAACAAATACCATCATCCTTATTATTATTATTATTATCAATCTACACTGATTGATTATTTATACCCGCTCTCGACACTTTCGAGAGTGTATTTCTATATCACTTTGATTGCTCTTTTGGACTGTGCTGTTTGGAAAAAAGTTTATACCTGTTACTCCTTTAGAATGTAACCTCCTTATGGGCAGGGTATAAAGATATACACACACACACACACACACATATATATACGTATATATAGCATTTATTAAGCACTTACTATGTGCTATATATATATATATATGTATATATATATATATGGCATTTATTAAGCACTTACTAGATAAAAGTTAAGCGTATTTGTTTCTTGCTTCAAAAGTTGTAGTGGTTGACTGCTAGTCAGTCAATTGCATTTACCGAGTGCTTACTGTGTGCAGAACACTGTATTAAGCACTGGGGCGAGCACAGTATAACATTATAACGGACGCGTCCCCGCCCACACCGCGCTTACATCTAGCGGGAGAGACAGATATTCAAATAAGTAAAATTACAGATATGGATAAGTGGTGTGGGGCCGGGAAGGGGGGAACGAATAAAGGGGGCGAGTCGGGGCAGTGCAGAAGGGAGTGGGAGAAGAGGAAAGGAGGGTTTAGTCAGGGAAGGCCTCTTGGAGGAGATGGGCTTCAAAAAGGCTTTGAAGGTGGGGAGAATAACTGTCTTCAGTTCCACCCCCGAACTCCTTTTATATATAGATTATGAGGGTCAGGAACCGTGTCTGATTTTCCAGGGGCCGTGTATTCTTCCCTAGTACTTAGAACAGTGCTCCGCACACGGTAAGTGCTTAAAAATGCTATTACGATTTCTACAACCATGACTTCCATCACTACTCTGATTACCACCGCTAGTCATTTAGTGCTTTTCAGCTCATTATCGGTCTAAAACCTCTTCGGATTCACGGCCGTGTGATCAATTATTAGGCACTGTGGCAGAGTAGACAAGACGCCCGAGAATCAGATCAGGTCTGCTCGGAATAAAAGAGCCTCCCACCGATCTGGCTTCTATTAAGACCTCGTTCTTTTTTCATAATTCACGTAGCCTCGGTACAGTCAGAGAAAGCGGGCAGTAGCTGACGGTCTCATGGAATAGTCAACGGGAGCGTTGGAAGCTTCGGGAACAGAAATAGGTCCTCCCGGGCGGAAACGAGTGGACGAAAGGAGCCTCTCCCGAAGCGGCTGATTTCTGCCTGACCCGCAATGTGTCTCTTATATTGTTCTATCGCGGTCTCCCAGGCGCTGAGTGCAGAGCTCGGCCCGTAGTAAGCGCTCAATAAATGCCGCTGATTGCCTGGGGGAGCTCTGAGGAGGGGAGACAGGAAAGCGGGTGGGAGATCCAGACCGTCCGGCCAAGCCTGCCGACTCCGTCACATTGAACTCTCGCAGGCGCTTAGTACGGTGCTCGGCACACGGTAAGCGCTCAGTAAGTACGATCGATTGACCCGAGGGTTTCGACCTCGAAGATCTCGGTGACGGTTGAACGGCGGGGACATCTCAATTCTGCCTGGTCTCCGGCCCGATTCTAGGAGTCCCGTGAATTTTGCCAAAGGCCCTGGTAGCCAGGTGAGAAATGAAGGAACTAGGCATTGAAAGGGCATTGCTCTATTTGAGTGGACTCACTGTGTGCAGGGAATGTGTCTGTTCTACTGTTTGGTACTCTCCCAAGTGCTTAGCACAGTGCCCTCCACACAGTAAGCGCTTCAGAAATACGATCGATGGATTAACCCTGCCGTTAGCTTAGTCGGAGAGCACGGGCAGGGAATTCTCGTCGTCTTCATCTACTCGGTTATCGATTCGGCTGTTTAATTCACAATCATAATGGTATTTGTCCTATCACTTGTTGCTTTAGCCCTGCCCTCCCCTCTGCTTCTAGACTTTGCAGATCATCTGTGTAGGTCTGTCTCTTCTAACGATGATAACTGTGGTATTTGCTGAGCGCTTACTGTCTGCCAGGCACTGTATTAAACTCCCGAGTAGGTACGACATAATCAGGTCCCACATGGGGCTCACAGTCTTATGAAGAAGGGAGGACGGGTATTGAATCCTCATCTTGCAGAAGAGGGAAATGAGGTACAGAGAAGTTAAGTGACTCGCCCAAGCTCTCAGAGCAGGTAAGTGGAGGAGTTGGGATTAGAAACCAGACATTTATTTAATAGTAATAATAATAATGTTGGTATTTGTTAAGCGCTCACTATGTGCCAAGCACTGTTCTAAGTGCTGGGGTAGACACAGGGGAATCAGGTTGTCCCACGTGGGGCTCACGGTCTTCATCCCCATTTTACAGATGAGGTCACTGAGGCACAGAGAAGTTAAGTGACTTGCCCAAAGTCACACAGCTGACAAGTGGCCATTTAAATGTCTGTGTCCTCCTCTAGACTGAAAGCTCGCTGTGGGCAGGGAAAGTATCTGTTACGGTGTGCTCTCCCAAGGGCTGTGCACAAAATAAGCGCTCAATAAGTACGATGGACTGACTGACCGGCAATGGGGCCATGCGGCCCTCCATTGCGTCGCCACACTTCCGTGAGACTGTAAACTCCCTGAAGGTGGAGATTGCACTCCTTGCGTCTGTCGAACTCCGCCAAGCATTCAGCACGCGGGAAATGCCGGTGACGGGTGCCGTTTGCAAGGGTCCTTTCTCAGCTTCTGACTTTATATTCCGGGTGTTACCGTAGGCGCCGTTGGACGGAGATGAGTGCCGAAAGGTGGACGAAAGGAAGATGGAGGGGGGCGGGAGATAGAGGAGAATCATATAAACTCAGAATCAAAAAAAGGCAGGGGAGAGTTTTAGATAACGAATTTCTGCACGGTCTCTCGGTGATCCATTGACCTTTTGGAAATAACGCTTCAGGAAATGATACACTCGGTTCTCCCATAATGCGATAGTCTTCTAGAACCCCAGCTTGAGGGGAAAAAAAATCTCGCTCCAGTCGCCATTAGTTCTTTTTTTTTAACGGTATTTGGAAAGCACTTGCTACGTGCTGGGCACTGTATCAAGCACTGGGGTAGACACAAGCTCATCGGGTTGGACACAGTTCCGTATGGGGTTCACCGTCCGTCTTAATCCCCATTTTACGGATGAGGGAACCGAGGCACAGAGAAGTGAAGTGACTTACCAAGGTCACACAGCAGACAAGTAGGGAGGGCCGGGATTAGAACCCAGACCCTCCTGTTATATTGTTGTGTTGTACTCTCTCAAGCGCTCAGTACAGGGCTCTGCACCCGGTGAGCACTCAATAAGTTTGACTGATGGGGAAGGGTCGGAGCTGGGAGAGCTGAGCGTGACTGTCAGGCAGGGGGTTCCGTTCAGCATTGAAGTTGGTCGTTGGGAGTTTTTCTCTTGAAGTTGGAAGCGGTGGGGGACCCGTCAGAAATTTCTGAGGAAGGGAGAGAAGTGCACCCGTCAACCTTTGGTCAACACACGTGGCCAAATGTGAGACGGGCCGCAGAGGGGGCGAGGCGACGGAGAGTCTGGGGGCCTGGAAACGAGCGATTGCCAAACTCCCCGTTTCTGTGGAGTCCCTTGCTCAGCCTTCGACATCCACCATCATCATCGTCATGATTATAACGATAGTAATGAAGCTTTTAGTATGTACCGAACGCCGGCCTAAATCCTGGTTTAGCTAGAAGATGGTTAGATCAGACACAGCTTCCAGCCCTGAGACTCACAGTCCTAGGGAAAGAGAGAATGGCGATAGAATTGCCCTTTTACAGAGGAAACTGAGAAAGTGAAGTGACTTGCTCAAGGTCACACGGCAGAGCCGGAATTAGAACCCGGGTCCTCGGACTATCAGGCCCAGGCTGTTTCCACTAGGCCACGCCGCGGCCGCTCATCGTTCGGTTCTGCCCGGACGGCCGGCGTCCCCCACAGGGCCACACCTGTTGCCGACACGTTCTTCCCTTCTTCGGACGGTTACCCCACGCTGGGGGTCCGTCCTGGGGTCTTCAGCCTCCCTCGCTGCCCTGCAGGAGCTCGGTGCCGACACCGACTCGGGCCCCGATCCAGTTTCCTGACATTTTCTTCACATCCTGCCTTGGGAAGCCCAGGCCAGACCTGCCCTACATTCTCTCTGCCCTACTTTTCTTTCCCGAAATACCCAGGACAGAAGCAGAAGGAGGATGAAGCGCGAACGGTAGAAACGAACCAGGATGAGACGGGAGAGAGCCTGGGTCGCGCGTCAGAGCCCCAATTACCCAGCAAGGAGGGAGTCGGGCCGTTTGTGTGCTCGCGTTCATGGATTTGTGTGCGAGTAAGAGGGACAAACCTCATTAAGTTCAAACAAAATCCCAGTCATCAGCAACAGGATGGCCTTCCTTTGGTGGATTCATGGATTCATTCATTTAACCGTATTTATTGAGCGTTTACTGTGTGCAGAGCGCGTACTAGGCGCTTGGGAGAGTACCATGCAACAATAAACATTCACGTTCCCTGCCCACATTGAGTTTATAGTCTAGAGGTGGGGAGGCGGACATCAAAACAAATACAATTACCGATACGATGAGATGGATGAGAAGTCTTCGATCCTGGCTGGCTTCGGTGGAAGCGGGAAGCAGCATGGCCTAGTGGAAAGAGCGTGGACCTGGGAGTCAGAAGACCTGGCTTCCGATCCTAACTCTGCCTGCTGTAGGACCTTGGGCAGTCACTTCTCCGTGCCTCAGTCCCCTCCTCTGCAAAATGGGGATTCAAAACCTATTCTCCCTCCTACTTAGACTGTGAGCCCTGTGTGGGACCGGATGGTCTTCTAGCTACCCCAGAGCTTAGCACAGTGCTTGACACCTAATAAGACCTTAACAGATACCACGATTATTAGTAAGAGATGGGTCCAATCCCACTGGACCTCACTGCCCAGTGAAACAGAGAAGACTGAGAAGACAACTGGAGACCCAAACAACTCAGCATTCAAGGTATTTATTAAGTGCTTACTGTGTTCCAGGCACTCAACTAAGCACTGGGGTAGAGTTGAGCGAATCAGGTTGGACATAGTCTATGTCCCACATGGGGTTCACCATGTCAATCTCCATTTTATAGGTGAAGTAGCTGAGGCACAGAGGCGTTCAGCGATTTGGCAGACGAGCGGTAGAGCCGGGATTAGAACCCAGGTCCCTCTGACTCCGAGGCCCGGGTTCTAGTCTCCCCCTGGCCCCCGAGGACCCCCAGGTGATCCCGTGGGAAGGCGACAAGCCGGGCCCGCTGCGGATATGGGGAAAAATCTTTCAATGGAGAAATGGCGGCCTAAAATGGAGTCCTGTTTGCTCTGGGTGGGCGTGTGAGGGGTTGTAGTCTTGGTTTTCTGTAACACGCATGTGCCTGTGCTCACTGAAATGCATGACTAATGTTTAATCCCCGGGTATGGAATTAGAAGGAAGAGTTTGAGGGAGCATGAAACAGAATTAAAGAGCATTTACCAACCGGGGCAAGGGCGGGGGGGTGTATATAGCCTGAGGTCCCCCGTTGGTGGGCAAAGAAAACGGGGGGAATGCGTGTGGCTAATTAGCAAGATTTACGGTCTTGCGAGTGGAGATATATCTAATTGAGGTAGCAGGTTTTCTCTGGGGGTGTGCTCGAATATTACTTCCGTAATGAACCTGGACCCTTTCTCTGTGATCCGAAAACAAACAGGTCCCCCCGCCTCAGTTTGGATGGGATCAAGTGACGCCTCAGAATCGGGTGACCAGAAAGGAAAATCTGTTAACTGGCATTCTGTCCCGGAGAGATGTGCGCCCGGGGGCCTTCAACAGTCAATCGTTCTATCAGTCAACCAGTGGTATTGATTGAGCGAACTACTGCGTGCCGAACGCTGTGCTAAGCACTCGGGAGAGTCCAGTGCAGTTGGTGGGAACGATTCCTGCCCTCAAGGACTAATAATCAGTTGATGATATTTACTGAGCGCTTCCTGTGCGCAGAGCACCGTACTAAATGCTTGGGAGGATATAATATAACATTGGTAGACACTTTTTTAGGGTATTCACTTACTATATTCCAGGCTATGTACTAAACGCTGTGGTAGATACAAGCTAATCAGGTTGGACACAGTCCGTGTCCCACGTAGGCCTCACGGTCTTAACCCCCGTAGTTCTCGCCAGTTGGGAAGCGGCACGGCCTAGAGGATAGAACCCGGGCCCCGGAGTCCCTGCTCCGCCACTTGTCCGCTGTGTGACCTTGGGCAAGTCGCTTCCCTTCTTTGTGCCTCAGTCACCTCACCTTAATATCCATTTTAAGACCGTGAGGCCCATGAGAGACGGGGACTGTGTCCAACCCGATTCCCCGGTGTCTACCCCCAACGCTTAGGACAGTGCCCGACACGTCGTAATTGCTTACCAGATGCCATCATTCGTTCAGACGGAGTCAGGAGGGTCTCGTTCTCCGCCGGGTTGGCTTCTGCTTCGGCATGATGGATGAGATCGGAGTCCTCTTCAGAAAACCCGGCGAGAAATAATTGCTCAGAGCCATTGTAGGATGGAAAAAGCGGCGCCTCGGTTTATGGACCTTCTTAAAGCCGAAAGCCGCCTTGTTATCATCAAGAGACCATCCCATCCATTACCCGCAGAGGTTATTGTTAAAGACCGGCCTTAGAAAAGCTCGGGAGAGAGCTACGTACAGAAAGCTTTCTTTCTCTTGATTTTCCTTCTGACAACTTAAAGGGCCTTTTCAAATTGCCAGGAGAGAAGGTTCCTATTTTTTATCATTCCACCTGCATAACATTTTAGACACATTTATATTCCTGAAAGCATAATAATACATAACATTTAGCATTTAATTTATGACTCCTGCCACATCTGGTATAAAATTCCTTCTGAAGCCATAAATCACCTCTCCCTGTCAAATTGCCATTCATTTTTTGACCTCCTCAATAATTTATGGTTTGTGAGCACAAAATGGGGGAAAGGTGCTTAAATCAAGTAGATTTTAATTAACGGTCTTGTAATATCCAGAGGAATAGTTGCAATTTAGTCATGGGAGGGAAGGGCACCATTGCTGGAAGGAAGAAAAAAGCAAAAACCACCACCACCACCACCACCACAACAAAAAAAGCCGGTTGCTCCTCAGAATCCGATCTGTGAGACTGGGAAGTCCCAGCGTGAAGAATTTTGTCCTCTCGGAGAAAGGAATATTAAGCGATTTTGACCGGTAAAACTGCAGGAGCGAATTCAGCAGAAACATTTCCCAGAAAAGATTTCAAGGAGAAAAGGGCGTAGGGAGAAGGTGTGTGACTCTCCACCTCCCCTCCGCTCTGCCTTTAACAGGGTCGCCGACTTCTGACACGCAGCCTTTCATGTCAAACAATTTTATTCCCGAGCTTTTCACAGTGTGTCCTAAGTAGCTTCTGTTAGCACCATTCCATCCATTTCCCTGGCAACGGAGCCGGTCGATTTAGACCCCATTTAAAAGCCGTGGAAAAAAGCAACAAGCCAGCCATGTGATGGGTAAATATTACAGAGAACAGGCAGAATTCAACTGTGGCTGGTGGGGATCTATTTTCTTTTAGCGCCCATTTTATTTTAATTAAAATCGAAAAGCTCACTTAAACGAGGCCCGAGATTAAGGCTGGGGTCATCTTCGCGAGGGGCTGAGACGGAGCGTTATTTTATGTTATCTCTCTCGCCGGATTGGAGATCGCTCGGGCTTTTTCACATAAAGGAAGACCGACAGTGGGAAACTGGAAAGGTGAGCCTGAGCATCCTCTCCAGATAAACAGAGGACAGAAAGTCTTTGCCAACTCTGTGATATTGTACTCTCCCAAGCGTTTAGTGCAGTGCCCTGTAATGCCCAGTAGGTACAGCTGATGGACTGGGAGGGGTCCTCTGTGTCTCGTTGGGCATAGCTAGAGCTTCTTACGAGAAGCAGCGTGGCTCAGTGAAAAGAGCACGGGGTTGGGAGTCAGAGGTCATGGGTTCGAATCCCGGATCCGCCGCTTGTCAGCTGTGTGACTTTGGGCAAGTCACTTCACTTCTCTGGCCCTCAGCTACCTCCTCTGTAAAATGGGGATGAAGACCGTGAGCCCCACGTGGGACAACCTGATCACCTTGTATCCTCCCTAGCGCTTAGAACAGTGCTTGGCACATAGTAAGCGCTTAATGAATGCCATCATTATTATTCTGAAGTCTGGTGGCTGATACAACCTTCTTGGTGTGGGACTCCTAGTCTCACCAGGATTGTTTGATGAAAGATCTGACATTAACAGAGCGGTAGGGCTTTTTCTTTGAAAATGCGCTTGGGCCTCCTGGCTTATTCTGGGGGTTCTGAAGAGTGGCAGGTGGGGAAAAGGGTTTGTAACCCTTCCTGAAGTAAACTACGGATGGGCCGGTACCTCAAAGCATGTGGAAACAGCTCTTTTTCCAAATTAATGTTGCCCCCCTCCTTAATGCAAAGGCGACAGAAGAGGGTCGATCCAGAGGTGTTTCTTCCAATGGCCAGTGGGGGGCGCTGTGGGCCCAATGCTTTGGCCGCTTTATCCAGGATTAATAACATTTTATTTCTTTATAAACTCATCACTGGCCTTCCCCAGTCCAAATATTTCTTGAAGTTAGCCGTTCGCCCGAACCCCTGTACTGCTGTCCCCCTGCCTAGAGTCGAGAAGCGCTGTAATACTGTAATAATGTTGGTATTTGTTAAGCGCTTACCATGTGCAGAGCGCTGGGGTAGATACAGGGTCATCAGGTTGTCCCGCGTGAGGCTCACAGTTAATCCCCATTTTACAGTTGGGGTAACTGAGGCCCAGAGAAGTGAAGTGACTTGCCCACAGTCACACAGCTGACATGTGGCAGAGCCGGGATTCGAACTCGTGACCTCGGACTCCCAAGCCCGGGCTCTTTCCGCTGAGCCACGCTGCTTCTCTACTGTAGCCTAGAGGGTGGACCAGGCCCTGGGGGTGGGTCAGAAGGTCCTGGGTTCTAATGCTCGGCTAAGCCACTTGATTGCCGTGTGGCCTTGGGCAGATGACTTCACTCTCTGTGCCTCGGCTGCCTCGTCTGTAAAAGGGAGGTTGAGACTGTGAGCCCCATGTGAGACGGGGACTGAATCCAGTGCGATTAGCTCCTATCTACCCCAGGGTCCAGTTCCTGGCACGTAAGTGCTTAATATCATATATATATATGTATATATGTATATATATATAAAATAATAACGTTGGCATTTGTTAAGCGCTTACTATGTGCCGAGCACTGTTCTGAGCGCTGGGGTAGACACAAGGGAATCAGGTTGTCCCACGTGGGGCTCACAGTCTTCATCCCCATTTTACAGATGAGGGAACTGAGGCACCGAGAAGTTGAGTGACTTGCCCAAAGTCACACAGCTGACACGTGGCCGGGCCGGGATTTGAACCCATGACCTCTGACTCCAAAGCCCGTGCTCTTTCCACTGAGCCACGCAGCTTCTCTCTATATACACAGACATACACACACAAAATATTTATATATACAATAAAGAGTGGGAGAGTAGGTGGGCAGCATTGGCTAGTGGATAGAGCACAGGCCTGGAGTCAACTGAGTTCTAATTCCACTGTGCCTCTTGACTGCTCTGTGACCTTGGGCAAATCCCTTCACCTTCTCTGTGCCTCAGTTACCTCATCTGCAAAACGGGGAATGAGACCGGAAGCCCCATGTGGGGCCGGAACCGTGTCCTGCCCGATTTGCTTCTGTGCATCCCAAGACTTAGTACGGTGCCTAGCACATAGTGAGCACTTAAGTACCGTAATTATTATTATTATTTTTCTGGGTTGCAGCACAAATGGCAGTGCACGCAAGGGTCTTACTTACAGAGTGCATTTACAGGCAGAGGTGACCGCGGCACAGTACCGGTGTGAACGGTAGCACACGGTTGCCGGGGGAATCACCTCAGTAGCCACAGCGGCCTCCGCTGCCTTTCTTGGTCTCGGTTTGGAGGTGGTTCCCTTGGCCAACGACCTGGGGCTGCATCTTTGAAGAATTTAGTGAGGTCAACCCAAGGGGAAATTCTGGAAACTCGTTGACCGGCCCCACCTCCCTCAGATCCCCTGAGCTCTATGGGATGGTCAGTTGTTGACGCCGATACCTATTCTCTGGCGCGTTTTGAGGTGACGGAGCCGAGATGACAAATGGAGTTTACTCACGGCCTCCAGATGCCGTTCAGAAGGCTCTAAAATAGCAAGGTGCTCTAGAATGAATCAGCACGGTTTATTTTAGAGTTCCGCTCTCCCCCAGGACCGTTCATCAGCCCGGGGCGACTCTCAGAGGGCGCCAGGAAATGACTCAGTAGATAGCAGAGCTCCCGAAAGCAGATCCACCTCACTGAGCGATCCATCAGTCGACAGGATTTTTAAAAATGGTAGGTCTTCGGTGCTTACTAGGTGCCACGTACTGTACTAAGCGCTGGGATAGATACGAGCTAATCCGGTGGGACACATTCCCCGTCCCTCTGAGGGTCACGGTCCTGATCCCTGTTTTGCAGACGAAGAAACCGAGGTACAGACAAAAGTTCAAAGACCTACCCAAGGGGACACAGCAGGCAAGCGGTAGAGCTGGAATTAGAACCCAGGTCCTCTGACTCCCAGGTCCATGTTTTTGCCACTCGGCCACACTGCTGCTCCTTGGTTGAGTGCCAGTTGAGTGCAGAGGACTGTAGTAAGCGCTTGATGGGGTGCGATAGAAGTGAGTCCTTTACCCCTTTAAAGCTTGAGAAGCAGCGTGGCTCAGCGGAAAGAGCCCGGGCTTGGGAGTCAGAGGTCATGGGTTCGAATCCCGGCTCTGCCCCTTGTCAGCTGGGTGACGGTGGGCGAGTCACTTCACTTCTCGGTGCCTCAGTCACCTCATCTGTAAAATGGGCATTAACTGTGAGCCTCACGTGGGACGACCTGATGACCCTGTATCTCCCCCAGCGCTTAGAACGGTGCTCTGCACATAGTAAGCGCTTAACAAATACCAACATTATTATTATTATTAACCCTGATCCAGGCTGATTATCATACTGATCCAGGCTGATATAATAAATATGGAATGATAATAATAATACTAATAATTCCTGAGCCAGTCCAGGATTCTGTCTCCAACAGAGGCACCAGGATGTTTGGAGGAAGCTTGGGCTGAAAGCCCCACTGGACACCCACCCTCCTGGTTAGGGATGGTCCAACCAGCACCTCAAAATCTACTCCCTCTCCATCTTCGACTCTCTCTCGCTCTAGTAACCCAGCCTGGACCATTCAACCAGCTTTGCTCTCTCCTTCCCTGACTCTCTCTCCAGTGACCCAGCACTGACCATTCAACACCCCTGGCTCTCCGCTCTCCATCCCTGACTCTCAGTCACCCAGCACAGACCATCCCAAACCACTGCCTTTCCCCTCTCCAACCCCGACTCTCCCCAGTGCCCCAGCGCGGACCATCCTACGCCCCCGATGCTCCCCTCTTCATCCTTATCGCTTCCCACCCACACCCCAGCTGCCCAATCCATCCAAAACCCTCCCCTCTGCGCCCCTAACTTGAAAACAAAAATATTCCTTGCGTTTATCCCTATTTTGCTCTGATTTACATTTGCTGGATGCCACCGCCTGACAAGGATCCGGGGGGGGGGAATGTGAAGAGGGTGGAAAAAATAGAAATGATAGCCGCGTAGGATTAATTCTGATTCAGAGTTGCGTGGAGCAGGTCGATACAGATGAAAATCAATGGACAGCCAAGGCCAGGCAGGAGAAAGGGGTATTCAAGGGCTCCCTTAAAGTTACTGAATGGAGATTGGAACTGTATAGCGGTAATCGAAATAAGGAGCTAAAGGATTCAGTCTCTTTCTTAATTACATTAGCGCCGGGGCAGTAATGAATGGACAATATGCATCGGGTGAATGTTCTGCTTGTAAGGCCTTTCAATTCACCAAGTGCCAAAGAGACCCTCCGTCTACAGAAAGCTAAATTGTATTGCTTGGAATAAAATCTAATTGGCTAGTTTAAAGTTGATGACCTCGAGCACGGAATGCTTCCAGGAAATGAAAACAGAGCGCTTTGTAACTCAGAGACCTTTTTATAGAATATGCTGATTATTTAATAATCCCATCCAGCGCCTTGTCCTCCTCTCTTTTTTTGTCATCGGAGGGTGCCGATCGAATGGGTGAATTAATGCTGCAATTATCTGAGCTGAGTCGAGGGGAGCCCAGGAGGGGAGGAATCTAGACCGTGAGCTTATTGTGGGCAGGGAATGTGCCCGTCAACTCTTCTGTATTGTACTTTCCCAAGTACTCCAATTCTTGCAGTGCTCTGCTCATAGTGAGCACCCAGTAAATACCATCCATTGAGTCTGAAATGAATGTAGGAATAGCGTCTTTTCTTATGCTGGCGAGTCGTCTCCGACCCGTAGCGACGCCTTGGACGCGTCTCTCCCAGAACGCCCCGTCTGCAGTCGTCCCGGCAGTGGATCCGTAGCGTTTTCATGGTACAGATCCGAGAGTGGTTTACACCCCCGCCTCCTTCCGCGCGGTAAACTCGAATCTCCGCCCTTGACTCTCTCCCGTGCCGCCGCTGCCCAGCACGGGGGAGTTTTCACTCGTAGTCGATGGCCTGCCGCTCGCTAGCCACCGCCCGAGTTAGGAATGGAATGGACGGGCCTCGGCTTGACCCTCCCTCCCGTAGCCGAGACTGGTAGAGGACTGCAAACTCTACGGGTACGACCCCGAGAGGGGAGTAGTGAAAATACATTTAAGCTCTAACCCTGTGCAAAGCAATGCGCCGAGCACAGTTCCTGACCTTCAAGGGGCTCATCACCATCATCATCTCTAGGCTGTAAGATCACTTTGGACGGGGAGCACGTCTACTAATTCTCTTGTATTGCACTCTCCCAGGCGATTAGTACATTGTTCTGCACATAGTAAGCACTCAAATACCCTTGATCGATCGATCAAAATCTTAATAGTCGTACTGGTTATGCACTTATTATGTACCAAGCACTGTACTAAGTGCTGGGGTAGATATGATTAGGTCCCATGCGGAGCTCACAGCCTAAGCAGGAGGGAGAACAGATACTGAATTCCAGATTTCCAGATGAGGGATCTAAGGCACAGAGAAGTTAATTGACATGCCCAAGGTAAGTGTTGAAGCTGGGATTAGAACTCAGGTCCTCTGACTTCCAGGCCCGGGCTCTTTCCACAAAATTAGAATAGTACTGGGGGAGTAGTCTAGTGCTTCGTAGACAGCAGATCGTAAGATCCTTGCGGGAGAGGATCGAGTCACTCAATAAATAAATAAAAAAAAGGTTGGTATTTGTTAAGCGCTTACTATGTGCCGAGCACTGTTCTAAGCACCGGGGTGGACACAGGGGAATCAGGATGTCCCACGTGGGGCTCACAGTCTTAATCCCCATGTTACAGATGAGGGAACTGAGGCACAGAGAAGTGAAGTGACCTGCCCACAGTCACACAGCTGACAAGTGGCAGAGCTGGGATTCGAACTCATGACCTCTGACTCCAAAGCCCGCGCTCTTTCCACTGAGCCACGCTGCTTCTCTAATTGATTTAATACTATTGATTGATTGATTACCATTAGATATGCAATACATACAACTCACTGACTGATGCCTTCTGGAAGAGTTAGGCCACTCATACTGAAGACGCTTTTGTCTTCGAAAAGAGGCAGCGGTAAGAGATTATTGAGCTCTAGGATCAAGCCCCCGTCCGGGGTGACTTCAGATCGAACTCAGGATGGCGGATTCCTCTCGAAACCCTGGCCTGCCTTGTTCACTAGGGTCCAGCCAGCATGTTAGCACGCCGACCCGTGTCCCAGAGTGACCTTTTTCTCCCAGATCACAGGCTTTCAATGGCTTTTCCGTCAGAAGCCGTGCTGTGTTCGAAACTGGAGTTGCTTAACTTCTCTGGGCCTCGGTTTTCTTGTTATAAAATGGGAATTCGATTCCCGTTCCCCTTCCTACTTTGTGTGGGACAGGGACCCTGTCCGACCTGATTACCTTATAATCAGAGAAGCAGCACTTACTACAGTGCTTGGCATAGAGTGAGTGCTTAACATAGTCCCCAGTTACAACAACAACAATCATAATAATGGTAATTATTATTATTATTATTATAAATGTCAAGTTTACAGAGAGGAGGATTCTTTCCCAAGTTGTGTCCTAGGGAAAGCTGCCTTGCATTCTTCAGACTTACCCCAAATGCGCTGACAGGGAATAAAAAATACCCTTCCTGCCCTCTCGGGGGTCAGATTGGGGGGATGGAGCCACGCCTGGTTGAGCCAGCTAAAATCCATCCTCCGCCCTCCTCCCCGCCCTCTCTGAGGGGACAGTTTCCCTGCCATCGGTGTTATTTTTCTGGGTGCCTCCGTCAACCGACCGGACTCTCTTGGGAGGCTGCAGGGTTGATGGAAGTCTTAATAAGCCACAGACTGGCTCTCGTGTTCCTTTGGCTTGAAGGATAGCGGTTCTGTCCTCTCGGAGGGAAAGGTTTAAGTTCATGTATTTATTAGTTGGATTTATCTCAAGCCTTCCTTCCAAATGCTTCTCGGGCCCAGATTTCGAGTTACTGGAGCTCTTTCAATCTGCTAAGTGCTCCGGGCGATTGACGTGCGTTTTTCTCACCGGAACTGACCTACGTTAGGACCTCGCCGGCTAGCAACGGTTCCCACTGATTCGAAACCGCCATCCCTGCCCAACCGACACAAGCCAACGGCTTCAGAACGACGGGCCCCGGTCTGAATTGGGGATCAACTTAAGCGAGGTGGGTCTAGAGTAACGAAAGCTATCCTTTCCATCGGATCGGGCCTTCGCATTTTAATTTGGCGTTTGATTCTCAGACAGTCACATGCGAAGCAGTGCGGCCTAGTGGATAGAGCACAGGCCTCGAGGTCTGAGGATCTGGGTTCTAATCCTTGCTATGATGCTGCTTTCCTTTTTTCTTTTATCATGGTTTTTGTTAATTGTTTAATACGTACCAGGCACTGTACTAAGCTCCGGGGTAGATACGCGCTAATCAGGTTGGGCATAGTCCATGTCCCCCATGGAGCTCACGGTCTTCATCCCCATTTTACAGATGAGGTAACCTGGGCACAGAGAAGTGAAGGTCACACAGCGGACAAGTAGCAGAGTCGGCTTTAGAACCCAGGCCCTCTGACTCTCACACAAATAATAATAACCAACTGTGGCATTTTTTAAACATTTACTATGTGCCAAGCAACATACTAACTGCTGGATACAATCCCTCACAGGACTCACAGTCTAAAGGGGAATGAGAAACGACACTTTATCCTCGTTTCTCAGATGAGGAAACTCAGACCCAGAGAAGTTAAGTGATTTGCCCAAGGTCAGGCAGCAGGCAAGTGGCATTGCTGGCTGGGATGAAAACCCAGATCTCCTGACTCCCAGGCCCGAGCTCTTTCAGTTAGGCCACGTCTCTTCTGACTTATTTGGGGCTGGGTTATTTGGATAAAGCACCGCTGTGTTAAGAAACTGGCAATGAATGGCTCTCAGATGCCTTTTTGAGACGCCCAGAGCCATTTCTCGTAGAAATAGAACCCAAGGTTACTGCCTGCGGTTGCCATTTCTTTGAAATATAGCAGCTCGAGGACCACCGGGGGGTTCCATCTGTCACCCTAAACATCCCTCCGATGATTGATTATTTCTGGGCTAATGCTTTCCCAACCTCCAGCGAGATGCCCTACTCCAGCGTCTCGGGGAAGACAAACACGGTCCTGCGAATCGCCGGACAACTTTTAATAATGACGACAAGAATAATGACGATGATGGGATCTGTTAAGCGCTTACTACGTGCCAAGCACTGTTCTAAGTGCTGGGGTAGATCAGGTTGGATGTAGTCCCTGTCCCACGTGGGGCTCACAGACTCAATCCCCATTTTACGGATGAGGGAACTGGAGCCCGGAGAAGTGACGTGATTTGCCCAAGGTCCCTCTGCAGACAAATGGCGGAGCGGATTTAGAACCCAGGTCCTCCTGACTTCCTGGCCTGTGCGCTTGTCCTCCTTCCTACTTAGACTGTGAACCCCCCTGCAGGATAGGGACCGAGCCCGACCTAATGAGCTTGGATCTATCCCAATGCTTAGAACAGCGTTTGACACCTAGGGAGTGCTTACCCCGAACGGAAAGAAGTGGAGGAGCTGGGATTATTCATTCATTCATTCAATAGTATTTCTTGAGCGCTTCCTCTGTGCAGAGCACTGTACTAAGCGCTTGGAATGGACAAATCGGTAACAGATAGAGACGGTCCCTGCCCTCTGACGGGCTTACGGTCTAATCGGGGGAGACGGGCAGACGAGAACAATAACAGTAAATAGAATCAAGAGTCCCAGGCCCGTGCTCTTCCCACTAGGCCAGGCTACTTTCTGATGGGTGGATGGCCCGACCCCGGAGACAACCTCCTGCAGGCAGAACTGGGATCAGAACCCGGGTGTCCCGACCTAGTGCTCTCCACTGGACCGACAGCAGGGTGAGTCTGGGAACGGAATGGTTTCTGCTTCCTCTCCTCCCATGCTGAGCTCTGCTAGGGGCTATCTTTGCTCTCCCGGCTGTCTCTTTCTCCTGAATTACGGGATCAATTCAGCTGGGCCTAGAGCTTTGTCCAATTGAATAATTTTAATTGCCTTATTTGCAATGGGAAAACGATTTAGTATTTCTTTTGGCCCCTCAATAAATTGTATTTTCTCATCTGCAGCAGCTTCCCTTTCCTTCACTGGTGACACAGAAAAGCCTCCAGCAAAATCAGCCTCCCCTCTTCCTGACTCACGAATGTGACTTTTTTCACATGCATATTCTCTGTCTCTCTTTTTCTTTCACTCTCCATCCTTCTCTCTCTCTCTGTTTCCCTCTGTCTCTTCCTCTCACCTCCTCCTCAGTCAGGAGGGGGAACATTCTTCTTAAGCAGAGGTTGCAGAAAGATGGGGAGAATGAGAAACATTTTGGAAAATAGTAGGGAAAGTATTAGTCCAGCGAAGGACAGTCCTTTTGTGTATAGACTTCCACGTGATGGGACGTCAGTTTCCCATCTATCAGTCGGTCATATTTATTGGGCGCTTACTATGTGCCGAGCTCTGTACTGAGCACTTGGGTGAGTACAACATAATATAAAAGACACAACCATCTTCTCAGCCTCACCCAAATGCCTGGACAAAATCTCACGGCTTGTAGCTTCACCCTCAAACATCGAGACAGCTAGTGTAACCTGCCGAATTTGAAATCAGATCTTTTCAGACTCCGTACTTTCACACATCCCCAAATAGGCAAAAATGAAACCCTTGGGAATGCTTTCATCTGCAGCAACCGTAGCCAAAGCAGAATAGTAACAGCAATAATGTTCATTAAGCTCTTACTGCGGGCAAAACCCTATACTAAATGCTGTTAAGAAAAGTGGACCGTCGAGAATCGGACGTGGCTCTCGGTTCAACTTCTATTAGAGTGAGGGGAGGGTTGGTGATGGACACATTACCAATCAGTCGGTCAGTGGATCTACCGAGCGCTCACGACAGTGTACGAAGAGTAAGCAATCAGGATTCATGCAGTCAGTACAATCAAAATAAATAATTGAACGTGGCACATTCCCTACCCTGAAAAAGCTTACACTCCCTGAGCAGTTTGCTAAGAATCGGGCCCCTCTGATGAGTCCGTTCGTGGCTGCGACCAGTCTTTTAGTGCTGTTTTTAATGATAATAACCCCTCGCAACATGACAGTCCGGGGTCGGGGCCGGGGAGGAGGTGGGATGGGGAGGGGGAGGCAGATGGGGGCAGGAAATGGGGTCTGACAGTTCCAGGAAAACGGGAGAGAAGCAACAGGGGATTTCCCCGTTGAGAGCTGGAGGAACGGCTCGTCTCAGCCAGCCGCTAACAAGCACCCGTGGGCTCCACCATTTCCATATAAATGTGAAATTTGACATTCTGAGGGGGTCAGGGGCAAAATCAATCCATTAAAATTCTAGGAGGATGTCATCTGTCTGGAAGGCGCCCGTCAGAAATCCGCTCTGCCGGCTCCTCCTTCCCCTCTCTCGTGGCCTCTTCTCTGACTCTCATTCCCAGCTTCCTCTTCAGGGTCGGACAGCTGCACTCTGGCCCTCTGGAGGCCTGGGTTTCCTTGGGCCTGTTTTGGAGGAAGGAGCTGAGGTGAACAGGTCTGTGGATGAGGGGAGGGGGGTCGCCTCAACCCGCGCTGCAGGGGGCTGCCTGGGTCACCGTGTCTCCAGTGGAAAGCGTCGGGTGAAAAGTCCACAGCCGAGGACAGACGAGAAGTTCGCTTCGCGGCGTTCCTTTTCCGAGGGGAAAGGAAGCCGTGAGGGATTTGGGTCTGATCTTCTCTGGATGCTGGGGGTGGCTTTCCATTCCCTTTGAATCATTATGGCATTTACTGGGTGTTGGCTAGGCGCCGGAGCGTTGTGTTACACACTGGGACGTGTATATGATAATCAGATTGGACCCATCCCTGCACCACTGAGGACTCACAGCCCAAGAGGGAGGGAGAACAGGTATTTCATCCCCATTTTGCAGGGAGGAGACTGAGGTCCAGAGAGATTAAGGGACTTGCCCAGGGTCACACAGCAGGTTAATGGCAGAGCCGGAACTAGAACTCAGGTCTCTTCGTCCCTTTACCATGCCCTTTTCCAGTAGACTAAATGGCAACTAGATCTAGAGGATAGGGCACGGGCCCGGGAGTTAGAAGGACCTGGGTTCTAATCCCAGCTCTGCCACTTGTCTGCTTGTGTGACTTTGGGCAAGTCACTTAACTTTTCTGTGCCTCGGTTACCTCATCTGTAAAGTGGGGATTAAGACTGAGATCCCCACGTGGGACACGGACTATATCTAACCCGATTAATTTGTACTCCTTCTTTCAATCCTTGAATCTGCTTCCAGCGCTTAGTACTGTGCCTGGCAAATAGAAAGCACTTAAGAGGAACAGGAACTTAATAGGAAGCAGCGTGGCTCAGTGGAAAGAGCCCGGGCTTTGGAGTCAGGGCTCATGAGTTGGAATCCCAGCTCTGCCACTTGTCAGCTGTGTGACTGTGGGCGAGTCACTTCACTTCTCTGTGCCTCAGTTCCCTCATCTGTAAAATGGGGATGAAGACCGTGAGCCCCACGTGGGACAACCTGATTCCCCTGCGTCTACCCCAGTGCTCTGCACATAGTGAGCGCTTAACAAATACCAACATTATTATTATTATTATTAACATATACCATAAAAAAGTTTTAACTCCTTTCTTCCCCCAAATTCTCTCCATCTGCCTCTCCCACCCCCGAGTCACGTTTCCCTGAAACATTCCCTTTCACCCCATCTCCTCCCCCTTCCATTTTATAATGGGATCTTTAGACTGGAAATGGCAAAAAACCCAGGATTCATTCTTCCCAATCATTGTTCCTGCCCCGTTCCCACTTGGTTTCGTCTATTTTTTTAGGGGTGGGTAGAGATTCGGCTTCCAAAGACTTGTTCCTTCCCCACCGAGGTCTCTCCTGTTCACTTCAAATCACCTTAAAGCAACGGCCTCCCTTGAGGTAATTTTCCGAGGAGATTTGAAGGAGCTAGCCGAGTCCCAAAGGGGCCGTCATCTTTACCGCTTTATTGTCCTGCTGATGGGCTCTCTGAAGCAGCGTGTACTTATTTCATCTTCTTCGGGGCAGTTTTGCTGCTGAGATGAGCTGTTACAGCTGCCGCAGATGTCAGAGTGGACAAATGGGAAGCAGGGTTCTCACCTCACCTTGCTGCATCAAAGCAAGCCTTGCTTCCGGGCTGGAAAAATGTCCCTTTAGCTCCAGTTTGGAGAGAAGCCGAGACATGCAGACGGGAGAGCTCACCCACAACAGATTAATGGGCCTATCTGATTGCTGATGGGGTGCAGGGAAGCCAGGGTGGGAAGCTTCTTTCCCCCACCAACCACTAATTAATTGCCAAGTCCCCTGCCACGGTTTAACCAAAGAAAGAAAACCCTGAGACCTCTGAAAGAGAGCAGATTTCTCACAGGAAGTAGAGGAAGCAGCGTGGCTTAGCGGGGAGAGCAAGGACCTGGGAGTCAGAAGGTCCTGAGTTCTAATGCCGCCAAGTCGCTTCACTTCTCTGTACCTCAGATGTAAAATGGGGATTAAGATTAAGATCCCCATGTCGGATAGGGACCGCGCCTCATCCGACTTCCTCGAATCCATCCAAGGGCTTAGAACGGCGCCTGGCACGTAGTAAGCGCTTAACAGATGCCACAGTTATTAGGGGAGGAAATAGCCAGCCTCTTTTATAATTTAAAATATTAAATATTTCTAATCTATGACCGTTCAAGCTAGCTTTTCTCTCCTATTGTCTAATAATGATTGTGGTATTTGTTAAACACTCGCTATGTGTCAAGCCCTGGGGTAGCTACAAGATAATCAGATGGGACACAATCCCTGTCCCCCCACGGGGGTCACAGTCTAAGAGAGAGGAGAGCAGGTATTTTATCATCATCTTGCAGAAGAGGAAACTGAAGCAGAGAGCAGGCAAGTGACTTGACCAAAATCATTCAGCTGGCAAGTGGTGGCACCGATATTAGAACCCGGGGTACCCGACCCCCAGGCCTACGCTCATTTTATTTGTGTGTGTATGTGGGGTTTTTTTAAGTACTTACTATGTGCCAGACACTGTACTAAGCACTGGGGTAGATGCAAGATGATCAGGTTGGACACAGTCCATGCTCTGCCCTCTTGTGATTTTACAGATGAGGTAACTGAGGCACAGAGAAGTTAAACGACTTGCCCAAGGTCATACAACAGACAACTAGTGGAGCCTGGATTAGAACCCAGATCCTCTGGGGATCCTTTGGGGAGCAGCGTGGCTCAGTGGAAAGAGCACGGGCTTTGGAGTCAGAGGTCATGGGTTCAAATCCCGGCTCGGCCATTTGTCAGCAGTGTGACTTTGGGCAAGTCGCTTCACTTCTCTGTGCCTCAGCTACCTCATCTGTAAAATGGGGATTAAGACCGTGAGCCCCACGTGGGACAACCCGATTCCCCTGTGTCTACCCCAGCGCTTAGAACAGTGCTCTGCACATAGTAAGCGCTTAACAAATACCAACATTATTATTATCCTCTGACTCCCAGGCCCGTGCTCTATCCACTAGGACATGCTGCTTCCCAAACAATCCCTCCTCCCTCCCCCACCCCACCATTTTTTTTTTTCCTTCTAGATTCTAAGCTCACTCTGGGCAGGGGATATGTCTACCGTCTCTTTTGTGTTATACTCTCCGAGTGCTTAGTGCAGTGCTCTGCTCCCAGTAAACGCTCAATAAATGCCCCTGATTGAATGACAGGTCATGTCACCAAGTTGAACTGTGCAGGTTGGGGACAACTTGAAGTTTAGTGTTCTTGCAGGCCAATTTTCTATGGTAGGTGGGTCTCTGTCCCGCCTTAACTTTTCTTGAGGTCTCCAAATCTTCGTGGGTGGGAACGTGGAAAGTAATCGCCCTGAGTTCAGCCAGCGGGCCCTTTTCTAATAGGTCATTTTAATAGAACACGATTAGAGGGTTTGGGCGTGTTTGCCTGACAACACATGCCTGATTGCATGCAGCACGATGTAGAGCGGGGAGAAACAGCTAATGAGCATTCGTGTAGGTGTCCGTGTGCGTGTCTGTGAGAATCTGGGTGGGTGCGTATTTGTCTGTGAGCACGCACTTGGCATTGGACCTGGTGAGTACTACCAAGGCAGTTTTTGTTAAGGTGGGGCTCTGCAAGAACACAACCCCTGCTTTAAAGGAGAACTGTTGAGTTAGAAAAATTGTGGTCTTTGCTTTTCTCTTTAGAATAAAAACAGATCCTCGGGAAGGTTAAGAATGGAATTTTGGAACCCCTGAAATTTTGGAAAGAAACCAACAAACTCCTGAAAGTCAAAATGCTACTTTAAATTGTGGTTCTGATCCCCAAGATAAAGACTAGGCTTCAGCCCCTGCCTTTAGCCCGGCTGGCTTTGTTGTTCAAACGTCTTGACCTTCAACTCTTACCCGAGGTTGGTCTCTGAAGTAACCAGCGATCTGGAGAGCGGAGAACAAATGGAGAACCCAGACAAAGATCAAGTCAAATCTACAGAGCCTTTCTCACCCTGACCCTAAGGGCCCTTGCATAAAGCAAACCCCTAGGGAGTAGCTTGGAAGAATTGAAACAGAAAACCCGGGGTGGTCATATTCTTGCGGTGAAAGAAATTCTACTGGTGGCTGTAGAAATGCAGGTGATATTTTATTATCCTTGTCTGCCGGGAGCAGATGTCCGGATCATTCTTTGTCTTGCAGTAGAGTGGTAATGATAATAATGTTGGTATTTGTTAAGCGCTTACTATGTGCAGAGCGCTGTTCTCAACGCTGGGGAAGATACAGGGTCATCGGGTTGTCCCAGGTGAGGCTCACAGTTAATCCCCATTTTCAGATGAGGTAACTGAGGCCCAGAGAAGTGAAGTGACTCGCCCACAGTCACACAGCTGACAAGTGGCAGAGCCGGGAGTCGAACCCGTGACCTCTGACTCCGAAGCCCGGGCTCTTTCCACCGGGCCACGCTGCTTCTCCGGTGGTAATGGTAGTAATGGAATCAGTCGATCAGTGCTTTCTACTGAGCACTTATTGTGGGCCGAACCCGGTACTAAGCGCTTGAGAAAGGACGATATGATAGAGTTGGAGCACATGCTCCTTGGGGGAATTTCCTACGAATAAAGTATGGGCTTGGGAGTCAGAAGGACCTGGGTTCTAATCCCAGCTCTGCCACTTGTCTGCTATGGGGCATTGGGCAAGTCTATGCCTCAGTTACCTCATCTGCCAAATGGGGTTTAAGACTGAGTCCCATGAGGGACACGGACGGTGTTCAACCTGATTAGCATCTACCTACCCCGCGGACCGGCCCATGGTAAAAGCTTAACGAATACTGTAGAAAGAGGAGGTAACAGCCCACAGTCTGCGGTAGTAATAGAAATACTAGCGGTAAGAGTATTTACCGAGCGTCCACCGCGTCGAGTGCCCTGAACTAAACACTTGGGAAAATATGACAGAAACAGAGGCACCTTCTCGGCTGACCCTCGAATAGGTTAGATCTGGCTAAATGACCGCCGGGTTGGACTATGGCGATGTTCATTTGATAGCTCAGGTGGCCACTCCATGGGGATCATAGGGGACGATGCCCCTCCGTCCCCTCACAGTGAAGGTCTGAGCCGGACCCCCAGCCTCCTCCCACACCTCTGACAATACCTGATGTTATACGAATATTTGTTTCCCCCTCTAGATTGTAAGCTCGTTGTGGGCAGGGACTGGGTCTGTTTATTCTAACGTACTCTCCCGAGTGCTCAGTCCAGTGCTCTGCACAAGCGCTCAATAAATGCGATTGATCGATTGACCCGCTGAAAAGACTCTGGGCTCTGTACCAGCTTCCTCATCCTTTCCCTCTAGCAAGCTGATAGGGACCGTTCACCCATAACTTTCTCCAAATCCCCCGAGGCCCTCTGCTAATTCCAGCCTGTGGGATGTTTCCTGTAGGGCATGGACTCCAGGGATTCAGCCCCACAGGGGGAAGAAATATTTCCTCCTGTTGAGTTCGAACCTGCCTCCCTGCAGCTCAGACGGAAGCCCCTCGCTCTGGGGGGTTTGGGATTTGGGGAACGGCAAATCCGTGTTTTCCCCATCCCTCCCCCATTCCAGATTTTTTTTTACAAACCCCAATCCCGTCCCTTCCCGACCCGCGCCCCTCCAGACGGCAGAGTCCTAGGTTCACTTCCCACGGGTGTCGTGAGGAGATGAGAAAATATCCATGGAAACGCTCTACGGAGGAAAGGTGCCACATAAACCCAAGGTTAATTTTCCTCTATTACCATAACGGGTCCACTGTGCTTGACACATTAAAAACAATCGTGACAGAGGAGGGCGAAGCCGTCTCGTTACCGGATATTTAATACCGGCCTTCAGCTGCCGATTGGACAGAGCCGCTCACGAGCGTGGCGGGGTGCCAGCGGGGAAATGTGGGGTGCCAGGGGAGAAACGTGAGGTAGATAATAATAATGATGATGATGGCATTTGTTAAGCGCTTACTATGTGCCGAGCACTGTTCTAAGCGCTGGGGTGGACACAGGGGAATCGGGTTGTCCCACGTGGGGCTCACAGTCTTAATCCCCATTTTACAGATGGGGTAACTGAGGCCCAGAGAAGTGAAGTGACTTGTCACACAGCTGACAAGTGGCTGAGCGGGGATTTGAACCCATGACCTCTGACTCCCAAACCCGTATCCTTTCCACTGAACCACGCCGATGATGGTGGCCTGGGACAGGAAACGCGGAGAGGAGTCCAGCTGTAAGGGACGCTGCCTGGCTGTGCTAGAAGTGAGACCCTCAGGGGGTCTCCAACAAGCTCCTCTCCGGCCTCTTTCGCGGACCCTGGTTCTGTCGCTTCCGCTGGGGTCCCTCTTCCGGGTGGGTTCAGTGCACCGACTCTGAAGCAGCTCTTCCGCACCTTCCTACGTTGGCGTTTGGGAAGTGGATGGGGTGATGGGGTGTGGAGTCACAGAGAAGAATAATAATAATAATGTTGGTATTTGTTAAGCGCTTACTATGTGCCGAGCACTGTTCTAAGCGCTGGGGTGGACACAGGGGAATCGGGTTGTCCCACGTGGGGCTCACGGTCTTCATCCCCATTTTACAGATGAGGTCACTGAGGCCCAGAGAAGTGAAGTGACTCGCCCACAGTCACGCAGCTGACAAGTGGCGGAGCCGGGATTCGAACCCATGACCTCTGACTCCAAAGCCCGGGCTCTTTTCACTGAGCCACGCTGACAGTGAGGGTGATGGACAGACAGTGAGGATGGTGGATGATGTGTCTATTTATTGTTCTAAGCCGTCTCCCAAGCGCTTAGTACAGCCCCCCTTTCCCTCTGCTCCTCCCCCTCTCCCGTCCCCTCCCCTCGGCACTGTACTCGTCCGCTCAACCGTTTATATCTTCATTACCCTATTTATTATGTTAATGAGATGTACATCACCTCGATTCTATTTATCTGCTATTGTTTTAATGAGATGTTCTTCCCCTCGATTCTATTTATCGCCATCGTTCTCGTCCGTCCGTCTCCCCCGATCAGACCGTTAGCCCGTCAAAGGGCAGGGACCGTCTCTATCTGTTACCGATTTGTCCATTCCAAGCGCTTAGTACAGTGCTCTGCACATAGTAAGCGCTCAGTAAATACTATTGAATGAACGAATGAACGCTCTGCACACAGTAAGCAGTCAGTAAATGCGATGCGATGAATAAATAAATGAAAGGAGGGACGAGTGGGAAGAGCCTGGGCTTGGGAGTGAGAGATCACTGGTTCTAATCCCGACTCCGCCACTTATCAGCTGCGTGACTTGGGGCAAGTCACTTCACTTCTCTGGGCCTCAGTGACCTCATCTGTAAAATGGGGATGAAGACTGTGAGCCCCACGTGGGACAAACTGATCATCTTGTATCATCCCCAGCGCTTAGAACAGTGCTTCACACATAGTAAGCGTATAACAAATGCCATCATTAGAATGATTATCATTAAGATGTGGGACGGTGAGTGTGGGGGACAGGAAGGGCGAGTGGACAGAGCGGACGGTCAGGATGGTGGACCGTGATGACGGTGCGGAGTTCGGATGGCGACAACCTCTCCAATGTGTGTGGCCGGGGAAAGGTGGATGGGGAGGTGTGTTCATCCATGTATGTGTGCGTGTGAGGACGTGTCTCCAGTAGTCTCACATGTGTGTGTACTCTCCCCAAGCGCTCAGTACAGCCCTTCGCACGCAGTTAAGCGCTCCATAAATTCTACTGAACGAATGATCGAATTTAGGTCCACGTGTGGGCATACGTGTGACGATTTCGCAGGAGCGCGCTCTCTCTGTGGGTGGGCGTTTCCTCTGTGACCTTCATGGGATTAGCGGTGAAGTTTCCCAGCAAAGACGGTATCTCCCCTTCCCATCGGTGCACCCAGCGAGCTCATCCCACTCTCCGAAACGGCCCGACTTAATGGAACTGAAAACCATGACGACGGAGGAAAAAGAATCCGTTTTTCTCCGATCAAGCAGGCGCTAGACTTTTGAATCCCCCTCTGGGGAAGGTCAGGTCTCATTTCAAAGCCCCTAAGGAAGCTGTTCTCTCACCGAGGGTTTATTTATTTATTTGCCCCATCGCTCACTTATTTATTTATTTTTATTAAAGCCACCCGCCCCGGGTCTGCCGTCTCATTAGCAGACAGCCTCGCAGCTGATAGATGGTTTTCATTACCCAGTTTCTTTGAAGGCTCTTGCGGGGCTGGAGGGGCCCTTTCCTAATGAGATTCTCATTATCCGAGCGGGGCCCTTTGTTGGACGGTTTTTGGCATTTGATTAATTAGCAGTCGGGGGCAGGCCTCTTCCCGCGGCTTCATTCATAAATCATCTCCCCACCGTCCCCGGCTGATGCTCCGACACGCCGAGGTCTATTCCGGTCCCCGTCCCCCCGCCCCCCGACATCGTGGTGGGATGTGAACTAGGCCTCTCAAACTCCCCAACCCACTGAAGGGCTCACGGAGGGCCGGCAGATGAGCTGGCCTAGGAGTCAGAAGGTCTTGGGTTCTAATCCAGGCTCCGCCCTTGTCTACTGGGTGACTTTGGTGGTCACTTCACTTCTCTGTGCCTCAGTTACCTCATCTGTAAAAGGGGGATTAATGTCGTGAGCCCCATGTGGGACAGAGACTGTGTCCAACCTGATTAGGTCGTATGTACTCCAACATTTAGTACAGTGCCTGGTACACGGTAAGTGCTGTCTTCACGTTTATTCATTCATTCATTCATTCAATCGATCGTATTTATAGAGCGCTTACTGGGTGCAGAGCACTGTACTAAGCGCTTGGAAAGTACAATTCAGCAATAAAGAGAGACCATCCCTGCCCACACCGGGGTTTCAGGCTAGAAGAACCACCTTTCCAAGAGTCTGAGAGACATCTGTAGGTTTCTGGAGCTGTGGTTATTAAAAATATTTCTCTGCTTGCTCCCAGAGGGGAAAACCATTGCCGTGTGCCTGTGTCAACCTTCCTCTGGCTCTGTTCCCGCTGCCAATGGAGCAGTGATGGATCAATCAGCGGTATTTATCAAGCTCTTACTGGGTGCAGAGCACTGAACTAGATGCTGGGAAAAGTGCCATACAAAGGAGTCTGAAGTCACCATCCCCGTCCTTCGGTAAATTTACAATCTACCGCGATTTTGGACACGGCAGGAGCCGGTTAAACCTTTTCAGGAAGGGGTTCGGTGGCATGAAATCATGCTGGCCCTTAGAGATTCATCATTCTCTCTCCTGTACCGGCTAAATCCACTAGAGTAGCAGCAAGCCCCTGAGGCAGACCAGCATCCCAGCAGAATTTGATTAGCAGTTTCCGTTTCAGAGCTCTGCTCAGCGAGCCCCACCAAGCCCCACCCTCGAATATCCTGATAATCGCAAACAAGGGAAGCAGGATGGAGGAAATAAATGACCCAGAGGGAGGAATAAAGAACCCAGAGGGTTCTTTTTTCTTTCAAGTTTGGTGGGGGGGAACGGACTCTTTGTGAGGTCTTTTGTAAGGCCCGTGATTTTTGAAAAACGAGTGAAATGTCAGGGCGACCTTGGAAATGATGAATATTTTGTATTTTGAAGGTCATTAGCCATCTCACTGCCTCTCCTGGTCTGGGATTCGCTTTCAATAGCCCACACAATGTGCCTGCACTTTTCAAAGAGCCTGAGTTTCTGTCCTTGTTGCTGTGTTTCCAATTTCTAAAGGTATGCGATCGGGGTTTAGTCTTCTAGATCTGGTAAATCATAAATGGAAAATCCGGGAACAGTTCATCTCAGAGTTGGGTAGGAAGAATGGCGATGCCTTATTAAAATCCCAGCGCCCCCACGAAGCCTTCCCCAACTAAACCCTCATTTCCCCTGCTCCCTTTCCCTCTGTGTCGCCTCTGCCCTTGGATCTGTTCCCTTTAAGGCCCCTCACCCGAACGGCACTTACAAAGTGCCCGTAATTTATTTTAATGTCTTTCTCCCCACCTAGACTGGAAGCTTCTTGTGGGCAGGGAATGTATCTATCAGCTATGACGTACTGTGTTCTCATAAGTGCTTGGTACAGCGCTGGGCACGCAGTAAGTGCTCAGAATATACAATCGATCGACTGATTGATTGATGCCCTAGGTTCAAAATGATTGAGCAATTGCTTTTGGTCATTTTTATGGAATTTATTAAGTGCTGCCTATATGCTAAGCACTGGGCGGATAAAAATTAAGTCTGATCAGGGCACAGAGCCTGTCCCAAAATCTAAGAGTTAGTTGAGAAGCAGCGTGGCCTAGAGGATGAAGCCCGGGGCTGAGAGTCAGAGATCTTGGATTCTAAACCCAGCTCTGCCACTTGTTTGCTGTGTCACCTTGGGCAATTCACTTAACTTCTCTCTGCCTCAGTTATCTCACCTGTAAAATGGTGACTAAGACTGTCAGCCCCATGTGGGATCCGGACGGTGTCCAACCCGATTAACTTGTTTCTATCCCAGTGTTTAGTACAGTGCCTGGCACAGAGTAAGTGCTTTTAACAAGTACCACCAAATAAACATATAATAAGTCTAGCAGAGGAAAATCAGGCTTCAGGTTCCCTGGACAGGCAGGAGGAGGGAATGGCTAGAAGGCTCTGTACTAGGACCACAATACTGGCCCCTAGAAATATTTCAAAGAAGAAAGATTAAATTGCGTTATTTATGAAATGCTGACTATGTGGCAAGCCCTGTACTAAGTGGGGTAGATAAAACTTAAGTCGATCGGACCCAACCCCTGCCCTCCATGGGGCTTCCAGTCTAAGCAGGAAGGAAAGCAGATATCTCCATTTTACAGATGAGGAAGTGGAGGCACAGAGAAGTTAAGTGACTTTCCCAAGGTCACCAGTGACCTCTTTCTTGCCAAATCCAATGGACTCCACTTCATCCTAATCCTTCCAGGCCTGACAGCTGCCTTTGATACTGGGGGCCCACCCCCTCCCTACTCCTGGAAACACTATCTAAAGGAGGAAGGAAATCTCCTCGGGAGAGAAGGCAGGGAAGGATAAGAGTCAGTGAGGGAATAAGAGAAAGGCGGGACTATGGGACTGCCATTAACCCCGAGAAAAACATTTTCTCTAGAGAACTGCCCCTCTGGCTCACGGCAGAAATGGCCAAACTTGTTTAAACCCATAAGCAAGAGGGAGTTCCAGCCGTGACCATTTCTTTTTGCTCTTATGCACTTGCTTTCTCTCCAATGGATCAATCAGTCAATCAGTGGTATTTATCGAGGGCTTACTATGTGCAGAGCACTCCACTCAGCGCTTGAGAGAGTACAACAGAATTAGCAGACATGATCCCTGCCCGTAACAAGCTTGCAAGTGTGTGTGGGGGGGGTGACAGACATTAATATGAATGAACATGAATGAAAAATGGAAAGCTTTGTGAGCAAGGAGTAATGTCGTCATAAAAGAGGTGCTTCATCTCAGAGTGGAGGTCCAGGATCAGAGACTGAGGGGGTTTATACTGGTTCTACCGCTGACTCACAGCGAAGACTTAAGGAAGTCAGCTCTGAGCTAGGGCGGGGAATCATTCACCCGTCTTTGGGAGTTAAGAAAGCTGATCGCAAACTTTCTTTGGCAACGTTTGTCTTTTTTAGATCGATCTCTCTCACAGAGAGGCCGTGATAATGGACAAATAATGATATTGTCGTTCTGCTGAGGATTTGTTTATTGTGGTCCATAGAGTGAATGGGACCGGCATCTAAGTTCCTTGTTATACATTCCTTGTTCTGAGTCCCCTGTTTAAGCTCCATTACTTCCTCCTATCTGTAATTAATTTAGTGCCAGTCTCCCTCACTACATTGTAAGCTTTAGTGCCAGTCTCCCTCACTAGATTATAAAATCCTTCCAGGGCGGGGATCACATCTGTTAATTCTATTGTACTTTCCCAGGTGCTTAGTTGGAGGAATCTGCAAAGAACAGCTGCTTAATAAATACAATCTATTGATTGGATGGTGAAGAGACTGGTAAAAGACAGATAGATTGCCTGTCCTCCCTCCCCCCGCCCCGCCTGGCTAGACTTCAAGCTACTTAAGGGCAGGTAGCCCATCTAATAACTCTCTGTGTACTTTCCCAAATAGGGGATCAGTCCACACCAGCGCTCAGTACAGTGCCTGGCGCACAGTAAGTGCTTAAATGCCATTAGTATCATTATTATTGTTATTATTATTATTGAGAGGTGGGGCACCCCCAGATTGCATTCAGTCTTTCATGCATCACAATGTCGATGACAATTTCAATTGTGATTGACGTGCCTGGCTCCAACTTTTTTCTCCTCCAGGAGGCTTCGATTTTCTACCAGTCTGATGAATGATTTCTTTTTTGTTTCTTCCCTCCCGCCCCCCGCTTTGAACTTTCCCTGTGGGATGCCAGCAGATTTGGCCGTCTTTGTGGTCTTCTGAATGGCTCCTAACACTTTGGGAGAAACTCCCTCGGCCTTATTTCCAAGACAACCGGGTCCATCCCTTCTTCACAGGCACCTGTTACCTCCCATTCCTGCGACTCAGAGATCCGGTCTTCGCCCTGGGCGGGTGAAGAGATATCCTTTGGAGGTACTTGTCTCTGATGCCTGTGCTTCGTCAAATGTCATTATTTAGGAAAGATGCAAGAGTCCAGGATCTCCTTTTTCCTACGTCTCTTTAGGACTTCCACCTTTTATTTTCACTTTGATGGCCTCTAGGTAGGAGGATTGCACAGCCCAGGGGGAGAAAGAATTGCTTTCTGATTAGCGGGAGGGAGGGGAGAGCGTGGCCTTAAATTTCTTTGAACATCTCGGCCCTCAAATTGATAAGTATTTATGCAGCTTCTGTCTCAGGAGGGCAACTGAAAATATCAGTCCTCAACATCTCTGTAACATTTGCAGTGTACAAGGAGTGTCACAGAGCTAGCAGTCGGAAACCTGTTTCTATGGATACTGCCTCGAAAAAGGTCACCTTCATGAAATTCTTTCTGTGAGCCGGATAATATGAGACTTGTGAAGCTTCCTGGAGGAGGGGGAGGGAAAGCAGGCTTCATTAGGTGGTCCCGTAATTACCTAGGTGTATTCCGTTGTCTGTTTATTGCAGTCGGCGCTGTCTTCGTCCACACCTCCTCTACCTGACTTCAGGGAGGGCTGGGGGTATTCGGCGGGGTAGGGGAGGAGGGGCACGATAACCACGATTGCGTTCCGGAAGGGAGACGGGATGCAGAAAGGGGAGTCACTTATTTCTCCGGTGGCAACTTGGTTTCTTTTCACTGTAAATCTCTTCTACCCGACAAAAACAGGTTATATCCCATGAATGACGGCAATTTTCCGGCCGGGGTAAGATTGGTGATGGGGACGGGCCCGAGGAATATATAGTCTCGACGCGTACAGCTGCAACTCGTAAGGCCTCAGTGTGTAGAGACTCGACGCATGCACTTGCAATGGGTTCATTTGCGGTGAGTACAGGCGCAGTGAATAGAGCCACAGTGCGTATAGCTGCATTGCGAACAACTGCATTTAGTATTCACCTCACCCTCATCCCCACAGCGCTTACGTACATATCTATAAATTATTTATATTAATGTCTGTTTCCCTCTCTAGATTGTAAGCTCCTTAATAATAGTAACAATAATAATAATCATAATAGTACTTGTCAAGGCCCTACTAGGTGTCAAGCACTGTTCCAAGCACTGGGGTAGATACCAGTTGATCAGGTTGAACTCAGTTCCCGTCCCACATGGGGCTCACACTCTTAATCTCCATTTTTACAGATGAGGTAACTGAGGCCCAGAGAAGTGAAGTGATTTGTCCAAGGTCACACAACAGACGTGGCAGAGCGGGATTAGAACCCGAGTCCTTCTGACGCCCAGGCCCGTGCTTTATCCACTAAGACCCAATGCTCCTTGTGTATATATTAAACATTGACCCTGGCCTCGTCTCTTGCTCCCTGTTTAGTCTTGGACAAGTCACTCAAATTTTCTTTGTCTCAGTTTCCTCATCTGTAAAATGGGAATTAGAATACCCGTTCTCTCTCCTGCTTCAGCTATGAGCCTCACGTGGGAGAGAAATTGTGTCTGACCTGATTTTCTTGTGTCTACCCCACTGCTTAGTACTTTGTTCGACACGTGGAAAACAATTTAATGGCAACATTTAATTGCCACTAAATTGCCTAACCCTAACAGTTAGTGTTGTTTTCATTGACTGTCCATTTTATTTATTCTGATTTCACTGCTAACGAATGTTTCTGCCCCTGGCTGTCCCCTAGAGTGTCAGCTTTCTTCAGATAGGCGGCATGTGTTGCGTTATACTTTTCCAAGTGCTTAGGAGAGGGCATTGCACTCAGTCGAGCTCAAAAAATTCCATTATTCCTCCTCCTCCTTGTCCTCTTCCTTTTATTACAACTACTACAACTCTTGAAACTCATTCTTAAGATGATTAATATGCTGAGGAAAGGCTTGGAGGCATTCGTTTGGAAAGAGATTCAGGATGGTTAAGCTGGTGCAAAAGTCAGTGATTGAAGAGGGGAGAGTCAGGGATGGTCCACGGTGGATGACCGAGGGGAAAGTAGGGATGGGGAGGGAGAGTCAGGGGTGTTGGATAGTCCGAGCTGAGTCACTGGGGGAATGTCAGGGATAGAGAGGGGAGAGTCAGGGGTAACTGGATGATCCATCCCTAACTATATAATGGGTGTCCAGGAGGGCAACCAGCACAAGGTTGTTCCAAGGATCCTGGTATCCCGTACCGAGACAGAGTCGATGAACCATGGGTCAGACCCACTGATGGAACTGTTGCCAACGGGCTTATGTTTTTACAGTCTTCAGTTGTCAATTAAATCCAGTTATTAATGCCACGCCTCCCCCGCTATTATCCCGCATAGCTTTGTCTTCCTATTTCAAATCTATCTCCTGCAACCCATCAGCCTCGCTCCATTGATTTGGCGGAATAACCCATTTGGGTACAATTAAATACCAGGCTGTAATTCAATTGGCCATCTCTGATCAGATCACGAACCCAGAGAGGCAGCCTGATCTCTCCATGAATGGTTCCAGGAGCTCTGGCCATCGAATTACTGTCTCCCTGCTCAAAGCTGAGTTACAGCCCTGCCTTCTGTCATCCGGAAAACACGCCCCACGACAGGGCCGTTCTGATTTAAACCGGCCGCAAAGGATTGCGGGGTGTTTGGATGAGGGGACTGTTGGGGCATGAGACTGAAGGAGGCATGTCCTGTCCCCAGAGGATGGCAGATAGTCTCCCGTGGGGGCGGAAGACACCCTGAGTGAAACGGGCCTTTTGCCATTTAGTCACCCCAGGCTTCGGAATCTGGTTAACTCTTGACTTACATGTGAATTTTTTTCCTGGGTTTCCTTGTGGTTACTTCTTGTACTCTGGAACAAGGATTTGGGTTCTCTCTCTCTCTTTTTCTCCTTCTCTCTTCTCCTGGTCACTCCAAACAAGAGACAGATGTAGAAAGGCAAGACCACACACTGGAGTCTGGTTTAGGTCAACGGGCAGGATTTCATTTAACGTGTAATTCTTGGCTGCCATTTAGCTCCAGGATATACAGGGAAGGTTTTTTTTTCGGCTTGGCTGGTTCTCAATTTTTATTTTTAAATTCCGGGTTCCTTCTGCCTTCTTTCCCCTCCCTCTTCCTTCCCCCACTTCCTCTTCCACCTCCTCCCCCAGACCCTTCATCGGTAGAAATATTGAAAAGCCCTGAAGAAATCTGGGGATCTTCTTCCATCTCTCCTCCCATGACAGCTGGCCCAGACTTGGGGAACCAGCCCGGAAGATTAGGGAGTGCTTGCAGATTATTTCTCATACGTTCAGTGGTCCGGCAACACACGTGCTAGGGCATGTGTAGTAAAATCAAATACGCTATGATTATTTTAACGCATTCTATCTACTGCAGCATAGAGGTCATAAAATAGCAGCCGGCATCCTACTAACTCTGTTTGTACCCACAGTTCCTCTGAGGAAATACACCCCACGAGGACCAGATCGTGATAATATTTTAGCCCTTACTTTGGGTCTGATGCTCTATTACAAGACCCATTAGAGGGAGACTATTTTGGGCTGTCAGAACACACCTGATCAGATTCCCCAGATCTGTTCAAAGGGGTTTAAGAGGACTAAAAGAAACGATCACAGTGGGAGATTCATAAACAGCGGTCACAGCGGGAACACTGACGCTTAAGAAGGAAGGAGAGAGGGAGGAAGGGAGGAAAGGAGGAACCATTCTAATCCTCTTTACCTCAGAAGTTTCAAATTGGAAAACCGTCTCAAATTGAGGGGCCGTCATTTCACGTTTGCCACTCTTCGGAAAAGGGTTTCAGTAGGCACTGGTTTACCGAACGCTTATGCCAAGCTCTGTACTAAACGCTGCGGGAGATACACTGCATCTAGCCTATAAATTCACCTCTAGACTGTAAACTCTTTTTTTATGGTATTGGTTAAGCAATTACTATGTCCCAGGCACTGTTCTAAGAGTAATAAGATACAGAGTAATCAGTTTGGACACGGTCCACGTCCCACATGGGGCTCACCGTCTTAATCACCATTTTACAGATGAGGTAACCGAGGCAGAGAGAAGTGAAGTGACTTACCCAAGGTCACACAGGTGGTGGAGCCGGGATTAGAACCCAGGTCCTTCTGAGTCCCAGGCCCGTGCTCTCTCCACTAGACCATGCTGCTTCCATGAGTCTGGTTGAGAGAACTGTACTTTCCTTTCGGTCTGCTTTTAAAGCAGATTGGTAGCGGAGAGGCCCTATTTTAAAAGTTATAAAGGGATGTCACTGGGTTCACGCTGAATGTAATATACTGTGCTAAGCACTCAGTATTCATTCATTCACTCAGTCGTATCTATTGAGTATTTACTGCATGCGGAGCACTGTACTGAAAGCTCGGGAAAGTACAAAATACCGATAAACGGACACTTTCCCTGCCCACAATGAGCTCACAGACTAGAGGGGGGAGACAGACACTAATATAAATAAAATATACAGATATTCTCGTAAGTACTGTGGGCCTGGGACGGGGGATGAATTAAGGGACCGAGTCAGGGCGACGCAGAAGAGAGCGGGAGAAGAGGAAAGGAGGGCTTAGTCAGGGAAGGCCTCTTGGAGGAGATGGGCCTTCAATAAGGCTATGAGGCAGGGGAGAGTCCGTCGGATTTGAGGAGGGAGGGTGTTCCGGGCCACAGCCTGGACTTGGACGAGGGGTCGGTAGAGGGATAGAGACAGATGGAGATGGAGATACAATGAGAGCATTATAGTAGGAAAAAAACTGTGACACCCTCCCTACCCTCAGGGAGTTTAGAGTCTAATGGGACCTCATTTCCTGCTGGGGCTACAGTTCTATTTGGCCAGTCAGTCTGACCTAAGCCCTCCAGGAGCTTTTCTCCCAGGTTCATCTCAAGGAGTCTCTGGGAGACAGGCATTAGGGAGTTGATTTCCACTCAGGAAGTGACTCCTCTCCCACTCTGAAAGGAGCTCCACTAATACTCTCCTAAGTGACTATCAAACCCCCCGGGCTAATTTGGTCACATCAGGAGGACCTGAGATTAGCTACGGTGTGAAAAGGAAATGACTCTAAGTGCCTGTAACAGAATCAACTTTAAGTGACTTTAAAGTGACCGCATGGTGAGTCCCCTCAGGGTCCCCCCACCATCCACCGTTGACCGGTGAGTTCAGAGAAAAATGGTGTTTTACCTCTTAATTGGATCTGGAATCAGGACCGATTGAGTTTGTCTCCTTGTTGACTCTCTTTGCTCCTCACTGGTCAGCGTGGAGTGTCAGCTAGACTGGTTCCCTCTCTTTGTCTTTCCTCCCCCCATCAAGGGCTAGAAAAGAGGGCCTCATGAATTCAAACTCCACCTCCTTGCCCTTCCTTTTTCTTTCTCTTTTTTCCCCCTCCCCTTCTTCAAATCCCTCTCCCTCTATTTCTTCCTCTCTAATCACTGTGGTATTTGTTAAGCGCATAGTATAGGCTAAGCTCTGGGCTGAGTTCTGGGATAGATATATTCAGAGCAGTCCTTGTCTCACGTGGGGCTCACGGTCGAAGAAAAAAGAGTGAACAGATATTTTATCCCCATTTTAATGATGAAAACACTGAGGCGCAGTCAAGTTAAATGACTTGCCCAAAGTCCTACAGCAGGCATGTGGCAGAGAACTCATGTCTTCTGACTCCCAGCCCACACTCTTTCCAGCAGGCTCCACCGCCTCATTCCCTGAGAAACTGAAATGAAAATATGGGTTTCTAGTAGAACCTGGATTATTCTTCTCATGAGAGAACACTTGGCCAGGTTGGCTCTGGTGACCATGAACTTGGCACAATTAGAAAAAGAGTTTGTCCTTCTCTGACCTGCAAAAACGTGAAGATTGCATTTTTGGAGGAATAGAGAAACGGAGAGATTGCGGTGTTTTAAAAGGGAAAGCGTGAAAGATCATGAATTGAGAATCATACATTAATGCACCAAAGACTGATTGTCTTTGGACAGAGAGACTGTAAAGAGAAGAAGAAGCCAACGGTTTTTCCCAAACACTTCTAAAAGATTTACAGGTAAAGAAAAATCTGTGGAGGTGAAAGCAGAATCAGCCTCAGCTATGCCGCCTTAGGTGAAGTTTGCAGGCAGAATGTAAGTAGAAAAACAGAATGATTTCATACTAGAAAAAAGATAGTTGACAAGAAAAGGAATTCATTTTATAAATACATCCAAGAAAATATATATTCGGAGAGAAAATAGGCCATTTGATGAAATATGGAGTGAAACCAGCCAAATCTTTAAGTAGGGCTGAATGACAAACCTGCTATTTAAAATTTTATCTTTTTGAAGAGACAAACGAAGAGAAGGGAATTAGGCAGTTAGTGCTGAGAACTGTCTTCTAATGCTGGAACAGATACCCTAATAGGCTTTCTAGGGAGACAAGTATCTCAGGAGAGAAAGAGAACAGGCCTTCACGCTTCCTGAATGATAAATGATTTCTGAACAGGTGAGGGAGCTGGGTGGGGGTTTGGGGAAAATGTGGGAAAGAAACTGTGAGAAAGAATGCGGTGGGAAGGGGGAGATCCTAGTAAACCCTGCCCGCATTGCAAAGGCAGAGCACGAACGCAAAGTGGGAGTGAAAGTGCTAAAGGATCCTGACATTGAAATTCAACAGTGCTATTTTACCAGCAGAAATCATCAGCGAGTGGGTAAAGCTCGTTCTTGTTTTCAATTCAGCGTCCCCGAGGTAATCGTGTTTGAAACACTCTGGGTGTCATCGACTCCTAGCGCCATATTGACAAGAAATGACATCCTTGTAACAATTTTCATGGAGTGATCGAGACACCCAGAGAAGACTCAAACACGTTATATTAACATGGGTGACTAAATGTGATATCACTCCACCCACTGAATCCAATTAGTCAAGAAAGTTGTCATGTGACTGACGAAGAGAGGATTAGGCAGTAATTTAGAGGCCAATCTGACTTTTTACATGTATCTAGCAACTCCATTAGACACCATATTGGTCTCTGAGGAGTTGTAAATAGGGTTGAAATTGCATAGGAAACTTTCCTGCCTGAGAAGAACTTTACAATTATCACCAAATGAAATGCTTTCATCCATCAGGGAAAAAGAAACCTTGCTACAAGATGTGAGCCAGGTTTCAGGAAACCTGCACGCCCCGAAGAGGAAGATGAAAAACTCTGATAGAGTCTCTCTTCCTTAGCACAGTTAGTTGATTAAACCGTATTTATTGAGAACAGTGAATGTGGCTGAGTGGAAAGAGCATGGGGCTGGGAGTCAGAGGACCTGGGTTCTAATCCTGACTCTGCCACTTGTCTGCTTTGTGACCTTCATCAAGTCGCTTATTGGAAAGAGCCTGGGCTTCGGAGTCAGAGGTCACGGGTTCGACTCCCGGCTCTGCCACTTGTCAGCTGTGTGACTGTGGGCGAGTCACTTAACTTCTCTCTGCCTCAGTTACCTCATCTGGAAAATGGGGATTAACTGTGAGCCTCACGTGGGACAACCTGATTACCCTGTATCTATCCTAGCGCTTAGAACAGTGCTCTGCACATAGTAAGCGCTTAACAAATACCAACATTATTATTAATTTCTCTGAGCCTCAGTTTCCTCATTGGCAGAATGGGAAATCAATAACTGCTCTCCCTCCTACTTAAGACTGTGAGTCCCATGTGGGCCCTGATTATCTGCTGTTTACCTTAGTGCTTAGTACAGTGCTTGGCACACAATAAGCGTGTAAAAAATACCATAATATACGTATTCCTCGTGTGTTGATCCCGGTGCTTAGCACAGTGCTTGACACAGAGAAAGTACGTAATGAACACCATTGTCGAAATTACTCTAGAGAGAAGAACAGAACTCCAAAAGTCAGGAGATCTGGATTCTAAATCTCACTTTGCCACTCACTAGCTTGCTGTGTGGCCTCAGGCAGGTAACTCAATCTCTCTGTGCCTCAGTTTTTCCATTTGTTCAATGGGGAAATTAACTGGTGCACGCCTTCTCCTAACACCCAGAGATGTCGTGAAGATCAAGTAAGATAGCCGATGTAAAAGCACTTAGGAGAAATAAAAAAGGACCTGAAATTCGAGAAAGCAATGTTATTATCATAAGATGCGGAGGGAAAGGTAGAGAAGTGAAAAGGCCTCTGGAAAAAGTGATTCCTTTTTTCGAGATCAAATAGATTTGAGTGGTGCAAATTGAGTTGCTGGGTTTTTAACGATGTTTTGGAAGAATGTTAAGAAAACTCAATGATTCTTGAAAGAAGTCGATGGGAGAAGATAACCCGAGAAATTAAACAGGAAGGATTCAATTTGCCTAAGTTACCAAAAAAAGTAGTTTCCACTAGTCGAACGAAGCGAGGAATCGTGGAACGATTTGACTAAACTTTGGGATTAGGTAAGCAAGGTATCGGAGGAGCGGCAGTAACGGGCTAGAGTTCCCCCAGATCGTAATTTATATGGGTAAGAGCAGGGGAAGGGAGTGATTTTTGTATTTGGGGACAACGAATTCCAAGTAGCAAATCAAGCTGGTTGTTTATTGTCCTATAAGGAGTTCATGACGATCACTCTCCCCATTTTACTGAAGGCCCATCTCCTCTAAGAGGCCTTCCCTAAACCGTCTTTTCCTCTCCTCCCACTCCCTTCTGCACTGCCCTGACTTGGTCCCGTTATTCATCCCCCAGCCCAGCCCCACAGCACTTATGCACATATCTGTAATTTTTATTTATTTCTATTAATGTCCCTCTCCCCCACTAGACTGTAAGATCACTGTGGGCAGGGAATGGGTCTGTTTTTTGCTATATTGTACTCTCCCAAGCGCCTAGTACAGTGCTCTGTGCTCAGTAAGCACTCAATAAATACGAATGGATGAATGAATGAACCAGTACTTGGCACAAGGTAAGTGTTTAACAGTTATTATTATTGTTATTGTTGTTCCAGATCTCCAGCAGAGAAGCTCTTCTTAACTTTTGCTTGTATCTTATTTCCATTTCTCACATACCGGGGTTCCCTTTTCAGGACCGAAGTGATCTGGACTCTCTATATAGAAGGAATAGGTTTTCTGAGCATTCGTCGGGTACAGTCCCCCGTGCTAAGCGCTTGTGAACTACAAAATAAAGTGACATGGTCCCTGCTCTAATATCTCAAAATTAAACACTAATTTGAGTCTTTCTTCCCTTAAAGCGGTCCAGAAACTTGCTGTAAGGAAATGTGTCTCCATAAATTACTTTCTTGAAACACCCCTCTTCTCTTTGCCTTTGAAGTCCTGCAGTTTATTATTTAGAAATGAAAAAAAATTGCGGTTGTTGGAAGAATCCAGGCCTCGGACGAATATCCATCAGGGCCTATCTCTCAATTTTGGTCCTTTGTCAGTACTGTTTTAAAAGTGGCATACGCTGGACATTTTCCATTTTCTCTCTCCTCCCCCCCGGCTTTTTTTCTTTTTTAAAACTCTTCCTTTTCTAAAAACGTGCTCTATCAATCGATTTGTGCTTGGTTAATAACTGTCTAAGGTTTCACAACTGTGGCTCATTTCCATTTTTTTTCCCTTTGGATTTCTTCAATGTTCATGAATTTTGTAGTGTCCTCCGCTTTTTTGAGGAGCTTTTGGTTTGAAGGTTGAATAATAGGAATTGTGGTATTTGTTAAACTTTTTGCCATGCCCTCTACTTAGCATGGAGGTAGGTACGAGGTAATCTGATCACTCCATCCCATATGGGGCACAGAGGAATGAAGCGATTTGCCCAGTTCACGCGGAAGGTAAGAGGCAGAGTCGGGATTATAACCCAGACCCTCAGAATCTAGAGCTACTAACCCTGAGTCATGAGGGATACTGGAATGCTGGGGGAACAATCGATTGTCCTCTGAGTGCCTGGGCCCTTCTTCTTTTTATTTAAATTTCATTCTGTACGAATCAGTAAGGACTATTGAGAGAAGATTTGTCAGAGGACCAGGCATAAATACACGATTTCTTCATCTCTGCTAAGAATGGAAGCAACAAGACCTCGTGGGAAAAGCAGCGCGGTGTAGCGGAAGGTTCTTGCCCAGGAAATTCGAAGGATCTGACGTTTGCCCTGCTGTATGACCTCCTCTGCCTCGGTTTTCTCTACTGAAAAATGGGCTTTCAACGCTTATTCACCTTGCCTTTTCAACTGGGAGGCCCATTTGGGATAGGGACTGTGTCTGAGCTAATAATCCTGAATCTACCCCAGCGCTTAGTAGAGAGATCAGCCCATAGTAAGTGCTTAACAAATACCATAATTAATGATAATAATAATGATAATAATGGCAAGATGAGGCCTCTGGTTCCCTGCATTGCATAAGCGCACGAAGGTGGTTCTTGGGAACAAACCAGCGTGCATTGTGACATGTCAAGGCTAGGATTACATTTTAATGGATTAAGATAAATAGGTAAGTGGATAATCATGCTTCTGAGAGAAAAGTTAAGTTTTAAGGTTAAAAATACATTAAACCTTTTTCCTGAGGATCAAATCATTTGAAGGTGGAAGCATCTTGAAAGGGAAAATTGGAGTTAGCACTTTGGAATGAACACGTCGAAGAGTCAGGCAATGGTTTTCAGGCAGAGAGATGGGGAATTCAGATCGTTGAGGTTTTAGGGGAAAAAAGTAGTTTCGGAGGCTCTCAGCCCTGGCTTGCATTTTATGACAGATGAGAACCTTCTGTATTTTTGTAGGATGAAAGGTTTTTCATATGTCTATCAGTCTATGGGATTTACTGAGCACTTACTATACGTTAGGCACTGTTCTGAAGCAGCGTGGCTCAGTGGAAAGGGCACGGGCTTTGGAGTCAGAGGTCATGAGTTCGAATCCCGGCTCCGCCACTTGTCAGCCGTGTGACTGTGGGCGAGTCACTTCACTTCTCTGTGCCTCAGTCACCTCATCTGTAAAATGGGGATTAAGACTGGGAGCCCCACGTGGGACAACCTGATTCCCTTGCGTCTACCCCAGCGCTTAGAACAGTGCTCGGCACATAGTAAGCGCATAACAAATACCAACATTATTATTCTGAAGGTCTATGGTGTGCAGAGCACTGTATTGAACTCCTGTTGGGTGCCAAGCACTCTCCTGAGGGCCTACTGTATTCAGAGCACTGTACTGAGCTCCTACTACATGCAGGGTGCTGTTCTGGGTGCCTATGGTGTACGGAAAATTGTTCTGAGTTCCAACTGGGTGCGGAGTATTCTACTGAGCACCTACTATATTTGGCTCGTTGTACTGAGTTCCAACTTGTGCAAAGCACTGTACTGGACACCTAGCATTGCAGAGAGCCTGGTCATGTGGGGTTGCACAGCTTCAAAGAGAGGCAGACCTTCTTATGTTCTAAAGGAGAGAGAGAGAGAGACAAAGGCTTGTGTTTAGAAAAGCTCAGAGGAAACCTGCCCCACCGTCTTTTATCCACGAGTGAACGTGAGAAGCAGCGTGGCCTAGTGGAAAAAGCACGGGCCTGGGAGTCAGAGGACCTGGGTTCTAATCCCGGCTCTGCCAAACGTTTGCTGTGGACGCCTCACTTCTCTGTGCCTCAGTTACCTGCCTGTCAAATGGGGTTTGCCTCCCTATTCCCTCCTACTTAGACTGTGAGCTCTCTGTGGGGGTTATCCAGGGAGCGGTCTGGAATTTACATGCTAAGATTAACAGGATTAGCAAAATGGCCGTTGTGTTTGTGCTACCTAGAAGTGGCCCTTGAAATCGAAGCCAGAAGAAGAGAACACATCTTATTCAAAACCAAATATGGATTCCCACTTGAAAATTGGGAGAACAGGGATTTGAACTGAACGTGAACTTATTGGTGTTTGAATCTGTTTCCTTTTGGCTAAATATGACTTCTCGTTTCCAAGAAAAACAAGTTTAAAAGTCTTAGGGAAAAAAAAACCTCAAAGGGCTTTTAATATATCAAATAGCTGTTACAAAACAGCACTCTGATGAGTTAAGTGTAAAAGAATCAGAAACGCACAGATTAAGTTTCCTATGGGACATTTCCACACAAGAGGAAACGGTTCTCGGTAAAACATAGCTCTGTCTATTCCCAAAAGGTGGTATAGTAAATCAAGTCCTAAACAAAGCTGTGTTCCCCATTTTTCACAGTCAGATTTTATTTTTTAAACTCTGCTCTGGCACTCAATCACCTCTTTCCCTCCTACCTGTCCTCCTTACTCTCCCACTGCAACCTAGCCCACACACCTCACTCCTCTAAGGCTCTCTGTACCTCAATTTTCTTTTTAATGGTATTTGTCAAGCACTTAAGTTGTTCTAAGCTCTGGAGTAGATAAAAGTTAATTAGGTTGGACACAGTCCACGTCCCTCATGGGACTCACAGTCCAAGTAGGAATGAGAACAGAAGAACTGAGGCACAGAAGAGAAGAGACTTGCTCCCTTTATTCATCCCCCTCCCAGCCCCACAGCAGTTACGATACCATCGTCATCGAATGCCGGCGAGTCGTTTCCTATTCGTAGAGACTTTACGGATTTTATCCTTAAAAAATACGGAAGTGGTTTACCGTTGCTTTCTTTCGCGTGGTAAAAACTTAAGTCTCTGCTGTTGTCTTCGATCAGCATTCTGATCACTTGATCGCCTGCCTCTGACTCTTCCCCATGGCCGCTGCCGCCCGGCACAGGTGAATCAATTTTGACACTTCGACTTTCACCTTTCCGTTATGGATAATCCCGACGAGGGAGCATCTCTCAGTGGCATATCTCTAAGCTTCACCGGCGTACGCAAGCTCTCCTCTCACGATAATGTCTCTCTCCCCCGCAACTAGACTGTAAGCTCATTGTGGGAAGGGGATGTACCCGTTATATTGTACACTCCTAAGCGTTTAGTACAATGCTCTGCACATAACACTCAATAAATACAATGGAATGAGCGATTAGACTGTTGGTCCAAGCATCCCGGTGCAAGTGCTGGAGACAAAACCCTGGGCTGGATGGGCCATTTTGTTCCTCTGGTTCTCATGAGAATCAGAGGCCCAGAAAGGCAAAAAAACTGACCCCCGTCGAAGAACAAATAAAGACACCGAGGCTGGGAACCGAGCTTCCTAATAGAAAACTCTCTCACATCTCCATCGCTTAAATAGCCCATTGGAAGATCTTTCATTAATTGGGGTCCCCTGAAGTTCAGCCCTCCTTCCTGCCGAAGTTTGTATTCCCACATCCACGCCAATCAACGCGTCTGGGTCGATGTCGCCGGGAAGATCCCTCGGAGTCGGACGCGGATCTTTAATGACCCTGTAAAGTGGTTGCCAGGTACGCCTTCATCCACCACAAACCATCTTGTTATGCAGGTTCCCGCCTGGAGACTGTCAGGCGAACGATCGCGGGGGTGACTGATGGGTCTGACTGTTTGTATTCTGACACGAATCCCGACCTGACAACCCCGTGGTCTAGACGGAATATCGACAATGCGCGGTAATGACTCCACCCCTCCTCCCCCAGCAGGCCTAGTCCCCCACTCAGGGCGACCCTGTCTCCTTCTCAACCTGTGAGCATTGCCCGTAGGTACTACGCTACCTGACCTGACCTGAGTCTTTGGCTACCAGGAAGAACGGATGTTTGGGTTTGGGATGGGTCGGGGATGAAGTGGGCTAAAAATGCCTCTTGTTCTGCCCCGCTTCTCTCGTCCCTGTTGCCAGCGAGATTCTGGGAAGGATCAGATTCACGCCATTTGCTCCCCGGCATGTCACCGTGAACTCTTTTGGAGTTCGATTGCAAGCTCCTCCTTGAGACTCTAAGTTCCTTGAGGGTAAAGTCTGCGTCTTTGACTTTTATTGTCTTCTCCCAAGTGCCTAGTGAGGTCGCAGGGGGACTCAGAGACCCCTGCCTGATGAATAATAATAATAATGATAATGATGGTACTTGTTAAGCATTTACTATGTGCCACTCTCCACACAGTAAGCACTCAATAGATGAGTGAGTGATTGATTGACGGCTCCCTGTAGGGAGGGAAGTTGGAACAGTGGCCGGGGGGTGGGGTAGAGAGGGAGGTGACCGTCCAGGGGATTGGGGTCTGCCCTGTGCCCTGTGGGCTTCCGGGACCCTCCTCCGTTCTGAGGAAAAGGTTTTCCTTTCCCGGCCTTCCCGCCGCCCGCCTATCCTTAGCCCAATTCCACAGGGTGGCAGTCTCTCCCAAGCAACTGACCGGGGAGAGGAACTGCAGAAAGGCAGAGAAATCAAGGGCAGGAGAATCAGGGTCAAAGACCGGTGGAATTACCTCAAGACAGTGGAGGCCACAGGCCTACTGCGGCCAAAACTTGGAAATGATCCTTCTCCTGAACAGCCCCTCCATTCCCCGGGGGGTCTGGGAGCTCAGAGACCCCCCTCCTGCCGAACTGGCTTCCACCCCTTCCCCAACTCCCTCTCCTCCCCTCTCAGTTTCGGCGGCTCCGGTCTCACACGGATCCCATTAAGCCACGGGAGGAAACTGAGCGAACAAGAGGCAGCGACGGAGGCCGCCCCCCCGCCCCCGTCTTTACTGTGTCTCTTTTATGAGAGAACGATCGTCCGGGAGTGGAGATACCCGGGGGCTCCAGTGGGTGGGAGGTGGACGGGCGAATTCACCGTTGGTCCTGATTTGTTTGGTCTGGAGAGGGTTGCATCACTCGGCGTGAGTCACGGTGGATGTTTTGAGGTGGACGCCAGGCTGCTCTCGGGGGCCACGTGGAGGGTGACCTGGGAAGACTTCACTGTCCTGAGCGGCTGTCTGCCCAGGTCCCGACCTCCACAGGCTCCCTGGCCGGCCTGTAATTAAGGCCGAGTGGCTGGGCGAGGCCTCCTGGCCTGGTGACTTGGCCGTTCTTGACCCTGGCTGGAGGAGGGTCAGTCGGTCGGTCGTATTTATTGCGTGCTTACCGTGAGCAGAGCGCTGTACTAAGCCCTTGGGAGAATATAATACAACAAGAAAAAGGCACATTTCCGCGCCCACAGTGAGCTTACCGTCTAGAGGGGCTCACTGTCGGTGACGGCTCTTGGAAGTGGATTCTGCCTACTCCCTTTCCCTCCCCTCAAGGTTCCAGAGGTGATCTGGGGTCAATTTAAGAGCCCATCCAGCCCGGGACTCTGACTTTGACAAGAGCAGCGTGGTTTAGTGGACAGAGCCCCGGCCTGGGGATCAGAAGGACCTGGGTTCTGGTCCCGGCTCCGCTACGTGTCTGCTGTGTGACCTCCGGCGAGTCGCTTCACTTCTCTGTGCCTCAGTTCCCGCATCTGTAAAACATGGGAATAAGAATGTGAGCCCCATGTGGGACGGGGAGCGGTGTCCAGCTGATTAACTTGTATCTACCCCAGTCCTTAGAACAGGGCTTGGAGCATAGTAAGCACTAAGCAAGTACCATTATTATTATTGTTGTTATTATTATTATTACTACCGGAACTTGGAGAAACTGTGTGCTGGTTGAGTCTGAGAGGAAGACCATCCACAATTCCTCCCTCTTCCTTCTCCATCCCTAATTCTTCCCCAGTGTCCCAGCACAGACCATCGAACGAGCACTAGCAGAGGGCGTCGCCTACAGCAGATTCTCAGCTAATACTCTGCTTGCTGCCGCTATTAATAATTGTAAAGAATTATGATATGTGTTAAGCATCCTACTAAGCCCTGGGGTAGACATGGGATCAGTGGGTTGGACACAGTCCCTATCCCACCTGGGGATCCCAGTCTAAGTGGGAGAACACTCGTTTAATTCCATCTGGCAGAGGAGGAAACCGAGGCACTGGGAAGGTAAGTAAGCGCGAGCGTCTCATCCGATGGCACGGCTCCCTTTGACAGATGACAGCGGGTGAATCTTAAATGAGGTCTTGGGAAATAGACCTCCTCGTCCTCTCATCTTCCGAACGCGTAAAGTCTCTGATGGTTGTCTCTCATCCTCAACCACCGTGGACACTCCTGTTTGCCGCGGATGCTATTCCACGTCCGGTAGCTAAATTGTGTTTACAATAACGTATTGTTCCCTCTTCGCTGTAATGGCAAGCTGGAATTTGCTTGTCTCCTTGGGATCTCTGCTGTATGCGATGCATCCTTCGGGGGCTTATGGTAATATGGTACAAATTTGTCATTTCATTAAATCGTACTTTACGTCGTTACCCGCCGTTCCCTGCTTCATGGGCACGTCATGCATATGCATGAAGACGGAAAGGAGTCTCAGCTACAAATAAAACCCGGGAATTCTAACTTCTCACGAGCCACCTCCTCCGATAGCCCATTTTGGGGAGTCTGCTCGCTGAATATTGAGCGGTCATATACTTTGGGGCAACGAAGAGTCTTCACGACTCTCCCGTTAACGCGGCGGTTACGCCGGCAGGGGCTCCTTGCTACCTACCCATCTGCCACGATGAGATCGTTGCGAGCAAGAGATCGCATCGGGCAGAGGGAAAGTCACCTGCCCTGCCTCGCCAGTCCTCCGGGTTACCAAGACAGTCGACCGTGGACGAGAGGCCGGCTGAAATTAAAAGGATGAGATGGGGCCGGGGAGGGTGCTGGGATCTTTTTATCGGTGTTGAAAACGTGAAACCGACGTGTGAAAAGCAGAATCAAGATGGTAATGCATTAACCTCATCTGTCGCCAGCCTATCCGGTGACATTTCATAATGTACATCCGTCAGCCGCAGATATAAATGAGCAAAGTGAACCGCTCAATTTACCCTCAGGAAGTTCCATTAGAGCTTCCAAAGTCTAATATTTATGAGGTCAGAATCAATTAATCAGATGGCTGTGTTTGCTTTCAGACCAGCACGCGCTCCACGGCAAACTGTTGCTTTTGAGGGCCGATCGGATGGGCCGGGAGGGTCTGCTTGCATATGCTACGTAAAGGCAAGTTTGTTAATCAATTACTATTGAAGTCCGGGGTCTCTAAGGTAGTGATTCCTGGTTGGAGGGGCGGAGAGGTTCAGCGTCTTACTCCTCGCAGGAGTCTGAAATAGTTGCAGAGGGACTTGCCTTTTCCCTCCCGACTGTGAGATCCTTCAGTCGATCGATCGTATTCATTCATTCAACCGTATTTACTGAGCGCTTACTGTGTGTCCACTAGGCCACTCTGCTTCTCTCCCTCCCTCTTTCCCTTCTTCCCTCACGCCTTCCCTCCCTGGCTCTCTCCCTCCTTTCCTCCCTTTCTTCCTCTCTGCGGAGGTCCCTCCTCAAGGATCTTCCTCCAGCTCCAAAGTCAGTCAGTAAGGGAAATTCACAAATGATCTAAGAAAACTTCCAAATTGGACATTCTTTACCTTCATGATTTAATATTCCGGTTGCTATCATTTCCCATTCCCCGACGCTGACAGCCATGCGAAGAATCTCACCGAGAGAAAAAGAAAAGAAAAATGATTTTCTTTCCCCCTAATTGAATCCGACCTTTATACCTCTCCGGCCTCACTTCAATCCATCACGTCTGTCTGCCGGCCCCGCTGTCTCTCCTCAGTCCGGGGCCTCGGTAGAAAATGGGGAGTCCGCAAAGCTCTTGGTGCCAGACTGGGAATGGAGAATGTGATCTCTCAGGCGGGGATTTATTTATATTAACGTCCATCTTCCCCCTCTAGACTGTAAGCTCGTTATGGGTAGGGAATGTGACCGTTTAATGTTACATCGTAATCTCCCAAGCACTTAGAACGGTGCTCTGCCCGCAGTAAACGCTCCATAAATACAACAAATGCTAGAAACAACAAAAACAACAAAAAAGAAACAAACAAAATCATTCCTCTAACCATCCTGGGTGTCTTTACTGGGGCACACTCCGAAATAGCAGTTCTTGGATCCTCGTGCCGAGTTGTGACTAGAAGGGATTGGAGATCACTGCAGTTTTCTTTAAGCGGGAGGGCAAAACCAGACCGACTCCTCCCTCTCAGGAGCAAACTTTGCTCAGGGTAAAAAGGCCCTCTCAGATGGCGTCCGAATGCCCCGGGGCAAGCCGAGAGCCATCCAGCCCTCGAGAGCAATAATGTAGTAAACGCAGGAAAAACTCATTAATTCAAAATGCAGCCAACCGGACGAGATGGACTTTGAATGAACCGCTTGCACTTTAGCCAATATTTTCATTAAAGAATAATAAGGCATCTATTGGCCTGGGAATGGGAGCTGATTTCAAACGCCGCGCTGTTTTGAACGAGCCGGTATCCGCGTCGGAGGGTCTTATCCCGGGACTCTGGCCTGCATCCCGTCCTCCCGTTAGGACACTCGATCAGTCAATCGATGGTATTTATTGAACGCTTATTGAGAGCAGAGGACTGGACCAAGAGCTTTGGGGAGTATGATACAGTAGAGTTGGTAGACACCATCCCTGTCAATCAGACAATCAAACAATCAGCGGTATTTGTCTCAAGCAATCACGCCGCCGTGGAAGAACGTCGGTGAACTTCTCAGGACCATCAGATCGGAGCAGGCCGTATACGTACTCGGCACGGTTTATTGCTGAACTCGTTCCACCTTAGAAGTCACTTTATCGGCTAATCACTTTCCAGGCTCTTCTGTTATTAACTTCAGATCTCGAAGGCGCCTTTTAAGTTTAGACCTTATAGCTCGGGAAAAAACAACAACAACAAGACCTGTTAGTCAAGTTTCACTTTTTATAAAATTCCAAAAGACGTATTACCTCTCCCCCTTTCCCCTTCTCCTTCTATCCCCTTGCACGTAGCCACAAACACACACGGGCGCGAACGCAGATACGCGGTTGCCATCAGTACCTGTGTACACAGATGTACGCATTGTTACTACACGGGTACACGGACGCACGAGCACACGTGATGGTCAGGGGGAGAGAATCTGAGTGCAGCAACCACCGGCCCTAGAATCAGTTTCTTCATGCGGATTCTGAGTCCCCAAGTTTGAGGTTCGTCCACCGTCCTTAATAAAAATACTAGTAACAATTGCGGTGTTTGTTAAGCGCTCACTGTGTGCCAAGCACTGTTCTAAGCGCTGGGGTGGACAAGCAGATAAGGTTGGACAGAGTCCCTGTCCCACATAGGACGCACAGTCTTAATCTCCATTTTATAAATGAGGTAACGGAAGCACAGAGAACCGCAGTGACTTGCCAGAGGTCACACAGCAGACGAGTGGCGGAGCTGGGATTAGAACCCAGGTCCTTCTGACTCCCAGACCCGTGTTCTTATCCCTAGAGCACGTGGTTTCTGTGACTTCTTTTGCGACTCGATGTCAGGGAATAAAAGATCGGTTGGGGTGGTGGTCTCGGGGCGAGTCCCTCTCCTTTCACTGCTCAGGAAATGTTGGATGGGAGGTGGGAGATTCGACTGAAAGTTAACTATTAGCCCTGTTCCGGTGTCCGTGGATGAGTGATGTTCTCCACCGCCGTGGGCTGGGGGTCAGAAAAGCAGGTGTTTTGCCAATCGCCGCTCTCTGATTGCTCCATTAAATAAACTCATTTATCAAATGTATTAAATATTTGGGCAGCGATGGCCAGCTGCTCTCAGAGAGAGGCGGCAAAAGGGCCATTGTGCGGTAGGCACAAGGGCACAGATGACATCGAGGCGGTTTATAATCCAATTGCATCCGCACGTGCAAGTTAACAGATGCCCATGCCACTGACCGTAATTCCTCTCCATCTTTCCGTCATCCTCATCTCCACTCTCCTCATCATCCCCATCATCGCTAAATTCATCACTCTAGATGATGATGATGGCATTTGTTAAGCATTTATAAAACAGAGCACTGTTCTAAGCCCTGGGGTAGATAGAAGGTCATCACGTTGTCCCACGTGGGGCTCACAGTTTTAATCCCCATTTTACAGATGAGGGAACTGAGGCACAGAGAAGTGAAGCGGCTTGCCCAAGTTCACACAGAAGACAAGTGACAGATCCTGGATTAGAATCCAGGTTCTTCTGACTCCCAGGCCTGTGGTCTTTCCACTAAGCCACGCTGCTTCTCTTATTCTAGACTATAAGCTCATCTCTAGACTACACTCATTTTGGGCATTCACTCATTCAGTCGTATTTACTGCGTGCAGAGCACTGTGCTAAGCGCTTGGGAGAGTACGCTATAACAACGAACAGACACGTTCCCTGCCCACAGTGAGCTTCCGGTCAAGAGGAGGGAGCGTGGCCACCCGTGCTGTGGCATTTTACTCTCCCAACTGCTTAGTACAGTGCTCTGCAGGCGTTAAGCACTCGAAAAGTACGACTGATTGATTGATTGATCGATTGTTCACTGTCACCATCCGTCCCGGTCGGTGCTGGGCCACTGGGGAGAGTCAGGGATGGAGAGGGGAGAGTCAGAAACGTTGGATGGCCTGTGCTGGGTCGGGGGGAGAGTCAGGGATGGAGAGGGGAGAGTCGGGGGGTGAGTATGCAGGAGGGCAGCAAGCACACTGCTTCTCCAAGCGTGGCCCTGTTGGAGACGGAATCCTGGGCTGTTTAGACAGTGGAACGGGCCCAAGATTAGCCCCGCTGATGGTCTTATTAACTTGGATGTTCTGTCCCGTGCTCCTGTAAGGTGAATATTTCCCAAGATGGAGGGAGGCTTTGCTCTGCCCCGTACCTTGACACTCCACGTAGAATTCCCCGTCCCAGTCCCGTCGGACGGAGGATTAAAAAAGGGCAACCGTTCTCAGCGGCTTTTCAGGCCCAGCTTTCAAACTGTCTCCTTCAGCCCCCTAAAATGCACGAGTCTCATTTCTTCTCACGGGTCTTCCTTCTTTGGAAAGGACTTTTGTTTTCTGGGGCTTTTCATAGCGAATAGTAGCATGTTTTATGAGTTCTATCGAAGCATCAGAGAAAACGCTCTCAACGATCTGGGTGCGATAGTAATCATAACAACCATAATGATAATTATCACAGTATTTATTAAGCCCCCATTAAAGTCCATTGTGAGGTCACAGTCGTTCAGTATTCTGGGAGCTGTAATGAATAATCCCGTGCTCCGGAGCCTGTAGGCCTTGTAAAATACACAATAAAACTCAGTGTTTGTCCAAAGGGCTTGTAATATTTTGATGATCTATCAGTATGGTCACGCAGCATATGATGAGCTACGAGGTTTACAATTTTCTTTTCTACTCTAGCACATCGCATATCACCAATTCCCCTTTCCCTGTACGCCTACTTCCTCTCCTCCTCTAGCTGACAAGCCAATTATTTATTAAGACGTATTTTTCTTTCTGCTGCTGCTGCTGCTGCTGCTGCTGCAAGGGTACATTTCACTTCTCCTGCTTGAGGAGCTCATTTTCTAGCTTTCCATTCTGTACTCTCCTTATGGGACAGAAGCCCTTGAGCTCTCTTTTGCCCCCTGCACCCGGGACTCCCATAATCCAGCATCCTCTTGGCCAGCAGAGTGTCAGAAAGCGGCAGAGCCTAGCGGAACGCACACGGGCCGCGAGTCGGGAGATTCGGGTCCTGTTCCCGTCTCTGAAGCGTGCCTGCCGCGTAACCTCGAGCCATTCACTTCGTTTCTCTGGGCCTCGGTTTCCTCCTCTGCGGAACGGGGATGCAATGTGAGCTCTCCCTCCCCCTTAGAGAGCCCCACGGGGTTCAGACTGCATCCTATTTGATCAGCTCATTTTTGCCACAGGCGGCTAAGTAAGTGCCGGACAAATGCTACGTTTATTATTATAATCGAGATCACGGAGTCACGTCACCGGGGCGGGGTTTGGACTGGAAATCCTGCCTGACCACCCTCCTCCTGTCCCGACTGGCAAGCGCTGGGCCGTCGGGAGGCCAGTGGGTACCCTAAATGGGCCAGCTCCATCAAGGGGTAACACCGACACGAGGGAGGGTATGGGACAGGCCCTCTTCGTTGCGGGAGTCGGGGGACGACAGGGTGACCGCAGGCTTGGTGTGGCCCCCTCTGCGTGTCCTTGCGAATGCCGGTGGTTTCTTCTTCTTCCGTCCTCCCTGGGTCTGGCCCGGGAGGAACGTAGTGCTTTTCTGGGAGATCTCAGCACTCACCCCTCTCTCTTCCACCTGCTCCTCTGCCGCCCGGAGAAAGACGTGCCCAACCACGTCCAGTCGAGAAACAGATGAACACTTTGGCAGCAGGAAACAGGGATCGTGGCGCTTGGGCCTTTCTTCCCGTATCCTCCCTCCGCAACTCCACCGTCTCACTCACACCCCACCTGGGGTAGGGGGTTGGGGAGCAGGGGTCTGGATGGGGGAGGCGGCATTGATGCCCTTCTGAAAAGGGGTGGGGGCTCCTTCCCGCCGACCCGAGGCAGCGGGGGGCCGAGAGGCTCGGTTTCCCTGGCAGCCGGCGGGCTTGGCGTTGCCATGCCGAGCAGGGGGCGGCTGGCAGCCTTTGTGTTCCTGGCGCCTGCGGGCGGCTGAAAAGAGGAATCTTGGGGCGAGTCCAGAGCCGGGCAAGGCTGGCGGCTCCAACGCGCCAGGCCTCCGAGACACCTGCTCCCTGCTCCCGGCCGAGATTCCAGGCCTGGCCCGGCTCCCGCCTCCAGCTCCTCCCTCCTCGGCTCCCCTCTTTTGTAATTCGATTTAATCCCGCAGGCATCTGCCTGGGCTCGGGCCCCCACTGAAAAAAGAGAGGATGATGAGGATTTTGTTTTCCCCCTTCCTAGATCACAACCAACAAATGAACCGGGGCAGCACGGGGCCAATTAAGCCGGAAACAACAGAAAGAGTCGGAGTGGGCAGCTGTCCCGGCCCCTCGTGTGTGCGTATGCGTGTGCCTCCGGGTGCACGTGTGCCTCTGGGGATGTGCGCGGGCGGGTGCATCTGTGAATGGGTAGATGTGATCGTGTGTCTGCACGCGTGTCTGTGCAGGAGTTGGTGCACGTGTGTATAAGCGTGCATATGCATCTCTGTGAATATCCGTGCCCGGCTGGGAATACGTTTTCCTATCTGGAAGTGTATGTGTGCTTCTTTGAATGTGCGTGTGTGTGTCTGTGTCTGGGAAGGTGTCAGTGTGTGCATGTGTGTTAATGAATGTGTGCGTGCGTGTGCGCGTGCGTATGTGTGTGTGAGTACTCTCCTCGCAGGTTGAGGGGCTATCTGGAAGATTATCCCATCGACGCTAGCTCCATGTTAGAGAGGGTGAACATCCCAGCTACGCGAAGATCCGCCAATACTTTTGGGGTCTGAACATTTCGTGGACCGTTGCGTACATTTTCCTCTGCCAAAGAATCATGTGTGCCTCAACCCCGACTCTCCCCCAGTGACCCAGCACGGACCATCCAATGCCCCCTGACTCACCCCACTCCACCCCGACTCTCCCCCCAGTGACCCAGAACAGACCATCTAACACCCCTGACTCTCCTCTCAATTCCTGACTCTCTTTTATTTATCCCCGATTCTTCTCCAGTGACCCACTGGACCGTACGACACCTCTATTCTTCCCTCTTCATCCCCGACTCTTCCCGACAGCCCCATCCCAGACCATCCAACGTCCCTGATTCTCTCCCACTGACCCAGCGCAGAACATCCAACATCCTTGACTCTCCCCTCTCCATCCCTGTCTTTCCCTCCATTGATTCATTTTGGAACTCTCGCCCATGGCTTAATCCAACTCCTCTTTCCCATCTCTGGCCTGGATTGCGTATGAGGTGGGGAGGCCCAGGGCCCATTTGTTTCCATTTCTCCTTCTGTAAAATGGAGAAATGCTTCGCTCACCTCCCCTGTGGAGCTCACAGTCAATTTCTCACCTCTTTTCCCATGCCTGCTAAAACACAGTTGGAAAAGGCATTCCCTGCCCACGGGGAGCTCTCCGGCTAGAAAATGGGGAATGTGGTTGCAAACAAAGAGGACGAAAAACACTGACCCACCTTCGGTCACAGGAGGAGATGTAAGCAGCGTGGCCTAGCGGATAGAGCCCGGGCCTGTGAGTCAGAAGGACCTGGGTTCTAATCCCGGCTCGGCCGCTTGTCTGACCTTGGGCAAGTCACTTCGCTTCTCTGGGCTTCAGTTCCCTCATCTGTAAAATGGGGATTGAGACTGCGAGCCCCACGTGGGACAGGGACTGTGTCCGACCTGCTTAACTTGCAGCAACCCCAGCGCTTCGAACAGTGGTTGGTCCATAGTAGGCACTTAACAAGTGCCACTGTTATTATTATTATTATTATTATTATGTTCTTTGGGAAGAAACTCCTTCACAAGGAGCAAGTTCGCAGCACGGCCTCGTGGATAGAGCACGTTTCTGGGAGCCAGGAGGACCTGGGTTCTAATCCCCACTTGGCTGGCAAGCCACTATACTTCTCTTGGCCTCAGTGACCTCAACTGTAAAATGGGATATGAGACCGTATCCCCACGTGGGACAAGGACTGTGTCCAGCCTGATTAAGTTGCATCTACCCCAGCACTTAGTACAGTGCCTGCGATGTAATAAGTGCTTAACACATACCATGAGAAAGAAAAAGAAGGCCTGGCACTCTCTGGAAAGACAAGAGTCTCTTTAAAGATCTCTTCCCCACCCAAGAAAGATAATTAGTGAGTCACCCTGAACTTTTGGTGACCTGAAATCTTCCCAACAAGTATCACAGGCTGGGACATCTGGTGGAGTAAACTTTTTTTTTAAAAAAAGTGTTTTTACAGGAAGCAGCTGCCCTGGAGCAGATGACAAGAAACTCAGCTAGCGGAGTGTGAACTGTTGAATCAGTAAATGATATTAAATGACTTGGCCACTTATTTGAAGGCTGCACGCTCCTTTTCCTCTTGGCTTTATTAAGGATACACCAGAAATCCAGGCAAGTTGGGAGGAGGCCGTTCATGTTCCCTTTGCCGGATTAAAAGGGGCTGCGCAGTTCTCATTCACCAGCCTGGCTCTTTCCCCTCTCTTTACTGCTAAACCCAGGCCTGGCACTACCCAGCCTCTAAAACCGAAGGCTTTATTGTGGAAATTCTGCCTCCTGACACCAGAGTACGTCCACTCACTGGCTGTCCAAGGACCGGACACCTCAGTAGTAGAGGCCAAGTGACCCCGGGCAAGTTACCGAAACACCTAGGCGTTCACCTCCTCGCTTCCACCCCAAATCGAAGCACTTACGTGCGTACACGTATTTATTTCACCTCCTTTAGTGTATTTTAGTATCTATCTCCACCAGATTGCAAGCTCCTTGAGGGCGGGAATGTACTGCTCTGTGTACTAATCATGTTGTACCCCTTTTAGCACTTAGTTCGGTATTCTACATACAGCAGGTGCCCAGGGATTACAATCGATTAGGACAAATATTACATATTCCTCACTCCCGTGGACGCCGGGGCAGATACAAGATAATCAGGTTGGACACAGTCCCCGTTCCACATGGGGCTCACGGTCTTAATCTCCATTTCACAGATGTCATAACTGAGGCCCAGAGAAGTGAAGTGACTTGCCCAAGATCACACAGCAAACAAGTGGCGGCGCGGGGAACAGAAGCCGGATCGTATGAGACGGCGGCCCGTGCTCTTTCCACTGGGCTGCCCGGCTTCTCGAGGTGGCAAGAATTCCCACTCCTTGTTTTGGATTTCTATGGCGCCTTGGCTCTACGGTAATGAGTCCGTCTGGGATCACGAGCAGTTTGATGTTTCGGAAAGTGCACCGGCCTCTCTCGGAGCTCTGGGATTCCATGACAGGCCTGAAGGAACTTTTGATATATATAAGACTCATTAAGCAAAGGTCAAAATTGGCCAACGTTCTGTTAATTTTCCTCGGCTGGGGGAATCGATATCGGTATCAGCGTCCATTCAATTTGACGGTGGCTGAGAAAATTAAATGTGAAATGTAAATCAATACGGGATCCTGATAGAATTAACTCGCACTGCTCAGAATATGAAATTGCAGTTTTTTTGACCGACAGTTAAACCAATATTCTGTTTAGAATAATTTATTTCTCATAGGAGCGTCGGGATCCTTGAGAGTGCGCGGGATCGATGTTCCCGGCTCCGCCACTGGCCTGCTGGACGACCTTGGCGGCAGGATTCGTAATCTCTCTGGGCCTTAGCTTCGGCACCTGTAAAATGGGGATAAGATACCCGTTCTCCGGAGAACGGAGACCACGTCCGATCTACTCATCTTAAATCTAGCCTAACGCTCAGCACTGTTCTTGACACTTAGTGCTTAATACATGCCATTATTTCTATTAATCTGGGCCCAGTTCTAGCTTTGTGAGTTGATAGATTATTGACTTTGTTTGAAAATTCTTTCCCCAGCCTTGACCGATTTTACCGGCGAAGGAGGGAACAATACCTGTTCTTCCTCCTCCTTAGATTGAGCCCATGTGGGCCAGGGACTGTGTCCAACCTGCTTATCTCGTTATTACCCCAGTGCTTAGCAAAGTGCCTGGTACACAGCAAGTGCGTAGTAAAATCCTTGGTACACAGCAAGTGCTGAACAAGCGCCATGTATCTATAAAAGAAGCAGCATCCCCTAATGAGAAGCAACATGACCTAGTGGAAAGAAAACGGGCCGGGCAGTCAGGATTTGGGTTCTAATCCCAGTTCTGCCCATTGCTCGCTGTGTGAACCTGGGTGAGTCACTTGATGGCTCTGTGCCTCAGTTACCACGCCTGTAAAATGGGGATTAAATCTTCCTCCCCCGGCCTAATTTAGACTGCGAGCTCCACGTAGGACAGGGACTGCGTCCTACCTGTTAAACTTGTATCTACCCCAGCACTCAGAACGGTGCTTGACAATAGCACTTTACAAATCCCGTAAATATATATATACACATACATATATAATGGTACTTGTTAAGTGCTTATGTTACTTGGTAAGTGCTTACTATATGTCAACCACTGCCCTAACCACTGAGGTAGATAGAAGATAATCAGGTTGGACACCGTCCGTGTCCAACGTGGGGCTCACGTTCTAACTAGGAGGGAGAATAATAATAATTGTAATTATTAATATTATTATTGGAGACTAACTGAAATGGATTGGATCCATTTCAAGAGGGAACTCTGCCAGAAAAGAAAAGGCGGAGAAGCCAAGAGAGTATCTAAACTCAGCTTAGAGAAGGATAGATTGTAGGGGAAGAGATGGGAATAGCAGCCGGCATAACGCTGAATCTCTCGCTCAGTGCTAGGCACCAAGTTATTTTTTAATGGGATTATTAAGGGCTTGTTGTGTGTCACACACTGTTCTGAGCACTGGTGTAAATACACACTAATTAGGTCAGATACAGTCCCTGTTGCACATGAGGATTGTGATTATGTTGTTTTTGTCCCCCGATTAGACTGGGAGCCCGTCTTTGGGCAGGGATTGTCTCTATCTGTTGCCGAATTGTACATCCCAAGCGCTTGGCACAGTGCCCTGCACCTAGTAAGCGCTCAATAAATAATACTGAATGAGTGAATGAATGAGGAGGGAGATGATGGAACCGAGGCACAGAGAAGGGAAGTGACTTGGCACATCAGGCCAAGGGGCAGATCAGGGATTACAGCCTCTGCCTCCCAGCCCCCTGCTCTTGCCCTCAGGCCACCCTGCTTCCCTAGTGCAACGCTAAGTCCCAAGAGCTAGGAGTCCAGTCCAGGGCTAAGCGCCCAATACAGTGCCGAGCCTGGACCAGCACTAAGCACTGAGTCCAGGGCTCGTCCGTTGCTAAACGCCAAGTCCCTGCTGACGAAGGGAGAGCTGTTCATCGGTGAGAAGAAAGAGGGGGGGAAAACCTGAGGGCAGATCCGGTGATGAAAGGGAGGGGGGTAACTAAAGATCTGAGACACGGACAACGTTATGATGGCGATGAAACTGAAGTAGGAAATTCGTTCTTTCATTCATTAATTCATTCAATTGTATTTACTGAGCGCTTACTGTGTGCAGAGCACTGTACTAAGCGCTTGGCGGAAGAGGAGGAGGAGGAGGGCAAGGACAAGGATGATGATGAGGAGGCAGGAGAAGAGGAAGAAAGAAAGGACAGCGGACAAATCGAAGGAGAAAGCACTGAAATGGGAACCTTGATATTTGATCAGGTCAAAAACAATTTTCTCTGTTTCCAATGATCTAATTGAAGATCTCAATTTTTCTATTTTTCATTCTGGTCATTGATTTTCCCATGTGTCTCGGAGGGAGGGGCGCAGGCACATTTCCGAGATCCAGAGAGGGTTTGGTCTCTGTCATAAACGGCCAAAATTGGCCGGAGAGTCCTTGCAAAGCAAGGTTTGAGGTGTAATAATAATGATAATGATAATGTCCCACATGGAGCTCGCAGTCTTAATCCCCATTTTGCAGATGAGGTCACTGAGGCCCGGGAAAGAGAAGTGACCTGTCCAAGGTTACACAGCAGACAGGTGATGAAGCTGGGATTAGAACCCAGGTCCTTCTGACTCTCAGACCCTTGCTCTATCCACCAGGCCACACTGCTTCTCAGAATACGGGGATATTGGAGGTTGCAACACTTCCCTGGAAACCCTTAGGAATGAGGGTAGAAAATTCACTTCAGTCAGTCACTCGATCAATCAAAAATGGAATTTATTGAGCACTTACTATGTGCAGAGCACTAGAGAGAGTACCCTACAACAGTTAGCACGGCCAGCTTAAAGTCTAGCGAGGGGAGACGGACATTCATGTAAATGAATAATTTATAATATATAATTTAAAGTTGTGTACACAAGAGAAGCAGCGTGGCTCAGTGGAAAGAGCCCGGGCTTGGGAGTCAGAGGTCGTGGGTTCAAATCCCCGCTCTGCCACCTGTCGGCTGTGTGACTGTGGGCAAGTCACTTCACTTCTCTGGGCCTCAGTGACCTCATCTGAAAATGGGGATTAACTGTGAGCCCCCCGTGGGACGACCTGATGACCCTGTAGCTCCCCCAGCGCTTAGAACAGTGCTGCGCACATAGTAAGCGCTTAACAAATACCAACATTATTATAATTAAGTGCCATGGGGTTGAGAGCGGGGCCAATATCAAATGCCCAAAGGGCACAGATTCAAGTGCAAACATGGAAGCAACAGATCTTAGCACTGAACTAGATGCTCAGCACTAAACCAGTGGCTCAGAGGAACTCAAATGTCTTTCTGACTCAAGGGACTGTCAGTTCTCGTTCGGGCAGGACGTGCCTCTGTCTTGCTCATTGGAGAGTGACTCGGTCCAATCCGAAATGAGATCGAGAGGCTCGTTGGGTGTGGAACAGGTCGGTGGGAATGCTGTCCCTCTAAATCCGGACGGAACGAAGAGCCGGCGCCCGAGTTGCTTCGAAAAACAGTGAGGCTTAGTGGATGGACTACGGGTCTCACGGTCGCGGTCGAACTTCTAGACTGTAAGCCTGTTGCGGGCGTCGGATGTGTCTGATTATTATTATATTGTCCTCCCCGAAGCACTTAGTACAAGCGCTCTGCGCAAAGTAAGCACTCAATAAATACAGTTGACTGACTAACCTGGATTCTAATCCCCGTTCCACCACTTGTCTGCTGTGGGACCTTAGGCAAATCAATTCTCTTCTCTGTGCCTCAGTTATCTCAACTGTAAAATGGAGATTAAGAAGCTCCATGTGAGACAGCCTGATTACTACCTTGTATCTACCCCGGCGCTTTGAACAGTGCGTGGCACATAGTAAGCGCTAAACAAATACCATAAAAAAATAAAATAAACCCAAGGCCTTATGCTCAGCTAGGAAGGCCCAAGATTGGCCAGAGCGAAGCCCGGGGAAGCCTCCCTCAGCCATTCGTCTGAGCTCAATTGCCTTCCTGGCTGTTTTAGAGCCCGTTTGCTTTTTCATCGAGGATGAAACATTGCATTTGGTGGAGGGCAGTGTGATGTGAATGTGATTAGTTTCTGCGATTTTTCTCTCCCCCGCTGGGAATACTGGTGCAGTGTTCACGGAAAAAGCGATGACTTTCATCTGTTGTGTTTGGCTTTTGTTCACGTGGTGTTGACATTGCGTAGATAATAATGGAATTCACTCAATCACTGGGCTCTCTTCCCCCACACTGTTTCTTAGCCTTTTCTCTCCCCCTGCTACCTGGCTCTCTAAGACATCGCGGCTCCTCTAATGCCAACCTACTCCCTGGGCCTCTCTCTCCTCTCTCTTGTCACCCACCCCTTGCTCCTGTCTTCTCTAGTCCTTGGAACTCCCTCCCCCTTCACATCCGACAGACCACCGCTCCTCAGCGCTTAGAACTGCACATAGTAAGCGCTTAACAAATACCAAATACCAAAACCCTAGCGAAAACGTCTCCTCCAGGAAGCCTTCCCTGACTCATCTCTCATCCCCCCACTCCTTCCTTCTGCATCACTTCGGCACTTGAATCCAAAGCTTCTAAGCAGTTATACTTATTCACCCCCACCCCCTCCATGACAGTGCCTTTTTTGTCTGGTGGTTGGCCGTTAGGTTCATTTACGTTGGTGTTTGTTAGGCGCTTGCTATGTGCCGAGCACTGTTCTAAGCGCTGGGGTAGACACAGGGGAATCAGGTTGTCCCAGGTGGGGTTCACAGTCTTAATCCCATTTTACAGATGAGGTAACTGAGGCACAGAGAAGTGAAGTGACTGGCCCACGGTCACACTGCTGACGAGTGGCAGAGCCGGGATTCGAACCCATGACCTCTGACTCCAAAGCCCGGGCTCTTTCCACTGAGCCACGCTGCTTCTCTAGTTAGTGTTTGTCTCCCCCAGCTAGACTGTAAGCTCCTAGGGTATAAGTGGTTACTATGTGCCAAGCACCGTACCGAGCGCCGAGGTAGATCCAACCCATCAGAATGGACACAGCCCCAGGTCTGACGTGGGGCTCGCGCTCTTCATTCCCATTTTACAGATGAGGTAAAGGAGGCACAGAGAAGTTGTGACTTCCCCAAGGTCACCCGGCAAACCGATAGTGGAACTGGGATTTGAACCCAGGTCCTCCTGACTCCCAGGCCAGGGGCTCTATCCACCAGACCATGCTACCTCTCAATGGCCAATCTGCTTCTCAATCTCAAATCAATTTAAGTCAGGGGTATTTATTGGAGCTTACTATGTGCAAAGAATTGTACTGAGCGCCTGGGAGAGTACAATAGAATTAGCAGGTGCGTTCCCTGCTTCTAACGAGGTTACGTTCTAGAGGGGAGATATGCGATCTCACCGAGTAAAGTTATGGCAACTAGGGAAGAAGGAAGTGAATTGCTCTCTCTGCTCCGGAGCTGAGCTTCCTAATGTGGAAATTGAAGCGGGAGATGGGATGCCTTGTTTTTTTTTTTAAATGGTATTTGTTAAACTCTTATTATATGCCAGGCACTGTACTAAGCACTGGGGTAGATACAAGTTCTTCAGGGTGGACCAAGTCCATGTCCCCTGTGGGGCTCACAGTCTTAATCCCCATTTTAAAGATGACGTAACTGAGGCCCAGAGAAGTGAAGTGACTTGCCCAAAATCACACCGCAGACGAGGGACAGAGCCCGGATTAGAATCCGGGTTCTTCGGACTCCCAGGCCCGTGCTCTATCCACTAGGCCCCGCAGCTTGGCCACCTTGATTTATGCCCCCAGATGGCTCAGTAACTAAAAGTGACCTTGAGCGAGTTTGTACTTTTTGATATCTCAACAGGTAGCTGATGTATTTATTCTGTTTCCAACATTTTATTCTTAGCTCTAGGGCATTTCAGATTGGATGTCGGAGGGGGGAAACCATAAATTCTGAGGTTCTCTCCGTCACTGTGAAATGAGCTCCGGTAGAGCTGTGGGATCGGGGTGGAGGCAGGGGAACTAGGAACTACCGGCTGAGGTTAATGAGGCTTCATTACCTCGGACCCCACCTCCCCAACCAGGCGATAATAGCCTGAGAAAATGAATGAAGGGCAGTAAATGTGCTCGTGGCACCCATTGAGTTTGGAGGGGCTCGGGGGAAATGGTAGCGGGAATGGGTTCTACAGCCTTTGACCTCTAGGTCAGATGACCCCAGTCCGATGGGGTCTCAAGTTGTTGAGTCACTTGGGGTTCCTTTCTCTCTGGTTCTGAAGATGGATGAGACACAAACGCACACAGGAACTCACACGCACAGGAATTCACTCACACAAACACGAGCAATTATCCGCTCTTCACCCAGTTCCTATTTCCTCATCCTCCTGCCTTGCAGAGGAATAGTCATAGGTTGGAATCTTGCTCGGTTATTTGTCATTTAATTAACTTTTCCCTCTCTGTGTTTCTGTCTCTCTCTATTTACTCCCGTGTCTCTGTTGTCTCTGCCTCTGTGTCCCTGTCGGTATATGTTCTTGACTCTCTGGGTCTCTCTTGGCCTTTGAGTCTCTACCTACGTCAGAGTGTTTACGATCTAGCCGGAAAACCGGATCAGGTCTCCGAGCAAGAGGATATCAGTCGAAATCGGTTATTTCCCTTCAGAAGAGGTCAACTATTTCCCCATGGAGAAAAAACCGAGTCATCGTGAGGGAAAGAGATCTGACCGAAGACACAACTTGGTCATAAATAAAGCGGCTGAAGATAGCTAGCTCCTGTATCCAGTTTGAAGTGTTTTCCACTGCTAAATAGACGTGAAGAGAAATAGCTGGGAGGTAGGGAAAGAAAACATACTTCTTTTCAGATGGAAGTGCTTTCAGCTCTGGTTTTCTGTTTCAGAGCCGAAATCACCCACTCCCTACGGACCTCCAGCGCTCATTTTAGGGAACGCCTCCATTTCACTGACTGCCCACGGGAAATGCATTAAAATGACCCTAAGGAGAATGACATCTAGGAGCCAGGGTATTTGCAGAGGGATAATTCTTGTTCGCATTAGGAATATTAATTCCCTATCGACCTGACCCAAAAGATAATGTCTCCTGGAGAGATGTAACGTGCTCTGTCATTCACTGGAGGGGGGGCGTCTGGGCTCGGTGGGTGGATTTGATTGCTTTGGGGGGGTCAAATGATGAGAGTTCTTCTTCCGCTTGGGGAGGGTGACTGTCGTGAATGAGAAGCAGCATGGCCTAGTGGAAAGAGCGAGGGTCTGGGAGGCGGAGGACCTGGGTTCTAAGCCTCGCTCTGCCACTGTCTGCTTTGTGACCTGGGGCAAATCACTTCCCCTCTCTGTTTCTCAGTTACCTCACCTGTGAGACCTTGGGTAAGTCACTTGACTTCTCTGGGCCTCAGTTACTTCATCTGTAAAATGGGGATTAAGAGTGTGAGCACCATGTGGGACATGGTGCTTAGAACGTAGACCCCAGTGCTTAAAACAGTGTTTGGCACATAATAAGTGCTTAACAAGTACTATTATTATTATTATTATTATCACTACATGGTCCCTGCCCACAGTGAGCTTACCGTTTAGGGGACTGGAGAGTTCACCGGGTGCACTGCAGAAGTCATCCCACATTTCCAAGCACTTGGACCCGACGCAAAAGTCAAATTTAGCCCACATCCCTCTAACAGCCTGGGGCCTGCTGAATTAACAGTAATTTGCTGGAGTCTTTGCAGCCTCCATTTTCACCCCTCACCGTCTCCAAAATAATGGTCCAGAAATTGCCCGTCAAAGCTATTTTGAAAAATCTATTTTTGTTTTTTCCAATACCTTTCTTTTGTACTGCCCTTGACATCAGTGGTAACCAAAACAAGTTTAACGATTAACATGTGTGGGACTGTGGCAAGGGAGAAAATAGGAAGAATGCTAAATATTAACGTCAATCTTCTCGGGGGTATTTCAGCAAATGGGATTTCAGCTACTATCGATCAGTCGATCGATCAATCATATTTATTGAGTGTTTACCGTCTGCAGAGTACTGTATTAAGTGCTGGGGACAGTACGGTATTCCAGTGCTGATAGACACACAGCCTGCTCACCCAAATGCTTAGTCCAGTGCTCTGCACACAGTAAGCGCTCAAAAAATACGATCGATTGAACGAGCTTATCACTTAAATGTTCACCGGTTGTAGGAAAAGACCTGGAAGTCATTGTTTAAACAAAAAAAGAACTTCTTTTCTGCGGGGACGGGGACTGTGTCCAATCTGCTTATCTTATATCGACCCCGGCGCTTTAGACGGTGATTGGCACACAGAAAACACTTTCACGAATGACGAAGATCGTCAGACTAAGGCCCATTTTATGGATGATGATGGGGTCATCATCATCATCACCATCAGTGACATTTATTGAGCGCTTACTATGTGCAGAGCACCGTACTAAGCGCTTGGGGGAGAACAATACATTAGAGTGTATTTATTGCTATCGTTCTCGTCTGTCCGTCTCCCCCGATTAGACCGTAAGCCCGTCAAAGGGCAGGGACTGTCTCTATCTGTTACCGATCTGTACATTCCAAGCGCTTAGTGCAGTGCTCTGCACATAGTAAGCGCTCAATAAATACTATTGAATGAATGAATGAGTTGGTGGCCACGTTCCCTGCCTACAGTGAGTTTACAGTGAGTTTCGTCACCCCTCCTCCAAGAGGCCTTCCCTGACAGCCTCGTTTCCTCTTATCCCACACCCTTCTGCGTCACTCTTGCACTTGAATTTTCTCCTTTTATCGACCCCTCCCTCAGCCCCACAGCGCCTGTGTCCATATCTATCGTTTATTTATGTATATTAATGTCTGTCCCCATATCTAGGCTCCTTGTGGGCAGGGAACATATCTACAAACTCTTACTCCGCTTACTGTGTGCAGAGCACTGGACGAAGCATTTGGGTGAGCAGGGTGTGCGTCTATCAACTCTGGAATATTGTACCGCCCCAAGCTTCACACAGTAAGCGCTCAAGAAATACGATCGATTGATTGACTGATAGATGGCCGGTGATCTCTTGGTCCCGTCATAAAGACCTCAGGTCCGGAGATCTGGAAGGAGGAGTTGATTCTAGTGCTAAGGGCACCAGCCACAGAGAGAGAGGAGGCGAGCAGAGGAGCTGCCCTCTTTTCCCCCCATTTCCCTCTGCTCCTCCCCCTCTACCTTCCCATCCCCTCAGCACCGTACTCGTCCGCTCAACTGTATATATTTTCATTACCCTATTTTATTTTATTAATGAGATGTACATCGCCTTGATTCTATTTAGTTGCCACTGTTTTTACGAGATGTTCTTCCCCTCGACTCTATTTATCGCCATCGTTCTCGTCTGTCCGTCTCCCCGGATTAGACCGTAAACGGCAGGGACTGTCTCTATCTGTTGCCGACTAGATCATTCCAAGCGCTTAGTACAGTGCTCTGCACATAGTAAGCGCTCGATAAATACTATTGAATGAATGAATGAATGAGAGTAGTCACAGAGGGTTTTGTCTTGCAGGACCACTCACTGCTGAACCGACCACAACACGGTCTGACGATTGCCCGTGGTGGCCTGGATCAGTGAGTGGAAAGGCGAAGAGCACCTTGCTGTGTTTCCTCTCAAATTCAGAAGAATGGTGCTACTGATCTTTGGGATGGAGGCAGTGTGGCCTAGTGAAAAGAATCCGGACCTGGGAGTCAGGAGATGTGGGCTCCAATCCCGGATCTTCCACTGGCCTGGTGTGTGATCTTCGAGGTAGACGGGGGAGAGTTCCTTCATTCAGTCATGTTTATTGAGCGCTTAGTGGTGCAAAGATTTGCACTAAGCGCTTGGGAGAGTCCAATATAACAGTGAAAAGGCATATTTGGTGGACTCCCCTTTAATACATAGAGTCATAAGGAAAAAACTCTAAAAAACTTTCCAGGGTTCAAGGGTGCTACGGCCAGAGGCCGTGGAGAAGCAGTGTGGTCTAGTGGATAGAGCGCGGGCCTGGGAGTCAGAGGACCTGTGTTCTAATCCCGGCTTCTCCACTAGTCTGCTGTGTGACGTTGAGCAAGTCATTTCACTTCTCTGTGCCTCAATTTCCTCATCTGTAAGCGAGGCATTCAATACCTGTTCTCCCTCCTACTTAAGACTGGGAGCCTCACGTGAGACCGATTATCTTGTATCTACCTCAGTGCCTAGTATAGCCCTTGGCAGATAGCAAATGTTTCAAAAACACCACGATTATTATTGTTGTAATTGTGTCAAGAGGCCCAGAATTTAGGGGTGTTCATTCACAGTCTGCATCGGGCCCAGTTGCTTCGTATTTCTCTGTCTGTTAAAACGGAGGAGTTTTACAGCTACCCAGGACACGGAGCAGCTTCAAAAGCATCTGGACCCCCAGGTTTACGCCTCGGAGCACGTGCGTTGGGGGTTTTGCTAGCCTCCGTGAAGCATGCTCTCTCCTCCGAATGATAAATCTCCAGAGCCCCGGTGACTTCAAGCTTTCGCATCCATCCTTCCAATATGCCAACTCCCAGATTCACCGAGACTCTAGGTGAAAAGGGGTCTTCTCCACCCCAACCTCCACAGAATCGGTCAATTCAACCCCCAGTAATCTCACTGAACCATGTCCCTTCACCCCGCTTTGCCAGAAAACCTTTCAACAGCAATTAATCAGGAACGACTCTTAATCGAATACGAGTTACCCGGCCTCTTCGTTTCCCTCCTCTTACCAGCTGTGGGAAGTTCTAAACTCCAGGCCACAGAAAGATAGGTACGTCCAAGATGGACGATTATTCCCTGGCTCCCCAAGAGTGGCCTGAATTGCTCCTTGATTTCTTCTAGTGCATTTCAGGAAGGTTTTTTCCTTCACTGTTTCTGAACTTCGGCCATACATAATACAGGAATATATCCAGTCACGAGATTTCTCTTCTTGCAGTGGTTCAAACAAGTCCACTGGAAACAGAAACACATCTCTTCTCTGCCCAGACTCTTCCAAAGTTAAAAATATAGCTATCAAAATAAATCGTTTTTCAGGTTTATAAATACACATCTGCATGTTTGATTTAGAATACCACTGCTGCTTCAGCGTTCCATAAGCCTAGCACCAAAGTAAACTCGAGATGGTTATTTTATCAAAACACACATCAGAGTGGATTTTAGGCGCTCCTATTTTCCACAGCCAAACTCCCGTTCAGTTTTCCTGCGTTACTGCGAGTCCTGTAGCGATCGGATCAGACGGCCGGGAAGAGCTGGAGTGGGTTTATACCGTAATGCAAGATGGAACCAGTTTGGAAGAGCAGCTGGATTTTATTAAGCTGAAAAGAATCCCAAATGAAAGGTTTGCCCCAAAGTGATGCTGGAAATTTGCATTTGAAAATAACTCAGAGACAAAATGAATATCATTTGTTTCCCCCCTAAAAGCGCTGCTATTGAAAATGAAAATTAATGTTCAAAACAGACAAAGAAACTTGTTTTTTTAATCATTTGTGGATTGTTGTATTTCTGTGATATTGCTAATTTGGGACTGCTTTTTATATACACACAGTTTGAATCAAAGCAGCTGCTGTGGCTGAAACAATAATCCCCAATCTTCAGAAGAGTTTTAAGGCTTTACTAGATGGTAACCTCCGGGAGGCAAGAAACTGGGCCTATCTACACTCTTTCGAGGAGTGAAATAGTAGTTGGAATAATAACAGAAGCAGCACATAGTGTCTACTGAATGCAACGCAAGGGATGAATTGTTTTTAGTGCAGCAGAAGGATGTTCCCTGCTCACTAGGAGCTAAGATAACCCTCTAAGGGGGACAGATATAGAATTATTATTCACAAGTAATGGAAATCAGCCCCTTGAAGGACCTAAGGGGGCAAGCTAACTTCCTCCCAAGCTACTCTTTCTTGGTCAGATCTACCTCCTTCCCGAAGGTTCTGATTTCCAGCGGATTCTGGGAAATCCAGTCCCTGGGACTCCCGGAAAATGTATTCCCCTGAAATGTATTCCCTTGGAATCCGGGAAAATGGTGCCCTGGCATCCTGGGAAATACCGTTCCGTAGGAATAAGCTTCCGACGACTGCTACTCTGGAGTCGGAACTGCGACTCCTCTCATTCATTCAGTCGCATTTATTGAGCGCTTACCGTGTGCAAAGCAACTCCTTCCGAGTTGCCTGTAGCTTTCCTGTTTTGTTCCTGAAAAATGTATGAGGCAAAGAAGAATTTTCCTTCTTTACATGGCATAGTGCTCCCTTCAGGTGTTTTCTCTGCTCGGCTAAGGAGACTTGCATTTTTTTTTAAGAACATAAAATCTCTTTTGGATACCTGGCTCTTGTTGACAGCTCTCTGTACCAGAGAACATTCGATCTTCTTCCCTCCATAGAGCTGGTGAGAAATGACCGTGGCTCACGAGTCAGGCAGTTCAACCTCATGGAGAAGTTTGCCATCAGACCTGTCTTCTTTGAGAAGTTTAAACAACTGGCGGTGTCATGCTCTCAGTTCCCTCAGGAGGTTGCCAAATGTTTAGGAAGGATTTGGATGATTTATGGATGAAAGGGACATAATGGATCACCGGAGGGAGAGTCAGTGATGGAGAGGGGAGAATCGGGGGTTTGGATGGCTCATGCTGGTTCACTGGGGGAGAGTCAGGGATGGAGAGGGGAGAATCAGGGGTGTTGGATGGTCCAGGTTGGGTCATTGGAGGGAGAATCCCATCCACCTCCGCTTCAGACAGAAAGTCCTTACCATAGGCTTTAAAGCGCCTTGCCCACTCCTCCCTTACCTCGCTGCTTTCCTACTACAACCCAGCCCACACCCTTTGCTCCCTTGATACCAACCTACTCGCTGTACCTCGATCTCATTTATGTCACCGCCGGCCTGGATCTTATGCCTCCCTCTTCATATTCAACAGACAATCACTCCCCCCACCTTCAAAGCTTTCAGAGCACATCCCTTCCAAGAAGTCTTCGATGACTAAGTCCTCATTTCCTCTTCTCCCTTTTGTGTCACCCTTGCCCTCGAATTCGTACCCTTTATTCACCCCTCCCTCGGCCCCACAGCACTTATGTACATATCCGTAATTTGTTTATATTAACATCTGTCCGCTGCTTGTGGGCAGGGAATGTGTCTGCCGACTCCACTGAATTGTACTCTCCCAAGTTCTTAGTACAGGGCTCGCCACATAGTAAGTGCTTAATAAATATAATTGATTGATCGATTGAGGTCCTCTGACTCCCAGACCCGTGCTCTTTCCACGAGGCCACGCCGCTTCTCCTGATTAACTTATATCCGCCCCAGCATTTAGAACAGTACGTGGTGCATAGTAAGAGCTTAACAGGTACCATAATAATAGTAATTAATCAAAACTCCGCTGGATCCATTCCGCGAAGTCCGCGTTTTCTACTGTCACTGAATTTTCTCCAAAGCGTTACATGAAACATTTTTCATCTGAAGGATTTCGCACTCATCAAGTAATTTTCTTTTTCCAGGTCACGAGCTCTTGTTTGGGGGCTGGGACCGGCTTTTCCACTTATAAGGTAATGCTGTCCTCCGATAGTGCTTTCACTCCAGGGCCTGGTGCGTTTCAGAGAGCTTCCCCTTTTACGGCGGCAGGGGGGCAGGGGACCAAATGTGGATTACTCACCCTGTCGAATGAGGGGAGTGGAAGCAATTCAGAAAATGAGAGCTTTCTGATCTTTATTTTGGAAGGGCGGAAGGTATGGCAGACTTGTGTTACAGCAGAATAGACTGTGTATATCTCACACAGAGACATACCCTGTGAGTACTCTGTGGTACGGGGACTGTGTCCAACCTGATTAGCTTGTATCTACTCCAGCGCTTAGTACAGTACCTGGCACACAGTAAACTCTTAATAAACTCCATTAAAAAAAAATGAGGTTACATTCTACATACCCATGCTCTTTCCACTAGGCCATGGTACTTCCCTCCTGCTCCATTTCATCCATTCACCACTTTTTTCATTCATTTATTTAATCATTTATTGAGTGCTTTCTGGGTGGAGGGCACTGTGGTAAGCACTTGGGAGAGTACAATAGACAGATACATTCCCTGCCCACGATGAACCTACGGTCTTGAGTGGCAGGTGGCCAGTTTTGTAGACGTTGCTCCCTGCTGTGTTGGGCTGGGGGGGGGGGGGGTGTTTGTGTGTGCGTGTGTGTGTGTTTGAGAGAGAGGGAGACAGAGCTCTGTTCTATTTCGGTGACCATGGCAAACAGAAATGGTTCAGGACCAGATTATGTAAGCGCCATAACATCCTTCTATTTTTACATTTGTTGGGATTCATCTGGATTAAATTTAATGGTGAATGCTATGTGTCTCCACACTTCCCAATCCCAAGCTCAAGGGCCAGAGCAGTTCTCAGAGCCAAAAGAAGGCTCTCTGCCTCTTTACTGTAAATTACAAACTGAACCAAATCAGCCCAGATTGTTCTCCACCCTGAACACGTGCAATGTCACCCCGCTCGCCACAAGGAGAACTGTATAATTACTTCGGTGAGCGGCCACTGGCCAGAACAGCTCCTCGGAGAAAGGAGTCAAATCCTCCGGAACTAAGGAAATGCAGATGTGGGATCCTGGTTCGGTTCGCTGATTCAGCGAGGGAATTGCAGTTGCTTCGCTCTGGACTTTTCCCCTTTCCTCCGCAGAGGTGTGGGGCAGGATGGATTAAGGCGATGAAGGACGCCGGTGCTTAAATGACCCATCTCGAGTGTGGAATTCACACAGAGGAGACCGGCTTCTTCAGTGAGAAAAGTATCTTCTGAGGCAAGAAGGCTTCCTTTCCTTCCGTGTTAAAACAAATCTGCCTCAGTCGATCCTAACCCACGACACTGCTCAGGAAAACCATCTTCAGGAGAGCTCATCTTAATTCTTTCCTGGGTTAACTTTCACCTCCAGAACTAGTCCGATTAACCTCCCCATTTTAGAGTCCTACCACTTCAGCCCTTATGCAGCACTTAAGCACTCAAATACTCACGGCTCTCCAAGCACTTATGTGCACATATTCTATATTCTATCATTTCCTCCTACGTGTAATTTATTTAAGTGTCTCTCTCCCACACAAGGTTGGAAATTCCTAGAGGGATCATACCTAATTCTAATATGGTCTCCCCAGAGCTTAGTCCAGTGATTAGCAGGCACTCAAGAAATACCAAGCGCTCTGGGAGTTTGTCCCAGAATCTCTGAGTTAGAAGACAGGTGGAAGATGCAATCCCTGACCTCGAGGAGCTTCCAGCCTAATGGAGAGATTGAATGGACATAAAAGGAAAAATGCACTACGGTCTAGTGGAAAGAGGACGAGGAGTCAGAGGACCTGTGTTCTATTCGCCGCTCCGCAACTTGTCGGCTGGGTGACCTTGGGCAATTCATTTAATTTCTCTGTGCCTCAGTTTCCTTATCTGTAAAAAATGGAACAGCGACTGTGTCCAATCCGATTATCTTGTATCTACCCCGGCACTCAGTACAGCGCCTGGCACATAGTAAGTGCTTAACAAATACAATTTAAAAAAAATAAAAAGGGAAGACTCAGCTTTGTGCTGAGTCCAACACCCACAGGAACCTTCCATTTGAGTACAGTACAACAGAGTTAGTAGACTCGTCCCCCTTCCAAAAACGAGTTTACGGTCTAGAGGGGATGCAGACATTAACACAAATAAGTAATTAATAATATGCCATAAGATAGTTGCAGTTCCGGCAGATCCAGACTTTTCTATCTGCTCTCATAGTGGACGTGCCCAGGACCCCAGGTGTCTCTCTGATAGCTACACTTGTTTAAGATCTTTCTCCAGTAAGACAACTCTGGGTTTAATTGAGCTATTAACATTTTATCGACTTTTCCTACTTTGTTTCCTCTTGTTTTCGAGGCTAATATAGAAGATTTATGGACACCGGAATGTTCACGGTGCCGTAGGCAAGTCTTTCTGTTTTTTCAGTCATGAACGCCGTCCTTTTCTCCTCTCAGTTGCATTTATTGGTGAGTGTATGGGGGCTTTTGTGTAGAGCCCGAAGACCTTGGGAGAGCATCGTGATGGGAAGAGGCATTATCTCGAGAAGGTTACAATCTTCACTGGGCTGCTGCTCTGACCATGGCAGGGTCTTTCTCTGAGATTGTATTTCCTCTTGGTTTGTCAGTTTTCCCCCCTCTCCTGATGGACAGACACCGGACTGCTCCCCCTGGACGGACACAGGACTGTTCTCCCTGCTGTTAATAATAAATGTTGGTATTTGTTAAGCGCTTACTATGTGCCGAGCACTGTTCTAAGCGCTGGGGTGGACACAGGGGAATCGGGTTGTCCCACGTGGGGCTCACAGTCTTCATCCCCATTTTACAGATGAGGGAACTGAGGCACAGAGAAGTGAAGTGACTCGCCCACAGTCACACAGCTGACAAGCGGCAGAGCTGGGATTTGAACCCATGACCTCTGACTCCAAAGCCCGTGCTCTTTCCACTGAGCCATGCTGCTGCTACTGCCTGGTGGGTGTTTGTTTTTTTTTAATGGTACTTGTTAAGCACTTAGCATGTGACAACTACTTTTGTGAAGCAGCGCGGCTCAGTGGCAAGAGCCCGGGCTTGGGAGTCAGGGGTCATGGGTTCGAATCCCGGCTCTGTCACTTGGCAGCTGTGTGACTGTGGGCAAGTCACTTCACTTCTCTGTGCCTCAGTTACCTCATCTCTAAAATGGAGATTAACTGTGAGCCTCATGTGGGACAACCTGATTACCCTGTATCTACCCCAGCGCTTAGAACAGTGCTCTGCACATAGTAAGCGCTTAAAAATACCAACATTATTATTATTATTATTACTGGAGTAGATACAAGTCAATCAGGGTGGACACAGTCACTGTCCCTCATGGAATTGGAAGTGTGTAGGGTTTAATCCCCATTTTATAGATGAGGAAACTGAGGAAATGAAGTGACTTGTTCAGGGACACACAGACAAGTGGCGGAGCTGGGATTAGAACCCAGGTCGGTGCTCTTTTCCCTAGGCCATGCTGCTACTAGCCCGGCTTGTTAAGCCACCTTGGGCGAAGGGTCACTGTGTCTCTAAAACACTGCCCACCCTGCTCGTGGGGGGATCCCATTGCCCTCCCTGAGCTGGCTTCAGGGGAGTATTGCTGGGTCATCCATTCTCCTCACGTGTCCTGCCCAGCGAAGCCATCAGGACGAGCCCTGAATTTCTCGTTGCGGGCCTCCTTCCGGATCTCTCACTCTGAGGGCCACGTCGGTCCCCTTGGCCACTGACAGGGAGTTGATTTTCTGCCTGACAGGAAATATTGAGGGAATTATTATTTCCAGACATCAGATTCTTCCCTTTGTTATAGAATTTGCATCAGCTTTGGCGTGTGCCTGCAGGCATGTATTTAAAGGTTGGAGAAAAGGAGAGAAAGAGAAGATCTTGGAGAGGGGGAAAAGAGAGCTCGAGAAAGAGAAACACTCGGGGGGGGGGGGGGGAGGAGAGAGACAGAACATGAGAAGGAAAAACAAAAGGGAAATGGCGAGGGGGGGGTGGGGATAGAGGATCTGTCAGGGAGGCCACTCTCTGCCGCTCCACATCTAATTAGAGGATTTTGTTAACCGGTAAAGGCAAGTCTTTAAAGAACAGACACTTTTTTGGAAGCACAGAATGGCAGTAATTGCCACCCTGGTACCTCCCTGAAACAGTCTCATTTTCTGTTCGAACATTACTGTCCTCTCTAATGAACACTCCCAGCTCAGGATTGTTTTGTTTGAAGGGGGACGGAGGATGGAGAGGGTTTACACGTCTTCGAAATCTCCTCAGGTCCGCACCCGGAGACGGATGGAGACTCAGTGCATCCGGGGCACATACGGAGATTTGATGCCGGACGGGGTGTTTGCTTCCAAACATGGCGATTAATCACCCAGGACAGCAAAATTAACCTAGCGACAGCAGGGCTGGCGGCAGACTGCCAGCAGAATTGCCCTGCAGTGGAGAAAGACACTGGACAGCCACGGGGTTCCCAAACTCTGTGGGAAATTCTCTCATGAGCAATGGTCCTTGGGCAGATTGGCGATATTCTCTAGTTCCCTCCGCGGATTGGCAAGCTCCTTTCTCCCGCCATCACAGGGTGGGACATGAGACCTTTACTGACATTTAATTCCCTTGTAGGAAAGGAATTAATAACTGGCTTCTTTTCAACTTCTCCAGCACTTAGCACAGTGCTCTGCCCGCAGTGGGTGCTTAAGAAACACTATCACAACTGCAACTAGAAAAGCAGCATGGCTTAGTGGATAGAGCACGGGCTTGGAAATCGGAAGGTTCTAATCCTGGGTTCTAACCCCGCATCCACCACTCATATGCTGGACGACCTCGGGCGAGTCACTTCGTTGCTCTGTGCCTCAGTTCCCTCATCTGTAAAATGGGGATTGAGACCGTGAGCCCCAAGTAGGACAAGGACTTTGTCCAGACTGATTAGATTGTATCTACCCCAGCGTTTAGGACAGTGCCTGGTACATTCGTTCAATAGTATTTATTGAGCGCTCGCCATGTGCAGAGCACTGTACTAAGCGCTTGGAATGCACAATTCGGCAATAGGTAGAGACAATAGAGCTTAACAAATACCACCACATGCCCCATCCAAAGGGTAGTACGCACTGACTTTTATCATTCTATTTTAAAACGATTTTAGTGTCTGCTTCTCCAGGTAGATTGTAAGCTCTTCTAGGGCAGAGATCACGCTTTCTAACTCTGTCATACTCTCCCAAGTGCTTAAGGCAGTGCTCAGCACACAATAAGCCCTCAATACATTTGATCAATTTCTCAATAAATTCTACCGATGAATCGATTCAAAGGGAATGCAGACCGAGGGAGGAGGGCAAGGGTCCAGAACAGCACAGGCATTTGACAGGCGACCATTTTCTTCCCTTCCAAGCTCCGCTCCCAATGGGCCCAGCTCTCGGATTCATCCAGGCACGAGCTCTCTATTTTGGCGTCTGAAAGGCTGATCGTTTTTAGCTCTAAATGCCGGAGGGGAAAAAGTTACTGTCCCCCATGAAGGCCCAACAGCCTCGCACGTATCTTGGCACCGACATCCTGACTCATGGATGTTCCTGGTTGTCAGGGATGAAGGGCTCTCCTGGGGAGTGGAAAATGTGCCCTCGATGTCGCCGCAGATTTATTAACAGTCATCTTATTGACGACTTAGCATTTAGGCACGCTCATTCCCACCCCCAGCACTTCTGTCTATATCATTTTTTTAATGGTGTTTGTTCAGCTCTTACTATATTCTAGGCATTGTACTAAGCGCTGGGGTAGATACAAGATAATCCACTTGGGGCTCACAGTCTTAATCCCCATTTTACAGATGAGATAACTGAGGCCCAGAGAAGTGAAGTGACTCGCACCAGGTCACACAACAGACAAGTGGAGGAGCCAGGATTAGAACCCAGGTCCTCGCGACTCCCAGGGCCACGCTCTATCCTCTAGGTCATGCGGCTCTGACTGTACAGATGGTTTTTAATTTTGGTTCTTCCTGGTGTATTCTCTGCTCCCTATCTTATTCTTCCTCCTGTCCCCGCTGTTCGTAAATATTTAGTCTCTCCGCTTCCTTCATTAGCTTCTAAGTTCCTTGTGGGCAGGGACGTGCTAATAATCAGAGTAACTGGTATTTGTTAAGTGCTTACTACGTGCCAAGGTCTGCCCTAAGTGCTGAGGTAGATACAAGCTAATCAGGTGGGGCACAGTCCCTGTCCCCCTGTCTAAGGGGAAGGGAGAACAGGTATCGAATCCCCATTCTACAGGTGAGGAAACTGAGGCAGAGAGCAGTCAAGTGGGAAAGTGTGCTTTCTCCAGTGGTTAGTATAGGACATATAGTACACAGTTGTTGCTCAATAAATAACACCGATTGGTGATAGCAATGGAATTTATTAGGCATTTATTATGTGTCAAGTGATGGAGTAGATGCAGGATAATTAGATCGGGTACATTGACCCACAGAGGACTCACCATCTAACTAGGAGGGAGCACAGGTACTGAATCCCCATTTTACAGAAGAAGAAACTGAGGCAAAGAGAGGCTAAGTGGCTTACCTGAGGTCACACAGGAGACAAATAGGACTGAGATTAGAATCCAAGTCTCCTGACTTCCAGTCCCGCGTTCATTCCGCTAGACCAGGAGGCCTCTTGATTCCTCTTGTGTGTTCTCCTGACGCGGTGTAAGTTGCAGGTCGCCCAGAAATCAGATTAGATGCTTCAGATTTTCATATCTGGAGTGATTTTCAGTCAATTAATCAATCACATATTTACCGCATGCAGGAGAATTCAATACAAAGTAGTTTTATTTTTGTAAGTATTTGTTCATTCCATTCCAGTATTCATTCGACTAGCTCTGATGCGTTTGCACGGTTTTCTGTTTTGTCCTCCTCCTTCCTCCTGCTGCTTCTCTTAGAGAATGATTTTTGTTTGTCTGCTTGACTCCACAGATGGGCTGTAACTTCCTCGAGGGCAGGGGATACGTGTTTTACTTCTGGCGTACTCTCCCGAGTGCTCAGTACACTGCCAGGCACTCAGTAGGCGCCCAGGATCCACCACTGATGACGATGATGATGCAGTTATGATAACTTCCTTCTGCTCTCATTCTTGGGTGCTATTGCTTTCTTCGCTGCCGTATCCCATAATAATGTTGGTATTTGTTAAGCGCTTACTATGTGCCGAGCACTGTTCTAAGCGCTGGGGTTGACATAGGGGAATCAGGTCGTCCCACGTGGGGCTCACAGTCTTAATCCCCATTTTACAGATGAGGGAACTGAGGCACAGAGAAGTTAAGTGACTTGCCCACAGCCACACAGACGACAAGTGGCAGAGCTGGGATTCGAACTCATGAGACCTGACTCCAAAGTCCGTGCTCTTTCCACTGAGCCACGCTGCTTCTCCATTGGTTCAGAGATAGCCTCCGGTAGCCAACGGCCTATTCCTCTGCTTGGTTTTCCTCCAACTGCCAAAACGGACAAGAGTCGCTAGAGTAATTGGCCACTGTTTCAGACTCCGCGGTTTTTCTCTCATCTCACCGGCCTTCTCCCCCTCGGCCCGCGGATCATCACTCAGATAGATCCTGGCTGCCTTGATAAACGTTTGATTAAAAGTTAGAGGAAGTCAACAAGAAATCGGTAATGAGTAATAAGCATCCGCAGTGACTCCCTTCCTCGCCATGAACTCGGAACTGAATAATCGATACAGGTTTTAATATATTCTTATTAATGGAGATGAATCTTACCAACCATGTCATCCCATTTAACAAGTCAACCCGCAGCAGGATAATTAAACATTAATTATTTAAGGTAGTCACTGGTACCTTGGAAGTGATGTGTGGTTTTAAATGAAGAGAAGACGGATACACTCCTGCCCATTCCGGTACCACAGAGGAGAATTGAGGACGGCGGGGAATTTAGAAGACAAACCCACTGGATTACCTTATTTCCGCCAGGGCTGATTGAAAGCCTTGTTTCGGTTTCATCCTTTGGTTGCCGAATCACTTATATGACAGCTTCCCCTCTAGTTCTCTCACAGAGAATGGAATCGATCCAAAAAGCCCTTGTTTCACCAAGCACCGTGCTAAGGTTTTGGGTAGATGCGGGATAATCATGTTGGGTGCACTTCCCATCCCACCTGGGGCTCACAATTGAAGAGGCAGAGAGACTGAGTCATATAGATGTGTGACAGAGCTGGGATTATATTTAATCAATCAGCGTCATTTATAAAGCACTTACCGTGTGCAGAGCACTGTTCTAAGCTCTTGGGAGAGTACAAAATAGCAGAGTTAGTAGACGTGTTCCCTCCTCACATCAAGCTTATAGTTTTGAGGGGGAGACAGACATTAATGGAAATAAATAAATTACAGGTACGGACATAAGTGCCATGGGATTGAGGATGGGGTGAATAGCAAATGCCCATAGGATATAGATACGAGTGCAGAAATGACGCAGAAGAATTAGAACCCAGGTCCCCTGACTCCCAGGCCCAAGCTCATTCCACTAGGCCAAGCTGCTTCAATTTCTACTACCAGTTCTGCCCCTTGAAGCCTTTGTGACGTTGGGCAAGTTTCCTAATTTCTCTGGGATTCAGTTTCCTCATCTATAAAATGGGGATCCAATATCTGTTCTTCCTCCCCCTTAGAATATGCAGCCTATGTGGGACAGGCCCCGCGTCTGATCCGATTGTATTTCATCTACCGCAGTTCTTAGCACTCGGTAAATTCTTAACGAACGCCACCTAAAAAACCGAAAAAAAGCATCTTCCTTTCTCTGTGCCTCAGTTCCCTGGACACAGGGACGGAGTCCAGCCTGATTAGCTTGTCTGTGATACCTCAGCGCTTAGTACAGTACCTAGCACATAGGAAGAGCTTAACAAATACCATGAAGTGAAAAAAAAAGGTGCCTGAAATGCCATTCCAGAGATGCAGAGCTATCCGCTTCCCTATTGCAGATTCTTTTGATTCGATGACAGCAATAATTTCCCTCATAACTCTTTGAATGTATTAAGCATCAATGGTAACTTTGGCTTTAGGACAAGCCCCACAGCATGCCTTGCTTTCTCTTCTGTAATTGTAGGGATCCTCATTAATCCAAAAGAATATTATGACATTGTGAGTTTACAGCAGAGACAATTCACACTGAAACAATAAAGGCTTAAATTACCCTGCTTTTGATGTCGAGAGGGGGGTGAACAGCCCAGCACCACCCCTCCTTGTAAAATTAGGATTTAGCAGCTGTTAGAAAAACAATTGCAAATTGGCAGCAGGGGAGTCTTCAGGCACAACTAACACCAGTTTTCCTTAGAAGCGACCTTCCACTTCAAGGAGAGTTTCAAATTTCAAAGCAGGCTTCTGGTGGCATTTATCAGTAAGGCTAGAGCAGTATCCTTAAAAATAGACGAGAGGCCCTAAAACAGGAGCTTATTCTTTTTTTTTCAAGCGGTATTTGTTAATTGCTTACTATGTGTCAAGCACTGTCCTAAGCACTGGGACAGGTACAAGGTAATCAGGTTGGACACAGCCCCTGTCCCACATGGGGCTCACAGTCTTCATCCCCATTTTACAGATGACAGATAACTGAGGCACAGAGAAGTTGCGACTTGCCCCAAGTCACGCAACCGACAAGCGGCGGAGCCGGGATTAGAACCCATGACCTCTGACCCCCAAGCCCGGGCTCTTTCCACTAAGCCGCGCCGAGTTAGCGCTCTTCCAAGTGGTTAGCACAGTGCTCAGCACCCAGGAAGCCCGCGGTCAAAACTATGGCTTGACAGATGGCCCTGGGTGGCAGGGGTCTAGGCGGGGTCGTCTGTCCTGACGGATTGTTGCATCTCCAGCTAAGAACGCGGGCCCCGTCGCCTTCCGTCCGTCCCCTGGGAATCGTCCTCAAACTGACGGCATGACGGCTTTCTGTGACCGAGCCTCTCCTTCCTGCCTCCCGTCCCGACGGAACATATGGAAAGGGGAAACGCTCGTCCCTCGCCGACACGACCATATGGGACGCATTTCCTCAGAATAGAGCCTGGTTGAACCACGCAGGCTCGGAGTCCTGTCAAGAATGGAATCCGACGGGCGTCTTCTAAGAATAAGGGACCTTTGCCATTCCAGAAATAGCTTCCTCTCTCAGAGAGAGGGGCAGATCCCCTGCTTTCTCTCTTGGTGCTGACCTCTCTCCAAGAGAAGGATGGAAGAGCTTCTGCATGGGGGTAGCTTAAAAAACGTTAGGATTTTCAGTCGGGAAGGGCAGGATTGATGTTCGCACAACCGTGTTGCGGGGTGGGCGAGCGAGGGAGCCGGCACCTCCCCGCATCTTCTTGTCATCTGTCTCTGGCATGGCCCAGAGTATAGAGCTTGGGCCTGGGGGGTCAGAAAGACCTGGGTTCTAATCCCGTCACTTGTCTGCTGTGTGATCTGGAGAAGTCTCTTCACTTCCTTATGCCTCAGTGACCACATCTATCAAATGGGGATTGAGACTGAGCCCCATGTGGGATAGGGACTGTGTCTGACTCGATTAGCTTATTTCTACCCAAGCGTTTAGAATAATGTCTGGCACATAGTAAGCACTTAAAAAGACCACAATTATTATTATTATCTTTATTTTTGGCGGAGGCCACCGTGGTCTTGCTAGAGATGTTTTCTCTCACAATCCTCATCAGGAGATGCCCAGCATCCATATTTCTAGAGCAAGGGTCCCCTCCCAGTTCCATCCTGTTTTCCCTAATCCTTCCCTCTTTTTTCTCCTCCCCTGAGCCTCCGGAGGAAGATGAACAGTTACAGTCTTGGTAACTGTTCTGGGGTCATCATGTCCAAGGTGACAAGTCTTGCGTTGGGGGTGTCTTTGAACAGAGAAGCCCATTGGGCCGAGAACATTCGCGTGAGTTAATTCACTGTGTGACTTTAATTTCATCCAGAAAATCCTTTGAGAAGAATTAGCTCATTCAGATTCCTTCCTGTTTTCCTCATGCTAAACCTCGTCCAATACCCAAAATACAGAATATGGAAGGGTTAATTCTCAGACCACTTCCCCTGGCACGAATATCCAGATCCAACACTCATCAGCAAATATCTAGTGGATTTTGGCTTCCGGGAAAATATACTTTTTTGGTTTGTTTTTTTTTTTTTTGTACATAAGCTAGTTTGACTTCTAATTAAAAAGTCCCTGTTTTTCCATCAGTCAAGTTATTTCACTTTTCAAAATTATTTTCCTGTGGCTCTGTCATTGGATATCACTGAAGGAAAAAAAAATGACTCACCTGCCTTCCAAACATATAAGGAGTTTGAAAACTGTATATATAAGTATATACAGTTTTCAAAATTCTTTGCTGTCAGCAGGGAATCTTTTTAGACATGTGGAGTCTGACAGGCTGACAAGTCACTAGGAGGAACTGTCAGGGAGGTAGGCAGAAAGAGGCTAGATTCTGGGTGAAAGCATTGCCTTTGATACAGAATCTTTAACATCTTCATTTAACATGTCAGCATTACAACAGATCAAGGATCTGCTCTTTGGGTTCTTGCGAGGGCTTGGACATCTACACTTGAATTGGTTTAGAGTAATTAGCCCTATCCCAATCTTCCCAGAAAGGCCAATCTGATTCCCCACCCCCCATCACTTATTTTATTATCATTATTATTATTATCAAGTGCCCTTGAGTGCTTTCCGATTCATAGCGACTCTATGGATATATTTTCTGCCTTAATTCCTTTACTTTTCCAGAATTCCTCTTTTCCTCCCTAACAGGATTTCTCCCTGCTCTGGTTTCAACTGTAATAATAATTGTAATGTTGGTATTTGTTAAGCGCTTACTATGTGCAGAGCACTGTATTGGTGGTATTTAAACTGCATTTTATCACCTGCATGAAGATCTGTCATTGGAGATACTAGTTTACAACTGAATTTAGACTTATTACAGTTCGATTCAGTTCCAGTTCATTAATTCTTCTGTGTCCAACCTGTTTCATTGTATGAGGTTCTTACGCCTTTTGGATCTCTCTCTTTCTCCCTTTCTCACCATCTCTTCCTCTCCTCTCTCTCCCCCCACACTTTCTCCTCCCCCCCTCCAGCCCTTTCTTCTTAAAAAAAAAAGCTTAAAAAAAAGAATGAAGAGCTAAAAGGCACAGTCCTTTATTTCAAGGAACCACAATCTAGTCAGGAAGACAAACACAGACTACTTTAGGAATAGAACCAGAAAGAGATTGAAAAGATAAGATTTGTGGTTGAGTAAGTGCCGAAGTCCTAGAGTCTGCGAATCAATATTTGTAAAAGGATACCTATCTTCTACTTTGACTCCTTACCCTCAAGGAGTTTACAATCTCATGGAGGAATTTCTCGCTCCAACTCTGAAACAAGTCGGTGTTGGACGAAGACCGCTAGCACAGGAAGCAAACCAGATTGCTAATGACTGCTACTTTCCTCTTTGGAGAGATCGTTTCCTATTCATTTATTCTTTCAGTCGTATTTATTGAGCGCTTACCATGTGCAGAGCACTGTACTAAGCGCTTGGAACGTACAATTCGGCGACAGATAGAGACAATCCCTGCCCAATGACGGGTTCACAGTCTAAAGGTCTGTGTACTAAGTAGGTGGCTGGGAATGGAGAAGGAGACCTGTCCCACCTCATTAGGATCAAAGAGGTCTTTTGATCACTCAATCAGCCAAACAATGGTATTTATTGAGCACTTACTGGGTGCGGAACACTGTACTAAACATTTGGGAGAGTACAATGCAGTAGAGATGGCAGATGCATTCCCTGCCCACAGCAGGTTTACAGTCTTGACATCCTCTCCCTCCCTCTTCTCCCCTGCTCTGAGCTGAGTTGAGGTAACTGAGGCTCAGAGAAGTAAGTGACTTGCCCCAGGTCACACAGCAGGCAAGAGGCTGAACTGGGATTAGAACTCAGGTCCTTCTGATTCCCAGACCCCGTGCTCTAGCCATTCGGCCACACCGCTTCTCCCTTCTTCCCAAACCGGTCCCTAACCGAACTTCCCTTCTGACTGTCCCTTTTGCCACCTATTCCCCTGCCTGGAATTCCCTGCCTTCTTCTACCTCCAATCCGCTAAGCACCCAGCTGCTGCCAAAGTGTCCCTCCATCTGTTTGTTCTATTTTACCAGCTGTTTAGACTTTTATTTACTTTTCCCTCATCTCCGAGCCAGGAATGGCTGAGATCAGGACAGGCAGAGGCTCATCCTTCCCCTAAAGGGGAGCGCATGGACGTGCCTTTCGTAGATAGTCTTCGGTCAGAAGGTCGATAGAAAATGGGGACAGTTGGTGATGTCACGCTATTTCCAGTATAAGCGACAATTGATAGTAAACTGGGCTTATTACAGACTTTGGCTTCTAGCCCGATACCCTCTCGGCTACTTGAATTTGGATGTTGACTAAGCAGATGAAGGGCAGAGTCTTTTCAAATTGGCATCATTTCCAGGAAAACGGAGGGAGATAGCTAGGAATCATTCTGAAAGAAACCAGACCTTTCAGAGGGGGAAGATTCTGCTGAGGGTTATTCTCACCCATCGGAGAAAGGATCGTCAGCAACTTTTATGACAGCTTAAAAGTAGTCTGCAATGAGCTTTTCAAAACTTTGTAATGAAACTACACCTTTCAGAATCCCATGGTGGAAAAATCGTGATCGAAGGGTAGGGTTTTCTTAAAATTGTGGACGTGCGATATTACAATTCCTTCCTCATCCCTTAAATCTTTCCATTCTCTTCTTCATTCTTTTTTTTTTTTTTTGGATCCATCCTCTCTTCATCCTTGTTTTGTGTCTGTCTCCCCCATTATATCGCAATCTCCTTTTGGGCATAGATCGGTCAATTAATGGTATTTATTGAGTGCTCATTGTGCGCAGAACACTGTACTACATGCTTGGTACAGCGCAACACGACGGAATTGGTAGACATGTTTCCTGCCCACCACGGGCTTGCATTCTAGAAGGGAGAAATAATAATAATAATAAGTGCTTACTATGTGCCAAACACTGTATTAAGCACTGGGGCAGATACAAGATAACTGGGTCCCACATAGGGCTCCCATTCCAAGTAGGAGGGATAACTGGTATTGAATCTCCATTTTCCAGATGAGAGAACTGAGGCACGGAGAAGTGAAATGACTTCCCCGAGATCACACAGCAAGGTAGGGAGGGATCCAGGATTAGAACTCAGGTCCTCTCCCAGGCCTTCACTCTTTCCACTAGGTCATCCCCTGGCTCCTTCACCTTTACAGTACCATTCCATGCACATCGGTATAGTGCTTTTCACTCTGAAAACGTTCAGGAGCCTATCGATTGATCGACTCATCTGCTTTTCTCTTCCTCGTCTCCTAGGAGCATAACCCATCTCTAATGGATTGCTGACCAATCCCTGGGGGGAGTTGAAATTTTCGAGGAATGCGAGGTCAGCTCCGGGAGTCAAACGATGCGGGTTTTGGAAAGGGAGCAAGGATGGAGAGGGGAAAACTGAGGCACAGAGAAGCAAAGCGGCTTGCTCATGTTCGCACTACAAGCCACCGGCAAAGCCAGGATTAGACCGCGGGTCCTCTGACTCCTGGCCCGTTTTCTTTCCACTAGGTCTAGGGAGACTTTTCGTTTGAGAGAACTTTCTGGGGCCCTGATGTTCCTGGTTATGTTTTCCTTGGCTGGAGGCCTGACCCTGGCCCTAGGAGGAATGGGGGGAGATGACCTTCCATGAGTGTCTCCGGCGTCTGTATCCAGCTGACTGCGACAGAAGGCCCAGGTCTTCCCATCCTGCTGAAAAATTGGACAGCAGCAGTCCTGCGGCTATTCGAAAATTCTGATCCTTTCAGAAGGGGATGTTTCCTGGAGGGGCTTTTTAAGGCAGGTGAGCTAACTCCGAAGAAGGAAGTAACAGGAGAAGCCCATGGGGATGGAAAAGGGAGCCCAGATGATCCCTCACTTCTACAGATAACCAAAATGATGAGGATCCCTGTCTGAAGGCCGGAAGAAGGCGCGTTTATCATCATCCTCGTCTCTCTTATTCGTATTTCAACTTTTCCTAGGTATCCGTCACGACTCTACACTTTGACTTAGATTGGGAACCCCAAGGACACCGTCTATAGCTCATCTCTTGTACATTTCCCCCAGGTCTTGCCCACAGTAGATGCTTAATAGATCCCACTGGCGGATCGACCGATTGATTGGATTACTCTGCTGTCAGCCGGGATGCAGGCTTGTCTGAGTCTCGGTTTTACCTTGTCCTTAAACAGTAACCACTACTGATTGATTGAAAGCAATACTCTCCGTTCTACTGCGGCGTAGGCAGGGACTGTCAGCTAACTTCATACCTATGGTTGGGACGGTGTCGTCAGTAGTTTTATCTTTGACATTGAAGGACGGGTGTGTGTTTGTGTGTGCGGGTGTGAGAGAGAGTTTCTGCCCATGCACAGACAAGCTCTTCAGTGTAAGAGCTGCATTACTTGGCTTCTAGGCTTGGAAACGATTCTCACCGTCTTCCCGGGTTTAACGATTTCAGCTGGATCGGTGAATCGGCGAAGCAGGATGGCCTAGAGGAGAAAATATGGGTCGGGGAACCAGAGAACCTGGGTCCAATCCCGGCTCCACCCCTTGATGTCTGTGTGACCCTGGGCGAATCCCTTAAGGTCAGGTACCTCATCTGGAAAATCGGAATGAAGACTGTGAGTCTCTCCAGCCAGTGCTGGAGAGTATGATGTAACGTGCGGAGCCAGAACACGGGGAATGTGGCCACGTGCGCTAGGAATCACGGAGGGATTGGTAAGAAGGCAACCTCTCATTCTATGAGAAGGGCGTGCGTGGGCCCTATTTTTGGGTGGTGTGTTTCCTGAACACCATGTCCTACTCCCCAGTGGAGCATAGTAGCCGCCTAGAGTGTGTCTCGTCTCTCCAGCCAGTGCTTGTCACAGAGTAAATACTTAAGAAATGCCATTATTATTATCATTCAGCTAAAACACCTAATGAATCATCAAAAGCAGGTCTTGACCGAGCTTAGTATGGACTCTCAACAGAGCGGTCGCTCGATAACTATGAAATAGTTGTCCTTTGTATCTGAAGAAGACACCAGCGATGGTGAAATTCAGCTTTTGCGACTGTAAAAGACAATGTGGGACCCAGACTCTCTGCCAAACCCTACACACACGAAGCCCATCCCTTGCTGTGTTATGTTTAATATTTGTATATCGCCGTTTTCTCTTTTGCCCCTCGTCTCTCTTGTTCCTTAGGAGTTTTTGCTCAGAACAAGCCATTTCCTTCTTGATGTGACTGCACCAGGTTGGCCCGTCCTCAATAATCGACTCCCAGTTCAGCTGGGATGCCTCAGTGCCCTGCATAGAGTAAATGCTCAAAAAGTAATAATAATAATAATTGTGGTATTTGTTAAGTGCCTACTATGTGCCAGGCACAAGCGCTGGGATAGGTACAAGCAAATTGGTCCCTGTCCCAGTCTTAATCCTCGCTTTATAGATAAGGTAACTGAGGCACAGAGAAGTAATTGTCCAAGGTCACACAGCAGACAACTGGCAGAGCCGGGATTGGAACCCAGGTCCTTCTGACTCCCAGGCCCGTGCTCTATCTACTAAGAGATAGAGAAGTAGCGTGGCTCAGGGGAAAGAGCACGGGTTTAGGAGTCAGAAGTTATGGGTTCTAATCCTGGCTCCTTCACCTGTCAGTGGGCAAGTCACTTAACTTCTCGGTGCCTCAGTGACCTCATCTGTAAAATGGGGATTAAGATCGTGAGCCTCATATGGGACAACCTGATCACCCTGTGCTCAGTGCTTCGAACAGTGCTCCGCACATAGTAAATGCTTAATAAATATCACCATTATCATTATTATTATTATTACTAGTCCACACTGCTTCAGAATGACCGACTGATTGGATGAATTAACTCCCAGTTAGCTGGAATACAGACTTAGCCGACACCTTTTTTTTTTTCCCAAGTCCTTAAACAGTAGCCGCTCTTCATGAACGGAAACCAACGCCCTTGGTCCTGCCGTAGTGTGGGACTTGGGGCTGGGATGCAGAGAGGGAATTGGACAATGCTCATCTGACACCGTAAGCCTGTTGTTTCACCGTGTGCCTTGGTGAGGCTAGAAGAGGTTCCCACTCAAACATTCATTCATTCTTCAATCGTATTTTTTGAGTGCTGACTGTGTGCCGACCACTGTACTAAGCGCTCGGGAGAGTATGATGTAACGTGCGGAGCCAGAACACGGGGAATGTGGCCACGTGCGCTAGGAATCACGGAGGGATTGGTAAGAAGGCAACCTCTCATTCTATGAGAAGGGCGTGCGTGGGCCCTATTTTTGGGTGGTGTGTTTCCTGAACACCATGTCCTACTCCCCAGTGGAGCACAGTAGCCGCCTAGAGTGTGCCTGATTGCTCAGGCTGCTGATAGAGCAGCTTCTGTCCGGTGCTGCTGCCGTCTCTAGCCCCTGCTGCGCTGAGAGATAATTACCGTCCTTTTCTTATCAACCTGGATCGGTCGACATGTCTGCCAGGCAGTCTGGTGCGATGGGCCTACGGAGATGACAGCTCAACGGGCCTTTGTGGAGGGTTGAGAATTCTGCAGAAAAAATTCCCCCGTTGCCGCCTTCCCGGTCCAAGTCTGTCTGTCAGTCCCCAAGGTGAGATTCCTTCGTAACGCCGGTCTCCGAGTTTCTTCTTTCGATGGTGTTTATTAAGCTTTTTCTGTGTCAAACACTGTTCTAAGCACTGGGATAGGTACGAGTTCATTAGGTTGGACAGAGTCCTTGTCCCTTATGGGGCGCGCAGGCTAAGTAATAATGATAATAATGTTGGTATTTGTTAAGCGCTCACTATGTGCCGAGCACTGTTCTAAGCGCTGGGGTAGACATAGGGGAATCAGGTTGTCCCACGTGGGGCTCACGGTCTTCATCCCCATTTTACAGATGAGGGAACTGAGGCACAGGGAAGTTAAGTGACTCGCCCACAGTCGCACAGCCGACAAGTGGCAGAGCTGGGATTCGAACTCATGAGCCCTGACTCCAAAGCCCGTGCTCTTTCCACCGAGCCACGCTGCTTCTCTAAAGTAGGAGGGAGAACGGGAGAACTGAGGCACCGAGAAGTTAAATGGCTTGCCTAAGGTCACACGGCAAGCGATTGGCAGAGCCGGGATTAGAACCCAGGTCTTCCGACTCCCAGGCCCGGGATCTTTCCACTAAGTCATACTGCTTCTTGTCTGAGGCAATGGCTGGGTACACAGGGCTACTCTCAGCTCATTTTAACCTGCCTCACCTGACCTCGTAGACTGAGAACCACGTGGTACTGGGCTGATCTTCTTCTTCTGTACCCGACCCGGGTCTTAGCACACAGTCCCGGCCCCTTTGGAACTGAAAAGGGAGGGAAGCAGCGCGGCCTAGTAGAAAGATCATGGGCCCGGAAATCCGAGGACCTTAATTCTCATCCTGACTCCATCACTGGTCTGTTGGGAGAACTTGGGCGGAACACTCCACTTCTCCGTGCCTCAGTTACCTCATAGGTGAAGCCTAAGAACCCCATTTGAGTCCAACCAGTGCTTAACACGAGGCCTAGCGTATTGTAAGTGCTTAACGAATACCATTAAAAAGAAAAAATGAGCTGATTACCTTGTATCTACCCCAGCGCTTAGAACAGCGCTCCTCACGTAGTAAGCGCTCAACGAATGCCGCCGTTATTATTATTACCTAGTAAAGTGCTCACAGTTGCACTTAATCGAGCGTTCAATGTGGGAAGTGTTCAGTAAGTAGCACGGATTGATTGTGATGCAGTTAGTTCAGGTCTTACGATTTTGTGATCTTCCTCCCAAATACCAATGTGTGACACCAAGTGCCGTCAGTTCTTAGTGGTTAGATCATCTGCGCCTTTTGGTCTGTCAGAGAGTAGAAATTTCAGTATAAATCCCTGCCGATTTGCCTGCTCTCTAAATCACAGGGAGCAAAAGCACTTAGCGGTTGTGGTAGACCCTCAATTTGAATAATACCCTTCCTTTAGGGGCTCACGGTGCTTAGCAAATCATGGACTGGGTTTCCTTAGCAACGGAGGGTGGGGTGGGTTTGAGTTTAAGTAACTAGCTTTTGGATCTCCTGGGGCCCTTAAATAATAGCGGTGTTTGTTAAATGCTTACTGAGTGCCAAGCACTGGACTAAGTGCTGGGGGTAGATCTGAAATAATCAGGTTGGACACGGTCCCTGCCCCTCGTGGGACTCACAGTCTAAGGCAGAATGGGTAGTGAATCCCCCATTTTACAGATGAGGAAACTGAGGGAGCCTACAGTCTTGGCAAGTAGCTCTCTCCCCGAAACCTAGGTGAATTTAACAGCATCGAAAGCGTCATTTAAGACTTTCGTGAGCGTTTCTGGGTAACCTAGGCAAGTAGCCGTGATCTTCCTCCGCGAACGCACTCTGATCATTTACCCGTCTCCCCTTCTGCACTTCTATCAGCAACTGAAAAGCCGTCTTCCTCTTTCAACTACTTGTGAATGGCTGGTGTCTGGCAATCTCGATCAGTCAATAATATTAGTATTAGTATTTTTTGAGCGCTTACCGTGTGCAGGGCACTGTACTAGCTGCTTTGGGAGAGTTCCCAGTATAAGAGGGTCGATAGACACGTTCCCGGCTCATAACGAGCTTACGATCTAGATGGGGAAACGGACATTAATATGAATGAATGAGTTACGGATTTGGACGATAAGTGCCGTGGATCTGAGGTTAGGATGGATATAAGGTTCCCAGGCAAGTGGGAGGGTGATGCGGAAGGGACCTGGAGAAGGGGAAATGAGGTCTCCATTGGGAGAGGCCTCCTGGAGGAGACGTGCCTTCAGTAGGGCTTTAAAGGTGGGGAGAGTGATCGTCTTTCGGATACGAAGGGGGAGGAAGTTCCAGGTCAGAGGCGGGATGTGGGCGAAAGGTCGGTGGCGCGATTGGCGAGATCGAGATCGAGTAGTTCGGCATTATTAGAGCAAAGTGTGCGGGTTTGGTTGTCGTAGGCGGTCGGGGAGGTGAGGTGGGAAGGGGCAAGGTGATCGAGCGCTTTAAAGCAGGCGGTGAGGAGTTTCTGTTGGATGCGGAGGTTGATGGGGCTGTACGGTTTCTCCGTGGAACCGACGCCCGCCTCTCCTGATCTTTCAGGGTACTGTGTAGCATTCCCCTCCTCGAAAGCCCTGGAGTGGTTACCTGATTTGCTTGTTTTCTGCGAGGATTCTAGAGTGGAAGGACTCAGAATATATGACTTGAGAAGTGAGGCCCGGGAATCCAAGCCAGCCCGCAATTTAATACAAATGCCTGTCTAATTCTGATTTACTGCCCCCGGGACTCTGACTCATTGCTTTCCCCTCTGTCTCTCCTCGACCCGTTCCTCGGAAGCCCTTCTCCGGCTTTACCTCTAGGTCCGGGCACTAGAGCTACCTTGGAATGGAGGGAATAGATCGGGGTTTTATTTAGTGTACGAGGTGGAGATTAATCCTGGAAGGGCCATAATTTTCTTGGCGGAAGGCAGGCTGGAGAGGGAGAGAGGCTAGGAATGGGGGCGTGTTTGGGGGTGTCTCATTTATTGGATGGCGTCCGGAGGTGTTGGCTGACAGCAGGGTGTTGTTCCCACCGGCCTCTAGCTCTGCTCACCTTCACCTTCTGAGACCCCTCCCTCCTCCAGGAAGCCTTCTCTGTTTCATCCCCAACACCAATAGTCGCCCGTAGGATTTAGGATTAACTGTCGTCTACCCCACAGTGCTTATTCCAGCGCTTGGCACATAGTGTTTAGTCAACTAATCAATCAGTGTCATTTATTGTGTGCAGAGCACTGTATTAAACACCTGGGAGAGTACGGTACAATAGGTTATGATTACGATGGGGTTCGTTAAGCGCATTTATAAGCGGTGGGGTAGATGCAAGTTAATCAGGTCCGACAGTCCCTGCCCCATATGGGGCTCCTGGTCTAAGTAAGTAGGTGGAGGAAACTGAGGCACAGAGAAGTTAAGTGACTGGCCCAAGTTCCCACAGCAAGCGATTGCTCCTACTTAGACCAGGATGAATTTGGTCTAAGGAGGGGGAAGAGGTATTGAAAGCCCATTTTACAGAGGAGGAAACTGAGGCCCAGAGAAGTGAAGTGACTTCTCTAAGGCCCCACAGCAGGGAAGCGGCACAGCCCGAATTAGAACTCAGGTCCTCTGACTCCCATGTTCTTTCCACTAGGCCACCCTGCTCCTCAGTTCGTAGACACAATCTCCACTACAATAATGATTATTATAACTATCATTTATTTACTCAGCCCTAACTTCAGCTCTTCTGTACATAGGTATATTTAGTTATTATTTATCCTTTGCCTTCTTCCCGTTATACTAAACCCACTGGGATCATGAGTCCTAGGTGGGACAAGGCCGGCGTCCAATCTGCACGTCTACGGTCTGAATCTCCCCAGCTACTCTATCTAACCAAGAGAAACGGCAGGGCCTAGTGAGAAGCAACGTGACCCAGTAGAGAGATCACGCGCCTGGGAGTCGGAGGGCCCGAGTTCTAACCCCGGCTCTGCCAAGTGCTCGCTGGGGGAACTTGGGCAAGTCATTTAATCGCTCTGTGCCTCAGTTTCCTCCACTGTAAAATGGGGATAAAAACCCGTTCTCCGTCCTACTTAATGATCCCCATGTGGGACAGGGACTGCGTCTGACTCGATTAACTTGTTTCTAGAACATATAAAGCGCTTAACAAATATAATAATAACAATTACAAATACCGCGATCATCGTTATTATCATTATTGTCTGTTGGCGCCCTGCTACGGGGCCATAAGGGTACCGAAATACTTAGCTCAGAGCACAATACGGGGAGCAAACCGACACCTAAATTCGGGGCGGTGCGTGAAAAAAGATCCCCAGGAATCTGCTAAAAGCACTTAAGATTTTGAAATTGACAGTAAACGCCTCTCGTGACTGAACATGTTTTATTCACGAGAAAACAAGTGCACTAGCCAAGGATCCTTCTTGTGCCGTTGGTTGTGCCGTTTCTAAACACAGCAGGGGAAGAAAACTGCAGTATTATTTAATAGCTTTACCTCGCGGAGTCTGAGTAGAATAACTCTAACCTGCTAATTCAGATATTTTAGGACGGCTGCTTACCGGAGGAGAATGGGTCTTGGGGGAGATTCGGATTTCACGGGGGATGTCACGCCGAAGATGAAACTTTTCAGCCTCGTCCGGTGCCGAGGAAGGCAAGTCGGAGCCGGCTGTTTGAAATTCTAGCAGATCCCTTCGAAAGAGATCAAACGGCGATTGGAATAAGAAACGAGGACATAGGGAAAGAAATACTGCGAGCGAATGAACTGGAGTTGAACAACGCCATTAAAATATGCCAAGTCGCTGAAGCTAAATCATTACGTCGCGATTAATGAGACTCAACGGTAGACAGGATTCAGGCAGAGGATAAACAGAATTGGGTCAGGGTGGATCAAATCAGAGGAAAATATCAATACGGCGAGAACGGGGATGACGTGAGACTGCAGAATATGCAGCGGGAGTCGCCATTATGAAAGACGACGGGCATTAGGAAAAAGATCTGTGCGGTGGGACAGTTAGGCTGCGTGAATTTGCAGAAAAGAGAAGAACTTCTACCGAATCTAGCTGTCTTTGGCTTGCAGAGGTGGCGTTTCCAATAGGGAGAGCCCAGCCGGGCTGCGGGGGATCGTGGAAGATCCCCCTCGATCACCGCCAGCTAGGCTGGTCTGTCCGAATGTGTGGGCCGAAAGAGAGAGATGAGTCGAGGATAACATTCAGGTTACGGCTTTGTGCCAAGGTGATGGACTTTGGGAATAAACTTTTCTTTAGGCCCGTCAGACCAAGTTGCCAGTTTCTAATTTGCAAGGCTGCCTTAGCGTCGCCAGGAACTGGGGCCCCCGGCAATCAGCCGGCGGGAAGGGCTGGATCGGTGGTAAAGTGAGGCCTCCTCGACTCTTAGAAAGTTGAAAAAGTGACTGCCCCTGAAACTTCCGGGAATGTCGGTCAGACCTGTGAGGAGCCTGAAATCCTGCCGCTCCTTTTATATTTGTCATTATCTGGGTCACTTGTGCCCTTGTTCACCTTTTCCTCCGTGTCTGTCGCCAAAACCCTCCTTGTTCTAAAATTCGGGGCTTCCTCCTCCAAAACTGCGAGCCCCACCGTGAGAGAAGGTACTCTGTCTCTTCTCATTGCATTTAATCTACCCAAATGCTCAGGGCAGTGCTTGGCACATAGTGAGCACCTCTGACGGTGGTGATAGCATTTATCGAGAGCTTATTATGTAGCCAAACACTGTGCTAAGCACTGAGGTCGATGCAGTGCGGTCCAATCAGATGCAGCCCCCGTCTCGGTCTAAGAAGGGAGACTGGGTAATGTCTCCCCATTTTCCGGATGGGGAAACCGAGGCACAGAGCCATTAAATGACTTGTCCAAGGTCACACAACGGGCTTGCGGCCATTTTAAGTTTCAAACCTGATAAGATCTCACTGTTTATGGCATCATTTTTTAACGGGAAGGATGGCTTTCTCTCTCTAGACCGCAAGCTCATCGTGGGCAGGGAACGTGTCTACCAATTCTGTTGCATCTTTCCCAAGCGCTCAGTACGGTGCAGTGTGCCAACAGTGGGCGCTCGATCAGTACCGCTGATTGATTAAGATCTCCGGGCCCAGGGATCCCGCGAATATATGATAGGGGTCTAACCCGCTGTGGCCATCGGAGCTTGACCAAATGACCTCTTGTCCTAGCATCACCCGAAGGCTTCGTTAAAGGAGATAACGATGGCTTGGCCGCTTCCGTTGCCTTTATATTTCGGGGATCCCGGGGCCGAATCCCCGTGAATCCTCCTGAACCGGCTGGCTCGGCTTCTTCTTCCCCTCCGCCGTGGGATTGGCTCCCACGGCCCAGGATTTCAGAGAGGAGTCAAGCCGCTGCTCCTTTCTCAGCTCTGGGTTCGGGTGGATTCACTAGATGGCAGTAAGAGTTCAGTCAGAGGGTCTGCCTTATTTTCCCCCTCCCCCTGATCAAATCCTCCTAGAGGGAAAATAAAATATACTCCTGTACACGGCTCGTTCAGCAAAGCCGATGTACGGTAAACTCGGAAAACAAGCACGTGCAATGAGTCGCTACGTCCGGCGGTTTAAAGGTTCCAATTAGGAGAGATTTGCCAAGCTCCGCTTTCAGTCAATCCATCCGTGGTGTTTACCGAACACCTGCGCTGTGCGCAGCGCGGTACTAAAGCCGTGGGAGAGTGCAGGGGGACGTATTCTCTGCCTTCAGGGAGCTCACCGTCTAATGGGCTTCTCTGTAATAATAATAATTGGGGTACCGGTTAACCTCTTACTATGTGCACGGGATCCCTGCCCAACAAGGAGTTTATAATCTCCCCTTCTAGGCTGCGAACTCGACGCAACGTGGGCAGGGAATCTGTCTCCCGATTCTGTCCAGTTGTAAAAAAAAAAAAACCAACGATATTTGTTAAGCGCTTACTGTGTGCAGAGAGCACTGTTCTAGGCCCTGGGGTAGACACCGGGGAATCAGGTTGTCCCGCGTGGGGCTCACAGTCTTCGTCCCCATTTGACAGACGAGGTCACTGAGGCCCAGAGAAGTGAAGTGACTCGCCCACAGTCACACAGCTGACAAGGGGCAGAGCCGGGAGTCGAACTCATGACCTCGGACTCCAAAGCCCGTGCTCTTTCCACTGAGCCACGCTGCTTCTCTTGTACTCTCCCAAGGGCTTGGTGCAGAGCTCTGCACACAGTAAGCGTGCAATAAACACTACTGACTGGTTGTTGGATCCAGTGGATTGTACCACGGGATGGCAGGCCCGAAAAAAATCGGGAGAATTAACAGGAAATGCCCCCGGGGATGCGGTGACTTTTTAGGAAAGGCAGCAAAACCGTACGGCAAGAACATGGAACTAGGATTCGGGAGATCCGTGTTCAAATCCCAGCTTCACCACTGGCCTGCCGTGCGACCTTGGGCAAGTCACTTAACCTTTCGGGGCCTCAACTCCCTCATTTGGAAAAAGGGATAAGGAAAATATCTTCTCTCCCTAACTCTTGGACTGTGAGTTCCGTATGAGATCGGCTCTTTAGCATTATTCTGCATCTACTGCGCAAGGCGCAAGAGAACATCAAGACGATTACTGACGGAAGGAGGGGAAAGACGTGGTTCGGTAAAGCTGCAAGGATGTTCCGGCTGGATCGAGGGCGGAAGGTTTAATGCCTCAGTTCCTGCATCCATAAAATTGGGATTAAATACCTGTTTTAGACTGGGAGCCCCGTGAGGGACAGGGACTGTGTCTGATCTGATAATCTTGTATTTATCTCAGCGCTTAGAGCAGAGCTCAGCACATAATAGAATACTTAACAAATACCACCATTATTATTATTATTATTATTACTAATAAGGAAGGCAAGTTGATAGCTTTGCTTGGGAGGAGAAAAGCTTGGGAAGTAGGGCGGCCTAGTGGATAAAGCCCGGGCTGAGAGTCAGAGGACCTGGGTTCGAATCCCGGCTCTACCCTTCACCTACTGTGTGACTTGGAATCAGCCACTTCTCTGTGCCTCAGTTTCCTCAACTGCGGAATGAAAGTTCTCCCTACTACTTAGATTGTGAGTCCCCCGGGGAAGAGGGAGTGTATCCAGCCTGATAAACCTGTTTACGCTCCGGAGCTTAGAACAGCGCATGACAAACCGGCAAGTGCTTGAGGAATATCGTCAAAAAAAAAGTATGTCCCGGAGCAGTAGTGGAGAGGAGAGCCGGTCATTCAGAGGAGTGTTTTTAGGCGCTTACTGTGTGCCAAGCACTGTACTAAGCACTGGGGTAGACGCAAGTCCCTGTCCCGCATGAGGCTAACGTTCTTAATCCCCGTTTTACAGATGAGGTAACTGAGGCTCAGATAAGTGGAGCGGCTTGCCCAAGGCGGAGGCGGAATTAGAACCCGGGTCCTTCCGACTTCCGGGCCCGTGCCCTATCCGTTAGGCGACGCTGCTTCCCGGAGAGGTGTCACGAAGCCGGTCGTCTGGGGTTTTTGGTTGGAAGTAGGAAGCAGAGGGGGCCAAGTGGAGATTTTTGAACCGCGGAGGGATGCATTTCAATGGGCATTTGAGAAAGTGGGCTGAAGCCGTGGGTAGACGGTAACAGAGAAGCAGTGCCCGCCCGAGGATGACTTGGAGGCTGTGGCCAAAACACACGATTGCTTCGACCGCATCCTAACATACCAAAGGGAGACAGAATACCCCTCTGGTTCTCTCAGCTCCGGAACTTAGGAGCAACTTAGAGAACTCGTGGCTGGTCCAGGGAAAAGCCACGGGGATGATGAGAGGGTTGGAGGAGGGAGAGAAGGCCAGACGGAGAGCTCGTTACGGCCACTGAAGGAAGCGAGTTGGTATTCGGAAAGTAGTACTTTGTACTGAGAGTCATGGTGAGGAAACTGCGGCGTGAGGGATTTAGTTTAGACTCCAAGATCTTTTTGAGAACTTGAAGAGAGGAAGGGCCCAATCTCATTTCCTTGGGCCGACAGGCCGTCAGGTCTAGGGGAAAGAGAGACAGTCGGAGGACCTGGCTTCTACTTCCGCGTCTGCCGTTCGCCCGTTGTTTGACCTCAGGCAACTCGACCTCTTTTTTCAAATGGTATTTGTTCAACGCTTACCACGTGCCAGGCACCGTACTGAGCACTGGGGTAAGATACACGCTAATCAGATTGGGCCCAGTCCCTGTTCCTCACGGGGCTTTCGCTCTTTATCCCCATTTTACAGGTGAGGGAACTGTACCAGTCAGGCACAGAGAAGAGGAGTGAGCGACCCGAGGTCACACAGCAGACAAGTAGCAGACAACGGGTGACCACTCTCGGCGGGAGACAGAGGTAGCGATACTGACAATGATATTTATCGAGCATTTATTGGGTACAGAACACCCTACTAATTAAGCGCCTGGAAGGAGTACAGTTAAACGCCAGAGGATTAAATACTCTGTTCTCCCTCCTACTTAGAATGTGAGCCCGACGTGGGATCCGATCACCTTGGGTCTACTCCCGTGCTCAGTGCAGTGCTTTGCGCATAGTAAGCACTTCAAAAATACCCCGATTATGATTATTATTTTTATTTCCGGGATGCTACTGTGAACTGAACGCCTACTACTTTCAGAACACTTTACTGGGAGTTTACTGCATTTGGAGAACTGCACGAGGGGTCTACTGCATGCAGTGCGCTGTACTGGACACTGCGCAGAGCACCGCTTTAGATAATAATATTCATTCATTCAATAGTATTTATTGAGCGCTTACTATGTGCAGAGCACTGTACTAAGCGCTGGGAATGTACAGATCGGTAACAGATAGAGACAGTCCCTGCCCTTCGATGGGCTTACAGTCTAATCGGGGGAGACAGACAAGAACGATAGCAATAAATAGAATCAAGATGCGCATGGGCACTACGGATTTGGATGAATAATAATAATAATAATGTTGGTATTTGTTAAGCGCTTACTATGTGCAGAGCACTGTTCTAAGCGCTGGGGTATACAGGGTCATCAGGTTGGCCCACATGAGGCTCACAGTCTTAATCCCCATTTTACAGGTGAGGGAACTGAGGCACAGAGAAGTGAAGCGACTTGCCCACAGTCACCCAGCTGACAAGGGGCAGAGCCGGGATTCGAACCCACGACCTCTGACTCCCAAGCCCGGACTCGTCGGTGGGCCAGAGTGCCGTATACTAGGCACCTGGAAGTGGTGCAAGTCACAGGCCGGAAGTCCTCTTGGGTCGGTGGAAGGTTTTATTCCTCCGGGAGGTTTTCCTCTCTCACTCAGAGAAGCCGTGATTTAGTCAGAAACAGGTAGGGAGGGATCCTCCCTCCAGGGTTACAACTCTCCTCACATCAATCCTCTCAAGTGGCTTTTGTTTAAAAATACATATTCTGAGTACCACGGGAAGTTAAGCACGTTCACTTGAACATGAGCTTCTGACAGAAGGGGAATTGTTGATACAATCCATTTTTCATTCACGTTTCTAGTTCAAAGGCAAGTAACGGAACCGGCCTGTGGAGAAACCACCGAGGAACGTAAACAAAGTCGACGTGGTCTAGCCACTCCCGGTAGTTTATAGAGATTCTCTCCAAACCAAACTTTATGTAGGGTGAAGACACTTAAAATAATGATCGTGGTATTGGTTAAGCGCCTACCGTGAGCCAAGCACGGTACCCAGCACTGGGGTGGATACAAGATGATCAGGTTGGACGAAGACCCTGTCCCGCGATGGGGAGGTATTTAATGGATAGAGGAAACTGAGGCACAGAGTGGTTAAATGACTCGCCCAAGGTCACACACGCAGCTGGCAAGTGGGGATGCGAACCCGGAGGTCTCCTGACTCCCAGGCTTGCGCTCTTTCCATTAGGCCGCGCCGCGTCTCGTTCTCGTCGTCATTCCCATCGTCGTTATCGTTGCCATCGTAATGACGCCGGTGACGTCCTCCTCATCCTGTCCAAAGGTCCGAAGGTCACAGATCCAAGTGAATAGATGACCCAGAAGGGAGACTCCTCTAAGGGAAAGAGGGCTAAAATTGGGGAAATCATTTTTTTATTGGGTTTGTTAAGCACTTCCTATGTGGCAGGCACCGTTCTAAGCGCTGGGGTAGATACAAGGTAAGCAGGTTGGACACAGTCCCTGTCCCACGTGGGGTTCACCGTCCTCATCCCCATTTTACGGAAGAGGTGACTGAGGCCAACCCTTCTGTAAAATGCGGATTAAGACTGTGAGCCCGATAAAGGGCTGAGTCCAACCCAATTATCGTCTAAGTGCCTGGCACACAGTGAGCGCTTAACAAATACCATAATCGTTCTGCTCAGTCAGGGAAAGGGCAAATTGGAAGGCAGATTTGAGGAGGATTTTCCAGGCTGAGCCAAGCCCCCGTGCTCTTCCACATTCTACTCCCCTTTGCTCCAGGCTTTGGCTCCTGTAGAGTAGCTTCTCGTGAGGATTTTGTTTTCAATACACCCTCTGAGCCTCTCCAAATGGGCAGCGATCCAAACCTCCGGTTGCATCCCCTCTCCCACGTTGGAAGTCTCACGGGCCTTCAGCGTCTTTGCTCTGCTCTCTGATTCTTGAACCGGGAACCCCTGGGGCAAGATCCTTTCAGCGGAGACGCTCTCCCGAGAAATAATGCGTAGATAAATACATTCCGTAGCCGTACTGTCCCCTATAATGCAAGACCCTCTGGAACCCTCAGCCATTGAGGCCCTTACTTTTCATTTCCTTGGAAAGCACTATATTGCTTATTTTATTGCTGCGTATGAATGAATTATAGAGCACTAATAATATATTTATAAGGATGGCTCGGGCTGAGTACAGCAGCGTATAAATAGCTCGCAAATAATTTATTTTGGTACATGACAGTTATAACATATCAAAACCCCGGCAAGTGCACTCTGTCCATTTTTAAGCGTCGCCTATTTTGGTATCAATGGCTTAGGTGGGTCCATAAAATCATTTGTAATGGGGTAGGTGACCCTTGAAACGACAATCGCTGTGCTTTTGGGGGTCGCCGGATATTTGAAACAATTTAATAGGGCGTTTGAATTAAGCGGCGTGTGGAGCCACGGAACCGTTTTGGGTTAATTAGACATTTCTACCTTATTTCAAGAAAGCGGAGAGGGACGAAGGCTTGTTCGGGTATCCTGGCCATCTCCCGGGACTTCAAGCTTGTTCCTACCGTGGATTTTGGCCCTCCTAGGGCTCTGCTCATCAACCGATCAATGTTGTTTATTGAGTATTCACTATATGCAGAGGACTGTATTAAACGCTTATAGATGCTTATGGATGACTGGAGTGATGAGGATTCCATCACGCATCTTGGGAATTTCTAGACACTCACACAGCTGCAGCTCTCTCTCTCTCTCTCTCTCTATTTATATCACAATCTCTTCTGATAGGGAGAGTACTCCAGTTCTTAGAGTCCATTAGTTGTTGGTATTTATGGAGCACTTAGTTGGTACAGATCACTGTACTAAGCACCTGAGAGAGTACCTTAGTGCACGATGCAATATGTTGGGGTTGTTTGTATAAAGCACTTGCTGAGCCCCTCATTCTGCTCCTCACTTGATCATTTTTCTTCTTCCCCATCCCATTATTTGGAGATATTTTGTGAGACTGTCTCTTCCGCTAGATTGCAAGCATCTTGTGGGCAGAGAATATATTTTCGGGTCTGCTGTATCTTCCCAAGTTACAACACCTGAGAGTCAAAGAGGCAGCTCCTCAGAAGCAGCGGAGGAGAACAGCATGGCGTAGTGGAGAGAGTCCGGGCCTGGGGGTTAGAAGGTCATGGGTTCTAATCCTGGGTCTGCCTCTTGCCTGCTGTGTGGCCTTGGGCAAGACACTTCACTCCTCTGTGCCTCATAAAATGGGGTTTAAGTCTGCGAGCCTCATATGGAACAGGGACTATGTCCAAACTGATTTGCTGTATCCACCCCAGTGCCTGGTACATAGTAAGCGCTTAAGAAATATCTCGGTTATTATTATTATTAGAAGAGAGTTACATAGATTGTGAGTCCAGGTGGGACAGGGACTGTGTCCAACCTAATTTTCTTCTACCTACCCCAGCACTTAGAACAGTGCTCGACACATTGCAAGCGCTCATCAGATACTATAAAAAAAAGCAGAGCCTCTTCCGTCTCGGCTTCTGCAGCCCGTGTTGGGGGAGGGAAGGGGGCACGGGCTCCCTGCCAGTAGCAGTGAATGAGCTGCGGCTACAAGGAGTCTGTCCGTCCTCCCGTAACTTCTCCTCCTCAAATCTCAGTGCCTCGATAGCGGGCAGCACGGCCTGGGCTTGGAGCTAATCCCCAAAGTTACTCGATTTGAAGTTCCTTAAAAATCAGGGGTGAGAGCACAAGTGCCGAGGGTCATATCTGTAATGAATCTCTGTTCATATAGCGTCATGTCGCCGCACCATCGGGGGGAAATTAATACCATGATTCTACTCCACACACAGTTGAAAGATTGTGCCCGGTCCAAGGACAAGTCATTTAGTGAGATTTTTTGCTCTGAAACGAAAATAAGCTCTGGAGCACGAAGCAGGCTTCAGATCGACCTAGTCAAAGGGCTCTGATCATTCCCTCCTCGTATCCTGGCCCAGCCGGAGGGAAAAGGAATCTCCTTTCCGAAAAAGAAATCCAGATTTCAAATATTTTTAAACAGGCATTTGCTTCCATTTGTCAGATAAAAAAGGAACATTCTATAATCAGGAGAAGAGAGAGCTCAGAGAACCGAAGATGCAAATTTTAAACTCATTCCCCACCCCCCCCCCCACACCTTCCTTATTTCCTCTTAGAAAATCTTTTGTTCCCACACAGCAATGAACAGGAAAACCAGTCCCATTTCTGGAAAGAAAATCCATCCTGTCTTGTGATTTCTTCCCTTCCCCCTCACCCCTTCTTGTCTGCCTCTTGAAGGTTCAATTCTATTTTCCAGTTGGCATTCCCATTCTTAATTATGCAGTTGTCTATTTGCTTTGTCGAACTGAATGGATGTGCCAGAAAGACACAGACAGAGAGAGAAAAACAGAGAGAGAGAGAGAGAGAGAGAGCAAGAGCGTGAGCCAGAGAGCCAAAGAGATAGAGAAACAGGGGAAAAGAAGATAGAAACTCATTACCTTTTGCAAACTGCTAATCATTGTAAATGCTCACAAAGGCCAGAAGAGATTGCACAAAATTACTACCAAGCGTGAAGAAATAAAAATGCCCTAGACTATATTGGAAAAAAAAAGGAGGAGGAGAAATCTCATGACTGGTTACAGCAAGAAGACTGGAAAGAGTCTTCAAAATGAAGCAGGGTGAAGCACCTAGGAGAATCCCATGAAGAGAGAAGGAGGGAGAGGATTTGATCATTTCTTTCTGAATACATTGGGAAGCCAATATCAGATACAAAAGGCCCCTCCCCAGGCCATTTTTTAGTCAACCTCTTTTGCTTTCATCTATTATTCAGGAGTTCCCTTCAGTATCACAGTCAGCCACTGCCCTCCTCCTTTTCCTCCTCCAGCACCTCTAGTAAGGCGGACATTTGTTTGGTGTTTTACCCATCCATCCTTTGTCCTGAAGAGATAATAATAATAATTGTGGGGTGGGGGTTTAAGCTCTGTCTATAGGCCACTGTACTAAGCACTGGGGTAGTTACAAGCAAATCGCGTTGGATACAGTCCTTGCCCCACGTGAGGCTCACAGTCTTAATCCCCATTTTACAGACGAGGTAACTGAGGCACAGAGTAGTGAAGCGACTTGCCCAAGGACACCCAGAAGACAAATGCTGGAGCCGGGATTTGAACCCAGGCCCTCTTGACTTCCAGGCCCATGCTCTGTCCACTAGGCCTCCCTGCTTCTCACCGCAACACCGGATGTCTTTCTGTCCACCGTTACGTTCGGCGTCCGGCCTCTCTCCGCCTCTTTCATTCATTCAATCCTATTTACTGAACGCTTACCGTGTGCAAAGCACTGCACTGAAAGCTTGGAAGAGTACAGCACAACAATAAACGATGTGATATTAATGACGATTTGAAGGTGGGGAGAGTGGTGGGGAGATATGGAGGTGAAGGCAGCTCCAGCCTTCAGGGCAGGCTTGGGAAAAGGGTCGGCGGTGAGATAGACAAGGGCGGGATACTGTGGGTAAGCTCATTTTGGGCAAGGAATACGTCTACCAGCTCTGTTGTAATTATAACGTGGTATCTGTTAAGCGCTTACTACGTGCAGAGCGCTGTACTAAGCGCTGGGGTAGGATACAGGGGCATGAGGTTGTCCCACGTGAGGCTCACAGTCTTCGTCCCCCTTTTACAGATGAGGGAACTGAGGCACAGAGAAGCGAAGTGACTTGCCCACAGTCACACGGTCTCCCAAGCACTTAGACCAGTGCTCTGCACATAGTAGATGCTCAATAAATACCACTGATGATGATGCCGAGCCTAGGAGAGCGCTCAGTACATATTACGCGCTGAACCATCATTATTTCTGAGCACAGAGTAATAGGTTATTTTTTGTTAACTAGTAATTACTACTCTGAAAACCCACATCCTGGATACAACAATCTCTCAGTGATATTGACTGAGCGCTTACTGGGTGCAGAACACTGAACTAAGCACTTGGGAATTGGTAGATAAGTTCTCTGCCCTTAAGGAGTTTATATTCTTGGGGCGGGGGGGGGGAGTGAGAAGGGGATGGGCAATTGTATAAATAAATAAATTACAAATATGTACATATGTGCTGGGGGCTGTGGGAGGGATGGATGAATATCAAGTGCTTAAAGGGTACAGATCTAAGTGCAAAGGTGTGGCAGAAGGCGAGAGGCAGTAGGGGAAGAGAGGGCTTAATTGGGAAAGGTCTCTCGAAAGAGATACGATTTTAATAAGGCGTTGAAGGTGTGGAGAGTGGTGGGCTCTGGCATGTGGAGGGGGGAGGGCGTTTCAGGTCAGCGGGAGAACGTGGGCGAGGGGTCAGCGGCGAGGCATCGTGAATAGGGGTATAGCGAATGGGGGTAATCGTGACTAGGTTGGTGTTTGAGGACCAAAGTGTGGCAGCTGGATCGTAGCAGGAAATCATTGAGGTGAGTCAGGGGGGGCCAAGGTGGCTGAGTGCTTTAAAGTAGATGGTAAAGAGATTCTGTTTGCCGCGGAGGTGGATGGGCAACCACCGGCGATCCTTGTGGAGTGGGGAGACGTGGTCTGTAGTTATTTTTTTAATGATTTTTTTTTTAGAAAAAATGATCGGGCAGCAGAGTGAAGCGTGGACTGGAGAGGGGAGAGACAGGAGGCCGGGTCCTTGGCAGAATTAAAGTCCTGAAAGTTGGTGATTTAACAGCTGGGAAAGCAGGAGGCTGATGTTCTAGCAGGGCTAAGGATTGATTTTTTTTTTTTTCCAAGTTCATCCTCCTAAGCCTTCATTTGACAGTCTACAAACACAATCAATATAGTTACACCACAGGTAATTACTCATTAGTGGGGGCTCCATCCACCCTGAGCACTGGGTGTATCAATTTATCATTTCATTTTCCCACATGTCAGAAAGGCACATTTACCTTTCTGAAACATCATCTGTGCAGACAAGGTTAATACTAATTTAATTCACTCGAACAGCCATCCAAATAAAATACCTCCATGTAAAGGAGGAAGCGGGCAGACATCTGATTCGATCTCACCCCAAATGCTTTGCCTCAGAAACCAACTTTGGTCCCTGTAGGTCCTGGGCCCCAAGCCTCGGGATTAACTCGCATCTGCCCCGGTGCTTAGGACAGTGCGGAAAAGAGGCAGAGTAAGGACTAGAACCCAGGACTGCTGACTTCCAGTCCCCTGGTCTTTCCACTGAGCCACACCGGTCCCTTCTGATAGCTACAGAACATGTACTCTCCTAAACGCTCAGTACAGTGCTCTGCGCACGGTAAGCTCTCAATAGAGATGATTGATTGATCGACACGGAAATGCCAGGAGAGGTTGGGGGTTCAAACATTCCTCAGGGGACCTCACCATAAGGAAGAGGGGAAGAGGAACAAAAAAGGGAGGAAATGATTCAATCAGAAATCAGGTCGAACGTCCAGCGGGGAAGAAACTATTTTTTAATGGTATTTGTTAAGCGCTTACTACATGCCAGGCACTGTACTAAGTTCTGGAGTAGACACAAGCTAAGGAGGATGGAAGAAACTCCCGTCTTCAGCCTTTCCAACTGCCCTTCGGATTGAGAAGGATCGATGGGAATGGCTCCGACGGAGAAGTCACGGGACACTTTAATGGGTGGGAAGTGGGCTCCATCAGTCAACGGTAGGTTTTGAGCGCTTACTGTGTACAGAGCACTGTACTAAGCAACAGGGTTGGTAGCTACGATCCCGCCCCACAAAGAGCTTCCAGTCTAGACAGTATCCAGAAGCTTTTTCCTGTAAAACTTGCCATTTTAGGCTCCCGTCACTTTAAAACAGTGGCAGCAAAAGCAGCATGGCTTAGGGGTTAGAGCATGGGCTTGGAAGTCAGAAGGTCGTAGGTTCTAGTTATGGCTCCATCACATGTCTGCTGTGTGACCCTGGGCAAGTCACTTCGCTTCTCTGGGCCTCAGTTGCCTCATCTGTAAAATGGGGATTAAGATCGTGAGCCCCACGTGGGACAGGGACTGTGCCCAACCCGATTAACTCGTCTCTACCCCAGCACTTGGGACAGTGCTTGGCACATAGAAAACGCTTAACAAATATCACAATCATTATAATTAGTGGACCTGAAAGGTTTACAGCAAACAACTGCCCTCTCCACCCTCTGATGAAACACCATTTTGATGAATGAAATGAAAGGGAATCAAGGTCAGAATCGACCGTCCGGGCCCAGAGCCCAGGCAGGCCTCGAGGAGGGAAAGGGAGACGGAAGATTTGGTAAAACCGCCCCCTGAGAAAGGCTTTAAAGGCACCTGTCGAGTTCACAGTGAATCCAGGGTGTGCCCAGCTGACTTTGAGATTTACAGCCGTTTGGAAGCTGGGATCCAGAGAAGTGCGGGATCGTCTAGAGCAGCCTCCAGCGAAGAGCAGAAAGGGGGGTGGAGGAGCTCGTTAGTATCCCTACGCTACCTGCGTATTGCTAAACGATAATTCTGGAAATCAGCAGCAGAGGCACCTTGTAATAAATTACAAGGCACGGCCCAACTTCACAAGGCTTACGGGTTATTCACCCCGGGAGACAGACCTGCACATCCAACCCATTATTTTTCTTCCGACGGAAGGATAACGTTATTCTTGTACTTTACATAAAGTCTCACGACCTCGATGCTTAAGAAAGGACGAAGGTAATCACCTCTCTCTGTGTTGGTAAGCAATGCTTGGGCGGGATCTTTGCCTTGCTACGTCTTGAAGTGCCAGGAACTCATTTCTTTGAAACGAGCCCATTTTTTATTTTCAAGTCCGCAGGGGAGGGGAGATCTTCCTGGGATGTGGAGAACCGAGGTCATCGTCCTGGCTCTGCCACTGGCCGGCTGTGTGACCTTGAGCATATCCCTTAGCTTCTTTTTTTAACTTTGGCTTTTGGGGTATTTGTTAAGCATTTATTATGTGCCTGGCACTGTGCTAAATGCTGAGGTACGAGCTAATCGGGTTGGACCCGATCCACAACCCACATGGGGCTCAGAGTATTAGTGTAGTGACTTGCTTAATCTCTCTGATCTCCCGTCTGCTTGCCTTTTTTGGGGGGGATTTATCACTTGAGGCTATTTATTGAGCACTTACTGTGGGGAGAAGACTGTACTGAGCGCGTTGGGAGATGCGATCCCCGCTGCATGGAACTTACAAACTACAGGGAGGAAACAGGCGTTAAATTAAAGAGAGGGGAAATAGAAGATAATGATATTTTTTTTTACACAAGTGCCAGCGGGATGGGATGAGCACTATATTCATGTTGGTATTTGTTCAGCGTTTACTATGTGCAGAGCACGGTTCTAAGCACTGGGGTAGATACAGGGTAATCCCGTGAGGCTCACAGTTAATCCCCATTTTACAGATGAGGTCACTGAGGCCCAGAGAAGTGAAGTGACTTGCCCACAGTCACCCAGCTGCCAAGGGGCAGGGCCGGGATTCGAACCCATGACCTCTGACTCCCAAGCCCAGGCTCTTTCCACTGAGCCACGCTGCGTGAACGCTCAATAAATACTGAGTAATTCATCTGTTATTATACTCTCCCAAGGCCTTAGTACAGTGCTGTGCACAAAGTTAGAGCATAAACTGCTCGAGGGCTGGGACCGTGTCTACTAATTCCGTTGTACTGCCTTCTTCGCACAGTAGTAGCCCGGTAAATGCTACTGGCTGATTAAATGGACTGATCGAGTCCTCAGGTGAAAAGGTCGCCTCGGGACCCTCGGTAGACGCTCCCGGATCCGACGTTGATCTGATCCAGAATTCCCGGCACCTCTAAGGCCGAGAGAGGCTCTCTCTTCGGCAAAGGGAACTGACTCCCCCTCAGTCCTGGCGACACTGGAACCGAAGACCCTTCATTACCCAATATCCTTCTGAGGAAAACCGATATTAAAATGGGGGTGAGACTAATAAAGCGGGGTTGTTTTCTGAATAGGGGAGAAACGAGGGCCAGGAGGCCTCCAGAAAGTAAGATATTGGACAGATGAAGGGATTTCGGTCTGTGGTGAGGATTTTTCTTTGAGTCCCCGGGCCCAACCTTCGTTAACGCTGATGGCAGAGGCTCAGAGACCATCAGACGTGCCGCAGCGAGACGCTGTTTATCGCAGAGACACAGAGAAATGCTTTGCACCTTTTCCTAGCAGAGCGGGTTTTTTTTTGCCCCCCTTAAAGCAGCGATGAATTATTTAGTACTAGATTTGTCAAAGAAAAGCTTCAGCCTGCCACGGTGTCAGAGCTCTAGAATGAGAATAGAGTTTTAAAAAATTACTGTGCAGCAAAGAGGGAGACCAAAGCAGTTTGTTTCCTAATATATATCCCCCACACTCACATTTATTACCATTCCAGGGCTTGGGGGAATTGTTTCAAGCATGTTTTGCCTTTTAAACACTGCCTTTTATGTACTCTGGGCATCTGCTCATTCGAACGGCTCCTTTTCTGTGACCCGCGCTCCTCATTCCTAATAATTCCGTGGACAGTTTTATACAGCCCTTAATAGTTGCACCTCTGTCATCTTATTTTTATCCTCACAGCATCCCTGAGAGGCAGGGAAAGGTGGGCATAATTATTCCCATTTTACGGGTGAGGAAATCGAGGCCCAGAGGGGTCGAGTGACTTGCCTAAGGTCACGCAGCCGGCCAGAGGCAGTCCCGGAACTAGAACGATAGTTCTATTTGGTGCTTTTATCGACTAGGCCCCTAACGTTACGTAGCACAATTCAGTCCTCCCGACACCCCTGTGACATAGGGATGCGGGGGAGAGTCAGACGTTTTTATCCTCATTTTACGGATCTCTTCCTGCTTCCTCCGGGCCCCCGAAGTTTGTGTCTCTGCAGAGCAGTAACCTGGGAAAATCCTTCTTCCTCCCATTCTCCTCCCCCATTAGATCCAGTGTAAGAACCAGTACTAATCTAATCCTGGTTCTGCCATCTGCCCGCCATGTGACCTTAGTCAAGTCGTTTTACATCTCTGGACCTCACTTTTCTCATCTGTAAAATGGGGACTCAATATCCGTTCCCGCTTCTGTCCTCATCCAGACGGTGAACCCCGCATGAGCCGTTCATTCGGTCGAGTGCTTCCGTTGTGCAGAGCACTACTGAGTGCTGGGAGAATAAAATACAGCAATGTAACAAGCATATTCCCTGCTCACAGTGAGTTTATAGTCTAGAGGAAGGAGCTTCAAGTCTAGAAGGACTCAATGTGATCTAATTATCCTGTGTCTACACCATTATTTAGATGTGTAATGCTTAGCACAGTCAGCAAATATAAAGAGAATAATAATAATGACCACAGGAACAGCCTTTTTCCTGTAGTCCTTAGCACATAGTGCTTTGTAATAATGTTGGTATTTGTTAAGCGCTCACTATGTGCAGAGCACTGTTCTAAGCGCTGGGGTAGACACAGGGGAATCGGGTTGTCCCACGTGGGGCTCACAGTCTTCATCCCCATTTTACAGATGAGGTCACTGAGGCCGAGAGAAGTGAAGTGACTTGCCCGCAGTCACACAGCTGACAAGTGGCAGAGCCGGGATACGTAGTAAGCCCTTGACAAATATAATAATGATAAATAATAATGGCCACAGGAACATCCTTTTTCTATCAGGGTAACCAGCATGAAGTAGCAAAGACTATCAAAAAGGGCACGGGCCTGGGAGTTGGAGGACCTGGGTCCTAATCCCCGCTCTGCCAATTGCTTGCTGTGTGCCTTCGGGCAAGTCCCTTAACTTCTCTGTGCCTCAGTTACCCCATCTGTAAAAAGGGAATTAAATCCTCCACCATCCAACTTAGAATGTGAGTCCCTGGTGGGACAGCGACTACGTCCAACTTGATAAACTTGATAACAATCTCTCCCAGTGCTTAGAACAGTGTAAACGGTGCTTGATACATAGTAAGCACTTAACAAATGCCATTGAAGAAAGGCTAGTGGAAGGCCCACTTTCCTCTAGTGGATCCATTAAAGATGTGGATCCATCAAAGATCGAAGGATCCTTTGCCTCTCCACCTCTTCGACAATGTCAGACATCCTCGATCAAGAGCGGAGAGTGATCTAGGATTTATTTATGAAAACGGCAGATTGGCTTCATGAAAAAGTTAGACCGTAAGATATTCCCGTGCCGTGGAAGTTATCCACAAATAACTGAATTTATTTGATGGATATCGAGGTCAAGTGAACGTGTTATAAATATTTATAAAACACAATCATATTATATACATAATTTATCAATATATACGGTACATGGAAGAATGTGTTCGGAAATAAATCCAGCATGGGATTTCCAGGGACTTGCAAACCCTCTTCACCAACGATAATAACTTCTAAAAGAGGTCGTGCCTCAGAGGAGGGAGAAAGATGATTCTGAGCCATGCCTGCGAGGAAAAAATGGCCATTTGTCCAGGAAGGATCTGGTTTTCAGCCACTCTGTCCCCTGGCGAGTGAGGATGGGTCTTGTCTCTCGTCTCGTCTGCTGTCCCCTCAAGACTCTAAGCTTGTTTTCGGGGAGGGAATGTGTCTGTGAGAAGCAACGTGGCTTAGTGGATAGAGCCCGGGCCTGGGAGTCACAAGGACCTGGGTTCTAATTCTGCCTCTGCTACATGTCTGCCGTGCGGGCAAATCACTTAACAGCTCTATGCCTCAGTTTCCTCATCTGTAAATTGGGGATTAAGAGTGTGAGCCCCAAGTGGGACAGGGACTGTGTCCAACCTGATTAAATCGTATCTACCCCAGGGCTTAGAAATTCCTCCTCACCACCTGCCGGTCCTTCCCAGAACAAGGAAGCACAGGAGCGGATTATAGTAGCCGGCTCAAGACACGATGGCAATAATAATAATAATAACAGTGACAATAATATTGATGATGAAAAGGATCATTATATGATCATCAATCATCATGTGTCACCATCATCATCATTACAGTAGTTAAGCACTTACTAGGTGCGGAACACTGAGCACTGCGGTACATTCGATTCAGTTCAATGGTGTTTACTGAGCGCTTACTATGTGAGAGCACTGTACTAAGCACTTGAAATGGACAATTCGGCAACAGATAGAGACCATCCCTGCCCATCGACGGGCTCACGGTCTAATCGGGGGAGACAGGTGGACAAAACCAAGATAACTTAATCACGATAAATAGAATTAAGGGGGTGAACACCTCATTAACAAAACAAATAGGGTAATAAAAATACAAAGAAAGATATTTACATATGTATATCTTTGTATTTTGATTACCCTATTTATTTATATATATTATTCATTTATTTATATATGTATATCTGAGAGAAGCATATCGGACACAGTCCCCGTCTCAACCTGGGGTTTCACAGGCTCGAGGCCCCCTTCAGAGAGAAAGACACTTTAGTAGCTTCACGGCACCGACATTTCTATTAAAGTTTTCTTTTTTATATCCCCAGTAGAAGGTAGAAATGTGTCCTGAATGGGTCAGCATTTTTATCGTTATTAGTATAATTATAACTGTTGAGCACTTGCCTTATGCCAAGCACTGTACTAAGCGCTGAGATAGACACGAGGTAATGATAATCATGACGATGGTATCTGTTAAGCGTTTACTATGTGCCAAGCGCTGTTCTAAGTTCTGGGGTAGCTACCAGGTAATCAGGTTGTCCCACGTGGGGTTCACGGTCTTAATCCCCGTTTTACAGGTGAGGGAACTGAGGCACAGAGAAGTTAAGTGGCTTGCCCAAGGTCAACCAGCAGACAAGTGGGCAGAGTAGGCATTAGAACCCACACCCTCTGACTCACAGTCCCGGTCCCACAAGGGGTGTAAAGTCTAAATGGGATGGAATGTGATTTAATCCCCATTTTGTCGATGAGGAAACAGGCACTGAGGACTTTAGCGATGATAATAATGATAATGTTGGTATTTGTTAAGCGCTTACTCTGTGCAGAGCACTGCTCTGAGCGCTGGGTAGATACAGGGTGTCAGGTTGTCCCACGTGAGGCTCACCGTCTTAATCCCCATTTTACAGATGAGGGAACTGAGGCACAGAGAAGTGAAGTGACTCGCCCACAGTCACGCGGCCGACAAGTGTCGGAGCCGGGATTCGAACCCACGCCCTCCGACTCCCCAGCCCGGGCTCCTTCCACTGAGCCACGCTGTCTGGTGATTTGCCCAAGGTCACACAGCTGACGAGGGGTGGAACTGGGAATCAGAACCCAGGGCCTCTGACTCCCAGGCCCGAGTTCCTTCCACTAGGCCATCCCGCTTCCCGCGTGTAGTTTGATTCCTGATTTTTAAACTACAAATTCGTCGTGAAGGCCCAGCTTAATATCGAGCACTAGGCCACCCCTAGAGACATCAGAGACGGTTCTGCTCCCCACTTGGATAAACCGTGATCGCCACAGCGGGTGAATTACCTAGATCTGTCTCTCCGCCTCTACCCTACCCCTGCCCCGGCCTTGAAAGGAGCCAGCTGGCCTCCATCTGCAGATTCCATCCCATGCTCTGGCCGGATTCTTCCAGCGGATCCCCGGATAAATCACCAGCAACGAGGCGAGATGGCCAGAGCCGCCGCCGCCGCAGTGAAATATCGCTCCGCGGTTGACCTCAAAGTTCAGTTGGAAGTTCACAATTCAATAATCGTAAAAGAGAGGAGGAATGGATTTATTTGCCCGTCCTGCTTAATTCCTCACCCAGCCGAAAGACCTTATTATTTTCAGAGGTGAAAAAGAAATCAGAATTCACGTTCATGAATAAATGGGCGAATTATTAGTTGATCCATAACGGTTTTGAACTAAATGATGCAGTGGAAGCTAAACGCTGCATTTGCTTGCTTGGCAGGTTTTCCCTCTACGCGCTCATTTCCGTCATTGGTTTGAGGCGGTGGCTCTTTATAATTAGGCTCATTCTTTTTTAAAAATAATGTGTCCTTAAAATAGGCTGGAGTAAGAGTTCAGCTGGGGCACGGTTCGAATCTTCACCTAGAAAGGGCCAGCACCTCTACGAGAATTTCTGCACGTTTTGGTCCCGATGATGGCGGACGGTGTCATCAATTAGGTGCTCCGTGCGAGTCCCAAACGCAGCACCGAGTTCTCGAGAGGTTATGGCTCGTGGAAGATGCCTATTCCCGGCCCTCGAGGAGCTTACAGTCTAATGGAAGATCCCAAGAGAGGAATTATTTGCCAACATTGGAAGGGGTAAGAATTCATTCTTTGGTCCAGTCGTATTTATTGAGCGCTCACTGTGTGCAGAGCACTGTACTAAGCGCTTGGGAGAGTACAGTAGAAGAATAAAGGGACACATTCCCTGCCTATAATGAGCTTATTGCCTAGAGGGGGAGGCAGATATTAATATAAATAATATTTATCTTATTATTTATTTCTTATATTTATTAATATAAATAATATAATATAAATAATGGGGCTGGGACGGGGGTGGGGGATGAATGAAGGGAGCAACTCAGGGCGACGCAGAAGGGAGTGGGAGCAGAGGAAAGGAGGGCGCAGTCAGGGAAGGCCTCTTGGAGGAGATGGGCCTTCAGTAAGGCTTTGAAGGAGGAGAGAGTAATTTGTCGGATAATAATGTCGGTGTTTGTTAAGCGCTTACTATGTGCCGAGCACTGTTCTAAGCGCTGGGGCGGATTCAAGGCCAATGGGTTGTCCCACTTGGGGCTCACAGTCTTCATCCCCATTTTACTGATGAGGTCACTGAGGCCCAGAGAAGTGAAGCGACTCGCCCACAGTCACCCGGCTGACAGGTGGCAGAGCCGGGATTCAAACTCATGACGTCTGACTCCCAAGCCCGGGCTCTTTCCACTGAGCCGCGCTGCTTCCCTGAGCACTTGTGAAGGGGGGAGTTTTACGAAGAGCGTGGGCCTGGGAGTCGGAAAGACCTAGGTTCTAATCCCTGCGCTGCTTCTCGTCGGCTGTGGGCCTTGGGGAAGTCACTTCACTTCTCTGTGCAGTGAAACAGAATGTTTTCTACCCAGAAAATAAAGCAATCTGTATTTGGGGAAACATCCTCCACCGGTGGATAACCTGGGACCTTAGAGAAAGAAAAGACACTTTTCACGAGAGGCAGCGCGGCTCAGTGGAAAGAGCCCGGGCTTGGGAGTCAGAGGTCGCGGGTTCTAATCCCAGCTCCACCCCCTCATCAGCTGTGTGACTGTGGGCGAGTCGCTTCACTTCTCCGGGCCTCAATTACTTCAGCTGTAAAAGGCGATTAAGACTGTGAGCTCCACTTGGGAAAACTGATTACCTTTTATCTACCCCAGAGCTTAGAACAAATAATCATAAGTAAATAATTATGGCATTTGTTCAGCGCTTACTATTTGCCAAGCACTGTTCTAAGCGCTGGGGAGGATACGAGGTGATCAGGCTGTCCCACGTGGGGCTCACGGTCTTCATCCCCCTTTTACAGATGAGGTAACTGAGGCACGGCGACGTCAAGTGGCTTGCCCAAAGTCACGCAGCTGACAGGTGGCTAGTTCTTGGCACATAATAGGTGCTTAACAGATGCTATTATTATTATTAATGAAGTGAATCTTCACCACTTAAAATGTTTTCCAAGTGACACTGGTTTATGTAGGAACTTGGTGCAGCTCTAGACACCCCCGATGCGCGGGGATGGGAATGCGGGGGGTGGGCTTCAATCGTATTTACTGAGCGCTTACTGCGGGCAGGGCACTGTATTAAGCGCTTGGGAGAGCGCAATCGAACAATAAGCAGAAACAGCTTGGATCTAATTGTTCTGAGCAGCGTCTGGTGAGCTTGGCTGGGAGTTAGGGTTGCTTGGTGTTCAGGCCCTCTCTTGCAGAGGGCGACCCTTAACTGGAGCGGGGATTGCAGGCCTCCAAGGTGAGGGGAGGGGCTCGGAGAGGGGGTGGAGACCCTGCCCTTGTCTATTTTCCGGCCCTTGGCTGCCCGAGTGGGCCGTGGGACGGTCGGCCGCTCTCCCCTCCGAAGAAGGGCAAGCGGCGCGGCCTGGTGGAGAGAACGCAGGCTTGGGGGCCAGAGGACCTGGGTTCAGATCTCCACTCCGCCACTTGTCTGCTGTGTGACCTCGGGCAAGTCCTCCTAGACGGTAAGCCTTGGTAAAGTGCTCTGCACGCAGTACGCGCTCAATAAATTCGGTTGAATGAATGAAGCAGCTTCATCTCCCTGGGCCTCAGTGGCTTTATCTGTAAAATGGGGATTAAGATTGTGAGCCCCCTGCGGGACAGGGACCGTGTCCAACCTGATGAGCTCGTATCTGCCCCAGCGCTTAGAAGAGTGCCTGGCACACAGTAAGGACTTAACAAACACCATAAGAAAAATCCCCAATACTGTCCATCACCAATAATCCCGAGAACTGTAACGAATTCCCGGGTATCGGGGGGCGGGGAGGGTCTTTCATATTTCCCGAAGTAGGAGATTTATGGGGTATGGTGTCCTGGGCCAGCTTTTCGAATAAAAGAGTATTTTCTGTCTGCTTCTGGCCAACCCTGGAAACAGATGTCATTATGCTCCATGATCTCAGCCTCTTAATGGGCGGTGGTGATTAGGTCATTCGATGAGCTCATAACGAGCAGGTGGAGGGGTGGGGGAAGATTAGCAAAGCCAGACCTTCAGTGGAGAAAGAGGAAAGGGGGGGGGGTTGGATTTCTAGGGAAAGAAGGGAAGGGAAGGACCGGAGAGGCCACCCTCCTTCCTCCCCACAGAACCAGCCTTATCTGGTCGGTCGTTCGGTCCTATTTATTGAGCGCTTACCGCGTGCGGAGCACCGTACGGATCGCTTGGAAAGTCCGGTTCAGCAATAGAGACGACGATCGTAACGCCGTTTTCCTTTCTGTGGCGCCCGTGCGCTTGGGAGGCAGCGTGGCTCAGCGGAAAGAGCCCGGGCCGGGGGGGGGGGAGGGGTCAGAGGGCATGGGTTCGAATCCCGGCTCCGCTTGTCGGCTGTGTGACTTTGGGCAAGTCGCTTAATGTCTCCGTATCGCTTACCACTTCTGTAAAATGGAAATTAAGACTGTGAGCCCCGCGGGGGACAGTCTCATTACCTTGCATCTACCCCAGGGCTTAGAACGGCGCTTGGAACGTAGTAACGCTCAACAAACACCGTAATCGTTTATCGTCTCCCTTTAATCGTATTTACCGAGCACTTACCGCGTGCAGAGCTCTGTACTGAATGCTACGGAGAGTACGGTGCGACGGAGTCGGCAGTCGGGCTCCCTGCTCATAATGAGCTTAGGACTTGCGTCTCATTGGAAAGAGCTTAACCAACGCCAGTGGCTATTGTTGAATTGGTCGCATCCTACAAAGGAATCATATCTGACTACTGTTTTCTCTCCTCCTAAGAGCTTAATATTCACCCCACCCTCAGCCCCACAGCATTGAAGTGGAAAGGAGACAGAGCGGGGTCCACCAGCTGCTTTGGTGAGTAGGGGGCCTCTGGCCGCTTCAGCTCCCCGCTTCCTTTTTCAGGGCGGGCCCGGAGTTGGTGGGATTGTCGATTTCTGTTGGATCGGCGACGATAATGATGGGGGAATTTGGGCGATGAGGTTGGGGGAGGTGCAGAGGGGGCTGGAAGGGGGGTTCATTACAGAGTTTCCCAAATGATTTAAATGTACCTTTTGGTGAACTGAGGAGGGGGTTGAAGGTTGAGGGGGCGAGGGAGGGATTTCGATGGGTGGTGACCCCGATGACGACGTGCGTATGTTGTGCGTTGCCGGGGAGGGCGGCAAGGCAGCTTGGCCTAGTGGAAAGAACAGGGGCTTGGGAGTCGGAGGACGTGGGTTCTAGGAAGCATCAAGGTTTAGTCAAAAGAGCACGGACCTAGGAGTCACAGAGCCTGGGTTCTAATAATGTTGGTATTTGTTAAGCGCTTACTACGTGCCGAGCACCGTTCTGAGCGCCGGGGTAGACACAGGGGAATCGGGATGTCCCACGTGGGGCTCCCGGTCTTTTAATCCCCATTTTCCAGATGAGGGAACTGAGGCCCAGAGAAGTGAAGCGACTGGCCCACAGTCCCACAGCTGACAAGCGGCAGAGCCGGGATTCAAACTCATGACCTCTGACTCCGAAGCCCGGGCTCTTTCCACTGAGCCACGCTGCTTCTCTAGTCCCGCCACTCATCTGCTGTGTGACTTTGGGCAAGTTACTTAATGTCTCTGTGCCTCTGACCTCATCTGTAAAATGGGGATTGAGACTGGGAGCCTAACGTGGGCTCTTGGATCCAGGCCAAATCGCTTTTCCAACTGACCGTCGGAGTAACTGGGCAGTAGTGCAGTCGAGCAGATCGTATCTACCGACTGTTTTGCGCTCCCGGGCGCTTAGTACAGTGCTCTGCACAGAGTAAGCGCTCAGTAAATACTATTGAATGAATGAATGAAAGGTAAGCGCTCAGTAAATGCTCTTGATTGACCACCAACCTCTAGGACAGTGATTTTCCTGGGCTGCAGATAGAGACGAGCCCGACGATGTAAACGAATCTGCCTTTGTGTTATTTTTTTAAGGTCTTCATTTAATTACATTTTACAGGAAAAAATGGCTTTTTAATTTTTTCGAGAAATGTCACACAGTGTTTTACATGAAAGGGTGAACTTTACCAGAAAGATACTAAAGTAATTTGGTGTCCAAATACTCACAGATTTATCTCTCCCTAATTTATACTTTCCCGGTAGTCAGCAAGATACTAATGCTCAGCTCCCCTCCTAAAAGAGGGGATTTCTTTTCAGTGAATTAAATCCATTTCCATACGTTCTGGGCTGACAAAATTTCATTTTCTCTTGTCTTTATTCAATTTAAAATTTACGTTCCTCAGAGCACGAATCAATTTCTTCCTTAGGTTGCAGAGATCCTCGCTCTGTTCTTACTTTGGGAGGGCCGGGGACGAGTCCCTTCCGCTCTCACCGAAGGGCTCGTGGAGGGAGGATCCAGTGGGCTCAGTGGAAAGAGCCTGGGCTCCGGAGCCAGAGGTCACGGGTTCGACTCCCGGCTCTGTCGGCTGTGGGACTGTGGGCGAGTCACTTCACTTCTCTGGGCCTCGGTGACCTCATCTGGAAAATGGGGATTAACCGGGAGCCCCACGTGGGACGACCCGATGACCCCGTATCTCCCCCGGCGCTTAGAACGGTGCTCTGCACCGAGTAAGCGCTTAACAGATACCGACATTATTATCCAGTTAAGGAGGACGAGGCCAGAGGGACAGCTGATTGCGGGTCCAGCTTTTAGGGGACGGTCGTGGGTCTCGGGGCGGGCTGAGGGTCAGCGGCCGGGGTGATTCCCGGCTCGTTCGGGGGCCCGGGAGAGAGGAAAGAGCCAGGCTGAGGAGTTTCTGAAAATGCGCTCAATAAATACTATTGTATTGTAAATAGTAAGCGCTCAGTAAATACTATTGAATAGAGGGGGAGACAGAAATTATTATGAATAAATGACAGACATGGACATAGAAGTGCCGTGGGGCTGCGGTGGGGGAAATAAAGCACGAGAAGCAGCGTGGCTCAGTGGAAAGAGCCCGGGCTCGGGAGTCAGAGGTCGTGGGTTCTAATCCCGGCTCCGCCACTTGTCAGCTGGGTGACTTTGGGCAAGTCACTTAGCTTCTCTGTGCCTCAGTTCCCTCATCTGTAAAATGGGGATGAAGACTGTGAGCCCCACGAGGGACAACCTGATCACCCTGTATCTGCCCCACCGCTTAGAACAGTGCTTGGCACATAGTAAGCGCTTAACAAGTACCAACATTATTATTATTATAATAAAGGGAGCAAGCCAGGGTGACGCTGAAGGGAGAAGCGTTAAGCAAGGTCTTTTCTTTGACCTTGGGCAAGTCACTTCGATAGTATTTATTGAGCGCTTACTATGTGCAGAGCACTGTACTAAGCGCTTGGGATGAACAAGTCGGCAACAGATACAGTCCCTGCCGTTTGACGGGCTTACAGTCTTCATTTCCCTGGGCCTCAGTTTCCTCATCTAGAAAATGGGGATTATGACCGGGAGCCCCATGTGGGACATGAGTGGTGTCCAACCGGATTAGCTTGTAGCTACCCCAGTGCTTAGTACAGTGCCTGGTGCTTAACAAATACCGTGAAACCCCCCCCCCCCCCCCCCCCCAAAACACAAATCCTTTTCCTGAGGAACAACTGGTGAGGCTATTTCTCTGTCGACTCCAGGAGCTGGAACGAAAAGGTTTCTCTGAGGAATCTGGGTCAAGGATGCACGGATATTTTTAAAGTAATAAGGAGAAACTTCAATTAATTCAACACTCCTTCTGCCTCTGGGGATGGCTGGGTTCTACAGCCGAAAAAATGAGAACAGCGCACGAAATATTTCCAGGCTTTCGCGGTTCCAATTATTAGACCTGTTGAAAGAAATAAACATGTCAGATTTATCCATTTGTTTTACCCTAATTTATGTAAATGAGCACCTGGTAAACTAATAACCGGTTTTAGAAGGCAGCTTTATACCCAGGCTGGGTATTAAAATGATCTCTTTTTCTTCGAGATGATGTTAGACCTGGAACAAGCGATATTGCGCCGTGATATGATTAGAAGAGTTGCTAATGCAATAAATCTGCATTAAGCTTCTTCAGGATGCTAGACGGGGGACCGGGTGAAACGGAAAGACAGATTTCCTGCTCCGGAGAGGATGATTTTATAAAACGAGCGAAATGTTGTTGCTGGCCAGAGGTTTACGAGCCAAATGGAGGCAGAGGGTCTTAGTACTGAGAGCTTTTCGTTTAACCCCCTCCTTTCAAAGCTTTCAAAAGCCCACCTCTGCCGGTTAACCTTCCCTGATTAATACTACGACTGAGAGTAGTAATAAATGACAATTGTAGTGGTATTTGGTAAGCACTTACTGTGTGTCAAGCCCTGAACTAGGCACCGCGATAGATGGCGGATAACAGGGTCCCACACGGTATTCGCTGTCTGTGCAGGGAAAACAGGTATTGCATCCCACTTGGCGGATGAGGCAACTGTGGCCCAGAGGACTTAAGTGACTTACCCAAGGTCTCACAGCAGACAAGAGGATTAGAACCCAGGCCCTCTGCCTCCCAGGCCCATACTCTTTCCCACAAAACCGTGCTCCTGAACTCCACACCGGCCGTTGTCAACTTTAGGACTTAGGAATTTTTGCCCTCCCTCAGCCCAGAGGTATATATTGGTGTACAGGTACACCATCTATTACTTAGGCTCAGTCGGGCTATTTATTGAGCTCTTACTATGTGCAGAGCACTGTACTAAGCTTAGTACAGTGCAGTGCAAAAATCTAAGCTTAGTACAGTACTCTGCGCAAGGTAAGCGCTCAGTAAATGCTCGTGATTAATTGATCAGCGGCCTGAAAGCCGCAACACCGATTTATAGGACAGTGATTTTGTCCTAGATAATATAACTATTATATTAGGTACAATATATTATACATTATATATCAGGTATAATATAATTACATTACATTAGGTTCATTACGGTAGATTAGGTATATTATATTAGGTACGATATAATAGACTCTTTCCCTGCCCGCAGCGCGGCTCAGTGGAAAGAGCCCGGGCCTGGGAGTCAGAGGTCATGAGTTCGAATCCCAGCTCTGCCACTTGTCGGCTGTGTGACTGTGGGCAAGTCCCTTCGCTTCTCTGGGCCTCCGTGACCTCATCTGTAAAATGGGGGTTCACTGTGAGCTTCACGTGAGACGACCTGATTACCCTGTATCTCCCCCAGCGCTTAGAACAGTGCTCTGCACATAGTAAGCGCTTAACAGATACCAACATTATTATTATTATTATATCGTATTATGTTAGGTGTATTACATCAGGTATAATATAATTATATTAGGTTCATTATAGTAGATTAGGTGTATTAGGTACACTATAATAGACTCTTTCCCTGCCCACCATGAGCTTCGGTCTAGAGGCACTTAGTACAGTGCCCTGCACAGAGTAAGTGCTTGATAAATACCATGGATTGACAGACTTGGGTCCACCACTTTCTGCTATTGGATTATAAGCTCTTTAAGAGCAGAGACTGTATTATTTTATTGTACTCTCCCAAGAGTTTATTACAGCACTCTGCACACAGTAAGTGCTCAATCAATGGTATTTAGGGAGAGTTTTATTTTTTTTCTTTTCTCTTTCAGAAGGTACCGATCCGAATGCATAGGGGAAGACGAGGCAAAGTGAAATAGAGCTTGGGGATCTCAGCTTTATATCCGATCCCCTCCTCCTCCCTGGAACTTCCTTCGGGGTCCGTCTTCCTGTTGTTCTCTCCCAAGTCCTCAGGCCCGGGCTCCGTACACAGTTGGCTTTCGAGGACTACCGTGGAGAAGCGGCGTGGCTCGGTGGAGAGAGCCCGAGGTCGTGGGTTCGAATCCCAGCTCTGCCGCTTGACAGCTGGGCGACCGTGGGCGAGTCGCTTCGCTTCTCTGGGCCTCCGCTCCGTCACCTGTAAAACGGGGATGAAGACCGTGAGCCTCACGTGGGACGGCCTGATGACCCTGGATCCACCCCAGCGCTTAGAACGGTGCCCGGCACGTGGTATGCGCTTAACAGGTACCAACATTATTATTACAGTTGATTAATCGATCGATTGAATCTCTTGGATTCTTTGTTCGGCGACTCCCATCTTTGATGAGAAGCTCCTCTGGGGCAGGGAATCGCAGCCGTTAACTCTCTGTACTCTCCCAAGCGCTTAGCGTGGGGCTCGGCATAGAGGACGCGTTCAGTCGGTATCACCGACTGATCCAGAGCCCAGTGGGTGATGAAGCTGGAAAAAGAGAAGGGGATTTGACCTTGTCTCCCCACCCACCCCTTGCACTCCCACCCATATTCTATACTAGTTACAGAATATCAGCCTGAACGTGTTCGAACGAAAGCACAGTAGAACGTCTTACCATCAGCTCCGTCTGAAAGCGGGCTTCGTGAAAGGATTATTATAGTATCGAGAGAGGATTTTTTTTTTTCTTTTTCATTTATCTAGCATCACGCCATCTTTGCCTGGGCCCAAGGAGAAGATTCGATAGCATCTCTGCCTTTTTCTTCTTTCCCCTCCTTTCTTCCCTGTAAATCAAAGCGCTCCGTGGAGAAGACCTTCACATTTGCCCCATTGATTTAGTGCCGGAACGGAGAGGGAAGAGCGTTTTTACCTGAACGGATGAGATGGAGAAGGGAAGGGGCTCGGAGAAAGCCGGCCGTAAATCACGCACATTCTTTCTTCCTAATTAAAGACAAACAGCGGCTTTCAAGTCAAAGCAACATCCTTTCAACTGGGTCGCTGGGGCTGCGGTGATGCCCAGATGGATTATTCTGGCTTAGGATGGGTTTCTTTTCCCCCCTTTCCTTTTCTTTTAAGCGGGTCTAACGCATGGAGAAAACAAATAGTTACACGAGTCAAAACGAAACACTCTGCTTAGGTTAGGGATAGGATATCGATTTTATTCTCGAGCGCGTTAGAGGTGAGGCTGGCTTAGGGTCTCCGTTCTCTGTGGAGTGTGGAGCTGGAGAATGTTAGAGCCTTTACTGGGGAGATTCGTTTAAAACAGGTCAATGGATCAATAGTTATCCATTTTTCAAAAATAGTATTTCGGTGCTTACTAGGTACCTTCCGCGCCCTGGGAAAGATACAAGATGATGATGATTGTATTTAAGCGCTCACTTTGTGCAGAGCACTGTTCTAAGCGCTGGGGTGGATCCAGGCTGAGGCTCACAGTCGGAACGCCCACTTTCCAGATGAGGTCACTGAGGCACAGAGAAGGGAAGTGACTTGCCCACAGTCACGCAGCTGACAGAGCCGGGATTCGAACCCATGGCCACAGTCAGGTTGGATACAGTCCCCGTCCCACATGGGGCTCACGGTCTTAATCCCCATTTTACAGATGCGGTAAGTGAGGCACAGGGAAGCAGAGTGACTTGCCCAAGGTCACAGCAGACGAGTCATCGCGAGCTCACTGTGTGCGGGGCACTGCATTAAGCACTTAGCACTGTACTGAGCGTTCTGGAAGAGCTGAGAGTGAGTGTCCTTCCTGTAGATCAGTGATTCCCACCTGCTGTGGATAGAGCGCTGTACCGGATACCTAGTTGTGCAGGGCTTTCTCTTGGGTACAGACGGTGTGAAAAGCACTGTGCTGAGTGCCTACCGTATGCAGGGCTCTGTCCCGGTTATGTACGGACTGCAGAATGCTGTACTGGCTACTTATTCTGTGCAGAACATTGTGCTGGGTATCTACTGAGTGCTGTACTGAATGTCCCACTCTGCTGGGACAGTAGACTGTGAGCCCGTTATTGGGCAGGGCTGGTCTCCGTCTGTGGCCCAATTGTCCATTCCAAGCGCTTAGTACAGTGCTCTGCACAGAGTAAGCGCCCAATAAATACTATTGAATAAATAGTACCGTACTGGGTACGAACTGTGGGCAGAGCACTGGGCTGGACACCTACTGTGTGAAGAGCCCCTCGCAACTGCAGGATACTGAGTTGGGTATCTACTGAATACCGAGTGTAGTACTGGGCACCTGCTGAGACATGCTTGGGAGCATCTGATCAAAATAGAAAGTTCAGTCCCGGCCCTCAGGGAACTTCCAACTGAATGTATCGAGCAGGTACCACAGTCAGTGGTACTATGATGGATTTATCGGCTGGCTTTTGGGGTCGAGTTCCCAAAACAGGAAACCTCCTCTTATTCTGGTGTCCTACTTGTATCGGGCTTTCTCTGAAGAAATTTCAATTGGTTATTTATTGAGCGCTTACTGTTTGCAGAGCACTCCAACGTGTACTTGTACAACATGCTCAGCTGTATATATTTTCATTACCCTATTTATTTTGTTAATGAGACGTACATCGCCTCGATTCTATTCAGTCGCCATCGGTTTTTACGAGACGTTCTTCCCCTCGACTCTGTCTGTCGCCATCGTTCTCGTCCGTCCGTCTCCCCCGATCGGACCGTGAGCCCGTCGAACGGCGGGGACCGTCTCTATCTGTTGCCGACTTGTTCGTTCCAAGCGCTTAGTACGGTGCTCTGCACATAGTAAGCGCTCAAGAAATACTATTGAATGAATGAATACTTGGGAGATTACAGTACAACGGAGTTAACGGGCACGTTCCCTGCCCACAACGAGCTTCGAAGAGCTTAGACAGACGTTAATATAAATAATTAATAACGAATAATCTAAAAATACATCCGTAGGGGCTGTGGGGTTGAGGGTGGGGCAAATATCAAATGCCCAGAGGTCTCTGATCCAGTGCATGGTGACGCAGAGATTCTTGACGCTGAGACGAAATGCCGGAGTTTCTCCTACAGTATGGTAATCATGGAATTTCCAGTGGGAAATGAGGAGTTGGGGAGGGGATGATTCGAAGACATTTGAAACAGTCCGAGGTCGAAACTTCGGGCCCTCTGAGGGAGGTACAGGAAGGCTGCAGAAGACAAACATTCGCCTTATAAAGTTTGTTTGGAAAGCACGCATCTTGGAGTTGATTATTGCACTGGATTCGTTTCTCCGACACCTATCGGCGATCATCAGCACCTCTTGAGATCTCTAATGCACGGTGAATTTTAAATGCTCGCGACGGGTTCCCTTCGCAGTGCTAACGAAGGAGAGATGACGGGGTTTCCCCGGGATCCGATTATTGCTGGAAACGGCGGCGCCGAGTCTGATCGCACAATAACTTTAAGGTAACTGTGTTTATAATGATGAGTAATAATAATTGCGGTGCCTGTTAAGTGCTTAAGTTCTGGGATAAATACAAGATTATCAAGTCAGACATAGTAGACCTGACCCATAAGGGCCTGGCAGTCCAAGTACCTGGGAGGGCAGGCATTTATTCCTCATTTAACGGATAACAAAATGAAGATTTCCATTCTCAGTTCTGGCCCTGGCCTCCTCTGCGTGACCCTGGGCAAGTCACTTAAGCACCGTGGGGCCCCTGTTCCTCATCGGTAAAAGGGGGGTACAGAGTACAGGGACTACATCCGATCCGATTATCTTCCATCTACCCCAGCTCTTAGCACGCCGTAAGCGCTAAATAAATGACACACACTGTCATTTTGTCAGAACTGTTTTTGTCTTCAAAAACACAAGGGCCATCTTGAAACCGGTAGTAGGGGCCATTTAACGTCCGGATGGCTCAGTCCCTCCCTCCTCTGGGCCTCAGTTTCCCCACCTGTAAAATGGGGATTCAATATCTGTTCCCTCCTCAGGCTGTTGAGCCCCAAGTGGGACAGGGACTGTGTCTGACCTGATTTTCGTGTATCTCTCCCGGTGCCTAGTACAGTGCACGTGCATGTTAAGTGCTTGACATACATGCAGTTATTGTTATTTTTATTATTACCATTACTAGGCAGTCTTCCAAACTAATTCTCTGTAAATATCATCCCCCATGACAGCACCCAATACCCACCCTCAGACAGGAAGTCAGAGAGATGGTTTCTTCCCTTCCCTAGGAAGAGAAGGCAGCAGGGGCAGAGAAAAAATAGCTTCCAATGTAGTGGGAGGAATTTTAAAGATAAGGCAGCAATACCCAGCAAAACAGAAAACCTCTAAGCAAACAGATGAAGGAGACCATTATCCTAAAACCCCCGTATTTCTGACAAAGGAGGCTTACAGACCAGACCGAGGTTTTGAGAAAGAGGGAGGGGGAAAGATGGAAATATCCTACACAGAAGGATATTTCTATTCTGAAGTGAGTCTTATTTATTGAGCACTTACCGCTTGCAGAGCACTGTTCTAAGGGCTTGGGAGAGTACGACAGAACGGCGTAACGGACACATTTCTCCTGTCCCCAACGAGCTTACAGTTTAGGATCATTTCAGGGTGTCGGCTTCAAATCAGGGTCGACAAGCATTTGGAAGAAGCGCTCTGTGGAAACGTACTGTGGATTGCAATTATCCGAGAACCTGCAAATGTATTTTAAACGCGGTGCTCTGTGGATCAGTTTAAAACCCTGCGAGATTGGGCTAATCGACTCAACTGGGCCAGACCTGGTTTTTCTTCCACGAAGACTCTATCCAGGCTAGGAGATAATGGCATTTTGGGCACCCAGGTAAGGTTTGGGCGGTGGTCTGGTTTCAGCATTATGAATTAATTCAGTTTATTCTGCTTTTAGACTCGTTCCTCCAGGCAAATGAGGACGTTTGGTCATCAGACAAACAGGATTACCACATTTTGGACCAATGCCACTGAAAACTATTAGTGGAGAAAATGGCTTGTGGCTTCTCTGAAACCCAGCCTACTGCGGCTGTGGACTTTAAGAGCCCATATAGTTTGGGGGAAGACCCCACTCCCTTTACCCCTGTTTTTCCCCCTCCGCTAGCCTCTGGTCAACCAAATAGATTCACACCCAGGCTGGGCACGGGTCCGTGAATCAGAAGGACCTGAGTTCTAATCCGGGCTCGGTCACTTGTCTGCCAGTCACTTCACTTCTCCGCGCCTCAGCGACCTCCTCTATGAAATGGGGATCGAGACCGTGAGCCCCAAGTGGGACGGGGACTGTGTCCAACCTGATTATTTTTTCGTCTAACCCAGAGCTTAGTCCAGTGCCCGGCACGTAGTAAGTGTGTAACAAATACCATGGGAAACAACTTAACAAATACCTTGATTATTAATTAATTAAGGCAAAGGCAGTTTGACGCACGACTGGATAGTTGGTTTCCCCTGGGTTCAGGGACCCTTGGTTTCTCGGAAGAGACACAAGCCTTTGTGGCTGGTCCTGGCTTCCCTCCCCCATGGACTAAACGGGAGATAAACCTTTTTCGTTGCCTTTCCTGGCCACCGGCTTCCCCTTCCCGCCCCCCACCCTCACAACAGACTGGCAGCTGCTGTTGCTCCTGGAATATTCTCATCCCATCTGCCACCTTCCTTAACCCACTTTCAGGCCCCTGGGAACGGGGAGATTGAAGGGAGTGTTATCACTACCTTTTGACTTAGGCTGTGGCTCTCTTTGCTGAGATTTTCCTCTAAACTGCCTCCCTCCTTCTCTCCCCCTCCCTCCTCACTCCCTGTTTCATTTTAGAATAAGAAAGAAAAGAAAACCGGAGCATTTTTTTGAATACAGTGTCTGTCCCTCCCCTTCTTCCCCTCTTCCCTTTTCCCTCACTCTTCCTTCTTCCATTTCTCCTTCCTCTCCCCCTCCCCCGTCTCAACTCCCCATTTTTGTCCCTCTCTCCCTCTTCTTCCCAACTTCCCTCTCCCCTTCCCTCCCTCCTTCTCTGTTTTTCCCCCCTCCCACCAGCCCTCTTCTCTCCCTCCCTCCAGCCTAATTGTGCTGATTTCATTCATGGGTTTTTCCTCTTCTCATCCATCGCAGGAACTGAGAGGGAATCGGGGCCTCCAGGCCCCATGGCTGACCCGTTACTGCATGTGATAGCCAGGGGGCTGGGTCTTTTCTGGGAGACAAACTTCCAGGCCACCCAGGCAGCGGTTCAGAGCTCTCTCCGACCCACAGCCCCTCTCAACTCTCTGGAAAGAATGGCCCAGAGCGCTTACTGTGTGCTAAGAACTGCATTAAGCTCTGGAGAGATACAAGATAATTGGGTTGGACCTAATCCCTGTCTCATATGGGGCTCAGGTTTAATCCCCATTTTCCAGATGAGGTAACTGAGGCCCAGAGAAGTGAAGTGACTTGCCTAAACTCACGCAGCAGACAAATGACAGAGCTGGGATTAAAAAGCAGGTCCTTCATACATACACCCAGACCGGCGCTCTAGCGACTAGGCTACGCCACTTCTCTAGGAAGTGATTCCACCTACTGACGGTGGCCAGGACTCCCGGCCGAGTCTCTTGGGACAAGATTAGGAATTCTGCCGGGATGTAAACTCTTTGTGGGCGGGGAATGTGAATGAAAGAACAGATATAATTTTTTTTAAAAAAACCCCAAACTAATTTTTTTTATAATGATGAAATTTACTAGGCATTAAGGGCCAAGAAATGCGCTAACTTTTGTGATAGATTGGACACAGTCTGTCTCCAACAGTTCTTTCTTTAAATCGTTTCAGTTAGGGAGCAATGCTGCAAGGGACTGTGGGATGAAATGGACACGTGGGCTGCTACGGAGTCCCTCTCCACAAGTGCAGATGGCTGTGCGTGGAGAGGCTCGATGCCAGAATATAAATAATGGAGAATCACTCTGTTTTATTAGCTTAATCGTCTCAAGATTCTACCTTGGGGACCCAGTTCAGGGTGTATAATTAATTTACCCTGCGATCTGATATTTATCTGGGACCACGTAAACCGTCGTTAAATGGAATATCTCACGGGCTAATATGATTCTGAAGTGCTAGAACAATGCCCAAGAAGATCTTCATTCTCATCTGAGCCAGTGAAAATGACTTCTGGGAAGCCGTTTGGGATGGAAATGAGTTACTTCCAAAAGCCTTCCAGCCCATACGTCCATTAGACTTCAGCAATCAGGGAAACTTCAAGAAATTTAGTGCTACTTATGGAAAGAAGGGTTTAAGGACTTCCCAGGCCCCCCGGAGTTGGAAAGTCCATCCGGAGAAATTCCAAGGGGGGAAGAGAAGGCCCAGGAAAATCTTGACTGGAATGGGAGAAGACGGACGGTTACAGATTATTTACAAATAGAGGAAGTAAGGAGAAGACCGAGCATGGAACAAGTAAGTGTGGCATAGTCTAATGGGGAAGGGCTCGAGCTTGGGAGTCACAGGACCTGGGCTTTAATCCCCGACTCCACCACTTTATTTTTTTTTTCTAAATGGTATTTAAGTGCTTACTATGTGCCAGCCACTGTACTAAGAGTTGGGGTAGACACAAGCTAATCAGGTTGGACACGATCCCTGTCCCACCTGGGGCTTGCAGTCGTCACCCCCACTTTGAAGGTAACCGAGGCCCAGAGAAGTGAAGCGATTTGCCCAAGGTCCCACAGCAAGCAAGCGGGGGAAGTGGGATGAGAACCCTGCTCCTTCTGACTCTCAGACTCCCAGTAGCTACTAGGCCACGCTGCTTCTCGCTTGGGCACATCACTTCATTTCTCTGGGCCTCAGTTGTGAAATAGAGATTCAGTGCCCCATCCCTCCTGCTTAGATCATGAATCTCACCTGGGGCAGATGCTCTGTCCCGTTGGATGATCGTATATCCACCCCCGCAATTAATATCGTGGTAGCAAGTGCTTAACCAATACCACGGTTATAATTATGTCTAAGCAGGGAAAGGAAAGCATGTGTGAAAACGGAACTCACGGGACTTTCCACAGATAGAACTGTCAACATTTTCAGACCCTATCCCTATTCGTTCCTTGGGGTAACTCCATAACTCACCCAATTTCACTGATTCAGCTCGCTGTCTTCTTGCTTCTCACTGATTTAGGAGTGCATGCAGTTCTTCCCAGGAGTGGTTCAGATTAACGTTCCCTCCTCACTCGCGGCTTATTACAAAGCCCATCAGTGCCCCCCAACTCAGTTTTAATAGTTTCTTCGCTGATTTAATATCTCGGGCACCAATTTGCTACCGGTCATTTGGCAAGCGTTTTCATATGAGAAAAGCTGCAATTTCAATCCCCGTGTCAACCCGTGATGACCACTGCTGATGGACAGGTAATACCTTGGCCATAGCGGAATGTGAAATTCTGTATTCCCTCTATCAGATCTCACCTTTTTCTGAATTCATTTATAAATATTGTCATTTGGGACAACGCCGACGAAAAATCACTTCTCTAGAAAAGGCTTAGACGTTTAGTATTGACTTCAGCGAACGGCGAAATCACGACAATCCTGGAAAAATGATCCTGCTAGCTTCTGTTGTACTCTCTCAAGTGTTTAGTACAAGTAGAGTGTTTTGTGCTCAATCTGTGGCCTGTTGATTGATTTGAAGAGGGCACAGAGGGGCTTGGGGGAAAGGAATAAAGAGCAGAGGGAGGTGGAAGGAGAGAGGAGTGAAGGAGATGAAAGGAGGAGAAAGGGGAAGGAAGAAATAGGAACAAGGGGAGGGAGAACTGAAGGGAGGGTGGGAGACTTTCAGTATATATCAATCTTTTCATGTCTGTCTCCTCCTTTAGTGTGTCAGCCCCATGAGGGCAGGGTATTCCTATCCTTCCAAGTCGTCGCCATAACCGTGGGAGGGCCAGTAGGCTTATAATAAAGAGGGGCAAGGGCTTAGTACAGTGCTCTGTACACAGTAAGTGCTCAATAAATAGGATGGATGGATTGAAGGATCTCACCTTTTTCCTCTCCAGAGTGACCCGGGCACCCTTTGTTTGGGGGATGCACCCAACCAAGACGGAGGATTTGCGGCCTCCGAGGAGCTAACAGCGGATCTGATCAACCTCATCAGGGAACAGGTTTCCAGTCGGACACCACTTAAAAAAGCGTCACCATCATCAACCAGATGTACTGGATTTCCAGCTAGAAATTTAGACAGAATCCCTTCCCCTGAGGTACGTCGTATGCTCTGGTTTTAATACAAGGAGCAGCGTGGCCAAGTGGGTAGAGCCCAGGCCTGGGAGTCAGAATGGCCCGGGTTCTACTCCCGGCTTCCCCCCTTCTCTACTGGGTGACCTTCGGCAAGTCACTTCACTTCTCTGGGCCTCAGTGACCTCATCTGTAAGATGGGGATTACGACTGAGTCCCATATGGGAGAGGGACTGTATCCAAGCTGATTAGCTTGTATCCACCCCAGGGCTTAATACAGTGCCTGGTAGGTAGTGACCGCTTAGGAATACACGGGAAAAGACAAAAGGACAGGGCCACCTTGGACACATGTGGTGGTTGACCCTCTGACCACTGGGAATGATCACTCCTGATCAATAATAATAATAATTGTGGTATTCGTTAAGCGCTCACTATGTGCCACGCACTGTATTAAGCGCTGGGGGCAATGCAAGCAATCAATCCCTTGGGGCTCACATTTTAATAGGAGGGAGAGCAGGTATTGAGTCTGCATTTTGCAGATGAGGAAACTGAGGCCCAGAGAATTTAAGAGACTTACCCAAGATCCTAGAGCAGACGAGCGATGGAGCTGGGATTAGAACCCAGGTCTTGGGGCTCTGAGGCCTGTGCTCTTTCCACTAGGCCGGGATGCTTTCCTTAGGCCATACTTGCAAAGGCACCTAAAGAACCTCCACCCTCCCAGTATAAAAAACCGTGAGCGAACGGCCTGTGTGTTCTAACGCACCTCCGGAACATGTGCTTCCAGTTATCATGTTAAAATCCGATCATGTTAGCAATTTTTCCATGGATTAGTGTTCGTTTTCAATAATGCCGAGTGAAAGTCTCTAATGACTACAAATTCTATCCCTTTAGCATGCGGGAAGAATGAAATGGAAAAAAAAAACCACCTCTCGCTAATTCTGTTAACGGCGCTGTTAAAGCAATTTAGCAGAAACTCCTTGTGGTTATGGGGGTCTCTGAGTCAGCTTCAGCACCCTCTTCTCTGGGAAAAACACGGAAGGAAAATAGAGCTGAGAAGATCTCGGGAGCCTCAGCTATGGATGTGGTGAGTGCGAACAGAGAGAGCTAAGACGGGTGGGGGGCACCGTGGCCCAGTGGATAGAGCACGGGCCTGGGAGGAGTCAGAAGGACCTGGGTTCTAATCCGTGCTGTGCGTGCTGTGAGACCTCGGTCAAGTCACTTCATTTCTCTGGGCCTCACTTATCTAGAAAATGCGGGATTAAGACTGCGTGCTCAGTTTGCTGCCATTTCCCACTGGCAGCAGCCGGGAGACTCCAGCCTTATCAGGTGCTGGGCTTTTTTCTTCACCCCATACCCGAACAAAACTCTCCTCCTCTCTCCTCCTCGGGAGATTTTTAGGGAGATCATGTCTGAGAGTGTCAATTTCCTTAATAAAGTAGTTGGCCAGGTCCCTGGGAGCAAGGCATGAGGGAGGTAGGGAGACAACTGGCGAGGGCGATAGACATGGGGATCAATAAGGGTGGAGAAATAATTTTGTAGGGCAGAGTTAAGGGACGCAAGCTTGAAGTGGACGAAGCTGGCCTGATATTTAGATTTCTGCCCTGGAGATTGAGCTGCTGCTGGGGTTCTGAGGAGGGGACAGCTAAGTATTAATGAGACAAAGTGTTGCAGTCAGTGTTTGGGAGGGGGAGGGAGGGGGGAAAACCAGCGTTTGCCTCCCCCCCGCAAAAAAAAAAACCACAAAGAAAAAAACAGGTTGTCTGCCATTTCCTACAGTTCTGTGTCCCGCAATGAGAACTGATAATCCTGGAGACCGCAGGGTTTGGCAAGGGATGGGGACACTTCAGAGGGCAGGATGGGGGAATGCAACCCCCGAGGTTCCCTAATCCACTCGTGTCTTCCAAGGCCAATTTCTTCAACCTCATATGGGTTTCAGCCAGGCCTGGTGGAGAAGCTCCAGTAACGATCGACTTCCATCGGAGCGACGCTCCAGGCTCCTCCGCCAGGCACCCGGAGGAGGTCTTAGTGGTGAGTACGCCCCAACCGGCTCAGACATGGAAAGAAGCGCGGCAAGGTATAGCTTGGGATAATATGACCAAGGGTGGACTGTGACCAGCTATTTCTCTCCAAACAGATGCTGTTCAGTGCGTCGTCCTGGCCTTGAGGACCATCTCCTTGCAGTGTGGGCCCAGTCGATTCCTCGGACCTGCCTTACCACTGAGAGATCGAACTGTGGACCTTGTTGACACCGCAAAGGGAAGGATTTTTTTTTTGTGTGTGTGTATGAATAATGGGGTTAGCTTTTGAGGAGGGATAGTGAGGAGAAGGCTGCCACTCTCCGTATGGAGGCGGGGTCTGAAAACTGGGCCTGGGGCTCTGTGCAGGGAACTAGTTCTGTCTGGACTTGACTGTGGGATGGAGAAAACTCCGGGCCCTTAATGGTGGGTCGAACCTCCCTACACCCGCACTGTTTATATCTCCTTTCATTTCCTTCTCAACTCACAGGAGCACCATCAAATGACTTATGCCACGGAGCACTGTTGGAGAGAATCCAGGCACAAGGTCCACCTCAGTGATCCCAAAGCAGGTGAGAAGGAATTTAATTCTGTGCTCTCTTCTGCTCGGCAACAGTCATTCTCCTCTCTCATGGACTCCCGTAAGTCTAATGCCCTTACCATCTATTCTAGACTTTTAACTCCTGCCTTAAATTCCCACTTCCTTGTCACGTAGATAACAGCCAGCGCTTAATACTGCGCTCTGCATGTAGGAAGTATTTAATACTATTACTACTATCGAAGACTCTAGTGACCTTGCGGCCGCTGACTTTGCCCTGTCCCCAAATCTTCCCCATTCATTCAACTGTATTTATTAATTAATAATGGGATTTAAGTGCTTACAATGTGCCAGGAACTTTACTAATCGCTGGGGTGGATTCAAGCAACTCAGGTTGGACACAGTTCCTGTCCTGCATGTGGCTCACAGTCTGAATCTCTATTTTACAGATGATGGAACTGAAGCCCAGAGAAGTGAAGTGACTTGCCCAAGATCATAGAGCAGGCAAGCGGTGGAGCTGGATGAGAACCCGTGCCCTTCTGACTCCCAGGCCTGCGCTCTATCCACTAGATCGTGCCACGTCTCCCACATCCTTCTGCGTCTCTCTTACTTGCTCCTTCATTGATTCTCCTGTATTTTTATATCTGTAATTTATGTATTTAATCTAGTTATATTACTGTTTGTCTCCCCCTCTAGACTGTGAGCTCAGTGCGGGCAGGAAATGTGTCTGTGTGTGGTTATATTGTACTCTCCCAAGCACTTAGTACAGTGCTTTGCACCCAGTAAGTGCTCATATGAATGGCTGTTGGAAGGTACAGGGAGAAGAGGATGTATCATGTATGTGCTTTCTCTAAGAAGCAGGAACTGACCTGAAATCGCTTCGGAGAGGGAGAGATCCTTCCTATCATTCTTAATTACCTTTACTGTCTTATTAGTGTTAATTGACTTTACCTGTTCTTAATTAGCCTCATTAACAATAAAGTAAAAATAAAACAAGATTTGAGAGGTTACTGATGCATTAGGGTTAAGTACTCTGTTTCAGCAGCTCACCCTTGTGAGCGCTGATCGTGCGGGTGAAATTAGAACCTTTTTAAGATTCTCATACCAGAGAAGGGACTAGAACCCCGGTCTTTGGCGACTCAGGGTGGTTCCCTTTCCTCTGGGCTACCGCAGCCCTCACAGAGAGAGCTCCTCGTTCATCCTATTTCAATCAGAGGATCAAGGCACTGAAGAAGAAAAAAAAAAAACACATGGCTTTTCTTAGAGAAAGAGCTTAAAGAGGGTAGGGAGAGAGACAGCAGGTGTGGAGCAGCACGTGGAGTAAAGGTAAGTCTTCTGTCTTTGAAGTCAGAGGTTGTGGGTTCTAGTCTGGGTGTTGGTTTGTAAATGGAATGTTTGTGGGGGTGTATAGATATAAGTAGTGCAGGCTCTAAATAAAATGGTGTATATGTTTTGATGCCTGTCTCCCCTCTGCTAGACTTTAAATCTGGTATGGGAAGGGATTTTTCTCTTTTTATTGCTGAATTGTACTTTCACTCATTCAATAGTATTTATTGAGTGCTTGCTATGTGCAGAGCACTGCACTAAGTGCTTGGAATGTACAATTTGGCAACAGAGAGAGACCATCCCCAAGTGCTTAGTACAGTGCTTTGCACACACTAAGTGCTCAATAAATGTGAATGAAGTGTGTAAACGTACATGTATTCCGGCATAAACGTAAGTAATGTGTTTCCTGAATGTATATCTACATAGGCATAGTATTAAGTAAAATGCAGTGTATGTTTAAGGGTACAAATAAACTTGTGTGTACCAAAAAATAATCTCTCTTTTTTTTAAATATTTGCTAAGCACTGGGATAGACATCAGAAAATCAGTTGGACTCCATCCACATCCCATACTTATTGAGCACGTACTGTGTGCAGAACACTGTATTAAGCGTTTTGGAGAATACAGTAATACAATAAATAGACACATTACCTGCCCCCCATGAGTTTACGGTCTAGAGAGAAGGAAACAGACATTAATATAAATAAATAAATGACAGATATATACATACGTGCTCTGGGCGTGGGAGGGGGTGATGAATGAAGGGAGCAAGTCATGCAGCAGAAAACTGAAGCGCCGGGACTTCTCTGTATGTGTGTATGTCTGCCTAAGGGTAAGACTTAAAACCTCTAAGTATATATTTTCCTGCAGAGAAATAAAGTCCTTTGTTTCTGTCTAAGTATACAGGCACCTGCAGAGATGTTTCCTATTTCCCATTCTCCACCTGCCATGATTCCTGGGTCCCTCTTCGATGGGTCACACTTTGTTCATCTGTAAAAGATATTCAAAAACCCTTGTCCCTCTTCCTTAGACCGCAAGCCCCATGAGAGGTTAGTACAGGGCCCACCCTATACTAAACCCTTGACAAATACCATACGTCTTTCGTATCTATAAATTTTACATTACTATCTACCCACCTCGAGACCATAAGGTCACTGTGGGCCGGGAACGTGCCTGCAGTTTCTGTCGGACTCTTCCGAGCGCTTGGCCCCGTATTCTCTACATGGTGAGTGCTCATGAATACCACTGATGGTGATCATTATCATTTCCACTGTTAAGCCCAAATTGTCCATTCCATCAGGGTACCGTGAAAACTCCCCCCAACAGATTTGTCGGTTTCCCCAGTGGAGACCGGAAATCAAACTCACCTCTCCTGGCAGATTTGGTGGACGGCGAGGGTGGTTTCTGGTAAAACCACCATAAATTCACACCTCCGGGCAAATTCGGCAGATCGCGACGATGGCCATTCCCTGTAAATAATAATAATGTTGGTATTTGTTAAGCACTTACTATGCGCAGAGCACTGTTCTAAGCGCTGGGGTAGACACAAGGGAATCAGGTCGTCCCACGTGGGGCTCACAGTCTTCATCCCCATTTTACAGATGAGGTAACTGAGGCACAGAGAAGTGAAGTGACTCGCCCACCGTCACACAGCCGACAAGTGGCAGAGCCGGGATTCGAACCCATGACCTCTGACTCCAAAGCCCGTGCTCTTTCCACTGAGCCACGCTGCTTCTCTGTAAAGTCGATATAAACTCACTCCTCCTGACCATCTCGGCGGACCACGGTGACGATCTGTCACGGTAAAATAGAAAAACTTCTCGGGGCAAGCGACAGCAGACAGCGATGATCATTCTCGATAAAAATCAGCAAAAACTCACCCCTACTCGGCTCTGCACGTGGGTCGTCAGAAGGTTCTATCTTCCTATGGCATTTCTGGGCAATAAAGTGACCTGAGAAGTGGAAAAAGGAAGAGAGGATGCTGATCCAGTGTCCATCAAGTGTGGAGCATGGGCCTAGGATGGGAACGTAAGCCCGTCAAACGGCAGGGACCGTCTCTATCTGTTGCCGACTTGTTCATCCCAAGCGCTTAGTACAGTGCTCTGCACATAGTAAGCGCTCAATAAATACTATTGAATGAATGAATGGCTGAAAACCCCAGCCCGGTCTCCTTCTGCATATTCACTCCGCTGGCCGGATCATTTTCCTACATAAACTTTCAGGATGTTTCCCCACTCCTCGAGAAACCCCGGTGGTTGCCCATCCACCTTCGTAGCGAACAAAAACTCCTCCTCATTGGCTTGAAATCGCTCCAGCGCCTTTCCCCCTCCTACCTCGCCACTCCTACTACAACCCAGCACTCACATTTTGCTCCTCTAATGCCAAACCTCACTGTATCTCCATCTCAGTTCTCTCGCCGCTGATCTCTTGCCAACACCCTGCCTCTGGCCTGGAAGGCCCTTCTTCGTCGTATGTGACAGACGATGACTTTCCCCTCCTTCAAAGCCTTAATGGAGGCCCATCTCCTCTAAGAGGCCTTCCCTCGCTAAGCCCTCCTTTCCTCTTCTCCCTCTCCCTTCTGTGTCACCCTGACTACAGCACTTATGTACCTGTTTGTAATTTATTTGTAATAATGCCCGTCTCCCCCTTTAGGCTGTAAACTCACTGTGGCCAGGGAATCTGTCTATTGTTATATTTACTCTCTTAAGTGCTTAGTACAGTGCTCTGCACGTAGAAAGCGCTCGATACATATTATCGATCGACTGATTGACGAATTGGAAAGCATTCAGCTTCCTTGGGCAGTCACCCGGCTTTCCTAGCCCACCTAGGTATGCTTACTGAGAGCTCACCTCCTCCAAGAGGCCTTCCCAGACTGAGCTGCCGCTTTTCCCTCTGCTCCCTCCCTGCCCCCCCCTTCACCTCCCCTCAGCTAAGCCCCCTTTCCTTCTGCTCTCCCCCCTCCCTTCCCCTCCCCTCAGCACTGTGCTCATTTGTCTATATTTTTATTCCCCTATTCTCTATTCTCTGATTCTCTATATCACGATTAAGTTGTCTTGTTTTTGTCCATCTGCCTCCCCCGATTAGACCGTAAGCCCGTCAACGGGCAGGGATCGTCTCTATCTGTTGCCGGATTGTCCATTCCAAGCGCTTAGTACAGTGCTCTGCACATAGTAAGCGCTCAGTAAACACAATCGAATGAATAGGACCACAGTCGGCCGTTTCGGTCAAACCGGGGTTAACGAATTATCCCGGGACTTCCTGGGTAATCAAGTCATCTGTACCATCTATCAAAGAGACACGGCAATTTTCGCTATCATCCTCATCTGTCTGGTGTCTTAAAGGAATACTTTCCCGCGATGAATTCATCTGACTGGAAAGCCACCCATCTGCCACATTCTAATTCCAACGTAAGAAAGAATCTCGAGGTCGCTGTGATCCCGTGCTCTCCGGTGAAAACAGCGGTGATTGGATAATCGAGGTTTCGTCATCTTACCTTTCTCCTAGATTCCTCGGCGATTTCCGCCGCGAGGAACGTAGGGCGAAGGAGTTGGGCTGGGTCTTTCACCAGGCTCCTCTTGAGGATTCAGTCAGTCAGTCGTATTTACCGAGTGCTTACCATGTGCAGAACACAGAACACCGAGAGTCAGGCCTTCCCCGATGAAGCCATCCTTTCTGCTTCTCCCGTTCCCTTCTGCATCACCCTGCCTCGCTCCCTTTATTCGTTCCCGGCCCCACAGAACTTTCGAAAATATCTGTAATTTATTTACATTAACGTCTGTCTCCCCTTACGGACCGTAAATTCGCTGTAGGCAGGGAATGTGTCTGCTTATTGTTATACTGTACTCTCCCAGGAGTTTAGTGTATTGCTCCGCGTATAGAAAGCGTTCAGTAAATGCGACTGGATGACCGGCTGACCGCTAAGCGCCGAATCCAGGTCTGAATATCAGAGCCAAGATGGGCAAGAGTCAAACCCGGAACTCCACTTGGCTTTGAAGAGACAGTAGCCTGTTTTTCTCCCTCCCCGGGGACCGCTCACCCTGACGCGACCGAGCCGCCGTCGTTTTTAATCGGACGAGTGACACCTTCACGGGGACACATCGTGTCCCTGGGTCCCCAGTCGGAGGTCCTGACGAGGTGGGCTCTCTCATCGTACTTGGACTCACCCTCCAGGCTCGGAAGGGGACGGAAATAAGTCTAAATGTCAGAAAGTCGGGGGGAGGGAGATCCCTCCCTGGCAGCGGAGGTAATTAGCAGGACCCTTTTTTTGACTCCTGAACTCAATAGAGCGGAGCTGCCTTTTACCGTTCCGTCTTCAAGAGCCAGTGACTGATGTCTGCTCTGGCAAAGTCACCGTCCCCCTGGGATTAAATGTTTATCACAGCGAGAGGCCAGGGGTGGGACTAAGTGGTCCCAATTAACTACCAGAGAGGGTCAGAAGGGCCGCAGGGTGAGTAGAAATATTTTAAAGGAGAGCAGGTCAGGGGCTGGGGTCACGCTTCCTTCTCGAGGATCGGCCCACCGTGACAGGTTGTTCGGTCAATCGGTGGTATTTAAGGAGCGCCTGTTCTGAGTTGACTGTATCTCCCGCCCGCCCACCGGCGGGGGGGGGAATCAGGATGGAATCCATGATGACGATAATAATCACTGTGGATTTTTTGTGAAGTGCTTACTCTGTGCCAAGCACTGGGGTAGATACGAGACCATCAGGACCTGTATGAGGCTCACAGACTAAGGAGGAGGGAGAGCAGGGATTAAATCCCCATTTTGCAGAAAACGGAACCGAGACGTAGAGAAGTTAGGTTACGTGAGTAAGGTCACGCAGGGGGTAAGTGAGGGTGCCAGAATTAGAACCCAGGTCTTGGGACTTCGAGGCCCGTGGCTCGGTGGAGAGAGTCCGGGCTTGGGAGCCAGAGGTCGTGGGTTCTGATCCCGGCTCTGCCACTTGCCAGCCGCGTGACTGTGGGCAAGTCACTTCACTTCCCTGTGCCTCAGTTACCTCATCTGTAAAATGGGGAATAAGAGCGCGAGCCTCACGTGGGACAACCTGACTACCTTGCATCTACCTCGGCGCTTCGAACAGTGCTTGGCACATAGTAAGCACTTAACAACTGTCATCATCATCATCGTTTGCCCGCCGTTTGACCTGGGGCAAGTCCTTCGACTGCTCCGTGCCGCGGTTTCTGCCTCTGCAAAATGGGGATAGGTTACCCGTTCTCCCACCCTTCATCACCGTGTGCTCCGTGACCACGGGACATGGACCATGTTGGGCCGGGTTATCTCTCACCTCCTTCGGAGCGTCTCACGGCGCTCGGCCCCTCATCGACGCTCAGCCAAAATTACCTCCGAGGCCGGCACCGGGAGGAGAGATCCGAATCAAGGTCACCCTCTTTCAAGCGTCCGGTCCACGGGGAGCCAGCGGCTCATAGGAAATTTCAGACTCGGTTGACTCAGATTGGAGCCAACTGTTGCCCTAAGATGAGAGATAAGTTTACAGCAATTTAGGATGTTTTTGAAATGATCCCGACCATGAACCGAAGCGGTGGCAAATATGAAGGGTAAATTCAGGACATGGTATAGCTGCTGCCAGGATATTTCAGCATTTCTAGCATAATAACTCACTGTCCCAATTTCTGGAATGAATCATCCCAACCCATTCCCGGCCAAAATCCCGCCTGCCAGCAATCCGACATTTCGATCCATCCACCAGGCTCGGACGTTCGATCCCGAACCAAATAGCTTCCAGGTTTCTGCATCCTTGGATGTGGGAAGGGTGCTCGTCTGGGAATCCCTGATTGACCTTAGGGAAGAGCCCCTTCTTCCCGTAGAGATAGAAAACCTTGTTCTGCTTTTTTTTAAAAAAAATATGGCATTTGTTAAGTGCTTACTATGTGCCAGGCACTGTTCTAAGCGCTGGGGTAGACATAAAAGTAATCAGATTGGACACAGTCCGGGTCCCACATGGGACTCACAGTCTTATCCCCATTTTACAGATGAGGCAATGTGGCACGGAGAAGTGACTTGCCCAAGTTCACCCGGCAGACAAGCGGTGGAGCAGGATTAGAACCCGTGTCCTCTGAATCCTAGGCCCGGGCTCTTTCCACAGCTGCTCCATCTCTATTAGGGTGTCTGCCCTCAGGGAATTTAAGGCTTGAATACCAAGGACAGCATGGCCTAGTAAAAAAAAAAAAAAAAATGGTGGTATTTGTTAAGCGCTTACTATGTGCAAAGCACCGTTCTGAGCGCCGGGGGATACAAGGTGATCAGGTCGTCCCACGTGGGGCTCACAGTTTTAATCCCCATTTTACAGATGAGGTCACTGAGGCACAGAGAAGTGAAGTGACCTGCCCAGAGTCACACAGCCGGCAAGCGGCGGAGCCGGGATTCGAACCCACGAACTCTGACTCCCAAGCCCGGGCTCTTTCCACTGTACCACACTGCTTCTCCAGTAGGTAGAGCAGCACGGGCCTGGGAGTCAGAAGGACCCCGGGGCAATCCCTGATCCTGAGGATTGTTTTCGAGACGGGTGATCGAACATCCAGACATCCTGATCCAGAGTTCTGGGCTGGATGGGCAAGGGGGTGGTGGGGCCCAATAAAGAGTCGGTCAACCAAGTCACAACTTCCGTGCCAGAATGGCTACCGCTTCCGTGCCAGATTGGCCAGCCTCCTTATTAGTAGTAACAGTATCTGAAGGAGGATATTAAGAATAATAATAATAACGCCGGCATTTGTTCAGCGCTTACTATGTGCAGGGCACTGTTCGAAGCGCTGGGGGAGATACAGGGTCATCAGGTTGTCCCGCCTGAGGCTCCCAGTCTTCATTCCCATTTGACAGATGAGGTAACCGAGGCACAGAGAAGTGAAGCGCCTCGCCCACAGTCACCCGGCCGACCAGTGGCGGAGCCGGGATTCGAACCCGTGACCTCTGACTCCCAAGCCCGGGCTCTTGCCCCCGAGCCCCGCGGCTTCCCCGATCCGTACCTCGGGCCTTGAAATGGTTAAACCGGGACCGCTCAGTCCTGTGGGACAGATTCATTAGATGGCGGGTTTATCGGCCGAGAAGTCAATGAGTAAAGGAGGTGGGAGGGAGTTGAATTACCCCGTTCAACCAACCCCAGGCCCCGACAGTGGAGGCCTTGTCGGCATCTCGATCGTTCTCTGTCCGCGGGTGCGGAGCGTGTGATTTTTGGAAGAGCAGAGGAGGCCCGGAGTTGAAGACGTCCTTCAGGGAGAACGGGCAACGTAAAGAAAAATCTCACTTCACGCCGATCCGTGTCCGTGGAGCCAGCGAGCCGTTCCGACCATCCTCGCCGAGAGGCGTATTCTAGAGTCAGCAGGACCCGGGTTCTGATCCCGGCTCCGCCGCTTGTCTCCCGTGTGATCTTGGGCGAGCTACTTGCCCTCTCCGGGCCTCAGTTACCTCATCTGTAAAATGGGGAGCCCCTACGTGGGACGCGGACCGCCGTCGGCCTCGTTAGCTCCTATCTACCTCGGTGCTTAGAACGGTGCCCGGCACGTGGTTCGTGCTTCACAAATACCACGAGTACTGTTATTATCATCACTCGAAGCCCTGCCCATTTGAAATTAATACCGTGCTTAATGCCGTGCTGTACATAGCGAGGGCTTAAAAATTTGCACGGATACTGTTATAATTATTATTTTTACTCAAGCACTTATTACAATCCTTTGTACGGAGGCAGTCAGGAGATACTATCCACGGCCCAATTTCTCAGACTCTCCCCAGATCCGGAAGACGATGTGAATTTTAGACCACGCCGAGGTGCCGTGAGCCTAATCCGACGTTACGGACGGAGACCCTCCTGTTTGGCAAAATCACCAAACTTCCATCGATTTCCAAGCGGCTGGTCAGAGCGGTTATTCCCTCTCTCGGGTTTCATCGCGCAAGCGGTAGATGATCACGCCGCAAACCTACCGTGTCTCCCCCGGTCACGGACGTGACCGAAGATCACCGCATGGCTTCGTTTCCTCAAAACGGAAACGCAAGAGAGAAGCGGCGTGGCCGAGCGCAGAGAGCACGGGCCCGGGAGTCGGAAAGACCCGAGTTCTAATCCCGGCTCCGCCGCCCGTCCGTCGTGCGACCCCGAGTCACTTAGCTTTTCTGGGCTTCGTCTGTGGAAAGCAGATTAAGAATGTGATGATGATGATGATGTCGGTATCTGTTAAGCGCTTACTATGTGCCGAGCACTGTTCTAAGCGCTGGGGTAGACACAGGGGAATCGGGTTGTCCCACGTGGGGCTCACGGTCTTCCTCCCCATTTTACAGATGAGGGAACTGAGGCACAGAGAAGTGACTTGCCCACAGCCGGCTGCCGAGTGGCAGGGCCGGGATTCGAACTCATGACCTCTGACTCCGAAGCCCGCGCTCTTTCCACTGAGCCTGGGCGGAACCGCGTCCAACCCGGTTAGCTCGGATCTACCCCGGTGCCCAGCAAACAGTAAGCGCTTAACGATGACCGCGATTGTTATTAAAAGAGTGGCCTAGGTTGAGCTACTGTGAAATAGCGGTGACCACGGTGGGCTTCGTTTCCAAGCATCAGGCGCCCCGGCGGCTGCCATCCGCAATTCCCGACGTGTACGTGGGAAGGGGCGGGCGGGAGGTGGGGCGGGGGGGATCGATGGCAATCCATCTCCGACCCATCGGATGATTGATTTTGTAAATTTTGTGCAATTGATCGTTTTTAATTTCGTGAAGCGGTCTGGCTTAGTACCTCGGTTCTCGGGAGTGTTTTCTTAATAAGGTTTTTCTTTATTGTTTTCATAAATATGAAACGGCCTCATCTGAGCAGGGGGAAGTGAGGGAGGGGGGAAGGGAATCGGGGGAGGGTCGTCCCCTCCTCCGGAGTCCAAACGTCTACCACCCGAGAGCGGTTATTCCCCGTCCAATCAGACAGAGAAAACCTGGCGTCTCAAACCGAGCGCGTTCGTCTCGCAGCCAGGTGAAAGCCAGAGGAGAGGCGATTCGGAGGGGATTTGAAGGGGCTTTTGTTTTTGAGCTTCTCCCTCCACGTGACCGCTAGATTCACGGAGGGGAGTGGGGCCGCCCGCCTCGGTCGCGACGCGGAACCCGACCGAAGGACCCGTCCGGTGCCCGGCTTCCGTCCCGTGTCCCGGGGTCGCCGAGCGAAAAAAACAGATACGGGCGTGAACGAATCCGTCCGATTTGCGTCGGCCGCTTCCCCATCGCCTCTCCGGCCGGCACCGGGTGGGCGGCTCGGTCCGGGCGATCGGATCGACTCTCCTCCTGGACCTGTGGGAAACCCCAGAGAGCGAAGACATTCATTTCGGTGGCGAGCGGCACAGGGGCATCCTATAAATCCCTTTGAAGGGGAAGGTCGCCCGCCTCGACCGGAGACCCGTCCGGGAAGCCTAGGGCATCGGTTACCGATTTTCCGGACTCTTAAAGGGCTCGCTTAGTTGCTCGGACGTCTCGGGGTCAGTGACTTGCGCTGTGGATTCTGGCTCGGGTGTCCTGATGATTTCCAGTGATTTTGATGTACGGTTTCAGATTGGCCATTCCCCTGTGTGGAATGTTTCTTTTCTATAGTGTAAACTCTCCCTCTAGCCTGAAAGTTCCTCCTCGAGAATGTGAGCTCCTTGTGGGCAGGGCGTGTGTCTCCCAATTCTGATTGTCTGTAGCCTCCCAAGCGCTCAGTACAATACTCCGCACGCAGTAACCGCTCAGTAACCACCACCGATCGATCGATCGTTACTCTCGGACCTTCGGAGATTAACAATTTCGGCCGTTTCTGGTCAGGTTTATCTCTTGGGGAGTTGGAGTGGGATAACTTCTTTTTTTTTTTTGTTGGCCAAAGAACACCCAGTCGTCGACTTGTTTGAGGCCCCGTCTTGTTACCGGGACATTAGCGATAAAGGCCCGTTTGAAAATGACGGACCAGGACCGTCACGCCCGCTCACAATTTCCCTTCTTAGATTTCTTCCTGTTTCACTTGCCGAGTCGCGCGACGTTTAACGTTCCTTTTGTAAAAAGTGCTTTATCGCTGATGAGCCTAATCATTATGCAAATGAGGTAATTATTTGGCGAATATTAACGTTCTATCCTGTACACGCTAATAAATATATTTTCAGCAATCTTTTCTTGCATTCGGGGGTGCTACGGCAATTAAAAGAGAGTTATTGAACTCTCATTTGCATGCAAATGAAGGGGATGAGGGAGAACATTAGAGCAGGCGAAAGAACGTCCCGTTTTCGATTTCAAATATATTTCTTGTCGGTTTGACCGAGTATCGCTCGGTGTAATTTTGTTCAGGCACGTTAACATCACGCATCAAGGGAGAAGCATGTGCTATGAGGTGGCGGGACGGATTGCTGGGGTCCTGGAGCGCTCTCGGTTTACATCTGCCAAGACAGTACTGATAGTGACGTTATTTCACTGACTCTGGGTGTGCGTCTGTCTTTTTGCGCAGGTTGGAGAGACCGGGATCGCTGTCTTTGAAGAACTATTTCTACTCCGTTAACCGCGGGGATCTTTTTCGAAGCCTCCTTCGTTTTCCCTGCTAACCGGAGAGCGGATCTCTGATTTCCGCGGGATACCTCACCAAGTGGTATTTACCGAGTGCTGACTGTGAGCAGGGCGCTGGGCTAAACGCTTGGGAGAGTACGACTCAACCACTTAGAGCTGGACCCAGAGAAGCAGCGTGGCTCAGAGGGAGGAGCGTGGGCTCGGGAGCCGGAGGTCACGGGTTCTAATCGGCTAGTCGGCTGGGTGACCTGGAGCGAGTCGCTTCACTTCTCCGTGCCTCAGTGAACTCATCTGTCAGATGGGCTTTAAAAGATGGGGATTAAAGAGCACGGGCTTTGGAGTCCGAGGTCACGGGTTCGAATCCCGGCCCGGCCCCTTGTCAGCTGTGTGACTGTGGGCAAGTCACTTCACTTCGCTGTGCCTCAGTCACCTCATCTGTAAAATGGGGATTAAGACTGTCAGCCCCACGTGGGACGACCCGATTCCCCTGCGTCTACCCCAGTGCTTAGAACGGTGCTCTGCACATAGGAAGCGCTTAATAAATACCAACATTATTATTAGTATTAAAACCGGGAACCCCACGTGGGACAACCTGATCGCCTTGTATCCGCCAGCGCGTAGAACAGGGCTTTGCACACCGTAGACGCTTAACCAGTACCACAGTTTAGTTTTATTTACCCTTTAAGCACTTGATATTCGCCACACTCTCTCCGTCTTGCAGCACTTACGTACATACAGATTATTTATTTAGATGAATGTCCGTCTTCCCCTCTAGACTGTAATGTCACTGTGGGCAGGGAACCTGTCTGCCAATCCTGCCGCACTGTACTTTCCCGACCGCTTAGTCCAGTGCTCGGCACACGGTAAACGCTCAATAGATGCCATCGACTGACCGACTGATCGCTGGCTCTGTGCCCCTGCTGGACCCCAACTGGAGTCTCCTTACAAGGCAGTCAGTCAGTAGTATTCCTGAGCTGTTGCATTTTGCAGAAGACTTTACTGAGCTCTGGTGAGAGCATAATAGTGCTCGTAGACCTGATCCTGCCCCAAGGAGTTTCCAATACACTGCATGCAGAGTACCGTAATAAGCACTTAGAAGAGCGCAATAGAGTTAGAGAGCATTAGACATATTTATCGAGCACTTACTGCGTGCAGAGCACTTTACAGAGCATTTGTAACAGGACTGGTGGACACGTGTCCTGCCCACGTCGAGCCTACGGCCTAAGGAGGCTTGGTTCCTGTCCTCCAGTGACTCACAGGGTCGGGGAGAGAGGGAAGATCATCTGTCCCCGCGTATCTCCTCGATGAAGGGGTAGAAAGAACCTTGAAAGATCTCCAGGTCCCCCCCCCTCCACCCCCTGTTTTCAGATGGACGTCTTTTTCTTTTTTTAACGGCATTTGTTAAGCACGAACTCTGCGCCAGGCACTGTTCTAAGCCCTGAGATAGTGTACGGACGCGGGTCGGACGGAGTCCCTGTCTCTCACAGGGCTCACAGTCTTAGTCCTCAAATCCCCCCAGTGCTGCTGTCCGTACCCACAGGGTCACCTTGGCAGGAAACTCCACCGCCACGGACATTTGAGCAGCGTGCCTCAGTGGAAAGAGCCCGGCCTCGGGAGTCAGAGGTCGTGGGTTCTAATCCCGGCTCTGCCCCTTGTAATAGTAATGATGTTGGTATTTGTTAAGCGCTTACTATGTGCCGAGCACTGTTCTAAGCGCTAATAATAATAATAATAATAATAATGTTGGTATTTGTTAAGCGCTTACTATGTGCCGAGCACCGTTCTAAGCGCTGGGGTAGACACAGGGGAATCGGGTCGTCCCACGTGGGGCTCACGGTCTTAATCCTCATTTTACAGATGAGGTCACTGAGGCACCGAGAAGTGAAGTGACTCGCCCAAAGTCACACAGCTGACAAGTGGCCGAGCCGGGATTCAAACCCATGACCTCTGGCTCCAAAGCCCGTGCTTTTTCCACTGAGCCACGCTGCTAGGGTAGACGCAGGGGAATCGGGTTGTCCCACGTGGGGCTCACAGTCTTAATCCCCATTTTACAGATGAGGGAACTGAGGCACCGATGAGTGAAGTGACTTAATAATAATGTCGGTATTTGTTAAGCGCTTACTAGGTGCCGAGCACTGTTCTAAGTGCTGGGGGAGATACAGGGTAGCCAGGTTGTCCCACGTGGGGCTCACACACTTTTAATCCCCATTTTACAGATGAGGGAACTGAGGCCCAGAGAAGTGAAGTGACTCGCCCACAGTCACACAGCTGACAAGGGGCAGAGCCGGGAGTCGAACTCATGACCTCTGACTCCAAAGCCCATGCTCTTTCCACTGAACCACGCTGCTTCTCTTGTCAGCCGCGTGACTGCGGGCAAGTCACTTCACTTCTCTGTGCCTGAGTTACCTCGCCTGTAAAATGGGGAATAAGACCGTGAGCCTCACGTGGGACGACCCGATGACCCTGTGTCTACCCCAGCGCTTAGAACGGTGCCCTGCACTTAGTAAGCGCTTAACGAATACCAACATGATTATTATTATTATATGAGTCGCAATCTCTGACGGGGGCCGGAAGGAAGAGGAGAACGTGAGACAGCTCTGAACACATTTGAGCTTGCTACAGGTTGTAGTGATAGTATTAATAATGATAATTAAAAATATCTGTTAAGCTTTTACTAGGTGCCGAACACCGTCCCAAGCGCTGGGGGTAGATACTAGATCCCGGGGCTCACAGTTTGAGCAGGAGGAAGAACAGGTAGTGAATCCCCACTTTCCAGAGGAGGGAACTAAGGCACAGAGAAGTGAAGGTCGCATAGCGGACAAGTGGCAGAGCCGGGATTAGAACTCCGGTTTTCCGACTCCCAGGCCCGTGCTCTTTCCGTTAGGCCACGCAGCTTCTCTTTATGAATTAGCCACCGCCTTGGGTTTCATTTAGGACCCCCAAATTCTTCCAGGCAGTTTCCAGCTGCTCTGCCCTAGCTTCAGACTCCTCCTAAAGCCTCCCAATCCGGGTGGGCCACCAGCTCTGACCCCATAGCTCGGCGCTGGCGGCCTGCGGGAATGTGACCGGCTCCTGGTGAAGATGTCCAAGTGACCTCGGGCAAGTTAACGCCTCTGAGCTTCAGTTCCTTCAGCTGTAACATGGAGATCCAATACCCAAGCTCCCTCCTACTTAGACTGTGAACCCTATGTGGGACAGGGACCGTGTCTAACCCGTCTATTCCAGCATTTAGAACAGCGCTCGACACATAGCAAGCGCTTCACAAATACCCTAAAGTAAAATGAAAAAAAAAAAAAAAGGCACCTGGCGCGTTTGCCTGATTATTACGGGTCTGATTCCTTTCCAGAGGATCTGTGTATCTTGGCCATCACGGCTCAGGATGTGGCACTTGGTAACGGAGGTCAGGTCCGGTGCAGAGAGCACGCCTCGTAAACGAGAGGCCCTGTCCGACCCCGAGGGGGATGACGTCTGGCAGGAGGAGGGCTCGCCCCCACTGCGCTGGAAGGGGAAACTGGAGAAAGAAAGCCCTCCTCGGTCTCCCTGCCCTCAATCTTCCCCGTTGCTCTCCCGAAGCGGGAAGAATGGAAGGGAGGGGAATGTCCAACCACAACCATTTCTTAATACGGTCTGGGCTTCCTCCTCCGATTTGCTTTAGTGACTGTCCCCCCTGCTAGACTGGAAGCTCCTTTAGGACGGGGATAGTGTCTACTATCTCTTCTGCACTCTTCCAGGTGCTCGGTACAGTGCTCTGCACAGAGCAGACTAAATTCTTTGAGGGCAGGGATCGCACCTACTTGATTGAGCTCTGCCCTGTGCTCAATGCGACACTCCAAACGGAATGGACTGTAAGCTTCCCGAGGGCAGGGACTGTGTCTACTAAATCTACCGTACTATCCCAAGTGCTAAGTAGAGCGCTCCACCCAAAGTAGACTCTAAATTCCTTGAGGGAAGGGGTGATGTCTACTTCACTGTACTCTCCGAAGTCTTAACACAGTGCTCCGCACATGGTGGACTATTAGCTCCATGAGGTCAAGGATGATGTCGACTATAGCGTACTCTCCCAAGCACTTGGTAGAGTGTTCTACACAAAGTATATGTTCACTATCTAGCACTGATTGATTCATAGATACAAATTGGAGCACTTTGGTATTATAAATGTAATGATGTTGGTATTCGTTAAGCGCTTACTATGCGCAGAGCACTGTTCTAAGCGCTGGGGTAGACACAGGGGAATCAGGTCGTCCCCCACGTGGGGCTCACAGTCTTCATCCCCATTTGACAGATGAGGTAACTGAGGCGCAGAGAAGTTAAATGACTTGCCCACGGTCACACAGCTGACACGTGGCAGAGCCGGGATGCGAACCCGTGAACTCTGACTCCAAGACCCATGCTCTTTCCACTGAGCCACGCTGCTTCTCATTTCCAAGCTCAAAGAACGATGGCTAGAGTACAGGGAGCCTTTGATGTTCAGTTGAGGTTTTGACTACATCGCTTAGAGAAGCCTAGAGAAGCAGCGCAGCTCAGTGGAAAGAGCCCGCGTTTGGGAGTCATGAGGTCATGGGTTCGAATCCCAGCTCTGCCACTTGTCAGCTGTGTGGCTGTGGGCAAGTCACTTCACTTCTCTGGGCCTCGGTCACCTCATCTGTAAAATGGGGATCAAGACCGTGAGCCTCACGTGGGACAACCTGATTACCCTGTATCGACCCCAGGGCTAAGAACAGTGCTCTGCACATAGTAAGCGCTTAACAAATACCAGTAGTATCTCTACCTTCCTTCTGGTCTTCTCTGTTGTTTTCTGGTATCTGCTAAGCGCTTACTATGTGCCAGGCACTGTACCAGGCGCTGGGGTAGATGCAAGCTAATCAGGTCCGAAACGGCCCGCGACCCACCAGGGGCTGACGTTCCATCCCCATTTTACAGATGAGGCAACTGAGGCATAGAGAAGTGGAGTGACTCGCCCGTGGTCACCCAGCAGACAAGTGGCGGGCCCACATTAGAACCCAGATCCTTTGAATTCCAGCCCCTCTTCACGAGGGCATGCTGCTTCTCTGCCATCCAAACTCCTGTTAACCAGCCTGGCCAGCAGAGGAATTTACTCGGGCAACATTCGCGGGGGGAAGAAATAGAAAGACAAATAGCCAGAGGGACGGAAAGGGACAGAGAATTCTTGGTCAAAGTCCCCTACCCAGTCGCCCCAGCAGGCGGCCGACAGATGCTTCTGAGAAGTGAGGAACGAGCCCGGTCAAGGGGAAATGTGATTCAAAACCATGGACGACCCACACGTGGCTAAGATACACGGAAGGAGAAAATACGCTCTCGTTCTGGAAACTGCCGCCGTTGCCTCAGTGAAATATGATTTTCCTCAGCCATAAGTCGGGACCTGAGACACACAGGCAGGCGGGTGAGTGAGCCGCAAGGACATTAAGGACGTCCGCTTGGCTGACAAAAACCCCTGAATGTCAAATTACCATACCTGCACCGGTGCCTTTTGCTTTAAACTATTCATTCACTCTGATCCCGGTGTCTCAAGACCCCTGATTTTCCCTCTCGCTTAATCTGATGTAAGAAGCCGCAGGAAAGAGGAAAGAGAAAAAGATGTATAGGAAAATGGAAATACGCTTATCTGGAATCTTACCAAATTGAACGTAAGGATTAAGACTCACCCCCAACCCCTCGGCCCCACTCCCACACACATACGACACACACGAAACACAAATCCTGGAATAAATGAACGGCGCATACACACAAACAAACGCGTACACATTGTTCCATTATAGAAGGATATGTCTTCACGTCTTAATTACATTTGCAAATCATGCGATGATGCGTTTTCATATATAAATGATAGCTACCATATGCCAGAAGTGATTGGATAATTAATTCCTTCAAAACAGAACCCGAGTCCGCGGTAGAAAACGAGAAATACGATTATTTCCTAATTGAATTATTTTCTTGAAAAATGGCTTCCTAGGCCTGTGGGGAGGTTGCATTGCCACAGAACATTTGTAATTAAGCAGTGCCATTAGGGGGTCAGGGCTACATCCCACAGCAGCACCATACTTTCTTGGATACACATTCTCTTGGTTAAGAATGGACCTCTGCACGCTTTTAACTCTCCACTGCCATTCTTAACTCTCCCCTAGGGACTCAGCATAGACCATCCCACACCCCCGACTGTCTGCTCTCTTTTTAAATGGTATTTATTAAGCGCTCACTAAGAACTGGGGTAGATATCAGCTTATTAGGTTAGACCCAGTCCGTGTCCCGTGTGGGGCTCGCGGGCTTAATCCCCATTTTTACAGTCGAGGTAAAAGACACAGAGAAGCGAAGCGACTCGCCCACGGTCACACAGCAGACGAGTGGCGGAACTGGAATTAGAACCCGTGTCCTCCCGCCGCTCAGGCCGTACTGTTTCTATGCTCCTCTCCTTCCCGACTCTCCCCCAGTGACCCAGCACAGACCACAACAACTCTGATTCTCCCCTCTCCGACCCTGACTCTCCCCCAGTGACCCAGGATAGACTCCCCACCGACTCTCCCCTCCAATAACCCATCGCACAGTGCTCGGAACTCAGTAGATGTCCAATAAACTCCACTGACGGATCGATATTTTCCATTCGGAAGGCTGCTCGCTCTCCTAGAAGGAACGTCAGAACTTTTCCATTGCTCTGTAGCTTCAGAAGAGAAGACGACTCCACATTCATGCTCAAAAGTACGGTCAGTTATAAAGAAATCCAGACCCATCAGAAGGACTCGCAAGTCTGAAACAACCTCGGAAGTAGTCGGGAAGTTCTGACTTCCCAGAATGTGGTCTGGTGGAAAAAGCAAGAGACCGTGAGTCGGGGGACCTGAGGTCTTGGCATGGCACTGCCCTTCGCAGCGTGGCTCAGCGGAAAGAGCCGGGGCTTCGGAGTCAGAGGTCATGGGTCCGACTCCCGGCTCTGCCACCGGTCAGCTGTGTGTCTGTGGGCGAGTCACTTCACTTCTCTGTGCCTCAGTTACCTCATCTGTAAAATGGGGAATTAACCGCGAGCCTCACGTGGGACGACCTGATGACCCTGTATCTCCCCCAGCGCTTAGAACAGTGCTCTGCACATAGTGAGCGCTTAACAAATACCAATATTATTATTATGTGTGACCTTGGGGAAGTCACTTGACTTCTCTGGGCCTCAGTTTCCTCATCGGCAAAATGGGGATAAAACAGCCGCCGTTCTCCCTCACTCCTAGAAAGTGGGACAGGGACAGTATCTATTCTGATTATCTTACATCTACCCAAGAGCTTGGCACATAGTAATTGCTTAATAAATGCTGTTATTATATTGACTTTAATAAATTCACGCATTATCATGTAATGTATTATTATAGTATTTTAATGAACTATTTAATTATTGATAGCCTAAGGATTATTCTCCTGGAGCCGAGAGGAACTCAAGTACTGCCTCCTCCAAGGATTCTTCTACTTTCGTGTGCTACTTTGGATTTTTCCATCTGTAGCAGCAAAGAGAAGCAGCGTGGCTCAGTGGAAAGACCCCGGGCTTGGGAGTCAGAGGTCATGGGTCCGAATCCCGGAGCTGCCCCTTGGCCGCTGGGTGACAGTGGGCAAGTCACTTCACTTCTCTGTGCCTCAGTGACCTCATCTGTAAAATGGGGATTAACGGTGAGCTTCACGTGGGGCAACCTGATTACTCTGTATCTACCCCAGCGCTTAGAACAGTGCTTTGCACATAGTAAGCGTTTAACAAACTCCAACATTATTATTATTAATTTGTTCTTCACGATTCATTCTCATCGTTCTCCCTGTCTTCTCCTACAAGACTGTGTCCCCCCTCGCAGGACCCAGATTTGGTCTGACTGGGTTATTTTTTAGTCACCCCAGCACACAGCTCAGTGCCTGGCACCCAGAAAGCGCTCAGCACCCAGCATAATTATTGCCGGCTAATTAAAAACCCAGCGGTCGTCTCGTCGTATTTTCCAGAAAGATAGCGCTCCAAGACCTGGAGAAATGAGACGGGATTCTCCTTTCTAGGGTTCTAGGGTTGCCGCAAAATGATACGCAGGCCTGCGTTAATCCCGACGTGAGGCTCTAAGCTACAGGATACAGGGCCTCCGGCACGGTTAAATCCTTCTCTGAGCAGGGGGAATTGGAAATGCCCGAGTTGCCAATAAAATCTCCCCATGGAGTCAGAAGAAGCTTCCCGCACTGTTTTAAAATGTAAATCTCTCCTTAAGAAAGCGACCCGCTTGACACCGTCTCCTCCCCGTGTCCCCCGCTGCCAGGATTTCAGTGTTCCAGGGAAATAATTCTAATGAGTTTCGTGACTGTGTCATTAAGTAGCGCAGTCACCTTGGACGTCCGAAGAGCAGGCCGGGGATTGGTTAGTCCTCCGGAGTTTGGGCTCTGGTCGAATCAGTCAATCGGTGGTATTTATTGAGTGCTTGCTTGGTGCAGAGCGCTGTACTAAGCTCTTGGGAGAGCATAATACGACGGAATTAGCAGACACGGTTCCTGCGCAGAGTGAGCTTACAGTCTCGAGAGGGACACAGACTTTAATGTGAATGAATAATTTAACACATATAGAGATATGTACATACGTGCTACGGGATTGGGGGTGGGACAAATAGCAAATGTCCAAAGGTCACAGACTGAAGTACGTAGGTGACGCAGAAGGGAGAGGGAGCCGGTGGAAAGAGGGTTTAATCGGGAAAGATCTCTTGGAGGACGTGTGACCTTACCCCTAGGTGTCACGAGAAGATGCTCGCTTACCACGTTCCAGGCACTGTACTAAGCGCTGGGGCAGATACAAGCTAATCGGGTCGGACATAGTACCTGACCCACTCAGGGATCGCAATCTTAATCCCCATTTTACAGAAGAGATAACCGAGGTGCAGAGAAGTGAAGTGCTAAGCCCGAGATCACACAGCAGATGAGTGGTGGAGTCAGGATTAGAACCCAGGTCCTCTGACTCCCAGGCCCGTGCTCTTTCCACTGGGCCATGCTGCTTCTCATATTTGGTCTACGTCTCTGAAGGGTAGAGGGAACAAGTCGTAATTTGAATTTGTCCATTGCTGTTCCTTTTTCAAAAGACTTTAAGCGTTCCCATCCCAGGTCCGTCACCTGTTGGGTGTTATTGGGCAGGTCACTTCACTTCTCTGTGCCTCAGTCGCCCCCTCTTGATCGTGAAGTTGAACGAACCAGGGTCGGATCATCCGATCATTTTCCTTAGAGAGCAACAGAACATCTTATCGGCTGGGGAGTAGCAGTTGGTCAGATTGTACTCTCTTTTGTCTAAATCAATATTGTCTTAATGAAGTTTTAAAGTAGTTAGGAAGGGACGCAGACCAGGGAATCATAATCACCGTCCTCAACAGCAGCGGGTGACCGCCAACTGTGTGCAGAGCACTGGAATGAGTCTCAGGTGTTTACAGAGCGCACTGTACCGAGCCCCCGTGTGTGCAGAACGCTGAGCAGTTTCCCCACTGCATTCAGAGCACCTGCAGTGCGCAAAGGACTGTGCTAAGTGCTCAGAATCAATCCATCAATCAACCACTGGAATCTTTTTTTTTTAAGGTATTCGTTAAGCAGTCGCTATATGCCAAGTACTGTTCTAAGCGCTGCGGTAGATCCAAGCTAATCAGATCGGACAGTCCAAGTCCCACGGGCTCACAGTGTCAATCCCCATCGTACAGATGAGGTAACTGAGGCACAGAGAAGGGACGCGACTTGCCCGGGGTCACGCTGCAGACGAGCGGCGGAGCAGGGATCAGAACCCAGGTCCTCCGACTCCCAGGCGCGTGCTCTAACCACTAGACCATCGCACTGAGAGTCAGAACTGAGAGTCAAGGGGTCAAAACCTCACCCACTTGGGAGCCTCAAGGGGCAGTTGAAAAAGAATAATTTTGAAGCAAAAATCAAATGTCTTCATAACTAAGTAAATCAGTTGACCGGTAGAGTAGGTCGTAAGCTCCCGAAGGCAGGGACTGTGTCTAAATTCTGCTGTGCTCCCCCAAGTGCTCAGTACAGATCTCTGTACGGAGTAGACGCTCAATCGATACCTTTTATCGAGGGTTGGCAGGAGGCTAAGATGACAGGCAGATTGATTTGTTCCACTTCTCTCGACCCAAACTCAAGTGCTTCAGCTCAAAAACTCCCCCTAAATTCCTCCCCGACGATTCCCATCCAGTTCAGGGACCCATCGGGGCTCGCTAGCGAGGGGCAAATTTAAACCGAAAGTCATTTACCTCATGGTTGCATGTGGATATTGCATCCAGATAGATTTAATATATCAATAGAGGCAGGCAGCGCTGAGTGCAGAATCAAATTACCCTTCTGCCTGTTGGGACTTCAACATCTGCCTCGGCGTAAATTGATTGGAGAGCGTTTGGCCATCAAAAGCTCTTTGTCTGGGTGGGACTGGGTGAAACAGCTGACAAGTAGCCATCAGATATGGTAGCGAGACAGCTGCGTGATGGGAGTTTGACAGCTGACTTCATTAGAGTCCCTAGGATACACGCTGGAATGGATTTGTTCTTTAATTGAGATGGGCCAGGAAATAGTCCGGAGACGGGGTGGGAATGAAAACAGAGCCTTTTTATGCCACGGCCGCGGTCCAAGGATGGGGGGAGGGGAAGAGGTGGCCAAGCAGAAATCGTCACCGCAACTGGAGGGAGAAATTCAGGTGGTCTTTAGCTCTGAATTCCTTAACCTCCTGAGGACGAAAAAACTGGCGTCTGCCCCGCTCTCAAGAAAATAAAAGTTGTATATCATCGGGGGGGGGGGGGGGGAGGGGGGGGGCTGTGACCTCTAAGACTGATGATGATGGGATTTATTAAGCATTTTTTAACGGTATGTGGTAAGTGCTTACTGTGCGTCAAGCGCTGTTCTAAGCTCGAAGCGCCGGGGTAGGACCGAGAGATCCACTGTTGGAGAATGAGGGAGAAGAGGTATTGAATTGCTGCCGTACAGATGAGGACGCTAAGTTGCAGGGGAGTTAAGAGACGGAGGTGGAGATAGAGGGACAGAGATGGAGACGGAGACAAGTGGGGGTGAAATCCACCTAATTAAAGTCCCTCTGACAAAGCCACCAGGTGCGCCTTGCTTTTCAACTATTCAGAGGCCTTCCCCGATTAAATCCTCCTTTTCCCAACCTCCTTTCCCTTCTGCGTCATCTGGGCGCTTGGATGCTTAGGCTCTGGCCATTTGGTATTCGCCCCACGCCACTAATGTACAAATCCATAATTTATTTATTTATATCAACGTCTACTCTGCATTAGCCTTTTCAGCCACACACACGGGTAAAATTCACCCTCGGGGTGTTCTTCTTCAAGTACGAAGGACAACTTTATATATGATTGATTGCTTTGAATGATTGATTATTCTGAACTCAGGCAACGCACGTTGCCCAGTATGTCCTACGCCAAAAAAGTCACCGTCGCTTGAATAGTCGCTTGGGTACGTGACCCATCAGAGGGCTGGGATCTGCACGGAAAAGACACCGTTCGCTGAGACCCTGGGATGGCCGTGGGTGGACTGGATAAAAATGAAACCCACGATTCGCCCAGGGGTTCGTGCCAGCGTCACAGAAGTCAGAGGGTGGATCAAGAACCACAATCCCGGGGCACCCTGCCAGGGCAACCTGGCAATTTATAGATCTGGGCAAAATTTGCCTCGGGCTTGCCAAACCCACACAAACATTGCAGTGGGGCACAACCACAGCCCCACCGTTTCGTCACAGTTCCTTTACTTTGTTGGCGGAACCGGAGAGAAAGAAAGGAAAATGGAAAAAGCCAGGTCAGAGTTTATTCCTGGAAACAAGAGACGGAAACTGTGTAAATTCCAATATTCTTCTGAACTCTGACCCGGGCCTTATGAATATTAAAGGAGAATACTTATATTAGTTTCGTATATGCTCATGTGACATCATTTAGGCAACGATCTATATGATTGTATATTTCTGCCTCTCTCTTTCTGTCCCTAGGAACATTTTTTTAAGGGCAATTTATTAGGCGCTTACCATGTGCCGGACGCTGTACTATGTGCTGGACTAGATGCAAGCTGGTGAGTTTGGACGCAATCCATGACCCAGACAGAGAGCGCAGTTTTAATCCCCATTTTACAGATGCGGTGACCGAGGCCCAGAAAAGTGAAGTGACTTCCCCGAGATCACGCAGCAGACTAGTAGCAGAGCCAGGATTAGAACCCAAATCCTTCTGACTTCCAGCCTGTGCTCTATCCACTAGGCAACGCTGCTTCTCATGTTCGGAAACTACCGGAAAGAGCGCGGGCCAGGGGTCAGATCACTTGGATTCTAGTGGCCGCTCTGCCACTGGGCTGCTGCGTGACCTTGGGCAAATTACTTAACCCCTCTGAGTTGCAAGATACAGTCCCTGCCTTCGAGGGGCTTACACTCTATTGTTTGGGATCTTATAATAGGGTTAGAAGGCATGATCCCTGTCCTCGAGGAGCTTCTAGTCTACTCCCAGTGGACAGCACTGTACTAAGGATTGGGAGATTACAGTAGAATTAGAAGACGCAGTCTCTGCCCTTGAGGAGCTCACGGTCCAGTGGGAGGGACAAACCCAGTGCCATTTGCAGCCGGAAGAAGGAGAAAGGAAGAACGGATGCGGAGACAACTGACGAGGAAATAACGAGACGATTTCCCGGTGTGATCTGCAGACAGACGAGGGGAAAGGAAGATTGGATGCGAAGACTACTAACTGCCGAAATACCCACTCCTTCTCTGGGGCGAGATGTGGCTCCACCGCGGGGCTGTTTCCACACGACTCGTCGCTCCACGCCGGGAACGGATGGAAAGATGGCAAATTCGCCCACTGCAGGGCCTGGTGTCTTTGCAAACCTGCCTCTCTGTCTCCGACGTGGAGCGGAAGCAGCACGGCCTAATGGGTAGAGCGCAGGACTGGGGGTTCTAAACCCGGCTCTGCCACTTGTCGGACGTGTGACCCTGGGCCAGTCACTTCCCTTCCCTCATCTGTAAAATGGGAATTAATACCGTGAGCCCCATGTGGGACGTGGACCGTGTCCAACCTGATCAGTTTTTTATCTACCCCAGAGCTTGGAACAGTGTCTGGCACATACTAAGCGCTTAACAAACACCATCATCGTCAGGTCTTCCCCAGGCATTCATCTGAGGCAGCCCCCTGTCTGTTGTACAGCCAGAATGGGTGGTCTTCACTCAACAGTGGGCTTCAGTGCCCTGTGAAAACATCTGTTGTGCCTGTCTGCTGCCCGCACCTGCCCTATTTCCCATGGCTGACTCCCAGGCAACTCTTTCTCTCTCCTTTCCTCTCCCGTATTCCCCCTCTCTTTCCTTTCCTTCCTCTCTTTTTCTTCTTTTCATTCTTTTTCTCTCTCTCTCTCTCTCTTCCTCTCTTTTTCTTTCTTTTCTCTCTTCTCTCTCGCTCCCTCCCACCTGCTTTGCCCTCCGGGGGCTAGGCCAGCTAGGCTGCGTCGGGGGAGACCTGCCTCAGGTCTGCCTCGGCCCGGATGAGCTGGCCGTTCTCCAGAAACAGGCATCGGAGCAAAATCCCGACAAGCCGTGGCCATTGCTCCCTAAAGCCAAAGGATTGAAGCTCAAGACTGATATCCAGACCTGCTCTGATCCTCTTATGCCTGTTGCCCGCTTAGCGATACACAGTTGGTGGGGCACGAAGTGTGTGGTCTTTTTTTTTTTTTAGGGTATCTGCTAAACTCTTAGTATGTGCCAGGGTGGAGCAGGAAGTGAGTCGTCTTTTTTTGTGTTTAGGGTATTGGTTAAACGCTATATGTCGGGCACTGTACCGAGCACTAGCGGAGGTACAAACTAATCAGTATGGGCAAGGTCCAGGTCCCAAGTGAGGCTCACAATCTTAATCCCCATTTTACGGATGAGGGAACCGAGGCACTGAGAAGTGAAGTGACTTGCCAAGGCCACACAAAAGACAAGGGGTGGAGCTAGGGTTAGATCCTCTGAATCCTCTAAGAGGCCTTCCCTGACTAAGCTCTCCTTTCTTCTTCTCCCACTCCCTTCTGCTTCACCGTGACTTGCTCCCTTTATTCATCCCCCCTCCCGGCCCCACGGCACTTATGTCCGTATCCGTCATTTATTATTTCTATTAATATCTGTCTCCCCCGCTAGACTGTAAGCTCGTGGTGGGCACGGGATGTGTCTATTTACTGTTATATTGTACTCCCCCAACTACGTAGAACAGTGCTCTGGTTTAATGGAAAGGGCCCGGACTTGGGAGTCAGAGGACGTGGGTTCTAATCCCGTCTCCACCACTCGTCTTCCGTATGACCTTGGGCAAGCTACTAAACTTCTCTGTGCCTCAGTTACCTCGTCTGTAAAATGGGGATCAAGACTGTGAGCCCCACGTGGGACGATCTGATCACCTAGCATCTACCCCCGTGCTTAGAACATAGTAAGCGCTTAACAAATACCGTAATATACATATTAATACTCAATAAACACGATTCAGTGATTGAATAAATGAACTTCCAGGCCCGTGTTGTTTCCACTAAGCCTCATGGCTTCTCAGCAGAAGGAGTCTTTGTGGAAGGGTTGGCAGTGGGCGGGGGAGTGGTCCTGGATTAGGTGGGGAGGTTTGCCCAGAGATGCCCAGGGGTCCTGGGAGGATCGAATGACACCCAGAGTCACAAGACAGAACATCCTCTCCTCCTTGGGAATCGAGCATTCGGTGATATTTTTTGAGGACTTACACGGTGGGCAGCACACTGAATTTAGCAGCTGGGAGAGGGAAATATTTTTGTGGCAGTTACTGAACATTTTACACAATGTGCAGTGCACTGAATTTAGCACTTGGGGGAGTATTATATTTTAGTGTTATCAACTGAGCACGCACCGTGTGCAGTACACGGAATTTAGGAATCAATCAATTGCACTTACTAAGTGCTTGCTGTACTTGGGAGAATACAATGTAACGTGGTTGGAAGGCACGTTCCCTGCCCACACTGAGTTTACAGTCTCCAGAAAGTCTTTTTTTTTTTTGTCATCAGCTAGTCTACCATCCTCCATCCTTTGAACTCTGCTCTGCACCTAGCCAAACAGTCTCTCCCGCTCTCTTTTCTCTCTCCCTATCTCTCTTCCTCCTCCCTTTTCTCTCTGTCTCTCCCTTCCTATCTCTGTCTCGTCTTCTCTCTCTCTCCCCCCCCCTTCTCTCTTTTTCTCTCTCTGGCTCTCCACCCTGTCCCTCTCTTCCTCTCTCTGGCTCGCTCCGTCTTCCCTTCTCTCCACATGATATCAATTTTCCTGGGTCTGGGATTTCCAAGGTATTTGAGATTGTCTGAACAACTGTGAATTTCTCCCCGACTCCTCCACCATTAACCCCAATTGACCCCCCCGACCCCCGCTAGACACTCCGCGGATCAGAGCTCGCGCCTGCGAGTGCAACATGAACGGTGAGATTTGGCCAAACCCCAAATCTAACCATTTTAAATAGCAAAGTCTCCCTCACGCTTTCCTTTCGAATAATTCTTCAAGCATGGAGGGCAGTGAGAGCCCGCTGTTTTCTCCACATCTCAAGGAAGAGGTTTGCAGTCTGATCTTCACATTTCTCTTTGCCATCCTGGACCGTTCCTTTTTTTATTTGAATGGTATTTTTTAAGCTCTTATGTGGCAAGCACTGGTCCGAGTGCCGGGGTAGATCCAGGCTAATCCGGTTGGACACAGTCCCTGCCCCACACGGGGCTCACTGTCTTAATCCCCATTTTACAGATGAGGTAACTGAGGGACAGAGAAGTGAAGCCGCTTGCCCGAGGTCATACAGCGGGCGAGTGGCAGAGTCAGGATTAGAACCCAGGTTCGCAGACTCCCAGATCCGTGCTCTTTCCACTGGGTCATGCTGCTTCTCCCTTGGGAGAGTAGACAATAGAGTAAGTAGATACAACCCTTGTTCCTCAGGAAGCTTTCAAAAACCATGGTTTATTCACGGGAGGGTGCATTTTGGAGCTATTTTCTTCCCCCACCACAGAATCTGTGACCTTGCAAGATGCTGCAAAAACATTTCCAGAAAGCCCATAATTTGTTTTCAAGTGGTAACGGCCCAGTGTGTTCAACGATACAGGAAGCCAGGCCTCTGGGGTCACTGTGGGCCGGCTGGCTGGTGAGAGAAAGTGGTTGCCTCAACAATAACGGCCCCCCACTTTTCAGGTGTCTGTAAGTCAGCCAGTGAAAGCACAAAATACTCTCTCAGCCCATTCCGGTGCCCAAATCAGAGAGTAACCCATTTGAGCCGGGCTGATGGAGGAGAGAGAAAATGAAAGCGCAGTGGGCTTTTTTGTGGGCTACTGCCGCTCCTAGGTATGATCCTGATGTTTCCCGGGAAACACAGCTGACCCAATTTTTCCCCTGGGGTGGAGAAGCGTGCGGTTGAGTGGATAAATCCAGATAGCTTATGTAACCCTTGGGAAGGCTGACTGTGTTCTGGTGTAGACTGGACCATCCGGGATTTCTGTAAAGTCAGCCTGGACAATTTTAGAAAAATAAACAAACGTTCCAGAATTCACATAGTTCGGGCCAAGCTGCCCCAGCATAACCTAATGGAAAGAGCCCGGGCCCGAGAGTCAGAGGATTCTGGATTTGAATCCCGGTACTGCCCCCGTTTGCCTGCTGTGTGACCTTGGGCAAACCACTTAACTTCACTATGCCTCAATTTCCTCATCTGTAAAACTGGGAATCAATTCCGGTTGTCCCTCCTCCTTCAACTGGGAGTCCCACGTCGGGCAGAGACTGTGTCTGACCCGATCGTGTTGTATCTCAGTACAGGGCTTGGCACAGAGTAGGTGCTCAACAGATGCCGCAATTATTATTTTACTGCATCCCGGATCGACCTCGGGGCATATTCTTATCCATCTTGGTTTTCCCTTAGTGGAAAGGGAAGGTTTACCAGCTTGGAATGGTAGTCCAGGGATAGTGGTTTCAACAGTAAAAGTTCCAGTCAGCAGCCCAACAGATCTTCATGAGGGTGTGGGATGCTTGACCTTGCTCCTTTTCTGGCCCCCATGGTGGGGCTGGGAGGACCCCTCCTCACCCCTCAACCAGGGTGTAGGGCAAGAGGGGGCACCGCAGGAGAGGGCATCAGCTTGGAACAGGGTCAGCCCCCGGCCAGGGGCTCCGCCATCCTGACCTCAGCCCATTTATCGCCCACGGGAGGATGTGAGTTCACTGCTTGGTCGCTTTTTTTTTGTTTTAAATGGTATTTGTTAAACGCTTACTACGTTTCAGGCACTGTACCGAGTGCTGAGGTAGATACCACCACCGTCATCAACGGTGCTTATCGAGAACTTGACTGTATGCAGAGCACAGTACTAAACACAGGGGAGAGTCAGGACAATGGAGTTGGTAGACAGGCTCCCTGCCCACAGCGAGCTTACAATGAGTCTAGAGGGTAGTTCACATCTCCATTTTGGCCTCCTTGTCCCATCGTTATGGGACTCGGGAGCAAAGATTTCTAACTTCACAAGTCTCTCGCTGAACACGCCTCATCTGAACATCGTCTCATTGGTCTATCTGCTCAGGCCACGCACGCTTGCAGAGAAACGGGCCTCAAGAGAGCCGCCCCCAACCTGCCACTGGTCAGTCTATTTCTGAGTTTTTCGTTAATAATAATAATAGTTAAGCACTTACTCTTTGTCTAAGCACCGAGTAGATACAAGGTAATCCGGTTGGACACAGTCCATGTCCCGCACGGGGCTCAGAGTCTCAATCCCCCTTTTACAGATGAGATAACTGAGGCCCAGAGAAGTGAAGTGACTTGCCCATGTCCCATAGCAGACAAGTGGCAGAGCTGGGATTAGAATCCAGGTCCCAAGTCTGGGCTCTATCCACTAGTTCACGCCGCTTCCATTTTCAAGAAGACTGTCGGCATGATTGGCCACGATCGCTTCAACCAACTCGCGTCGACTTTGGTTCGTAGCACCACGATGGCCTGGAATCAGCGCTAACCCAGTACCTTTTGTACAACCAACCGGGAAAAGCCAACGGAATTAACATCCAATCAGTCGATCAACAGTACCGATCGAGCTCCTGCTGTGCCAAGAGCTCTGCTCTGAGCTCGGGGGGGGAGTCCAACAAGGTTAGAAAGAGCTTACAGTCTACTCTGTAGAGTACTGAGCACTCGGGAGAGGACACTAGAGTCCCTGCCCTCAAGGAGCGTCCAATACAAAGCGTTTAGGAAAACACAAGAGAGTTAGTAGACACGATTCCTGCTAGGCATGGTCCCTGCCCTCAAGGAGCTTCCAGTCTACTATACGAAGAGCTCTGTACTAAGCGTTTAGGAGAACAGAGTAGAATTGGGAGACAGGATTCCATGCTAGACCTCCCAGCCACGTCCCCTGACAAGTCCAGCGGCGGGGGGTGGGGGCGAGGTGTCTTTCTGCCTCTGCCCATCGGATGTTTCCGTGATCGTAGCCGGTACTCTGAAATCGGCACACCTCTGAACCCCAGCATCCTAACCCGACCGGCCCAATCTCGGCCCCGGCCTTGACTCGGGTTATATACTTTGTCGTAGAGCTGTTGGTGTAAAAACCTCTCCAGACGTTACAATGAAAACAGTCCCAGAAAGCGGGGGCGGGGGGTGCCGGAGGAGGATGGGTGCAGAAAAGCCATCTCCACTGAGCTCGACTATCAGCGGGGCCCAAATTACCTCTTATTAGCATTTATTTTACAAAAGAGGCAGGGTATAATTTGGTGATAGATTCAGATTTGGAGAGACACTATAATCACCCTCCTGAAGTGTTCTGCTTCAAGTATATGGCTGTTATTTTTTGTAATTATATCCCCCCCTCCCCGCCACCGTCTGTGTCGTCTTCCACTTTTGCTTCATGTAGTCTCTCTCCCTCCGTCTCTATTTCCCAAGACCCCCCTCCGCAAGCCCTCCTCCCTTCTCCTTCTGCAGCCCCTTGCCTTTTCTCTCCCGGGGTCTCTCTGAATAATGCAGCGGCTGCGTTGAGTAGCCCGGATGGCACTGAGATTTAGGACCGGGGCCGCCGAGCACGTACTGGGGGAGGAGGAGCAGGAGAGGGGCGGCGAACGTCAGCCCCGGTCACGAAGACCGGTCTGACCGCTGGCCAGGACCGACGGGATCCCCGGGGACAACTGATCGGACACGCTTTCTCGGAACAAGGCTCAGGCTCCGGCGGCTCCCCCGCTGGGATGTGTCTCTTTCGGAGCCGGGATTAGAACCCAGGTCCTTCCTACTCCCAGGCCCCTGCTCTGTCCACTGCTGCTTCTCACCCGCAGTTCTCTGTCATCTTGGAGAAGTCAATCGATACTAATAATAATGATAATGACGAACACCGTTCTAAGCGTGGGGTTATCAGGTTGTTCCTCTTGGGACTCGGAGTCTTCATCCCCCTTTTACAGATGAGGTCACTGAGGCCCAGAGAACTTAAGTGACTTGCCCAAAGTCCCACAGCTGACAAGTGGCGGAGCGGGGATTAGAACCCACGACCTCCGACTCCCGAGCCCGGGCTCTTTCCACCGAGCCGCGCTGCTTCTAATCGATCTCTCTAGGTCAGTGGATCGATCTTTCGTATTTATTGAGCACTTACTGGGTGCAGAGCACTGTACTAAGCACTCGGGAGAGTACAGTTTTGCCGAGTTGGCCAACACATCCCCTGCCCAAGTGACCTTAGAGTCTAGAGGACGAATTTACAGTCTAGTGGTCTTAGTTTCCTCAGGTTTGGTTACCTTACAGTGCTTGGCTTCTAATCATTAATAATCCTCCTCCTCTTCCTCCTCCTCCTCCTCTTGGCGTCCAGTACAGCTCTCTGCACATAGTCAGCGTCCAGAGGTACCCACCCACGTGCACAGGTGAAGCAGAAGGGAGAGCGAATAGGAGGGGGAAAAGGGAGCTGAGGCAGGGAAGACCTCCTGGAGGAGAGAGGATTTTGAAGATTCTCCCTCAGAAAATTTGCTCCAGAGAAGCAGCGCGGCCCCGTGGAGAGGGAGCAAGCTTGGGAATCGGAGCACCTGGGGTTCGAATCCCGGCTCCGCCCACGTCTGCCGTGTGACCTTGGCCAAATCACTTACCTTCTCTGGGCCTCTGTTACCCCATCTGTAAAATGGGGATCAAATCCTACTCCCTACCATTTCAACCGTGAACCCCAAGTGGGACTGTCTCTATCCTTATTACCTGGTTTCTATCCCAGTGCTTCGAACGGAACAGTGGTCGGCACACAATACCATAATATATATAATATATCTTGATCTTGATTCTATTTATTGCCATCGTTCTCGTCTGTCCGTCTCCCCCGATTAGACCGTAAGCCCGTCAGAGGGCAGGGACTGTCTATCTGGTACCGATTTGTACATTCCAAGCGCTTAGTACAGTGCTCTGCACAGAGTATGTGCTCGATAAATACTATCGAATGAATGAACAATATACATATTTAGATAGCTACAGTGTGTGGTACATAGTAAGCGCTTAAATACCATCATCATCATCATCTATCTCTGTGAGTTCACCGTGGGCAGGGCACGTGTCTGTTCGTCGTTCTATTGTCCTCTCCCAAGAGCTTAGTACAGCGCTCTGCACACGGTAAGCGCTCAATAAATACGACTGAATGAAATGCGATCGAAGGAATCCTTAGATTCCGGAGGCGGGTCGGGACCAGATGCCTGGGACCCGGTCCCCGTCCTCTTCCTTCCAAAGTCCCACAGCCGACAAGTGGCGGAGCCGGAAAGAGCCCGCGCTTGGGAGCCAGAGGTCATGGGTTCGAATCCAGACTCCGCCACTCGTCGGCTGTGTGACCGTGGGCAAGTCACTTCACCGGGCCTCGGTTACCTCATCTGTAAAATGGGGATTGACTGTGAGCCTCGCGCGGGACAACCTGATGACCCTGTATCTACCTCAGCGCTTAGAACGGTGCTCTGCACAGAGTAAGCGCTGAACAAATACCAACAATTCCTTCCAGAACAACACACGCTCTCCCCTCTTTTCCTTTCTCTCTCAGCGGGAGAACTCAGCTAGGGAGAGAGCCGGGCTCCTTTCACCACCGGGAAGGACTCCCAGGACCCTGCTGGAGTGTGAACAATGGAATATTCCCTTTTTATTTCATCTTCCATCTTCTGAATCCTTAAATGGTTCTAACACCCGGTGAACACAGAGATAAACTGCTGTTCAGATAATTCACTGTCAAAAATATTGAGCATCCTTTAGTCGGATGGCAGTGGTAATGGTCTTTTCAAGTGCTGCTGAACAAAAGCTGAGCCTATCAAGATTTTTTGGCAGGCTCGGCGGTAACTTGTCATGTTATATATTGCAGAAGCGCGATGCGGGATCAGAATAAATCATCTTACGAGGCTCAGGGGTGCTTCTGGTGTGGGGGGCGGGGGGCCGCGGGGGGAGCGTGGTGAGCAACACGGTGGTCCGACAGAAGATGGCAGCATTTTAACGCGTCTCCCGTGACAAACGTCGCCCCTTGGTCGACATTTTTTGGAGCCAACTGCCTCATGCTGATTTTTGCAAAACCTGGAGTGGTTTCCGCGGCTCGGGTTCCAGAGGGGCCTCGCCCATCACCGTAGGTGTGAGGAGAGAGGACGCAGCCTTCACCGTGAGGTTTCGGCTTCCTCCCGGGTGCAAACCTTGGACTTTTCGTGCTCCCACCCTCCTCCTCGCCACGGTATTCGTCAAGCGCTTCCTCTAGGTCGAATGCTGCTCCAAGCATGGGGGTAGAGATGAGTTAATTAGGTGGGACACCGTCTTAATTAAGTAGGACACAGTCCCTGTCCCACTGTCGAGGTAGAAGGGGGAACGGGAGAATTGCGGTCCAGAGAAGTGACTTGCCCGGGGTCACACGCAAGCAGTTGGCCGAGCGGGTTTAGAACCCAGGTCCTCCGACTCCCAGGCCTCCACTAGGTCATGCTCCTTCTCCTTATGCTTATAATAGTAATAATAATAGAGAAGCAGCGTGGCCTAGTGGAAAGAGCCCGGGCTTGGGAGTCAGAGGTCGTGGGTTCTAATCCCGGCTCCACCGCTTGTCAGCTGTGTGACTTTGGACAAGTCACTTCGCTTCTCTGGGTCTCAGTGACCTCATCTGGAAAATGGGGCTTAAGACTGTGAGCCCCACGTGGGACGACCTGATGACCTCGTATCTACCCCAGTGCTTGGCGCGTAGTAAGCGCTTAAAAATACCGTCATTATTATTACCATAGGCTCTGTTAAGCACTTTCTAGTTTGGCAAAGGTTGGAGTAGGTACAGCATCATCAGATCAGACACAATCCCTGAGGCAAATGGGACTACTAGTCTGAGGGGGAGGGAGGAACAGGTATTTAATCCCCTTCTTACAGATGAGGAAACTGAGGCACAGAAAAGTGAAATGACTTGCCCAAGTCCAAACAACAGGCGAATGGTGGAGCTGGGATTAGAAGCCGGGTCTCCTGACTCTCGGTGTCACGCTCTTTCACTAAATTTATTTGGCCATTTCATCCCGTCCTATTTAACCACGATCTCCTATTTCCTTGTTCTTCCTCCTGCTCCCACTATTTGTAAATCATCTTTGTTTCCAGTTAGATTGGAAATTCCTTGAGTGGCAGGGACAAGTGTCTTGCCGGTGCTCTACTCTCCCAAGTGCTAAATAGAGGACAAGGGGACTATTTATTGAGCACCCACTGGAGGCAGTGCACTGTACTACCAGCACATGGAACAGTGTTTGGCACACAGTAAGTGCTTAACAAATACCATCATCACGATAATTACAGATTTATATTATATAATTATATGTATATGTTATATATAATAAGAGAAGCAGCGTGGCTCAGCGGAAAGAGCCCAGGCTTGGGAGTCAGAGGTCATGGGTTCTAATCGTGGCTCCGCCGCTTGTCAGCTGTGTGACTTTGGGCAAGTCACTTAACTTCTCTGTGCCTCGGTTGCCTCATCTGTAAAATGGGGAGTAAGACAGCGAGCCCCACGTGGGACAACCTGATTCCCTTGTATCTACCCCAGCTCTTAGAACAGTGCTTTGCACATAGTAAGCGCTTAACAAATGCCATCATTATGATCATAATTATCTCCCTTATACATACCCCGCACCCAGAAGGCATTTGATAAATACTGCCGATGGACGGAAGTCCTCGGGAGGGATTTCAGTGAAGTTTGCTCTCCAGCGCACATTGGGAGAAAGATATTTGGTCCTGGTTTCAGTGAGCACTCTTCCCTCAGTGCCCTGTGGAAACAGCCAAATCCCTGCCCACTCTGGGAATCCTTTTGGAGAATTCAAAGTGGAAGTCCCCGAGAGACAGATGTGTAAACCATCTAGGTCGATAGGCAAGGAGAAGTTCGGGAATGGCCGAGGAGGCCCTGAAACGAAGCCCTCCCGAAAAAACAATCTGCACGGGCGAAATATGCACCTTTCACTGCTCAGATCCCGCTTAATTTCCTACATGGTCCCGGTCCCCGGACTTTGAATCGCCGCTTCTGTATCGCCCAGATCCATTAGCTTCTCGTCTGTAAGAGTGGCCCTCACGAAATTAATCTCATCTAAATTTGACATAAATAATCTAGGCTGACAATTTCGCCAAATCACTTAACCGAGGATTGACCTTCACAAGGGGAAAAGCAAATTTTAGCTCAATCCAGTCAACGGACGACGGACAGCCATCGATGACAGTGGAAGAGACTATTTATATCGCCTCAGGGATGGGTTAAATCGATCAGTGGAGCTCTTGCTGGGTGCAGAACACTGTACTAAGTGCTTGGGAGAGTATGCTATAACAGAGGTGGTAAAAGGCATGATCCTTAGTGGCTTGGGATCTTTTCACTAAATCACGCTTCTTCTCCGTAAATGATTTTAGCGCCCGTCTCCCCGGGTAGACTGTAAGCTCCGGAAGGTCCCTGAAGGAAGTATTACGTCTACTAGCTCCGCCTTACTCTCCCAAACATTTAGTCCAGTGCTTTGCAGCCCGAAGATGCTCCGCAAATACTACTGATAAATACACTGACACGGATTTGTGCCCGAAGCGTCAGAGAGGACCACCGCCTCGAGAGAGGGGTGGCGGGAGCCAACTGAAAAACCACCTCCACAAGTCAATTTTTCCTTGGCTCGGGAATATGGGGGATCCGGGTTTGAGTCTCAGAGACGGGACTGTCAGAAGAGAAGATGGTGTCGGGAGGGTGAAAAACGAGCCCTTCTCTCCCAAGACCTTTTGGCTCCCTTCTGAGTAAGCGTGTTTGACAATGCCGAATTTGATTTTTAGGGTCGATGGCTCAGTGCCCGGAAGAGCTGGCTGTTAGTAGGGAGAGACTGGATTTGGAGTTATGAGGTCAGAGAGGAGGAGTTGTGACGGAAACGGCAGCGATCGAAAGACATCTGTTATGAAGGGCGGCGTTTCTCAGAGATCCTTAACGAGATCGGAACTCCCACGTGAAGTTTCCTTGGGCGTACGTGGCATCCTCTAGACTGTAAGCTCGATGCAGGGAATGTGTCTGTTTATTGTTGCATTGTACTCTCCCAAGCGCTCAGTACAGTGTTCTGCACACAGTAAGCGTTCAGTAATTACCGTTGACTGACTACATGGGGGAAACCATCGCCCAAAACGCCACAACCAATATCTCCAATGGGACGCTTTTCAGCAGAATAATAGCGATGGTATTTGTTAAGTGCTTACAGTGTGCCAGGCACTGTACTAAGCATGAGGTAGATAAAAGATAATCAGGTTAGACACAGTCCCTAGCCCACACGGGGCTCACGGTCTTCATCCCCATTTAACCGACGAGGTGAGGTGAGAGAGGCACAGAGAGGTGAAGTCACACAGGACACAAGTGACGGAGTCAGGATTAGAACTCAGGTCCTTCTGACTCCCAATCCCACCCTCTATCCACTAGACCTCGTGCCTTCTCGATTTCCACCATGGTTCTCCTCGTTTGAATTTCTTGGTTCAAATCAAGTTATTTTTAGAAGCATCGCAGTACAGGAAGGTCTGTAAAACCCGATTAATTGTCACTCCTTCTGCTTCCACGTCTTACAGATTGCTAAATTGATTTTTTTAATGTTTGGGGTTTTTTTTCCCCAGTTCCTTCATCAGTTGACACCTGCTCTGACAGATTTTTCCCTCCAAGGAAACTTTTTTTTTTTAATTTGGCAGAAACGGGACGAAAGGAGAAAATGGCTCGTCGGCCGTGGCCCGTGGGCATACTCTCTGAAAGCACAAATGGGCGCGGAATGGCAGGGAGGGTGTCGGGCACTGAGAAAATCACTGACCGGGTGGGGAAGCAGCTACGACAGAGATTGTTTATTGAGCGAGGGCCACGATCTGCTTAGCTCCACCGATCTAGGGTAAGTCACCCGTGAGGCGGAGATACCTGCCTCAGAGAGATAAAGAAGGCCTGGCGCGAGCAGGCGGAGATTATTAATTCCAGGGACTAGCTGATTGCACATGTCTGGGGCTGGCTTTAGACAAATCCCGAAGTACCAGGTCGAAAGGAAAATCAAGATACGTGGCTATTCCCAGCCAATGAGACTCTCCGTAACGGGAGCAAGGGAAACGGAAGAATTTAGGTGGGGGGGGGGTCTTACTTTATTGTTTGAATTTGTTTGCCATGCATCTCACAGGAGGCGGTGTGGACTATAATAATAATGTTGGTATTTGTTCAGCACTTACCATGTGCAGAGCACTGTTCTAAGCTCTGGGGGAGATACAGGGTCATCAGGTTGTCCCACGTGGGGCTCACGGACTTAATCCCCATTTTCCAGATGAGGGAACTGAGGCACAGAGAAGTGAAGTGACTTGCCCAAAGTCACACAGCTGACGAGGGGCAGAGCCGGGATTCGAACCCATGACCTCTGACTCCCAAGCCCGTGCTCTTTCCACTGAGCCACGGGAAAGAACACAGGACCGGGAGTCAGGAGACGCGGACTCTAATCCCGGCTCTGCCACTTGCCTGTTTTGAGACCCGAGGCAAGTCCCTTAACTTCTCCGCGTTTCAATTTCCTCATCTGTAAATATGGGGATTTGATACCTCTTCTCCCTCCCACATAAACAGAGAAGCAGCGTGGCTCAGTGGAACGAGCACGGGCTTTGGAGTCAGGGCTCGTGAGTTCGAATCCCAGCTCTGCCACTTGTCGGCTGTGTGACTGTGGGCGAGTCACTTAACTTCTCTGTGCCTCAGTTCCCTCATCTGTAAAATGGGGATTAAGACTGTGAGCCCCACGTGGGACGACCTGATTCCCCTATGTCTACCCCAGCGCTTAGAACAGTGCTCGGCACATAGTAAGCGCTTAACAAATACCAACATTATTATAAACGGCGAGCCCCAGTGGGTCAGGGACTGGGTCGGACCTGATTTATCTTGGATCTGACCCAGCACTTGGACATACTAGAGGGTTAGCAAGTACCATCATTCTTATTTTCGGCAGGTCTTGCCTGCGGCTTTTTGAACTTTTTAATGGTGTTTGTTAAGCACTTATTATATGCCGGGCACTGTAGAAAGCTCTGGAGTAGATACAGGGTAATCCAGTGGTGTCCCTGTCTCACAGTCCTAATCCTCATTTTACAGATGAGGTAGCCAAGGTACAGAGAAGTGAAATGAATTGCCCCAGGTCACACAGCAGACAAGTGGTGGAACTGGAATTAGAACGCAAGTCTTGCTGAATCTCAGGTCCGGGGTCTTTCCGCTAGGCCACCCCGCTTCTTCGTTCCCGCGGCGAGTAGACAACCGGGACCCAACCTACGAAGGTTGAATAAAAGACTGTCCCTGCCCACCTGGACCTCACAATCTAATACTAAGAAGAACTCTTGCTGTGTGCCAAACCCTGAACTAAGCCCTGGGAGAGACACAAAATCATAAGTCTGATCCAGACCCTACCTCATTCAGGACTCACAGTTTAAGGGGATGGCAAAAGATGAGAAGCAGCGTGCCCGGTGGATACAGCCGGGGACTGGGAATGAGGAGAACCTGGGTTCTAATCCCGGACTCTGCCACTTGTCTGCTGCGTGACCTTGGGCACTTCGTTTGCCTGGGCCTCGGTGACCTCATCTGTAAAATGGGGATGAAGACGGCGAGCCCAGTGTGGGACACGGACCCTCTCTTGTAACTACCCCAGTTTTTAGTACAGAGCGTGGCACCCAGTAAGTGCTTAACAAATACCACCGGGGAAAAAAAAAAAGCCCAGCTTCCAGACCATCCAAGCTGTAACTGTAATCATTTTGAAGCCCAAAGTCAGGGCTGATTGGCAGAAGTCAGTCAGATCCATCAGTCAATCCCACCGGTTCCTCCTTTACAGACACACACACACACACACACTCTTTCTCTCCTTTTGAGTCCAACAGTCCAACTGTCCCGACCCCACGGAGACAGGGTTCTCTCTCAGCCGAACAAAGGGAGGGAGAGGTGGGTCAGAGGGGTCAGACTTCCTGCAATAGGAAACTGTTCTGGAAGGAATTGTGCAGTCATTTGGCCCCCAGCAAAGTTAGAGCCAGGACCTGGGTTTTCATGGTGTAAAAAGAAACAGATCCAGGCCCGCAGAAGGAATCTCAATCTCCCCTGCACCCCTCTTTGATTTGTTCGTATTATTTTTCATTTTGTTTGGAGACGTCTGATTTTTTTTTTTTTTCCAAAAAAGGATCTGGAAAGGCTCAAAGCTCAGAACCCAGGATGCCTGACCTTGAAGAAGGGATATTAAGTATTTAGAAGAGCGTAATGTGCTAGAAAAAGCAATTATAAACTATTTAAATGGCTCCTATCAGATCACCCTAAAACCACACTCACCAATCTCCATCCAGAATGGTTTAAGGAATCCCAGCCACAAGATTTAAAAGAATCTACTGTGGTGAGAGCGCGGTGGGTAATCCTTATCCCGAAGAGTAATCCGGAGTCCAGCTGGGACAGTGTGATTCCTCTTCGTTTTTGTCGGGGAAAGACAGCAAGGTAGGAAGGGGACATGAGCAGAGGAAGAATCGGAAAAGTGGTCACGGCATTGAATTGTCCTGAGCATCTACTGTGTGCAGAGCAGTAGATTGGACACCTCCTGTGTGTAGAGGGGCCGAACTGATCAGTTACTGTGTGCAGATCACTGAAGACAATCATCTGTAGGGAAAGTGGATGCCTTATCCTTATTTTCCAACCACTGAAAACAATCATCTGTAGGGAAAGCGGCCGCCTTATCCTTATTTTCCAAAGCTGGGAACCAGAGAGTCACAGGGAGGTTAGGTGACTTGCCTAAGGTCACAGAGCACACCAGAGGCTAGAACTCAGCTCTCCTGGCTGCCGGCCCCAGGCCGTTCTATCTCCCTTGTTCTTCTCGGTTTTTATGTTCCCGTGGTGGAGATCTGAGAGGAGGAACGGGCAAGCGGTCAATGAGAGGTAATGAAGCCTATCTCGGAAACAACGATAAAGCACGGGTCTTTAAGTGAATGCCAATTAAATGACTCTCTATGAATAGAGTGTTGCACTGAAGGGATCGCCGGCTTTGCCTTTCTTGACTGCAATCCTCTCGCTCCTATGCTCCGGCGAGTCGGTGACTCACTCTTGGAACCCTGAAATCTCTTCCTTGGCTCAGCCGTCTAGACAGACAACGGGAGTTATTCATAGGCAGAAGGGGAATCGCTCTTGAAGGACACCACCTGTTTTTGCATTTGTGTGTGCTGACAGAGTGGATTTTCATTAGCATTTCGGAGCGACCCCCCTATATCCCCCCCCCCCCAATACCACCCTCAAGGAGTGTCAACCCAATCTGGATTTGGGGGAGGGGAGGAGAAGCGCATTTCTCAGGACAGAAATTAAAAACCACCCCATTTCCCTCTTGTTGTTCCGACCTGAATCCTAAGCCAATGTAGAGTTCGAGGTCGTGAGAAAAATGATTGTGGTATTTTTTTAAAAGTACTTACTACGTCCCAGGCATTGTACTAAGCTCTGGGGTAGGTAAATATAAATCTATCAGTCCCTATTTTATATGGGGCTTACAGTCTAAGAGGGGGGAAGAACGGACACTTTATCTCCAATTCAAAGATGAGGTAACTGGGAAACACCGAGAGGTTAAGTGACTGGTCCGAGGTCACACTGCAGGCACACAGTGGAGTGGGATTTGAACCCAGGTCCTCTGACTCTCAAACCCGGGCTCTTACCACTAGGTCGCACTGGGCCACGGTAGTGGCTTATGCCATCTTAAAGGAATTAGTGGCTGGTGGTAGGAATGATTCGAGAGTAATAAAGAATTGTTGGACAAACCTGGGATTAGAAGCTGAGTCGGTAGAGGTGTTGTTAATTTGCATCAAACTATTGCAACTCCTAAAGATGTTGGCCTCCAGCTCTACTCTGGGGAAGAGAGAAGGCTAAACTTCGTTCCATTAAAATAATAATAATACAAAGAATTCCTACTGTGACATTTGTTAAAGCAGTTATGTAACAAACACCATAGTGAACACTGGAAAGATTAAAGATATTCAGGTATGGTCCAGCCCCTGTCCACACAGGCCTCCCAGTCTAAGGGAACAGATAGTTAATTCCTATTTTACAGATGAGGAAACTGAGGCACAGAGAAGAGGGGTGACTTGCCCAAGTTCACGCAACAGACTCCCAAGCTTGTGCTCTTTCCATTAGCTCACACTGAGACTCACGAAAACTGGCTCATCCCCTCACCATCCTAAGCCGTGCTTTCACATTTAGAGGTCATATTAAATTTAAAGCCAAACTGGTGATAGAAATGAATTTTGAGTCTCGGTGCTAGTGCGAGGCAGGCCATCTCAGGGCAAACCAGTAAACAGTCCAAACTTTTGGCAATTCAACATTTTGACAAACGCCACTCTCACTTGGACTGGGAGCACTACCTGTTCGGAGGAAGAACGGGAAATGTCAGAAGATAACGTTAGGTAAATAGATATGTCACTGCTATCATGATCGTCCTCTGACCCACTCCCGAGAGACTGGTTTATTTCATTTTCCCTCTAGACTGTAAGCTCGTTGTGGGCAGGGAACACGGCTAACAGTTCTGCCTTATTGTACTCTCCCATGTGCTTAGTCCAGAGCTCTGCACATAATAAGTGCTCAATAAATACAATTGATTTATTCACCTGTAGGCCCTGGCTACCCAATTAGGCTCCAGAGAATGGACTGATTAGCTATATTGTGAAACACCATATAGCCGAATTTGGAATTCATTTCTGTTTTGAGTCAATTTTTTTTATATTTATGCATTTACATTTAAAATAATCTGTGAATAAATGGTTTCACTTGAAATGACTCTTTATCATCCTCCACCGCTCTCGATTTTTTTCTCTCTCACTTGACTCTCTTTTCACGGGCTTAAGTGGTGCGAGAACAAACTCCACCATTCACGATCATTTATGGCAATCCCAGGGTACTGATATTCATATGGAGCGAATTTCACCCGTTCCACGGAGCAGGTACATTTTCCTCATCTTCATTTCTTTTTTTCTTATGGTATTTAAGTGCTTACTATGTGACAGGCACTGTCACAAGCAGACACGAGCTAATTGGGTTGGACACAGTTCCCGGCCCAAACTGGGCTCACAGTCTTAACCCCCATTTTACAGGTGAGGGAACTGAGGCCCAGAGAAGGGAAGTGACCGGCCCATGGTCACATCGCAAATGGAGGACCCGGGATTAGAAGCTCATTGTGGGCAGGGAATGCGTCTGTTACATTGTACTCTTCCAAGCGCTTAGTACAGTGTCCTGCCCGAAGTAAGACTTCAATAAATACGATTGGCTGATTGACTGAGATATGGACATAACTACATCACTTGTTATATCATCCTCATCACCAGGGATGCCTCAAAAGCCTCCTCTTTCCCCAATCTTGAGGAATCCCTAGAAAATTCCTTAGGCGAGAGAAGCCTCCTTGAGGGCTTCTCTATTGTACCTCCCCACGCGTTTAGTTATTACTATGGTACACGTTAAGCGCTTACTGTGTGCCAAGCACTGTTTTAAGCACTGGGGCAGATTCAAGCTAATCATGTTGGACGCAGTCCCTTTCCCTCATGGGGCTCAGAGTCTTAATCCCCATTATATAGATGAGGTCACTGAGGCCCAGAGAAGTGACTTGCCCAACGTCACACGGCAGACAAGTGGCAGAGCCGGGATTAGAACCCAGGTCCTTCTGACTCTCAGGCCCGGGCTCTGTCCACTAAACTGCACTGCTTCAGTACGATGCTCTGCATGGAATAGGTGCTCAGTGAGTACCATTAATTGATAGACTGAACCCACCACCAATCTATTCCTCTGAGTCCCTCCAGGGTCTTCTCCCAAGCAGGGAAACCGCACAGGCTTGAACTCGACGACTTTCAGGGGGCTGCTGGCGGGATGGGCAAAGGGGAAGTTGACAGAGGCAGGGAAACTGAACAAAACGGCAATACTAAAATAATTACCCACCCGTCAACTCTTTTCTTCCCCATTAGAGACTTCCCCATCTTTTGGCCTGTGAAAACTTCATTTAAAGCTGTCACTGTCTAGCATTTGGAAAAAAAAAAAAATCACAATTCATTCCAGGAAGGAATACCCATCACGCCCAGAATGTTTTCGAATTTCCCTCTTTTGTGTGCTTGGAGACTGGCAGCTCCGCAATTACGGATGACAAAGAAGAATGGCCTTAACAAAATTTAGCACAAGGCACCAGTCAGACAACTTGGAAAAAAGATGAAATAAATCAAAGGCATAAATTACCCCCCAGTCTCAGAAACTCCACACCATCAGCTCTAAAGCATTCAATCACCTCGCCCCCTCTTACCTCTCCTAGCTACTCTTCTACTACAACCCAACCCGCTCACTTCTTTCCTCTAATGTTAACTTTCCTGCTGTACCTTGATCTCATCTATCTCGCCGATGACTCTCTCCCACATCCTGCCTCTATCCTGGAAAGTCCTCCCTCTTCGAATCCAAAAGAATTGCTCTCTCCGCCTTCAAAGCCTTAGTGAAGGCACATCTCTTCCAAGAGGCCTTCCTTAAATCCTCCTTTCCTCTTTTCCCTCTCCCTTCTGTGTCACCTTGACTTGATCCCTCTCCCAGCTCCTCAGCACCTAGGCACAGATCTGCAATTTCATTTATTTATATTATTGTTTGTCTCACCTCCGGACTGTAAGCTCATCGTGGGTGGGGAATGTGACTGTCATACTGCTGGGCCGTACTCTTCCAAGTGCTTAGTACGGTGCTCTGCACGCAGTAAGCACTCAAGTAAATACAACTGGCTGACTGATTACACGCGGCAGGCCATACGTATGACCGCGTCCCCATACAAATTTGCGCCACCGAATAAACTACGATCGGATCCTTATTTCAAAACCGTAGAAAGACCACGACTACTACTAAGCGGTAATATTGGTATTTAAGAGCTCTCTATATGCCAAGCCTTGAACTAAGTTCTGGGACGGACACAAGATGCTTGGGACCTACAGGGAGCTCACAGTCTAAATAGGAGGGAGAACAGCTAATACTGAATCCTCATTTTGACAGATAAGGGAACTGAGGCACAGAGAAATTAAGTGATTTGCCCAAGGTCACACAGCAGGTATGTGGCAGAGCTGGGATTAGAACTCAGGGTCATTGAGCCCCAGTCCCGTGCTCTTTCCAATACCGCTTCCCAGGAAAAAGCGCAAATAATCCTAGTCCAGTTTCACGTTTGAAAACGACTTCACCTCTAAACACGCCTCGGTGTGGAGAGCAGCTTTGAAATTTACCAATAATAACGGTCTTGGCCACAAGGCGCTTACAGTCTAAAGGGGAATTTCCTCTCGACTGTAACTGGGCAAGAAAGTCAATCACTCTCATGGACACCGTCTCACAGGAGGCAACGTCATCTTCACACAAGACAATTTTTCCTCCACTATCCTACTACTACCTTGAATTATTTTATCTGTTTGATTTTTCAAGGTGGACAGAGTCCTCTTCTTTTGCCTTTTAACTCTCCTAGTTCTCTCCCTCTCTTTCTTTTATCTTTTAGTTTCTTCAGTGTGGAGTCTTCTGAGATTTCTTAATTGCAGGCTTTTTTCATGTTTGATTCCATCTCTGATTTATCTGTAGTTTTTCCTCTTTAATGTATTGTTTTCATTCGACCTTTCATTCCTGCCTTTTCATCTTTAATTTTCCGTGAGGGGCGCAATCCCCATTAATGAGATTTTTATTTTGTTGCATCTTTTCCCTCATCTTTTTGCTCTTTTTTTTTGGAATATTGACAAGAAGATCAGTTAAGCAATTTCTTTCTTTTGGGCTCCTCGGTTGCTCTGAATGACGGAGGAATAGAAATGAGAAATGGAATTCATGCTTAATTTCTACTAACTTGCTGGTGGTTATAGGTACAAGCAGGCTGGAGATCAAAGACAAAAACAGCTCCCGAAAGCTGCATCTGAAGCCAAAATAATAATGATGATAATAAGAATAACTGTGGCAATTAAGTGCTTTCTATGGATGAGGCGCTGAATTCAGTGCTGGGGTAGATACGAGCCAATCGGGTTGGACACAGTCCATGTCCCACGGGGGGTTCACAGTCTTAATCCCCATTTAACAGATGAGGTAACTGAGGCACAGAGAAATGAAGTGACTTGCCCAAGGTTACACCGCAGACAAGTGGCAGAGCAGATAATTAGAACCCAGGTCCTTCTGACGTCTAGGTCAGGGCTCTAACCACTAGGCCATGCTGCTTCTTCGGTGCCTTTTCACGCCAGGTTTAGCATTCATAAGGAGCTTTGTGGAAATTCATTCCAGTTTAGATGTGCGTTATTTTGAAGAGTCATGAGTTATCCACATCTAAGGCAGCCCAAACATCCTGAAGGCAGGAAATGTTTGCACCCCATAATGCCATAAAGAGTCTACTGTCACCTAATGCTTTGAATAAAGGGATTAATCCAACAAGAGCCTCTTAATTTGATTAACCTAGTCCTAAAATATACAACAAAAGTCTGGCTCAGAAATCAGTTTCCCAGGAATGCAGGCAGAAGGCACGGAAAGCACGATTTTTGCCTTCAGAGGGCCCGGATTTTATTCCCGAATCTGACCCTTGCCTGCTGTGTGACCGTGGGCAAGTCGCTTAACCTCTCTGTGCCTCATTTTCCTCATCTGTAAAATGGGGATTAAGACTGTGAGCCCTGTGTGGGCTAGGGATCGTGTCCAATCTGATTATCTTGTAACTACCCCTGTGTTTAGTTCAGTGCCTGGCCCATAGTAAGTGCTAAACAAATGCCGTTACTATTACTGTTATTTACACAATAAAGCCCGAGATCAAAAAACCAGAGAGCTTCAGTCCCCAGTTGTCACCCAGTTGAAGTGACATTTCATACTTCGCCAGGAAGTCTATTTGAATATTTCAAGAGAATGTGTTTAATGAGACCATTTTGCGATGCGGCTCGGAGGATCCAGTACAGGGATTTGAGGCAAATACTTATAAACAGATCAGGGTTACTTAAGATAATGAAAGCAATACATCAGCCGGGCACTGTCCACCACAACGCTACCATTTCTGTGCATTGGTAAATGGTCTGTATCCAGAGCGTGGGGAAATAAGAAGATGATTTATGCAATAAGAGAGCCATATATTGACTTGATCTCCAAGGAGCTGAGTCTTGCAGACTCCTTAAAAAAAAAAATCAAATTAGTTATCGCCATGGTCTCCCGATGAAAGACTGAAGCTGGTTTCATTTTAGAGAGGGGAAAGAGAGATCAGGCTCTTATTACGAGGGCCATTAGGGAGGTTGGTTGTCCTGTCTGTCATTTAATTTTGATAGGTGCGGGTTTATTCCTGGGATTCAGGGGTTTACCTCAATCAATCCACAGTGTCTAGTGAACGGCTAAGGGCAGAGCATCGCACTGGGCTACTGCGGTCACAGAGCTCTATCAGCTAGATGCCTATCATATGGAAACACGTCTCTAGATTGTAAGCTGACTGTGGGCAGGGACTGCGCCTACCAGCTCCAAGCGTTTAGTATAGTGTCTAAGTGCTCAATAAATACAATGGATTGACTGTAGAATCATCTGCCCTTGGGTCTGCACGCTAAAAGCACTTGATGCTTACCCCAAAGCACTTAGGTACCTGTCCTTACTCTCCGCTGCTTCTCCTGCCTGTGATGTATTTTAATCCCTTTTAGTATTTAGTATTTATTTTAGTATTTTAGTCTCTCCCACCATGTTAAAAGCTCCTAGAGGGCAGGGATCCCATCTACCGACTCTGTCATGTTGAATGCGCCCAAGCATTTAGTACAGTATTCTGAGCTCAGCAAACATGGATTTAATGCGGCTGATTAGTTGCAAGTGGCTTCTCCTAAAGAGGTGACTGGGCCCATTAAAGTATGGGGGTTCACCAGATTATCAGAAAATCCAATCCAGGGTGTGTATTGTTTCTTCTGATTCAGGTCAAATAAGAAATACCTTTATCTCCTTCCAAAGGGAAATTAGGTTCCTGTGCTGAGAATATTTTTGCACTGATCATCTGGGCTCTAAGACCTTTAAAAACCCCATTGCACTGCCTGAGGCTCAAAGCCTCAGGACACTAGTGAAATTTGTTCACCATGATGATGGCATTGGTTAAGCGCTTACTATGAAGCACTTAGTGGGTGCCATGCACTGCACTGAGCACTAGAGTAGGTACGTCAGATCGAACACAGTGCCGGTCCGCTTGGTATTTAATCTCCATTTGACAGATGAGGGAACTGAAGCCCAAAGAAGATAAGCCACTTGCCCGAGGTCTCACAACAGGCCAAGTGGCAGAGTCGGGATTAGAACCCAGGTCCTCTGCCTCCCGGGCCTGAGTTCTTTCCTCTAGGCCACGCTGCTTCTCGCAGGCCACGTGGAAAGCTGGTTTTAGTATCCGTAATCCTGCTGCTATTTCTCCGTGAGCATTTTCTGCTTGTTTACTTGCCGCCTGGAGCTTTTGAACTCATTACTGACATTAAACTAAACTCGTATATGAGGAGCCTTCCTGTCTCCCTCCTGCTCATAATGTTTTCCATAATATTCCCTTCTATCCTATATTCTCTACTTTGTATCGGTAATGAATGGTATAATAATAATAGAGTCAGGCCTGATTGTAATTCATTTTGCAGGAATATCAATCTTGTTGTATTTGAAACGGCATCAAGAATTCTAATCACTTGCAAAAAAAAAAAAAAGCCCATGTACTCTCTGTCTTTAATCTCTCTGTCATAAAGAGGTCCCTTTCATTCCTTATGCAGGCTTTTTCAATAATATTTGTACAAAGAGAAAGTCAGACACTTTGATTACTAGTAATCTTTTCACTCCGTAGAAGGTTTTTGTGCTTATGGGCTGCTTTTTTTCCCCTCCTTAATTAAAATCTTTCTATCTTGCTAGGATTCTGCATGTCACTCCCCTCTCCATCTTGGAAGCGGGGGTTGCAGTAGAATGCAAAATGTGGAGACTATGGAAGGCGAAATCCCAAGATGGTGATATCTGTGATCTGTCCCAGAATTTGGGATTATGTGATGGGAGCCGGGGAAAAATCAGCTCTTTCTTGGGTCAGCTCACGCTGAACTCGAGTGACAGACTGAAAATTTGTGCGGGAAGAAAGGAGTGACCATTTCTCCCTCTCTCTTCCCCATTTCTCCCTCTCCCCCCGATTTCAGGCAAGTTGGGGGAAAGTTCCGAGACGGGGAGCGTGCAAAAGTCCAAAACCTAAGATTTCGTTGGAGGGGAAGGTGGAAAGGAAGAGAAGTGAGGATGATAGTCGCATTTTCACTGGAGTGAGGCAGAGCCCGATCCTTCTCCTTGATTATGTCAATAACCCTTCCGCTGAGAAGAGGAGAGATTGGGAAAGGACGGAGAAAAGGGGAAAACGTGCCTTTTGAGACTCCGCTGGGGCTCTTGGAGAGCCTCAGAGCTGATTGGGAGAAAATGTAATTTCCTGCCAATTTACAGCGAGGAATGTTGGCTAGGTTCATTTTGTTTAGAGGAAAATTGAGCCGAATAAAAACTCATTTGTTTACTTTGGAGGCAAGAGGCCATTTGATTGCATTTTGTGCAAACAAGCCGGCAGTTCTCACCTCTCCCCACCGATGGGTGGTGAAGGGTTTATAGAAGGAATCCACTGTTCCATCCCCAGCAGGGATTTCACCTAGTCTGCCCAGAGTCATTTCCCACCGAAACACTTTGGATAGCCTCAATAGACCCTGCAGGCCCTCCCCCGGTGCAGAAGCCCCTGGCAGGTGAGAATACTGCTGGACTCTCTCTCTCTCTTTTCTTTATTTTATGGCATTTAAGTGCTTACTTATGCACCAGGCACTGTTCTAAGCACTGGGGTAGATCCAAGCTAATCAGGTTGGACACAGTCCCTGATCCCCCACGGGGCTCACGGTCTTAATCCTCATTTCACAGATAAGGGAACTGAGGCACAGAGCAGTTAAGTGACTCGCCCAAGGTCACACAGAAGACAAGGTGTAAAGCCGGGATTAGAACACAGGTCCTTCGGCCCCCCCAGGCCTGGGGCTCTATGCACTGGGCCGCATTGCCTCCCAGCCAAGGAGGCTGAAATAGCCCAGCACCGGCTCTACTTTTCTCCCCAACCAATCTCACTCACCCTTTCACCCTGTTGTTCGGACACTTTATCATTTGGCCAGATGAGAGGGATTTGAATAATCTGGAGGAGATTTAGATTTTAGAGATGTCAGTGCTGGAAGCTAAGCCCCTTGAGGGCAAGAAGAGCCCCTTCAAGTTCTACTGCAGCAGCAGCGTGGCCTAGCGGAAAGAGAACGCGGGTCCCGGAGTCAGGGGACCTGGGTTCTGATTCCGGCTCCCCCACTTGCCCGTTGGATGATCTCGGGCAAGTCGCTTCGCTACTCCGTGCCTCCGTTTCCTCATCTGTAAAAAGGAGACCCGCGACCTGCTCTCGTCCTACGTAGACCGCGAGCCCCATATGGGACATTCATGCATTCAATAGTTCAGTAGTATTTATTGAGCGCTTATTATGTGCAGAGCACTGAACTAAGCGCTTGGAACGTACAATTCGGCAACAGGTAGAGACAATCCCTGCCCAGCGACGGGCTCACGGTCTCATCGGGGGAGACGGACGGACAAAAACAATAGCAATAAACAGAATCAAGGGGACGTGTCTGACCTGAATGCCTTCTGTTGACCCCAGCCCCCGGCTCAGAGTACGTGCTTAACAGCCACGGCCCGTTTAGTACTGAAGTCGGAGCACGTCGTACGGTGCCCCGCACATTCTAGGCGAACGGTATGCGATGGACGGCTCGATGGATTGCCAAGGAAAGACTCGGCCCCGTGCTACGCCGAGACCTGGGTCTGCAGATCTCTCTACTACGCGAAGAGTTAACAATATCTAAGCTTCCAGGTACTCCACCCGCTGGGAGCTTGAGTTGTCGAGTTGGAGAAAGCTCGAGTGCAAGATGACCGCAGATATTAAGACGCACACACATTTATATCGCTTCTGGCAACCGGGGGCCTCTCTGTTCTTGAGCTTTGTCAGAGCCGTTTCCTTTCCGGGCCCAGGCTGTGGACGACGACTGGACGGATTGCTCTCGAAGGCTTCTCTCGGGGCCCCTCTGGAAGCCGAGCCTTGCATGAGATCACGGGGGCGTCGAGGGAGAGGACGGCTCGGGCGGGCTTTGATTCACTGAGTGATCTCATTCGTTTAAGGCCCTAATCGTTTTAACCGACCGCTTTCCAAAATCGGAGGGAACGGGAAAGGGTTCCCGGGTGATTTTCACCGAAAATTTCCCCTTCTCCACTGGCAGGTTGGATCCACTGGGCCTCGCCCGCCGCTGAAAGATGCACGAGGGAGCCGGGATAATGCAAACAAATGCGTTTCTGGCCTGTGAGCGGGACTTCTCTCGCTCAGGTTTATTATGTTTGACATGGAGAAAATCACCTTAGCCCGCCCGAAGCCCGTTCTTTTATAAAGCAGATAAAGTGTTCATTAACATAATGCTCGGTAAAGGGGTTTGGGCTGGGTGCTATCTCTGGCTCTAATCAGACCGGCCCCTGGGGGAGGGTTTGGGGCTGTCCGCCCATGCCTCCCTAATGGTGAGAGCCAGCTCTGCATAATCAAGAGACTTTTTCAAAAATGGGATTTGATTTAAGGGTATCACTATGTGCCAGGCACCGTTCTAAGCGCTGGGGTGGGGGGCCAGGGGAGGTATAAGTTAATCAGGCTGGACACGGTCCCCGTTTTACGTGGGGCTCAAATTCTTAATCCCCGTTTTACAGATGAGGTACCAGGCGCAGGGAAGTGAAGCGACTTGCCCAAGATCACACAGACAAGTTGAAGAGCCAGGATTAGAACCTACGACCTTCTGACTCCCAGGCCCCACCAGGCCATGCTGCTTCCCCCAGGCAGCGTGATGGCTTGTGCCGGACGGCAGAGGCGGCCGACCGTCGAGGCCGGCCGGAGGAGGGAAGCCCTCCAGGAGATCGAGGCCCAGAGGATCCTTCATTCATTCAGTTGTATTTATTGAGCGCTTGCCGCGTGCAAAGCACTGTACTAAGCCCTTGGGAGAATGAGCTATAACAATAAACGCATTCCTTGCCCACAGTGAACTTGGAGCAGTTGGCCTCACTCACTCTGGCTTCTGTCAGCCTCGTTCATTCATTCATTCATTCAATAGTATTTATTGAGCGCTTACTATGTGCAGAGCACTGTACTAAGCGCTTGGGAAGAACAAGTCGGCAACTTGGGATGAACAACTCGTTCTGAGAGGAGCCCCCTCTAGACCGTAAGCTTATCGTGGGCGGGGATTGTGTCTATCCGACTCTGTTAGAGTGTACTCTCCCAAGCGTTTAGCATAGTGCTCTGCACACAGTGAGCACTCAGAAAATACCATTTACTGATCGAACGAGTGAACCTGCACCAGGCAGAGGGGTGGAAATGTTTCAGGGAGACAGAGGGAAACCTGGGTCCTGCTGGGGCCTAATGGAAAGACCACAGGCCTGGGAGATTTGGGTTCTCATCCTGACTCCGCCACTTGCCTGCTGTGCGACCTTGGGCAAGGCCCTTAACATCTCCGGGTTTCAGTTTCCTCATCTTTAAAATGGGGGTTCAATACCTGTCTTTCCCCCACCTTCGGTCGAAGGCCTTGTGTGAGAGGGACAGCGTTCCACCCGGTTAGAGGATATCTTCCCCAGTGCTTAGCCCAGTGCTCGGCCCAGAATGAGGGCTCTCTAGCCAGACTAACCAAATCCTCTCCATCACCAGCTCCTCTAAACTGTAAGCTCGTTGTGGGCAGGGGATATGTTGTGTTCTACTCTCCCGAGCTCTTAGTGCAGTGCTCTGCACATAGTAAGTGCTCAGTAAATATGATCGATGGACTGATTTGGCTAGTCGGCATTCGAGGGGGATGAAAGGGCCAGGAAGCCTCCTAGGGGAGGTGGCCCGCTAGGAGACTTTGAAGGAGGAGGAAGCTCGGACAAATTCAGGGGTCCGCGCTTGGTGTGGCCAGGACGGCTCTCCGAACACAGTAGGCACACGGCACACAGTTCTGTACTCACCAGGGGCTCCGTACAGTGCTCCTCACGGAGCAGGCGCTCAGTCAACATTGCTGCCCCGGACCTCCGGGTTCAGAGAAATTCTGGACTACGCGGTGAGTTCCACGGTCCGCATTTTTCCGGATCCCTTGCATTTCTGCCAAGTAGGCAGCGAACAACAATGTGTGTCCTGGAATTTCATTCTCCCATCATCCAGAAATGTTTCTAGACTATTGCGCTCGCCCAAGCACTTAATACAGCGCTGGGCACATAGTAAGCACTCAAGCAGTGCCATCGATAGAGTGGAAACACTCCCCACCCCCCCATATGTATTTCCTCTTCCCAGATGCACGCTTCCCTCACGTCACCCCCTCCCGGGCAGCGCCTCTGGATCTCCGAGGGCCACGTTGGCTTTATTCCCGTCCACGTCTTCGGGGTTAGCATCACGCCATATGGCTCCGGCCAGTGACCGACAAAGAGCACAGATAAACGGTTCTGTCGGGAGCCAGTAGCCGCACAGCCCGCTCCGAGACGTCAAATTGAATTCGCAGCATTAGGATATTAGAATGGCGTCGCGCCTGCCCCTGACATGATTTGTTAACAAAAGGAATTACCACCGGAGAGATTGATCGGTCGACGACCGTCAGACCCTGACCGAACCCTTTTTTACTTCCTCTCCTGGCTCTGCCGCGTCTTCGGGCGTGCAGGTGGAGCCGTCTCGTCGGGAAAAACGTGTAGAAAAGGGTGAATGCTCGTGGGGCAGAGAATGGGGAGGGCTGGAGGCTGGAGCTGAGGGAGGTTCCTTCATGCTGAAGTGATTTCAGGGCCCGACTCCAACATCATGCTCCCGATAATTAATGATGTTGGTATCTGTTAAGCGCTTACTATGTGCAGAGCACCGCTCTAAGCGCTGGGGTAGACACGAGGGAATCAGGTTGTCCCACGTGGGGCTCACAGTCTTCATCCCCATTTTACCGATGAGGTAACTGAGGCCCAGAGAAGTGAAGCGACTCGCCCACAGTCACACAGCTGACGAGTGGCGGAGCCGGGATTCGGACCCATGACCTCCGACTCCAAAGCCCGGGCTCTTTCCACTGAGCCGCGCTGCTTCTCAGACTGTAAGCCCCATCAAAGGGCAGGGACTGTCTCTAGCTCTTATCGATTTGTCCATTCCAAGCGCTTAGTACAGTGCTCTGCACATAGTAAGCGCTCAATCAATTCTATTGACTGAATCACGCTGGAACCTCCGACAGGGTCTTGTACCGTGAGTACTATCGTGCTCACCCAAGTACCCATTACGATATTTTGCCCACAGTAGACCGAAAGATCCTTTCATCTGTTCAGTCGTATTTACTGAGTGCGAAGCGCTGTGCTAAACGCTCGGGAGAGTGCAACAAAACAACAGACACATTCCTGCCCACGATGAGCTCACAATCTAGAGGGGGGAGACTCGTGGGAAGAACGTGCGTCTACTAAATCTCTCGTGCTCTCCCCAACATTTAGTCCAGTGTTGTGTGCAAAGTTGACCGTAAGCTCCCTGTGGGCGGGGCTCGTGTCTACTAAATCTACCGAACTCTCCCCAAGCTGTAAGCGGCCGGAAAGCGGGGACCGAGTCTTCCGACCGCCGTACTCTCCCAAACGCTTAGCACAAGGGCCCCGTAGCCAGTAAGGGCTCAGGCGATCCGCCCACCGATGGAAAGCGTCTTTATTGAAGGTAGGATTTCAGACGGGAACCGTCTCCGGAACGGGTGGGAGGGCAGTTTGTCAGCTGTTCAGGTAAGGAGAGGGGCTCCTTCCTTCCAGCTTTTGCCCCCGTATGTGCTTCCCACCTCCCCTAGTCCCCCAGACGAGCGGTCCTTAGAAAGAAAGGCTGCAATTTGGCCAGTGAGGATGCAATTTGCAGAAGGCCACTCTGCACGCGGTAATGATAATGTTGGTATTTGTTAAGCGCTTACTATGTGCCGAGCACTGTTCTAAGCGCTGGGGTAGGTAATCGGGTCGTCCCCCGTGAGGCTCACAGTTAATCCCCATTTTACAGATGAGGTTACTGAGGCACAGGGAAATTAAGTGACTTGCCCACAGTCACACGGTGCTCAACGCAGTGCTCCGCAAACCGTAGGCACCCAATCAGGAGCGGCGTGGCCTAGTGGAAAGAACATGGGGCCTAGAATCAGAAGGCTTCCAATCCCCGCTCCGCCACTCGCCCGCTGCGTGACCTTTGGCAAGTCACTTCACTTTTCTGTGCCTCAGTTTCCTCAGCTGTAAAATGGGGATTCCAAACCTGTCCCTCCTCCTAATCAGACTGCGAGCCTCACGCGGGACAAGGGACTGTGCCCACCCTGTGCTTAGAACGGTGCTTGACGTGTAGTAAGTGCTCAATACAATAAAACAGTTACAGCATTCTGCACAGAGCGGACCACCGGCACAGCACTCTGCACACAGTAGACTCCCGGTGCGATGCTCTGCATGCAGTAGGTATCTACAGCAGCCCTCCGCACATAGCGGGCGCTCAGTACAGCACTGTGCATGCAAAAGACACTCAAAGTAGGCTCACAGGGAAGCACGCGGTATATAGCGGAGAAATGAGAGGGGTTACGTGGAGGACACAGAGGTTACGGAGGGGCCGAGGGCTGATCTAATTGCGAGCGGCAACTCAAATATGGCAACACCCCAATTATTATTATTATTAGCACTATATTTCCTGCTGGAGACCAAAGGGTGGAGATATTCTGAAAGCTAATTCTCCTCCCCTCCCTCCAACAGATGTATTCATTTACCCGATGTTATTTACAAAGCCAATTATTTTCTCTCTCCTGCCTCCAGATTCTTATATAGCTCTCTACTAAAGACTACAGGCTCTTTGAGATTCGCGGTAGCACTGTAAAATGAAATTCTTCCTGACAGTTCAATAACTTTTTCTCCTGCTCCTCGATGGCCAGGGCTAAGCAAGCGGTGCATGTTCCCAATCAAATCCTTTCATATTTCTCTGTGAGTTTATGGTTTAATAGAGCGGACGTATTCGTTGGCCGGCGAGCTTTATGGTTGGTTTCAAATAGTTGGCCGGCTCGAGTTTGACAGCCACTCTTTCGCAGTAAAGATCCGGGAGATTTTAATAGTCGGGTTCCTGAGAGGCCCGGCTGATATATCTCAACCTTTCGTAGAACCGCATTTTTCATCAGAACCCAAGTCAAGATTCGCAGGCTGTCCCTCTTATAACCGTACGCTGGGGAGGACTTAGAAAGCAGATTGAGGTCCTGGAAAGGATAGTCATAATACTGATGATAATAATAACATCCGTGGTCTTTTTATAGTATTTGCTAAGCACTTACTATGTGCCAAGCACAGTTCTAAAGCGTGGGGGAAGATGCAAGTTTTTCAGGTTGGATACAGTCCCCTGTCCCCCAAGGGGTTCACGGTCTAGGTAGGAGAGAGAAGGACCTAATCCCCATCTGACAGTCGAGGAAAGCGAGGCAGCGAGAAGTGAAACGACTTGCCCGAGGTCACACAGCAGACAAGTGGCAGAGCCGGGATGAGAAGCCGGGTCCTCTGACTCCCAGGCCCGGGCTCTTTCCACTAGACTTCTTTGTTAGGCGCTCACTGAGTCCTAAGCACCGTCTGAAGTGCCGAAATAGGGAATCATTAAACATGATTCTAAGTGCTTAGAGCAGTGCTTTGCCCATAGTAAGCGCTTAAGCGTTTTTATTATACACGACTCCTGTCCCACATGGGGCTCATAGTCTAAAGAGGAAGAATAACTTGTATTTAACCCCTATTATAGGCCCGAGGAAGCCAAAGAAGTTAGGGACTTGCCCAGGGTCACGCAACAGGCGTGCGGTAGAATCAGGATTAGGACTCAAGTCTCCTGAATCCCCATCCTGTGCCCTAGACCACACTGGATGAGAGAGGTAATTGAGAAATCACACGGAGAAAATGGTCAGCGTCCTTTGGCAATTGTGACTGAAGGGCAAGGAAGGGGCAAAGGGGTTTTTTGTGTGGCATTTGTTAACCTCTCCCTTTGTGTCAGGCACCGTACTAGGTGCTGGAGTATATACAAGCTCAACGGGTTGGACACAATCGCTATCCTGCATCTGATCTAGCAGGTTATCGTGTAACACTGGAAAACTAACCTCTCTGCCTCAGTTACCTAGTCGGTAAAACGCGGAGGAAGAATGTGAGCCCCATGTGGGACACAGCGTCCAACCTGTTTAGCTTGAATCTTCCCTAGAGCTTAGAATAGTGCTTAAATATTTTGAAGAAAAAAAAGGAAAACCAGAGACATCTGTTTCACCGAGAAACTGGGGGGTTGGAGATTCGGGACTTTTGAGAGTCGAGTCATGACTGCTTTTTGTCTACAAATGTGGCCAAAGTGTAGCTCGGATAGATAAGTCAATGAGAAACAGGAGGCCGCTTGATAACCTGAAAGTCAGGTTAGAAATCACCACCGTACACACGGGGTCCTAAGGGTATCATTTCAGATAAAATTCTCCCCAGACAGAGGGATTTACCTTTCGGTTTTCGAATGTCAAGCGTCAAGGAGGAAGAGCCAAAATCTGTGCCCAAGTTCAGGGCCTTTTGAAAGCTCGCATTTTCCATATGTGCCGATGTGTACGTCGTAACCCGATACATCAAAAAGTCTGCACTCGACCAGCCTAGCTGGAGGGCACGAATGTTTTAAACGTTGGCCCGACTCCAGCTCTGACACTCAAGTGCAAGAAATCATGAAATATGAGTGGGAATGAGTAGTTAAAAAAAGATCAGGAGTCAGATAATGGTTCATTTAGAGATGGGTTCTTTGAATGGTAACAATAACGCTGTTTTTTTAGCTCCTCCCTCTATACTGGCACCATTCCAGGAAACGATGCTTTCGGGAGATGTTTCCAATTCAGCCCAAACCCATCAGGGACAGGATTAGTGCCCGCGTCATAGGGATGGCGGCTTTTGGGCTGGGAAGAGGCCACAGGCAGGGTTCTCTAGTGGCTAGAGCACAGGCCTGAGAGTCAGAAAGACCTGGGTTCTAATCCTGGCTCTGCCACTTGGCTGCATGACCATAGGCAAGCCATTTCACTTCTCTGGGCCTCAGATCCCTCATTTGTAACCTGGGGATTAAGACCGCGAGCCCCACGTGGGACATGGACTGTGTCCGACCTGATTATCTTGGATCCATCCCGGTGCTTGGTCCAATTCTTAGTACTTAGTGCTTACCAAGTGCCGTGCCTATTATTCTCTACCGTCCATTCGAGTGAAAGTTTCTTGTGGGCAGGTGACAAGACATCTGTCTTTCTGTATTTAGCACGGTGCCTAGCAGCCCTCGATAAACCCTCGTCAGGGATATGCTAAAACTGGGAAAAAACTCTGAAGGTTTTCCAACTACAACAATGGATTCCGCGGTTCATTTCTGTCTCAAACGTTTTTACGAAAGGGTGACGACGACAGTAACGATATTTGACTAAATCGGAGGGAGAATTTAATCCTCATTTTACAGATGACAGAACTGAGAATTTAAATGGCTTGTCCAAGGTCACAGAGCAGAAAAGTCAGCCAGGATTATAACTCAGGTCTTCTGACTCCCAGGCAGGCCCACGTCCTTTCCCCTAGGCCACACCGCCGAACTAACCGACACTAAGGTTTCGGAAGCAGGAACTCATTCAGACGTGGACCAGGGAGAGAAAAGTGTAGCCGAGATTGAAATTCTCTGCCCGATTCCAGTTTCCTTTCAGGGCTTCCTTTCACTATGAGTGTGGTGGCGTGTGAAAGGAACTCAAAGAAAGCAATAGGAGTGATTTTTTTTCTTCCTCTTTCCCCCGACTTTAATTAAGCTCACACAGACTCCTGAGACTGTCAAGCTTTGAAGAAAAAAAAAAAAAAAAAACAACTTTTCTTCTGTGTTTGCCTAAAAGCTTTATTGTCATTTTTTGGTAATAACATATATCGCCTCTGCTAATTGGCTGTGGTAACCTGTCATCTATAAATTGCCTTCATTATTTGGGCTGAAAGCCTGTAAAATTGAAAAGCGAGTTTATCTGTGTTACTGTCCTGCAGTGTTCAGCTTAGCAAGCCAAGCGACAGAATAATAATAATAATAATTTGGCCGTTAGACGCTCTCTGCCAAGCACTGAGCTAACTGCTGAAGTAGATGAGATGATAAAGTTGGACGCGGCGAGCAGTGGGTTTAGACTCTAAGCTCCTGTGGGCAGGGAACATCTGCCGACTCTCACGCTCTTCCAAATGCTTTGTACAGTGCTCTGCACCTCGTAAGTGCTCAGTAAATGCAATTGACCGGTGCCCAGTACAGTGCTCTGAATCGCAGCGAGGTCTAATGGGTAAAGCACGGGCCTAGGAGTCAGAAGGACCTGGGTTCTAATCCTGGCTCCGTACTTGTCTGCTGTATGTTCACGGGCAAGTCGCTTTACTTTTCTGTGCCTCAGTTTCCTCATCTATAACACGGCGATTAAGATTGTGAGCCGTAGGCGGGACAGGGACTGGGACCAACCCAATTTGCTTGCATCCGCCCCGGCGTTTAGTACGGTGCCTGGCCCGTAGTGAGTGCTTAACAAATACCCTAATTATTCTTATTATCAGGAGGTTGGAGGGACCAATTAACTTCTCGGTAGTGATGAGCTTTGAAGCTCTGAGAGAATGCACTAATGTGAGTGAGAAAGAGAGAGGGATGGAGGAGAAATGCCACAATCATCATTACTGTTATTGTTGCATTTGTGAAACACCTACAATTGTCAAGCACCGCATGGCCTAGTGGATAGAACCTGGACATCGGTAGAACCTGGGTTCTAATCCCGGCTCTGCCTCTTGCCTGCTGTGTGACACTGGGCAAGTCACTTCACTTCTCTGGCCCTCAGTTCCCTCATCTGGAAAATGGGGATTAAAAGCGTGAGCCCCATGGGGGACGGCGACCTTCCAAGCTGATTAGCTCGTATCTATCCCGGCACCTAGAACAGTGCTTGACACGTGCTTGTTCTAAGCCCGGGGAAATGACCTTGAACACTCATCCTACCGGGAAGGGAGTACTTCTTTCGCGATACTCTTACAGCTCCAGCTGCCGACGAGCTAATACTTTCACCCCGGGAGCCTCCCCGATTCATCTACTTCATCCCCCGGCAAACCCTTCCGCACGACCAAGTAGGCGAGAGAATACCGGGAAGGTGTGGGAGAGAATGAACCCGGACTCCTTTGTGGTCTTAATTCACACTTACTCGGTATCTTCCCCATACTCGTGATTCCCTAAATCAGGAACAGGGGCTGGGGGGAAGTTTTCCTAGCGGAACAGCTGCCTCCAAAACTTACTTCAACTTTTCATTGCTGGTTTTGCCTACCGGAAGTGACGGACATTCCTGAGATGGGGAGACAGGAAAATCCTTCAGAAACAGCCGGCAAATGGCAGCGAGATGCCGAATGTGTCCTTCCCCGTAGGATTTTCATCAAAAATATCATCTCTAATAGCTCCCCATGTCCTTTGGGCACTGAACATTCTCTCTGCCTCTCCTCCTCTTTCCATTTCAGCCCCCACCTAATAATTTTAACAACAAGTTTAACAACTCGTCAGCTGTAAGGCTCCCGCCTCTTGCAAAACGCAATCATTACCGGCAACATCTCTCCCCGCGACCCGGTAGCTTTGAGATCCAGACAGATCGGCTTGCCGTGTTCAAGTGTGGCGGGCCCCATATGAAGGTTTCTCTGAAATAGTGGCCATTCGTCTCGCCGGATTTCCCCGTGATCTAGGAGTAGAGTTTCAGCCGAAGAGTGTATCGCGCTGGTCTAGAACCAATCAGTAGCAATTATGGGATGCCTACTGGGTTCAGGACACTGTACTAAGCACTTGGGAGAGTGAGTATAAGGTGGAGATTGACACTGTGAGCCCCTTGAGGGACAGGGACAGTGTTCAACTCAATTTGCTTCTATCCACCCCAGTGCTTAGAGAAACAGCGTGGCTCAGTGGAAAGAGCACGGGCTTTGGAGTCAGAAGTCATGGGTTCGAATCCCAGCTCCGCCACTCGTCAGCTGTGTGACTGTGGGCAAGTCACTTCACTTCTCTGGGCCTCAGTTCCCTCATCTGTAAGATGGGGATGAAGACTGTGAGCCCCACGTGGGACAACCTGATTCCCTCGTGTCTACCCCAGCGCTTAGAACAGTGCTCTGCACATAGTAAGCGCTTAACAAATACTGGCATCTAGTAAGCGCTGAAATACCAGCTTCATTATTATTATTACAATAGAGGTAAGAGATTTGATCCCTACCCAGATGGAGTCTGCACTCTAACCTGGATCAACATCCTGAATGCTAAGTCTATAAAGATTAAGGTTCAGTGGTGACCATCATAGTCATCAGTGGTATTTTTTGAGCACTTACTATGCGCAGAACACTGTACTAAGAGCTTGAGAGACTACAGTACAACAGAGTTGGCAGACATGTTCCCCGTTCACAGTGAGCTTTCAATCTAGAGATCGCTAAAAATAATAATGTTAATTATGGTATTAAGGGCTTGTGATTTGCCAAGAACTGTACTAAGCTCCGGAGTCGATACTAGTAATGTAACTTTTTGAGCAACTACTTGGTGTGGGGCAGTCTCAGAAGTACTTGGGCAGTGCCATGTTCTCTACCCAAAGAGCTTCCATTGTGATGGGGAAGACAAATATGAAAATAAAACAGGACACGGGTCCTGTCCCAAATGGGGCTCACAGATTAAGAGGGAGGGAAAAGAATCATGGTCTAATGGAAAGACCATGGGCCTGGGACTCAGAGGATCTGGGTTCTAATCCTGACCCCATTGCTTTTCTGCTGTGTGACCTTGGGCAAGTCACTTCTCTAGGCCTTAATGACCTCATCTGTAAAATGGGGATTAAGATTGTGAGCCCCAGGTGGGACAGGGACTGCTTCCAACCTGGTTATCTTGCATCTTGCTCCTGAATCCACCCTCAGACCCGGTGGGGGAGAAGGGGGGTCTCAGGTTCCCATTTCTGGGACAATCAGAGTGCCGGGCTGAGGGGCTGCTCCAGACAGAGCACTGGGCCCAGGATGCACCGGGGAGAGAGCACTGAACTGAGTGCCCAATCCAGCCTCAGATAAGAGGCAGACCAAGTGGATGAGAAGGAGGGTCTTGGGTTGATAATAGTAATAACTGTGGTACTTCTTAAGTGCTTACTATGTGCCAGGCACTGTACTAAGCACTGGGGTGGATAGAAGCAAGTCCAGTGAGACACGGTCCCTATCCCACATGGGGCTCATGGTCTCAATCCCCATTTTACCAATGAGGTAACTGAGGCACAGAGGAGTGAAGTGACTCGCCAAAGGTCACACAGCAGACAAGCAGTGGAACCGGCGTTAGAACTCATGACCTTTGGACTCCGGGCCTGTGCTCTACCCCCTACACCAGGCTGAATGCTCTTCCCGTCCTTGAGAGAAGCAGAGCGCCAAACTGAGGGACAACTCTGGACAGAGCACTGGATCTAGCATGTGCCGTAAGGTGAGCACTGTACTGAATGCCCATGGGAAGAACACTTGACTGAGCGATTTACTAGGCGCAGGAAACGCACTTCATGACCCTGCCCCCGAAGACCTTATCATCAAACGAAGGAGACAGTAGTTACACGGTAATTCACGTCTCATTAGGTAAGGGTGAGAAAATAGTTCAATAAGCATGGTAGTTCCAGACATCTGGACTTGGGATTGAATCTTTTCATAGAAGCAGAGCACAGGAATTGGGATTTTGATGCTCCTAACTGAAAATAAGTCCAGGAGGATTTCACAAAACAATCGCCCAGTCTCAAATCAAGATAATTGAAAAAAAAAAAAAAAAGGCAACCCCAAATCTTTCGTTAAAGATCATCAGATTTTACCAGGGGAGCCCCGACGCGACTTGATGAGTAAGGATAATCTGACACTTGATGACCTACCCACATTTCCACGCCTCCACGGTCCCACCGAGTCACCTAGTGAGGCCCCAAGATTCGATTCGGCCCAAGGCTTCAGACCCGGTTCCCGTCAGGTCATTGTTTCTCTTGGGCTTTGGCCAACTGGGAGAGGGAGCGATTTCCTAAGCATAAATCAGTTACTTCAGGAGGTAGTTACTAAATCCTTCACACCGCCGGGATAACATCTAATGGGCGGACATTGGGACACTGGGGTGTGGAAGAGTTGAAGTTTATCCAAGAAGTTACTTAGCGGATCCATTCTCTTTATTCCTTTGTTGGCAACAATCTGACTTTCCTTAAAAAAACAAAACACACACATTTCAGGCGCCGACGATTTCAATATTTCTCAGGGGCTTCTCTTGACAGCCTGAGAGGCTCCGGGGGTGGTGGGACTGAGCACCCGCTGAGTGCAGAGTGCTCTGCTGAGCCCCTGGGAAAGTGCAACAGGAGTGCAAGACACGTCTCCTGCCTTTCTCCCTCTCCCAAGTGTTTAATTTGCTCCGCAGCGTCGATCCGTTCATTCATTCAATACTATGCGCAGAGCACTGTACTAAGCGCTTGGAATGGACAAATCGGCAACAGATAGAGACAGTCCCTGCCCTTTGACGGGCTTAAGGCCTAATCGGGGGAGACGGACAGACGAGAACGATGGCAATAAATAGAGTCAAGGGGAAGAACATCTCATTAAAACAATAGCAAATAAATAGAATCAGGGTGACGTACCCACTGATGGTATTTACCGAGTGATTACGGTGCGCAGGCCACCGGAATACAGTCGAGTTGGTAGGCCCTATCCCTGCCCTCAAAGAGATTCCACTCCATTTGAGGAGAGAGATCTTAGACACTGGTAGATTGCACTCTCCCAAGCTTTACGGTACAGTGTTCTGAGCAGAGGAAGCACTCAGTAAACGCCACTGAATGAGCTTCAGTATTTGTACTTCCTACTTTGTGCATGTCTCACTAATCTCCAGATGCACCTGGCGGCTGTGGACTCCTTGTGGTCAGGGAACAAGCCTCCAAACTCCTTTACATTGTACTTTCCCAAGCGCTTAGTACAGTCCCCTGTACACAGTAAGCACTCCATAAAGGCCGTCGATTGATGGTAGGGAGGGAACATGCCTACCAACCTTGTGGTATTGTACTCTTCCAGGCACTCTAGATTGTAGGCTCATATTGGGCAGAGAATGCGTGTTTATTGTTCTATTATACTCCCCCAAGCGCTTAGTACAGTGCTCTGCACTCAGCAAACTCTCAATAAATATGATTGAATGAAGCACTCAGTAAATACTAGTGACTGAATAGGTTGTGTCTCATAAGCTTGTGTCTAAATAAGCATGGGGATTCTGAATCTTCTGGCTGAGGGATAAAGTGTCCTTTGAATTGGAAATAATGGCATTTTGGAACGCCAGAGGAGGGGATGGGCCGGAACGTGGACGTCGCCTGTAAATTTTTGCTCCGACGAAGAAGCGATCAGACTCGGAGAGTTGCCGAAAGAAATCCTCAAGTGCTGGGGAGGAGTCAATGATCCCCTGGCACGCCAAGCCCTGATCTCCCCTCCCACTTCCCGTGTTTGACTCAACCACTTTCCCCAAGTCCCCCTTCCCATTTCTCTAACAAGCTGCACTGCTCTTTCTTTCAACCCTCTCGACCTCTTTGGGTTAAAACCGGGGAAATCCACTGTCAGCCCGTTTGCAAATTTTCCTCTCTCCAGCTTTCTGAAATCGTTCGGATTTGCAAAACCATTTAGTCAGCAGCATTGACCGTGGCGTTCTGCTTACCAGACGCAAACTACAAAATGCCTACCTCTTCCAAATCTCTCACCAACACGTGCCCCCTTGGTCGATGAGCATGCGGTTATTTTAATATTTCGCCATTCTCGGGGCACACCTGTTCTGCCTCTGAAAGTCTCTCATGCATTTAGAACCCATACTCACACACAAACACACAAATACTTGTATGCATAAGCAGACACACAAGCACACAGCCCCCCCGCCCCGGCCCCTGCATAAACATTATAAATGCACATAGATGCTTAGTTGCCTTTTATACCCAAAGAAATGTCACTCATGGTGAAATTAAGCTCTGAATAAATTAATAAGAGCACATCACCTAAACCAGTTGTATTTATTAAGCCCTGGCTCTGTGAGTCAAAGCACTGTGCCGGACCCTGGGGCAGAGACGAGACAATTAGATCTGATACAGTCCCTCTGACATGAACTAGGAAGGATAAGATGGAGAGAGAATGGATATCTGATCCACATTTTATAGGTGAGGAAGCCACAGCCCAGAGAGGTTAAATAACTTGCCTAAGGTCACACTGCAGGCCAGTGGTGGAGTTGGAACTTGAACCTTAGGCTTGTAACTTTCAGACCCATACTCTTTCCACCCTGCTCTCTCCATACTACACTGTCGGTACAGCCTGATTCAGTCGTATTTATTGAGCGCTTACTGCGTGCAGAGCACTCTCGTAAGCACTTAGGAGGATACAGTGAGCAGAGTTGGTAAGCTGAGTATTTAATAATTCTGGAAATTTGTTCCCAGTCTCGACTTCCTAAACTGAAGGTGGAGGAAGATCAGTTGCCACTTGGCGAAGAGATATATCTAGGAGCATGGCCTAGTGGACAGAGCACGGGCCTGGGGGTCAAGAGGTGCTGGGTTCTAATCCCTACTCTACTACTAGTGTGCTGAGTGACCTCGGGCGAGTCGTTTCACTTCTCTGGGCCTCAGTTACCTCAATTAAATGGAGATTGAGACTGGGAGCCCCACGCGGGACAGGGACTTGATCCAACCCAATTTGCTTCTATCTATCCCAGCATCTAGTACAGTGCCTTGCACATAGGAAGCATTCAACAAATCCCACAATTATATGCCTATAACTATCCACATATATGTGTATTAACAGTCTAAAGTCTGGCTTTCTGTGGTTTGGACTCTCTACTAGACAGAAATCCAACGTATGTCTCTGTCTCGAAGTATTCTTTTGGGTTCGTGACACTGAAGTCATCACCTTTAAGAAATCAGATTATTCCTGAACTCTTTGATGTCTTTCATCTCTGAAGGAAAATTCTGAACTGTGACAATAGAAAACAATAATTACTTCCCACAAATGTTTTTGAGATAACACCTGCCTCCCAACCTTAAAATAACAGCACCATCTCATTTAGGAAGAATCTCATTCTTACAAACGGTACCTTCGACGGCTAGGTAGAGATTTCTTTAATGCTATAACAAGCCATAAATTATATGAACAGAGGTGAAAAGGAAAGGTATGATAAAAGAAAATTAAAAGCTCCAATGGGGGGGGGGGGGGGCGGGAAAGAGAAATCAAGATGCAATCTCTCTTTAAAGAGAATCTGTGTACTCAGATATCAGTATACTCAGGAAAAGATATCCCCATTGCTTTTAAGAAATCCCTCCGGTAGGTAATACTGATCTTATTTCCTCACAGAAGATAAGTCTTCCAGAAATATCAAGGCAGAGGGGTGGATTAGGGAGGGGGTGTGAGGGTGGTGTGTGTGTGTTGAGGGGCCCTAGAGAACCATAGTTGGCTTGTGGGAAGAGAATGGGCCTGGGAGTCAGAGGACCTGGGTTCTAATTCCGGCTCCACCATTTGGCTGCTGTGTGACCTGGGACAAGTCACGTCACTCCTAAGGACCTCCTCATCTGAAAATGAAGAATAAATGTCCGCTCTCTCTGACTCTTCGACTGTGATCCCCTCATGGGATAGAGACTGTGACCGACCTGATCGTACTGTATCTACCTGAGCACGTAGCAAAATGCTCGGCACCTAACCAGATACCACGACATCATCATCCAAACCCCCTCATTCTGGGCTTTCCAACTAGTAAAAACAAATAATAATAATGATAGCTAAGCGCTTGCTGCATATCATACACTAAGCAGTGGGGTAGATACAAGATGATCAGATGGACACAATCCCCATATCCCACCAGGCTCAGACAACATGACCCCCTGGAAAATACAGTAACCCCAAACACCGCTCGTAGCCACAGGACACCTCCGGCAGAAGCAACGTGGCCTAGCGGAAAGAGTACGGGCCTGCGAGTCGGAGGATGTAGGTTCTAACCTCATCTCCACCAAATGTCTGCTGTGGGACTTCGGGCCAGTCGCTTCACTTCTCTGAGCTTCGGTTCCCTCATCTGTAAAATGGGGATTAAGACCACGAACCCCAGGTGGGGCAGGGACTGCTGTCTAACTTAAGGACCTTGTATCCACCCCAGTGCTTAGAACAGTGGCCGGGCCCAAAGTAGATGCTTAAATACCACAGTTATTATTAACTGGGGGCTACCCAACAGAGGAAATAACACACGGTAGGCGGGATCCCTAGGGTGCTGAGAAGGTGACACATGGAACCTTCTGGAGAATTTAAAGAGCATCGCTAGGGGTGGTGAACTCTTCCCCTCCCTCCCTCCAGACCAGCTGCTCCTCCCCACTGCCTGGTCTCCGTGAACACGGGCACCGCTTCCGAGCTGTGGAACTCGGCAGAAGTTCCGGCAGTGTTTCTTTGGTAGGGTACTGGTTAAGTGCTTATTAGGTGTCAAGCACTGTTCTAAGCACTGGGTTAAGTACAAGCTAGTCAGGTGGGACACATTCGCTGCCCTGCTCTGTCAACTCATTGTGGGGCAGGGAAGGTGTCTGTAATTTTGTACTCTCCCAAACTCTTAGTACAACACTCTGCACACGGTCAACGCTCAACACAACTGACTGAGGCCCCAACATAAAGGCTGTTTCGGACATTCCTTCAATGGTATTTGAGCGCTTACTATGTGCAGAACACTGTGCTAAGCGATCGGGATGTACAATTTGGCAACAGATGGAGACAATCGCTGCCCGGTGACGGGCTCACAGACTAAACGGGGGCAAGTGAAGTGACATGATTATCTGGTATCAACCCCAGCACGCAGTAGAGTGAGAAGCAGCGTGGTACAGTGGAAAGAGCGCGGGCTTGGGAGTCAGAGTTCATGGGTTCGAAACCCAGCTCCGCCGCTTGCCAGCTGTGTGACTTTGGGCAAGTCACTTAACTTCTCTGTGCCTCAGTTACCTCATCTGTAAAATGGGGATTAAAACTGTGAGCGCCACGTGGGACAACCTGATTACCTTCTATTTCCCCAGCACTTAGAACAGTGCTTTGCACATAGTAAGCGCTTAACAAATACCATCTATTTTATTTAGAGTGCTTGGCACATTTTAAGGTATTCGTTAAGCACGTACTATGGGCCAGACACTGAACTAAGCACTGGGCTAGATATAAGCTGATCAGTTTGGACACAGTCCCTGTCCCAATCTTAGTCCCCATTTAAAAGAAGAAATAACTGAGGCACAGAAAACTAAAATGACTTGCCCAAGATCAGAGATGGTGAAGCCGAGATCAGAACCCAGATCCCTCAGACTCCGGGGCCCGCGCTCTACCCAGCAGGCCACACTGTTTCTCACTGTAAACACTTAATTACCACTATTTATCATTATTATAGGCATCACTGCCATATCCACACCAGGTAGAGGACAAACCAACAAAAAATGCAGGTGACTGCCCCCATCCTCTCAGAAACCCCTCCCAAAATGGCCGTCAGCTGTGGAGGTAGATCTGGCTGGGATTTACCTCACCCACTATGGCGCTCGGAAGGAGGACGATTTTGAAAATGAATTACTATTGATCCGATCGCTGACGCCACTCGATACAGAGCAGTTTCATGAATTTGTTTATTTCAATAAAAGCCTTTAATGACAGCACCAATTCCTTAGTGGCCCCCGAGAAACAAGCCTGTTAGACAATGACGGGTAGGCAGGGCTTATACAGTCTGTCGCAACAAGCTGGGGCCTTTGGACGTCTAAAAGGGCCCTTCCGTTAAGGTCCGATGCACTTCATAATTCAGGGGTCTAGGAAGTAGAACCTCCCCCTCAAAAGAAGTCAGCACTTTGGGACTCTCAATATATATGATTGATAGAAAATGGGACTCTCAATATATACGATTGATAGAAAATGGTTCACAGGAGGTTTTGACTTTTCCAACCACATTCACACACACCCCACCTGCCCCCTCTCCCTACCCCTTGACTTCATCTCACCAGCCATGATCAGGACAGAGACATTCCAACTTCACTCAGCAAGATCAAAAAGAAAATAGCTTCCCCTGAGCTGCTGCGGCTCAAGCCTCAGTTAAAGCCTTCTTGGCAGTGAGTGGGGCAATTAGCCGATTCACAGAGCCATTGCCTGGCTGCTCGACCCCCGGAACGATGCCTTACCCCTCTCTCCAGATGAGGAAGTCACAAAAATTAGGCAGATTTTCCTTGGGCTGAGCACACCGGATACTTCTTGAGATACAAAGAGGGAATAGGACTTGAAGCAGAGGGGAAAAACTCACCGTTCTTGGCTTTCCAAAGCTCTGCCTCTCCGACTGCTATATCTACCACAACCCCTCCTGAGCAGCACAATCCTCACCTGCTACGAAGGTGCAATTCCCGGAGGATTCTGGGGAACACAATCTCCCAAAGAGCAGGTGTTCCTGATCTAGGCTTCCTTTTCTCCCCCCCTTTCTCAGGTGTGCTGGCAATCCACAAGTTCACCAGGAAGACCGTTTTTAAGAGGAACCTAGCCCCTTTCAGAAACCAGTCACGCCGGCTCCCTGATACATTGAGTTAGTCTGGTTTCATTAAGTAGGACATCATATGGAAAACATCTCCATGATTAAAAAAGCTTGCCAAGATTCATACTGTCGACATTTCCCAAACCCCACCGTACCCCTACTAACAATGGTTTTTAATTAGAACGTACATAAACATGTCACCGGCATCCGTTTAATGAGGTGAACCTTGCAGAGTTTTGTTGGAATGGGTGTAATATATTAACATTACACTCTTTTAATGGACACCTTTATGAGGCTTCCTTATTTACTGGAATCACAAAAACCAATGGAAATAAAACTCAGCAGGGTGAGAACAGCAGGATTTCTATGAACGGGTGAGTTCAGTCGAGGAAGAAATAGCGTAGAATTTGGCCCGGCTGGGTTATCAGTAGGTACACGCGGGAAATTAGTGTTCAGAGATGCTCAGATCTTGGCGACTGAGACAGAGAAAAGAGGGCAGTGTCAGAAGGTCCAGAAATCCCTTTGAGGATGAAATATCCTGCATCCCTCCAGCCAGGGGGAATTTTTTTCTTGCCCTTCTAGACTCCAAGCTCGTTACGGGCAGGGAACGCGTCTGCCGATTCTGTTGTACTCTTCCAAGTGCTTAGTACAGTGCTCTGCACCTAGTAAGCGCTCGATGACAACGATCGATTGATCGAATGCTGCCCAGGGTGAAGGAGAACAATCCTTTCCTGTGCTTATTTTAAACCCTAATCGATGCCGCACTTGAGTGAAGTAGCGTGGTCTAGTGGAAAGAGCACGGGCCTGGAAGAACCCGTCACTGGGCAGGGATTGTCTCTAACTGATGCCGAATTGTACATTCCAAGCCGCTCAGTACAGTGCTCTGCACATAGTAAGCGCTCAATAAATACTAATGAATGAATGGAAGTCAGAGGACCTGGATTCTAATTCTGACTCCACTAACTGCTTGCTGTGTGACCTGAGGGACAGGGACGGTGACAATCCTGAATAGCTTGTATCTCTCCCAGTGCTTAGAATAGAGTTTGCCACATAGTATGTGCATAAGAAAAATGATAATAATAAGAAATAAAATAAAATAAAAAGTATAAGGAGAACTTGGAGATCTATAGCTGCAGCTATTTATTAAGTCTTGACTATGCACCAGGCATCAGGGTGGGTATACGATAATCAGGTTGGACACAGCTCCTGACCCACATGGGGCTCCTCAACTAAGAGGGAGGGAGAGAGTATTTAGTTCCCATTTAATAGAAGAGAAATCTGAGACTCAAGAGAGGTGAAATGACTTGACCAAGGTCATACAGCAGGGACTAGAACCCAGATCTTCTGCCTCTGAGGCCCAGGCCGTTTCTATTAGGGCTCACTTCTGCTCATTATACAGAAAAGGAAGGGAGGAGGAAAAGAAGGAGGAGTCCTGGGGCTCCAATACATCTTGGGAGAAGAACGCATTCTTACCCAGCCAGGCCTAATGGCCATCTGCCAGTACCCAAGAGAAACCCCTGATTTTCTAAACTATAGAGAAGCAGCGTGGCTCTGTGGAAAGAGCCCGGGCTTCGGAGTCCGAGGACCTGGGTTCTAATCCCGCTCGTCCACTTGTCTGCTGCGGGACCTGGGGCAAACCATTTAACCTCTCTGTGCCTCAGTTACCTCATCTTTAAAATAAGGATTAAGACTGTGAGCCCCACTTGGAACAACCCGATTGCTTTGTATCTACTCTAGCATTTGGTGCAGTGCTTGGCACATAGTAAGCGCTTATAATAATAATAATACTATGGCTGTATACACCACCAAGGAATCCCAAGTTTAATCAGGCGAGGGGCCTTCCTTACTGCTGGCTTGATGAAGGCTGTTTTATATCGGAAATTTCTTTATTTTGTTAATGTCTATCTCCCCCTCTACACTGTAAGCTCGTTGTGGGCAGGGGCTGTGTCTATTTATTGTTACATTTTACTCTCCCCAGTGCTTAGTATTGTACTCTGCCCCCAGTAAGCGCTCAATAAATATGATTGACTGATTGATTGACTGGATAGGGGACAGATTTCTCTAGGAGATGGTTGGATTTCGTTTTTTTCCCAATGAGATGCTTGGCAAATTGAGGAAAGGGTTCCAGACCCCAGGAGTGAAGGTTTTGACAACGGTCACGGAGATCCTGAGGTCATGGTTAGCTCTGGAGAGTCCTGGAAAACGACTGACATGATTGAGCCTTAACAAGCTGGTTTTCTTTCCAAGAGATGGCCGGTGCTCTCACCAAGAGCGGAGCCCCCGCTACCAACCAGCCGACTTGTCAATCTTAGTCGGTCAATCGTATTTACTGAGCACTTACTGTGTGCAGAGCATTGTATTAAGCCCTGGGGAGAGCAAAATATAATAACGGACACGTTCGGTGCCCCAAACGGGTTTAGAGTCTAGAGAAAACGAGCAGGAGAGGGAGAGGAGGAGAAGGGGGAGAGGAGAAGGGGAGTCAGTCAGTTGATCATATTTATTGAGCACTGTACTAAGCGCTTGGGAGGGTACAGTAGAATGTTATAACTGACACCACATTCTCTGCTCACAGTGACCTTGCAGTACAGAGAAGAAGAGCAGAAGAGGAGCGGAAAGAAAAAGGAGGAGATGGGGAAGAAGAGAAGGAGAGGAACAAAAGGGGGAGAGGAGGAGAAAGGGGTGAGGAGAAGAAGGGGGAAAAAGAGAAGGGGGAGAGGAACAGAAAGGGAAGAGGAGGAGAAGGAGGAGAAGAAGGGGGAGAGGAGCAGAAGGGGGAAAGGAATGAAAAGGGGACAGAAGGAGAAGGGGGAGAGAAGAGGGAGAGGAAGAGAAGGCGGAGAAGAGCTGAAGAGAGAGAGGAGGAGAAGGGGAAGAGGAGGAGAAGGGGAAGAGAAGGAAAAGGGGAAGAGAAGGAAAAGGGGAAGAGAAGGAAAAGGGGAAGAGAAGGAGAAGGAGAAGAGAAGGAGAAGGGGAAGAGGAAGAGAAGGGGGAGAGGAGCAGAGGGGGAGAGAGACTCTACCCTTGGCTACCAGTCTGCCCCCGTCGGCCCGTTCCCCCCTCCCTGTGCCCGCTGGAAATCGAAGGTTTCCTTTGGCCTTCTAACACACCGTGAAAGCTTGATAATGATTTCCCCCTGCCTCCCTCCAGCTGGGAGGGAGGATAAATGAAAGGGCCTCTGGCCGAACGTAAAGATTTCAGGAATGAACGCCTGCACAGAAGAATCGATTACAACGCCACGGGTAGGAGTGGTTGTAACGGTAGTATTTATTGAGCACCCAGTCGGTGCTGTGCACTGTACTAAGTGCTTGGGAAGCAGACCACAAAGAAGCGGCATGTTTCCCTGCTTCACTCCAGCTCGGAGGAGAGAGTCTCGCTGTAAGATATGGGCCAAGTCTTTTTTAATAGAGCAATTAATGTTGAGACAGCTGCTGCTTTTGTGCAACTACATAAAGAAGAGGCATCAGACCAAAGGACATCAGATATGAGCCGTTCACCTCCGATATTCCTTTGGCCGAGAGCTCCGCTATGCGCTGGAAAACTCAAGGGGCAGGAGGAAGGCTTGTCCGTGGGGTTTTTTTTTACCCTAAATCTCTAAACGATGCAGACTCAGCGCTTACGAAAAGGTGTTCCGGGGGGAAAATTTGCATTTAACTGAGTCAGCCTGACTGCTGCAAGTCCTTCCTTCAGCAAACCCCAGGGAGACTCTAGCTAGTGGGGGGAATGGCCCAAGCACCCCCCACCCCCACCCCCAGGACCCCTTCTCCATCAGACCTGGCTCCCCTCCTCTCGCTAGGTCGATTACAATTTTTTTCACCGAAGGAAAAGAAGAATCTGAAGCCGAGTGCCTCTTTTCTAGAATCGGGGGTGGCTTCTCGAGGCCCCGAGAAGGGCCTCCTTTGAAGCTGACCTCTACTCCCTTTCCTCCTCCTCCTCCTTCTCCTCCTTGGCCTCCTCCTCCTCCAGAAAGGGGAGGCTGGAATGAATGTTCGCTAAGCCCGTCAAAGGGCAGGGACCGTCCCTCCGTGTTACCGATTTGTCCATCCCAAGCGCTTAGTACAGTTCTCTGCACATAGTAAGTGCTCAATAAATACTATTGAATGAATGAACGAATGAACCTGGTTAAGTATTTCTGTGTCTGCTCTAATTACGCCGTACCTCCTCCGGGGCTTAGCCCACTGCTCAGCACATAGTAAGGGCTTAATAAATGCTGAGACAATAATGATGGCCTCTAAGTGTTTACCATATGCCAAGCGCCGTCCTTAGCACGGGGTCTACATAAGATAATCGGTGCGGACACAGTCCCCGTCCCATGTGGGACTCATAGTCTAAAGGGGGAGGGAGAACGGGTGCTGAATTCCCATTTTCCAGATGAGGAGGTAGAGGCCCAGGGAAGTTACGATACTTTCCCAAGGTCACACAGCAGGCAAGTTGGGGGACTGGGATCAGAAGCCAGATCTACTGACTCCTAGATCTGGCCTCTTTCCAGTAGGCCGTACTATTTCTCTAATGATGATGATGAAGGAAAGTCATCTCCCAACTCTGCTATATCGTACTCCCCCGAGGACTTAGGACAATGAACTGCACACCCTAAGACTCTGCACAGCTAGAACTAAAATCAGGATCATTTGACTCCTAGACTGGTATATTTTTCCATGAACCCATGCCACCTTTTCCTTTTCTTTAATGGTATTTGTTAAGTGTTTATTACGGGCCAGGCACTGTAACGAGTAGATGTAAATAAATCACGTCCCACGTGGGGCTCCCCGTATTAATCCCCATTTTATAGATGAGGTAACTGAGGCAGAGAGAAGTGAAGTGACTTGCCCAAGGTCACATACAGTAGACAAGAGGCAGAGCTGGGATTGGAACCCAGGTCCTTCTGACTTCCATCCCAGCTGTGCCACTTGTCAGCTGTGTGGCTGTGGGCAAGTCATTTCACTTCTCTGTGCCTCGGTTCCCTTATCTGTCAAATGGGGACTAACTGTGAGCCTCAAGTGGGACGACCTGACGACCCTGTACCTACCCCAGCGCTTAGGACAGTGCTCGGCACATAGTAAGCACTTCACAAATACCAACATTATTATTATCATTATTATGATTATTACTCTATCCACTAAGCCATGCCGCCTCTCACCTCTCCCCAGAGGGCTTTGATAGTTAACCGTTCACTGTCAAAACCCGCACCCAGCTCTCCATGACGTAATGAAGAGGGTGGAGGCGGGAGAGTTTGTTACTCAGCATCACCTAGAAAACGTCTCTGACTTTTCAATAATTAAGACCACTGTAAGAGGGCTGATTATCGAAAACGGATAAACACTGGGCTCAGTGTCAAACCACTTCTTAGCACCACCTTAAAGTTTCTACCGGAGGTCATCATCCAACAAGTCCAGACAGCAGCTTCGGGCTTGAACCCCCCTCCTTTTAAACAGACCCAGTTACTCTATCTAATCAGCCCAGCCGTCGGGCTTGCCAGAAACATATGAAGCAGATGGATTTGCAAGAAAATTACATCACCTCCAAATCGATGCTGGTAACACAGGTGGCATTTAGAAAAGAGGAAAGAAATTGACATTAATTCAGACTGGCTGTGGGCTGTGCCAGTGAGGATTACAAATCTGCTGAGAAAACATTCCGCCTTCCGGGGGTTATGATGAAACCCCTGGGGTTTGCACGACTCTGAGCTGGTACGAACGTGGGATCTCTTCTCAGCCGCGTTCGCCATCCTCGGCCCGGTCGAATTCCGGTGCCGATCCCCGCCAGAATTCCTGGGCCCTGGAAATTCCACCCAGAAACGTGGCATCGTAGGGGCTGGCCTTTTCTCCCGACTGTCAGGTACCCGGTTGGCTAGAAGTATCCTCTGTAGATACAGTCTCTTTAATCTTAACTGGAGGATGCTGAATTTATTAACAATAATTCATTATTGTTAATAATAATCATGGTAATCATTCATTCAATCTAATTTATTGAGCGCTTACTGTGGGCAGACCAGTGTACTAAACATTTGGGAGGGTACAACGTAACACTAAACAGACACATCCCCCGCTCCTAATGAGCTCACCGTCTAGAGGTGAGTACTCTAGTACTCTTCGTCGGAGAAGCAGCGTGGCTCAGTGGAAAGAGCCCGGGCTTTGGAGTCAGAGGTCATGGGTTCGAATCCCGGCTCGGCCGCCTGTCAGCTGTGTGACTGTGGGCGAGTCGCTTCACTTCTCTGTGCCTCAGTGACCTCATCTGTCAAATGGGGATGAAGACTGTGAGCCCCACGTGGGACGACCTGATTCCCCTGTGTCTACCCCAGCGCTTAGAACGGTGCTCTGCACATAGTAAGCGCTTAACAGATACCAACAACAACAACATAGAGGGGGAGACAGAAATAAATATAAATAAGTTAATTCCAGATATGTGCAGAAGTGCTATGTGCCAGGCACTGTGATAAGCACTGAGGTAGATACGAGATAAACAGGGTGGATGCAGTTAGTGTCCCACATAGGGCTCATAGTCTTACTCCCCATTTGAGGCTCAGAGAAGTGAAGTGATTTGTCTGAGGTCACACAGCGTACGAGTGGAAGATGATGACAGATAACGGTGTCCAGCCCGATTAACTTGTATCTACCTCGGCATTTAGTACAGTGCCTGGCGCTTAGTAAGAGATGAACAAATACCATGAATAAAAATGACAACCTTCATCCAGCCCCACGGAACCCGGACTAAAATTCCCCAGTCTCTGTTTCTTTCAGGTGACCTTCCTCTGTCCGAACTGTGCTGTCTCCATAAACCGTAGCAAACACGTGTTCCCCCCATAGCCGTCTGGAAAGGCAGGGCTCAAGGGGTGAAAGTTATTTACCTGATGCAATTAAAATTCCGTTAACTGGTATAAAGGAGACCTGGGTTCTAATCCTGCCTCCGCCATTTGTCTGCTGTGTGACCTTGGGCAAGTCACTTGACTTCTCTGTGGCTCAGTTACCTCTTCTGTAAAATGAGGATTAAGACTGTGAGCCCCGTGTGGGACAGGGACTGTGTCCAACCCGATTTGCTCGTCTCCACCTCGGGGCTCAGTACAGTGCCTGGCACTTAGTGAGTGCTTAACAAATACCACAGTTCTTCTTCCTCTTCTTCTTCCTGTCGGGCTTAAGACCTTGAGCCCCACGTGGGACGTGGATGTGTCCAACCTGATTAGCTTGAATCTAGCCCAGCGCTTAGTACAGGGCCAGCCACATAGTAAGTGCTTGACGAAGACCATAGAATAATAATAATAAAAAGCAGAGGTAAGAAGGGAAATGAGTCCGCGTACCCACATTGCCCATCTTAACCAAGCTTCTTGTCAGAAACCACCCTCAGGGAACGCTTTTCACTTCAAGCCGCAGTTGTTCCTAGGAAACCCAAAAACAACATTCTCCTAATCAATCCTGGGTGAGTGTGGACTTTTTTTCCTAGGGTTTTAGCATATTTTTCAGGAAAAGAGCTGGAGAGCTACAAATTTAATCAGCCGGGTTATTCAAGCTTGAAGATACCTTATCTTGCAGTGACTGTCGCTCATTCCTCTTCCTCCCTCCTCCCCTCCACGCCCTCCAACATCTCCAGATGAAGCTGTGGAAAATTTGCGCCGTGTATCTTTCGAGTTCTAGCAGATTCCAAGGAGAGAGCATCGGTCTAGGAGCTGGGAGACCTGGGTTCTAATCCCAGCTCTGCCATTTGCTGTTTGCCAGCTGCGTCTTTCCCTGAAATTACCCAGTCCAGGTCTGCGTCTTGTCGGGGCTCAGGGGACGGGTGGCTTCCATCAGGAGTTAGCCGGTCTGCGGTGTCCATTCTGCACGCCCAGAGAAAGCCACTTTTGTCTAAACTCTTCCCGTCTTCTGTCGGGGAAAGGACCAGGATCGTAAGGGTAGAGAAGCAGCGTGGCTCAGTGGAAAGAGCGCGGGCTCGGGAGTCAGAGGGCACGGGTTCTAATCCCGGCTCCGCCGCTAGTCAGCTGTGTGACCTTGGGCGAGTCACTTCACTTCTCTGGGCCTCGGTCACCTCATCTGTCAAAGGGGGATGAAAACTGTGAGCCTCACGTGGGACAACCTGGTCACCTTGTATCCCCCAGCGCTTAGAACAGTGCTTTGCACATAGTAAGCGCTTAACAGATACCACCATTTATTTTTATTTATTTATTACTCTACAATGGGAGTCCAGAAAGTAGGTCTGGCTGAAGAACGCCTACCTCCTCCCTCTCCCTGCACACATACAACCCGGCAGGAACCAGTGGATGTCACACGGTAATAACAATAATATTAGTAATCATAACAGTAATGATAGTTGTTAAGCTTTTACTATGTGTCAACCACCGTTCTAAGCGCTGGGGTGGATACAAACAAATCGGGTCGGACACGGTCCCTGTCCCACATGGGGCTCACGGTCTTAGTCCCCATTTTACAGATGAGGGAACTGAGACCCGGAGAAGTGATGCGACTTGCCCAAAGTCACACAGCAGACGAGTGGCGGAGCCGGGATTAGAACCCAAGTCCTGACTCCCAGGCCCGTGCTCTTTCCACTAGACCAGGCTGCTTCAAACCCAACTCTGTCCCTTAGGAAGAATTCTCTTACCTTGTCGTATCAAATCCAGCCAGCAGTGACCATTCTCTGGAGGTGGGGAGGGTCAGTGGGTAGGGCCACAGAGCCCTGCGGTCGGTCCGGTGTAAAGAACAATAATGATGATGATGATGATAGTGGTGTTTATTAAACCCTTCCTAGGCACCCGGCACCGTCGTACTAAGTCCTGGGGTAGATACTGGATACCCAGGACCCACACGAGTTCACGGTCTCCGTAGGAGGGAGAACAGGTTATTGAAACCTCATTTTGCAGATGAGAAAACTGTGGTCCATAGAGGTTTAGTGCCTTGCTCAAGCCCACCCAGCGGGTACATGGGATGGGGGATTAGAACCCAGGTCTTTGCCTCCCAGGCCGGTGTTCTTTCCACTGGGCCACCCTAGGAGGAGGCCTGTGAGCAGCAGCAGGCGTCCGGGGACAGCTGACACGCTTCGACTTGTGCCACTTCCCCGGTGGGTGACCTCGGGCCAATCACCTGACCTCTCTGGGGATAATACTGGTCTCCCTACCTCACAGGTGGTGGTATACGTACCAAATCCCGGAGGATGGAGCAATCACTTGTGAAGTCAACTAGGGGGTAGAGGCCATGAGCCCTCCAGAGAGCTCTGGAGGCGACTAGCAAGATTTTCTCTCTCTCACCCACCCAGTAAAGACAGGGTCGAGGTGCACACGTCTTCCCGGCGGGAGTTTTTCACTGAAGGGGGAAGGGGCACGGAAAAGGAGAGAAGCAAAGGGCATTCCATCCTTCGAGCTCTTCCTGTGCGAATTCCCTTTTTTTCTTGGATTGCACTAAATTTGTCATTATCTCCCACATGAGTAATACGTGGATAAGTTATAGCTTACCTAGGCTCTCCATTTGAAATGAAAAGCAGATTGCATTGCTGACTTGAATTATTCTCCAATATTTCATGATATATGATCCATCTTGATGGGATACTATTGTTATATATTTCATAGTTATGATTTCCAAGGTAGCAAACTACTCATTATCTTCCAGTGCTAGCCAGCTATAAATGCCAAAACCCTCCGGCTTCCAGTGTGTGCTTGTTTAAACTTATAGTCCTGTGTTCTGTGTGTATTTAGCATTTTATGGCGCTGAATACTATTGAAATGCCATAATGCTCTATCACGAAGCTCCTGCTCCGCTATTGACAGGATAGGTTTCGTGTAATTTCTGGGTGTGGACGCCATTCCTGGATATTTCCTGTAGCGTGCAGTGAACACCCACCTCGGTGCTTAAAATGAATATTTAAAGAATCAATCAGGCTTGAAATTTAATTTGATCTAATTGGCTCGCTACCTTCTCGCCAAATGGAAGGACATAAAAATACTCGCTCTCCTTTACCATTTCATATTTCCTTCCATCGTAAAATGCATCTTTTCTCCCTCTTTCAACTTCCTTTGATAACATCTTTTAATTTAGTAAGTTCATTTAACGCTCTCCCCCAACAGGCTTTCAGAACATGGGTCATCCAGGCTGGGCTTGGCTATCAATCAATCCATCTATCTATTTATTGAGCGCTTATTGCATACAGAGTATTATACTAAGAGCTTGGGAGAGTACAATGTACCCGAGCTGGTGAACACATTCCCTGCTCACGATGAGCTTAGAGTACAGAGGAGTAGACAGGCATTAATATAAATAAATGGATTGTGGAACTAGACATGAGCACTGTGGGGCTGAGGGAAAGGTGTAAAAAGGGGGTGAAAATACTCAAATAGGTCAAATACTTGGGTGAGTATACTCTAACCGAGGCTCTCTTTATGCTCAGAGCCCCCCGACAGATCCCCTGGAGCGAACTGGAGAGTAAATTTCACCCAGATTGGCAACGACGAGCTTCCCTTCAGCCGCCTGGGCTAATGGAAAGAGCACAGACCTGGGAGTCAGAGGTCCTGGGTTCTAATCCCAGCTCTGCCACTTGCCTGCTGATGACTTTGGCCGAGTCGCTTAACTTTTCAGGGCCTCAGTTTCCTCATCCATATAAGGGAGAGAAAATCCTACTCCCTCCTACTTAGATCGTGAGCCCCACGTGGGACGAGGACTGTGTCCAACCTGATTATGTTGTATCTACCCCAGCACCTATCCCAGCACAGTGTTTGGCACATAGTAAAGGCTTAATGAATATTATCATTATTGTCATTTTTGGAAAGGATTGTCGGTCACAGACTGGCCCCGTGGCCTCCCGCCCCAACACACACACACACACACACACACACACACACACACACACATCTCACTCCGGGTAGCGTCCTTTCCAAACCCCGTCACCTAAATCTGGATAGCTGTGTAATCCAAAAGCTCTTCTTTTGTACGAATTTCTCTTGCTGATCTGAAGAAACACGATCATGAAAATCCCGAGTCTCATTGTGACTCGTTATGAAATGTGGCAAAACAAGACCCATGAAAATTGAAGAGGAAAAATGGTTGTATTGATTGTTCAACTCCTCGATGTACGTTTTGAGTTATGACAAATGCCACTTAAACGTTTCTGCTCATAATACATCAGTTTATGGTACCAGCTCCATTTACTGCCTAACCTATTTCCTTCATCAGGACTAAGATGGACATTGATTCCGTTTCCCGATAATCGTAACCTCTCCCCTCCCTTCTCTCTAAGCCTCACTGTCCCTGTTGACATGCTCTCCCCTTCTTCCCCCTGATTATTTTCCCCTAATTCGTATGCTCTTCAACTTCCAGATATACATTTTGATTTTCAGGAATCAGCGATGTCATAAACACACAGAATATCTCTACTTTCTGTAATCCCCTGAGTAAAAAAGTGTCGATATAATCTCACGACTCTGTTGATTTATTCTGCATTCATTCATTCATTCAATCATATTTATTGAGCACTTACTGGGTGCGGAGCACTGTACTAAATGCTTGTATCTACCTCAGTGCTTAGCACAGCACTTGACACAGACTAAGGGCTTAACAAATAACTCAGATATCATCTTCCCAAATAAACAGGAAAATGTCGAATCTTCCAGAGAATACTGGGGGCCACTAAAGATACAGAATCAAATTCTGGCCAGGATTAAGTCACCTCAAAACAATTACGTGGCTTTTATTCCACCACGAGCATGAAGGTGTACAGCAGGTGTGAACTGGCGGACGGTGTCGACGAAGGTTACCGTCACCCGGCGGAAAAAAAGGAAGATATCCTCTTCTCATTGTCTGTTCAAGTCAAAACCCACCATAAGAAATTAGGCGAAGACTATCCAAGAAATCTGGGAAGGGTGGATAAGGTGAACATGGAATTGCTGTTCATCCAAGTCCCAACATCAGGATGAGGGACAGCCTTAGGAAGTGGAAAACTGGACAAAAGTGGGTAGTAAACAGATGGAATTCCTTTAGCCTGGAAGCTGTGTGGGACAAAAATGGTAGATTCAAGAAAGCCTTGGATGAGACCAGCAAGACGTTAACAAGGGCAAAGTTAGAGGAGTTGGAAGGTCCAAGCTGGATCCGTGGGGGAGGTCGGGATGGAAAGGGGAGAGTCAGGGGTGGTGGATGGTCCGTGCTTAGTCACTAGGGGAGAATCAGGGATGGAGAGGGGAGAGTCAGGAGGGTCGGCTGGTCCGTGCTGGGTCACTGGGGGACAGTCAGAGATGGAGAGGGGAGAGTCAGCGGTGTTGGATGGTCCAGGCTGGGTCACTGAGGGAGAGTCAGAGAAGGAGAGGGGAGAATCAGGGATGGACAGGGGAGAGTTAGCGATGGAGAAGGGAGAGTTAGAGGTTAGATCCATCGCTATCCCTGAAGGAGGGAGTCCCGTAGGCTGAGCAGCCCGCAGTCCCTTTAGATCTCCTGGGACCACTATTGGAGACAGTATCTTGGTTTGGCAACTTCTTGGGATTAACCCAGGAATAGCATTGCCCGGGGCCTAATGTCCTTACGGAGCCTTTCCCGTGATCCCTCGCGTCTTAGCCATTCTGAAACCTTCTTTATGTGCTTCGTCATCTTTTCAACAACGAGCCCTCTACGGAGGCCGGTTTCATGCTCAGTCAATACCGATCCGATCATTACTGTCCTCTGCCAAGCATTTTGTTTCACTGAATTCCTCACACCCCTGTGGGTTTCAAAAACCCTTCCAAGATGATGTCATTACAGGGGTGGAACCCATTCAATTTTTGAGGCAACCCCGTTCGTTCCAGACCCTTTAAAAAAATCTATTCAGATCTTACAGATTTGCCAGAGTGAATGAATTTCCAGTTTATCAAACATCCGCATTTAGAATTCGCATTCAGGGGACTCGAAACTTAAAGATTTCAATCCTGGCACCCTACCCTGCAGATGAGAAAGGAAAGGTTGGCTTGACATAAAGCAAGACACCATTATCTTATTGACTCATTATTGACCGTCTCTGTTGTACTTCAGCTTTTCTTCATTCTCCCACTTTTACTAGGGATCTCTTTTTTTCTGTAAATCACTTTAAAGGGTCAAATGAAAAGCGCTTTCAAAGCATAAGTGCTCTATCCTGATTGCTTTTGGCACCGGGAAGGCAAATTGTTTGTTGCTATGGTGCCTGAATGCATGGCAACTTAGGCTTTGATCTACCAGCCACTCTCTTTGTGGGTTCTGGTGATTTTGGGGCTGCGTCTTCTATTTATTTCTTTTATGGTATTTATTAAGGGCTTACTATATGCCAGGCACTGTACTAAAAGTTTCCACCTCCATCAGCCACAGCAATATGCATTCATTCATTCAATCGTATTTATTGAGCGCTTACTGTGCGCAGAGCACTGCTTGGGAGAGGGCAATTTAACTGATTACTGTCCAGGCTGTCTTCTGTATTGAGAGGCCTTTTCTGGATCCTTAATTGATCAATCAATCGTATTTATTGAGCGCTTACTGTGTGCAGAGCACTCTACTAAGTGTTTGGGAGACTATGAGACAATAGAATTGTTAGATTCCCTGCCCACATCGAACTTGAAGTCTAGAGACAGGCATAGAGCAGCGTGGCTCAGTGGAAAGAGCCCGGGCTTTGGAGCGAGAGGTCACGGGTTCGACTCCCGGCTTTGCCACTTGTCAGCTGTGTGACCGTGGGCAAGTCACTTCACTTCTCTGGGCCTCAGTTCTCTCATCTGTAATATGGGGATTAAGACGGTGAGCCCCACGTGGGACAACTGATTCCCCTGTGTCTACCCCAGCGCTTAGAACAGTGCTCTGCACATAGTAAGCGCTTAACAAATACCAACAAATACCAACATTATTATAGAGCTAGAACAGTCGTCTCTGGAAAGTGCCTTGAGCTCTTCTGAGAAAGACCCTGTAGAAATGCAGTGTGACTTTAGACACAGTTTGGCCTACTGGATAGAGCCCGGGCCTGGGAGTCAGAAGGACCTGGGTTCTAATCCCCGCTCTGCCACTTGCCTGCTGTGAGACCCTGCGCAAGTCACTTCACGTCTCTGAGCCTCAGTTACCTCATCTGGAAAATGGGGATTAAGACTGGGACCCCCGTGGGGGACAGGGACCGTGTCCACCTCCATCACCTTGTATCCAGCCCAGCACCTAGTACAGTGCCTGGCACAGAGTAAGCGCTTAGTAAATACCACAATAATTACGTATCCATTATTACGTTTTAGTGCGGGTGCCTGTTTCAAAGCTGGGTTTCTCTAGCACTTTCTCGGCTTCTAGGTTAGGCAGCCCCGCCTCGGTAAGGGGCGATGATTTTTCTAAATGTGCCAATAAATATTAATGCCGATGAGCGTTGGATGATTACATTACTGAGAACGTTGTCATAAACAAACGTCGGGGTGGAAAAGCCATGCATAAATCTCGGGCTAGTCCAGGAGCAAAGAAATAATCTAGTTGTTGAAACACAGGCAATGATCGACCCCAGGGACTGGTGCGTTTCTGACTGCCTTCGATGAAATCCCAGAGTGAAACCGACTCAACTCAGTTGGAGAGAGCTTGAAGATTATCTCCTGTTTGCGACTGGCTTTCTGACTCCTGCTTCCTGATTTTTTTGCCCCCCTCCCTGCTCCGTGAAGATCAAGAAGCTAGATAGCTGTTGAATGAGGGGGGAATATTTTGGGGAGACAGCATTAAAGCGGATGGACAGAATCTGGCTTTAGGGAAGGAAGACTGGGAGATCCTGCCAGAACTCAGTGCTTATCATTCAAACAAACAATTCATCGATCAATTGCGTTTATTAAGCGCCCATTGTTTACAGAGGCCCATACTGAGGTCTTGGACGAGAATAATTGAGTTATGAGCCCAAGGTCCCTGCCTTCAACGAGTTTAAAATCTACCGGGGGAAATGGACACTAAAATAATTTGCAGACAGGAGGAAGAAGAAAAAAAGGATGTACACAAGAGTTGATGCTTAAGTAGTAGGATATGCAAGGTGTGTCCGCAGAGGTGCTACTGATTCAAAATGATTCACAAGTGTTCATTTGGTACCGAAATGCTGAAGAGGCAGTTAGGGGAATATAACCCGGCGAGAGTCTAAATTAATTAGGGAAGGCCACTTGGAGGAGGTGAGATTTCCTCTCCACTATGGGCAGTCCAATGTGGCTTAGCTCTAAAGTTCTTCAGCGAATACAAATTCTCCTGCCACAATAAGGCGTCTACTGATAGGCGAGACTCAGTACAGCGCTATGCACAAAATAAATGCTCAGTAAATTCCACCGATCGAGATACCGGTGACTGAGGTGGATGGGCAACCAATGGAGATTTCTGAGGAGTTGGAAGATGGCAAAGAACGATCTTCTAGAAAAATGATCCTGACAGGAGAGTGAAGCATCGAGTAAGGAGGGGAGAGAGTGGAGGCAGGGAGGTCAGCGGGGAGGCTGATTCACTACAGGACTCGGCTTATTTCTCTCTCCCTAGAAGGGCCTCAAAGCACACTGCTGATCTTGCTCCGTGGCCGGCAGGATTTGATAAATTCCACAGTGCTACCCAGAGTTCAGAGTCTCTGAGTAACTTGATACGCTTTTAAACTCCCCAGGTTGCTTGTTCAAAACACTCGGGGGACCGTAAGGATTGACTTTTCTTAATCGTTTTGTGCACTTGGAATATGTTCATATCTCCAGCTCTATCATGAGGTGAACAAGGGTCCCATAAATCTAAAGATTTGTTTTAAACAGGCATTTCATTATTACTTTTTAAAACGGATAAAACGGAGAGAGAATTTCAGCAGTAAGATCCTGTGGGCAAGATCTTTTTTTTTTGGACAATGCTTCTGTGTTGTCTCACCACCAAATATCTGGCCCCGGAACATTAAATGTGGGGAATAGATGGGGAAAGACGTCCTCTGTTCATTCCCACTGGCTAATATGGGATTCTATGACCTTGAATATTCCCAATTCCCCGTGGTGTTTGAGGCCTAAGAGAAGGAAAGAAAGGAACTCTAAATTATTAATGGCGATTCTCTATAAATCAAAGTAAGTTCTGAAGGACGCAGGCTTAAATCATGTTCCCGTTTTTTTTTTTTTTCAGAGCATAATTAAGGTCCTTGCTTGGTGGAATCATTTAAAGGGTCCATGGCCCAATTCACAGTCAGCAGAAAGCAGGCAGCCTTATATTTTTGACTTCTCTTCCACCATAGCTGCAGCTAAAACAGGCTTGAGATCTTCAGAAAAGAACGGGATCAACGGCTGGAGATCCTGGCATGGATGAGGCTCCAAAATGTCCATCCTGGAACCAAAGACAAGGGTGGGCACGATATTCCTTTAAGGGAGGGAGACCCAACGAACTGAAGAGAGCCAGTAAGGGGCAGAACTCATCAGGATAGAAAATATGGGCTTCAGTTTCTTTTTTCTATAGAAGAAAGATGTTGTTTTCTCGATCACTGTACTAAAGGCTGGAGAGAGCACAATTCAACAGAGTTGGTAGACATGATCCCTGCCCTCAAGGAACTTACGTGAGGATGGGTTTGATTCTCGGGGAAGACGGGTAGAGTTGATATCCATCTAAGGATGTTCAAATGTTACCCCAGGCAAAGTGAAAAAAAACACACCAGTCCTTCCTTCTCCATTCCCCTGCCTGGGGAAAATGAGCATCACACCAGAAGAGGAATATCTTCTCTCTCAACTTTCTCCTTTCTCCTGGAGCGTGACTCCCACAAAACTGGCTCAGCCTCCCAGTGCTTATATTAGGGACCATTAGCGAGGGTCACCTGCCGGTTTGAGCTGCCCAGACAGAGTCCTCATATGGTTGGGTGAATCATGCTTTTACCACCGGAACCTGAGAACCTGAGGCTGCATTGCATATTTTCCCACTGCTCCTCACCCGCGGGTTAAAAACAGGATGTTGTTCTCAGAAATTAGTGTGTTGGCATAAGATGATCAAACCCGCTTTTCCTCTTCCTCTGCCTTCCTGCCTTGTTTTGTTTGGAGATGCAGTGGTGACTTCAAACCGTCCAAAATAGCCCTGTCCCTCGATGGGAGATTTAAGAGGCATTCACTTTATCTGGGGTGAAAATGAGTCTAATTCTTTGCTTGCTACCAAATTCAGACAAAACAGAATACGTTTCTGTCCTTGAAGGATTCTTTTTTCCTTTCTGGGTGTTTTAAATTGGAAAAAGGAGAATGAAAATAAAAAAATGAACACGAGAGAAGCAGGGTGGCCTAGCGGATAGAGCCCAGGCCTGGGAGACTAGTTCTAACCCCAGCTCCGCCTCTTGTCTGCCGGGTGACCTCGGACGAGTCACTTCGCTTCTCCGTGCCTCAGTTACCTCATCTGTCCATGGAGACTGTGAGCCCCATGTGGGACGGGAACTGTGTCCAACCTGATTATCGTGTATCTGCCCCTAAGTGTCTGGCACATAGTAAGTGCTTAACAGATACACTAAAAAATCAGTATAAAGAAATTCTCCTTAGGGAGTCTGTCTCTTGATATCTCTAATAGGACAGTGCTCTGCACGTAGTAAGCGTTCAATAGATATCATGGATTGATTAACTGATCGATAGGGAGATTTCTGTGCGAGTCAAGGTCACCTGTGGCACGCTATACTGAGCGTTGAATACTGTACTGTCCACCTCCTGTAGGCATAAACAAAGAAAAGACTTTACCTCTGCCTTCAGGGGACACAGAATCTACTGGAGGCAGCACGTGGACACAGAATGTCAAACGCTCGATCGGTAAAAGAGAAGAAAAGAGGTATAAACGATGCAACTGAAAAGCAGCACAGGTAGCTGCCGCAGGAACTCTTCGAAGACTGTCCCGCTTCTTCGCCAGGCACTCTTCAGGAAAGGTTGGAAAACAGTTTGGCTCCTGGAAACCGTTTAATGGAAATGGAGCATGTCACTGTAAAATATCTTTACTCCTTGACTGCTTTTGGCTCTCTGTGTCTTTAGTTAAACAGATCACAGACGAGAGAGAGAGAGAGAGTCTCTTGAGAAAGTTCTTTGTGACACAGTCCAGATTCTACTTGAGAAAAGGGGGAAGGGAGAATGAAGGTAGAAGCAGATCTCCTGCCAATTCGGTTGAAGTCAGAGAGACAGAGAGAGCCAGGCTTCTGAGAGGCGTTCACTTAGAACCATGCGAAGGTGCTGGCTCTGCCTCGTGAGGATCTTGTCAGGGACCGGTCAAGGTGTATCTTTAAACAGTCTTGGGGGAGGAAGGCAGAGGGGGGAGTTGTTGGGGGGGAAACTCTTCTATAAAATCCACACGCATATGAAAAGGAGCAAGGTGTGGTTGTGTTGTTGGAAATTCTGAACTTTAGCCACTGAGCTGTACGACTTTGCTTCTCTGTGGCTCAGTTGCCTCATCTGTAAAACGGGAATTCCATTCCTGTGCATCACTGTCATCTTCAATGGTATTTATGGAGTGCTTACTATGTGCAGGGCACTGTGCTAATTATTCACTTATTCAATCCTATTGATCTAGGGCTTACTATGTGCAGAGCACTGCACTAAGCACTTGGGAGAGTTTAATGTAACAATTAACAGACACATTCCCGCCTACAGTGAGTCTAGAGGGCGGTTGGGAGGGGACGGTGCAACAGAGCTGACAGATCCCATCCTGTCCTCACAAAATCCCTGTGGGACAGGAGGAGGCCGAAATTGTCAACCACATTTTACAGGTGAAGAAACAAAGACCCAGAGAGGTTAAGGGGATTACCCAAAGTCGCTCCGGAGACGGGTCACAGAGCTGAGATCAGCACCCAGGTCTCCCGACTTCCGCTAGGTCCACTTTTAGATGAGCTCCTTTCTTGAGAAGATATTCATTGCCGATATTGGAATCTCTTGAGCGCCTCAGACAGACAGAAGGGGTTAAGCGGCTTGAGAAAACCCAATTCTCCTTCAGGATTTTCACTTTCAGGAGGACATTTCCCCTTTGAATCTTAAGAGGCCGTTCCCCTCCTTCGGGTCAACGAAATATAGATTTGGGAACGGCCCGTGAGCGAGCAAACTCAAAAACAAATGGCAACGACGCTGCCATTCCCCCAGGCTACCACCGGCCCCCCCCGGATCCTGGCCAATTTGCCCGGAGCACTTGCCTCTGCTTATTGAAAGTACAACTCATTCTTCCTCTAGACGCCATCCGGAACAACAGCCCTGTTCGGATGCACAGAGGGAAGGGAAGACCCCTGCATATTAAGTGGCCGTCAAGCTGTTCGGGCCCAGTTCACGTGAATCCCGCAAAGTGTTCTTTTGGCGATTTATTTTTTTAAAAAAAAATTAATAGGCTTCCAAACCCTCCGGCTACTTGGATTTTCTACTTAACGTCCCCCGCTGAAATCGCAAGACATGATGTCTGGCCTCCAACCACAGCCACTGTAGCTCTAGGCAACTTTCCAGAGCTGAAGTGGCTGCCTAAATCAGTTGTCCTCCCTCTGTTGCTGTGTCGTTTGTGGCTCCTATAATGGTTGATCAGTTGCAGGGCTGAATTAAGCTGGAGACACAGTTTAGCAGCAGACTCTGAATGCAACTGGAGAAACGCCGCAGTCCTAGAGGGAAGAGCTCGACTCATTCCCCATTGACTCCCTCCCTGTCGACTCATTCCCCGTCCGCCCGGGCCTGGAAGTCAGAGACTTGACTCGACCGCTGGCCTTTTTTTAAAAAACATAGATAGTATTTAAGTGTTTACAGTGTTCCAGGCGCTGTTCTAAACGCTGCGATAGACGAACGGTAATCAGGTTGGACACAGGCCTTGTCCCACATGGGGCTCACAGCCTTAATCCCTCGCCGCTTCCCTGCTGTACGACCGTGAGCAAGTGATTTAACTTCTCTTGGCCTCAGTTTCCTTATCTAAAATGGGGATTCAATATCTGTTCTCCTGCCTACGTAGACCGTGAGCCCCGTGTGGGATCGGGATTGTGTCCAAACTGATTGTTTTGGACCCGGGCTGGGGGAGGCTAGCAGGACTTTGGAATCTCAAACTGATTTATTGTAGGATGCAATAGGACAGAGAAATGACTTTTCCTAAGGAACCTTGCAAATCTAGTGGTTATTTTTCAAGGTGAACAGTTACCTTAATGTCACTGCCATCTTGGGAAGGGGTGAGGGGAGAGTGAGAGGATACCTTGGCTTATTGTTTACGACAAATCCACCAAAACTTCATGGCCTGTTTGGCCTGCTCCCACCATAATGGGTTAGATGTTAGACTGCAAGCTCCTTGAGAGAGGGTATTTGGTTTATTAATTAATAATAATAATATTGGTATTTGTTAAGTACTTACTGTGTGCCAGGCACCGTACTAAGTGCCGGGGTGGATCCAAGCAAATCAGGTTGGACACGGTCCCTGTCTCACGTGGGACTCACAGTCTCAATCCCGTTTTAAGGGTGAGGTAACAGAGGCACAGAGAAGTGAAGTGATTTTCCTCAAGGTCACCCCACAGACAGGTGACAGAGGCAGAATTAGAACTCGTGACCTTTCGACTCCCAGGCCCGTGCCCTATCCACTACGCCGTTTTCCTTCTCGATTCTATTCCATTGTACCCACCCAGGCGCTCAGCACGGTGCTTGGCGCACAGTAGATTTAAGCTTCTTGAGGGCAGGAAACACGTCTACTAAGTTGGTAGTACTCACCAAGCACTCAGGAGAGTGCTCTACACATTCTAGACTGTAAGCTCCCTGAAGACAGGGATCACGTCTATTGTAAAATTCTATTCTATTCACCCCCTTGCTTCATATAGTGCTCTTTGGAGGATGCGATAAATACTATTGACTGATAGAAGTCTCCCCACACGAGGCTCATTGTCTAAGTAGGTGGGAGAGCAGATAGCGAATCCCCATTTTACTCACGAGGAAACTGAGGCACAGAGACTCGAAGTTCAGCAGCTTGCCTTAGGTCACGCAGCAGACCGGTGGTGAAGATGGGCTTAGAACCCGGGTCTCTGACTCCCAGACCCGGACTCTTCTCAATAGATGATCCTTCTACCTTTTTATTTCTTTTTAATGTTCGCGTCTCATCCGCCTAGACGGAGACTCCATTTTGTAGGGAATTTAAATGTAAAGAAAGATAACGGGAAAGGAGAGCATGAATATTTTCCTCGCTAATGTTTTGGGCCCTTTCCATTCCAGAATGTTTTCATCCATCACTTAGCCCACGAACAGGCCTTATTATTGGGGGTTACACAGAAGGCACTACGGAATAGGATGGATTTATGGTGCTCATTTTTTTTCCTCTGCAAAATTAATGAGCTGAGACCAAGTTAAAAACCTTACTGGATTTGGAGGGTTTGAGCTGCTCTTGAGAAAATGATAACTAGCTTAAAGGAGAGGCCGTTTCCCTTGAAGGAATTCTCCGTTAAAATTCCCCCATCCCTCCCCGACCCAAGGATACGATTATCTCTCGGTTGTCCTGGTGTTTTAAAAACAGCTCCTCGTCGTCTGATTTTCTCTAACGACACTGGGGAAGGAAGAGGTCTCGGGGTCCCACGGTGAGTAGCTTTCCGAGCTAGTTCGGTGACGGTCCTCTTCGCCATTTTCACATTCAATCTGACCTCTCCGGAAGAGAGATTCGCTCTTTCTAGACGTGGGCGTCCTGAACTGAATCCTTCTATTATTCAACGCTACCGATAAGAATGAGTGGGTCATCCGCTTCATTCATCCCATCGGTCGTATTTACTGAGGGCTATGTACAGATCGCTATACTGTTTGGACGCTTTACTTGGCGCTCGGGCACTGTACTAAGTGTTTAAACCACACCTGAGGCCCATCTCATTAATATTGCCACAGGGGAGACTGGTTGGATATCAGGAATAACTTCCTGGTTTGTGTGGGTGAGTGTCAGCGTGAGTTTGTGTGTTTGTGCGTGTACATCGGGGGTGGGTTTATGCATCTGTCAGTCAATAGTATTTTCTTGAGCACTCACCGTGGGCGGAGCACTATGTGCCGGGCACTGTACTATGCGCTGGGGTAATTACGAAGTATTTGGGTTGGACATAGTCTCTGTGGGCTCACAGTCTTAATCCCCATTTTACAGATGAGGAAAATGAGGGACAGAATGGAATGACTTGCCCAAGGTCACACAGTGGCAGACCCGGGATTAGAACCCAGGTTCTTCGGACTCTCAGCCCCATCAGTGTCCTAGGTTCAGGGAGTTAACGGCTGCAGGAGCAATCCCTCTTCCTTTCCACTACTGGTCCCCATCTCTTTCCTCGGATCTTCTCCGCCCGGGGCCTGGACAGTCAGTCAGTTAATCCTATTTCCTGAGCTCTCACTGTGTGCAGAGCACTGTACTAAGCCCTTGGGAGAGTACAGTATCAAAGTAAAGTGGCAGTCGGCCCGGGACGGGGCTGCGATCCATCTGACAGAAACCAGGAAGGAGATCCCACCAGCGGTCCGGAAAATGGAAGCTCCGTTTTGTCGATCCTCCGGGATCCTGGCTGCGTGTATTCTCTGCTCAGTGGGGTGCAGTGCTCGGGATTTTTGTGGGGAGGCTTTAAGAAAGGGAACGAGAAGAAGAGGGGCGAGGAATGCACCCGGGTACTCATCCCGGCTCCGCCACCGGCCCGCTGCGTGACCTTGGGCAAATCACTTGACTTCTCCGTGCCCGGCCGGGTGGTGCTCCGCTTCTCCGGGCCTCGTCTACCTCGTCCGTAAAGTGGGGATTAAGACAGTGAGTCCCACGTGGCCCGGGGACCGTGGCCAATATCTACTCCAGCATTCGGTACAGCGTCCGGCACATAGTGAGCACTTGCTGAATACCACACACACACACGTACGCACGTGGTAGAATGGAGGCTTCCGGGGAATTTCCGATGGTTGCTTTAAGAAGGGCCGGGCTGAAGCCAGGAGGGTTTTTCACTCCCTGCTGCCTCTCGCCCCCACCTTCCTAAACAAGACGGCGATCGTGTTTCAGGCGCTCTGCAGTGCTGACGGCTCTGGACCGTGTTATTATGATGATCTAACCCAGGCCCCGTCTGGAGTCACCTTTCTGGACCTCGGAGAACCTGGGAAAGGGAGAAGCGGTGTTCCCTCGTGGCTAGAGTGAGGGTCTGGTTGTCACGAGGACCTGGTTTCGAATCCTGACTCCACCCCTTGTCTGCTAGGTGACTTGGGGCGAATCGCTCAACTTCTCTGTGCCTCAGTTGCTTCATCGTCAAATGGGGATCAAGGCTGTGAAGCCCAGGTGGGACTGGGGTCAATCTGACTAGCTCCTTTCTATCCCAGAGCTCACTACGGCGCCTCGGCGTAGAGTAAGCACTCCACGAACACCATTAAAACAAACGCAAAGGAAAATAAGGTCGGTTTTAGAAGGCTCGGAGTGAGCATTCAATAAAAAAATTATGGGATTGGTTCAGCACGTTCTATGTGGCAGACGCTGTTCAATCATTCATTCATTCGATAGTATTTATTGAGCGCTTACTATGTGCAGAGCACTGTACTAAGCGCTTGGAATGAACAGGTCGGCAACAGATAGAGACATCTAAATCATCTAAAGCTGAAACTGCTCAGAGAACTGCTCTTTGGGGAATTGTTTGAGTCAAGGGGCGGGATAATAATAATAATAATAATAACGTTGGTATTTGTTAAGCGCTTACTATGTGCCGAGCACTGTTCTAAGCGCTGGAGGAGATACAGTGTCATCAGGTTGCCCCACGTGAGGCTCACAGTTAATCCCCATTTTACAGATGAGGGAACTGAGGCCCAGAGAAGTGAAATGACTCGCCCACTGTCACACAGCTGACAAGTGGCAGAGCCGGGAGTCGAACCCAGGACCTCTGACTCCCAAGCCCGGGCTCTTTCCCCTGAGCCACGCTGCTTCTCTATATGTCACTACTACTACTACTACTACTAATTTTGGTATTTGGAATTTGGTATTCCTTTAGATGTAAGCTCCTTGTGGGCAGGGAACGTGTCTACCGATTGTTATTTGTACCCTCCCAAGTGCTTAGTACAGCGCTCGCCGCACGGTAACCACTCAATGAACGCACGGTGGCTCTGGACAGCGCATTGGACCTCTAGTGACGAGAGAGCGATTCAAAGGTTGTGGGTTCGAATCCCACCAGAGTCGGTTTATTCTTAGAGAAGCAGCGTGGCTCAGTGGAAAGAGCCCGGGCTTGGGAGTCAGAGGTCACGGGTTCGAATCCCGGCTCCGCCACCCGGCAGCTGTGTGACTGTGGGCGAGTCACTTCACTTCTCTGGGCCTCGGTTCCCTCACCTGTAAAATGGGGATTACCTGTGAGCCTCACATGGGACAACCTGATGACCCTGTATCTACCCCGGCGCTTAGAACAGTGCTCTGCACATAGTAAGCACTTAAATACCAACATTATTATTACTATTATATTTGCTAAGCACTTACGATGTGCCAAGCTCTCTACAAAGTACTGGGGAACATACAAGTTAATCTGGTCGGACCCAGTCCCTGTCCCACCTGGTGCTCTCAGTCTAAAGGGGAGGGAGAAGAAGCATCGAATCCTCGATTTATAGATGCGGAAACTGAGGCACAGAGAAGTTAAATAAATTGCCCGAGGTCACAGAGGAAACGAGGGGCAAGGCCGCGATTAGAACCCCTCTGATTCTCGGGCCCGCGCTCTTCGATTGTCCGATGGCCGTGGAAAGTGATTTGGAGTAAAGGCAGAGGATAACGGCAGCGGATTTTCCAAACCCATTCGGAAGAAACAACCTCCCGTGGCGCATCCAGCGGCGAAAGTGTGAGTCGGTCACCTAGGCGAGAGTGTGGACCCGAATCAGCGTGGACTTCGAGGGCTTTGAAACACATCCAACCCTTAGAGGAATTTGCTGAAAATACCCGTGTCTTTCCCCGACAACAGATGCATTCCAGCTTTCATTTTTCACAGCGGAGATTGTGTCGGGTCTTAGGGAGAGAGTTGGGTTTCTAAATTCACACCTGAGAGGAGGTCTTTCTCTTTTTATTTTTGGCTTCCCTTTTAGCGGTCGCTTCACTTCGTACACGTTCCGGTCTGCGGAAATGCCCCCTAGAAGCCGATGACCAAATGTTGCCTCAAAGCAAGGCGCCTGAAAGGAGCCGACCGAAACCGGGAGTGAGAACGTCGTCTCTGGGGTTCGCGCACCGAATCCAGACTCCTCCTCAGAATGCTACTAACTTGATATACTCGACATTTTACACTAGGAAGCACGCGCGCAGAGTAATCAAGACTTTTCCTTCTCTTGTCTATTCCTAAATGCCACGAACAGTGCAATTAATAAGCACTCAAGGATACGATATGAGCGAATGAAATCTCGCAGAAGGGAGATTCTTCATCCAGAGGAGTCCAGATAGACCGAGCTGCGTTGGGACACAGTCCAACTGGATTATCTCGTAACTACCCCAGTGTTTAGTAGAGCGCCTGGCACATGGTAAGCGCTTAATGAGCACCACGGTTACCATTATTATTATGTTGATTCAGCTGGGATAGTCCCAGAATTTTGTAGGATGATAATAATAATAATCATGGTATTTTGATAATCTCGGGCGATTTTAGACTACTATCCAATTGTTCTGGAATTAGGACTGGTGCCGCTAACCTGATCAGCCTCTTTTGAGTCCTAACTATCAGATGCCCTTGTTCAAGTATTACTGTTATGCTGATTCAGCTGGGATAGTCCCAGAATTTTGTAGGATGATAATAATCATGGTATTTTGATAATCCTGGGCGATTTTAGACTACTATCCGATCGTTTTGGAATTAGGGCTGGTGCCGCTAACCTGATCAGCCTCTTTCGAGTCCTATCAGATGCCCTTGTTCAAGTATTATTGTTATGCTGATTCAGCTGGGATGGTCCCAGAATTTTGTAGGATGATAATAATCATGGTATTTTGATAATCTTGGGCGATTTTAGAGTCCCATCCAATCGTTTTGGAATTAGGACCGGTGCTGCTAAACTGATCAGCCTCCTTCGAGTCCTAACTATCAAACGCCCTTGTTCAAGTGCTGGGGCTTCCGGAGAGTTGGAGGCGGGTCAGGCGATGGAGAGCCCACCCGCTGGCTCCCTCCATAGCAACAGCAGCATCAAGGATGGCTGTATCTATTGCCATGACAACCAACCAGGGGAAGCTGGGGTGGATGGATCATTTGGACTGGTGACAAGATCTGGATAAAAGGCGGAATTTCTCCATGCTGAATTCCTTGCCTTGTTGAGTTAGACTTTCAGATCTCTTCCGTAGTGAGAAAATTCAACATCAGAGTTGAAATAACCCCAAGAATTTGATTGAAGAACTACAGAATGGGAAGAAGTCCTCCCAGAAGACCCTATAAAGTACCCCTGGAATTTGTAATTTGCCCTTTGCTTTTCGATTTGTCTTAAAGTTTCAAAATGAACACGCGGTGAGCATTTCAGCTAGCAAGGCTGGCAATCTCGCCCGTAGCCGACAGACACCTCTTGCGTTTCTTTCTGGCTGGACCAAACCGAGATGATTTGGGGGGGACAAAGAGCCCGCCTTTGCCCAATCAGCTCTAAGCTTTCTAGCTTGTAAACTCTAGACTCTAAGTTACTTATTAATATTATTAATCATATTTATTGAGCACTTACTGCGCGCCAAGCGCTTGGGAGAGTACGATATAACCTCAGAGCTACTTGCGGGCAAGGACCGTGTCCTTTTCTACCATCCTCTGCCAAGTGCTTAGTACAGTCCTCTGCACACGCTAAGAGTTCATGAAATACCAACGATTGATTGATGAATTAAACTCCTTGAGGGAATCTCATCTTTTATTTGCGTTTTTACTTGCCAGGGTGGGTAGTAATACTCATCAAGCATCTGTAGGGGGTACTGTGCCTTCATGGGAAGAGGATATTTATGGAACGGCTGTGCCTGCTTTTACGTTACCGAACGATCCTTCGCCTTGCGTCCAAATAGCCCATTTTTTTGGTAAATTGACAGCTCAGCTGAGGATGCCGGTCCAATCAGACGGACTCTTCGGTCATCGGGAGGGAAAAGGAGAGGAAGCTTCCACAAATCTTTCGCAAATCCGCTCCTTTGCTGTGTGACCTTGGCCAAGTCACTTAAGGTCTCTGTGACTCTGTTATCCCGTCTGTAAAATGGGGACTAGCACTGCTCAATTCCCTGTGGGACACGGAATGATTAGCTTGTATCTACCCCAGCAGTGAGTACAGTGCCTGGCACATAGTAAGCACTTAAATATTATAAAAACAAATCTCTACCTTAGTGTGCGGTTCCTTTCTGAGCATTCGGAAGGGATAGGTTTGAGTAGCAAATCACCTCCACGGTGCTTATGACCCATTCTTACACTCGGTTTCTTCCTCTAGCTGTAATTTATCTGTATCTCATCCTCCTGCCTCTCTCCCTAGCTAGACTGTAAGTTCCTCGAGGCGAGGAATTGAGTCAGATAACTCTACCGTCTATCGATCGATGGTATTTATTGAGTCCTCAGTGCCTGGGAGAGTCAGCGTTTAGAACAGTGTCTGGCACAAAGCAAGTGCTTACCAAATTCCACTATTATTATAATAGAACAGAATTAGCAGACACGTTCCCCGCCCGTAAGAAGCAAACAGTTGTCTTCTCCTAAGAGTTTAGTACAGTGCTCTGCACACAGCGAGCACTCAATAAATACCACGGATGGATGGCTTTTTAATTGGACGCCCCGATGTTGCGTTTTCCTTCACGAGGGCAAGACCTGTTGAATTCATACCAGCCCGGTGTCGGCGGAGATCGCTCAGAGCAAATTTACAAAATGTCCTTCTGTTTGTTTCATTCAACCACGGCGGATGAGCTCAAGTAAGAGTTGTGAAGAACGCCAAGAGGCATAGAATAATCATAAAATGGAATTCTCCCCTTGAATTTGAATCTCTTCTGTGGGCCTGTAAGTTACAGCGACAGGCACATTATGGACTTTATGGAAGTTCTTCCATACTCTTTTTTTTTTTTTTTAACAAGTTTCAACTCCAAGCCTTAGAAAGGATTTACTGACTCTCTCAGGCAACCAGCATGTGTCAAGAAAAAACACGTTTTGCTTTGTGGCTGCCCTGGAAAGGGTGTAGATTTCCAGATCTAAAAACCATCTGGTACTTAACACTTTTGCTTTAGCGGGTGACGAGAGTAAGAGAATTCTCTTTATCTTTAAACGCACAGTTCTACTCCTGGGCTAGGATTTTACTCCGACAAAAGCCAGGAATTTCAAAGTGCCAGTTCGCCCGGTGAAAACGAGTCAGTACGCACTCTCTGCCTCATCACTTGATTTTTGTGTTAAAGCAGTGATAACGCAAGGCAACGGAGCTTAGGAATTAATATGTCTGAGACTCAGTGGGTTTAGGAATTCACATTTGGAGTTTCCCGACTCTTGGTCCACGGCTGAAATTAGAGCAGTGACACTGTGTTACCCTTGTTGAAAGGCGGGATGGTGATTTCTGAGCGGGCGATTCCTGGTTGCATCAGTTTGCCTGCGTGCAAATAAATAGTCATTATTTTGAGGAAGCACAATCATTCCGGCATCGTCTCGGAAAGTCATCTCACTCTCTTTCCAAAGTCGTTAGGCGAAAAGCTGTGGGCCGGCTGTGGCTTCTGATATCTTTGGTAGCCTTAAGGGCTCGACCAATAATTAACGGCTAAAAAGCTGTGCTGGTGGTCCAGGGGAAAGATCACGATTCTGAGATTTGGACTCTGAGATTTTGTCCTGCTGTGTGACCCCGGGGAAGTCACCTACCCTCTTAAGGCCTCAGTTTCCTCCTCAGTAAAGTGGAGATTCAATACCTAGTCTCCCTCCCCATTAGACTGTGAGCCCCGGGGGGGGACAAGGACTGAGTCTAACCTGATTATCTTGGATCTACCCCAGGGCTTAGTGCAACGCTTGGCATATAGTGTGCACTTAAGTTATTATTATTAATAATATCTGGGAGCGTTTGGCCCAGCAGAAATCCTGAAAAGGAGCTGGTGACTGTGGGCCGCAGAAAGCAGAGTAGTTGCCAAGGCAACTGCATGCCCAGGGATGGCACTAAGGCAAAATCTCAGCACTGTGCTATATTCACTTCAGTGGATCCTGAGGGCCAAATCCGACACAAAGAAACAAGAGGGGGTAGAGAGATGATTGAAGAAGGCTTGCGTATCCCAGGGAGGATCGGGGGCTGGGTGGTGCTGCATCAGTGTCCCGATTCAGAGCCAGCACACCAAATACAGAGGAGTCGTGTGGTGATCGGCCCTCTTCACGTCTTCAAAAACGGTTCCCCGACCGCTACGTCGGGATGGTAATTAAATCAGCTGCGAGGCGGGATCCCCGGCAGCAAGATCCGAAGCAGTTACACGATCGCCCTCGAAACAACGTTCATCACGTCGCTCCTCTCCTTTCTCTTTTACCGGAACTTGTAAGGGGCTTACTATGTGCCAGACACTGCGCTGGGGTAGATACAAGATGGGTTGGATGCAGTGCCTGTCTCACATGGGGTTCACAGTCTAAAATGGAGATTTAATCCTCATTTTACAGTCGAAGTAATGGAGGCCCAGAGAAACGAAGCGAGTTGCCCAAGGTCACAAGGCGGACAGATGGCAGAGCGGGATTAGAACCGAGGTCCTTTGCCTTCCGGCCTGTATTCTTTCCACCAGGTCACGCCGCTGCCTTACTAGGCCACGCTGTCTCACCGTCCCTGGGTGAGCTGAGTGAGAAGACTCTGCGGCACCAGGTTTCCCCAAAACTGTTCCATGGAGAGGGAAAATGGAGGCCCCCAGTAGAGGAGCACAGGAGAAACACCCAAAAGACATAACGAAGCAAAACCTCCCTCAAACAACGTGTCCTATTATACTGGAACCGCAGCAGTGGAAAACGTGTCAGTCTGGCATAGAGAAATCAGAAATGGGGCATCTGCCTTAGAGTGGAGAATTCGGATCGCGGGACCAAGACACAGCAACTGAAACCAGACCATTTCAAACAAACCATTTCTCTTCTCTGTACCTCAGTTACCTCATCTGGAAAATGGGGATTGAGACTGTGAGCCCCACGTGGGGCAGAATTAGGGTTATCTATAGAGGAAGGAGCCAAAGTATATTTCTCAGCTTCCGATTCAGAGAGCCTCACTCTCTTCTTCCTCCCTGGATGACCAACCAACCCTCTGCTCCCCAAACCTCATCCCTTTTCTCCTTCCAGGTCCTCCTGAAGACCACCTTCTCCACGATGTTTTCCATGATTAATTCCCCACCGTCTTGGCCACTCCTCCTCCTCCAGGCTCTCCTCCCAGCATTCAGGAATCCCTCTGTGCTTTCATTTATTGTTTATCTGTCCCCTCGAGCTTGTTGTTTTTATCCCGTGCTCTTATCTGTTGTCTATTCTACATCCATTGTGCATTGTATATATTCTTCCACTCTCATCTACTGTATATTAATTATGGGGCCGCTTATCTGCCCTACCATCACCAGGGTTATTATGATCACTACTGTACTAATTGGCCTGAAGGGTATCTGAGGCCAGGGACCACGGCTGTTCCTAAACATACGGCACAAACCTTGACGCCCGCCGTGGGCTTTCGGTACCGGCTTGTACACAAAACGGGAGCCCAGAAAGAGCATATTATAGGCTGTAAGGTCTATTGGAAAGAAATGAGACTGGCAGTCAGGGGACCTGGATTTTAATCCCACCTCCGTCACTTCCCTGCCGTGTGCTCTTGGGCAGGTCACTTAATCTATCCGTGCCCCAGTTTCCCCTCTGTAAAATGAAGGTTAAGCACTGGGTCTCACTACCCCACAGACTCTGAGACCCACGTAGGCCAGGGATGATGTCTCATCTGATTGGAAAGAGCCCGGGCTTGGGAGTCAGAGGTCATGAGTTCGAATCCCGGCTCTGCCACTTGTCAGCTGTGCGACTTTGGGCAAGTCACTTCACTTCTCTGTGCCTCAGTGACCTCATCTGGAAAATGGGGATTAACTGTGAGCCTCACATAGGGCGACCCCATTACCCTGAATCTACCCCAGCGCTTAGAACAGTGCTCTGCACATAGTAAGCGCTTAACAGATACCGACGTTATTATTATCAGATACGTATTTAAGTGCGGTGGGGCTGGGAAGGGGGATGAATAAAGGGAGCCCATCAGGGCGACGCAAAAGGGAGTGGGACAAGAGGAAAGGAGGGCTGACTCAGTTGTCCCTACTGCCTTGTGGATAGCTTATCTTCGTCTCCGATGGCTCAGAACCACTAACTCTTCCGTCCCCGATTCTCTGGTCAAAGGGACCCTGGCATGCTGACAAACAACCGTACAGAACGCTGCAAGAAATGATACCCGTGAAGGGGAAATAACGAGCCATCGGCAAAATGCGGTCTATCTGGCATTATGTCAATTGAACCACATTGAGTAGAGGTACCGGGCGAATCTATCGATGCCGGAATATTAATGTAAGATCGACGCCGTCGGTAACCGACGGCACTTGAGCATAATACACCGCTATCCACGGATTCTGTTGTTTCAGCGCTCAGAATTAAGGAAAAGTATGATTCCTCTGCCACATCTTCAAATTCAAAACAGCTCCCGTGCCAGAAAAGGAAATGAAGAATTCCTCGCCCGGGTTAGTGGAGGAAACGGATATCTGTCGACGGATCCCATTATGACGACGATTCTAGACGAGTCCGGGTCGCCTCCCTTCACAGATTGCACCGATATCGCTAAATAAGACTTCGGGAGACCGAACGTGGGTTTCTGTAGATGGGGACCAGACTCCAAACCGCCGTTTGCCAGGGGGAGGATTAACGGGCCGGAGGCGTGAAATTCATTCATTTCGCCTTATCGTACAGGAAGCAGGCATTCTGTCACTAGGCAGTCTCGCTCACTTTGCTTAGGGACGCGGGGAGCCGATCGCTGGAGATGGAAGGGGAGGCTGGTTTAATTTATCTGTAATAACATTCTGTTCGAGATGCCTGACCTTTCCTATCCCGCCCCTATGCCACCTCCATCGGGCTGTGGACAACCCCCGCCTATGTGACTGGGGGCTAAAATATCACGGAATAGGAGGGCCCCGTGGATACCGTGAATGGAAATGGGAGCTGGACACTGCTAAGGAGGAAAGGTCGGGGGCAGCAACGTGACCTAATGGAAAGAGAGCGGGCCTGGGAGTCAGAGGACCTGGGTCCTAATCCCGGCTCCATCGCTTGCCGGCTGTGTGACCCCGGGTAAGTCAGTCAACGGCTCTGTGCCTCGATTCCCTCCACCGAAAAATGGGGATTCGATATCTGTTCTCCCCACTACTTAGACGGTAAAGCCCACGAGGGACCTGATTATCTTGTATCTACTTCAGCCCCCACTACCGTTCATTCCTTCAGTCGTATTTAATGAGCGCTTACTATGCGCAGAGCACTGTACTAAGCTCTTGGAATGTTCAATTCGGCAACATGCAACATGTTCGGCACATAGTAAAGCCCCTAACAAATACTACTCTTATTATCGTTATTTTTATAATGACATCTTTGAGGTTTGGCTCCCTTTAAGGAGCTGTGCAGGCTTTTCCCAGACGTAGAAGATTCACACCGAAACCAGATTATAATCCACGAAACTCCCACTTAGCTTTCTCTGAGAAGAGATTTCCTTCTTCCCTAACATCCTTGCTGGGAAATGCCTCCTGAACATAATTCGGTTAATGAGTCGTCAAGGACAACGAAGTCCATTCATCTCTGCCAACGCTGCGGAATTGCCCAGGAGCTGACGACTCTCTCTGGTCTAACGCTTTTCAAAATGCTCCCCAGTGCTGGGTTTTTGTCTCTAGCTATTGCAGGAATTTAAAGGGAACTGCATCACGGGGGCTACTCGATCTATAATAAACCTAGATTCTTTCATCTTTATTCCCCCCTTTCTGGAAATCCCCTCCTCTTCAGCTAGCTCACTGCTCTTCCCATCTTCCAGGCCCTCCAGACACCCCACCTCCTCCAGGAAGTCTTCCCCGATTAACACCCCCCCCCCCCACCCCCCAAGTTTCATCCACCCAACAACAAACCTCAGCATTGATGTCATTAATAACGATAACGTTGGTATTTGTTAAGCGCTTACTAGGTGCAGAGCACTGTTCTAAGCGCTGGGGGAGATAGAAGGTAATCAGGTTGTCCCACATGAGGCTCACAGTCTTAATCCCCATTTTACAGATGAGGGAACCGAGGCCCGGAAGAAGTAAAGTGACTTGCCCACAGTCACACAACTGACAAGTGGCAGAGCCGGGATTCGAACCCATGAACGCTGGCTCCCAAGCCCGGGCCCTTGCCACTGAGCCAGGCTGCTTCTCTACCCATAATAATAATCGTGGTGCTTGTTAAGCTCTTACCCTGCGCCAAGCACTGTACTAAGGACTGGGGTAGCTAGAAGATAATCAACCGCTGTCCCACACCGGGCTCACGGTCTTAATCCCCGGTTTTACCGATGAGGTACGTGAGACACAGAGAAGTGAAGTGACATCTCCAAGGTCACCCGGCAGACAAGAGGCAGAACCGGGATTAAAACCCAGGTTCTTCTGACTTCCAGACTCGGGCTCTAACCATTAGGCCATTCCGTTTCCCTTCCTCTAAACTTTAAGCTCACTCTGGGCAGGGAATCTTCAACAGTATTTACTGAGCGCTTACTATGTGCAGAGCACTGTACGGAGCGCTTATGTTCCTACCACCTCTCTTGAATCGTGCTTCCCCCAAGCGTTTAGTGCTCCGCACCCAGTACGGCCCCCAGTAAATACCACTGTACCACTAATAATAGCAGGCACTTACTTTGGCAGAGCACTTTACTAAGTGCAGGGAAGGACGATACCGATTAGATTAGGATTTTCATCTTAAAAATAGGAAAGCTCTGCTTCCGGCCCAAGACGAGCTCTCCGACTGTCTCCGTGTTGACAGAAGATGCAAATATTTATCCCGGGGAAAGTGAGGAGGTAAAACAAAGAGCCTACGAGGAATCGTTCTTATCGCTCTGCCTCCCTCCTCCTCTAGACCTTTCGTCTGCACTTTCACATTTTGGGGACTACGGCCCTAGCGGGGCGTAATTAAGCAACTGTTGCAATTAAGTATGTTGAGAACCGGCTTCCCCTGCGCGAATTTGCCATGTTTCGAATTATCCGAACGGGGGGGGAAGGAAACCATATCCCCTCCGGTTTTCCGCCGGCTCCGAGCGGCTTCGACACCCGATCCCGGCCTCGGAGGCCGGAGAGATTCCTAAAGAATGTGGACTATTCGCTCCCCTGTTTGTCTTCTCTTCCGCGGCTTCCCCAAGTATGCGGGCTTGATGGAGAAAGTGTGGAGTGAAATGCTCGGCATTCCCATCCCGGTCCTCCGGCCTTCTCTCGTGGGATCAGACCGAAGCTTCCTGCCTCTTCACGGGGCAGTTGGTTGGTACGGGCCAAGGACGATTACTTGACCTTGATAACGGAGGAGAGGTCCACCGTAGCGGGAATTGTCTTCGGGAAATGCGTTCAGTGTCAGAGAAGCAGTATGGCCTAGTGGATAGAGCCCGGGCCTGGGAATCAGAAGGCCCTGGGTTCTAGTCCCAGCTCTGCCACTTGTCTGCTGGGCGACCTCGGACAAGTCACTTCACTTCTCTGCGCCTCGGTTCCCTCATCTGGAAAATGGGGATTAAGATCGCCTTGTGGGACAGGGACCGTGTGCAACTCGATTATTTTGTATCCACCCCAGTGCCTAGAACAGTGCCTGGCTCATAGTAAGCACTTAAAAAATACCACAATTTTTATTTGATAGTGGCACTGGGGGAATGGAGGGGGAACGCATCAAATTTCTGGAACAAGGGCGCCCCGTTTCCCAAGGAGGTTTCGTTTGAAAGGCTTTTCCTAATCAACCCTCTGCAGAAGCAGACTCTCCCCCCTCACCGCCCTAGCCTGTTTATAGAGTTCTAACTCTAAACCGACCTCCTTGTTAAGATATGTTGCGTTTCTTTACAAACATGGCTGCTCTGAAGTGAGACGCTGCTTGCTCGAGTTTTGACTGGAGTGTTGGGCCGTGTTTCTCCTCGGAGGTCATTTTCAGGGTTCTCTCACCTCCGCCGACCCCCGGGGGGACTTGGTCATTATTCTTTCCAGTGGCCCTCGCTGCTCTGCTTTCTTCTCTTCATCCCTCTTAACCCTGCCTCTTCAGGCCGATCCCACTCAGGGCCAGTGACTGGGGGAAAGTAGAGCTTATTCGGCGGGACCTCGAAGCGCTCAGTAAGTACGCTGTATCTAGTGGGTGCTCGACAAATATCATCACTAACGCTACTTCTAGGATTGAAGGTAAAACGGGCCCCCTACCCCTCCAAACCAACCAACGGGGGTTCGTTCAGCGGCATCTGACCAAGTCAGCTACCTTTCTCCTGACCCACCAGAAAAGAGCTAGAATATGCCGTCAAACAGTATGGTAAATGTGGGACGGAGCGCTAGAAAGGCGGGGTGAAGTAACCGAGAAGGGAAAGAGTTGTCAACTTTGGGTTAAAAATGTCTTGTAGATGGTATAGCTTGTACTGAAATGAGAATAAGAAGAATTAGGCACCGTACTAAGCTCTGGGGTGGATACGGGAAAAGCGGGTCCCACATGGGGCTCGCGCAGTGAGTAGGAGGAGAAACGGGTATTGAATCCCCAATCTGTAGATGAGGAAACTGAGGCACAGAGACGTTGACTGACTTGACCCAAGATCACACGCAAGCAGCTGGGGGAGACCGGCTTAGGACGCGGGTCCTCTCACTCCCCGGTCCATGCACTTTCCACCAGGCCACGCTGCTTCAGACATCGAGAGCCATCGTTAGGGGACAGTCTTCCCCTTCCTCTCAGAGAGATTAAGGGAAGGAAATGACGATGGAGTATTGGGATTAAATTTCCCCCAATCCCGGGATTTCATGAGGCCCAAACTGAGCACACTGCTGTCTGCAAATGGTGGAGCAAGACAGGGCTGGTAGCCTGACCTGTTTCTGATGCCCAGACAGTTGGCAGTTTTTCCCAAACCGCTCAAAACCCTTTAGAAAACTATCGGCCCGGTTACCAGTGACCAGATCGCCAATCCTCTTCAAGAATCCACTTGAGGACCCTTGGTTTCCCTTGTTGACACTGTGGTGTGATAAGAGACCTGACTCTTTACTTTCGCCTGTTCCGACTGGTAGGAGTTTTTATTTACCAAGTTAATGATGAAACGGACTCTTGTTTGCATCTCTTCAGTTCAGCAATCATTGTGTAATTCCGGTAAATTTGTACAGGAGCCATAGGCTGTCAGCGGTGAGTTCATGTCTTAAATGGAAAACAAATACATTCGCCTACTTCTATCGCTGGGGCTTTGCCAGAGAGCTCGGTCATCTCCTTTCCCACCGGGATTGGAGAATCCCGGGAAGAACGAGAGGACCCGGAAGACCGCCGGGCCTCGATTCTAGACCCGACTCGGTCAGTTGTATTTAATGAGCGCTTACGGTGTGCAGGACACTGTACTAAGCACTTGGGAGAATACAACCACGTAGCAGACATTCCCCACCCACAGCGAGCCTACGGTCTGATTGCGGTATTTGTTAATAGCTTATTTATGTGCGAGGCACTGCTCTAAGTGCTTGAGTAGGTATGAGAGAATTGCGTTGGACACGGTCCCTTTCCGCATGGGGCTCACGGTCTTAATCCCCATTTGACAGATGAGGGAACTAAGGCGCAGAGAAGCTGAGCGACTTGCCCATGGTGGCCCAGCAGACACGTGGCAGAGTTGGAATTAGGCCCCAGGACCTCCTGACTCCCACGTCTACGCTCTTTCCACTAGGCCATACTGCTTCTCATCACTTTTCGCACCGCAGTCAGTCCTGCTTGCCTCCGCCCTGGTAGAAAGAAGAGGACTCGCAACAGGAGGCCTCATGGAACCTCTGGAAGGTCAGTGGCCACAGTAGCCGTCTGCCGTGGCTGTGGGTAGGCCGTGGACCCTGAGTCACGAGAAGCCTGCATTTCTTCTCCTCTAGCCACGGGCGAAGAGAAAGGGAACCCGGAGATTTCAGGTACAAGGAATGCGCTCAGTATTCCCGGAAAATCCCCCAGCCAGGGAATGGCAGGCGTGCGCGCTTCCTTGAGGTTTTCTTCACGTCTCTACCGGCCCTTCTTCCAAGCCACCGAGACGCTCTGGCCTGCCTTGCTCCCTTTTTTCTGTGGCAAGTAGACATCGCGAACCTCTTCCCCTCTGAGGGGAAGCTGACTCAGTGAGTCGCTCCAAAACAACAAGAAACCGTGCCCAGACTGTTGCCTCAGGGCCAGACTCGCATGTGCTTTCTGAAATCATGATCACGTTGGTACTTAGTAAGCGCTTACTATGTGCAGACTGTTCTAAGCGGTGGGGTAAACACGGGGGAATCAGATTGCCCCACAAGAGGCTGACGGTCTTCATCCCCATTTTACAGATGAGGTAACTGCGGTGCAGAGAAGTGAAGCGACTCGCCCACAGTCACACGGCTGTCAAGTGGCAGGGCCGGGATTCGAACCCATGACCTCTAGCTCCCAAGCCCGGGCTCTTTCCACTTGACCACGCTGCTTCTCTCCAACAGATTCCGGGGTGCTGGCCATCGTCGTCTCCTCGTCCGCAGAAGGAACTCTATTTCCTGAGTGTCCACAGCCAGTGGTTTCTCAGAGGACACAAACCGCTCAGGGCGTCGGCCCCGCCGCCCGTCAGTCGATCGACCGGTCGATCGATCGATCAACGTCCCTCCGGTCCAGGCCTCTCTCTCTGCCCCTCGTGATTAGGAACGGACCATCCAAAATGCCCAAATCTCCCCTCTACGAAAGACCAGCTCACAACATATAGTTCCTCTGACTCCCGCCTCCCCGCCCATTTCTTTAACGGTATTTGTTAAACGCTTATTATGGGTAAAGAACTGTTTTAAGCGCTGGGGTAAATCCAAGTAAATCAGGTTGGACGCGGCCCCCCGGCCCCTGTGGGGCTCCCAGTCCGAGTACCGAATCCCCGCTTTACGGTCGGGGAAACCGAGTCCCAGAGAAGTGAAGTGACTTACTCGAGGTCACCCCGCCGAGTTGTGATGGAGGCAGGATTAGAACCCGGGTCCCCCCGACTTCCGAGCTCGGGCTCCGTCCCCTGGCCCGCGCTGCTTTTCGACGTGATCGTGCGCTCGTTTCCGCCGGGTCTTTGAGGGTGAAACGTCTCCGATTTACCTGAAATAGCGAGGAAAACTCATTTCACCCGAAGGGATTTCCACTGACCGGCGCCTCTTCAGGAGGACGTCCAGCAGCTGCCCGACAACGAGGGGAACGGCCCCGATTTCAATCAGCTCTTCCAAAGCATTTGCCGTTCTTGATATTTAACGAGGTAGACATCGAAAGTCAAACGAGTGCTAATTAACCTAAAATCCAAACTGACTTCTAAATATAAGTCATTATCATCAAACCATTCAGATGTCCCAGCTGGCTGTCAACACAATAGCACCCTGGCATCAGTTTGGAGCAGTTTCCTTTTTGAAAAAGTTTATCATCTGTTGATTCTGATTACATATCTCAAATTTATATAATTTTTACATCAATTACAGAGAAGCACGATTCATTTCTTAGGTTATTATATTGTCATCATTTTCACAATGCACATTTCATTCACATTCTTTTCTCCCTCGCTTCCCGTCTGCAGGATGTGAGCTTGTCACAGGATTGGAGCAATTTCCTGCCAACCAAGCGGCATTTGGTTTTTCCACTTGGGCTCGGAGATGGGAATTGGGGAACCGGGTCTTGATCGAGACCCGGTTATCTGGCGTATTAGGCCGTGTCTGACGTATAAACTCCTTTTCCATGTACTGGAGGCTGTGCTTAAAAGTCTTCGGTTCACACAGTGCTCTGCCTTTAACGTCCACTGTGACACAGTGCTCTGCACGTAGTGAGCAGCGTGGCTCAGTGGAAAGAGCCCGGGGCTTGGGAGTCAGAGGTCATGGGTTCGAATCCCGGCTCCGCCCCTTGTCGGCCGACCGTGGGCAAGTCGCTTCACTTCTCTGGGCCTCGGTTCCCTCATCTGGAAAATGGGGACGAAGACTGGGAGCCTCACGTGGGTCAACCAAATAATGTTGGTATCTGTTAAGCGCTTACTATGTGCAGAGCACCGTTCTAAGCGCCGGGGGGGGGGGGGAGGGGGGGGATACAAGGTGATCAGGCTGTCCCTCACGGGGCTCACGGTCTTCGTCCCCATTTTACAGATGGGGTCACTGAGGCCCAGAGAAGTGAAGCGACTCGCCCACAGTCCCACGGCTGACAAGTGGCAGAGCCGGGACTCGAACTCATGACCCCGGACTCCAAAGCCCGGGCTCTTTCCACTGAGCCACGCTGCTGATCACCCTGTACCTACCCCAGCGCTTAGAACAGTGCTCTGCACATAGTAAGCGCTTAACAGACACCAACATTATTGTTACTATTACAGTGGTGCTGCTGGGTACACGGAGGGTACACGCGCAGTGCTTTGCATATAGCGAGTATCCAGGAGAGTGCTTTATTCAGAGTGGACATTCGGTACAGAGTCCTTCACCCGGTAGGTGTCCAGTCTAGGGCTCTGTCTACAATTGAGTACCCAGTCTATGATGTTGTACCCAGAAGGCTTCCAGACCAATGCTCTGCACACAGTAGGCACCCCGGACCTTGATTCTATTCATCGCGATTAACTTGTCTTGTTTTTGTCCGTCTCCCCCGACGAATGACAATAATGATACTAATGTTGGCATTCGTTGAGCGCTTACTACGTGCAGGGCACCGTCCTAAGCGCTGGGGGAGATCCAGGGTCATCGGGTCGCCCCACGTGAGGCTCGCACTTAATCCCCATTTGGCAGATGAGGTCACTGAGGCCCAGGGAAGCGAAGCGACTCGCCCACGGTCACCCAGCTGACGAGCGGCAGAGCCGGGAGTCGAACCCATGACCTCTGACTCCGAAGCCCGGGCTCCTTCCCCCGAGCCGCGCTGCTTCCCCATTAGACCGCGAGCCCGTCAGTGGGCGGGGACGGTCTCTGTCGGTTGCCGAATTGTCCATTCCAAGCGCTTAGTACAGTGCTCTGCACGTAGTAAGCGCTCAGTCAATACTATTGCATGAATGAATGGTCTGCGCATAGTAAGCACTCAATAAATACTATCGAATTGAATGAACGAATGAAGGAATGACAGTGCTCCGCACCTAGTAAGTGACCAGGGCAGTGCTTTTCTCGCACTTAGCACTCAATCTAGCGGTCTCGGACACATCTCCCTGTGGGCAGGGAAAGTGTCTACCAACTGCCCAACTGTACTCTCCCGAGTGTTTGATGCGGTAGAGAAGCAGCGTGCCTCAGTGGAAAGAGCCCGGGCTGGGGGAGTCAGAGATCATGGGTTCAAATCCCGGCTCCGCCGCTTGTCAGCGGCGGGACTTTGGGCGAGCCGCTTCACCTCCCTGGGCCTCGGTTCCCTCATCTGGAAAATGGGGATGAAGACCGGGAGCCCCACGTGGGACGACCTGATCCCCCTGTGTAGAGAAGCAGCGTGGCTCAGTGGAAAGAGCCCGGGCTTTGGAGTCAGAGGTCATGGGTTCGAATCCCGGCTCTGCCACTTGTCAGCCGTGCGACTGTGGGCGAGTCGCTTCACTTCTCTGGGCCTCGGTTCCCTCATCTGTCGAATGAGGATGAAGACCGGGAGCCCCACGTGGGACGACCTGATTCCCCTGTGTCTAGCCCAGCCCTTAGAACGGTGCCCTGCACATAGTAAGCGCTTAACAAATACCGACATTATTATTATTATTATTATTACCCCAGCGCTTAGAACAGTGCTCTGCACGTAGTAAGCGCTTAACAAATACCGACATTATTATTATTACTATTATTAAAATGGGGATTAAGACTGTGAGCCCCACGTGGGACAACCTGATCACCTTGTATCCTCCCCAGAGCTTAGGACAGTGCTTTGCACATAGCAAGCGCTTAACAAATGCCGACATTATTATTGTTATCATTACTCCGCACGCAGCAGGCGCTCCATAAGTCCGATCGATTGTTTAAGCCTCCAGAAAAGCGTTCTGCATGCAGAAGGCACACCGGACAGCGGTGTGCACACCGTGAGCGCTCACTACAGTAGTGCCGCTATTGCCGGAAGTGAAAACCTTCAGGGTAAATAACGATAATACTAATGTTGGTATCTGTTAAGCGCTCACTACGCGCCGAGCACCGTTCTCAGCGCCGGCGAAGACACAGGGGAATCGGGTCGTCCCACGTGGGGCTCCCGGTCTTAATCCCCATTTTACAGATGAGGTGACCGAGGCACCGAGAAGCGAAGTGACTCGCCCAACGTCACACAGCCGCCGAGCGGCCGAGCCGGGATTCGAACCCATGACCTCGGCCTCCAAAGCCCGGGCCCTTTCCACTGAGCCACGCCGCGGGGGACCGAAGGGAGGAAATGTTTTCAGCGATCCAGATGGAAGGCTCCACAATCTAAACAGATCTCATCATTTTCGTAGATTGAAAACTCTCCGAGGACAGGAATCGTATCCCGGCTCTGCCACTTGTCAGCTGTGTGACCTTGGGCAAGTCACCTCACTGCTCCGTGCCTCAGTTCCCTGGTCTGTAAAATGGGGATGAGGTCTGTGAGCCCTACGTGGGACAACCTGATGGCCTTGTATCTACCCCAGCGCTTAGAACAGTGCTCGGCACCTAGCAAGCGCTTCACAGATACCAACATTATTATCATCTTTCCTAATTCCATTATACCGTACTCTCCCGAGTGCTGAGTACGGTGCTCTGCATAAATCCTCACTAAAGGTCACTGATTGATAGATTGATTATCGAAAGTCATTTGGAAATGTCAGAACCTTCTCTCTAGGTGGTTCTTTAAGCGCTCTCTCTCTGAGATTGTTTTTTAATGGTGCTTTTTAGGCGCTTACTACGTGTCGAGCACCGAGCTAAGTGCTGGGGTGGATAGAAGGTGATCAGGTTGGACGCGGGTCCCTGTCCCACGCGGGGCTCACAGTCTGAGTAGGAGGGAGTAGGATTTGAATCTCCATTTTAGAGAAGGGCTAACTGAGGCCCAGAGAGGTTTCGATTTATCCGAGGTCACGCAGCAAAGTGGCAGAGGCGGGATTGGAACCCAGGTCCTCCGTCACCCGGGCCGGTGCTCTTTCCACTAGGCCACGCTGCTTCGAGACGAGCCGCCCCCACGCCATCCCCATCTCTGGGACATGTGAAGGAAGAGCTCCACGCCGTTCGAACCTCGGTGTTCTACTCCGGAAGCTTATCCGGCGGTTAATTGGCACTTTCCGTAATTGTGGACGTTATCAAAAATTAAGTGGGTATCAATTAAGAACACAAACTATGAACCAGGCTGAAAAAAAAATAAAAGGAGTGCCTTATTGCCCAAACCGGGGGAGTTGTGTCGGCAGAACCCCCCATAAGCATCCCTGAAAAGCAATTTCATTTAAAAAATGAAATATGTTTCCGAGAACGTGATTACGGATACACTCTGTGGTTGTAATTTTCCGTTAATTGTAGAGCGGCTAGATTAACTTTTACATTATTGCATTTTAATCAGTGTTTTTTGACGATTAACATTTAATTTACATTGAGGGCTTCCTCGCTACATCCTCCTCGGTCTGTCTTTTTCACCGTCTCCTCGTTACCTCCGGGACGTGAGAAGCTGAGAGAGGACGGGGACGGGTCTCTCGGGTGTTCTAGGCTGCCGTGGGTACGGGCTCGAAGTCCGAGAGGGCACTAAGCATCATGGCAGCTGAGGTTTTCCCACTTAATCATGCCAACAGTTATTATTGAGTAATTATAATTCATAATATAAACAGAAGGAGTCCTACAAACAGAGTGTGAGAAGGAGCGTGGCCTAGTGGAAAGAGCGTGGGCCTCGGAGTCAGAAGACCTGGGTTCTAATTCCGGCTTGGCCACCGTCTGCCACGGGCAAGGCGCTTCGACTCTCTGTGGCTCGGTTGTCTCATCTGTAAAATGGGGATCCAACACCCCCAATTACATCCCCGTTCTTCCTCCTACTTGGGCCGTGGCCACATAGAGAAGCAGCGTGGCTCAGCGGAAAGAGCCCGGGCCTGGGGGGTCAGAGGTCATGGGTTCTAATCCCGGCTCCGCCACTCGTCTGCGGTGTGACCTTGGGCAAGTCACTTCGCTTCTCCGTGCCTTAGTTCCCGCAGCTGTGAAACGTGAGACTGTAAGCCCCGTGTGGGACAAACTGATCACCTTGTATCTCCCCCAGCTCTTAGAACAGTGCTTGGCCCATAGTAAGCACTTAACAAATGCCACTATTATACGGGACCAGGATTGCATCTATCCTGATTAACCTATATCTACTCTAATAAGCTCTTAACGAATATTGTTTGGAGGGCTGGCGAATGGGGAAAAATGTAGATTTCCCTTTTTGGTCTCTGGTGAAAAGTGCAAAGAGCAACTTGGATTTCCCTCTTTGGTCGTCTGGACTAGATCTGCTTCTTAATGCAACTGACCATCCTGCTTACAGCAGAAAGATGCCTTCAACGTATTTCTTGGGATAGATATCGACTCCGGGGGGGGGGGTGGGGGGTGGAAATGGGGGTGAGGGGCCCCTCGGCTTTCTGAGCAGAAAGTTCGGCCTCGTTCACTCCGGGTCTCTGACCGTCAGCGTCATTGACCGAGAGCTTACCGCGTGCGGAGCCCTGTACTAAGCGCTCGGGAGAGTACAGTACATCAGAATTGGCGGACACGTTCCCTGGCTACACGAGCTTACGGTCTAGCGGCAACTTAAAACCCACCAGTCAGTGGATCAGTCATTTTTATCGAGCACTTAATGATAATGACCGTGGTATCTGTTAAGCATCTACCGTGTGCCAGGCCCTGAGCTAAACGCCGGGGGAGGCTGCAAGCAAATCAACTCCCTGTCCCGCACTCGGTTCACAGTCTTGATTCTAGTTCTGCCAATGAGGTAACCGAGGTCCAGAGAAGTGAAGTGGTTTGCCCAAGGATCACACGGAAAACAAGAGGCTGAGCTGGGATTAGAACCCAGGCCCTTCTGACTCCCAGGCCCGTCCTCCACCCACCGGGCCATCCCGCTTACTTTGGACAGAGCAGTGTATTAAGCTCTCGGGAGAGCACGGTATTAGACTGCAGGCCCGTCAGCGGGCAGGGATCGTCTCTATCCGTTGCCGAACTGTACATTCCAAGCGCTCGGTACAGTGCTCTGCACAGAGTAAGCGCTCAATAAATACTATTGCACGAATAACAATAAACGGACACATTCCCTGCCCACGGGACATTAATATAAATAAATGTGAATGATTAAATAAATTACAGACAGAGAGGGGAGCCGGTGGACAGGGACCACGTCTTTTTATTCCATCCTACGCTTCGAACGTAGTGGGTGCCTGTTTATATTGGTGAGGAATGGAGATTTTCCTAGAGAAATGATAATTAGTGTCCACCTTTTAGAAAGCGGTACGTTCCTCCAGTGTTAGGGACAAGCGGGTTGAGAGGGAACCACACCTGGTTCTTAGAAACCCCCAGCTCCCGTCTGTCAATTAACCTCCATGCCACCCACGTGCCTCGGTGGCTCCAGGACAGGGAATATAAGGAATATTGGGGGAAGACGACGGGGTGGAAGGAGGAGGGACTGGGGAGAGGAAACCGAGTCGTTTTGAGGACTCAAGTGACCTGCCCAAGAAGGTCACACGCCAGACGAGTGGTCATGCCAGGATTAGAACCCCGGGTCTCCCGGCTTTCCGTCGGGGCGCGTGGGTTGGCTTCTTCAAAGCCTCATCCTCCGGACCGCAGAGTCGTTGCGGGCAGGGAAAGCGTCCGCCGTACTGTACTCTCGGGGAAGCGGCGCGGCTCAGTGGAAAGAGGCCGGGCTTGGGAGTCGGAGGTCGTGGGTTCGAATCCCGGCTCCGCCCCTTGGCAGCTGTGTGACTGTGGGCGAGTCACTTCACTTCCCTCATCTGGAAAATGGGGATGAAGACTGTGAGCCCGACGTGGGAAAACCCGATGACCCTGGATCTACCCGGCGCTTAGAACGGTGCTCGGCACATAGCAAGCGCTTAACAGATACCGACAGTATTATTATTATTATTACTCTCCCAAGTACGCGTCTTAGTCCACTGCTCTGCGCCCAGGAAGCACTCAGTACGTACCATTGATCGATCGATCGCTAGAATAGGCCACTTTTCCAGATCTCCAAGGGAGAGTCAGGGGCCTTGATGACTGAGCCAGAGATCTGAGACCGTGAACTATAAGCGCTCTGGGGGCGGAGAATCGTCCTGCTTTTGGTTATGTCGGACACTCCCAAGCTCTTAGAGCAGTGCTCTGCACACACTGTACTCGTCTGCTCGACTGTATAGATTTTCATTACCCTGTTTATTTGGTTCATGAAATGTACATCGCCTCGATTCTATTCATTTTATTTATTCTATTTATTTGCCATTGTTTTAATGAGACGTTCGTCCCCTCGATTCTATTCATTACTATCGTCCTCGTCGGTCCGTCTCCCCCGATCAGACCGTGAGCCCGTCAGAGGGCGGGGACCGTCTCTATCTGGTACCGATTTGTCCATTCCAAGCGCTTAGTGCAGTGCTCTGCACCTGGTGAGCGCTCAATAAATAATTGAATGAATTAAGAGCTCAGTAAATACGACCGAATGGAATTCGGAGCAGTCGCCCTAGAACTGAGCTAAGAACAGCCCGGAGGCCTCGTTTCCCATTTCGCAATGGCTCGACCGCCAGACGCCGTTCGACGGAAGGTAGATGGGTGGTTACTTCCGTGTGAGGCAGACACCCTCCTGCCAGACCCGACTGCGTTCGCTGCGAGCGCACCTGGTGGGTCTGCAGTTCGAGGAAGCCCGGGGTCCTTCCTGCCTCAGGAGGGGGGGTGACGGACCCCCGAGAATCCGGCCTCGACCCCCTACCGCTCCCCCTTCGAATACCCGTCTAGTCGGAGGAACGGCGTGGCTCGGCGGCGAGAGCACGGAGCTGGGAGTCGGGGGACGGGGGGGTTCTGATCCCGGCTCCGCCGCCTGTCCGCTGCGTGACCTTGGGCAAGCCACTTCGCCTCTCTGGGCCTCAGTGACCTCATCTGGAAAATGGGGATGAAGACTGGGAGCCCCGCGTGGGACTGCCCGACTGCCTCGTATCTGCCCCCGCGGTTAGAACGGGGCTTGGCACTTGGTGAGTGCTTAATAGCAATAATGTTGGTATCTGTTAAGCGCTTACTACCCGCAGAGCACTGTTCCAGGTGCTGGGGGGATGCAAGGTGATCAGGTTGTCCCTCATGGGGCTCCCAGTCTTCATCCCCATTTTACAGATGAGGTAACTGAGGCTCAGAGAAGTGAAGTGACTTGCCCAAAGTCACCCAGCTGACAAGCGAAGACTGTGAGCCTCACATGGGACAACCTGATGACCCTGTATCTACCCCAGCGCTTCGAACAGTGCTCTGCACGTAGTAAGCACTTAAATACCAACATTATTATTATTATTATTATTGTTAAGTGGCGGAGCCGGCATTAGAACCCACGACCTCTGACTCCCAAGCCCGGGCTCTTTTCACTGAGCCACGCTGACCTGCTTAACAAATAACGTTATTATTAGTAGCATTAGCATGATTATTACAGATTCGCCAAGCCCGGCCCGGCCACGACGAGGCGGATATTACACCCGGTCCTGCTCGGCTCTCAATCCACCTCAGAATAATAACGTCGGTATCTGTTAAGCGCTTACTGTGTGCGGAGCACTGTTCCAAGCGCTGGGAAGGGACCGAAGGGGGGGGGGAGTCGCCTTCAAGGGCCTCCCTCGCAGCTCCTTCCCCACCGGACCCTGGAACGACGCGGACCCTCGATCTACGACTCTTCTCCCCGAGGACTGGGAAAAGGTGATTCCGCCTCGGAATCCGGCTCCTGACCGGCATCTGTGCCCAACAACAAGTTTCTCTTTTGTTTTTCCTCGGTGTGTGTGTGTGAGTCTGTGTGTGTTTGTGTATGCGTTTAAGCATTAACTCTCCTGATAGACCAGGCCTATTTAAAATTCTCAGACAGTGAGTCAGAGCCGCGGAGTGGTGTTTCTGAAGTCACATGATGGGGATTGATGAAATTTCGCCTTACGAGAAGGTCAGAAAGAAATTTCCACAGGATACCTTCAAATACCCGTCCAGCTATATCCCTGCCTCCATCGGGGCGTAAAATAATGCCGTGCGGATAGAGTTCTAGCGCGGTGATTTCTCCCTGCCGGTCTAGCATTCAATTAAGTCACTAGCTGTGCTACTTCTCTTCGATAAAAATGGGTTTCCCGTCCGCTGTCGGCTTACCCGTGGACCACGAGGAGCAAGGTGGCCTAGTGGGAAGAGCTCAGGCCTGGAAATGAGGAGGCCTGGGTTGTAATCCCCGCTCGCCCGCTTCCCCGCTGTGTGACCTCGGACCAGTCGCTTCGCTTCTCCGCGTCTCATCTTCCTCGGCTGTTAAAGGGGGATTCGATTCCTGTTGACGCCGGACTGCTTCTTCTCTTCTGTTGTCCGTCTCTCCGGTTTAGACCGTCGTTGGGCGGGGATCGTCTCACTCTGTTGCCCAACCGTCCATTCCAAGCGCTTAGTCCGGTGCTCTGCACGTAGTAAGCGTTCACTGAATACGATTGGTTGAATGAATGAATGTTCCACCTCCCCCTCAGTCTGAGAACCCCGATCTGATTGTACCTCAGCGCTTAACCCAGTGCTTGGTACATAGTAAGCCCTAAGAAATGTGGGTTGACAAGGAAGGAGTCGGGAGTTGAGAAGCAGCGTGGCTCAGTGGAAAGAGCCCGGGCTTGGGAGTCAGAGGTCATGGGATCGAATCCCGGCTCCGCCACTTGGCGGCTGTGTGACCGTGGACGTCACTGAACTTCTCTGGGCCTCGGTTACCTCATCTGTAAAATGGGGATTAAGACTGTGAGCCTCCCGTGGGGCAACCTGATTCCCCCGTTATCTCCCCCAGCGCTTAGAACAGTGCTCTGCACATAGTAAGCGCTTAAAAATACCAACATTATTAGTCCGGTGCTCCGCACACAGGAAGCGCTCAGTCGATACTATTGATTGATCCAACGAGCATGAGAGCAGGAGTCCAGAAACATGAATTGTTGGAAATTTTCTTGGGTTTGGGGGCAATTTGCTAAACCTCGAAGAGCCTTCGTTGGCTTCTCCATAGAAAGCGCACGATCAAAGCCAGCTCTCTCATCCTGCCTCGTAAGGACCGGGGTTCAGTTGCCCCCAGAGTGGCCGGGCCTGGAGCTCCTCGGCGAAGGACGATGCTGCTGAATGAGGGCTCGAAGGGCAAACCCCGTCGAGTCCCAGAGATTTTGCAGGCAAGAATCGAATCCCAGCTCTGCCAACGTGTCTGCTCTGTGACCTCGGTCGAGTCACTTGATTTTTCTGTACCTCATCTGTAAAATGAGGAGTAAAACCTTGAGCCCCAAGTGGGACATGGATTGAGTCCAACTTGATCTACTTCAGTGCTTAGTACGGTGCCTGGCGTTTAGTAAGGGTTTAAAAAACGCCATTTGAAAAAAAAGAACAAAAGCTCGGGAATAGATTATAACACCAGAAGTTTGCTCCTTTGGTACTAGAACGGGAATTACAGAAAGAGGGAGTCAAGGTTGATCGTGACTTAGCGGCCGCTAGTGTCCCATAACTGGTTTTAACAAGCCGGCTGTCTTTCTCAGACCTCGGAATTCCCCTATGTAAAAGGGGTATAAATTTGTTCGGTACAGTTAACGACGAACGTGAATTTGTTAAACGCTTACTCTGTGTCAAGCACCGTACTGAACACCGGGGCGGATGCAAGATCGTTAGGTGGGACCAAGTCCCCGTCCCTCCTGGGCTCCCAGCCTAAGTAGGAGGGAGAAATTATCTTCCAGAGGGGACCGAGTTCTTCCAAACCGGAATACCGCCCCGGTTCTGAGAACAAGGCAACCGTGAGCGGGGCAGCAAAGTCCCCGTCATCAACCCTCAAAGTTGTCACTCACCTGAGTCCGCGGGGGACGAGGTGGGTTGCGATAAGCCCGTCCCCCCGTCCCCCCCCCCCCCCCCGACGAGGAATGTGGCCGTGAAATGGACGGGCCGCGGTCCCATCCGGGTCCCACCATCCGAGATGACAGCAGTGACATTGAGGCTGACCCCCGGGGCCACGTGACCCGGGATGGCACCGGGGATGAGGTGGCCACCCGTCCCCGGGAAAGCCCCTAGACAGCGCTCACCTCATCCTCCTGCGGGGGCACTGAGAGATGAAATCATCGCTATTTTTAAAAAACCGATGTCAAGGAGGAAAACCAAGCTGTCCTTCCCTAAACAGGGGACTTTTCAAGGGCAAGTCATGTGGATAGAGCCTGGGCCTGGGAGTCGGAAGAACCCGGGTTCTAATCCCGGCTCTGCCACTTGTCTGCTGGGGGACCTTGAGCGGGTGTCACTTCACTTCTCTGGGCCTCGGTTCCTCATCTGTAAAATGGGGATTGAGAGTGGGAGCCCCATGTGGGCAAGGAACCGTGTCCAACCTGATTTGCTTGTATCCACCCCAACGCTCGGTACAGGGCCTGACACATAGTAAGCGCTTAATACAGTGTTCTGCACACAATAAGAGCTCAATAAATACAATCGACTGACTGATTTTTCGGCTTTAGCGTCTCACAGGGCCTCTCCCGGTTTGGGTCCTCAGTTTCAGTCACACCCTTGGGAGTCAAGGGACCTGGATTCTAATCCTGATTCCGCCTCTTGTTCACTGTGTCCTCGGGCATGGCACTTAACCTCTCTGGGCCTCGGCTTCCGCACCTGTAAAATGGGGAGTCAGTATTTGTCTTCCCTCTCCTTAGGCTGTAAGCCCCACGTGGGACGGGGACTGTGCCTGGCCCGACGATCTTACATCTATTCTGGTGCTTAGTATAGAGCGTGGCATCTATTGTTATTAGTAATAAGATTCATGAAGGAATCAATAGCTGCCACCCGAAAGGAAGCTACAAAACAGTGTGTCTCCTTTTTCTAGAAGCGAGGCCTTTGTAAATAAGGCTCACGGTTCCTGGGGCTTGGAAAACATGAATAATCCAATTTCTCTTTCTTGCCCGGTCACCAATTTCAGGAAATGGGGCACCTCTTGTTTAATTATTTAGGATGGCATGAGTGCCTTCGATAATCGTGTTAGCAAAGGGGAGTGACTGAGGTGTGCTTTATTCACTTCTCCGCTGCCCACAAGTCAAACAGTAATAAGTCAGTTAAGTTCACTTCCTCCCAGTAATGCATAAGATAATGCTTTGTTCAAGCTCCAAACTGCCCTCTCCCATCCTGCCTGGTGGGTTGGAACCACACAGGACTTCTATGAAAGTCTCCGCCACCTCCACGACGTAGCGGATAGAGCGCGGGCCCAGGAATCGGACGGTCGTGAGTTCGTTCATTTCATTCAGTAGCATTTAGCGAGCGCTCACTATGTGCGGAGCACCGGACTAAGCGCTCGGAACGGACGATTCGGCAACAGAGAGAGACCATCCCCGCCCAAGGCCGGGCTCGCGGCCTAAAGGTGCTTACGAGGTGCCAGTCACCGTCCTAAGTGCTCGAGTGGATGCAGGCTAATCAGTCAACTGCATTTACTGAGCGCTTACTGTGTGCAGAGACTGTACTGCGCGCTTGGGAGAGGATCTGTTGGGTAGGGATTGTCTCCGCATGTCTATCGACCACGTTGTATTGTCCTCTACGCACAGAAAGCGCTCAGTAAATATCACCGATCGACTGATCCCGCATCTGAGACTATTTACGGAAGAGTTTTCTCTTTTTCTCAGCGGTAAAGATAACCATTTGGCTGCAGACTTTCCTTCGTTTTGCATAAGGAAGCCGTTATAGAGCAAAGCATCTCGTTCTCCGGAAAGGTGAAGGCCTGGGCGGGAAAATGACGGATACGGGTTTAACGACACCGGTTTGTTTCTGCATGGATTGGACTGGGATATTTTTTTGTTTACGCCGTGAGCCTCGGTCCCGGCGTGTCGAACGAATAAGCCCCGACCAATTGCGGTTGAATCGTCTCACATTAAAAAGAGAGATAGACTTTCCTCGGGCCACCGAACGGCACGTGGAATTCTCGGAAAAATATGGGGATAATTAGGCCGTTTGGAAAACCTCAGCCTGATCCATTTTTGACAGCTTCTTCTCCAGGGAGGAAAAGGACATATCTGTGGGAAACGGTCTCCAAATAACTACTGCCGATCCTGTGACCTAAATCGATAGCTTTGTAACGAAAGATAAATCAGTAACTCGCGAGAACTCCGAAAACGGCAAAGTGGTGAAATCACGTCGGCACGGTCAGTCCGCATCTGATGATCTCAGAACCCGACGATGTCGGCCGAGATCGATTCCTATTTCAGAGCCGTGGGACAAAAAAGGAACGGTCTAGGTGGGAGCTTAAAATTCTAAATCCACTGCGTTGCGGAGACCAGCTGGGAATCCACACTCACCCCCCCACACCGTCCTTCCGAGAAAATCTCCTCCTGATCCGGAGAAAGCCGCTGGAGCGAGGAGTGACGTGGGCCTCAGTTTCCCCGTCTGTACAATGTATTTATCCCTCCTACTTAGACTGTGAGCCACATGTGGGACAGGGACTGCGTCCAACCTGATTCTTTGCTTTAGAACAGCGTTTGGTATGTAGTCAATGTTTAAGAAGTACTATATATGAGAGGCAGTGTGGCCTAGCAGATAAAGCGTGGGACGGGGAGTTCGAAGGACCCGGGTTCTAATCCCACATGTCTGCCAATCTAATGCCGCGCGTCTGCTGTTTGACATTGGGCAAATCATTTCAGTTCTCTGGGGCTCAGTTCCCTCCCCTGGGAAACGGGGATCAAGACTGTGTGAGCCCCGTGTGAGACAGGGACTGTGTCCCACCTGATTAACTTGTAACTGCCCCAGCACTTAGTGCTTGGCACGTAGTAAGTGCTTAACAAGTACCGTTATTATTATTATTGTTAGGTAATGGGAGACTTTATCTGCCTTTCGAATTCACCTTGCGTTCCACTCCCGTTGCAAGTTTCAGACGTCTTCCACTCGATGACACCCCGTCTAACGCTTTGCGAGATGTCAGGAAGCCGAATCGAGCTATTTTTTAGAACCCAACGCTACGATGCGTCGATCGAATGACTGCAAAGCGTGAACAGCTCACATTTCTCCCCCCTGCATCCAGAACGAACTCGGCAACTCGTTTACTGAAAATTCTATTTTACGGTAATACGATGGGTGGGAATCACGACTCACAGTCAAATGTAACGCTCCCCTCCGTATCAGGTGGTCGATTGAGGTGGGTCAGGTGGTGTGTGAGAGCCCATGGGGATCTTGAAACGGGAGAACAACTGAAGATCAGATTCTGAGCCACACTTACCCTTGGGCTGAGCTCCTTGTCCATCTGTCCCAATATTCCCTCTCTGATGGCGTCACCAGACTGCTGACCCGCCCTCCTGGACCCCGATTCTTGTGGTGAAGCTGCTCGGCGCAGGTGGGGACCCTCCTCTAATTGCTCTTTTGAGCCCCTCTTGACGCTCCAGAATCCTGGATTGGGAGTTTCCAGTCTGACCCAGTACGACACCGCTCATGGTGGTATGTTAAATGGAACTGTATAAAGAGCTTTTTTCAAAAAATTGGTATTTGTTAAGCACTTATTATGTTCCAGGCACCGTACGAAGCGCTGGGGTAGATGCAAGATAATCGGGTCGGACACGGTCTCACGGTCTCCATCCCCATTTTACAGATGAGGTTCCTGAGGCGCACAGGAGTGAAATGCTCAAGGTCAGGCAGCAGACAAGTGGCAGGGCCGGGATTAGAACCCAAGTCCTTCCGACTCCCAGGCCCGGGGTCTATCCACTAGGCCACGCTACTTCTCAGTCTTGCGCTGCTTGGTTTCGTAGTCCCGTCGCTGGGCAGGGATTGTCTCTCTCTGTTGCTGAACTGTACTTTCCAAGGGTTTAGTACAGTGCCTTGCACACAGTAAGCGCCCAATAAATACAACTGAATGAATGAATTTTGTCTTTCGGTTATTCCATCCCCCGTTGGGTCTTGTGGGTGGAGGTGGTCCCGGAAGGGAGTCTCTTACCAGGCTTCTTGAGTGACATTAGGGGGCTTCTCCCCAGAAACTCCGTATCCTTTTGCGTTATGGATGCGGCCCCGAAATTTCTCTCCATCAGACTCTTCCCTTCCCGTCCTCCTGATGACGGTCTCCCTAGGAAACCCGCGACTCTAAAATTCCCTCGCGCGTCGAATCAGCCCGAGACGCCGGAATGAAATTGCGCCTCGTTTCGAATCGGAAAGGACATCTTCTTGAAGACTAGAGCTTGTTGAAGACGGAGTTTGGCACCAGGAAGAAGGCGAGAGGAGGGGGAGACGGACTCTCCGGTACTCACGAGTCTGGGGGAGAGGAAAATACGAAATGGGAACGGTAAAGCTTTGTTCCCGCGAGACCGGGTCAGCCTTCCTACGCGTGTTTGGAGAGGCAACGCCTTGCGTCCCTCGACATTTGCCCACCTTCTGGATTCTGTGTCTCCCCTGGTTGAATGGCAAAGAGGGCATTAGCAACACGGCCAACAGCAGAGGCCTCCCTGGTTCTCTTTCCAGAACAGCGTCTCCTCTAGAGATGCCTTTTCCCTTCATTTCGATTGCTACAGACTCTGGGATCCTCCCGAGGGAGCGTCTAATCTGGAACCCCTCCCGGGCTATTTACTCAGCTGGGGCGGGTTAAACATTCGGAGCGGTCTGATGGGAACCGGTGGAAAGAGCGTAGGCCTGGGAGTCAGGAGGCTTGGGTTCTAATCCCCTCTCCGCCACCTGCCCGCTGGATGACCTCGGGCTGGCCACTGACCTCTCTGTGCCTCAGTTTCTCTGTATAATGGGGATGAAATTATAATGATAAGGATGGGATTGTGGGCAGAGAATGTGTCTGTTTTTATCGCGTACTCTGCCAAGTGTTCAGTACAGCGCTTGGCACACGGTAAGCGCTCAGTAATAATGATAATAACGTTGGTATTTGTTCAGCGCTTACTACGTGCAGAGCACCGTTCTAAGCGCCGGGGTAGATACAGGGTCATCAGGTTGTCCCACGTGAGGCTCACAGTCTTCATCCCCATTTTCCAGATGAGGTCCCTGAGGCAGAGAGGAGGGAAGTGACTCGCCCACCGTCACACAGCTGACAAATGGCAGAGCCGGGATTCGAACCCATGACCTCCGACTCCCAAGCCCAGGCTCTTTCCACTAAGCCAAGCTGCGGGAGATACGACTGACTGACTGATTGACTGGTCCGACTCCAGGTTCCGGGCCTCTTGCTGTTCTAACTAATGGCATTTGTTAAGCGCTTACCGTGCGCGGAGCGCCGTTCTGAGCGCTTGGGGAGGATACAAGGTGATCGGGTTGTCCCCCGTGGGGCTCACGGTCTCCATCCCCATTTTACAGATGGGATAACTGAGGCCCAGAGAAGTGAAGTCACTTGCCCAAAGTCGCACAGCTGACAAGTGGCTGAGTCGGGGTTTGAACCCATGACCTCCCAGGCGCGGGCTCTTTCCGCCGAGCCACGCTGCCGCTCTCTGGCCGGCGGCTGCCGATGGGTTAATGGTATTTACTGAGCACTTCCTGGAGCAGAGCACTGTACTAAGCGTCCGGGAGAGTACGACAGAGTTGGTGGCCATGATCCCTGCCCTCAAGGGACTTGCAATCTAGAGGCGGCATCTCCTTCCGCGGTGCCCAAGGTCTGGATTGATGCGAGAGAATTGGCTCATCTGCCGCTGAGCCCGAGATCTGTTAAGCCCATATTACGTGCTAAGCGCTGTACTTCGCACTGGGGTAGCTACAAGGTAATCAGGTCAGAAACAGTCCCTGTCCCCCACGGGGCTCGCGGTCTAGGTAGGAGTGAGAACCGGGGTTGAGTCCCCCCATTTTACAGATGGGAAAATTGAGGCCCAGAGAGGAGAAGTAACCCACCTGAGGTCATCCGGGAGACAGAGCTGGGACCGTGTCTTCCGGCTCCTAGTCCCACGTCCATTCCTCTATCACTCGATCGATCGATCGCACGTGTCGCGCGCTTACTGTGCGCGGAGCACCGCGCTCAGCACTTGGGACAGCACAGAATAAGGGACGGTATCGATGGCGTTTACTGAGTGCTGACTACGTGCACAGTTCTGTACCAAATGCTTGGGAGAGCTGGCGGACACTTCATTCCATCATTCAGTAGCATCGACCGAGCGCTTACCGCGTGCGGAGCACTGTGCCGAGCGACCTCTGACCGCAGCAGGCTCCGGCCCCTCTGTTCAACCCCTCAGGAGCCCCGGGGGCTTTAAGGGACCAGACGCTGGGATGGAAGAACCGCTTTGGAGATTCGGATTCTGTCATTTTCATTCGGAGCGCGTCATTTGCTTTGGCCCCGCTGCGGCTTAAGAAGGGTAAAATTCTATTTTTCTGGGACTACTGGCAATCCTTCATGCTCCGACACTAAATTTAAAATGCAACAGAATGTGGCCCGAATGTCACCGTTCTCGGAAGCCGGGGCTAACCGGGGAACAGCCCTACCTGAGCACCCCACCGCAGCAGGCCGGTAACGATGCGTCGGTGAGATATACGGCGTGATTGTACTCCAGCGAAAGCCCTGCCGCTTGGAAAGGCGGTAGTTAGTATTTAAAGAAGCACCGCTGCAGTGAAACAATAAAACTGCGGCCTCGGAGTATTTTATTTTTAATTTGCACCACGGTTATCATTTCGAGACTACAGGATCCAGGCGGCGCTCCGTGTTTAAAGATCTAACACGATTTCTCTTGAAACCTCTCTTTTCAACCCTTTAAGGGACTTAGAACTGGATTGGAAATAATACTTCGGGGCCCGCTCCGGCCCGCAAGGAAGACCAAGTGTCTATTTTTAACTTTAAATGGAAATATTACTTTGCACGCTTACGGGTTTCCGGAGAGAAAAAAAAAAATAATAGCTTTTCTCCCCGCGTGTTCCCGGCTTGTTAACTTGTAAGAAATAGTCAAGGAGGGTGGATGGGGAAGAGTTAGCGTGCCGACAGAACTAAAATAAGAGCGGATAAGGACCTCCGTCCTCCCTAACGGCGGCGGCGTCAGTCGTGCCGGGGGGGCGGGGCTGGGAGGGAGGTCGGCTTCGGTGACCTCGAGAAAGAGAATCCGGCGGATTCACGTGAATGACGAGGAGTTATCCTCCGTCTTCTCTCTTTCAGATCTGAAGACCGTGCTGATAACAATCGCGCTATCTGTTAGGTCCTTACTATGTGCCCAGCGCTGTATTAAGCGCTGGGAGAAGCAGCGCGGCTCAGGGGAAAGAGCCCGGGCTTCGGAGTCAGGGGTCGTGAGTTCGACTCCCGGCTCTGCCGCTTGGCAGCTGTGGGACTGTGGGCGGGTCACGTCACTTCTTAAAAGTGCGTGAGCCCCACGTGGGACCACCCGATGACCCTGGATCCCCCCCCCCCCCCAGCGCTTAGAACAGTGCTCGGCACCTAGTAAGCGCTGAACAAACACCAACGTTATTACAAGGCAATGGGGCCCTCTCCGCTAGGCCACACTGCTTCTGATTCCGATGGAGCGGGCAGACCAGGGCCAGAGGGCACCTCGGATTCATTCATTCAGTAGTATTTATTGAGCGCTTACTACGTGCAGAGCACTGTACTAAGCGCTTGGAATGGACAAATCGGTTACATCTGTCACTTGGATGTCACTGCCCTGGGCTGGAGGCGGGTCCGGCCCGAGATATAATAACGTTGGCGTTTGTTAAGCGATTACTTTGTGCCGAGCACCGTTCTAAGCGCTGGGGGAGACACGGGGGAATCAGGTCGTCCCACGTGGGGCTCACGGTCTTCATCCCCATTTTACAGATGAGGTGACGGAGGCACCGCGAAGTCAAGTGACTCGCCCGAAGTCCCACAGCTGACGAGTGGCCGGGCCGCGATTCGAACCCATGACCCCTGACTCCGAAGCCCGTGCTTCTGTCTAACAACAGACGCATTCCCTGACCCGCAACGAGCTTAGGTAATTGTTTCAAATTAACTAATGACAGGAGGAGCAGAAGAGCAATGCCCAGGTCCTGCTAAACCTTGGTTTGGGGCAACCTCCCCGTCCTTGACCGCCAAGGATTTTTGTTCCCAGAGGATTCGTTTTTCTCCGGAGCAGATTGGAATGCCTACGGTATAAGGGAAAAAAACAAAAATGGAAGCGTCATTCTCCATCATCGGCGCGGTCCAAAAGGAGCACACGACTTTCCTTCCCGTTTGGCTTTATTAAAGTGCACCGATCCCTGATGCTTCCTCTCCGCTTCAGCCGAAAGAAAAAAAAAAATGAGTGAAAAATGAACAAGTCATAGGTTTTCAGTGCTCTAATGACTTATACTAATGTATTCCTTCATCTAAATACAGATTTCTATTTAAAATTCAGTATGCGGGGATATTATGAATTCCAGTTTAATGGATTCCAAATAATTGCCCTTTAGAAATGACGAATAGCTGTTTAAAGCCACTGATAAAAATATACTATTTCTCTCTTAACAGTAGGCCTTCCACGGCCACCGTGTTCTCTGTGCCTGAGACGCGTTTATCCTTTTTTTTTACTGATATGCTAAACTGGAGTCGCTGGAACCAGCCGTTTGGCCCCTACTTCCGCGTCTTCCAACCTCTCCCTTGCCAGAGGCTGCCGTCGTCCTTATGGAGAGTGGAAGGAAGAAGATGATAATAATAATGTCGGTGTCTGTTAAGCGCTTACTACGTGCGGAGCACTGTTCTAAGCGCTGGGGGAGATGCAGGGGAATCGGGTTGTCCCACGGGAGGCTCCCGGTGAATCCCCATTTTACAGAGGAGGGAACTGAGGCACGGAGAAGTTAAATGACTCGCCCCCAGTCATACAGCTGACGAGCGGCGGAGCCGGGATTCGAACCCATGACCTCTGACTCCCAAACCACTCCACCGAGCCACGCTGCTTCTCAGCCGGGGAAGATGGGGAAATGATCACAGTTTTGGTATTTATTAAGGGCTTCGAGTGTAAGCTCGTTGTGGACGGGGAAGGTGTCTACCAACTCGGCGGTATCGTACTCTCCCAAGGGTTTAGCACGGTGCTCTGCGCACGGTAGGGGCTCAATAAATACGACTGATTGAATGACTGCTTATCACGGGTCAAGCACTGAACTGTGCTAAGGTAGATACGAGATAATCAGGGGACACAGGGGCTTGTAGACTAAGTAGAAAGAAGAACAGGTATTGAATCCCCCTTTTGCACCTCCATCATTATCATCAGTGCTATTTATTGTTCCCCTATCTGTAATTCATTTTCATGTCTTTTTTTTCATTTTTCTTTTCATTTTCACAATTTTCACTGAGAAGCAACGTGGTTCAGTGGAAAGAGGCCGGGCTTGGGAGTCAGAGGTCATGGGTTCACATCCCGGCTCTGTCACTTGTCAGCTGGGTGACCGTGGGCGAGTCACTTCACTCCTCTGGGCCTCAGTTCCCTCATCTGTAAAATGAGGATAAAGACCGTGGGCCTCACGTGGGACGACCCGATGACCCTGTATCTCCCCCAGCGCTTAGAACGGTGCTCTGCACGTAGTAAGCGCTTAACAAACGCCAACATTATTATATTATTATTATTATTATTATTATTACGTCTCACCCACTAGATTGTATGCTCTCTGTGGGCAGGGATTGTATCTTCCAACGCTAACGCACTGCGCCCTCCCAGAAGCATAGCCCAGTGCTCCGCTTACAGTAAGCACTAAATAAATCCTACTGCTTGGCTGACGGATTGAAGGAGCGTGGGAATGGGAGTCACGAGTCACGGGTTCTAATCCCGACTCCACCCCTGGATTTCTGGGTGACCATGAGCCAGCTGCTTAACCTCTCTGGGCATCGGTTTTCTCATCTGTAAAAGGAGATACATTTTCCACTCTCCCTTCTTCTCAGCCTGCGAACCCCGGCGAAGGACGGAGATCATGTCCCATCTGACGAGCTTGTATCTGTCCTAGTGCTTTGCCCAGGGGTCGGTTATTGCTTAACAAGAATCATAAATGAATAAGTTAGGTGCAGGCTCTTTGAAGGCTCTAGATGTGAGCGCCAAATCCCGCTAAACGTCTCCTCGATTTGTTCATCTGACTGAAAGGCAGGAGCAGGGATGGGGGCAGAAATTAAAATTAAAAATGCATTATTCATTTCTCCTCTGTAACAGCAAACCAGAGCGTAGTTTCTTCATTTACGGGCGTGAATGACTTCTCCAAGGCCCACAGGAATTCTCTGAAACCTGTCTACAAAAGTCCATTCGAGAACACCGGGCATTAGGTAATGAAACAGGTATGTCTTCCTACATTTCTGTTCGTCTTTAAGGCGTGAACCAAATCCATTCCTAGGCCGGGCCCTAAAAGAAGAACTGGGCTGTGTCTCAGTGGCGTTGTGGGAACGAGGGGCCCACCAAAGGCAGAACTCGGATTCCTGCCCTCCGAATTAATAAGGCGGAACAAACCGCGAGATTTTGAAGTTCTGAGTCTTCACTGCCTCTTGCTCTCTGCCTCGTGCTTCCAAGCGGTGGGAATATACGTGAAAGATGAATGCTCCCGGTCCAGTGAAAAACAATCTTAGATAAAAATTAAATTATATAGCAGAATTTCTAATATGCTTTGTTCCCCTGCTGGGTGATTTACAATGTCATTATACTTAGCATACTATTTCCACTTGCCTGGGATCAACTCTGCATTTTAGCATATTTTGCCGAGTGCTTATGCACCTCCATGTCCGCCTGCTCGCCACACATGCACAATTTATATCTCTATGAATAGAGCTATGCATACACACATCCGTCTCCGCGGAATGCCGCGCGAGGATGATCTCTTGCCTCGGGTCCCTGCTCCCATCAGACGATCGCCGAGGATCGTACGCCCGCGTTCCCAGTTTTAGTTCCGTCCTCTGGATCAATGAAATGAACCCCTCGGTTCCTACAGAAACGGAAACACCTGTTCAAAGAGAGGATAGGAACCGTGATATGACGGGAAGGTGGGGAAACTGAATTCTTACTCTGAACCACCTCTTGCCCCCCACAAAAGATTTGGAAAAGGGTAAATCAAATAGAAGTCTTCTAGCTACTCTTCCAGACTGTAAACTCCTTCTCTGAACTCTTAATTCCTCTTCTGGACTGCAGACGCCTCCCTTAGACTGTAAACTCCTCCTCGAGACTGCACGCTCTTTCTCTAGGAAAGCGGCGTGGCTCAGTGGAAAGAGCCCGGGCTTGGGAGTCAGAGGTCACGGGTTCAAATCCCAGCTCCGCCGCCGCTTGTCAGCTGTGTGACTGTGGGCAAGTCACTTAGCTTCTCGGTGCCTCGGTTCCCTCATCTGTCAAATGGGGATGAAGACTGTGAGCCTCACGAGGGACAACCTGATGACCCTGCATCTCCCCCCAGCGCTTAGAACGGCGCTCTCCACATAGTAAGCGCTTAACAAATACCAACACTATTATTATTATTATTAGACCGTTGGCTCCTCCTCTAGATTGAAAACTCCTGTGGGCAGGGAACGTGTCTACCAACTCTGTTCTATTGTCCTCTCCCAAGGGCTTAGTACAAGTGCTCTGCACAGAGTAAACGCCCGATAGATGCCACTGATGGATAGATGGTTCAGAACCTGTCAGAAAAGGGGACTTTATTCTAGGCCCCCGAACCTGTCTTTTAAAAGTTTAAAGTTCTTCTAATTTCTGTAGCATTCTGGGGTCCGAAATGTTTGGATTTGGCCCGTTTTGCCCCTTATCTTTTCTTTAATTCGCACTTTTCTCTCCTCTTACCACCTCCCTTCCCCCCAACACACAAGCGCGTACCCCATCCCACCCCAACCACCAAATGGTTCAGAAGAGAAAGTGCTTCTTTTGTATCCTCGCCAAGCTGCAAGCTTCTTCCTCTAGCCTACTTCCCACACCTGCTGCAGCAGGTCTTGCTGTTACGGCGATAAAGCGCCGTACTAAAAAAAAAAAAAAAGGGTACTTAAGTGCTTACTCCGTACTAAGCGTTGGGGTGGATACAAGTTCATCGGGTTGGACACGGTCTCTGTCCCACATGGGGCTCACAGTCTTAATCCTCATTTTACAGATGAGGGAACTGAGAGACAGAGAAGTTAAGTGATTTGCCCGAGGTCACGCGGCAGACGGGTGACAGAGGCAGGTTTAGAACTCAGGTCCTTCTGACTTCCAGGCCCGGGCTCTGTGCACTAGGCCATGCTGCTTCTCAGTGCTATTAAGCGCTTGGAAGGGTACAACAGAGTGGGGAGACGCATTCCCTGTCCGCACTGAGTTACAATTTAGAGGGGGAGGGAGACATTAATATCAATTATAGATATGTTGATAGGGGCTGAGGGGCTGAGGGTGGGGTGAATATCAAGTGCTTGATCCAAGAAGTACCTAGGTGATGCAGAAGGGAGAGGAAGTAAGGGAAAAGAGGGTTGAATCGGGCTCTCATTTCCTCTGTCCACCTTTTTCTGCGTCCCCCGTCGCATTTGAATTCATTCCCTTTAATCACCCCTCCCTCAGCCCCACAGCACTTGCGTCCGTATCTGTAATTTATTTATTTATATTAATGTCGGTCTCCCCTTTTAGACTGTAAACTCGCTGTGAACAGGGAACGTGTCTACCGACGTTATATCGTACTCTCCCCGGCGCTTAGAACGGTTCTCTGCACACAGGAAGTGCTCGATAAATGCCAATGATTGATTGTGTCAGCACCAATGCTTAGCACAGAGTAAGACCTTTAAAAATATGATTAAAAAAATTAATAGGGGGTCTCCCATCATCCTCTGGTGGCTGGTAACCGGATCCCGGCAGCCGTTGGGCATCGTTTAGCGAGTCGTCAAGATCTCGGTGCTGAGTAGACGGCAAGTGCTCAATAAGTACCGCTGATGGATCGATAGATTAAGAAGGCACCTCATTCGTCCTTAAGGCCTGCTACTGCACTTGGAAAAATTTAAATCTGTGAAACCTGGGAAGAAGCAAGGGAATATCATCAGCCAGAATCCACTATCCGCCATCTGATGATTTATTTTAGCATTTCTGGGGCTGGTGGTGACAAAGGAATTTGTTTTTATTCAAATTGATCTCAGCAGCACATTTCCTCCAGCACAAAATTCAACAGCCTGGTTAATCCATCAGCACTAGAGTTTGACAAGGGTGAGTTTGGATAATAAATGTTTGATTAATTTCCGTGCATTTCAATGATCGCATCAAGAGTTTGGAAGTTCAACATTAAATACAGAATTTCCTGCCTATGAAAAAATATATATATATATACATATAGAAGTATATATAACACTTTCATTTCAGTTCCAATTAGATCTTCTGTGCCCAGACATTAATATTACAAACATCTTGCTGATAATCACTACGGATTTGCAATTTATGAAACTCTTCGTTTTCTAACATGTTTCCTGCAAATGATCAAAACACAATCTCCCATTTCTATCAGCAGATCCTTTTTCTGCTCTTTCGCTTACACTCCTGCCCTGGATAATTAGATCTCAACCAGTGAGGACATTATGAATCTTCAATCGGGATATCGCGATAGAAGCATGGCAACGCAACACACTGGACGATAACGGAGCGCTCGTTATTTGTCAAGCCAACTGAGAGACTTGAAGGGAACTCGAAAGGGGTGGAGCAATAACCCTTCGCTCCATCCCAATCTTTCCTGAGTGAAATTGGAAGCGGTGCTGTCTAGCGGATAGAGCACGGATGTGGAAGTCAGAGGACGTGGGTTCTAATCCCGCTCCATCTCATGTCTGCTGTATGACCTTGGGCAAGTCGCCTAACTTCTCTGCGCATCGCCTGAGAGACGATGACTCTCCCCTCTTCAAATCCTCATTGAAAGCACAGCTCCTCCAAAGACCTTCCCCGACTAAGCCCCCCTTTCCTCTTCTCCCAGTCCCTTCTGCATCGCCGTGACTTGCTCCCTTTATTCATCCCTTTGTCCCAGCCCCACAGCACTTACGTACGTATCTGTCCTACTGTACTCTCCCAAGTGCTTAGTACAGTGCTCTGCACACGGTAAGCGCTCAATAAATACTGTTGGATGCATAAATGAATGCTGATTTCAGCATGATTTGTGAGGAAGCGGGATGACCAACAGCTGGTTCAGACGCCTATCGATTTGGAACCCCTCCTTTAACTGTTGGAGTTCCTCAAGGGTCAGTTCGTGGCCCTCTTCTGTTCTCCATTTACACTCACTCCCTCGGTGAACTCATCCGCTCTCACGGCTTTGACTACCATCTCTGCGCAGATGACACGCAGATCTACATCTCCGCCCCCGTCCTCTCCCCCTCCCTTCGGGCTCGCGTCTCCTCCCGCCTCCGGGACGTCTCCGCCTGGATGTCGGCCCGCCACCTAAAACTCAACGTGAGCGGGACTGAGCTCCTCATCTTCCCTCCCAAACCCGGTCCTCTCCCAGACTTCTCCATCACCGTGGATGGCACGACCATCCTTCCCGTCTCTCAGGCCCGCAATCTCGGTGTCATCCTCGTCTCGTCCCTCTCGTTCACCCCACGCATCCTATCCGTTACCGAGACCTGCCGGTTTCACCTCTACGATATCGCCAAGATCCGCCCTTTCCTCTCCACCCAGACGGCTACCTTACTATTACGGGCTCTCGTTATATCCCGGCTAGACTACCGTGTCGGCCTTCTCTCTGACCTCCCTTCCTCCTCTCTCGCCCCGCTCCGGTCTATTCTTCACTCCGCTGCCCGGCTCATCTTCCCGCAGAAACGATCTGGGCGTGTCACTCCCCTTCTTAAACAACTCCAGTGGTTGCCTATCGACCTCCGCTCCAAACAAAAACTCCTCACTCTAGGCTTCGAGGCTCTCCGTCACCTCGCCCCTTCCTACCTCTCCTCCCTTCTCTCTTTCTACCGCCCACCCCGCACGCTCCGCTCCTCCGCCGCCCACCTCCTCGCCGTCCCTCGGTCTCGCCTATCCCGCCGTCGACCCCCGGGTCGCGTCCTCCCGCGGTCCCGGAACGCCCTCCCTCCTCACCTCCGCCAAACCGATTCTCTTTCCCTCTTCAAAACCCTACTTAAAAATCACCTCCTCCGAGAGGCCTTCCCAGACTGAGCTCCTCTTCCCCCTCTACTCCCTCTGCCATCCCCCCTTTACCTCTCCGCAGCTAAAGCCTCATTTTCCCCTTTTCCCTCTGCTCCTCCACCTCTCCCTTCCCATCCTCACGGCACCGTACTCGTCCGCTCGACTGTATATATTTTCGTTACCCTATTTATTTTGTTAATGAATTGTACATCGCCTCGATTCTATTTAGTCGCCATCGGTTTTTACGAGATGTTCTTCCCCTCAACGCTGTTTATCGCCATCGTTCTCGTCTGTCCGTCTCCCCCGATCAGACCGTAAGCCCGTCAAACGGCAGGGACCGTCTCTATCTGTTGCCGACTTGTTCATCCCAAGCGCTTAGTACAGTGCTCTGCACATCGTAAGCGCTCAATAAATACTATTGAATGAATGAATGAATGGAACCAAACCTTTTTATGGAGTATTTCATTTATTCACTCAATAGTATTTATTGAGCGCTTACGATGTGCAGAGCACTGTACTAAGCGCTTGGAATGGACAAATCGGTAACAGATAGAGACAGTCCCTGCCCTCTGACGGGCTTACAGTCTGATTTATCTCTCTTTATCGCAACCCAGTAGCATGCAAATGACATCAGATAATACACCGGGTTTAGATTTTATCAGCCTCTTATCGGAGACCCTACTGGGACTGGAATAGAATTGAAAACACTTAACAAACCATTTCAGGGAATATTGCTAGAGACTGAATAGGTGAATAACATTTCATTTTCAAATGCCAGACAAAAGTCACCCCGAATAACTGTAGCAGTGGTTAGGTAAAGGAAGGGGGAGTCTGGTGGGATAATTTACCCAGACTCTTTTTCTCTAAAATTATTTTCTCTCTTTTCTGGCTCTGTCAATTTACCAGACTTCGCAGAAATGCCTGACACGACTGTTAATTAAGCAGTGAGAAGTGACGTGCTCTTCGGTTCTGGTGGATTCTTGCATGACCTGGGTGTGTTAGGAGGCCTAAGGTCAAATACCGACTGACTTCAACTACTTGAAAGAAGTTCAAATCCCCAGAAAGTCCTAGGCACAGCCTACCTGCTGCTCGCACAGAACCTGGACAAAGAATGAGGCTCTAGAAATGTGTACAGAAGGGAAAGGGAAGTAACCCCTTTCGAGGAGGAGAAACAGCACGGCCTAGTGGAAAGAGCACGGGCCTGGGAGTCAGAGGACCCGAGTTCTAATCCCGGTCTAATTGGGCAAATGGCTTAACTTCTCTGGGCCTCCGTTCTCCGGTTTTCCCTCCTACCCGGGCTGTGAGCCCCATGCGAGATAGGGACTGTGTCCAACCGGCTCACCTTATAGCATTACCCTATTTATTCATTACCCTATTTATTTTGTTAATGAAATGTACATCGCCTCGATTCTATTTAGTCGCCATCGGTTTTTACGAGGTGTTCTTCCCCTCGACTCTATTTATCGCCATCGTTCTCGTCTGTCCGTCTCCCCCGATGAGACCGTGAGCCCGTCAGACGGCAGGGACCGTCTCTGTCTGTTGCCGACTTGTTCATTCCAAGCGCTTAGTATAGTGCTCTGCACATAGTAAGCGCTCAATAAATACTATTGAATGAATGAATGAACGAATTAATAGTGCTCCGAACAGTGTTGGGCACATAGTAAGTGCTTAACAAATACCACTTTTTTTAAAAAAAAGCACTAAGTATTTATTGAGCTCTCAAGAGAGATGAGGCACTCTACCAAGAACTTGAGAAACAACAACAGATACCCAAGGCACATTCCCTGCCTTCACAGGTCTTATATTCTGACGGTTGAAATAGAGAAATATTTCCAACTGTACCTTGAGTTTTTCTCCCAAGGGTAGAAGCTTCTCAGTGGAAAAGAGGAACTTTTCCTGAAGGGCAGAGAGGATGGGCTTCAGCCCAGAGCCTCGACACAGCACAGCAGGTGAAGGAACGACTGAGATGGGGAATGGTTCAGACTCGAAGATGGCAAATCCCCAAATCCTCTCTTTAAACCCCTGCAGCTGGGGATTGGGGTTGGGGGGAGCGGGTCCACCTGCAATCCGCCTCGCTTGGTGGGACCAGCTCTGGAAAAGCGGAGGCTGTGACTCAGCAAGGTCTGCCCACCACGCCGGGTTTGTGGAGGGAATACTGGGAAGCTGATCCGCACCATTCAATCGATAGCATTTATTGGGCACTTACTGTGTGCAGAACACCGCGCTAACCAATGGGGGAGATACGAGACAGTAAGGTTGGACACGGCCCCCGTCCCACATGGGGCTCACAGTCCTAGTAGAAGGGAGAAGAGGTATTAAATCCCCATTTACCAAATGAGGAAACTGAGACACCATCAAGGAATGTGACTTACCCCAGGTCGAACAGCAGGTAAATGGTGGAACTGGGATTAGAACCCAGGTGCCCTGACTCCCCATCTCATGCTCCGTCCTCTAGACCCTGCTGCTTCTCAGTGTGCTTCTCAGCACGCGCCTCATGCTATACGGTCATCTATGTGCTGCTACAATAACCAGGACAATTTTGGTCCTTTCTGGACTCGAGAGGTTCAAAAAGGCCTCGCCTCACCCTGAGGGAGGATCAGGTTTGGCAGCTGGAAAGCCTTGGACAGGCTTTGTCTCTTGATAGTTAAAAACCCAGCCACCAGCTCTTCGTACAGGCCGTTTCTGAGTCTCAGAAAAAATAAATAAAACCCAAACACTGTATACCAAACAGTATATTTGGTATATTAGCAAGGATAATTGCCGGTTGCTAAAAATCGGGGGTTTTCTTTCAGAGGAGGAGAGGAAATCTGAATGTTCTTTTGTTTTCTGAACGCTACCCTCCATTTGCAACTTGGGAAAGGTGCACTGACATCACCTTTCCTTTGGGAATTGCTGTCCAGAAAATGGTCAACAAACGAGCCTGTTCTTCTTCAATCAACGGTACTGGTTGAGCATTTACCACGGGTAGAGCCCGGGTAGGGAGAGTTCAATACATAGAATTGTAGAAACGTTGCCTGCCCCGATGGAGCTGACAGTCCAGTCCCTGGGCTAAATCCTTCATATTTGATGAGAACAACGTACCAGCTCTTTGACAGGAGTTGTTACCCAAGTGTAAGAGGCGGAATTTGTTTTGCTTTTGTTGGGTCTGTGTGGATCATTTTGATAATGAAGAATGGCCCATCTAGATCTTCTGTTATAATAGGGTAGAGCACCTGAAACACCAATTAACTATTTGTATTTACCGAGTACTACGTGCAGAGTACCGTACTCAGCCTCTGCAGAGGAGTTGGTAGACCTGTTCTCTGTCCCCAAGGAGCTTACGGTCTAAGAGGGAGAGACGGACGTTAATATAAATAATTTTAAAAAATTATGGATATCTACGTAAGTGCTGTCGGGCTGTGGGTGGTGTGAATAAAGGGCGTAAATCCAAGGGAAAGTGTAATGAAGAAGGGAGTGGGAGAGGAGAAAATGAGGGTTTAGTCAGGGAAGGTCTCTTGAAGGAGATGTAACTTAATAAGGTCTGGAAGACGAGGGGAGTGGTGGTCTGTCGGATAGGAAGGGGGAGGGAATTCCAGGCCCGAGGTGGGACGTGGGCAAGAAGTTGGGTGGCGAAACAGAAGAGGTGGAGATCCAGTGAGTGCGTTGGTATTAGAAGATCAAGGCGCGCAGCCTGGGTTGTAGTAAGAAATTGGATAGGGAAGCTAGGAGGGGGCAAAGTGAAGAAGTGCTTTGAAGACATTGGTAAGGACCTCTGGGATGGTTTATGCTGTTGGCAGATAATGGTAAATTCCAGTGAAATGGGATACAGCAGACGCTTGGGGAGGGGGGAGGGTCTTCAATGCCTTATGCGGGATGTAGTTCAGAATGGAGTGTCTACAGCCACGCCCCCCAGGACGCATTCAGCCGCCCTATCTGGTAGCAGTTAAACTCCCCTCGTTTAGATTGACGAAGTTCTGGGAGAGAGGGGCGGGGGCCCGTCGGACAAACGCGAGAGCCCTTAGAAGAACCTTCCGCCTAAGACGTCTGAGGCCGTAATTCAGCCATCTGGTTAGAGAGGAAAGGGGAGAGACGTCGGAGATCGAGCCACGTTGTCATTCTTCTGATGCTTTAACATACTACAGAATTTGTGCTGTCAAGGATGCTGGGAGGAGTGATGGATGAGCTGGGCCCGATTTCACTGCTAATAGACCAGATGGCTTCGGGTCTTGGAAAAGGGAATGTCTCACCCTCGACATTCATTTATCTCAGCTGCCAAGAGATAAAGACACATTGCTGGATACGTCCCGCTGTAGACCGTGAGCTCACTGTGGGCAGGTAACGTGTCTGGTCGTTATTGTATTTCACTCTCCCAAGCGCCTAGTACAGCGCTTTGTGCACGGGAAGTGCTCGGTAAACACGAGTGAATGAATGGATCAATGGATGCTTGGGAATAATAGTAACGTTGGTATTTGTTAAGCGCTTACTATGTGCAGAGCACCGTTCTAAGCGCCGGGGTAGATAAAGGGTAATCAGGTCGTCCCACGTGAGGCTCACAGTTAGTCCGCATTTTACAGATGAGGGAACTGAGGCCCAGAGAAGTGAAGTGACTCGCCCGCAGTCACGCAGCTGACAAGCGGCAGAGCCGGGAGTCGAACCCATGACCTCTGACTCCGAAGCCCAGCTTGTCTCTAGACTGCAAGATCGTGATGGGCCGGGAACGTGCGGGCGAATCCTGCTGCACTGTGCTCTCCCGGATGTTTAGTACGAAGCTCTGCACACAGTGAGCGCTTGATAAATACCACTGACTGAGGTGGCTTTCCGCCTACCACCGCCTGGCCAGTCTGATGGAAATCAAAACAAGATGGGCCCTAAGCATCAAAAATTGCCAGAACCGTTCCACATTTTGAAACTGTCCTCCACTGGTCAAATCCTCGGAGGTGACACATAGAGCAGAAATCCACATCAGCGGTAGGGAGTTAGTTAGAGCCCTATTAAGCACTAAGGCCGATACAAGTTCCTAAGGCCGACTCTGCCACTTTCATTCATTCGTTCATTCAGTAGTATTTATTGAGCGCTTACCATGTGCGGAGCACTGTACTAGGCGCTTGGAATGGACAAATCGGTAACAGATAGAGACGGTCCCTGCCCTTTGACGGGCTTACGGTCTGGTCGGGGGAGACGGACGGACGAGAACGATGGCGATAGATAGAATCGAGGGGAAGAACATCTCATTAAAACAATAGCAGATAAAGAGAAGCAGGGTGATGTACATCTCGTTAACAAAATAAATAGGGTGATGAAGATATATGCGGTTGAGAGGACGAGTACGGTGCCGAGGGGAGGGGACGGGAGAGGGGGAGGAGCAGAGGGAAAGCGAGGAGAAGAGGGTTTAGCTGGGGAGAGGTGGAGGGGGGCGTAGAGGGAGCAGCGGGAAGAGGGGAGCTCAGTCTGGGAAGGCCTCTCGGAGGAGGTGAGCTTTAAAGACCAGCACACTCGTCTGCTGTGTGACCTTGGGCAAGTCATTTCACTCCCCCGGGCCCGAGTTACCTCATCTGTAAAATGGGAATAAAGAGCGGGAACCCTGTCCAATCTGATTTGCTCGTATCCACCCCAGCATTTAGCACAGTGCCTGGCAGAGAGTAAACACTTCACAGATATCCCAATCTTTATTATTATTGTCCTCCTTCCAGACACAATCCTTGTCCACGTGGGGCTCCGGGTCTACGGGAGAGGGGAACACATTGGATGTCCTCTCCGAGGACGTTGAGAAACAGGGAGCCACGAATGGACTCAGACACGTGGGAAAACAAGCCGGTTTCTCTGAGGAAACATCTAAAAGCCAATCGCAGAATGGAGCCATTATGTAATCGGCTGTCGAGACCAACCTCCAGCTGCAGAGTTCCCTTTTCTATTTTTTGGAATGGTATTTGTGAAGTGTTGATCATGTGGCAGGGACCGTACTAAGTGCTGGGGTAGATACAAGTTGGACGTAGCCGATGTCCCACATGGGGCTCGCGGTCTTAATCCCCATTTTACAGATGAGGGAACTGAGGTCCAGAGAAGTGAAATGATTTCTCCTCGTCTCTAGACTGGAAGCTCGTTGTGGGCAGGGAATGTGACAGTTTATTGTTGTAGCGTACTCTCCCAGTCGCCTAGTACACTGCGCTGAATAATAATGATAATGTTGGTATTTGTTAAGTGCTTACTATGTGCAGAGCTCTGTTCTAAGCGCTGGTTGTCCCACGTGAGGCTCACAATCTTAATGCCCATTTTACAGATGAGGTAAGTGAGGCGCAGAGGAGTTAAGTGGCTTGCCCACGGTCACACAGCTGACAGTGACAGAGAAGGCTCAATAAATACGACTGACTGAATGAATGACTTGTCCAAGGTCACCCAGCAGACAAGCGGAGGAGCTGGGATTAGGACCCAGGTCCTCTGACTCCCAGGTCGCTGTTCCTTGCCCACAAGACGGTGACAGTCTAGAGGGGGAGACGGACACGAGTGTAAATAAATAAATTACGGAGAGATAGACGAGCGTTACCCCACAAGGGGGGTCTCTTCATGGGGACACGGCAGACACGGGGAGGCGGCTTACTCAGTTCTGTCACCACAGATGAGGTCATTTCACGTTTAGGCTACAGAACGGGGGACCGTTCTTCCCTCCCCTTTAGACCGGGAGTCCCTCGTGGGTGACAATGTTGGTATTTGTTAAGCGCTTACTATGTGCAGAGCACCGTTCTCAGCGCTGGGGTAGATACAGGGTCATCGGGTTGTCCCACGTGAGGCTCACAGTCTTCATCCCCGTTTTACAGACGAGGTAACTGAGGTACAGAGAAGTGAAGTGACTTGCCCACAGTCACACAGCTGACTGTGTCCGAACTGATCGCGTCCTATCTACTCCAGGTCTTAACTCAGGGCTTGGCACACAGTACGCACTTAACAGGTACCACCTACGTTACCATTCTGACCTCCCGCGTCTGCCTCCGTACAGTGAGACCAGGAAACGTCTGGACCATTTACGAGATTTCAGGCGCAGAGAGAGCTTATTTGTGTTTTGCAGGGGGGCCCTGCAAGAATGCAGCCCCAGGCTTCCAGGACAACCGAGCGTGTTACGGCGAATGCCGCGGCCGAGGGCGGGAAATGGATTTTCTGGAGGATTTGAGCTGCGTGCGAATGACAGCGGTTTGATGAATTTTTCAACAGGATTTTGACAGTGGTGAAGACTCTGGGCTTGTTAATAATGTGTTGACGAAGCCAAAAATCTGAAAATTCCATGCCGACGCTTTCTTACTTCCGACGATAATGAGCTCACCCCACGGACCCCGTGAAAGGGAGCAGATCGGGCGGTGAGAGGGAGCGGGGGCTTCAGCAGGGATGGGGGGGACTGGCAGCGGGGGCTGGCGTTGGACTCTTTGAACTCTCAGTACCCACAGATTTCCCGGGGGCTGGATGAAGGTCCAAGGATGCCCTGTGCCCATCCCATGGGGCCCTGACAGCTCTTCAAGATGCCAGTGCTGGGAGAGGGCACGTCGTCTGGCAGCTAGAACACGAGAGTATGAATCAAGATCCCCGGTTTCTCAGAGAAGCACATTTACTGAGTACCCGTTCCGTGCCGATCGCTGTATTAAGCAGCCACGAGCTCCACCGTCGCTTCTGACATCACGATCTACCCTACGGACCCGTGTCGTCGGAAGACCGCTCCCTAATTCTCCCACAGTGGACGGGAAGCGACCGTCTGTGTGTACATACATTTATCCAGCAAGGAACCAGAAATTCTGAATTCACTGCCAAGTAGCCCAATATCCCTAAGGCTGATCAATATTCACGATTAATCTCCGCGCAACGCCTATCCGGGATCTCAGTTTCGGCTGACGGAGTCTATCACCGAGAAGAAGCCAGTGAGACAAAATTAAGCTCCTATCCCATCATTCTTGAGAATTAAGGCCATTGAAAAGACATAATTGGCTAAAGGGACCAATTTTTATGGGTCTGTTTCTCTATTGCTATTATTTAACATCTGTTGATCACCAATAATGCATCGGGGCTGGAAAATTAGAATCAGATATGGTCATGGCCCAGTGCATTTGCCAGCCGATTTAGACGAATGGGACACGGACGTGAGGTTGGGATCGAAATAGGGAAGAAAGTGAGAGAAACAGAGAGTAGAACGGTTGGCGAATCACCGCAGCTGGAGACGTAAGCCAGTCGGATGATTGGCGTAGGACAGTACCTGGAAAAGTAAGGCGGTGGGGTGATCGGCGTATCGCCCGCGACTGGAGAAGTGAGGCGGCGGGGTGACCGGTGAACTTCTGTTGCGACGACTCAGTGGGTTTCTCTTCGTTCCACTGGCACGGGTCTGCTGTGTAGTGATAATAATGATAATCATGATATCTGTAAAGTCTTACTATGTTCCAAGCACCGTATTAAGTGCTGGGGTAGATTCACAGTAATTGGGTTGGGCACAGGTCATAGGGCTCACAGTCTTAATCTCCATTTTGCAGATGAGGTAACCGAGGCGGGGAAGTGATCTGCCCAAAGTCACACAGCGGACAGGCAGCAGAGCGGGGCTGAGAACCCACGTCTTTCTGGCTCCCAGACCCGCGCTCTATCCGCTAGGCCACGCTGCTTCTTGTCCCGTCCCAAAGTCTGGCGCCCAAGGAAACGCAAAGAAATGGAGCAGGCGGGAGTTAAGAACCTTTCCTCTCCCCCCATGGCGGTGATCCTCGGGCGCCCAGGCGGTGCCACCCAAGTGGACGGGGACTGGGTCCGTCCTGATTTTCTTGAGTCTACCCCGGCGCTTAGAACGGTGCCCGGCAGAAGGTGGGCGCTTCCCAAATGCTGCCACTAATGTTCCTTTTATCATTTCGTGGCCTCTGGCGAGGGCATCTCCCAAATCAGCGGATCTCTCCTCTTGCTGCAACGCTGCACTCACCCCCGTGACCCCTTACCGCGGTCGGTTGGTCCATCGTTTTTACCGAGCGCTTACCGTGAGCCGGGCGCTGTACCGAGTGCTTGGGGGAGTGCAGTAGAACAATAGAACTGACACATTCCCTGCCCACCGTCAGCCTTACTCTTCCCGAATCCCTGCTGCCTTTCCTCCGGATCCCGTGGGCGACGGTCGATTATTCCACCTCCGTCCCCGGGGGAGGTAACAGAGAGCTCCCCTCGGGATCCAGGAGGCAGCTGGGCCTAGTGGATAGAGCACGGGCCCGGGAGTCGGTAGGTCGTGAGTTCTAATCCTCCCTCTGCCCCTTGTCTGCTGTAGGACCCTGGGCAAGTCGCTTCACTTCTCTGTGGCCCCATCTGTAAAATGGGGATGAAGGAGGCTGTGAGCCCCACGTGGGACGGGGACTGTGCCCAACCTGACTAGCTTGAAACTCTCCCGGCGCTTAGAACGGTGCTCGACACACAGTGAGGGCTGAACAAATATCAAAAAAGCCGGCCTTTGAGCTGCATAAAGAAGCCGGATCTCCGCGCCGATAGGATGATCGTGTCTCTGAGGAGGAAAGGAGACTTTAGCAAACCCAGTAAATGGGATCTATTCACCGTCTCAAAGCTGGGAGCCGAAGGGCCTTCGAAAGAAGGAGCGGTGAGAACCATTAATGACCTCGAAAATATTTGGTTATTAATAACCGCACTTAGTTAATTTGGTTATGAATAGCCATTAGTAATAATAATAATAATGTCGGTCTCGGTTAAGCGCTTACTGTGTGCAGAGCACTGTTCTAAGCGCTGGGGGGAGATACGGGGTCATCGGGTCGTCCCAAGTGAGGCTCGCAGTTAATCCCCATTTTACAGATGAGGGAACCGAGGCACAGAGAAGTGAAGTGACTCGCCCACGGTCACACAGCTGACAGGTGGCAGAGCCGGGAGTCGAACTCATGACCTCTGACTCCGAAGCCCGGGCTCTTTCCACCGAGCCACGCTGCTCCCCCAGTGTGATGTGCTTTGATCAGGAAAATTCTGATTTCTCCCACTGCCAGGAGAAAAATGAGTGTTTCGGTGGGATCCGTCGGTGTCTTCAGGGAGTTCGGAGGCTCGTGACTGCCACGTGTATGAGGTGAAAAGTAGATTACCCATTTGGGTCGCATGGGAAAATGGCGGTGGGCATAAGCACGACCCACGTGAAGCAGCCTAGAGTTACCTGAGACCCCTGAGGAGAGAGTGGAGAGGGAGAGAAGAAGGGAATCGAGCTCTTTTTTTAAAATGGCATTTGTTAAGCGCTTACTATGTGCCAGGCACTGTACCAAGTAGACACAAGCTAATCAAGTTGGACACAGTCCATATCACACAAGGGGCTCACAGTCTTAATCCCCATTTTACAGATGAGGTAACTGAGTCACAGAGAAATGATGCGATTTGCCCAAAGGGCGCACAGCAAGCAACAGGCAGAGCTGGGATTAGAACCCAGGTCCTCTGACTCCAGGCCCGTGCTCTTTCCACCAGGCCACAGTGCTCGCGGATGGCTCTGCCACTTGTCAGCTGTGTGACTGTGGGCGAGTCACTTCACTTCTCTGTGCCTCAGTTACCTCGTCTGTAAAATGGGGATGAAGACTGTGAGCCCCACGTGGGACGACCTGATTCCCCCGGGTCTTCCCCAGCGCTTAGAACAGTGCTCTGCGCATAGTAAGCGCTTAACAAATACCGACATTATTATTAATTGTACCTTCCCAGCTCTCGGCACAGCGCTCCGCACACGGTAAGCGCTCAGTTAGTACGACTGATTACCCTCGTCCTAGTTCAGTGCTTGGCATCTAGTAAGTGCTTAGTGAATACCATAATACCCTTTACATTATCATAAGCATTATAAAAATAACTAAGTGCTTAATAAATACCACAGTGCTCTAATGACAATGGCAATTATTATTATAAAATAAATAAGTGCTTAATAAATGTCACAATATCATAATGCCACAATAATCGCAATTGCCGTGATACTAATAATAATTAGTAGTAGTTGTATTTTACTAATTTTACATTTTTTCTAAGGAAATCAACCCAGGTCACCCACGATGGAGAAAAAAGACAAATCTATTGGTGCGTGAACGTTCCGTTGGGAGAAGCCAAGGTACACAGAGCAGCGGAAACGATTTAGGAAGAAAAGCTATCCGTTTTTCCGATCGCAATATAAGGCTCTGCCACTTGTCAGCTCTGCCACTCGTCAGCTGTGGGACCGTGGGCAAGTCACTTCACTTCTCCGGGCCTCAGTGACCTCATCTGTAAAATGGGGATTAACCGTGAGCCTCACGTGGGACGACCTGATGACCCTGTATCCGCCCCAGCGCTTAGAACAGTGCTCGGCACACAGTAATTATATTCTATTTATGTAGTATACATCATCGGGCTCAACAGTGAACTCAGCGTGGGCTCCATGGATTTATCCTTCAGTCATCCTCCCCCAAACCCCGGAGGATGAGATCGATGCAACCCGATTTCAGGCCAATGGTTCTGGCCCGGACCGCCGTCCCTCCTCGTAACCGCCGGACAGTTACTGTCCCCGCCGACAACCTTACCGAAGGCATATCTCCTCCCGGTAGATTTAAGCAAATGGGGTTGGGCGCAGTTCCTGCCCCCCCCCCGGGGGCCTCATATTTTACAGATTTTACAGACGTCATAATCCCCATTTTACAGATGAGGGCCCTGAGGCACAGAGAAGTGAAATTCAATCATTCATTCATTCTATCGTATTTATTGAGCTCTTACTACGTGCAGAGCACGGTACTAAATGCTTGGACAGAACAATTCGGCAACAAAAGGAGACATCTCCTGCCCACTACGGTAAATTATAATAACAATAATAATAATGATGATGGCCACCCGTTAAGCGCTTACGATGCGCAAAGCACTGTCGTAGGCGAGAAGCAGCGAGGCTCAGTGGAAAGAGCACGGGCTTGGGAGTCAGAGGTCATGAGTTCGAATCCCGGCTCTGCCACTTGTCAGCGGTGTGACTGTGGGCGAGTCACTTCACTTCTCCGGGCCTCAGTGACCTCATCTGTAAAATGGGGATTAACCGTGAGCCTCACGTGGGACGACCTGATGACCCTGTACCCGCCCCAGCGCTTAGAACAGTGCTCGGCACATAGTGAGCGCTTAACAAATACCAACGTCATTATCATTAAGCACCGGAGGGGATACAAGGCGACCAGGTTGTCCTATTTCCTCTCGTCATTTCCTCTTCTCAGACTTCCTCTTCTCCCACTCCCTTCTGCATTGTCCCGATTTGCTTCCTTCATTCATCCCCCCCCCAGCCCCACAGCATTTATGTACGTATCTGTCATTTTTTTTAATTTATGTGAATGGCCGCCTCCCCCTCTAGACTGCGATCTCATTGTGGGCAGGGGTTGTGTCCGTTTCTTGTTATATCGTCCTCTCCCAAGCGCTTAGTACAGTACTCCGCACACAGTAAGTGCTCAATAAATACAAGTGACTGGCCGACCGACTCATTCAATCCGGTGCCTCTCGTATGGCCAGTTACACTTCCAATCTGTAAGCCCAACGCCAGCGAGGCGTAACAGGGCCCCTCTACCTCTCTGGAGAGGGCCGGGGGTGGGGGCTGACCATCCTCCCTTCTCCGCCACCTTCGTCGTCTCCCGGCGTCCCTCACACTCGTGCGAGGTCGGAGGTCAGGACTTGCTCCGGGCGGTCAGCGCCCGAACGGCCTTTGTGTGCACTGTGAGCCGGGTCCTGTGTGATGTGGAGTCAGGGGAAAATGAAAACAAATGTTCCTTTGATTTCCTAATTGGTCCTTTTTTTCCCTCTTTTTAACCCCTTTCGGCTTTTCCGTGACCTCCGACCCGCCCCCATCCTTCAACCGGTCCCGTGACTCCGAGCCGCCTCCCGGCTTGCCGTCTCGACTAGAAGCCGTCTCTCGCCGGACGCCCTTCGCCATCTTGGCCGAGTTGTACGGAGGCTAGAGCCGGGGGCTCCCCTGTCGGCGGCGCGGGTTCTCTTGGGCACTCGGGGGCAGGAGTGCCGAGCTGCGAGGCTCCCGTTGCGTTCCCGGCCGCGCAGGACTTCAAATTCGTGGGTGAGATGAGAAGGAGTGGAGCGGGGCACCGGCGGGAGCTTAGAGCACATTCGGTGGGTCCGTTCCCTGCCCACAGCGTCGTATAAACCCCATTGTCTGGCACAGCCCTGGGCAAGGAATAGGCACACGATAAACAACAGCAGGATTAACGACGAGAAAAAACTGCCAGTCTTTCTCCTGGCCCAATTTTCTCTGCCGGAAACAGCCTGGGTACATTTTGGCTCCTTGGATTCTTTGTTTCCGCCCCCCCGGGCCCATCCTGTGACATCCTAGCCAGCAGACGAATTGGTAGACATGCTGGCACTGGGCATCTGGATTGGCAGTGCCCGATGCAGGTAACCACTGGGCCACTGGCCACTTTACCGAGGCCCTGGTCCAAGCCCCGAGACGGCCCCTCAAGGCCTTCACGCCCCCAGGACTCCCAAGTACAGCTCCAGAGAGCTTCTCCACTCTTCAGAGGGGGAAGGCTAAGAGGTGCGTTCCTTCCCTGTAGGTAACACAGAGGAGGAACACCAAAAGTGACTTTCCAAGACCCGTCTTCCTCACCCACGGGGCTACATAGAATGCCGGAAAACGACGTTTGGCGTCCACGAGGAAGGAAGAATGGGTTTTCCGTCCCCGTCTTACAGATGAGGAAACTGAGGCCCGGGGAGGTTGAGTGAAGAGGGCCGAGGTCACCCAGCAGGCCTCTGGGATTAGAAGCCGGGTCTCCTGAGTCTTCGGCCCGGGCTACCGTTGCCCACGCCAATCATTCCACACGAGGCGGACGAGAAGATGCATCTGATTTTCGGCCTCGTTTCCGCTCCGGGTGGGGACTTGGCGGAAGCCACGCGCAGCCAACGAGCGGACTCCCCTAGGCTACCCCGGGCAGCCCTTCCGGAGGGCACTTAACCGATTAGGTATCGGGGCTTCGAGGCAGACAAGGAGACGGGATTGTGTTGCGGCAGACCCCATTAGCCCGCAGGACCCCCGCTCCCCGCCCGCCGAAAACGCCGAGTGCGAATCCGCTCCGGAATCCCGGCTCTCCCTGCCGCAGTCGCCGTCGGCTCTAAGCTGGAACATCTGGGTGCTGGCCGTTCCCGGGACTCCCGTTACCGATGCCCCCGGGGGACGTCTTTGACCGCGGACCACCCACCTGCCGGCCGGGAGGGGCAGTGGCTTGGCCGGTAGCTTGGTTAAAATGAAAATAAACACGGTTCTGTGGCAGTCTCCCTTTTCTGCCATTCCTCTCTGCTTGACTTCTCCAAACTGCTCCCCCCATCATGGGGGTAGGGCCGGGAAGTTCACCTTCGGCTTCCGAGAGCGTCTCTTGGGTGGTCTCTCTCGGACTGAGGCGTCTGGGTATTTAAAGTATCCCTGAGCAGGGGGGGAAAGGAGGACTTTTGTGAGAGGGAACTCCTCCTCTCACCAAATGCTCTTTTTCTAGAGTTTTTACTCTGCTCCGAGACCTTCTCCTCTAGATTTTAAGGGCCTCTTCTGAGCTATGAGCTCTTACTATATGCTTCCCTTCGAGACTGTAAGCCCCTCCTTTAAAATTTGAATTCCTCCTCTAGATTCTATGCTCCACTTCTAGACCTCCTCCTCTAGGCCTGAAGTGCCTCCTCTCGAGTGTAAACTCCTTCCCCAGACTGTAAATTCCTCCTCTAGACCATAAGATCCTCTTCTAGACCACAAGGCCGTCCTCTAGACCGTCAGCTCCCCGTGGGCAGGGCTGGCCACGTCTTCCAACTGGATTGTCTGGGACTCTCCCGAGAGCTCAATACAGCGCTCGACCCACGGTGTTCAGTCAACACCACCGATCGATCGACTGATGGATTGAAAGAGATGGATTTCAACCCGGCTTTTCGCGCTGGGGTGTCTTTCCTACTCCTCCCCAATTGGGCGAGTGCTCCTAAGGAAAGCAATTTGACTTCTGGAATACCATCATCTTCCAAACGGGGTTCACACTGTCTGCCCTGTAGCTCAGAGAGGGTCAGGGTTGCCAAGAGAGCGTTCTATCTTGCCGGGGAGAGCGGAGTAAATCATTTTACCCTTGCAGGTGTCCTTTGCGCCCGAGGGTTATTAAATAAAGTTATGAGTGGGGCCCAACTGGTCAGAGGCCTTATACCCTTCCCGGTCTCTGGAGTTCAAGGCAGCACACTGAGGGAGGGTAATAGAATAAATGGAGTTAACCCAAACCTGGGAGAGAGCCAGGTGATGAGAAAGCTGGCCAGAGGAGCTTGCGCCCGGCTCACCCGTGAACTGTTTCTCTCAGCCCCGGATTTTTCATTCACAGTTTGGATCCGCGGGACGGATGCTGGACCCGGCCAACTCCAGACCCGACGGACTGTTCGAGGCTGAGAGTCAGTCTGAACCAGCGGAAGGGTTTCCCGCTACATTTGCGAGGGATCAAAGCTCCCTAGTACTAAGGGTGTTGGCGGAGAGTCAGGGTTGGAGAGGGGAGTGTAAGGAGGGTTGGATGATCCATGCTGGGTCACTGGGGGTGAGGCAGGGATGGAGAGGGGAGTCGGGGGGGTTGGACGGCCCACGCCGGGTCACTGGGGAAGAGCGAAGGAGGGAGAGAGGAGTCGGGGTGTTGGATAGTCCGTGTTGGATCACTGGCGGGAGAGCCAGGGATGGAGGGGGAGAGTCAAGGGTATTGGATGGTCTGTCCTAGGTCACTGTGAAGAGTGTCAGGGATGGAGAGGAGAGAGCCGGGATATTCCAGTTAAAGGTATCGTAAGGAGAAAAACCACAATAGTATTTTGAGGAGCGGTGGACTTTGCTACACTCCTGCACAGAACTCCTCTCTGGATCAGCCGGACAGGGCTCGGGTTATCGACTGAACATCCAATCCCACTCTGGTCTTTCCGGCTCACCGCCTCCTGTACGTAAAACGCCTTCATTAGCCATTATTTTGCAAACTCTAGCTGTCATAATGGACCTGCAATATACCCCGAGTCTCAGAAAGGCAGACCACCCCCACCCCAAAACAAAAATGATCCGCGCGCACGGCCTGATGCATTCTGGATGCGGATTCCTTTGGCTCGCTATCTGGAATACTAATCAGAATATTTCCTACACAAAGGAAGAGGATGAGAGTTATAGAAACGCTGTCCCAGATATTGGGAAAAGCAAAACCCCGGGAGAAGAGATAATCTGTTTTCCATCGATTTCAGCTGACGGAAGGACAGAGTGAATGAGGAAGGCCAAACCTGAAATCTTCTCCTGCTGTTTTCAAGGATGTTTCTTTTATTCACCTGCAGTGGGGAGATATCACTGAGATGTTTTTCTTAGAAAGAATCAAAGAGGTAGGCTGAGTTTGTTGCCGGAGGGTACGGGGGGGTGGGAGTCGAAGGGGGTTCTGAATGCTTCGAATTTTAGTCCTGTGCTTTAAAGCCATCTCGAGTACGAGGCAGATTTTCTCAAAAAAAAAAAATTAAATAAAATAAAAAAACCCGCAATCCGAAAAAGAGTGCCCATTAATGTCTCTTGCTATAGAACCGTGTAAAATTTTCCACCCTTGAAGCTATGGCAAATGTATTCCGTAAAATAAAAAATAGCAAACCACGAACACATGTGCGCCCGCTGAGAAAATTGGATTGCCTGGCTCTAATGAATGAATGCATTTATTTATCCGAGGGGCTCAGGCTGTACATAAGCAATCGGTATCTAAACTCTCCTTTTTTTCTTTTGGGGTCGGCGGGGGGTGGGGCATGGTTGAGATTTGCCAGAGAGTCAGTCCAACCAGTACTTGATTTCCAGGTGGGCCTTTTGGAGAACAGGCCCAGAATGGATCCATCCCGGACAAACACATTTTCTGGACGAAACAGAAGCCGTTTCAAATCTCCTCCAGAACCAGGAAGGGGGCTTTTTTCTGGACGGTCAAATACTAATAATTGTGGTATTTGATAGGCACGTACTTTGTGCCAAGCACTGTAGTAAGCGCTGGGGTGGACACAAATAAATTGTGTCGGACTCAGTCCCTGCCCTGCCCCCCGATCAAGAATAATAATGATGTTGGTATTTGTTAAGCGCTTACTATGTGCCGAGCACTGTTCTAAGCGCTGGGGTGGACACGAGGGACTCAGGTCGTCCCACGTGGGGCTCACAGTCTTAATCCCCATTTTCCAGATGAGGGAACTGAGGCACAGAGAAGTGAAGTGACTGGCCCACAGTCACACAGCTGACAAGTGGCGGAGCGGGGATTCGAACCCATGACCTCCGACTCCAAAGCCCGTAAGCCCGTCAAGGGCAGGGACTGTCTCTATCTGTTACGGATTTGTCCATTCCAAGCGCTTAGTACAGTGCTCTGCACATAGTAAGCGCTCAATAAATACTATTGAATGAATGAACGAATGGGGCTCAGAGACTTAATCCCCGTTTTACAGACGAAGTAACTGAAGCCGGGAGAAGTGAAGGGATTTGCCCAAACCCTCGGGCCGGTCTGGGAGATTTACATGAGGTTCGTTCTGCTCTGAGATTGGATCAGACGGACATCGAAGGAGGAGCAAAGAGGAAATGACGGGATGGTGGCCCGGCAGACTATTTTCTAGAGAACGAGACATCCTGCTGACAAGGTACTCGGGACCGATGGGATTACCCCATATCTCGATTCACTTTCTCTCCCGCCTAGCCCCCCGATCGCCCCGAACTCCGATCTCCACCGCCTGTCTGATCCGAGTTTTCAACGTCGGGATGGGAGCGGGGCATCTGACCCGTTTCCTCGGGGTCTCGGAGTCAGGACCCCCGGCTCCCTACCCCGTTGCACCGAAGCCCAGTCAAGCGTGCTCTGGTCTGAACCGATCTGTGAGCTCCTCGAGGGCGGCGATCAATGTCTTCCCCGGGCTCATAATTCCCTCCAGTCTGAAAAGGGTGTCAATTCTTCGTGACCGGGGGGCGTCGAGGTCAACGCTGAGAGCATCCCTTTACAGGGCACCGGGCAGATGGAAGGTGTGAAGGTACAGAGTATACTTCCACGGGGTCCCCTAGAAGCACCGAGCGAGCCACTTTGGAACAGCTTTGGGGAGCAATATGTATTTTTCACAAATCCACCGGCTAGGAGTAGGACCGGACTAGATACTTCCGTCTGGCCTTCGTCTCAGTAGGAGAGGACGAAGCCGGAGGGTACTGAAGGGTCTTTCTTACGAGACCGGTTTCAACATTCAATCGGTGGGATTTTAACCGAACGCCTACCGCGTGCAGACCGCTGTATTAAGTGAACCGGAGGTACGTCACGCGTTTCCTGCCCTCCCGGGCTTTGCTGTCTAAGAGGGGAGACCCACAGCATTGACTTCTAGTGATGGAAGGAGGAGGAGGAATTTGGACGCAGCGGATAGCGGCGCAAAGAAAGGTGGAGTCGCCGTGGAAGATGAACGGAGCGGTTCCCGAAGTGTCAGTCGACAAGGACTGCGACCCTACCCAACCGGGCTGCCCTAAACACCGTCTACTTTGGGGCCGGGTCTCGGCCCAGTGTTTAGAAGAATCGGGCGTTCGGAAGGTGGACGATCTGCTAGAAAACGACCGCAGGGCTGTAGAGAAGCAGCGTTGCCCGGTGGATAGAGCACGGGCCTGGAAGTCCGAAAGACCTAGATTCTAGTCCTGGATACGCCTCTTGTCTGCTGCGTGACCTCGGGCAAGCCCTTCACCTCTCTGTGCCTCATTTACTTCGTCTGTACAATGGGGATTGAGATCGTGATCCCCACGTGGGCCACTGAGGGTGTCCAACCTGATTAGCCCGTATTTACCGCAGTGCTTAGAACGTGCCTGGCGCATAGTACGTGCTTAACAAATACCATAAAAAAAGGCCAGAAAACAAAGGTTTCCCTAAAGACAATCCGTCAACCCCAGGTGGGACGGGGGCTGCACCGGATCTGCTTGTATTACCTCATCTCTAGCATTCGGTACAGCGCTTGGCACACAGTAGGTGCTTAACAAATCCCACCATCGTCATCATTATCATCATCAAGGAAGGAGCAGGGTGCTTGTTCGAACACTCTCCTAACTACCCGTCGCACGGTTGCCCCCAGTAATGATTGTATATCGGTTAAGCATTTGCTACGTGCCGCACACTGCTCTCGTCACTGGGGTAGATGCAGGATAATCCGGTTGGACGCTATCCCCGTCCCACCGGGGGACTCTCAGTCTAAGCGGGAGGGAGAACAGGAATCGAATCCCCGTTTTACAGACGAGGTCCAGAGAAGTGAAGTGATTTGCCCGAGGTTACCCAGCAGAGAGACCCGTCTCCCGGGTCTGTGCTCGTTCCGCTGGGCCGTGCTGCCTCTCACAGACCCCTCACCTCCACTGACCCCCCGGAGCCGTCATAGGTCGGCAGTCCCCTTGACTCAGGAAAAGATTTCTGTGTGTGGAACAAAAGGGAGAGGCTCATCTGGCCGAGTTGGGGCTTCTGCTGCTCCAACTCCCCGACAGACATACATTCATCCCCTTTCTTCTCCCGCTCTGGCCCATCCATTCACTCCCAGCCCATTAACATTTTGGCCCAAACAAATCTCTATCCCCGGGCCCCGCCCTCTGCCGAGCCGACAGTCCCCTTAGTGTTCCCCGACTACCTCGGGTGAGTGGAGCCCGTCACAGTCGAAAGGTCTTCCCCTCCCAGAGGAGCAGAACACCGAGTCAGCTCAACGATCTCTGTGGTAACATATTTGCTGAGCTCCGCGGATAGGAACCCTGGACCAGGAGGCAGGAAAATTCTGATTCTCGTGGAAAATAGCTCAGTAAACATTCCATCGTGTTTCACAGCAAATACGTTCCAGCCTCCCTCACGGAAACCCAGCTCCTTCTCTCCTTGAAAGAAAAAAGGAGAAAGAGAGAAAACAAAATATCAACACGATTCTCTTTTTTTTTTTTTCCCCTCATCCTCCCGCAGCCGAAGCTTCGCTTTGGAGCTTCGAGGGGGATGCGGCTCAGCGGCGTTTGGTGAAACAACATTTAGTGGAAAAAACAGAAACTCCCTTTGCTGGCAAAGGGAGGAGGAAATTCGCCAAGTGGCGATTCTAAAACGCAAAGAAAAAGTTCAAGCCCGTTGCTTGAAAGTCACCTCGGCACTTTCCCGTTCCTTCCAGCGGCTGCCGACCATAAATCGAAGACAGGTAAGAAAGGGTTCAGGTAGGCGTCCCGCTGTAAGATGTGAATCTGGAGGTCACTCAGAGTTGTGGGTTTGGAGGTCTGCGGGTTGACCAGCCAACCTTTGGTGTCAAGTGAGGACCCCCGGGGGACAGAGTACCACTGTGGGAGTTTGGAGAACGGTAGGTGGGAGTTACGTGGGGCCCGGGCCCGCCCTCAGGGACTTTACAAGTCCCTGAAGCGGCGTGGCTCAGCGGAAAGAGCCCGGGCTTGGGAGTCAGAGGTCATGGGTTCGAATCCCTGCCCTGCCGCTTGTCAGCTGACCGTGGGCGAGTCGCTTAACTTCTCTGGGCCTCAGTTACCTCATCTGTAAAATGGGGATTAAGACTGTGAGCCCCACGTGGGACGACGTGATTGCCTTGTGTCTACCCCAGCGCTTAGAACAGTGCTCTGCACATAGTAAGCGCTTAACAGATACCAACATTATTATTACTTAACTTCTCTCTGCCTCGTTTCCCTCATCTGTAAAATGGGGATTAACCGTGAGCCTCACGGGGGACCACCCGATGACCCTGTATCTCCCCCAGCGCTTAGAACGGTGCTCGGCACATAGTAAGCACTTAACAAATACCAACGTCATTATTATTATTATTATTACAATCCAATAGGACAAAGCTGGCTCCTCATGTCAGATTTTGCCTCTTCGTTGTCAGAAAGCGGAAGCAGCTTAACCCAGAATCTCTTGTCCAAGTGACCATCCTGAGTCTCCCGAACCAACCAAATTTTGCTTTTTTCCCTGAACCCAGATCGAGGAGAGCCAGAGCCAGTGATGGGATGTATTCTCCCAGCGCATGGATCTCCAGGGCCCGTAAGTTTTTTTTCCCCATTAAATTTAAATAATGACCAACTGAAATTCCTTCACATTTCCCAATCGACAATTCATCTTAAAGCATCACACCACCCGGTTTTTCCCCAGTGCACCGTAGGTAGCCGCATGGGGTGAATTGCCTGAAAAGGACCAAAGGCTAAGGTGGATTTTGAAATTTTGCCCCCAAAGGGCCCCTGTTATTTTCTGTCCCTGAATCCCTGAAGGGTTTAGCTCAGGTCAGTTATCTGGTGGGTTCGTTGCCTCTCCTCCACCTCACCTCAACTCTAATTTTCTGCTTCATTCTCACAGTTCGTGTTTCGGCTGACCGACGCGTTCCTCGATCACATTTCCTCACATTCAGTGGCTTCCCAGGTCCGACGGAAGATGACTGGCTACAGTCCACCCGAACGTCTGTCCGACACGCACGGCAATGACTGGCTACGGTCCTCCCGAACGTCTGTCCGACACCCACGGCAACTAGACCTAAGCCTCCTGTGGGCAGGGAGCGTGCCTAACCACTCTGTCGTATTATACTCTCCCAAACCTGAGTACAGTGCTCTGCAAACAGTAGGTGCTCAATAAAAAACATTGACTGATTACGCCCTAGCACTATTTCATGGGAGTCTGGGTAAGTCCCCTGGGACCCAGGGAGGTTCCCCCCTCCTCCTACCTCACTCCGGAGCCTCTGGTCTCCTCCCTGGTCCTTGTGAATCTGGGCGTCACCTCCAAGCCACAGAACACGGCAGCGGAGCAGAGCTAGACTGGATCCCGGAAGTAAAAATACCAGACATAAAAGCATCCGGACAGGGGATCGACTCTGTTTTGTGTGTGTGTGTGTGTTTGTGTGGCATTCGTTAAGCTCTTACTATGTGCCAGGCCCTGTACTGAGCGTTAGGGTAGATACAAGCCAGGTCCGGATGGACACAGTCTCTGTTTCACCTGGGGCTCGCAGCCTTAATCCCCATTTTACAGATGAGGCAACTGAGGCACGGAGAAGTGAAGTGACTTGCCCAAGATCACTCAGCAGACAAGTAATAATAATAATGTTGGTATTTGTTAAGCGCTTACTATGTGCCGAGCACTGTTCTAAGCGCTGGGGTAGACATAGGGGAATCAGGTTGTCCCACGTGGGGCTCACGGTCTTAATCCCCATTTTACAGATGAGGGAACTGAGGCATGGAGAAGTTAAGTGACTTGCCCACAGTCACACAGCCGACAAGTGGCAGAGCTGGGATTAGAACCCAGATCATTGTGACTCCCAGGCCCAAGCTCTAACCACTAGGCTGTGCTCCTTCCCTACTTGACTCACTGAAGCGCTTAGCACAGTGAATACAGTAAGTGCTCATTAAATGCCACTGACTGATTGACTAACCAGTTGGCCAAAAATCAGATTATCCAGTGTAAAAGTGGGTGAACGGTCAGCCCGGCCACCATCTTGGCCAGAAACTGGAGGCTGTGACTCCTCCTCCCGCTCTGAATCGCTCCCCGCTCCTCTCTCTAGAAACCGTATTTTCAAGAGAGCAGGCGCCTTGTCCGAGTGTAATTACAAATCGCCAGGAAATTACACCCTCAGCCAGCCAAGACAGTCATTACCCGAAAGTCGTGTTTCTGGCGAGAAAAATCAATTTAATTACCGGAGGGTTCTTTTTCCCCCCTTTAAGTTTTAACTGTTGGTAAGTGGGGTGGGTGGCGATAGTGACTCGGTGGATCTCAGTTTACGAGCTAGCGCGTGGCTCAGATAATCTTCCTCCGGAGAAAGCATCGTGCTACTTAGAAGAACCGAAACGGTCTCGTCCCGTAGCCTCCGAGCCCTGGGAATATGCTCGTAATGATGAGTGTATCATTTCTCTTGCGGGCGACTTGGATATCAATCTGCACAGCCAGGCCTCTCCTAGTGCTGCGATTCTGTTTCGGAAAACACTGACATTTTCTTAAACAGACATAATTTACCATTTTAAGTAACACAACAGGGCTTTGGTGTCTGAGGGCCAGCCGGCAAACAAACCCCCTTTCAAAAGCGACTTCTCGTGCTCCGTGAGCTCACTGTCGCTCGAGGCCAGAGATGGGGGTGGGAGGCCGGGGGGAAGGGGAGCAGGGCCCAGCTGCCGTACGCGGAGGTCCCGGCGACGAGGTCGCGTCCCGTCAGGGGTCAGAGGGAGAGAGGCGGAAGGCGAATCTCAAACCGGGCCCTGCACTAACGTCTGTGAGTCACGCGCTTGACGCGGCAGAATTCTCCCTCCCTCTGGGACACGGCAAGACGCTTCGGCTCCCCCCCTCCAAGACGGGAGAAGTCTCGGCTAAGGTCTCTCGGGTTGTCGTAGTTGGGCGGGATAAGGTGCCTTGCGATACACCCCACAGAGAACTGCCAGTCTCCCCGAGTCGGTCGACCGATCGATCGCGTTTACTGAGCACGGCACCCTACTAAGAGTCCAATCTAACAAAGAGCGAGTGATCCGGGTTCCCGTTCTGAACCTGGATATGGGCTTTGGAGTCAGAGGTCACGGGATCGAATCCCAGTTCTGCCACTCGTCAGCCGGGTGACTGTGGGCAAGTCACTTCACTTCTCCGGGCCTCAGTTCCCTCATCTGGAAAATGGGGATTAAACTGTGAGCCCCACCTGTGTCTACCCCAGCGCTTAGAACAGTGCTCTGCACATAGTAAGCGCTTAGCAAATACCAACGTTATTACATAGTCCCAAGCAGTTGACAGTGCTCCAGCCCTCTTGACCTGTCCTTTCCCCTTTAGACTCTTAGCTCATCGTGGGCTGGGAATACATCTGTTATATTGTTGTGTTGCCCTCTCCCAAGCACCTACTGCTCTGCACACAGTAAGCGCTCCATAAATACGGTTGATGGATTGGTCGCTTCTGAGGAGAAGTGACTCGTCCTAGTGGAAAGACCATGTTCTTCCCCGCTACGCTGTAAACTCTGTGGGCGGGGAATTTGCCTGTTTGTAGTACTGTACTCTCCTAAGTGCTTAGCGGGTGCTCTGCACACCGTAAGCGCTCAGTTGACTGACTGACCGGGAATCGAAAGCCCTGGGTCCATTCATTCATTAATTCAATCGTATTTATTGAGCCCTTACCCCTGGGTCCATTCATTCGTTAATTCAATCGTATTTATTGAGCTGTGTGCCGAGCACCGTACTAAGCGATAGGAAAGTGGAATTCGGCAACAGAGACAATCCCTTCCCAACAGCGGGCTCATAGTCTTGAAGGGGGGAGACAGACAACGAAACAAGTAGACGGACATCAGTGGCACCGATATAAATGAATAGAATGATAGATCCATACATATCGTGAATAAAACAGATGGAATAATAAAGAAGCACATATATACACAAGTGTTGAGGGGCAGGGAGGGGGGTAGAGAAGAGGGAGGGAGTCGGGGAGATGGGGAGGGGAGGAGGAACGGAGGAAGAGGGGGGCTTAGTCTGGGAAGGCCTCTAGGAGGAGGTGAGCTTTTAGTAGGGAGGAGAGCTTTCAGTAGGGGTTCTAATCCTAGCTCCGCCACTTGCCCACTGCGTGACCTTAGGCAGATCATTTCGCTTCCCCATCCCTCGGTTTCCTCATCTTCTTTAGTCTGGGGGCTCCATGTAGGACAGGGACTGGTGAGATCTAATTGTACTGGAGCTAACCGAGGCCTAAGCACAGTGCCTGGCACATAGCGGGTGCTTACCAGATACCACAGTCATCATTTCATTGCGTCTCTGAATGACTACCATCTAAGACCCCGCAGCTGGGGAGAGGAAAATGTGGACACATTCCCCACGCCTTTGTAGGGGAACAAATTCAGTTGCAGCCCTAGATAAATCCCCTGGGCCGGGATGCTGTGATGATCTCAATACACAGTCTCCCTCCGATCGCCAGGAAGCGTAGAACGCAGGGAGGTACCTATCCTTAATTAGCTATATTTAGTATTTTTTATGGACACTGAACATGGTGTGCTAATTTGCGTTCATTAGCATATAGCTGCACGCATACCTCAAGGTGGCCCATTTTATCGCCATTACCTTTGCCGGTCTTGGTTCTGTCAGGGTTCTCCGGAATGCCCACAGACTCCCTTTCTTGTAGATTCCACGAGGACAAGGCTTGCCCAGGTATGAAATGATCCAGGCTTTCCTTAATCCTTCTACGCCTGGCGCCTTACGAAATCTCCCTCGGTACCCCCACCCCCCAGATACACCCCGAGGTCATCACCCCAGATCCAGCTGACCTTCCTTCTCTGTTCCCCATTTTCCTCCCCAAATAACGATGGAGCTGAAAAGTCACGTTGTGGGGCATAGATCGCCTCACCCTTCACTGTCAAGAAAGTGGGGCCCAAGCCCGCGGACGTCTTAACAGTCCATCCACACTCCGAGGCACAGAGAGAGAAAAAATAACAGCTGCCGTCGGGGAAGGCTGAGAAGGTTCAAAGGTCAGTGTCTGCGTCTACATCTACGGCGGGGGTTGGGAGCAAATTAAAGGGTCTCTCTTTGTTGCGAGTCAGCGCGATTTTAGAAAGCGCAGATACTAACTTAATTACCAGCATCCCCTTTCCACTGGAGGCTGCATCAGGGCTATAAATCAATACCTAAGGTCACATTGGAAAAAAAATGAAAAGCCCCGAAAAACAGTCTTTTCTCTCCCTCCGGCCTGCTGTCTGCCCATCCGCCGCCAGGATTTTCCGCGGCCCAGAAATCCAGGGTCGGAACATGATGGAGAAAGAGACGGGAGCGGCGGAAGCAGAAGGGGGAAGCCGCCTCGACTCATCTCATCTCGCCTCTTTGTTTTCTTAATCTTCTCTCCTTTCACGGGGAGAAGGCGCTGAACGGCACCAGCTGGCTCCCTAATAACTTAAGTAAATTTTGTGTGTTCGCTGCTGATTTGGAGGTATAGCCTGCTGCTGGTTTTCCCGTAACAATTTCTCCTGAATGTCTTCTTGTCAGCTTGAATCCTCCTGCAGTCAACAATATTGGAGGGTGCCCGACATCTGTTTAGGAAGAAGCGGAGGCTGCGGGGACTCGTCTGGAGAGTCGATCGATCCGTCAGTGGCACTGATTGAGCGCTTACTGTGCGCAGACTTGGTAGACGTGCTCCCTGCCCACCGGAAGCTTACGGGGGGGGGGGGGGACAGATATTCAGATACATCATGGATGGGTACATCGGTGCTGTGGGCTGAGGCGGGGATGAATATCAAATGCTTAAAAGGTCAGATCCAAGTGGATAGATGACACAGGGGGAACGAGGGTTCGGTCGGGAAAGGCCTCTTGGAGGAGATGTGATTTTTTAATACGGCTTTGAAGGTGGAGAGAGTGATGGTCTGTCAGATCGGAAGGGGGAGGGAGTTCCGGGCTGGAAGGAGGACGGTAGGCGAAGGGTCGGTGACGAGATAGACGAGGTCAAGGTACAGCGAGTAGGTTGGTTTGGGAGGAGCGGAGCGAGCGGGCTGGGTTGTAGTAGGAAATCAGGGAGGGAGGAGGAGGAGGAGAGCTGATTGGATGCCCTAAGACCGAAGGGATGGAGTTTCTGTTCGATGCGGAGGGGGACAGGCAACCACTGGAGCTTTTTGAGGAGTGGAGAGATGAGACCTGAACGGTTCTTTTTAGAAATATGATCCGGAGAAGGGTGATCTTTTTCTGATCTGCAGTGCTCTCTTCTGCCTCGAAAAAAGTGCCCTCGTTAAAACAGAAAACAGGCCTGTAGCTAGGCGAAGAGAGCCAGGAAGACGATCCCATGATTCCTCTTGTCGTCAAAGAGACACCTTCTCAACTCATCTACAGAGGCGATTTCCCGACCCCTACAAGACATGTATGTGTCTGTCTCTGTGAGAGGAGGAGTTTCAGGGCTGGCACATCCTATACTATTGCCATTCCCTCCTCTAGCGGCCGCTGGATTTGTGAGACATGGAGACCAATTGGAGAATTGAGCCCGGAGACCCCATCAATCCCATCTCCTGTAGGAGGCCTTCCCGAATTTAATTTTCCCTGGGTCCCATCCTCACTTAATCCATCATTCGATCAGCGGCATCTATCGAACGGTGTGTTCGGAGCACCGTGCTAAGCCCTTGGGAGGTCCCTCAAGGAGTGTATTAATGATAATAATAATGATAATCAAAATCGTGGTTTGTGTAAAGTGCTTACTGTGTGTCAGAAGCCGTACTCTGGATGGATACGAGCGAATTGGGTCGGACCCAGTCTCTGTCCCACATAGGGCTCACAGTCTTAATCCCCACTGAGGTAACTCGGGCACAGAGAACTGAAGTGACCTGCCCAAGGACACGGAGCAGACAAGTGGAGGAGCCGCGATTAGAACCCGTGGCCTTCTGACTCCCAGGCTCGTGCTCTATCCACCGGGCCATGCTGCTTCCAGTAATAGTAGTCGCCACAGCGAGTTTAGCAGCGGTTTTGGCGGGGAATGTGCCTGTTATATTTTTTTATTGTACTCGCCTCACTGTCTAGATCAGTGCTCTGCACACAGTAAGCGGTCAATAAAGCGCTCCGATTGACTGACTGACTTCTGGCCCGTGAAAAGCATCCAGACTCTCTCCCCGCAGCCCCCGGCTGGGGACTGGGGCTTCGGCTCGAGTTCCTGAAGAGCAGCGTGGAGCAGGGGCCCTACACGAGTCCTAATCGTGTAGAAAGCCGATGAACAAAAGGAGCGAAAGAAAGGGAGCGGAGAAGAACTGGGTTTCTAAGGGAGAAAATCGAGGAGCGGGGAGATTTCAACATTCCTCGTGCCTTAATAAAGCACGGAGTGATTTCCATTACCTCCCAGTAGTATCCCAGATGGCCGACGGAGGGAAACGGAGATGAATTGGATTCTAATGGGGATTCCACTGAGACTCCACGGCCTTCCTTATAGAGCTAATGCTGGAAGCGGAGGAACTGTGCAAAAGGACTGTTTTGGGGGTGAGAGGGCCATAACCAGGTATTCTCTGTAGCTTGCCGGCGGTTTGGAATGAAGGCAGGGGAGCAAAATATAAATCACCCTCTGATTGGAAATGATTTTGTTTACCTCATGATCCTCTAGAAAGATGTGTGTGTGTGTGTGTGTGTATTTTTGTGAGCACCAACACCACCTCAGGGACAGCAATAAACCGACGGTTTGCCGAGCGAAAGCAGAAACACCCTCCGTTCTCCGGCAAACTCTGCCTCTCGGAAGGGAGGCTCCTCAGTCTGTATCCCCCGGTACCTCATCGAAGGGAACGTTTACATTAGCGTTTTCCATGTTCTTCTCCCTCCAGTCCCCCAAATCACTTCATTCCCGACCAGTCGCTGAGGGCTCGAATGGACTTCATTAGCTTCTACGGAGGCCGAGATCAGCAAGATACAGGGAACCATGGGATCAAAAAGGATATCCCAACTGGGAGGATCGATCACCGTGGGCCGCTGCGGCTGATAAGATGGATGTGGAACTGTTTATCCCTTCCGGATCGCGAGGATACAAAGATCACCCCTCGCTTCCCGCTTCCATTTATTACCCACGGTATCTGGTGTTGTTTATTTTTTCTTTCTCCCTCTGGGTGTAAATGAGAACAGTTGTGTGATAGTTGTTCAGCATTTATGGGCCAAGTAATAGGGTAGAAACAGGATTATTGGATCAGTCACCGCTGTCCCACATGAGGCAACGGGGGAGCTTGTATCTTGTACTAGCCTGTATCTACCCCAGCATTTAGTACCGTGTTTTTTTCTTGGTATTTGTTAAGCACTGAATATGTGCCCGGCGCTGTGCTAAGGGCTGGGGTACATACAAGCTAATCTGGTTGGATACAGTCCACGTGACTCATGGGGCTCGCAGGCTTAATCCCCATTTCACAGACGAGGTAAGGGAGGCACAGAGAAGTGAAGTGACTCACCCAAGGTCACTCAGCAGGTAGGTGGCATTGCTGGGATTAGAACCCAGGTCCTTTTGACTCCCAGGCCCATTCTCTATCCTCTAAGCCATGCTACTTCTCTACCTTCTCTACCTGGCATATAGTAAGTGCCTAGCAAATTAATGTAAGAAAAGGGGAGGCTTTGAATCTCCATTTTCCAGATGAGGAAATTGAAGCACAGAGAAGAGAACTGACTTGCTCAAGATCAATCAGTCAGTTAATTGTATTTATTGAGCGCTTACTACATAAAGAGAACTGCACTAAGCACTTGGGAGAGTACGCTATAACTAATAGACACATTCTCCGCCCACGACCGGTTTACGGTCTAGAAGACCCACCAGGCAACCGGCAGAGTAGGATTCGAACCCAGGTCCGCCGACTCCCGTTCCTGCACTCTTTCCACCAGGCTCTGTTTGCTTCTTCTTCAGGAAGTCTCAACCCCAAGATGGTCAACCCGCTTCTGACGACCCTTCGCCCGACTGACTTTGCTCTGCGACTGTCTCCCGGTCACGGGTCAGCCTGGGCCTCGTCACCTGAGGTTTTCTCTCACTGTCTGTGAAGCCCTGTGTCTTCCGTCCTCCCTGTTTACAGTTTCTCCGTTGCAGCTGCTTGAGTAGAGTGAGTGAAAATGAAAATGGGTCGGATGACCAGAACAGACTTTAAAGACACACGCCCTTTTCAAAAGATTAAACAAACGCACAGTCCCCGTGTAACAACGAGGGCTCTAATGTTGCCAGAGCAGTTCGTGGTGAATGCCCACAGACACCCCTCATCCCTCACGCGGGCATCAGCCCAGAACCTTCCTTTTTCAAATGTGGAGCATCAGAGTCTTAAAGACTGCTTCTCCGTGACACGGTCACAAGCCGGCGATTGTCAATTGTCTCCCGGGAAGACGAATCAAGTCTCCCCCAAGGCCGGTTCAGAAAAATTCAACTCGCCGGAGAGGGTTCACTTCACTGATTTCGGTTTGCCAAATAAAGGTTGGCCGTTCAAGGAGACGGCTTTGGAAAAATCAAAAGATCATAGATGATAAAGGCTGCTTAGGGACCCCAAAGTGACCAGGGGAGTAAGAAACTTTCCAGATTTCCCATCCCTGTTTTCAGGGTGAGGCTGCTTGATTTCTCTATTGAACTGGCTTCTACGTCGTCATTAGTCACAGATGTTTTCCAGGACCAGCTCCCTTCATAAATACCCCATCTGCAGAAAATCCCCCGCTGAATTCATCTTGCCTCTAGCCAGAGTCTTATGGAAGAGTGGTTACAATATGGAGAAAGAGGGAGAAAAGGACAGAAAGGAAGCAGAGAGGGATTTTTAAAGCCATTCTAGTAGAGCGGCTTGGAAATGACATTGTCACTTGGTCGTTTCTACAAATCCTCGTGTCCACTCTGCAGCGGGCTCCCCATAAGTAGGGTCTCACTCAAACTAGGATCTTCCCCAGCCCTGGGAATCTCCATTCACGGATGAAAGGTGCTCTTCTAAACCCCCCCTCCGCCACATTAATCAATCAATCAATTATATTTTTGGAGGGCTTAGTATGTGCAGAGCTCTCGGAAGAATACATCACGATAGAATTGGTAGACAGATTCCCGGCCCGCAAGGAGCTTATGGTGTATGGATGGTCACCTCTTTGAAGAATAGCCTCTCCTAGCCCTCCTTCTGACATAACCCCAACATTTCTTCATGACAAATTATCATCTGGGTCATGCTTGAAGTCAGAAGGGATTAGGCAAGAGCATCCCTGAAATGAAACTATAGCGGACACGTTTCAGATGAGTATTTTGCACCAAGAGAGCGTCCGTTTCATATCTGATTTCAGCCTTTTCACTCGTTCAGTCGTCTTTATCGAGCTTTTACTGGGTGCGGAGCACTGTACCGAGCGCTTGGGAGAGTACAGCGCAACAATAAACGGACACAGTCCCCGCTCACAAGGAGTAGCTGTAGGCTTGAAAATGCCTCAGGGGTTTGGGGTCCTCATATCCGGGCCCAGGGGCGTTCCCCCTTGAATTTATGTCCTTACTAAATTAAACAGAAGTAAATTTCTTTCACAGTGGCAGAGACATTAGATCATTTTTCTCTCCGGTGAGGTTGACCGCTTCAACTGGCTAATTGCTCAATTCACCTGACAGATAGGCACATCGTGCATAAGTCAACTCGGGGTTGTACAGTTGGGAAGCTGCCTGGACTACCTCATCTTCCATAGGATCAAACGCCGAGAAATCATTGGTATTTTAAGAGTCGACGGCATACGGTACTCCTTCTCGGACACCAGCCTGCCTTCTTAAGAATGTCTGTGAGTAGTGAAATTGGTATCAAGGACTTGTTGTCTCCTCGGGACATGAAGAAATGGAGAAGCAATGCGGCTGGAGAAGCGGCGCGGCTCAGTGGAAAGAGCCCGGGCTCGGGAATCAGAGGCCCTGGGTTCTGATCCCGGCTCTGCCGCTTGTCAGCTGTGTGACTTTGGGTAAGTCACTTCACTTCTCTGGGCCTCAGTTCCCTCATCTGTAAAATGGGGATGAAGACTGTGAGCTCCACGTGGGACAACCTGATCACCATGCATCCCGCCCAGCTCTTAGAACAGTGCTTTGCACAGAGTAAGCGCTTAACAAATACCAACGACAACAACAGTAAAAAAGAAATGGATCCCAAACTCGCTCCACTGAATTTCATAGAGCACCCATACATCTATATTCCATGAAAATGATTTGAATAAAGCCAACCCTTCACACTCATACTTCCATGCCTCCCATTTACTGGGGAATGGCACATTTTAACCACAATCCTTTTCACTTCGAGCTTCCAGTAATTGAAATAATTAACGTGCATGAGTGCAATACCATAATTCTTTGTAATCCTCTTCTACTTTTCCTTAATTTTTTTCCTCACGCCTCTCACGGCTTTTGGTGTTCACGAGCAAAATTGCTCAGGTGCTCAGAGAAGGCTGGAATTTCAATATTATGAAATATCAATAACAGTAACTGTTGTTTATCGCCGCGCCCGCTTTTTACACTCCACTGTACTAAGCGCTTGAGAAGAAGAGTTTCCATATTAGATATTATATGGAAAAGATATTTAAAGCGTTTACAAATGGAGTATCCGAGATCGATAAGTGAACAAAATGCATATCTGAAAATGCGAAGGAAGGGTATAAAGAAGCTGATAAGTGTTAGTGATGGATGATGGGAGTTAATCGGGGAGAATTGACGAAGGAGGTGGAGGGCGCTGAATGTTTAGAAATCTGGGGTCTGTCAGATTTGGGGAGGGAAGGAATACCAGACTGGGAGAACAGCCTGAACAAGGGGATGAAATGTAATAAAATAGACCACGTGTGGGGTTTTTTTTTTTTGTTTTTTTTTAATGGTATTTGATAAGCAGCGTGGCTCAGTGGAAAGAGCACGGCCTTAGGAGTCAGAGGTCCTGGGTTCTAATCCCAGATCCGCCACCTGTCAGTCGTGTGACTTTGGGCAAGTCACTTGACTTCTCCGTGTCTCAGTTACCTCATCTGTCGAATGGGGATTAAGACTGGGAGCCCCAAGTGGGACAACCTGATGACCCTGTATCTCCCCCTGCGCTTAGAACAGTGCTCGGTACATAGTAAGCGCTTAACAAATACCAATATTATTATTATTATTATTATTATCATGGGCCAGGTACCGTACTAAGCGCTGGGGGAGATACAAGGCTGGACCCAATCCACGATCCACATGGAGCTCACAGTCTTAATTCCCATTTTACAGATGGGGTATCTGAGGCCTAGAGAAGTGGAGTGACTTGCCCAAGAACACCCAGTAGACAGGTGACGGAGTCGGGGTTAGAACTCAGGTCCTTCAGACTCCTAGACGCGTGCTTGTCTCTACTGCTTTATCCTGTGTACAGGCTTGGTTGGAAGAGCCCAGATTGCCTAGAGGAGAAAACCGGATGAATTTTTTTTACGGCATTTGTTAAGCGCTTACTATGTGCCAAGCACTATTGTAAGTTCTGGGATAGGTATGTTTTAATCGGGTTCGACCCAGTCCCTGTCCCCCAGAGAGATCACAGTCTAACTGGGAGGGGGTAGAAATGAATCTCCATTTTAACAGATGAGGAAACCGAGGCAAAGAGAAGTGTCTTGCCCAAGGCCACAGAGCAAACAAATGGCAGATCCAGGGGTAGAACCCAGGACCTCTGACTCCCAGGCCCAGCCTCTTTCCACTAGGCCACGCTGCTTTCCGTGGCTTGGTGGAAAAAGTGGAATTCTATCCAAAGAGATTCCAACTGGCCCATTCTCTCCCCTCGAGCTCTGACGGCAGGGTGGGCCCACCTCCGTGTTCCAAACAGAACCGCTCCGAAAATCAAAACGTAAAAAGACCAGAGACGAAGCTTTTCCGCTTCCGCCCGCTAAGGATGTGATAAGTGGAGTCCGACGCTTTTGATTAAGGACAGGCTCCCGCTAGTTCTCTCCGGGCCTCGAGAAGCCGGGTGCGCTAATTGCCGGCTCACAGAATGCAGTCCCAAATGTTTCCAGATCAGCTTCGAGGAGCGCGGGAATAAACAAGGCACGGTAGATTAAACACCGCAGACTGGAGTTTTTCTGTCACTGTCAGAATGTATAAGAAAGAGTCTCGTGTTCTGTTTCAGTTCCTTTCTTTGTAATGTATGTCAGCTCCCTATAATTTATGACACCGAGTCATTGCTTCACGAACAGCACTTCCTTTTCATCAGATGCCGAATTCGTTAGAGGGGAAAATGTGGCAGGTTGATGGTGGTTTCTTATCTTCGGGTTAAACACTGTCAGAATAATTCACGGCCAGACGACCGCTGGAACCTTATTTGTTTTTCTATCGGCGATGACTGGGACCACTCGTCCAAGATGGGGAGGAAAGATCTCCGGCCGACCCACCCCTCTTCCCCTCCACCCCACCCTGCGGGATGGGGCCGGCCCGCCGTCGATCAGTCGATCGATCGGTCGGGCGGCGGAAGCTTCGTCTAGTGGAAAGAGGGCGGGCGTGGGGGTCGAGGGAAGCAGATGCCAATCCCTCGTCTTTCCTTGAGCTGCAGTGTCGCCTTGCACGCTTCGCCTCTCTGGGCCTCAGTTTCCTCCTCTGTAAAATGGGGACGAAACCGATCGCGACCCCTACGTTGGAAAAGGACTACGTCCAATCCGATCACCCGGCATTCACCCCGTGTCCGGCACCTTGCAAGTACTTACTGAATGCCATCGTGATGATGGTATTTATTGAGTTTTTGCTGTGTGTGGAAGGCTGTGCTAAGTGCTAGGGAAAGTACAGCAGGACGGACACAAGCTCTTCTCACCTAATCCCCAAGGCCCTAATGACAGATCCACTAGTCATTTCACACACTTACGTATTTATTTACACTTAATTGTATTGAGTACTTGCAGTATGCAAGCCCCAGACGAAACACTTGGGGCTTGTAGGCGTGAACTCTGCCTTCAAGGAGCTTTCCCTCCATCTCCAGCATATTTAGGCAATTATTCAATTTGATTCTACTACGACGAACAATAATAACTGCGGTATTCATTAAGCGCTTACTAGGTGACAAACACTGTACTAACCGCTGGGCTAGATACACAGTCCCTGTCCCACATAGGATTCACGGTCGAAGCCGGACGGAGAACGGCTATTAAATCCTTATTTTGCAATTGAGGAAACTGAGGCACCAAGAAGTGAAGGGACTTGCCCACAGGTCACACAGCAGGTAAGCGGCAGAGCTGGGATTCAAATCCAGGTCGTCCGATTCCCAGGTCCATTCTCTTTCAATCAATCAATCGATCCGTCAATCAATCTCTTTTAAGTGCTTACCGTATGCAGAGCACAGTTATAGATACTTGGGACCACTAAGCCAACCTGCTATTACCAATAATAAATGCTTTGCTTTAAACTCTAAGCAGTCACCCAGTTCCAGCAGCAAAGAAAATGATTGTGGATTTATTTTTTTTCATCTTCACTGGTACAACATAAGAAAAAATTAAATAAACAAATAAGGATTATTCCGTATAATGAATGCAATCTTCTTAAACTAATAGTCGGGGAAGAGCTATGATTGTTATATGTCTAAAAGTCCCAAATGGCAAAATATAATTAAAGTTCGAACTGTTGAACAAATAAACGAGTTAAATACATAATATTACCACAAAACGGCTATCTGTTTATCACTTTGGTACTGTAATTACATTGTCGGCGACTCTTCATGCATATATTAATACCTCCCGAACATTATAGAGCCCAAAATATAAATTTCATGGCATGGACTTTCAAGATAGAGAAGAAGATAAAGAGCTCTTTGAAAAACAAACACACACACACACACATACACACAAAAGCACACTTTAAATAATCCCCACCCAAACTTTTAGCATCAGATTTGTTGCTTTCCTAAGTCATAAAGGTTTCTTGCGATTTCAAGTGCCCTGATCCTTTACTGAGTGATAACTGATTATGAGAATCCTCGCTAGAAAGGGCATAAAATGCTATATTGTATTTCTCCTAGAGTTGGAAGTCTACAGTGTGTTTGGGTATCCTGAGACAGAAAATGCCAGGAAATGAAAACAGCACGCCACTTCTATATTCTAAATAAATAAAGTAAAACCATATTCAGCCATTTCGGCTAATTTCAAAAGATTTTGAAGAAGCCTGAATTGGTTGAGGTTGGCTTAAGAGTGAGAGTGTTGGTTTTTAGAGGTAAAAGAGGTCATCAAATTAAATCTTGAGGGCTGGAATTCTTTGAACCTAGAAATGAGAAAGAAGAGATGGAGAAATGACTTCTGACCACTTGAGAAAATCAATGTTTTAGGAAAATGCAGGTGTCTCTTGGTAGGCATTTTATAATGAATACATAATGCTTGGTTTTTAAAAATGTTTCTTTTGCCACTAAAGAATTTCTGAATCTGTGATTGAGGATGTAATACTCTTTTCAGCTCTGGGAGTAAAGTCCTTCTTTCCCTCCTCCCTCCTTGTGGTCTCCTCCCCTACCCCCCACCAAAAAAACCCCAACCCCCGCACCGAGCCATGGTTTATTTTTTATCTTCTTCTAAGGTATAGTTGCAAAACAATAAATTCCATTAAAAAGTGTATATATGTGAAACACTCCATGGAATAGTCAATATTTCTGATATTTAGTTGGAGCTATTTAAGGACAGGTTTGAGTAGACCTGCACTCTTTACTGTGGAAAAGGTCCAAATACCAATCCTATAGTTTCAAAACGTGATTTGCCGTAGTCTTTCTTACAGGATGCTGTCTTTCTTGCGGGATGCTGTAAGAAATTCAGGTGGCTGGGTGAAATGTTAGTGAAGGAACCCTGAGTGTAGCATTTCTCTTCTTTTTCCAGGGATAAAGGTTACACCAAACCTCTCCCCTTCCGCTTCATCCATCAGCCCTAAATCCTTTATCTGGAATTGAATATAGAATTTATTCAATCAACTGTATGTATTGAGCACTTGCTGTGTGCAGAGTACTGTACTAAGCGCTTGGCAGGGGACAATATAACAGTATAATAACAGACACACGAAGAGCTTATTGCGAACCCAATGAGGGACAGCAACTCTGCCTGACCTGACTATATCGTTCTTCCCACGACACTTAGATCAGTGCTTGATAGGCAGTAAGCATTCAACAAATGCTATCATTATTACTATTATGACTATTTTTATGACCTTCCGGTATCCGGAGTCCGTTGGCTTCCACTGCGATTGTGGTTCAAGAGTGGGAATTCCATAATCTCATCGTCAGGCATTCGAAAGTTAAATCGACCCGGCTCGGCCACTTGTCTGCTGTGTGGCCGTGGGCCTTAATTTCTCTGTGCCTCAGTTATCTCATCTGCAAAATGGGGATTAAGACTGTGAGCCCCTCGCGGGACAACCTTATTACCTCGTAACTACCCCAGGGCTTAGAACAGTGCTCGGCACACAGTAAGCGCTTAACAGATATCATTATCATCATAATGTATACAATTATATAATGATTATATATTATACAATTTTATATTTATATAGAGATATAAACTTATTATCTCCCACATATTGGTTTATAGTCGTTAGCAATCCGAATCACTCCCGTTTGGAGCCCGATGACAGACACTGAAATCCTGGAGCACAGAGAGGGTGACCATTTTCTCAGCAACGCTTATAACAGCACAGCTTTCCTGAGCAGGGCACGTGAGGAGAAGGGAAGAGAGCAGGTTATCTCTTTGCTCCCTTGTGCTGAAACGGGGAAGTCATCGGCAAGACGGGCAGGAGAAATATTTTCATCTGAAAGATTTCGAATGGTGAGTCCTAGGCTAAGTGAGCCGGGAGGCAGCTGCCGACGGCAGACCATCCTGGTGTACGGCACTTAGTAAGGGGGAGGCTCTCTTCATAATGGCGGCATCCGTTAAGCGCTTACTATGTGCCGGACACTGTACCAAGTGCCGGGGTGGACACCGTCTTCATCCCCATTTTACAGATGACCGAGGCAAAGAGAAGTCAGGCAACTCGCCCGAGGTCACCCAGGAGACAAATGGCAGAGCCGGGATTGGAATCCGGGTCCTTCTGATTCCCGAGCCCGTGCCCTATCCGGTTGACCGTGATGCTTCTCTAAGAACGGAGGCTTCGGGAAGAATCCCGCATCGCTTTGATCAGCCTCCTTCGGACACCCCAATAAAACATCTTACCAGCGGAAGCTTCGCCTTTCCGCACAACGGATGGCCTTTTCTGCCATTTCAGCTAATTATCCGTATAATTAGCCGAAACGATAGGAAAAGCGCGCACCGGGTATTGGGTTTTGAAGTCGTCTCTTTCCGCAGTTCTGCTTGTAACCTTCGGTTTGCTCCCGGCTGTTCACCTGCTGAGCATTCTCCTCTCTCGACTATCTCTCTCGCTTGTCTTGGCAAAACGCTGCTCGACTTGTTTCCGCAGCTCTCGGCCCAGAGTTGGTCTCGGTGGATTTGGTCTCCGGAAGAGGAGCGGAGTGGAATTCATTGTCGCGGCCGAGGGGAAGGGAGGACGGGAGCCCTGGGTTCTAGCACCGCCTTTACCCCTGTGCTGAACCCCTCTGTGACCGTGGACAACTCAATAAATTCTCTTGGCGCTTCGGTTTCCTACCCTGAAAAACGCGCAGATGATACCTGCTTTTCCTCCAGCATAGATGATGAGCCTCTCATGGGACGGGGATGGTTGTCTTATCTGATTATCCTACATCAATTCCAGCTTTCGGTAAAGTAACTACTTCATAAATGCCCTACGTGTTTTTATTTTTAATGCTGGCCTCGGTGCATCGGGCAGGTGACCCTCTCACGGTGTCAGTGACAACTGAACGTACTTTCACTGGCACGCGAGGCAGAATTCGATCCTGCAATCAGTGATATCTATTGAGCGCTTACTGTGTGCAGAGCACTGTATTAAGTGATTGGGAGAGTACGCTGTAACAGAGTTGGTAGACGGCTTCCCTGAGCAAAATGAGCTTACAGTCTAGAGGCCGTTATTCGTACCTCTACCCGCCTGTACTATTTCACTTCTATATTCTTTCCCAGTGCCTAGTTCAGTGAACATAATGAGCACTTAATAAATACTATCACTATTACTACTAATGAAGTTTGCCATCCCAGAATTGTTTGGGGGCTAAGAAGGGTAAGAGAATATCAGTTGCAATTACCTGGTTAGTATGGGCAGGAAGCTTGTCTTCATTCTGTTGCGCTGAACTCTCCCAAGCATTTAGCAGAGTGCTCGGCAGACAGTAATCACTCATTAAATACCTTGATCGATCGATTGATTAACCATCAGCTTTCTTGAATTAGGGACTTTGAGGCCTGTGGAGCGGGGTGAGGCTGCAAGTGATTCACCTCTTAGGCTCAGATCAGGACGGTAAAATAATGATGGTGTTCGTTAAGCGCTTGCTATGTGTCAGACACTGCACTGAGCACTGGGGTATATACGAGATAAGCCCTTTCCCACAGGGGGCTCAGAATCTAAGTAGGAGGGAGTAGGATTTAATCCCTATTTCACAGACGAGGAAACTGAGGCCCAGAGAAGTCAAGCCACTTACCCAAGATCGCACAGCAAACAAGCGGTGGACTCGAGATTAGAATTCAGGCCCTTTGACCTTTTCTTTATGGTATTTGTTAAGCGCTTACTATGTGCCAGACACTGTTTTAAGTGCTGGGGTGGACAGAAGCTAATCGGGCTGGACCCAGTCCCCGTCCCAACATGGGGCTTACGGTCCTAATGCCGTTTTACAGATGAGGGATCTGAGGCATAGAGAAGTTACGCGACGTGCCTAAGGTCACACAGCAGACAAATGGCGGAGCCAGGATTAGAACCCAGGTCCTTCCAGGCCCGTGCTCCATCCACTAGGTCACGCTGCTTCCCTGGAAAGGCCAAGAGACCTTTGCTTTGATTCTTTGCTTGCCCGCATCTGTCGCGGACGAGAGAATTCTGAACCTCGCTCGTCTCTCGCAGTTTCACTAGGCAAACAGCTGACCCTCCTCTCTCATCTCTGTTCTTCGAGGCTCTGAATTATTCATTCCAGACTCAGCACTTTCCTTCTTCAGATGTAATATCTCGGTCAGATTCCCGCAACCAGAGAATGCCGCCAATAGGCACCGGGAGGGGGGGGAGAAGGGAAACGGCGTGAAATCTCCCACTGCTTCTTCTAAATACATATTTTCACGGTAGAAGACCCGACCGTCTCTAAAGGCCGAGGGCTGCCCATCACCAGAAAGGAATGACAGATAAGGACTGGGTTTGAGAGTCGCAAATATTTGGAAGACCGAAGAAAGAAAGTATTCAGGGCTGAAATAAAGGGGGCCATTCTCTGGTGAAAACGCGAAGCGGCATCTGTTGAAACAAGCCAGATTCAGAGCCGTTTCACCCGGCGTCCTTTGTTGCCCAAGGGCGGGCCCGTCAGGGGATGAAGTGATGTCAGACGAAAGTCAGTTGCCAAACGGTGCGAGACGATGCCACGTGCGTGCGGGTTGGGTGGGTACGGACAGAAAGGAGAAGGGCGGGCTTTCCGGGCCAGCCTCGGTTGGATCCGCCGGTGCTTCTTCCGCTCAGGTGGCGGCCTCCCGGTCACGTAGACATGGAAGACGCGAACAGCTTCCGGCCAAACGGGAGGGACGGGGCGTCCGCCCCTTTCACCCGCGAAAACTGCACGAAACTCTTCTTTCTCCCGTTCGTTCTGACGTAGTCCAAGCTTTAACGAGCCCGGAGGGTCTAAACCTCCGGATCTCTGGTGCCTGAATAACGTTGGCATCTGTTAAGCGCTTACTGGGTGCAGAGCACTGTTCTAAGCGCTGGGGTAGATGCAGGTGACCAGGTTGTCCCACGTGAGGCTCGCGGTCTTCCTCCCCATTTTCCAGATGAGGTAACTGAGGCACAGAGAAGTTAAGTAACAATAATAATAATAATAATAATGTTGGCATCTGTTAAGCCCTTACTACGTGCAGAGCACCGTTCTAAGCGCTGAGGTAGACACAGGGGGATCAGGTTGTCCCACGTGGGGCTCCCGGTCTTCATCCCCATTTTCCAGATGAGGGAACTGAGGCCCAGAGAAGTGAAGCGACTCGCCCCCGGTCCCACAGCTGCCGAGTGGCAGAGCCGGGATTCGAACCCATGACCTCTGACTCCCAAGCCTGGGCTCTTTTCACTGAGCCACGCATGCTGCTGCCTGGATACGCTAATGCCCTTGAAGTGCACAAGTGTGCACGGCAACAGAGCCTGAGCCATCAGTCGATGGTATTTGTCGAGTGCTTACTATGTGAGGAGCACTGTACTAAGCGCTTGGAGAATACGACAGAATTAGCGCCACGTTCCCTGCCCGTAACGAGCTTACCATATCCCTCGACTGTATCTACAGTGCACCAGGATGCCTGACGATAATAATGGTACTAATTTAGTGCTTACTATGTGCCAGGCACTATTCTAAGCGCTGGGGTAGATACAAAAATAATACCGTTGGTATTTGTTAAGCGCTTACTACGTGCAGAGCACTCTTCTAAACGCTGGGTTTCCCAAGATGCACGTTTATCAGGATGTCCCACGTGAGCCCCACAGCTTTAATCCCCATTTTACAGATGAGGTAACCGAGGTACAGAGAAAAGTGGTTTGCCCAAAGTCTCACAGCTCACAAGTAGCAGAGTAGGGATAATAATAATGTTGGTATCTGTTCAGCCCTTACTCTGTGCAGAGAGCACTGTACTAAGCGCTGGGGTAGACACGGGGGGATCAGGTTGTCCCACGTGGGGCTCACGGTCTTCATCCCCATTTTCCAGATGAGGGAACTGAGGCCCGGAGAAGTGAAGCCACTCGCCCACGGTCCCACAGCTGCCGAGTGGCAGAGCCGGGATTCGAACCCATGATCTCCGACTCCCAAGCCCGGACCCTTTCCACTAAGCCACGCTACTCTCCTAACAGCCTACCACTTCACACCCACACAAACACAACCAGCCAGTTACAGGATTCTGTTCGGTTTTTACCCAGTGCCGAGCACTGGGCCAAGCACTAAGTACAAGACCAGGAGAAGCAGCGTGGCTCAGTGGAAAGAGCACGGGCTTTGGAGTCAGGGCTCATGAGTTCGAATCCCAGCTCTGCCGCTCGTCGGCTGTGTGACTGTGGGCGAGTCACTTCACTTCTCCGTGCCTCAGTTCCCTCCTCTGTCAAATGGGGAGGAAGACCGTGAGCCCCACGTGGGACAACCTGATTCCCCTGTGTCCACCCCGGCGCTTAGAACGGTGCTCGGCACGTAGTGAGCGCTTAACAGATACCAACATTATTAGTTCCTGTCCTCTCACAAGCCTACGCGCCGGAAGGCAGATGCAGCGAGAGCTTCCGTATCTTCTATCTTCACCGGGCCATTTTCCTGGAACGCAGGCGGAATCAAGGGACACCATTCCGACGACTCGAGTAGTGGCGGGACGGGTCAGAAGAAATGCCTGTGGTGTGAAACACGGGGTGAATTCACGAGGTTTCCTCAATTTGGGATTCTCCAAGAACACACAGTGTGAGCGCCTAGTACGGCGCCTTGCACGCGGTAAGTGCCCAATAAATAGGACTGATTGAATGAACACCACCCCTCTGTCCCGGATGAACTGGGTGGACAGAGGATAATAAACGTGTGTCACGGACAAAAGCAGGTGACAGATTTAACAGTCCACAATAACCAAGGAAAAGTAAGCAGTAAGTAAGCAGAGAAGCAGCGTGGCTCGGTGGAAAGAGCCAGAGGTGATGGGTTCGAATCCCCGCTCTGCCACCTGTCAGCTGCGTGACCGTGGGCAGGTCACTTCACTTGTCTGGGCCTCAGTGATCTCATCTGGATAAGGGTTCACGTGGGACGACCCGATGCCCCTGTATCTCCCCCCCCCAGCGCTTAGAACAGTGCTCTGCACAGAGTAAGCGCTTAACGGATGCCAACGTTATTAAGTAGCTTCAGAGCCCCCCTGAAGTGGGATGTCCTCCCCGCCCCAACCAACACGCCTTCCATCAATAGTCCTTCCTGAGTGCCCACTCTACGCTGACACTGTACCGAGCGTGTCGGAGGGCACGACAGAATTAGTAGACGCGATCCCTGGCGTCAAGGAGCTTAGTAGTCGGAATACTCTTTATTAAATGCTTATTAGGTACAGAACACTGTACTAAACGCTGGGAACGAGGAGGTGTTTATGGGAAGCAGCGCGGCCCGGTGGATAGAACGTGGGCTTGGGAATCAGAGGACGCGGGTTCTAATCTAAGCTTCGCCACTTGCCTGCGGTGTGACCTTGGTCCAGTCACGCAACTTCTCCGCGCCTCCGTTCCCTCCTCTGGAAAATGGGGATTAAGACTGTGAGCCTCAAGTGGGCTGGGGACTGTGTCCCGTCTCATTGCCGTGTATCTACCCCACTGCTTAGAACAGTGTTTGGCACATAGTAAGTGCTTAATAGGCACCGTAATTATTATACTGTTATTATTATTATTATCCGCTCGCCACTGCCCGGGGGCCATCTTCGGAAAAGTCAGCTTTCCAAACCCACGGTCCTGATTCCAACACGAGGATTTCAAATAAAGAAAGCAACACGGAGTGTAGCTTATCGTTTCCTTCCAAAATCACCCCTCAGATCCTTTTCCTCAGTGCCTTTCTTCACCTGGTCCATTTGCCGTGGATCCGTGTCTGTGGCCACTCACGGGTACCGCAAAGTAGCCAGATCTTCCCTACCTTGCCTTGGCGGCCACCCTGCCTTTGATCTCCTTGATGTCCGAGACAATCCATGGGTATCGGCAAATCCTTCGGTGGAAAAACAGGACTTTATAACTTCCTCTAAGGAACGATGAACGGAAATATCCGTAAGCACTCTTGGCAAAATCCCCTATAAACCTTGCGGCAGACGAACCTTTTCATCTTTTCCACCTGACTCTGGGTGGAGTCCGTCTCTACTTGGCGGTTGATTAAAAGTGCACTATGGATTCATTATTTCGCGCTAATATGGCGTGGCCTAGTGGAAAGCAGGCAGGCCTGGGAGACGAGAGGCTCGGGTTCTAATTTCAACTCTGCCTGCTGGGTGACCTCGGGCAAGGAGCTTGACTTCTCTGGACCTTCGATTCCTCATCTTTCAAGTGGGGGTTCAGCATTCGTTCTCCCTCCCCGGCTAAAACTGTGAACCATACGTGGGACCGGGACGACGCCCGATCTGACTGCAGTGTATTTACCCTGTCGTGTAGCACAGCGGTTGGTCAGTCAGTCAAGGAATTACATTTACTGCGCGCTTATCGTGTGCTGAACCCCACACCTAGTGTTTGGAAAAGTACAGTGCAATAAAGTTGGTAGACGCGATCCTGCCCCAAGAGAGCTAAAAGAGTTGGAAGCGCCGAACACTAGTAATAATAATGATAACTGTTGCTCACGGAGAAGACCCCAGATCAGCTGGGGATCTGCCCACAGTAGAACTCAGTATTTTATTCCTTGTTCACGATGAGACCCCCGGGTTGAAATTCTTTCTGATTCTTACTTCTTTCTTCACGTCGAGAGCCCGGTTTGAAATTCTTTCTCGTTCTTCCTGTTTCCATCAGCGGAGGCTGCTACTCTCAGAGACTTCTATTCTCTAGTGCAAACAACAGGGCTCGGGATTCCCCGATTTACATGCCCAGAGTCACCCCTTTTTCGGAGAATGCTTTCCGGTGGGAAAACTGTGACGCTTGTAAATGGAGGAAAATCCTCGAGTAAGGAGTCGTAGAAAAAAGGATGAATCAAGATAACACGGACTAGCAGGGAGTGATTGGACATCTTCAGATGGAAATCAGTCGCTTTAATTTTTGGCGCTTTTCAAAGCAAACAGTGAACGGATTTTAGGGGAACATTCTGGAAGAGCTAAATAATAGTAGTGGTGTCTCCCAAGTGTTTACCGCAGTGCTCTGCCTATGTAGATGCTCAATGAATACCACCGGTCGGTCGCGTCCCCGGTTACGGAGTCCTCCCCTGCACGGGGACTAACTACTAACTCCATTCTACTCTTTTAATTGATTAGCACAGTGCTCTGCACACTGTAGGTGCTCAATAAATACTACCGATCGGTCGCGTCCCCGGCTACGGAGTCCTCCCCTGCACGGGGACTAACTACTAACACTATTCTACTCTTTTAAGTGCTTAGTACATTGTTCTGCACACTGCAGGTGCTCAATAAATACCACCGGTCGGTCGCGTCCCCGGCTACGGAGTCCTCCCCTGCCCGGGGACTAATTACTAATTCTATTCTACTCTTTTAAGTGATTAGCACCGTGTTCTGCACACTGTAGATGCTCAGTAAATACCATTGATCGGGTGCGTCCCCGGCTACGGAGTCCTCCCCTGCACGGGGACTAACTACTAACTCTCTTCTACTCTTTTAAGTGCTTAGCCCAGTGCTCTGCACACTGTGGGCGCTCGATAAATACCTCCGATCGGTTGCGTCGCCGGCCACGGAGTGAGGTCCTTCCCTGCCGTCCCCAACGCAGCTCCGCTTCACCTGTCGATGTCCCCAAGTACGACTCCCCGGCCGTTGCTTGGGGCTTAATGAAGAAACAGATTGCGCTGGCTGGCATCTAATCGTTGTTAATATCCTAATGCCATTAGCGTATGCGATATCGAGCTTAATTGTCATGCTGACAAGGGCCCACGTGTGTAGAGCTGTAATTATGATGGCAGCTTGGAGATAAATCACCGCCGTTTCTCTCTTCCTTAATAAACCGTCAGGCCCGACCAAATAAACTAGAAGTAATTAAGGAAGGCATCGAGAACTTGGACCGGGCGGGTTGGATGATCTGAGAAAAGGCGCCCACGCTTCGCCTTTAGCCAAACTGCTAAAATACAGCAACCGAAGCCGGACTGAAATGCGGGATTTCATTCATTCGATCGTATTTATCGAGCGCCTACTACGCGCAGGGCACCGGACTAAGAGCTTAGAATGGACAGTTGGGAGACAGAGAGAGACGAGCCCTGCCCAACGACGGGCTCGCGGTCTAAACGGGGGAGACAGACGGCAGGGCCAGACGGAACGAAACAAAAACGAGACAGCGTCATCACGATAGAGAGAATCAAGGGGATGTGCACCTCATTAACAAAATAAATAGGGTAATAAATCATGTATAGAAATGAGCACAGTGCTTAGGGGAGGGGAAGAGGGAGGAGAGGAGAGTGGGGGAGGGAAGGAAAGGGGAAGAGAGGGAAAGGGGGGCCCATTTCAATTCACTTAGCTATGAATAAGGGGTACCCCCCTCCCCGACATTTTTCTAGACTGTAAACTTGCTGCAGGCAGGGAAGGAGTCTGTCACATTGTGGTGATGTGCTCTCCCAAGCGCTCAGTTCAGTGGTTTGCGCTGTAAATGCTCGATACTGACCGGTTCCATCTTGCTGCTCCTTGCCTGGGGACTCCAGGCAAGGATGGGGGTGAAACATTTTTAATAATAATAATTGTAATATCTGTGGCATTTGTTCAGTGCCGAGCATCGTACTAAGAGCTGGGTACAAGATAATCTGGTCCATGGGGCTCACGGTCTTAGGAGGAGGGAGAATAGGTAGTCAATCCCTACTCAGAGGGAACTGAGGCGCAGAAAACTAAAGTGACTTGCCCGAGGTCACACCGCAGGTAAATGGCAGAGTTGAGGTTAGAACCCAGGTCCTCTGACTCCCAGGCCTGGGCTCCTTCCACCAGGCCATGCTACTTTCCATTGCTTTATCACGCTGCTAGTGCCGGGCGGTCACCGTTATGTTCGGCCTTTAATTGTCCGAGCCTCGATCTTTTAAAAATGGTATTTGGAAAAAGGGCCGAAACAGAGCGTGAAACCGTATGGAGATCATCGGCCCCGCTGCCCATCTTAAACACTGGAGATTTCAGGTGGTCAGAGCCCTGTTGGGGTTCAAGCCTGTCCCGTACGCTTGCAGAACGAAGTTTGTCTGAGCACTGACCCAGGCTGGAATACGTAGGTTGCCAGACTGGCACTCGTAGACTCCAGAAATGAAGACACATGTGACTCTGGGTGGGGTCCACGGGACACGCTGTGTCACGCAGTGACAACAGGTGCGACACTTTCATTCGTTCGTTCATTTATTCAATTGTATTTATTGAGCGCTTACTGTGTACTTGGGAGAGTACAATATAACAATAGACAAACATATTCCCTGCCCATGATGAGCTTACACTCTAGAGGGGGAGACAGACATTAAAGTAAATAAAGTTGCAGAAATCTGTCTGTGTCCGCCTGAAACTAGAGCATTTCTCCGGTGAAAGTCCTGAATCTCCTCTTCGCTCAGATCTTCCACATCCCTCTCTCAGTTATTCAATAAATATTATTATTATTATTATTTTGGTATTTGGGGTTTATTACGTGCCAGGTACTGTACTAAGTGCTGAGGTGTCCCACACAGGGCTCACCGTCTAAATCCCCATTTTACAGGTAAAGGAGGCCCAGAGAAGAGGCCCCTGTACTTCCTCCTATTTAGTCCCACTTGGGATCTGATTATCTTGTGTCTATCCCGATGTTTAGTGCAGTGCTTGCTACAGAGTAAGCACTCAACAAATACCATACTTATTATGAAGAAAAAGACAGGGTCTAGAAAGGAAATACGTAGCGTGTCAAGAGGGAAGGGAGCGTGTTTACTTCAAAATAATCATAATGATGATAATCATGATTCGTTAAGCACCTACTATGTGCCAGGCACTGTTCTAAGCACAGGGGAAGGTACAACGTAGTTGGGTTGGACCCAACCTAATTCTTAGGTGAATTTTACCCACGGAGGCACCTTCTTCAAATACAAACGATGATATACAAACGTACGTGTCATCTGTAACACATATTAATCCATTATATATAAAATGCATATTACAAAAGTATGAAGAATACGGTATGTGAAATAAGATACAATATGATCTTTCCAGTTTGGGAATGATGGGTGAGAGCTAATGTGAATCCCTTGAGGTGAAACAAGGACAATTAAAAACATTCGACGATCATTTGGAAGCAGTCAATTTTTTATCCTTTAGGGATAATTAACCTCATTAATTCACGGAGCAAAGTAGAAGTTGTTGGGACTCGTCAAAGAATGGAATTGCAGAGTGGATAGGGCTTAGGTTTGACCTCTCCTCAGCACACAACTAGCAGGTCACGGGCTCAGAAGTGAATCAGGATAAGAAGGGACTACTTTCTGAGGGGAGTTTCTGTCGGGGGAAAGAGAGAGCCAGGCCGAGAGAAAGTAAGGGAGAGATAGGTGGGGAGAGAGAAAGAGAGAGAGAGAGAGAGACGGGGAGATAGGGAACGACTCGGAGAGACAGAGAGAGAAATTGAAATCGATGGAGACGCGGAGAGAGGAATCCAGATGGGGACAGGGAGAGAGATGGAAATAGAGGGAATGATGGAAAGAGGAATAGAAATCGACAGAATCAGAGACAGAGAAATAGTGGGAGACGGAAATAGAGATGGAGAGACCCACAGAGAGAGGAGAGAGCGGAAGAGAGAAAAAGGAGGTGTCTTCCAGGTTCCGGGCTGACTGTAATGGTGAGATTTTATCACTGCGCCTTGGGATATATTGTCACGCTCTCAGTTTACTTCTTGAATATCACTCGTGACATTTTGCCCCACGCTGTCCCCTTGAGAGCCAAAGGAGTTGAAAGGCCAGAGTTGAAAGGGTCAAGGAGGCTGCTCTTTTGCTCTCATCGCTAAGATTGAGTTTCCCAGATCTAGGAAGATTTCTCTTGGGAGTTGGTTTCTTATCCTGCGGGCCCACGTTCTGCGGTTCTTCGTGGGCTGCTGTCTTAGGCTTCGGCGGGGCGACAAGTCTCCAGATGAAAGAAAGTGCTAGGCGATAAATGGAGTCTGGTGAGCTACAGGGGACTCCCCATTCTTTTCCATCCCCAATTTTTTCAAGAGGCAGATCCTACTCCTAGATTCTATAGCTATTGGCCTCCTCCGCTGTATGCATATAGGTCATTTGGAGGCTGCGGCTAAGAGGATCTGTTCCACAGCCACAGACCACCTCTGGACTTCCAGGAAAGCCCCAGCCTTTGAGAGAGAGGGTTCAAGCGCCTCACTCAACAACCAGAAATTAGCTCAGCAGGATCTCCTCCTGGGATGGCAGGCGAGGATACACAGTTAGAGGACCTGGGTTCTAATCCCAGTTCCGTCACTTGTCTGCTGGGTGACCTGGGCCAAATCGCTTCACTTCTCTCTGCCTCAGTTACCTTATACTAATAATAATGTTGGTATCTGTTAAGCGCTTACTAGGTGGAGAGCACTGTTCTAAGCGCCGGGGTAGACACAGGGGAAGCAGGTTGCCCCACGTGGGGCTCACAGTCTTAATCCCCATTTTCCAGATGAGGGAACCGAGGCACAGAGAAGTTAAGTGACTCGCCCACAGTCACACAGCTGACAAGTGGCAGAGCTGGGATTCGAACTCCTGACCTCTGACTCCAAAGCCCGTGCTCTTTCCACTGAGTCACGCTGCCTCTGTAAGACGGGGATTCGATACCTGTTTTCCCTCCTACTTAGACCGGGACAGTGTTATCCCTCTGCGGGACAACGGGACGCATCCCTGTGCCGATTGTTTATCCTAGCTCTTAATGCAGCGCCCGGCACAAAGTAACCGCCGAAAAACACCGGAAAAAAAAAAAAAAAAAATTGACTCTCAAGCCAGACCGTTAGCTTCCCGGTAACTGGGCAAGGGAGTGTGGATGGTCCCGTGTCAATCACCCCCCACGAATGAAAAACATTTCAAGCACAGCTCCTACCGATGGAAGGATGTCTCGCACCCGCACTCCAAACCGTCTCTGGGGAATAGACAGTCCAGAAGGTTGGTCAGTAAAAAGACAGCAGAGACCCTCAGCAGTGATCTGGAGAAGGCCGCTCTTCCTGAATGGGGATGGAGAAAAGAAAAGGGGTCCCTGCAATTTACAGGCTTCACCCCAACCCAGCTCATTAATAAACCACGACGGGCAGGTTGTGTGTCCGCCAGGCCAGAGCAAACAGAAGAAGTCTTATACGGAGGAAATGGGCTGCCTCCGGGATAGATCGCAATCTTTCAACTGTCAACCAAAAACCACCTTCCATTAATCCGTCGATCCTGGCATTTACGGAGCACCCAGGGTGCGCGGAGCACTGTGTTAGGCGCTTAGGAAAGGACAACACAGCAGAGCTGGTAGAAGAGATCCCTGCCCACGAGGGACCGTCTGTCTACAGGGAGAGACAGTAGAGGGAGCGGGAGGAAGCAGAGGTGATCGAAGCGGAGGGATGCGTCCCGCTGTCCCGCCGGGGGATAACACTGTCCCAGTTATCCCAACTTCCGGGTTAGAGGAGTTTGAATTAACGAGACGTTCCCGATCTGCGTCTCCCAACTACCTGAAAATAGAGCCAAAGATGACGACCCTAACAACAAGAAATCTTCCCTTCCACAATCCGCAAACCGACCCCTTTTCACCTAGGCAACGGGACAGCCGCCTCGGAAGAAGCGTCGCGGGGAATTTTGGCCACTCGAGATTGATTTGTTCTTTCCACAGGGTGGGAGGAAATGTTGGGTTTGCGGTCCAAATGAGAAGCAGAAGAAGCCAGGTGCTGCTGGTCCCCGCTTCCATCTCTATTGTGTCATCCGCTCTTGCAGCTAGAGTTATTAATTCTTCCTCTTCCTCCGTAGAGCAGATCTTCACTTTCAAAGATTAAAAGGCTTGATTAATGCCGTTTAGCTTTTCCGAGGTGGTTTACTGAATGTCACGTTTAACATGCCGGTGCCTCACTGCCGCAGTGAAATTCTAGCAGCCTGGAAGAAATATGACCATTTTTTTTCTCCCGGGGAGTGAGAGAAGAACCGTCGTTCCGTATTTATTATCCGATCACCTTGGACGTTTCTGTGTTTACACCAAACCCAGGCTCGCGGCTTGAAGCCACGGGACCTGGACCGTCAGTCAGGCTGGGCCTTTTGCTCTCATCCCTGGGGCGAGTCGATCAGTCAATCAATCAATCAATCAATCAATCATATTTATAGGCTCAGTAAATACCATGACCGATTGGATGATTGAGGGAGTTGGGGGAAGGGGACAGAATGTTGGACAGAGAGGGGGCATGGCAGGATGGGCCAGAGAGAGGGGGAGAAGAAGAAAAAGGGAGAAAGAATATGAGGGGAAAAAGAGAGAGAAAGAGGAACGGGCTCGCTATATGCAGGGCACTGTACTAAGCGCTTAGGAGAGTACAATACGGCAGAATTAGCAGACACGTTCTCTATCCAACGAGCCCATCCCTGATACCTTTCTTGATCGTGAACCTTGGGGCCTCGGATCAAATAATAATAATAATAATGTTGGTATTTGTTAAGCGCTTACTGTGTGCCGAGCGCCGTTCTAAGCGCCGGGGTAGACACAGGGGAATCAGGTTGTCCCACGTGGGGCTCACGGTCTTAATCCCCATTTGACAGAGGAGGGAACTGAGGCACAGAGAAGTGAAGTGACTCGCCCACAGTCACACAGCCGACGAGCGGCAGAGCTGGGATTCGAACTCACGAGCCCTGACTCCAAAGCCCGTGCTCTTTCCACTGAGCCACGCTGCTTCTCTCATCAAATGAAGAAGCTTCCAGATATTCTCTTTTGGCCTGCCAAACAGCTAGCCTGCTTTATGACCTCGGGCAGGTCACTTCGCCTCTTTGGGCTTCAGTTTCGTCACCTGTAATAATAATAGTAACGATAATAACACTAACTGCGGCATTTGTTAAGCGCTTACTGTGTGCCCGGCACTGTGTGAAACGTTAGGGCGGCTACAGGCAAATCAGATTGGATACAGTCCCTGATCCATGTGGGGCTCCCGGTCTCAATCCCCATTTCGCAGATGAAGTACCTGAGGCACAGAGAAATGAAGTGACTTGTCCGCCCAGCGGACGAGTGACGGAGCCGGGATTAGAACCCGGGTCCTCCGACTCCCAGGCCTGTGCTCTCTCCACTAGGCACACGGTTTTTCGACATACTAATCTACGTCGTCCGTAGGAAACCGGGCAGTGGAAGCTGCAGCCTTACACTGTGCGGCTTCGACCGAGGACGTTTTGAAGGGAAAACCTGTGTCGAAACATTGGACTGGAATAAAACCAATCTGCCCAAGATAGGACTCGATTTGACTTTTGGTTACTCCAAGAAGGCCCGGGGTAAGCCCAAAACCTGTCTACCAGCTCTGTTTTATTGTGCAATCTCAAGCGCTTAGTATATTGCTCCGCACAAAGTAAGGGCTCAATAAATACCGTAACTGATGGAATGATTGAGGGGGTAAGGGGAAGAGGAAGGAAAGGAGGACAGAGAGGGAGGTGGCAACGGCGGGGTGGGGGGCAGAGAGAGGGGGAGAGAAAGAAAGAGGAGAAAGAGAGAAAGAGGAGAAAAAAGAGGGAGAGAGAAAGAGAAAATCTCTAGGTGGCATAGAGACTTAATTCAATATAGAGAAGTAGCATGGCGTAGTGTAAAGAGCATGAGCCTCTAAGTCAGGGGACGTGGGTTCTAATTTGGGGTCCACAAACTGCCTGCTGGGTGACCTGGGGTAATTCTCTCCACTGCTCTTTGCCTCGGTTTCTTCATCCGTAAACTGGGATTTAGCTACCTGTTCTCTCTGGCGAACTCCATGTGAGGCAGAAACTGTATCCAACCGGATTACACTTTAGCCAGGCCAGCGTTTAGTACCAGTGCCTGGCACCGAGTAAAGACTTGACAAATATCACACTTATTATTAATGATAATATAATGCAGCGTAAATGGAGGGGGCAAAAAGAGAGAAGGAAGGGGGAGGTGAAAGAGGGACAGAGAAAGAGGAAATTGAGAGGGGGGATGAAGGGTAGAGAAAGAGGAAGGTGTGGGAAAGGAGAGAACGAGAGAGACCGTTGAGATGGGGATGAAGAGAGAGAAAGGAGAATATGATCCATTTCTTAATAGTAATAATCATAACGATGATGGTATTTGTTAAGCGCTTACTACGTGCCAAGCACCGTTCTAAGCGCTGGGGTAGAAACCAGGTAATCAGGTCGTCCCACGTGGGGCTCACGGTCTTCATCCCCATTTTACAGATGAGGGAACTGAGGCCCCGAGGAGTGAAGTGACTTGCCCCAAATCACCCAGCTGATAAGTGGCGTGGCCGGAATTAGAACCCACGACCTGTGCCTCCCAAGCCCGGGCTCTTTCCACCGAGCCACACTTCTTGGTCACTTCCGGACACATTCACGAGCGCACACGTGTATGTCCACACGAGTACCCAAGAACAAACTTCTGCTGGTAAAACACATTCAATAATTTCAAAGCTCTGACGACTGGGGAGATTCTGATGAATATGTCACCCAGTGCTCTGTTTTGTTTGGGAGTCTGTTTCCGGGAGCGGTGGTGAAATAGCTCTCTTTTGGAACATTTGCAATTTTTTACCCTGTTGTAGAGGAATGATGCCATTGTAATTACACCACATTCTTCTGAGGTTCCATAACGAGCTATTATTTTACTAATGGAATATTCAAGGAGTCTGCGGTAATTTATCAAAGAGTCCCCGGTCCCATTTTCTCTGTGTGAATCTTTTTGTTCCCAGGTAAATTGATGTGTGGGGGGTTATCAAGGCCTTTTTGTAATTCAAATTAGCCATTCCCCTCCCTCTTGGAAAAAAAAAAAAAAATCTCCAGTCACAGACCATTTTCTTAAAATGGTTAGAAATAGAATGAGGCAGGCTTCCTGAGAGAAGTGGTTTCTGCATTTTAATTTGTTTTTATGATGTTTTCGCATTTTGATACCTAATTTTGCCAACGTCCCTCCGTCGACAGGGAGCAAAATGTAATTTCACTCCTTTCGAAGTACCGTCCGCCTCGGATGCAACTGAGAAGGGGCCTGAGGTAGGAACCTCTGGTCCTCAGATCGCTCATCATCACTGTGTGTTTTAAGCACTCGCTATGTGCCAAGGACTGTGTTTGGCGCTAGGGTAGGATAGTAATAATAATAACGTTGGTATCTGTTAAGCGCTTACTGTGTGCCGAGCCCTGTTCTAAGCGCTGGGGTAGAAACGGGGTCATCAGGTTGTCCCACGTGAGGCTCACAGTTAATCCCCATTTTCCAGATGAGGGAACTGAGGCCCAGAGAAGTGAAGCGACTCGCCCACGGTCACACAGCTGACGAGTGGCCGAGCGGGGATTCGAACTCATGACCTCTGACTCCCAAGCCCGTGCTCTTTCCGCCGAGCCTCGCTGCTTCCAGTACAATCACATCGGACCCATCCCCTGCCCCCAGAAGGTGCTCCGTGTCCAAGGGGGAGGGAGAACAGGTTTCGAATCCCTCATTTTCCGGATGAGGGGACGGGAGGCACTGAGAAGTGAAGGGACCTGCAGAGCGGAATCCGAACCCAGGTCTCCTGACTTCCAGTCCTATGTCCTTGCCGCTAAGCCACGCCGTTGCCCCGCTATGACACTGTATTGGACGTCAGGGTCTAGAGCTAGAGGATGTCCGTGGGTGTGGACCGGCCTCTAAGAAACATCCCTTTTGGCCCATGTCATTTGTGGGCCGGATGAAGACTTTAACGTATGGGTGGATATGGTGCCCACATATGCCCACGAGCAGCATGGTCTGGTGGTCAGAGTCAGAAGGACCTGGGTTCTAATCCCGGCTCTGCCACGCGCCTGCTGTGTGACCTTGGGCAAGTCACTTCACTTCTCTGTACCTCGGTTCCTTCATCGGCAAAATGGCGATTAAGATTATGAGCCCCATCTGAGACGGCGACTGTTTACAAACCGATTACCTGGTACCTACCCCAGTGCTTGAAACAGTGCTTGGCACATAGGAAGCGCTTAACAAAGACCATAATTCCCTTCTAGACTGAACCTGTTGCGGGCAGGGATCGTCTCTATTTTTTGCTGAATTGTACTTCCCAAGAGCTTAGTACAGTGCTCTGCCCACAGTAAGTGCTCAATAAACATGATTGAATGAATGATGTGATGTTTGGCCCATTAATAACAATAACAATAATAATGTTGGTACCTGTTAAGCGCTTACTACGTGCCAAGCACTGCTCTAAGCACTGGGGGAGATACAGGGTAATCAGGTGCCACGCGGGGCTCACGGTCTTCATCCCCATTTTCCACATGAGGTAACTGAGGCACAGAGAAGTTAAGTGACTTGCCCAAAGTCACACAGCTGACAAGCGGCGGAGCCGGGATCAGGACCCATGACCTCTGACTCCTAAACCCGTGCTCTTTCCACCGAGCCATTATTACATCCATTATATTTGATTTTATTCTACTTTAAGATATAGTAAAATTTATTTACTATACATTATACTGAATTATATTTTATCATCTATTTTATTATCAGTGATAACGATGAAGCATCCAGTCGCACCTGGGGTAGATACAAGGTAATCAAATTAAAGCTCCCAGTCTTCATTCCTATTTTTCAGATGAGGTAACTGAGGCACAGAGTAGTTAAAGGGACTTGCCTAAGGTCAGACAGCAGTCAAGTGGCGGAGCCGGGATTAGAACCCACGTCCTCTGACTCCCAAGCCCGGTCTCTTTCCGCTAAACCACGCTGCTTCTAAACACTCTAAACACTCGGGTCAGGGCAAGATAATCAGATCGTACGCAACACCTCAAGAGGCTCTCCATCTACGAGTCTGGGAGAGCAGGGCTTTTATGCCCGCTCTACAGATGAGGAAACTGAGGCCCAGAGAGAAGTGACTTACCCAGGGTCGTACGGATGGGTGGCAGAACTGAGATTGGAGCCCAGGTGTCGTGCTCCGCGCACAGTAAGCGCTCAGTAAATACTATTGAATGAATACTCCCAGTTCCGTGCCCTTTCAGATCAGAGAATGCTAGCGTCGGGTCTAAAACCGTTACTTACCGAAAACTTCCAATCATGTGAGATGAAACTCACAGGTAAAGAGGGATTTTACTGAACATCGATTGCTCCTGGATCATTGTCATTAATCCACTAAGATTTTGCTCAAACGAGTTCGTGAGAAATGTTCTTGACAACCGGGAGTTGGGTTTTTTTTCCCTTAGCTTTGGTTATTCATAGTCAGAAGAATTAAAAATTCCGTGTTAGACATCTTTCAAAGACATCTCTCACTTCCATTCCGTGACTTCTGGTGGCAACGGAAAATCTGTCGATCCCTTCGACATTCTGGGAAGAGAAAGTAAGGGGGTAGGGAGGAGAGACGGAGGCCAAAACGTGAAATTAAGACAGGCAGCTAAGAGCTGAAGTTGGAAGATTTATTCTACACGGGGAGACTTTTTCAAGAAACCGGATTTCCATTTTGTTTGGCTGTGAGCCCCATGTGGGATCTACTCCGTTGCTTAGTACAGTGCTGGGCACATAATAAGAAGAATGCCGGTACCGGTCAAGTGCCTACTATGCGCCAAGCACCGTTCTTGGTAAGCGCTTGACAAGTACCACCGTTCCGGATGCCGATCCGCACACCATCTCCTTGCTTCCCTGCTACGTTTTTCAGGGAGAGACCGACACGGGGCTGCTTTGCGTGATCTCATCCACCCCGGAGAAGCGGAGGTCTCTTCAGTTTCTGCAGCTAATAACAATAATAATTCCGAAGGGAGGAAATGTTGACTAATGATTAACCGCCCGGTCTTGGATTCCACTTCTGGTTCCTGACACTCATCCGTTCTGTGACCTCGAACCAGACGCTTCGTCCGCCTCGGCCCTCGTTTCTAAGTCTCCCGGGGAGGCGTACTAAAATTTTCCCTTGCCCCGCGGGGCAGTTTTGTGGGGATTTTTATAGCTTACCCGGTGAGAATCCACGGGATATCATTTTAAAACATTTGAGGCATCTTCAGAAGAGAGGAAGAACTATTATTTATGACAAATGTACCCAGTCGATCAAACGGTAGTATTTATTGAGCACTTTCTCTTTGCAGAGCACTGTAGTAGGTGCTTGGAAAGTACAGTTCAGTAACAAAGAGAGACGATCCCTGCCCACAACGGCCTCACGGTCTAGAAGGGCGCGATCTTCTATCCAGCCTAGTGCTTAGCACGATTCGCGTAGTAAATTCTAACATGAGTCAAGATGAATCCATCGGCACATTTACTGAGTGCTTACTGTGTGCCCAGCACTGTGCTAAACACCCGGAAGAGTATGTAACAGAGATGATGGCACGGATGGTTTTTAGAAAGAGAAAGACGCAATCTCCGTTCTATATTGAAGGACTTCTACAACCCCTTCTGCCTTCATCTTTATTTTTCACTTCAAAGAAGGCTCAGCGTCACCAGGTCACGATTTGGAGACTGACGGAATGGGTTATTAGAGAAGCAGCGCGGCTCAGTGGAAAGAGCGCGGGCTCGGGAGTCAGAGGTCACGGGTTCTGATCCCCGCTCTGCCGCTAGTCGGCTGTGTGACCCTGGGCAAGTCACTTGACTTTTCTGGGCCTCAGTTACCTCACCCGTCGAATAGGGATTAAAACTGTGAGCCCCACGTGGGACAACCTGTTCGCCCCGTCTCCCCCAGCGCTTAGAACGGTGCTTTGCACATAGTAAGCGCTTAACAAATACCACAGTTCATTTTATTTTTTTATTACGAGACAGCAAGAATAAGCAGGCTAACACTCAGGGGTGTTGCTGATGTACTTGTCTGCCCGTCTCCCCCGATCAGACCGTAAGCCCGTCAAAGGGCAGGGACCGTCTCTATCTGTTACCGATTTGTCCATTCCAAGCGCTTAGTGCAGTGCTCTGCCCATGGTAAGTGCTCAATGAATACTATTGAATGAATGAATGGTGTCCCTTTCCCATCTAGGGCTCACAGCCTTAATCCCCATTTTGTAGAGGGGGTAACTGAGGCACAGAGAAGCTAAGTGACTTGTGCGAGGTCACACAGCAAAGTGGCAGACCGGGGATTAGAACCCAGGTCCTTCTGACCCGTAGGCCTGTGTTCTATTCCAGATTAAGTCCCCTTTTCCTCCTTTCCCTCTCCCTCTGGCATCATCTATGCGCTCGGATCTGTGACCTTTGGGTGTCTGAAGATATGACAGGGAATGTGTCTGCTACTGCTATATTGTGCTCTCCCAGATACTTAGTAAAGTACTCTCCGCAGATAATAAGCGCTCAATAAATACTAGCACAGTCCGTGCCGGTCCCTTAGGGAAAATCACCCTGAATGCTCACTCTCCACTCTCCTCCGTTAAAGTGGAAGCTCCCTGTGGGCGGCGAAAACGTCACCGGCTTCCTTGGTACCTTCCAGGTTCTCATTACCGGGGATCAATAGTTACAATCACAGTCACTACTTCATAGGCTCAGCTTGTCTCAATGAAGGGGAAATATCAGGAATCGAACGTGGTGTAAGGGAGACAGAGAGTTTGGGTGCTTGTGTGTGCGTGTTTGTGCGCACATCCCTTCTGGCTTTATATCAGTCGAGATCAGCAAGGCCTAACGGTTAGCGCACGGGCCTGGAAACTCTCAAGAAAACTCTGGCTACGCTACCAGAACGACGGCAGGTGGAAGTGGACGTTCTGGGAGAGATGCGTTCACGGAGTCACCGTGGGTGCAAGACGACTCGACAGCAGAGACGCGACGAGAGCAGCGAAAGGGTCTTCCGATCTCCCCCTGGGTTCTGTCGGTCCCGTGGAGAAACCCACCACCGAAGCAGGGGGACACCGCATCACGTGACTCCAATCTCCGCTCCGTTCGGGACCGGGCCCAGCTCCAGGGTGGAAAATTTCACGGCTCCTCCGTCTCCCAGAAGGGGTCTCTTGGGACCCCAGCGAGAGGGGCGGGCTGACCGCAGAACTTCATCTTGGCGAGAATCGTTTTGGCCACCGAGCCTTCGACATCAATATGTCACCGTCAATTATTTCATTAAGATCTCCGTCTCCTCCGCAACCTGCTTGTCTTTGAGGACGAACTCGAGTTCCCCCCGTCCGCGATATTTCGGCTCAAAGGACACCCGCCGCCTTATAGAAGGGATACGGCAGGTCTCTCTGCCCTCCCCCCCTTCATAAATATATATTGCAGTCGCTCCCGATATTAAGAAAAAAAAAACAAACCATCCCCCGCTCCTCCGTGACGCCCCTCGGTTCGCCGTCGCTTTCACTCCCGGGCGACCTTGCTCCGACCGACAGACGGGAGGACGACCTTAAATGACAACGCGACAGATTTCATCCCGTTGTGGACCGCCTGTTCGATTATCCCCCCTCTCTCCATTTCTCCCGGCCAGCCCCGTCCAAGCTGTTACTGTGACAGAGGTCCCTGACCTTGGAATTAAAATATGCAAATTGGGCCGGGGGCTGGTCCACCCTCAGCGCGAGAGGACGGCGTTGGCCGTCGGGAGGGCGAGGGGTGGTTAAGGGTCCGTGCGGCACCGGGAGGAAGGCCTCTTTGCAGACGCCTTTCCCCTCGGGACCGGGGCCAATATCGCGCAGGAGGTCAGAGGAGAACTTGGGTTGCCAATGGGAACACGCTGGCAGGAAAAATGATTAGAATCCAGCTGGTCGATGGAAACCCTCTCTCCCGAGCAGTCGTATTGGAACCCGGGCGGCCAATGGGCACGCTCCCTCCCGGGATAACGTATGATAATAATAACTGTGGTATTTGTTAAGCGCTTACTATGTGATAGACACTGTACTGGAGAAGCGGCGTGGCTCGGCGGAAAGAGCACGGGCTTGGGAGTCAGAGGTCATGGATTCGAATCCCGGCCCTGCCACTTGTCAGCTGTGTGACTGTGGCAAGTCACTTCATTCATTCAATAGTATCTACTGAGCGCTTACTATGTGCAGAGCACTGTGCTAAGCGCTTGGAATGAACAAGTCGGCAACAGACTTCACTTCTCTGGGCCTCAGTTCCCTCATCTGTAAAATGGGGATTAAGACCGTGAGCCTCACGCGGGACGACCTGATTACCCTGTATCTACCCCAGCGCTTAGAACGGTGCTCTGCACATAGTAAGTGCTTAACGAATACCGACATTATTATTATTATTTATTATTACTGACTGTACCGTACTGACACTCCGCCGGGGTGGATACAAATCGGGATGGACACAGTTCCTGTCCCACATGGGGCTCACAGATTACAGATGAGGGAACTGAGACCCGGAGAAGTGAAGCGACTTGCCCAAGGTCACACAGCGGACAAGTGGCAGAGTCGGGATTAGAACCCATGACTTTCTGATGTCCAGACCTATGTTCTATCCACTAAGCCATGCTGCTTCTCATATCAGAACTCGGGCAGCCAAAGGGAACACCCTCTCGCAAGTAGAATTATTAGAACCCGGGCGGCTAATGGAGACGCATTCTCGCAGGCAGAACTATTAGACCCCGGTGGCCAGTGGGACTGCTCTCTCACAGGCAGACATATTTGAACTCGGGCGGCTAAGTGAGAAGGAGCACGGCGTAGTGGTTCAAGCATGGGCTTGGGAGTCAGAAGGTCATGGGTTCTAATCCCGGCTCCACCACTCGTCGGCTGGGTGACCGTCGGCAAGTCACTTCACTTCTCTGAGCCTGTTACCGCATCTGTAAAACGGGGGTTGAGACCGCGGGCCCCACAGGGGACAGGGACCGTGTCCAATCCGACCGGCTTGTATCCACCCCAGCGTTTAGTGTAGTGCCCAGCACATAGTAAGCGCTTAACAAATACCATAACAATAATAATAACATTTTCTCACAGGAGGCCACAGGCCACACATTTTCTCACAGGAAACGATCTCTCAGGCCACTATATTTTGTGATTTAACTTTCATAAAGTGCCTATTTCTTGACACTCTCTTTCTCTGAGACCTTCCTTTCACCCCAGTAAACCAACCGATGCCTTCAGGAATGTCGTGTGTCTGCAGAAGGGCTGGGCATCTAAATGTTTAATGGCCATTAATCATAATAAATAAATGCAAAGCATTCCATCTCCAGCTCTCTCCCTTTCTCTCTTTGCCTCTCTTGCACTTTCTCTTTTCTCCTCTATCTCTCTCAATGTCTCTCTGTCTCTCTATTTTTTTTTCACCTTGCCCCAGGAGAATCCCAAGAATAAAAAGGCCGCATGCAGTACTTTATTTCCAAATCTGACAGAGAACTAGTGGCGACCCTGATTTTCCAGGATCTAATGGACATTCCTTTCTAAAGTCATTCCCAAAGCCCTTGGGGCCTGCAGATCAGAACTATATTTAGCCCATTATGAAGGGCAGCCTGTGAAAAGAGCTTATTTTATCAGTCGGTTGCTTCCGGTGGCGGATGCGAGAAGACAGTCGGAGCTCTCTTTCAAAGGGTATCCGTGAATCTGTACGAAAGGGTCGGTGTCGGTTCGCGGCCGGATTCACACACAGTTTTTACTTACGGTATCCCGACCGTAGTCCGCTGAAAGGTGTTGATGACGGCAAAAGTTCTACTGGAGTCACGAGCTCCAGGCATCTCCTAAAAGTGGAGGTTTAAGGTTAATGTCTGAAGAAAACTTTTCAACAGCAGTGAGGCCTAGTGGCAAGAGCCCTGAGCAGGGATGTAGAGGAGCAGGATTCGAGTCCCAGTTTGGCTACTGACCTGCTGTATGACTTTGGGCAAACAACTCCACCTCGCTAGGCCTCATTCTCCTCACCTGTAAAATAGGGTATTTGCCATCCCTTCCTCTTAGATTGTGAGTCCTGTGAGGGACAGGGGCAGGAGCCCTGGACTGAGGGGAAAATGGCAGCTGAATCGCCTCAGGCCTTTCGGCCAGTGGTTTCCGCTGCCTCGGCCACTTGCCCCAGACCCCCGAAGGGCTCGTTGGTTCTGCTGGACACTGCTCAGCAGCCGGGTCACCAGGCCCCTCCGCCCCGGTCCTCCTGGGTCCCCACCTCAGCCTCGGTGAAAGCGACCAATCAATCACTGCTATTTATTGAGCACTTCCAGTGTACAGCGCACTGTACTAATCACTTCGGAGAGTACAATACAGCAGAGTTGGTAGACACGTTTCCTCCCTACAGTGAATTTAGGGAAGACAGACATTAATAGCAATAAAAAAACTGTGGATATGGACTTAAGTCCTGTGGGGCTGAGGGAGCAAGGCCGAGATTTTGCCACGAATCCTATCTCAGGCTTCCAACCCCATCGTCCCCCAGAGGGTCTGGTTCGGCTAAACTCCTCTCCCACCCGGGCCACGTGGAAAGAGAGAGAGAGACGGGCTCTGGCCTTCCCACTGCCGCACCCCTCTCTCCCCCGTCGCCCCCTGCTTCCATGACCTCATCTTTTCATTCTTTCATTCGATCACATTTATTGAGCTCTTAATGTGTGCGGAGCACTGTACTAAGCATTTGGGAGATTACGATAACAACGAGCGGACACATTCCCCGTCCACAACAGGTTTACAGTTTACATGCCAGCTGCGGACCTGACCCCCCTCAGGGCCTTCCGCCCCCCGCCGCTGACTCACATCTGGGCAGAGATGTGAGTGGGCGGTGGTCCAACTCTCCCGGACTTTTCTCTTGTTCCTATGGCCCACACGGCCCGGATCGAGGACCAGTGGCCCCCCAGTATTCTGTAGCCCAGCCCAAAATGGAGACCCGAGCTACCGAGACCACTTGGAGGACTTTCTTTTCCGTCTCCCCTTCTAGACTTTAAGCTCCTGGTGGGCACCCACGATCTCTTGTGTCCTTCCCTTGGGGCAGGGGCGCAGCACATGGCAATGTGGGCCGCGTTAGCTAGCTGTGGACAGCCCTGGGATGAGAACCCAGATCAACTGATTCCCAGAGTCGTGCTCTTTCCCCTGGACCAGAGAGCGCTAATAGGACAGGGGGTGTCGGGGGAATGTAGAAAAAGAACATGACTACCCATTCTGTGGAACTGTGCTCTCCCAAGCACTTACTGTCAGTGCTCTGCACACAGTGAGTGCTCATTAAGCACCACTGATTAGTTGATTGATTGAGAAGTGGTCATCAATCTCTCAGAGGTGTGGGAGTGGGGGGATTTTAGGGGCCTAATCCCAGCTCTGCAATCAGTCTGCTGTGTGACCTCAAGTGAGACACAGCTCTCTGAGCCTCCGTCTTCCTCATCTGTACAATGGAAAAAGAGATATCCGTCTTTCCCTATATTCCAGGAACAGTAATTTGAAATAATCAATAGGAAAACACCTCAGATCAATGAGAAAACACTGAACGAACTCATTTAAAGTGTTCAACCAACTACATTCAAGAAACAAAATCAGGATGAATTCTTATTTTAAATGTATACATGTGTAGTTGATTCATTAATTCATTCATTCAATCGTATTTATTGAGCACTGCGTGCAGAGCACTGGACTAAGCGCTTGGGAAGTACGATTCGGCAACAGATAGAGACAATCCCTACCCAACAACGGGCTCACAGTCTAGAAGGGGGGAGACAGACAACAAAACTAAACAAGTAGATAGACATCAATAGCATCAAAATAAATGAAATTATAGATATATACACATCATTAATAAAATAAATAGAATAATAAATATGTACATATATACCCAAGTGCTGTGGGGCAGGGAGGGGGTTAGAGCAGAGAAAGAGAGAAGGGGCGATGAGGCGGGGAGGATTAATCAACCCAGGGAATTTTTAAAGGTATTTGTTAAGCACTTACTATGTGCCAGGCACCGTACTAAGCACGGGATTAGACCCAAGATAATCAGGTTGGACTCAGCTCCTGTCCCGCATAGAGCTCACGGCCTGAAATCCCACTCAACGAATGAGGTAACTGAAGCACGGAGAAGTTAAATGACTGGCCCAAGGTCACACAACAAAATGGTAGGGCTGAGATCAGAACCACGTCTTCCGACTTCCGGGTCCGGGATCTAGGTCAAGCTGCTTCTTGAGTAGTGACTGCCCATTCTGTGCTGAGTACGATGATGTTCAGACTTCCTGTCCCAAATTTCCTTACGCCAATGAGCAGATCGAGCTAAATCCGGAATAGGTTGTTTTGCGAGCCTTCCCCAGGTCTCCCATCAGGATCCCGCCAACTGGCATTTTGGAAACCTGTGTTCTAGCAGAAGCCACAGTACTTCAGTATTGACAGTAACTCTCTTTCAATCCTATGATGACCCATTCCTCTCCATGCCCCCTAATAAAGCTGGCGGCTCAGCCGACGTTTGTAGGGAATGCTGAAATAATGACAAATGATTTCCCTCTCGAAGAACGAGTTCACACCATCTCCGCTCGCATTACAACAGCTCTGGGCTTGGAACTCCTTAGGAAAATGAGACTACAAGATCTCATTATTAACATGGCTATTATTGCTATTATTTAGCAAAGGGGCAAAAGCGTTTTATTTTTGCGTGAGATACGAGCCCCGAGATCTAATCCTACAGAACGTCTAACATCCTAACACCATTCTAGTTCATCAGTGCAGTCTAATGGTAGTTAATTGTATTCCCTGGGATAACTAATCCTTCACTAACATTTGCGCGATTGATTAAAATCCACTCCTTTCTCAAATCAAGGTCTTTAAGTAATTGATGCTCTAATAGATCTGTAATTATCGGAGGCAGCGCGTTCTCGACAGAGAGATCGAGTGCAGGAATAGCGGAAGTCCACGAGCCACCCCCATTTTGCGGAGGGGATTTTGACAATCGCCAAAATCAGGGGGCTGCCTGTGCCTCTCATCTGCCACGAATGAACCGCCGAGAGAAATCAGTCGTGGTGGGACTGCCTCATATTCATCCCCCATTTTCTTGGCCTCACACACTTTCAATCTCTAGGGCCCCCCTAAGATAGTTTTCCTAAACAATCAGTTCGCCGTGAACTCATATTCTGAAACGTGACAGGCAGACTGTGACTCCAACTTTGAATAAAAATGATAATGCTGGTATCTGTTAAGCGCTTATTAGGTGCCGGGCACTGTATTAAGTACTGGGGTAGATACCAGGTAATCGGGTTGGACCCAGTCACTGTTCCACAAGGGGCTCACAGTCTTAATCCCCATTCTACAGATGAGGTAACTGAGGTACAGAAAAGTGTAGTGACTTCCCCGAGGTCTCACAGCAGACAAGTGGCGGAGCCGGGATTAGAACCCAGGTCCTTCTGACTCCCAGGCCCGGGCTCTCTCCGTGAGGCCACGATGGTGTCGTGGGAAGGAATCGTTCGAAATGTTCCAGACTAAACATTTGAGAGCTGGCAAGATAAATATTCCCGAGCGCTAACCCATTAGCTTTCCTCGCCGTTGGGCCCTACTCTGTTCTTACTGCAGGGGGTTCAAGGGTCATTCAGGTTTAAGATGCTTGGACAGACTGGATGGAAGCAGGCAGTGAGTGGAGGTGACTCACGTGGGATTTTGTAGTGTTTTTAGCCTGAGATCTCCACAGAGTTTGCATCTATAGTTGCAGACTCTGGGAATGCCCGGGTAGCTCAGTCGAGCCATCAGAATTTTAATCTGAGGGTCTGGGTTCAAGTCTCTGTTCGGGTGGATGGCTGTTTTGTTGAGAAGGAGCGAGTCCTAGTGGATAGAGCATGGGCCTAGAAGTCAGAAGGACCTGGGTTCCAATTACTTTGCCTCAGTTAACTCACTTGTAAAATGGGGATCAAGACTGGGAGCCCCACGTGGGACACGGACCACGTCCAATCTGATTACCTTGTATCTACCCCAGTGCTTAGTACAGTGCCCGGCACATAGTAAGCAATTAACAAATGCCAATTGAAAAAAAAATGCTGGTTAAAACGCCACAAGCATCAGTAATCTTAATTTACTGGCCAGCACAAGACTAGCTTGAGTAATGAGAACTGGAAAAGTTAGTCAGCCTAAACAGGATAATTAGACTAACTAACGCCTGTCAGGGAAACAGAGGCAAACTTTCAATTATCCACCCGAGGGGCGGGCTCAATAATCTGTTTTTGATCAAGACAAGACTTAAATCTCAGGTTTTCTTGCTTTTTGGACTATTATATTATGAACTCTCGTTTAAAGCTGTCCTTATTTGAAGAAGTCACTGCGGACGAGGGAGCGCGTGTCCGTGTGTGTGTCTGAAAAGGTCATTGTGGAGTTTGCAATCCCAGCCACATTGGGCACACAAAAATGTTGTCCCTTGTGTTGCATTCAATGTTTGTAGTACCTGACTTTGTTTTCTCTTTTGCCTCCTGACTTCTCATTTCTTAAGAAGCAGCTTGGCCTGGTGGGAAGAGTACAGGTCTGGGAGGCAGAGGACCTTGATTCTAATCCCAGCTCTGCCACATGCTTGCTGTATGACCTTGGGCAAGTCATCTCATGTCTCTGTACCTCAATTCTCTTATTCTCCCTTCTAATTAGACTGTGAGGCCCGTGTGGGTCAGGGACTGGGCCTATCCTAACTCACTTGTATCTACCCAGCGCTAAGAACTGTGTTAGACACATGGTTAGCGCTCAAGAAATATCATAAAAAAGAAGCTTTTGCTCAAAAAGAGCCACTCCTTTCTTGATACCAGTACACCATGCTGGTTTATCCTCATCAGTTTGCCTCCCACTTTTCAGCTGGGAGGCAGCACTGTCGGGGATTTTGCTTTATTATGTCCTTAGAGACTCTCAAACAACATTTTCCAGTCACAGTTTCAAACACGCCTAATGCGAATTTCCTCATCCACCACCCCAGAGAAGAAGGACTGGGGTTTGGTCAAACACCACCCTCAGACTCAAAGTCCTGCCAATTTAGAAGACGACTCTGTTTAACCCAGGGACGGGGGGACGGGGGGGGGTGTCTTCCGTCGGGAGTGATGGCCAGAATTCCCTCTAGAACCGTCGGTTTGCTTGACGCCACCGACGATCTCGCTCGTCTTCCCCTCGGGACACCGAGTGTCACTGGCGAACAGGTGGGCGGGGGCGCAGCACACGGCAAAGTGGGCCACGTTAGGCAGCCGTGGGCCGAACCGGACGGAGAATCCAGCCGTGCTCTTTCTCCTGGACCAGGAGCATCTTGTGAATGTAGAATCAGAACCCTTAATATCCCGATCATTTCAAGACACATTTACCTTTCTGCAGGATGTTTGGGTGGATTCGCCAGAAGGTGATTACGCTTTCCGTATCTAGAAGCACCCGTCATTTTTCCTAGAGATAAGATCCTCTTATTAATGTCTCCTCTAGTCACTTCTGTAGTGCGCTTCTCTGACAGAAGGAGAGGTTGGTGCAGAAAATCGAACCCAATACAAACACAAGTTATTCATCATCTTGGTTATTATTCCTAACAGTAATAATGGTAATAGCAACAACAATCAACTTTGCTCATTTAAAATCCAATCTGTTTTAATTGCAGACATGTATTCGCCTGCAGTTTCACATAAAAATGTTCACTAATCATAAAATACGTAGAAACTGGAGAAGAAATTCGATCATTTGTTCATTAATGGAAATGTGTTCATTCTTTTTTCTGTTTCCCTCGCTCTTCCTCTTTCCTCAATCAATCTATCAATCATATTTATTAAGTGTTTTCTGTGTGCAGAGCCCTGAGCTAAGCCTTTCTCCCTTTCACCTCTCTCTCTCCCTCTCTCGGAGCTCCGTCCCTTTCTCCTCTTTCCCGCCTCTCTGGTGCTGTTTTCCCTTCTGCCTCCTTTTCCCTTTCTGTTGAAGTCAGGAACCAAATGAGCTCTGATGACATTTTGGGCCGCTTCCCTACCTCAGCCTGGCCATAAATGCAAGCTGAGCTTTCAAGATCGCTACCCGTAATGCGTTTCTATTGCGACAACACGGTCTAGTAGATAGACTACAGGCCTGGGCTTCAGAGGAGTTGGGTTCTAATCCTGACTCTGCCTTTTGCCTGTTGTGTAACCCGAGGCGAGTCACTTCATTTTTCCGGGCCTCACTTTGCTCATCTGAAAAGCAGTGGTTCAAAACCTGTTCTCCTTAGTATTCGGAATGTGAATCCCAGATGGCGTCTGACCCGGATATCTTGTAAATACCCTACGGCTTAGTAGAGTGCTTAGCATATAGTAAGTGCGTAACAAATACCGCAGTCCTCCTCCTCATCACTCTGCCAGTAGCTTCCTGGGTGACTTTAGAAAAGCTATCTTACCGCTCACCTGTGGGCTTAGGTTTCCACAATTGTAAACGGGGGATAAGATTGAGAAGTAGCACGGTGCAGTGGATAAAGCACAGGCCTGGAAGTCAGAAGGACCTGGTTCCTAATCCTGCCTCCACCACTTGTCTGCGGTGTGACCTTGGGCAAGTCGCTTCACTTCTCTATGCCTCAGTTCCCTCGGGTGTAAAATGAGGATTGAGACCGTGAGCCCCATGTGGGACAGGGATTGTATCCAACCCTATTTACTTGTATCTACCGCAGCACTTAGTACTGAGTTAGACACATAGTACGCGCTAAACAAATAGCAAAATTATTATTATGTCTGTCGCTCCCTACCTCACCAGAGATAGTTTATGGAGAGGGTCTTAGGAACATAAAAGGCGCTATATAAATTCAAGATATCACGGCTAGTCACAAGGAATCGGAGCATTTAAGATTTATACCCATGATAATCATTCGTTGCTCTCAGAACCCCGATGTGGACTTTGAGTCAGGTGGGGAGTGTGGACTGGAACCACAAGATACCCCTCCCCGCTGTGTACTCCCGTACATTCTTTTGGGGAGGGGGTCGCTCAGAGATTGTCCCATCTCTTCTAGACTGTAAGCTCTGTGTGATCAGGGAAGGTGAATTCCAACTCTGTGGTACTCTCCCAAGCACTTAGTACAGAGCTCTGCATATAGGAAGCGCTCAATAAATGCCACTGATGATGATCAGACTGTAAGCCCGTCAATGGGCGGGGACCGTCTCTATCTGTTGCCGACTTGTACATCCCAAGCGCTTAGTACAGTGCTCTGTACATAGTAAGCGCTCAATAAATACTATTTAATGAATGAATGAATGAATGATGATGATGATGATCCCCTGGGAAGCTAAACCCTCTTCCCACAACGCTTTGCCCTTCCCAATTCCCCATCACTCAAGAACTGTGGAGAATGAGTTCTCAATTTCATGCAAATGGTTAAGACCCCTGCTTTTCTCACCTCTGAGACTGTGAGAGCCCCTTGTGGGGTAGGGTCTGAGCCTGATCTGATTACCCAGTATCCGCCCTACTGCACTGCACAACGCTTGGCACAGAGTAAGAGCTAAATGAACACCATAATTATCTTTAAGAGCCCGAGGATTCTTTAGCCCGCACAGACCGCCAACACAGTCACGGGTTCCCGAGCAGCCCTCCTTCCCTTGAAGACGGGTAGCATTTTTAAGGAGCCGTGGTTGGGGGGGGAGAGAAGATTTTTGGAGGGGCTGAAAAAGAGAAGAGCTTTTGAGACAGAGGTATTGGATGATTTTGAGGACAGGGTGCCTGAAGCAGCCGCCCCTTTAATCAAATCAGCAGCAGCAACAGCATCTATGGGACCTCTATTACACTCTACTGAGCGTCTATTGTAACTAGAGTTCTACTTGGCCTCTTTTGAGTTTCTCCATAATCCCCAGATTTTGACCCTCCCTTTCTTTTTTTTAATGGTATCTGTCAAGCACTTACCATGTTCCCGGCACTGCATGAAGGGCTGAGGAAGATACAAAATAATCAGGTGGGACACAGTTCCTGGCCCTCATGGAGCTCGCAGTCTTAATCCCCATTTTACAGATGAGGTAAATGAGGCTCAGAGAAGTGAAGCGACTTGCCCAAGGTCACACAGGAGACAAGTGGAGGAGCAGGATTAGAACCCAGGTCCTCTGACTTCCAGGCCCCGGCCCCTTTCCACTAGCCCACGTTGCTTCGGACCCCTTACCGTTCAGCCTCAAAATCCTCAGAACCTCATGCAAGGGCACTTGGGCAAAAATGAAATGCAGAAAGGACACCAGTGTGAGATGGAAAAGCAAGGATCCTCATTGCTGATTTAAATTGAAGTTTGCACTTTGATTAAACCGCGGTTTCTATCACCTCCTAGAGGAACCGACAGTGGCCCAGCCTATCCCATCGTGATATCAGCTGAGGAATGATTTCCGATTTAAATTTAACAGTGCGGTATATTCCCGTGGCTTGTGCGTTATTATTTTTGTACAATTATCTATATTTATAATTATTTCTCTCTAGTCGAGGAATAATAAGGGAAAGTATGTCATCAGGAGCACGGCTTGTTTATAGAACAATTTAAAATAGGGCTACCGCAGAAAAAAAATCTCTGTGAAAATCCAGGAAACAGATCCTTATGCAGCCCGCTGATCCCAGGAGAGATGCCATATTCATACCGAATAAAATAACTATCCCACAAAACGCAACCTTTTCCAAGCAATATAACTCCGAGAGCCACAAATATCACGGAATGAAATGAATATCGGCACAAACCGCTCCGGTGGCTTGTCTTGAAATGAAATTTAACAAGAAGAAAACCAACCCCGCCGATATACGATACGCCACTGATAGCAAGCCCTCTATTAGTTCCCATTAACACGCCGAAGCTCATCTCGAACTCCGAGACTGAGGCTTTTAAATTCAACGAGGGGTTCTGCCGCTTGAATCTGTTCACTCTGGAAGTTGATGCTTCCCTTGCCTGGTGGGGAAAACTTCTTGTTGGTTTGTTTGGAAAAATGGAACCTCGATTTCACGGTCTAACCGGCTCCCAGGGAAATAGAGAGCTAATGGGGAAACCATTCTGGAACCGGCAAGAGTGGGAAGAGTGGTAGGAATTGGAATAGTGTCGGCGGGATTATTAGACTGTAAATTCGTTTTGAGCTGGGTATGTGTCTACCGTTCTGTGGTACCATACTCTCCCAAGGGTCAGTACAGTGCTGTGTTTGAAGTAAGCTTGTATCTATTAAGCGTCATTCGTTCATTGAATAGTATTTACTGAGCGCTTACTATGTGCAGAGCACTGTATTAAGCACTTGGAATGGACAATTGGGCAACAGATAGAGACAATCCCCGCCCATCGACGGGCTTGCAATCTAATCGGGGGAGACAGACGGACAAAAACAAGACAACTTTATCACAATAAATGGAATCAAGGGGATGGCCACTACATTATCATGCATTACGTGCAGACCACTGTACTAAGCTCTTGGGAGAGCACACTCTGATAATACAACAGACACATTCCCTGCCCACAGCAAACTTACAGTCTAGCGGGAGAGACAACCTCTCCGGGAGAAGGCAGAGTAGCCGGACCAAGAACGACGGTAATTCGGAACTGAGGTATTCGGGAAGCACTGACTACGTGCCAAGCCCTGGGATAGACACAGAGCAGATCAGACCAGACCCAGGCCCCGTCCCACACGGGGCTCCGTCTAAGAGGGTGGGAGAACAGGCACTGAATCCCCGTTTTGCAGAGGATGAATCTGAGGCACGGAGAAGTCGAGCGACTTGGCCGAAGTCGTAGAGCAGGCAAGTGGCGGAGCTGGGATTCGAACCCAGGTCATTCTGGGTGCTCTGCTCTTTCCACAAGACTGTTGAGATTCAACATGAGACAGGAAGGCAGGCAGAGCGGGATCCATTCAGAGCAGAGGAAAGAGTGGCTGAAAGACAGGCAGTCTGGTATAAAGGGGGCCCGATGGCCAACCTACCCTTGAGTCATGGAGACTGCCAGCCTCCTCTTCCTGAGCCCAAAGGATGGGGTGAGACCAGGATGAGGCCGGCTGTTTAAAAGTAGGACCCCACCTTCCCTTGATAGACACCGCCTCATCTGGAACTCATTTCCACAGCCAGAACAGGTTAAGCTGACCACTGGGGAAAGCTGTATAAATCTCGCAGAGGGTAAATAAAAGCGGTAATGAGGAGGCGGGAGGGAAGAAAAAGCGTTTTATGGGCCACCTCTTCAACAAGGGTCCTTCTTTTCCCCAAGATGCAGAAAGGGCTTTTAAAAAGCCTCTCACACCTACGGGATTCTTGAATTCTTACTCCTTTCACACTTGTGAGGGAAAGGTAACACCTCTTTAATGACCCGCGGTAAATAACCGAGACCTCTGAGGCAGGTAAATAGTGGCACATTTTCCTCCGAGCACCTTTAACGAGCTAAAACAACAAGGACGTACTTTCCTCTGTCCCATTCCTCCGCCCGGCAGGATATGAGAGCACAGAGCCCCGCAGGTAGGGCCTTTATGATCCCCTCACAGAACTCAAAAATTTTTCAAAAATTCCCTAAGAGGGTGGCTTTCACTTCCTGCCTCTTGTAAACACTAATCCTCAGCTCTAGGCGCCTCTCGTGAATAAGTTGCTCATGTGAATTAAAAGTTGCCTGATCTGAGAGACCCTATTGGAATAAAAGGGAATTGATCAGCGGATGGATTCTGATTCAGTCGGATCGGTAAGTAGGTTCTGAGTGCTTGCAACTCTATGCTCGACGGGAGGAGACTTTTTCTATTTCTGAAATGGGACCTAATTGAACTTAAATATAACTCCGTGACTGCTCTCCCTGCTTCTTTCAATCGGTTTTTGCGTGTGTGATTTAGTTGGAGGTTGGAGGTGCCACGTGGGAATATATAAGGGACACGGTGCAGAGAGCTGAGTGGCTTCCAGGAATGATGATGAGTAAATAGGGTATTTATTAAGCACTACTATGTGCCAGGCACTGTTCTAAGCGCTGGGGTGGATACAAGCAAAACGGGTCAGACACAGTCCCACGGGGGGGCTCACAGTCTCAATCCCCATTTTACAGATGAGGGAACTGAGACCCAGAGAAGGGAAGTGACTTGCCCAGGGTCACCCCGCAGACAAGTGGTGCAGTCCGGTTTAGAACCCATGACCTTCTGACTCCCAGGCCGGTGCTCTATCCGCGACGCCGTTCTGCAGTGAGCAGCTATATACCAAGTGCCCTCTGTTGACGGAGAATTGATCCTACGGCAGCTCTGGGTATATCGTAGTCTCCCAGTCAATCCATCAGTTGTACGTCTTGGGTGCTTACCTTGCGCAGACCACCGTACTAAGCGTTTGGTCACAGTTAGTATACCCGATCACTGCACACAAGGATCTTTCATGTCCACTGCAGAATTTTAAAAGTATGTCCCCATTTTCTCTCTCCTAAGTGAGCTCTCTGTCAACCGCACAAGCTCTCGGCAGAAATATTTTCCGGCTTCAAATATCACCCCAGGTCAGAGATCGCCTTCTCCACCGCAGCCAGGCTGTGAAAAATCTTTCAAGAACCTTTGGAAACTCTTTTTTTTTTCTTTTTAATGGTATCTATTAAGTGCTTTCTATGTACCAGGCACTCTATTAAACACAGGGGTAGATTCAAGATATTCACATTGGCCACAGTCAATGTCCCACATGGGACTCATACTCTTAATTGCCATTTTACAGAGGAACCCAGAAGTAAAGTGACTTGACCAAGGTAACGCAGCAGACAAGTGGAAAACTCAGGATTAGAACCCAGGTCCTCCGACTCCCGGACTTTTTGTCTTTCCACTCGGGGATAAAGACTGGCACTGTGTCTAACTTGATCATTTTGTTCTGCCCCGGTGTTTAAGTACAGTGCCGAGAACATCATAAACTCTCAACAGGTATCATTAAAAATCCCCACTCTCGAGGCATTTTCATTTGAATTAATTCATAGTCTCCTCAGAAGTTTCACTAGCTTAGGTTTTGCCCCAGATTGGTGCTCTAGCTAAAAGATTTTCCTAGCAAGAGAACAAAAATCCTTTATTTTTCTGACCTCCCAGTCAATCAACTATCGGGCCCCGGGTCACACGGTCTTTTGGTAGATTTCTGAATCTACCGTCCGTAGATTCGTCCGTAAATGATGGACAGCTCGAGTTGGGTTGTGAAAACGTCTTCAGAGTTTCTTGGTTTTAGGTGGCCGTTGCCCACCTTTCCCAATTCGACATCTCTTCTTCAGGATCTACTGAGCAAGCACTCTCAAAGACGGAAAACAAATCCGAGAGAACGAGCATCAAGCGTGAGCTGGAGAAACAGGCCGTGGAGGGAGTAGGATGGGGACTATGATTGATAAATACTGAATGCGAGAAGACTGGAGGAAGAAGACAGGCTTGTTGACAGGCGGAGGAGAGGAGCTGAGCGTATCTTTTTAATGAGGTGTTAAGTAGATTGCCAGGAAAGGCGGGTAGTGACCGTAGTGAAGAGTCCACTGGAGGTGTGGAAAAAAAAGGGAATTATATGCCATTTGATAATGCAGTGAAGAGGAGAGGAGGAAGAGAAGGCTTCTGGTTAAGTGGTAGCTGGCAAGCCCCGGAAGGCTCCGGGTGTAATTAGAATTGTGTGTGAAAGGATGGAAGATACAACCCTGTTTGCATTCTAGGATATAAGGAGGCAACATAGATATTAGTTTTCTTTCTGGTGGAAAGATTCTCATGTTATGGATCATGAAGGATCTCCGTTGCGGGTTATCCCTTTAGAAAGGAGAAAAAGGAGGAAATTCAAGGCCATTAATCAGTAGTGTTCACTGTGTGTTCACTCTTCTCAGAACACTATACCGAGCGCTTGGGAGCCAACGCTAGATTTAGTAGACACGATCCCTGCCCTCTAGGAGCCTTCGGCCTAGCGGGGAAGAAAGCGGTGTGGCCTAGTGGATAGAGCACGGGCCTGGGAGTCAGAAGGACCTGGGTTCTAGTCCTGGCTCCGTCACTTGCCTGCCGCGTGACTTTGGACAAGTTACTTCACTTCTCTGGGCCTCACCTGTAAAGTGGGGATTGACACTGTGAGCCCCATGTGGGACATGGACTGTGTCCAACCTCATTACTCCGTATCTACTCCAGGGTTCAGAACTCTGCCTGGCACATAGAAAGCGCTTAACAAATACCATGAAAGAGAAAGTAATGGGAAGCAACAGAATTTAAAGATATATATCTAGGCGTTACGGAGGGCAGGGAGTGTGGGGAACAGAGGTGCGGAGACAGGAGGAAATAGTATCAGGAGAGTGTTGGATTCTAATCCCAGCTCTGCCACTGGCATGCTGTGTGATTTTCAGCCAGTCGCTCAACCTCTCTGGGGGCCTCTCCGCAAAATGGGGAGAATAATGCCGGCCTCTGATGAGGACAAAAGCTGATAATTAAGAGATGAGTACTTAGGAAAATCAAAGCAGAACAAATAAAAAAGAAAAAAAAAACCCTCCACTACTCAGAGATCTTTGGGTTATAAACAGTTGGATAAAACCTGTCGGATACACTGGATAGTGGCATAGAGTGAGTTTTCGTTTTTTCAAAGAGACCTTCATTAGTTAACATATCAAAAATGTCCTTCGGAGACATAAAAAATGAAACACCTCTTAGTTTCTCTCTCAGGAAAGCTAATGATGGGATTTGAAAGTTACTGGCAACAATTATGAAAGAAGGGTAATAAAACAATATAATGGCACAACAGAGAATAGATATCTAATTGATGTTTCCTGGTTTAATTAGTTTTAAATTCAATTAGCTTAGTGTTAAACTGTGATTTAGAAGGCCCATTTGATGTGGTGTTTCTGTTTTTGTTTTATTGAATTTGAATACACCCTGTTCTCCTCTAACGCGAGGGTATGTTCTTACAAAACTTCCAGCTAAGGAAATTCCCACCAAACAGCTCTCCATCTTGAGTGCCACCCACCTGCACGTAACTGTTTTCTTCCAATTTTGCGGCTCACCGAGCCCAGACTCGTATTGGAACATTCTCTAATTCCTAAGAGCACCGTTCCTAAAATGGGGAGTGGAAACACATATTAGCAGAGAGTCCTGGAAAATCAAAGGTACGGAGAGAGGAAACCTTCAAGGCATGAATGACAGAGTTAGGGCTTTCTCGAACCTCCAACCCATGAAAACATGTCCAGCCCATCGAGGGCATCCAATGTCAACTGGGATTACCTCAGCATTGACGGATCCTTCCAGGCCCTCCCTTCCCCCACCCCTGCCATCTTCTGACATAATTAGGAGATGGGAGCGCTGCCCTCCATTTCCCGGAGAGAGAGTCGGTTTTACGGGAATACCCTCTGGGACAAGCGGGATTGATATCCATTCCCATATCTCCGTCCCCGCCGGTCATTACTGCCTTTCCTGCGGACCGAGGCCCCCCTGACAGTCATGTTCGGAAAAAGTTCCGTGCGTGCTGGGTAAGGCGGTCTTCGAGCCTTCACACGCCATGAATTAATTCATCACCTAAAAGCTAAGTATTGATTTTTTTAATGGTTTTACAAATCTGTTTAAACCTCTATGATGTAATTATGAGGACGTGTGTTTACTGTAAATTATCTAACAAGTACAATGGTGTGACTCTCAGCAGTAAGAAACATTTTTAGCTCGCAGGAGAGAATGAGGGGATCCGACTGGTTGCATCTTTTCCAGTCAGATGGATTTTTTTTTTCCCCAAATAGATCGCACCAGACTGATGCAGGGTTGTTTTAGTCTCAGCTGGCTCGGAATTGGTACAACAATTCTCCACAGAGATAAGAACACTTTCACACATCAGGACTTCTTCCCCATGCTTTGTAGAAGTTAATGGCATCGGGATAAATTCGGGAACTTTACACTCGCCCGTGACAAAACTCAGTTTTTCTGCACCGGGGGAGGCTTGCGGATTTTCTGTTATTTTCTTTTCTAATACTAATTCATTTCCTGACGATGATGATTTTTCATCAAGTTCTTACTCTGAGCCAAGGGCACTGGGTTGAACACAGAGGTAGTTGAAAGAAACTCAGATCAGATTCAGTTCCCATCCCACGCCAAGGCTCACGGGAGAGAAGGAGGAGGGATTTTATCCCCATTTTACAGTGGAGGAAATGGAGGCCCATAGAGATGAAATGGACTTCAGTGAAATGACCTCAAGAAATCTTCAACATGGGTGGCACAACCCCAGTAGGTAAAGCCCTAGCAGCATGGCACAGTGGATGTAGCCCGGGCCCGGGAGTCCGGAGGTCATGGGTTCTAATCCCAGCTCTGCCATTTGTCCGCTCTGTGGCCTTGGACGAGTCGCTTAACTTCTCTGTGCCTCTGTTACCTCGTCTGTAAAATGGCGATTAAGGCCGGGAGCTCCATGTGGGACAGGGACAGCGTCCAACCTGATTGGTTTGTATCCACCCTAGCACTTAGTACAGTGCCTGGCACATAGTAAGCACTTAAATACCATCCTTGTTATTATTACTAAAATCATATCTCCTCCAGGAAGCCTTCCCTGACTAACCTCTCATCTCCTCACACTACTTCCCTCCTTATTGGAGGGTAGGGATCCTGTCTCCTTACTCCGCCGTTCTCTCCCAAATGCATCCAACAGTTGGGAAACTCCTTCGGGGTAAGGATCATGTCTATAACTCTACTGTACTCTCCCGAGCCCTTAATACGGTGTTCCACACACAGTAAGTGTCCGGTGAATGCTATCGACTGACTGATCGATAAACATCCCCTATAGGTAAAGCCAGGAATAAATTCCAGTTCTTCGGATTCCCCCAGCTGGATCTTTCAGGGTGGAGCGAGGAATTAAAAACAACACAAAAACCCAAGGATTTGACAGCTCTCCATGTTACTTTCCTCCCCTTCCCGCTCCTGTTACCCTACAGGCCGCACGTCCCAGAATTAAACCTTTCATTCTCCCAGTACCCTCTGACCTTACAAGGGCCCTGGAGGAAAGTTCTATAAACCACCAGCTTTTAGCTAAATGAGTTGCCACACGTTAGATTTTTACCTCATTCCCCAGAAGGAGGGTGCAATATTTCCTCCTGGCTCCCGTTCACGCTAGCAGAGTGGATATTTGAAGCCACTACTCATGCAGAGATAAAGGAGCAACGGAATAACCCCTCTATGTCTCCCGAGAATATTTATTAGTGGCCGGTTTCAGACCGGGTTCGTGCCGGTACGTTCCGTTAACGGTAATAAGGGCTGATCTTGCCAAAGCTCCGTGCTAAATGCTTGGATTGATAAAAAATGATTTGATTGGATGTAGTCTCCATCTTAGCGGGGCTCCCAGTCTAGAAGGGAAAGCGAGAATCTTATCCTGTTTTATAGAGGAGGAAACCGAGGCCCAGAGAGGTGAAGCGACTTGCCCAAGGTCCCGCGGCAGGTCACCGCCCCCCCCCCCTTTCTCCAGTGAGACACTCACTGTCAGAGCATTAAAAGGGAGGCGGTCCTTGAGTTACTAATCGAATAGCAGGCGAGGAGCCATTGCAGCAATTTAAAACAAAATGGAAAACGTGAACCAGATTGGTTTTGATTTAGGGAAGGAAATGTTGCTTTTCCAGACTCCTAATCCTCTTCTCACCTCCCCCCTCCAACCACGACTAAATAGACGTTCCTAGAGGAAAAGAAGAGGCTTACATAATCAGATGGTTGATGAGTCCTTGAGAAACTTACACTTGTCTGTGGTTAGCCCCAGATGGACTCTGCTCTGAGATTCGACTTCAGCCTTAGCTTATTTACATCTTCCTAGGCCCGGATCGTTCATTCCATCCAGTAGGACGGTGGTTCGCATCAATAGAGAACGGCTCTCTCCATCGGATCCTCTTCCGAGAGAGGAGGAACAGCGTGGCCTCGTGGAAGGGCCTGGGAGCCAGAGGACATGGGTTCTAATCCCGGCTCTGCTGCCTGTCTGCTGTTTGACCTCGGGGAAGTGGCTTCACTTCTCTGTGCTTCAGTTACCTCATCTGTAAGACCGTGAGCCCGTGTGGGACAGGGACTGTGTCCAACCTGATTATCTTCTATCTACCCCAGTGCTTAGAACAGTGCTTGGCGTATAGTAAGAGCTTAACGACATATAGTAAGGCTCCCCTTCCCAGCCCCATCCCGAAGCCCGGACTTCTCCTCTGAGCTGAGGCAGAGATACCCTACCACAGGTGATCGCCTTTCACCATTTGGGGGGGGTCAAAATGGGAAGCTGAAGGGGTCTGAAAGCTGCCCTTTTGGGTCTTCGCCTTTGATGGGAAAAACGCCCCCCCCCCCTCACCCCGAGGATGCAGGCCTCTGCACGTAGTAAGTGCTCAATAAATACTATTGAATGAATGAATGAAAATGTTTATAAGTAGCGAGAGCAGGAAGAAGGACCACAGACCCTGGAGCGAAAGCAAGGCCGAACGAGGGAGACGGCTTGGTAAATCGACGGATACGTAAGTGCCGACCTATCGCTGCTTCCTCCAGGTCCACGGAGGGCTGCCAACATCCCAAAGACCATCAGTGGCCACCCTCTTCTTGAGGGTCCCCCAGGCTGCAAAGAATCCTGGAAAACCCAAAGGGACAAGGACACACACACACACTCTTGGCTCATTTCTGCCCACATGAGCTCCCAGATGCCTGATAGGTAACCGGCCTGTGACTTGACCATCTGCCTTCCAAATGTTGCTTTCACGCTTTGGAATGGATTTTGCAAAGGTCTGGTGGGAAATCCCTTTGAACACGGGCCCTCCGAGTGATTCGCTAGAAGCAACCTCATTACGGAGCTGAAATGGTACACTACATCAAGGGGGCTTATTTCAGAAAGGATATGGCAGACCCTATAGGAAATGTGATATGGATGGCGTTTCTCCCCCACTTCCTGCAGCTGTGCTCTGAGCAGACGACTTTTGCCTGGATGGACTATTTTATGGCCCCTCCATAAAGTGGAATTTTCTCCCGGGAAGATCCCAGCAGGACGATCTCTAATTGAATATTTTCTTATCAAGCGTATGAAGCTGCTTGGCCTAGGGGAAAGAGCGCAGGGAATCAGAGGACCTGGGAATCAGAGGATCTTGGATCTTCCACCGGTCTGCTGTGTGACCTCAGAGGGAGTCACTTAACTTCTCTGTGCCTCAGTTTCCTCATCTGCAAAACGGGGATTAAATCCTACTCCCTCCTTCTAAGATTGTGAGCCCGATGAGGGGCAGAGACCGTGCCCAACCTGATTTTCTTGCATCTACCTCGGGACTCCATACGGGGCTTAATAAATACCACCTTATAGTATTGATTACATGATCGTCATCATCACCATCGTCATCATCAAGCTGTCCAGATTCACTTTTATGTCCAACACGGAGCGTGATTTTACACAGTGAACAGGTCGTCATTAACAGCGGCTTTTATCAGATGTCTGTAATGGGCCGAGTGCTGTCCTGGATACTTAATGGATGCAGGGTACTGAGCACCCGTCGTATGCAGATCACATTAGGGGATACCGCACCGAGCGTCTACTCCGTGCAGAGCCCAGTGTTGAGTGTCCATCCTCCGCAGAGCACATTAAAGCCTTCTGTGCCCTGGGAAAATTTAAAACCTCTCTGTCCTCCTGCCCTTGCTCCAGAGCCTCTAGAGCCCTTTCCTGGGTCCCCTTGAACACGGGCACCACTGCCGAGCCATGGCTCTCGACAGCTTGACCGGAAACAGACTGAGATTTGGGCTTTAAAGACTCTAAACAGAGTGGTCTCCTAGAAAGAGGATGGACCCACTTTGTGAAACCCAGCTCTGCAACTTGCCTGATGGGGGAATCTGGGCAAGTCACTTAACTTCTCTGGGCCTCCGTTACTTCATCTGAGAAGCAGGTGAAGCAGATGAAGGAGAAGCAGCGCGGCTCAGCGGAAAGAGCACGGGCTTCGGAGTCAGAGGTCATGAGTTCGAATCCCGGCTCTGCCACTTGGCAGCTGTGTGACTGTGGGCAGGTCACTTAACTTCTCTGGGCCTTAGTTACCTCATCTGTAAAATGGGGATTAAAACTGTGAGCCCCACGGGGGACGACCTGATTCCCCTGTGTCTACCCCAGCGCTTAGATCAGTGCTCTGCACGTAGTAAGCGCTTAACAAATACCAACATTATTATTATTATTAGCTGTAAAATGGGGATTAAATCCTCCCCCCTCCCACTTAGACCGTGAGCCCCCCGTGGGACGGGGAAAGTGTCCAACCTGATCATCTTGTATCTATTCCAGTGTTTAGTTCAGTGCTTGGCAGTAGTAAGTGCTTCAAAAAAACCATAATTGCTATGATTTTAATTGTTATCGTTACAGTGTTTGGCACATAGTAAGTGCTTAACAAATACCGTAATGACTGTTATTATTATCAAAGTGCCTGGCACTTCACGATTATGGAAACAAAAAACAAAAGGCAGTGGACAGAAAGGCATCCCGGGGCCATATCTGGCCCAGATCCGGAACAGACTAGTTGAAAATCAGACTGTCCTGAATAAAGCCATACAAATGGCTGCCCTATTTATTGAGCGCACATTCCCCTCAGAAAATGGAACGGCAGAAGGAATTTTTCAAATCGAGAAAGCAAATTCAAGCAGACTAAGGTACCCGGGCAGTTCCAAGCCCAGAGTTTATTTTTCTACCTAAGGGATCATCGATTACTCAGAAAGGGGCAGGGCGGGCTTTAGACGTCCGGACATTTCTCCAATTAAGAAAGCCCACGTCTCACTCTTCTGCCTGTCCCTGTCAAACGTCATGCCAGGCTTCCCGCCCGTGCTGTCACTTTAAATCGTTTTTACTGCGATAATTCATTTTCAAGAAATAGCAGAGGTCATTCCTTCAGGATGAGGCTAGAGCTCTCCGAATTCAGACTGCTCAGCACAGCTCCATTAAGAGTCTCCACTTCCCTATGCCGCCTCCCTCCCGGCCCAACTCCCCCACCCCCCCCCCCCCCACTTCAGTTCATTATTTGAAATTAAATTCCAGCGTTCCGAGAAACCCTATCCATCCCTGGCTTGTAGGGCCCAAATCCCCGGGGCCCCAGTGTAATTCTTTTAGACACCGCAAATGGGTTTTTCCCTGAAGTTTATTGCAGAAACGGCCAACCGCTGTAGGCTTGAAGCGCACATGCTTCATCGGACGCTAGATTCAAGAGAAATCTTGATGAAAATATGCTTCCGCGTTTTCCTGTTTATTTCTGGAGGTTGCCGGGAGAGAAAAAGTCTGCTTGAAGACATGGGGTCTGAGAGACCGTCTCTGGGTTACTGAGGCCAAGGGGGTGTATGTGTGTGTTTATGTGGGGGTGGGTAGGTAGTGCCTAGAACCTTTCAGGAATATTATAGATGGCAGCATGGCCAATGGGCTTACTCTCTTTTTTCCCCCAAATAAAAAAGGAACGAAATTCCAGCCCGGACTAAGGATTTTGTATTGGTGAGGGACAGCCTTCTATGGGAGATATATTCTTTGACTTCGACGTTCCCTACTAGAAAGGGCGCAAAACCTTGGAATCGGGGGACCTCGGTTCTAATCCCCGCTCCGCCGCTTGTCAGCTGTGTGACTCTGGGCAAGTCACTTCACTTCTCTGTGCCTCATCCGTAAAATGGGGATTAAGACCGCGAGCCCCACGTGGGACAACCTGATGACCTCGTACCTACCCCAGGGCTTAGAACAGTGATTGGCACATGATAAGCATTTAATAAATGCCATCATTATCATCGTCACTATTACAGGATAATCCGATGGGACCCGGTCCTTATAGATCCTAGGAGGGAGAGAGAACAGATAATCAGTCAGTCATTCGTATTTATTGAGCGCCTACTGTTTGCAGAGCACTGTGCTAAACACTTGGGAGAGTACAATTTAACAAACATACATCATCTGCCCCCCAGAGAGTTTACAGACTGGAGGGGGAGACCGACATTAATATGAATAAATACGTTACGGACACGTACATGAGTGCTGTGGTATTAAACCTCCATTTTACAGATGAAGAAACCGAGCAGTTCGAAGCAGTTAAATGACCTATCCGTGGTCACAGTAGGCAGGTTGGGTACCTGGAATTAGAACCCAGATTTCCCGATTCTCTGGCCGCTTCCCTAGTGCCGCAGTGCTCCGCTAACAGCAGACTCCCAGGACGGTGCTCCGCTAATTGTAGGCTGGGACTGCAATGCTCGAGGCACCGTGTCCTAAAGATAATAGGTGTTCAGTACAGTGCTCAGCCCACAGATGGTTCTCAGTACAGTGTTTTGTACCCAGTGTGATGCCCTGCTTAAATTAAGAGCTCTTTGCCTGCACACGGTGCTTTCCTTACTGTAGGTACTTAGTACATAGCCCTGCTCATAGCAAGCACCAAGTTCAGTGCTCTGCTCAGGCAATGCTGGAGACGGTGATGATAATACTAATTGCGCTTTCGCTAAGAGCTTACACCGTGTCAAAAACTGTCCTAAGCGCTAGGGTCTTGTCGTGCCTTATGCCGTCGAGTCGTTTCCGACCCATCGCGACACGTCTCTCCCGGAACGCCCCCGCCCTCCGTCCGCGGTCGTTCCGGTAGTGGATGCAAGGAGTTTTCTCGGGCAAAATCCGGAAGGGGTCTCCCCTCGCCGCCTTCCGCGCAGTCAACTCGAGCCTCCCCCCTTCGACTCTCTCCCGTGCCGCTGCCGCCCGGCACGGGGGGGTTTTGAGTCCCGCTCGCTAGCCACCGGCCAAGCTAGGGATGGGACGGACGGGCCTCCGCTCGACTCTCCCTCCCGTAGCCGAGACCGGCGGAGGCCCGGAAACTCTCCAGGTGGGACCCTGAGAGGGGGAGTGCTGGGGTAGATATAAATAGAATCGGCGCGGACGCGGTCCCTGACCCTCGTGCCGCCCTCGCGTCGTCTGCTGTCCAGCCAACTCTACGACCCGCCCGGCCCGTCACCGGAGGGTTTGGATCCCCGGAAAAGCTCCTCCTGGAAGCATCGCTCCAATTCGGAAGTTGCCAAGGAAGCCGCCGGGCCCTGGCCTCCCCCCTCGCCGGGGACCCACATCCTGTTTCCAAATTAAAGCTTCCCTCCAGCCCCAGAAGACGATTTGGGGCGCCTTAACAGTCGACGCTTGGTTTCCGATGAAAACGGCGGTCGAGGCTGCAGTCAACAAGTGTTTACCGGGTGCGGGCCCGGTGCAGAGCCCCACGGAGCTTAATTGGTTCTAATGGCTTTAGCAGAGAAAAGGGCTCGTTTGGGGGCAGGGGAATGGCGGGGAAGGAAACCACACATTTGAGCTGCGTCCCCTCCTATTCCCGCACTGGGAAAACCAGGCCTGGATTGAGCCCGGCGAGAGAGGGAGCGGGAGAACTGGACCGGTGGTTTTCAGTCCAGCTGGTTCTTTTTCCCGACCGAGTGGCCCGGCACCACGTCTGCTGGACCCTTGCTCCCTCTGAACTGTAAGCTCTATCCGCTAGGCCACGCCGGTGTGAGCGAGAGATCGGCGATGGGTGAGAAGAGAATGACACGCAGCGTGGCCTAGTGGAGTCCAAAGACGTGGGTTCTAATCCCAGTTCCACCACTTGTCTGCTGCGTGACCTTGGGCGAGTCACTTCATTTCTCTGTGCCTCGGTTGCCTCACCTGTATAATGGGGATTAAGACCGCGTCCAACCTGATCACCTCGGACCTAGCCCGGCCTGGGACACGTAGTAAGCCAAGTCACTTCACTTCTCTGGGCCTCAGTTACCTCATCTGTCAAATGGGGATCGGGACTGGGAGCCCCATGGGGGACAGGGACCGCGTCTAACCTGATTGGCTTGTTTCTACCCCAGTGTTTCGAACGATGCTTGGCTCTCAGTAAGCGCTGAATAAATCCAATTGTTACTATTATACATTTCCCCGGGCGAGCGGGAGAAGCCACCGAGGAAAAGCTGGGGAATGTCCTTCCACTCTGGGCACAGTGTAGGCAAAGCTGTGCCAGCTTTCCTCAACACGTGACACTGCAGGGAAGAATAATAATAACGATGGCATTTGTTAAGTGGCCACTATGTGCCGAGCACCGTTCTAAGCGCTGGGAGAGATACAAGGTAATCAGGTTGTCCCCCGTGGGGCTCACGGTGTCGATCCCCATTTTACAGATGAGGTCCCTGAGGCCCAGGGAAGTGAAGTGACTCGCCCAAGGTCACCCAGCAGACAAGTGGTGGAGGAGGGATTAGAAACCAGGTCCTTCTGACTTCCAGGCCCGGGCTTCATCTAAGAGGCCACGCTGGCTTCCCTAAGAGCGTGGCTTAGTGGAAAGAGCCCGGGCTTGGGAGTCAGAGGGCGTGGGTTCTAATCCCGGCTCTGCCCCTTGTCAGCTTGGGCAAGTCGCTTCACTTCCCGGGGCCTCAGTGACCTCATCTGTAAAATGGGGATAGAGACTGTGAACCCCACGTGGGACAACCTGATTGCCGGTGCTTAGAACAGTGCTCGGCACATAGTAAGCGCTTAACAAATACCAAAATTACTATTATTATTAATGAGAGTGAAACGGAGGGTCTGGTCCAAAACCCAAACGGTCCTCCAGCCGAAGGTGAAGAGAGCAGCCTCCCGAAGCCCCGGGGCAGCTGCGTGGCTTAGTGGAAAGAGCCCGGGCTTGGGAGTCAGAGGTCATGGGTTCGAATCCCGGCTCTGCCACTTGTCAGCTGGGTGACCGTGGGCAAGTCACTTCACCTCTCTGTGCCTCAGTTCCCTCATCTGTAAAGTGGGGACTAACTGTGAGCCTCACGTGGGACAACCTGATGACCCTGTATCTCCCCCAGTGCTTAGAACAGTGCTCTGCACATAGTACGCGCTTAACAAATACGAATATTGTTATTATAATGGATGTGCCGTGTGTACTTTTAAAAGTAAAGAAAATCATCCGGGCAGGAGACGAGACCAGGTTGGAAGACACGAAGCGAGGCAGTTTATCCTCATCAATGTGACTGCCGGACTCCAAAAGCCTCCGACACATCGGATTCCGCCTTCCGGCCAGAAGACGTGGAATGATACGAAATTGTTGCACGGCTGCTTTTCCATCTCCCGGAGGGTCTGCCCTCTGTTTCTTCCTCCAAAGCGTTGCTTGTCCAAAGCCTCGTTTTCCACCCAGAACCAAGAGCTGACCTGCGGAGCGGAATATCGAATCTGTTTGCGAAAGAGCAGACTCAATCAATGAGGGGTATTGATCGTATGCAGAACACTGTACTGGGCGCCTGGGAGGGTAAATCACTCGCATATTTATTCCGACCCATCCTCAGCACTTAGGGGGACGTGTATAATCGATTGCATATTCAGTTACTGGTTCTCGTTCCTCCCATCATAGAGATTTATATGTCGTCCTCTCTCTTCAGAGGGCAAGATCCTTGAGGTTAGAGGATTTATTTCATTGTATTTATTAAGCACCTACTATTTGCCAAGCACTATACTAGACACTTGGAAGACTACACTATAACAATTGGAAGATACAGTTCCGGGCGTCTACTGGGCATTTTCCTGGGCTTAGTGCTTACGGTGCATCAAGTGGGAGCTCAGTAAATACCACACGACTAGACAGATTTCACAGCTGGCTTTAGAGGATCTATTTAATTGCTCTCTTAGATTGCGAAGCTCCTTAGGGATCAGGAAACGTGTCTAATTCTCCCCGGTGGATTCTTTCCTCGTGCTTACCACAGCATGGAATAGGCCCTCGATAGGGAAGCGGCACGACCTAGTAGGAAGAACACAGGCCTGGGAGTCAGAGGACCTGGGTTCCAATTCCGGCTCTGCCGCTTACCTGCTGCACGGCCTCGTGCAAGTGACTCGGCTTCCCTGCGCCTCAGTTCCCTCATCTGCCCAGCGGGGATTCCAAATCCATTCTTCCTCCCTCTTAGACCGTGAATCCCATTTGGAACTGAGGACGCAGCTACTGCGTAGAACGCTGCGCCGGGGAACTTACTGCCGGTAGGGCGCTCTGCTGGGTGCCTACCCCGTGCAGAGCACGACGCTGGGTGACCGCTGTGTACAGTAGCTGTGCCCCACCCTGTCCTGGGTGTATATCGTGTGAAGAGCAGTGGGCAGGGAATGCATCTACCAACTCTGTTGTAATGTACTCTCCCAAGCGTTTAGTACACTGTTCTACACACCGTAAGTGCTCGGTAACTTCCACTGATTGAGCGAGTCCTGTATCGGGCTCCTACTGTACTGGCTGGCTACCGAATGCGAAGTACGGTTTTGGATGCCCGGAGCCCGGAAACCAGAAGTAACAGACGCTCCCCTTGTCCTTAATGGGTTTACCGTCTAACGAGACTAGCCTACAACCCCGGGGGCTTCAGAAACCAAGCGATCAACCGCCACGCAACTCCAAAACCCAGTTCGAATCCCAGCTCTGCCACTGTCTGCCGTGCGGCCTCGGGCAAGATACACTTCTCTGTGTCTTAGTTCCCTCATCTGGAAAGTGGGGGTTGCGACTGGGAGCCCCACGCGAAACGGCGTCCAACCCGACTGGCTTATCTCTACCTCGGTGCTTAGTACAGTGCCCGGCACGTAGTCAGTGCTTAAAAAATACCACACAGACAAAAAACAACAGCAAAAAACCCCAGCAAAACAATAGTTCAGGCAGGAGAAAAAGAGCAACCGCGGCATGTTTCATAACCAGGAATCTTTCAAGCCTCCAGGTCATCCTCCCTTAAGATGAGTCACGAGGATCAAGCCTGAAAAGCTCCGGGGTCAAATCCTTCCCTCCCAGGGTTTTTCAAGGACTCTGTCTTTGTGAGAAAAGTGCTTCGAAAACACCATTAAACTCCGAGAAGGGGCAGCGTTTTCCACAGCCAGACTTTTAACACGGGACTCGGACGTTTCATAAATGCCTAAAAAAGGCTTCAACTTTTGCTCTAACTCAAGTTCAATCTCTCTTCCGCGGCCGGATTCGGGCCTGCTCTCTCCCCACAGGGGCTTGGGCGTGGGGGCGGTAAACTCCAGCTTGATCGAGTTGCGTTGCATCTTTCCAGGTTACTGTCCAATGCTGTAACCTTTTCATTTACTGCCAAGTATTCTCTAGAGGATCCTCGTGACTAAGATTTAGTACTTTCTCCGGGGCGTTTTTTTGAGTTGTTTCCTGCTTGGATTTCACCCATTTTAAGACTTCGGGACAAGATCTCATTTTCACAGCGGTCTACGGGGCTAAGTGATCTAACTTTGCCCTTCGACATTTCTGGAGAGGACGGTTTCCTCGGGCAGGTTGTCACCTTGAGGGGTGCCCCGGGGAGGGTCGGTGCTGATGGCTCCCGGGAATCTCGGACAAGGGACCGGGCCATCCCAGGGCGGCGTGATGATGGCACACGCGTGCCATTTCGTGGAAGTCTGAAGCAGCGTGGCCTAGTGGGTAGAGCACGGGCCTGGGAGTCAGAGGACTTGGGTTCTAATCCTGGCTCCTCCCCGGGCCTCGGTTCCCTCATCTGTAAAATGGGGATTAAGACTGGGAGCCCCGTGGCCCGAACTCCTCACGATTGACTTTAAAACACGCAGTGACCTTGCCCCCTCCTACCTCTCCTGGTTACTCTCCTACTTCAACCCAGCCTGCCAACTTTGCTCCTCTAATGGCCACCTTCTCGCTGTACCTCAGTCTCGTTTGTCTCACCAGCAACCTCTCACCAACATCCTGCCCCGGGCTGAAGCGCCCTCCCTCCTCATATAATAAAGTTGGTATTTGTTAAGCGCTTACTATGTGCAGAGCACTGGTCTAAGCGCTGGGGGAGACACAGGGTGATCAGGTTGTCCCACGTGAAGCTCACGGTCTTCGTCCCCATTTTACAGATGAGGTTACTGAGGCGCAGAGACGTTAAGTGACTTGCCCGCAGTCACACAGCTGACAGGTGGCAGAGCCGGGATTCGAACTCATGATCTCTGCCTCCCAAGCCTGTGCTCTTTCCACTGAGCCACGCTGCTCCTCCTATCTAACAGACAATGACTCTTCCCGGCTTCAAAGGCTTCCCATCTCCTCCAAGAGGCCTTCCCTGATTAAGCCCTCATTTCCTCTTCTCCCCGCTCCCTTCTGCGTCACCCTGACTTGCTCCCTTTATCCTTTCCCACCCCCAGCCCCACAGCACCTACGTACACATCTGTAATTTATTTATTTTTATGAATGTCTCACTCTCCCTCTAGGGCGTAAGCTCATTGTGGGCAGGGAGTATGCACGATTATTGTCACATCATACTCTCCCAAAGGCTGAGGACAGTGCTCTGCACGCAGTAAGTGCTCGATAAATATGACTGACTGACGACACGGACCGTGTCCAACCCGATTAGCTTGAATCTTCCACAGAGCTTAGTATAGGACCCAGCACATAGTAAGCTCCTCATAAATACCATTAAAAAAAAGACCTGTTGGAGTTGACCAAAGTCAGAGGGGATCTCCCGGACGAGACCAGAGTCACTTCAGCTTGCACCAGAACTGTTGCGTTCCTCTCCCGGGTCCGAGGAGAACTAGGCACCGCTTCCAAGGTGCAGAACCCGTCCCGGGGAACGGAGGCAGAGGGAGGCCAGCTTCGCAAACGAAAACCTCAGATACAAAGGTATTCAGCTCTGCATACACACTAGAAAGGGGACAGAGCAGCTGGAGGCTGGACTGTTCCAGGAAAGAGCCAGGCAAAGGGCCGCCCTTCCTGGTCCAAGTGTTCGTAATAATGGCATTTGTTAAGCACTTACTATGTGCCAGGTACTTTCTAAGCACTGGGGTAGATACAAGCAAATCAAGTTAAACACAGCCCACGTCCCGCATGAGGTTCACAGTCTTTATCCCCATTGTACAGATGAGGTGACTGAGGCACAGAGAAGTGAAGTGGTTCGCCCGAGGTCTCCCAGCAGACAAGCGACGGAGCCTGGGTTAGAAACTGGGTCCTTCTGACTCCCAGGCCCAGGCTCTATCCACTAGGCCTCGCAGCTCCTTGTTTGAAATAAACAACACAGTTGCATGACAAAGGAGTGTGTGCGTGTGTGGGCGGGGGTGACACAGTGCAGTCAGGACTGTCAGTCCCATACTGGTCTTTCCAGACTCGCAATCCCCCACGAGAGATCTTCCCAGCCAATAATGTCACCCCTGAGGACCGAAAACGACTCGATTCACACCCACACAGGTAGTAGACATCGGGCTCGAAGAAGCCTCTGTAAAATTAGAATAAACAAACTTTTTTTCCTAGTAAATTCAGTAATAAATTTTTTAATTGGGCTCAGAGAAAAATGCATCAATCAGGAAAGCCATTTCCTGCAGCTAATCTCTGACAGAATGACATATGAGGCTGTATTTACAGCACAACATACCATTTATAAACTGGGGATTTATGTAAGATTTGTTCATCTCCGACCACAAAAAATGTCACTAGAATGCAGTGGGAAACAATTCTTCCTCTGCTGGACCCGGTCGCCCCAACCAAGGAACTGATTCCTTGCATGCGGTCGGTCTCGGTGGAGTCGGCTGGTTGACGGTGGTGGTGATGACATTGGTGGGGGTGGGGGCGGTGATGGGGCTTAGTGACAATGGCGAACGCTGATCATAGTAACGACGATCACCGTGACGATTACAGCGATGGCGAAGTTGGTGATGAGGACTGCAAGGGTGGCGATGAGAGCGGAGGTGGAGGATGACGATAACGTCGGTGATGAAGGTGATGATTAAGGAGGAGGAGGAGGAAGAGGAGAGTCTGCCCGCCCAAATCGGCCAGCTCTTCTCAGGATTCCCACGGGGCTACGGTTGACTGATGAATCGCTAAAGGGTAAAGGTTCCGGAGTCCCTCTCCGACCCAGGACCCCTTGAGTGTCCGCCTGTCCCCAGGGTAATGGTCGGGGAAGGCTTTTGTCGGGGAGAGGAGGTGTCGTATTGGTCATGGTCCCTCTGCTTGGGAAGAGGAGGCTGGAGGGATCTGAAAAAGCCACCTGTTGGGCAATGGGCAAGACTGACGATGAGCGCTGGACCATCCACACAGCCCAGTCTCTTCCAGGCATGTCCTTCCTTCTCCACTCTAAAAGGGAGAGGGGTGGGGAACAGGTGCCTTTAACCACGCTGGGCCCCAGTGTCCTTTTTCTATGGTACCGGTTAAGCACTCGCCATATGCCGGGCACTGTACCATGCTCTGGGGTAGATGCGAGCTAACGCGGTTGGACGCAGTCCAACCCTCTGGCTAGGAAGAAACTGGATTTCTGGTGATCCCAACATTCACTCGTTATGGATTACATGGACACAGAATTTATGGTTGTAAAATTGAGTTGATTGAATTCTAGGGAGAAAGAGGGCTAGGTTGTCCACTCCTTGAGGGATCATGTCTAGTTCTGTCTCGTACTCTCCCAAGCACTTAGGACAGTGCTCTGCCCACACTAGGTATTCGGTAAATACGACCGAATGATTCATCGATGGATAAAACATCTGATGGGACGAAACATCTCCCTCTCCTTCAGGCCACCTTCAGTCGAATCACGCTGAGCATCTCTGTCTTACCGCTTCACCTTGAACTCCCATATCGAAACCATAAAGCGGTTCTATCCCTAAATCTCAAAACGACGTGTGTGTCGAGTGGCACGTCAGAGAACCGACAGGCAATTGGCTTGTTACTTTTACAATAGCGGAATGGATTCGGTCTAGGTGATGTGTTGACTTCTTATGTCAGTTGTCTTGAAATTTGAACCTTCTTGTAATTAGAGGTGCAAATCTCCCCCCAGATCATTACGTAATTATACCTAACGGAGTCACCAACCAGCCTGAGACACGTTCGCGGGAGAAAGAGGGGACTGAATCATTCCAGGAGAATATTAAAACAATAATCAGCAGGGGCACAATTATTAGAGGACATGCTTGTTTTCCATAACGCAGATGATGAGCGTACATAATGTCGACATTCAGAAAATGGAGTTGCTCACTTCCCCTTTTTTTTTTAGGCCTTGGCTAATTTTCCCAAGTCAGCGGCTCACACTGCGATCTCAGAGGATTCTCTTATAGAGTAGGATTGAAGCTGTCATTCAGACCATTAGATTACTGCTCTAGGCAGTTCAGCCAATCTTCAATATCTCCCTCTTTATTATCAGAGAAGGGGGAAGGGGCACGGCGACAGCCTATTGAATAATTAGAATGATATCACACTCGGGAAATCCTTAAAGACCCCTGAGCTGAGAGCCACAGGGAATTTTCTTAGCTCCCTGTACCGAAATCAGCAAATAAACGACCCCTGTCGTACAGTGATCGATCAGTGGAGAACATTAGCACCTAAGCCCTTCAGAAAGGTAAGAAAGAAACATAAGCTCTTGAGAAACGGCGTGGACACAGCCCGGGCCTGGGAGTCAGAGGACCTGGCTTCAAATCCTAGCTCCGCCCCTTATCCGCTGTGTGCCCTTGGGCAAGTCATTTAACTTCTCTCTGCCTCAGTTACCTCATCTGTAAAATGGGAATCAAGACTGTGAGCCTCACGAGGGACTGAAACTGTGTCTGTCAGCTGTGTGACCGTGGGCAAGTCGCTTAACTTCTCGGTCCCTCAGTGACCTCATCTGTAAAATGGGCACTAAGACTGTGAGCCCCACGTGGGACGACCTGATTCCCCTGCGTCTACCCCGGCGCTTAGAACGGTGCTCTGCACATAGTAAGCGCTTAACAAACACCGACATTATTATTATTACCTTGTTCCTAACCCCAGTGCTTAGTACAGAACCTGGCAAATAGTAAGCGCTTAACAAATACTGTAATTATTATCTACTTCAGCTCCTGGTGCTTAGTAGATACTTAACAGATATGAAAAAAAAGAAGTTGCTACTGGGTTACTGGGGAGAAGTAACAGCCTAACCAGTCCGGGAGTCAGCCTCTGTCACTTTTGGAAAAATAAATCTGATGATTACTCTATGACACATCCATCTTTGTGGTTAGGAAGGGCCCACCAAAGTCCTTAATATTCCCCAACTAGAGAGGATTCTCTAGTAACCCAGGAATTTATGCAAATCCCTCTTGAAACCCCTGATATTTCTAGCTTGCACCACCATATCTGATAGCTAGAAAATGCAAAATCAATCCATAAGTGGTATTGCAGGAGCACTTTCCGCACGCAGAATAGTGTGGAAAGTGCTTGGGAGAGTACAGTACAGCAGAGTTGGTAGACACGTTCCCTGCTCATCGGGAACTGGGCGTCTAGACGAGGAGACAGCCATTAAAACGAGTGACGGATATGGACGTGATAATAATAATACCCGGTATTTGGTAAGCGCTTACTATGTGCCAGGTACTGTTCTAAGCGCTGGGGTAGATGCAAGGTAATATAAGGACACAAGTGCTGTGGGGCTGAAACTGGGGGGGGTGAATATCAAGTGCTTAAAGGGTACAGATCCAGTTATACTTTTCTATATACCACTGATTGACCGACCGATCGATTGATATCTCCTTCTGAGTGCAGAAGCGTCTCCTTCTGTTGGTTTCACGCCTGCGGGCCTCAAACCCCAGTGGGGGCTTCCTCGACCGGGCAGGATTTTAGGAAATCTCCAGTTCTGGATTTGGCCTGTCGACGTCTTTCACGATTCTGCTCTCTCCAAGCACCTCCCCTCTCGACCCGCTTCTTCCCAGACTGAAAAGGCCCAACCTTTCCAAACTTTCCTCACCGAGGAGCAGTCCGCCTCTGATCGTTACCCGGATCCCGGAGGGGCGGGGACCCTAAAAACCAAACCCCAGAACGGTGTCCCTATTTCCCAAGAAAGGCCTCCCAATCAACCAATCGGTAGCATCTACCGAGCACCTACTCCTGTGCTGTTCACTGTACTGAGCACTTGGGAGACCATAACTGTAACAAGATACAGGTTCCCTGCCGTCTGGGTGCTTAAACGTAATCGGGCCAAGCTTGTGTCGATCAATACAGGTCCCCAAACTCGGTTCAACCTTTTTCTGATCTCTCCGGTCCATGTTTTCCAACCGCAGGGAAGGAGATGCCTAGGAAATGAATAATTCATCAAAATTAAACCGAGCCCATAAAACTCTTCTGCTCTCAATCTCCACTGCTTCCCATTGGTGGGTTTTTTTTTTCTTGGAAAGAGTTCCCAGGACTACATCATGCTTTATAGCTCCTTGGAGGTTTGACCCCTCTTAAGTACAGTAGCATGTGTTTCTGCTGTTATTCTAACTTGGATGTCTTTGAATTCTTGGTCCGCCTTCGAGTGAGGGAGGTATTTTTTTTATCGTCGTCGACGTCCCGCCTCAGCCCCTTCTGAATCTACCTCCGAATGGCGGACTCGGTATGTCGGAGGTCCGATGTCTGTACGCTCACGTGGTGTTGGGTGGGGATCACGTGCGAGTGTGGATTTCTAGCAGCCGTGAGTCCGGGATTTGGTGGGTGAGAACTGGCGATGGAATATGGAGTGCTTTTCTGGGCTTTGAACCCATTTGAACCTTCTGGATTCTAAATTTCTATTTGACCTGCAGACCTCTGGCAGGAGAAAGCTTCCTGGCTCTGAGAAAGTAAAGCTAGTCCATAAAGAGGAAAGGGGGGAGGTGGATAACTGGGCATCCAATAGCTCTTAGCAAACACTATTTCGATGAGTTCAGTGCAAATGAATCGGAAACATATGGGCGATGTTTGCCTCAGAGGGCACCCGCGTTGCAGAGAGAGAAAAGTCTTCTGGCTTAGATCTTCTCCGGTTTCTGCTAAAATCCAAACATTCACAAAACAGGCTGAGCGTTTGCCAGCCTGAAAGAGCAGCTGGAGTCATCTTGCCCTCAAAATCCCGGTACGCAATCTAGGGTCGCGTCACCTTCTAAGGAACGTGATTTCACAAAATCCCCCTCCTCTCGCCATCAGTGGATAGATAGTAGTTACTGAATGGTTACCCTGTGCAGAGCACTGCACCCTTGGGGGAGTAAAATGGAGTTAATAGACACATCCCCCCCCGAAAAACTTTCAGACTTCTGTAAGCAGAGCCCTTTACTAAGGGCTCGGGTGGGTACAAGAGAGTTAATCCACAGGATTGCTGAAGTTTTACCATCTTAATAATAATAATGATAATGATGTTGGTATTTGTTAAGCGCTTACTATGTGCAGAGCACTGTTCTAAGCGCTGGGGGAGATACAGGGTAATCAGGTTGTCCCACGTGGGGCTCAAAGTCTTCATCCCCATTTTCCAGATGAGCCACCTGAGGCCCAGAGAAGTGAAGTGACTTGCCCACAGTCACACAGCTGCCAAGTGGCGGAGCCGGGATTCGAACCCATGACCTCTGACTCCCGAGCCCGGGCTCTTTCCCTCGAGCCACGCCGCTTCTCTGACAATCTCTCACAACCTCTTTATGGAGAACTAAGAAAACGTATTCATGAGACCGCAGCCTATGCTCTAGACTGTAAGCTCGTCACGGGCAGGGACCGGGTCTGCTAATTCTGTCCTAACGTGCTCCAAGCGCCAAGTGTCTAGTACCGTGCTCAGCACGTAGTGAGCGCTCGATAAATGACACGGATGGATTGGATTCTTAGATACCTGAGGGCAGGGATTAAAGGGACCAGCCCAACGAGTACTCCACGTGGAAAAGGGGTGAGAAATAAATTTCTAGCGAGAGATGCCAAGGTTAAATGGTTCTTGCTTGGCGACCGGAGGGAGAATTAAGGGTGGGGAGGGGCGAGTCGGGGGCGTCGGATGGTCTGTGCTGGGTCACTGGGGGTAGAGTCAGAGGGGAAAGTCAGAGGAGTGGGATCCTTCATCTTTATCTGTGAGGGTGGATATCCTGAAGATTAACGAGCCCAAGGCTCCCTCACGCCTTCTGGTACCTGTCAGAGACAGAGCCCCGGGTGGGAGAGGCTGTTTACGTTCTTACGTTCCGAGTTCGTTGCCGAAGAGACTCTGGGCTGCTGCAGCCAGCCAAGAGACACAGGTATTCAGGTTTAGACCCGGGGCTCCGCGTGGGACAGGGACTGCGTCCAACCTGACGCGCTGGCATCCGCCCAGAGCTCAGTACAGCGCCGGGCACGTAGCAAGCACTTAACAAATACTGTTAGAAAAAGAAAAAGAAGAACCCACAGGAGGCTCCAGAACTCTCTCTTGCGCAGACGTGTGAGAACAGACATTAATGAGAGGTAGGGAGGCGGCACAGCTCAGTGGCAAAAGCTTGGGGGTCGGGGTCAGGGGACCTGGGTTCAAATCCTCACCCCACCACCGGCCAGCTGTGTGACCTTTGACAAGAAGCAGAATGGTTTGGCGGCTAGAGCACAAGCCTGGGACAGGGACTGTGTCCAACCCGATTATCTGGTACCCACCCCCGCGTCTAGTACGGAGCCTGGCACAAAGCAAGCCCTTAACAGATACCGTCAAAAAACCCCACAAGGGGTTTCCGATCTGTTAGCTCTGGTATCTATTAAGCGTTTACTAGATGCCAAGCACTGTACTAAGCGTTGGGAGTCAGAAGGTCCTGGGTTCTAATCCCAGCTCCTCCATACGTCCGCCCTGTGACCTTGGACAAATCTCTTCCCTTCTCAGGCTTCTCAGTTCCCTCGTTTGTAAAATGGGGATTAAGAGTGTGAGCCCATGTGGAACAGGGACTGTGTCCAACCTGATTAATTTTATCTACCCTCTACTTAGAACAGTGCTTGGCACCTACTAAACGCTTAACAAGTACCATAATAATGGGGAAGCAGCGTGGCTCAGTGGAAAGAGCCTGGGCTTCGGAGTCAGAGGCCGCGGGTTCGACTCCCGGCTCCGCCACTTGTCAGCTGTGTGACTGTGGGCGAGTCGCTTCGCTTCTCTGTGCCTCAGTTCCCTCATCTGTCAAATGGGGATCGACTGCGAGCCTCACGTGGGACAACCTGATGACCCTGGATCTGCCCCAGCGCTTAGAACAGTGCTCTGCACGTAGTAAGCGCTTACCAAATACCAACATTATTATAATCATCGTTATTATTATTATGAAGTCATTTAATCTCTCTGGGCCTCAGTTTCCTCACTTATAAATGGGTGTGAGACATCCATTCTCCCTCCCTCTTGACCACGAGCCCCTTGTGGAACAGGGGCGGTGTCGGGTCAGATTATTTTGTATCTATCCCGGCGGTTGGCACGGAGTAAACACTTGGTAAATACCATAAGGTCTCAGTAGAGTGCTAGGTACAGTAAGCGCTCAATAAATACGATAAATACGATTGAATGAGTATTACGATCCCGGGTGAGTTGGCTTCACACCTGGCTCCGTAAGGTGCACAGTGGAAATTCATGGCAAAGAGGGATGGGGGACTTTCCCAGTCCCCAAATATCTAACCCAGGTGGGGTCCCGCTTCACAGTTCTGCCCCTCTCTCTTTGCCGTAGTACATCACCGCTCCCCTCTCTCGCTGCATTGGGAAATGAGCAACAAATAATGAACGCTATCTTTCTTTAACGGTCTAATTATTCGCAAATGTAAAGGTTAACCCTAGCCCTGACCAATCTCGTTGCTCTAATTATAGTAGCATGTTTGGGGTAGAAAATTTAATTTGATACGGCCAAGGGTTAATTAGTTAATTATGGGGTTTTCCCAGGGACAATCTGGAGAAAAAATTGACAAATATTGGCTGAAATCAATGGAATTTTCATTTTAATGGTCTCTTATCCTATCTCTGACAATTAAAAGGGCGTCATTCTGTTTTCCTTGGTGAACAGCCCTCTAAAGACATAAACCAGTTGAATCATATAGGCTGTAGTGCATATATGTGACTTAATTCGAGGTAACAGAGATTCTTTTAAAAAAAAAACCCACAGAAAAAAAGGAAATTAATTCGTGCTCTGGAAAAAGAACCTGAGGTAGACATTTAATTTATGTCTGATACTGTATGTTAAATATTATTCTTTAATCAGATCTTTAAAAGCCTTGTATGTGCCTCGTTTTAATTATAAGAGGTAGCCATGTAAAACAAGTTCTTGTTTTGTTTTCCCGATCCAGCTTTTGTGCTTTGAGATTTTCTTGAGCGTAACTGTGTCTTGCTACACTTGAACAGTTTGGGAGATTTCATGAAATTCCACTGCCAAACCAGTCTGGATCCCTGCCCGAATCCATACGGGTAGCATTATGAGCGGCCACAACGTAAATATTCTGTCTCTCCCTCTCTATTTAAAATAATTAATAGCATTTATTTCACGGTCACTCGTGCCAAGCACTGTGCTAAACACCAGGATAGATACAAGATAATCAGATCGGACTCAGTTCCCGATCCGTATGGGGATCGTAATCTAAGGGGGAGGGAGAACGTGCGTTTTTATCTCCATTTTACCCTCTGAGGCACAGAAAGGCAAAGCGACTTGCCCGAGGTCACTCGGGAAATGAGTGGTAGAGCTGAGATCAGAACTGGGGTCCTCTGATTCCCAGTCCCTCGCTCTTTCCATTAGGCCGTACGGCCTCTTTCTCTCTCCCCGTCCCCGACTTCCTTCTCCCCCCCTCCCCTCCTTCGCCAGAGGAGTGTCTGCCTTCAGAGACTCCGGAAGTGCACCCAAAATAGACCCCCAACTGGGAAAAACAGGACAGCCATACAAGCTTCCTCGTTCGGGGCCTTCCTGGAATGTACAGCTCAAAAAGGGATTTTGCATTTGAAATACGAAGGAGGGGGCTCAGATTTGGGGGCGCCCCTTCAGCTGATGGGATTTGCGCCGCTGAAAACTGGGAGGATATTTTCGAGACGGGCTTCTGACTACCCGAAAGAACGATGATATTTGTCTTTCTGAGGCTCTTATTGATGTTCTGAACATCTGAGACCTACTCTCCTCCTCGTCTTCTTCAAGACGGCGTGGCCCTTAGAGGTGGGACAAAGAAAACGAAAAGCTGGGTTGCCTAGTGGAAAGAGCACAGGACTGGACTCAGGAGATCAGAGTTCTGAGTCGAAGCGAAGCAGCGTGGCCTACTGGATAGAGTTTGGGCCTGGGAATCGGAGGACCTGGGTTCTAATCCCGGCTCCACCACCTGTCTCCTGTGTGATCTTGGTCTCTATGTCTCAGGTATCTAATCTGTAAAATGGGGATTTACCTTGTATCTATCCCCGTGTTTAGTACAGTGCCTGGGATATAGTAAACGCCTAACAAATACTAAAATCGTTATTAACAAATAACACATTTGTCATTATCATCCATCTCCCAGATTCTCACTGGATCCACACGAGAATGTGAACGGGTACTCTTCCGTCTGTCTGTTTAATGATAATAATAATGTTGGTATTCGTTAAGCGCTTACCATGTGCCGAGCACTGTTCTAAGCACTGGGGTGGATACAGGGTCATCAGGTTGTCCCTCGTGAGGCTCACAGTCTTCATCCCCATTTTCCAGAGGAGGGAACTGAGGCCCAGAGAAGTGAAGGGACTTGCCCACAGTCACGCAGCTGACTAGTGGCAGAGCCGGGTTTCGAACCCATGACCTCCGACTCCCAAGCCCGGGCTCTTTCCACTGAGCCACGCTGCTTCTCTAACAGAGAAGCTCTTAGAGCTTTTAGAGGCTCTTGTGGTGTGGGGAACGGAGGGACCGTGATACACAACCCCAACTCGGAGAAGCAGCGTGGCTCAGTGGAAAGAGCATGGGCTTTGGAGTCAGGACTCATGAGTTCGAATCCCAGCTCTGCCACTTGTGGGCTGTGTGACTGTGGGCAAGTCACTTAACTTCTCTGTGCCTCAGTTCCCTCATCTGTAAAATGGGGATTAAAACTGTGAGCCCCACGTGGGACAACCTGATTCCCCTTTGTCTACCCCAGCGCTTAGAACAGTGCTCGGCACATAGTAAGCGCTTAACAAATACCAACATTATTAACTCAGCGAGGAAACGTTTCTAGCAGGTTCTAATCTGCAGCTTCGATTCGACTGGGGAATCTCTCATCTGAGCCAGGCCGCCAAAATCCCGAAAAGCCGTACGTTAGCTGTAGACTCCTTAGGTTTGGCTCTGTGTTTCCAAACACACTTGTGTGCGCGTGCACACGCAAACACACGAACACACACCCTTCTCTATTGGATTTATCTAACTCACTTTTCCTCTGGGCTACGTGTCTGACCAAGTTAGCGCCCTTCCTCAGTCCCTGCCCTTTTAACATTTCTCACGGGCTCTTTTATCCTGGAGAGCTAAAGTACGGAAAATCCAGCGGGTTCGAGCCTGGCTATTATTAAATAAAAATAAGATCGGCGTGAAATCGCGGTCTTCCAGTGGGCGTTTGATTGGAAATGGCGCCGTGTGTTGTAGCCGGGCTCCAGTCAAGCTTGTCTTCTCAATGGAGATGTCAGCTGCCTATCACCGCAACACAGACTGTGCAAATGGGAGTGGCGTTACTAAGCTTTTTGTCCCACAAGCTATTGGCGAGATAGAGCTGTCCAACGAGAACCTTGAAATATGCATTTCCCAGTTGCTCTGCCATCGTAAGCCACAGCATTCGGCGCCTCCAACTCCGGAAGACTGGATGATCGGAAATGCCCGCTTCGGTGCTCCGACAAAATGCTAGCTACTCTGAAAGGTGAAGCAACGTGGCCTAGTGGGTGGAGCCAGAGCTTGAGAGTAGGAAGGACCCGGGTTCTAATCCCAGCTCTTCCATTTGTGCGCTCAGTGACCTTGGGCGAGTCGCTTTATTTCTCCGGGCCTCAGTTCCCTCATCTGTAAAATGGGGATTAAGACTGTGAGCCCCACGTGGGACGGGGACTGTGTCCAACCCGATTATCTCGTATTCATTCATTCGATCGGATTTATTGAGCGCTTTCTATGTGCGGAGCACTGTACTAAGCGCTTGGAATGGACAAACCGGGAACAGATAGAGACGGTCCCTGCCCTTTGACGGGCTTACGGTCTAATCGTATCCATCCCAGAGGTTGGTGCAGAGACGGGCACAGAATAAGCCCTTAAAAATGCTATAAAAAAACAAAAACAGGGACTTTCTGACCGGTTAGCGCTGGTATTCATTAAGTGCTTACTAGGTGCCAAGCACTGGTTTAAGAGCTGGGGCAGATCCATGTCCCTGCCCCACATGAGGCTCACAGTCTAAGGGGGATGGAAAAGCTGGATCTTATTTCCAGTTTACAGATGAGGATACTGAGGCCCAGAGATGTGACTGACTTGCCCAAGGTCACGCAGCAGACCAGCGGCAGATCCAGGCCTAGAACCTGGCCCGGTCCTGTGCCCTCTCTCTTCCCTGCCTCCCTCCCGTCAAATCCCCTCCCCGGTCCCAACCCTTCTTAAAGCAAAAGTCCCACCCCCTTCCCACTGGCACATGGCAAATGAAAAGTTGGCTCTTATTCCACCAGAAGGAGATTTGAGGGAAATCCTCAAGTTGCTGAGGTTTGGGGAAACTCATTTCCGCCCCTCACGCTTCCTGTCAAAAATCTCCCCGTGATGTGGATTTCAATGCATAATGGCGAACTGTAGTTTTGATCTGGCCTCTAGATGATGCTAAGATGCTTCAGACCGTGGAACGGAGAATGATATTCCAAGACACAGGCCCCGGGGATGAATCCAAAACCATCGGGAGGCTGAAGAAATTAAAAAAAAAAAAATCCCTAGCTGCTCACAGAAACTTCTTGAGCCTTGAGATATCCAACCCCTATCTGAAATTGGTGGCATCTGATGCAGCTCAAGCTTCTGTGGAGAGAAATTAAACTCCTTTACTGTGGTTCGGGGGAAACTATAAAAGGAAAAATGGCTGGGGTCTCCCATCTGGGGAGGCTACCATGAATGAGCTAAATCTCTGATGTCCAAGTCAGCTCAGGGCAGTAGTCCATAGCCAATTATTCCTCTACACTCTAAACTCCTCTTTTAAACTCCCCCTCTAGAGTCTAAACCCCTCCTGTAGGTTGTAAACTGCCCCTGAAGGCTCTAAATTCCTCCTTTAGGTTGGAAACTACTCGGGGAGGCTCTCCATTTTCCAGATGAGGTAACTAAGGCGCAAGGTCAGGAAGCAGGCACATAATACTACCGTTCTTGTCTGTCCGTCTCCCCCGATCAGACCGTAAGCCCGTCAAAGGGCAGGGACCGTCTCTATCTGTTACCGATTTGTCCATTCTAAGCGCTTAGTACAGTGCTCTGCACATAGTAAGTGCTCAATAAATACTAGTGAATGAATGAGTAATAATAATGATGTTGGTATTTGTTAAGCGCTATGTGCCGAGCACCGTTCCAAGCACTGGGATAGATAGAAAGTTATCAGGTTATCCCATGTGGGGCTCACAGTCTTGATCCCCATTTTTCAGATGAGGTAACTGAGACACAGAGAAGGTAAGTGACTTGCCTGAAGTTGGAAGCAGGGCGGCTCAGTGGAAAGAGCCCGGGCTTCGGAGTCGGAGGTCATGGGTTCGACTCCCGGCTCTGCCACTCGTCAGCTGTGTGACCGTGGGCGAGTCACTTCACTCCTCTGGGCCTCAGTTCCCTCATCTGTAAAGTGGGGATTAACTGCGAGCCTCACGTGGGACGACCTGCTTACCCTGTATCTACCCCAGCGCTTAGAACAGTGCTCTGCACATAGTAAGCGCTCAACCAATACCAACATTATTATTAAAGTTCTGACAAGTGGCAGAACAGCGATGAGAGCCCCGGTCCTCTGAGTCCTAGGCCTATGCTCTTTCCCTTCTCTTTCTCCCTCTCTCTATCTCTCTATTTCAGTCTCTTTCTTCTATTTTTCCCTCTCCCCCTCTCTCTTTCTCTCTCTTTTCCCTCTCTGGCTGCCTCCCTCGGGGCCCTGCCAGCTAGTGAAGGCGTAGAGAGCCCAGGATGCATCCTGAAAGACAGCAGCACATTCACAGGACCCGGGATGGCTCCTAGACGCCTCTAGAACTTCCAGCCAGCCGCTTTCCACTTCAGTGAGGGAGCCCCATCTCTCCTACTGACCTTCCTAGAAGCCAGTAGGGTGGACCAAGGGCGGGGATGGAGGAAGGGGATGAGAAGAGATGTCACGCTTCCTCCTGAAGACTTCATGAACTCGACTCCTCTTGAACCTCTTGAAATTAGAGAAGCAATCGTCTTCTGGTGCCTCAATTTCCTCAGTTGCAAAATGGTCTCCTTGGGGACTGTGACTGGGACAGGGACTGTGTCCAATCTGATTAATTGTTTCTACCCCAGTCCTTAGAACAGTGCTTGGCACATAGTAAGTGCTTAAAAAATTCCATAAAAAAAAATTGCTTCCAGCTTCGACGCGGTCGATCCTTAAGGGATTATTTTTCACCGATCGGTCTCTGGCCTCAAATTGTTTCAGGGCCATTGTCATTACTGTTTTTGTGGTATTTGCTAGGCACTTACCCTGTGCCAAGCTCTGTGGGGGAAGAGATTCTGTCTATTAACTATTGTACTCCACCCACATTTGACCCACCTTCAGAGCCAGGATAGTGTCTATCAACTTTATTGCACTCTCATTCATTCAATTGCATTTATTGAGCACTTACTATGTGCAGAGCACCTTACTAGCTCTTGGGAGACTGCAGTACAACAATAAACAGACACATTCCCTGCCCACAGAGAGCTTACAGTGACTCCCAAGGACTTAGCACAGTGCTCTGCACACAATAGGCTGTACACTCCTTGAGGTCAGGGATCCGGTCTATCCACTCTATTGTACTCTCCCAAGAGCTCAACACCGCGTTCTGCCCGGAGTAAGCGCTTCATAAATAGGATTGAATTATTAGACTGAGAGGAAAGAGTTGGGGAAGGGGGAAAATGGAAGGAGAAAGGAGGGAGGGTGGGAGAAAGAAAGGGAGAGAAAGGAGAGAGGGGAGAAGAGAGAGTGGGAGAGAGGCATAGAGGGAGAGAAAGGAGAGAGGGGAGAAGAGAGGGTGGGAAAGAGAGGGAGATGAAGGAGAAAGGGGAAAAGAAAGAGCGGGAGGGAGAATGAGAGGGAGAGAAAGAAGAGAGGAGAGAAGAGAGAGTGGGAGATAGAGAAAGGAGAGGTGAGAGGAGGGAGTGGGAGAGAGGGGAGAAGAGAGAAAGAGGGAGCTAGGGGAGAGGAGAAAGTCGGGGAGAGAAAGGAAAGAGGGGAGAAGAGAGAAGAAGGAATGGAGGGAGAAAAGAAATAACAGAGAGACGGAAGGAGGCAATCAGTATGAACATGCCCAACCTCCCGGGTTCTTGCGTATCCTCGGGGGTTCCCATTAGTTCCTAATAAATAGAATTGCAAAAAACAAAAACAGCCTAATGAGAATAAATGCAACCATGCCTCCCCCTCGGTGGGGGATGGAGGGTGTCTCTCCAATTCAAACCAGGTGTGCTAGAGGGCTTCCAGACCCCAGATTATACTGGTATTTTCTACCCTGTGCCGATCACATGCGTCTAGTCACCTGAGAAACGACCGAGTCAGCACAGGGCAGGGATCGCATCTACTAACACTTCAGTTAACGGAACAGGCATTCTGCCTACTTGCAAACAGATACATTTGGGATTTTGCTCTCTTTCGATGCGCTAATTCAACCCGTGCTAGTCCAGGGCTCTGGAATTCTGGACTCCAAACTCCAACCGCACGATAATTAAAGTCACAGTAATAAGAAGAATATTAAGAAAAGTTGGCCAGGGCCAATATTCGAGCTCTGCAGTTTTCCGGACCTGCAAGGAGTCAAAGAGGGAGTTTGTTTTGGCTCCAGGCAACGGCGGCGTCTCCAGCTAAGTTTCTCCGGCTGGGCGCTCACTGTAAGCAAACTCCCGCTGAAGAGGAAGTTCCTCAACAGCCAGAGATGCTGAAGAAACGGTACGCTACTGTAGTCGAAGCTTTTTTGCCTTTTTATTCACGAGGCTCTGCGGTGAGGAAGAGCCCCCTCTAAACTCACAGCCACCCCTGGAAAGGGACGCTATGATCCCCCAGAAACTGGGATTTTTTTCCTGCTGTCTTTTGCACGCCCCAGACCCAGGTCGAAGCAGGGGGGCGACGATAAGGCTACGGTGGAAGCTCCCAGGGCCTCAGTTTCCGGGAACCCCCAGATTTCCTTTCCCATTTTATGGAAGCTCATTTTAGAGAAGCAGCGTGGCTCAGTGGAGAGAGCATGGGCCTGGGAGTCAGAAGATCTCGGATTCTAATCCTGACTCCGTGTCTGTTGCTGTATAGTGCTCTCCCGAGTGCTTAGTACAGTGCTTTGCTCACAGTAAAAGCTCAATAAATACCACCGAATGAATGTCCGCTGTTTGACCTTGGCCAAGTCACGGAACCCCCTCGGCTCAACTAAGACCACGAGCCCCTGCCTTCAGCAAACAACGATCCCCTCCTTACCTGGGGTCCCATGACGTCGAACCAAAGTGGGATAGAAATGAGAGGCTGAGGACACGGAGTTTGTCGCTGCCTGATTTCCACGAACCAATCTGAATTCCCATCAGGATTTGGAAGAGCAAAATGGCATGCGTATTCACGGCTGGATTAAACCCTTAAGGGGCCTGGAAAAGAGTGCTTTCTTCACCCTCCGCTGCTTGAAATCAAACCAGTCAGGAAGCAGCGTGTGTTAGTAGAAAGACGCCGGACCTGAGAGTCAGAGGATCTGGGTTCTCATCCTGGCTACACTTGTCTCGTGTGTGATATCACGGGCAAGTCCCTTCACTTCTCTACGCTTTAGTTACTTCATCTGTAAAATGGACATGAAATGCCCGTTCTTCCTCCTTGGGCTGTATCCAACCCGATTATCTAATATCTTCCCCAGCGCTTAGGACAGTGCTTGGCACTTACTAAATGTCTAAGTGAGAAGAAGCACAGCCTAGTGAACAAGAGCACGGGCCTGGAAGTCAGAAGGACCTGGGTTCCAATCCCGGCTCCGCCACTTGTCTGCTGTGCGACCCGGGGCAAGTCGCTTCACTTCACTGCACCTCAGTTCCCTCATCTGTAAAATGGGGATGAAGAATGGGAGCTCCATGTGGGACAGGGATTGCGTCCAACCCGATTTACTACTACTAATGATAATGGTACTTTTTAAGCGCTTACTATGTGCCAAGCACTGTTCTAAGCACTTAATCCCCGTTTTACACCCCAACACTCAATTCGGTGCCTGGCACAAAGTAAGCACTTAACGAATACCACCTTCATTATCATTATTGTTGTTATTATTGTTAAAAACACATGTCATTATTATCATGGTTATCAATGGTTGCCGAGGGACAGAAATACGTGCACGTTCTTGCCATGGGGTCGCACCTCTGGCCCACTATTGTCGCGCTGGGTATCCCAACGGGAAACAAGACGGGCGGGGATGAGAGGCAGCGTCCCAACTACGAACAGTAAAACCACCTTCCTTCGTGCAAGTTGTGGGCCCTGAGGTGGCAGGACCGAGACCCGTCTGACCTTCTGGAGGGGAGAATAATAATAAAAATAATACTAATGGTGCTTGTTAAGGGCTTACTCTGGGCCAAGCACTGTTCTGAGCACTGGGGGAGATACAAGTTAAACAGGTGAGACACAGTCCCCGTCTGACACGGGGCTCCTATTCTTCATCCCTATTTTACGGATGAGGGAACTGAGGCTCTGACTTGAAGCATGAATTGAATTGAGAAGTAAAGTGACTTGTCTAGGTTCACACAGCAGTCGCGTGGAGGAGCCGGAATTAGAACCCAAGTCCTTCTGACGCCAGGATCCGTGCCCTATCCACTGAGCCACACTGCTTCTTGAAGCCGACGTCATCATCTTCGTCGAGGACCTGCCCGCTGCGGGACTCTCCCGCACCAACCGTACTCAGGAAAACGTCACCGGCACCGCGGGGAGACTCCCCCGGACGAGTAAAGGGGAGCGGACAGGAAGAAAATGATCTATATGAAAGGAACGACTCCAAAACCAACCCCCCGGAGGACCACACACGGAAAATAAACCCCAGCACAATAAGCCGAATTCTCTCCCTCCCTCGCACAATGGTCGCTTTGACTTTCCTGAGGGGCCTTAACAGGACAGAGGCACAATGTGCTCGCTGGTATGCTTGGTATGCGCCAAACACCTTTTCCTGAGCCCGCAGACAAACACACCGGAGGACTCGTTCCCCTTCCGACCGAGCTCGGTGCCAACCTTCAAAAAATAATCCAGCCCGAGGAGTCCGATCCTCAGGTAACCGAGCACTTGTGGACCTAACCCCATTTTCACTGGTGTGTGTATCGATCGATCGACCGGTGGCATTGACCGAGCCCTTACTGTGGGCGGAGCACCGTGCTATATTTGAATTCGCGATTGTTTATTCAGCTATTTCAAACCCCGGTAAATTTTCCCTTAGTTTCTCCTCCATCCACAAATATCCCTAAGTACTTATTCATCCCGGGAAACTTATCCAAACTCCTCTTAAGTTCCTGGTATTTGCGGATGGAGGAGAATTAGGGCTATCGGTCGATCGGTGTTGGGTCACCACGGGGAGAGTCAGGGATGGAGAGGGTGTGTGGGATGGTCCGTTCCGGGTCACTGGTGGAAAGGCAGGGACGGAGAGGGGAGAATTAGCGGTGTTGGATGGTCCGTGCTGGGTCACCGGGGGACGGTGTTGGTGGTGTTGGACGGTGAGTGCTGAATCACTGTAGAGAGAGTCAGGGTCGGAGTCCTGGATTGGCGAGGCTATGGGCCTGATCCAGCAGTGACATTGCTGAGAGCCTCGTGTTTCCTGGAATTGTCAGTAGAATGTTTTGAGAAAGAATTCAGAAGGGTCTACCCACAGGCCTTTCATTCTTAAGGCCATTTTCGGCCCTTGTCCTGCTAGGCCCTCCGAATCATTGGCTAGATACAGTTGTTCGATGGGACTCTATTTTAGGATCTTTCGATAGAAGACGATTCTGCATGGGATTCCTTAAATCCCAAAGAAGAGAGCAAATTCCTCAAAGCACCAGAGGTAGAAAACAGAAGAAATAAGGGAAGACAAGTCCAGTGATTGACCCACCGAATCACCTCAAGGTCCCGTAATTCCTGAGGCTTCAGTCTGACAGAAAGAGAGAGAGAGAGATTTATAGAAAGAGCTAAATATATCTATTCCTAGATTTCAAAATAATCGTGCTGCAGCTGGCTAAGGCACAAGCCTAGTATTTATCGGGCCCTCGTTGCTAGGCAGGCTGGTCATCCTTCCCATTTCCAAGTGGTCCCCTCTAGACTGTAAGCTTGCTGTAGGCAGGGAACGTTTACCAACTCTGTTATACTGTGCTCTCCCAAGTGCTTAGCATAGTGCTCTGCACGCACTTAGTGCTCAAAGAATCCGACCGACTGATTAATTGATTGGCTTGTCCTCCGTCTGAATCTCATCCTGTTCCGGGTTCCTTGTGTCGGGTATTTTTCTTCTAAGTCGGTTGTGAGGGAGGCAGGGTGGTCTAATGGGAAGAGCACAGGCCCAAGAGTCGGGAGATCAAGATTCTACTCCCACCTCTGGCCCTGACCGGCTGTGTGACCTGGGGGAAGGCGCTTAACCTCTCTGGGCCTCAGCATCCCGCTCTGTAAAACGGGGGCAAGACTCAGCCTCTCTCTTAGACTGTGAGCCCCGGGAGGGATGGACATTGTGCGTCCTTTGATTATCTTGCATCTATCCTGGCAATCAACATACACTAAGAACTTAATAAATGCCATAACGTTAACCTGGCCTCTAATGTCTGCTGTGAGACCTTGGGCAAGTCACTTCACTTCTCTCTGTGCCTCAGTTATCTCATCTGTGAAATACAGATTAAGACTGTAATTTGTACATTCCAAGCGCTTAGTACAGTGCTCTGCACATAGTTAGCGCTCAATAAATACTGTTGAATGAATGACTGTGAGCCCCATGTAGGATGAGCCATTAGCTTGTATCTAGCCCAGTGCTTAGTACGGTGCCTGGCACGTAGTAAGCTCTTAACAAATAGCACAGAAGAGGGGGGGGCTGGTCTTCCACGTGTAGGTCCCCTAAATGTGCATGAGACTACTTTTTAATTCCCTCCTCGGTCCCCAGAAGCGGGACCTCGTGGGTCGCCGTGGTGACCGAAGACTGCCAGGCAAGTTGGAAATTTTTAAAAGAATGTCAAGTGATTCAGTGTCAACAGACTCAGGAAGGACAAATATATGGGCCTTAGAGGCAACACAATAGAATGACCTTCCCATCAACCTCTTTCCCTCCCCCTCTTTTTTAACCAGCCTCATCCAGCCCAGCTAAAAGCCGCAGAATAATAAATTAAAGATGAGCGTCTCTAAATGGTGGTGGTGTTTCAGAAACCCTGGCCCAACCAAGGCATCGGCCTCGAGAGCAGAGGGTGTAGGGAAGGAGGAGAGGCTGGGAGGTGAGAAAGGAAGGTCCAAGGGCAGAGTATTTGAGATCTGGTTATCCACCTGAAAAATAGGATTAATTAAACGATACATTTGTCGAGCATTTACTCTGTGCCAAGCACTGCTTTGCGTTAGATCCAAGATGATCAAGCCGGACACGGTCCCTGCCCCAGATAGGGCTCACAGTCTAAGTAGGAGGGAGTAGAATCCAATCCCCGTTTTGCAGATGTGGAAAGCGAGAAGTGAAGTGATTTGCCCAAAGTCACACACATCAGGTATGTGGAGCTCAGTCCATGTCCCACAAGGAGCTCCCCGTCTTAAGCCCCATTTTACAGATGCGGTAACTTAGACACAGAGGAGTTGAATGCCTTGCCCAAGGTCACACAGCAGACAAATGGCGGAGCCGGGATTAGAACCCACGTCCTCTGACTCCCAGGCCCGTGCTCTTTCCGCTAGGCCCCGATGCTTCCTAGAACAGACGTGTTTGCCGGACTCTGAAGAGAAAGAGCTCGAAAGCAGCTCCTTTCCTTCGGGTAACTGGGTTGTCGACTCCTGTCGTACTATCTACAGGCAGAGGACACCGTTTCCCAACTCGGGTCAAGATTTACGCCCCGTGATGCTCGCGCAGCTCCGCGCCATCAGTAACAGTTGAAGAAGCCCACGGGACTGGAGTTTTATCCTGATATTGTCTCGCCAGCATATTCCTTTCAGTCTTCAGCAAAACGAAAGCAGAAATGGGCCCAGGAGATTAGAAAGAAGCTGTTTTTGCTCAAGTCTACCCACTCCATACACGGTGGGCCCAGAGTGTTGGGCTCTGTGTCATCGGGACCTGTGAAAGATCTTCTCCGAATGGGAAAATAATTAGTCGAGCTGAAATCACCAAGGTGGTAATTACTGTGTTCGCTCTCTGAGGACAACTCCGAGCCAAGCAGACGTAAAAAATATAAAGTTTCCTTCGCTGGGGCAGGATGTGAAGCCAAGAGACAAGGTGCGTCGGGTTTTCGCTCTTCTAGAGAGTGACGGTGGCCGTAAAGATATTAAATGAAACGCAAGCGAAAGGGTAAGGGAGGAGGAGGGAGAGGAGGAAGGAGCCCTCCTTCCTTCATCCAGAGCTCCGTCACCCATCTCATAGATGCAGCATGGCCCTACGGATGGAGTACGGGCCTGGGGCTCACGAGGACCCGGGTTCTAATTCCGCTCCCCTACTCATTTGTTGTAATGCCATGAGCAAGTCGCTTCACTTCTCCGCACCTCGGTTCTGCAAAATGGGGATTCGATTCCTGTTCTCCCTCCTACTTAGACCGTAAGCCTCCCCTGAGGCCTATCTCGTGTCTACCTCAGTGCTTAGTACAGCGAAGCAGCGTGGTTTAGCGGAGAGAGCACGGGTTTGGGAGTGAGAGGTCATGGGTTCCAATCCCAGCTCCGCCACTTGTCAGTTGTGTGAGGTTGGGCAAGTCACTTCACTTCTCTGTGCCTCAGTTCCCTGCTCTGTAAATTGGGGATTAAGACTGTGAGCCCCACGTGGGATAACCTGATGACCTCGTATCTACCCCAGTGCTTAGAACAGTGCTTGGCACATAGAAAGTGTTTAATAAAGACCATCATCATTATCATTATTATTATTACAGTGTTTGGGACATAGTAGCACTTTACAAATACCTCAGTGAGCACACGTGTAAGAGGAAATTCCCCTGGGTCCACAAAACAGAACTCGCCTTCACATTTGGCAGCTCTTTTGATTTGGGGTTTAAAACACTCCCTCTAGGTCGGTGATTTTTTTTCCGATTCCCGATTTTTTTACCCCGCCAAGGGCAGGAAGACCGGTAACGCTCACGATGCCGCATGTTCCCTGAGACTCACAGACATTCTGGATTTAGCTGAGCTCCTTCATTTCCAGTTTCTAATTACAAGAGATTTCCAAATGTCATCATTTTTATTACCCTTCACCGACAGAAATCAATGTCAGGCTTTCATCATAGGAATGCAGATTCTTCCATATGGCGAGAATCTGCCTTACTCCAGGCAATTAGAGAGGACAGGAGAGGAGGAGGGAAATTTACTGCCAGGTTCACAGGCCCAGCCTGAGTAAAATCAGAATCATCACGGACGATCCTCCTTTCCATTCCCTGCGGACCTGATCCAGCCAGCCTGACATTTCTTGGGAGAATACGGCATTGCAGGCGGATTCCCACTCGTGGCTCGGGAAATCTACGGGTCGGATTACTACGACGATCAGCTAGGCCCTCCACTCAGGGGCTGGCCTCCAACGTGGGAGTCTTCCCCCCGGATAGACTGGCATCTTCACGTCCACTCTCGTCACGCTAAGGCCAATAGAGCCGCTACTGGTCTCTCCTTGGCTTTCGTGATTTAAGAAAGGAGCGCTAGACGGCGTCTACCTATCCTGTTGGGTTTTTCCAAGAGCTTAGAACAGAGAAGCCACATGGGCTAGTAAAAAGAGCACTGGCCTAGGAGTCAGAAGCCCTGGTTCCTAATCCCAGCTCCACCACTGGCCCGCTGTGTGACCTCGGGCAAGTCACTGAACTCCTCTGTTCCCAAGTTACCTCATCTGTAAAATGGAGCTTAAGACTGTGAACTCGATGTGGGTCACGGGCTGTGCTCAACCCGATTATAATAATAATGTTGGTATTTGTTAAGCGCTTACTATGTGCAGCGCACTGTTCTAAGCACTGGGGTAGATACTGGGTCATCAGGGTGTCCCACGTGGGGCTCACAGTCTTCATCCCCATTTTCCAGATGAGGGAACTGAGGCCCAGAGAAGTTAAGTGACTTGCCCACAGTCACAGAGCTGCCAAGTGGCAGAGCCGGGATTCGAACCCATGACCTCCGACTCCCAGGCCCGGGCTCTTTCCACCGATCCACTCTGCTTCTTCTACCTGCTCCATAGCTTAACCTGGCACCTAGTAAGCGCTTAACTAATACCGTTAAAAAAATGAAAAAGGAAGAATGACCTGAGGAAAAAGAAGTCCCTCATAGCACATTTATTTCAGGATATTCGTCTTTAGCACAAAGAAGAGAAGAGAAAAAAGAGACACCGGAAAATAAAGGACAGTTGGTCTGCCCTTAAGAGTTGCCAAGTTCTTAGTAACCGCAAGCTAAACGCTGAGGTCAGAACCAGGAAGAGCCTCATGCAACCATCCTGGGAATGAATTATCCGATCTGTGGGTTAGCTGGGCTTCTGCTTCTCTTCCTTTTCACTCTGCTGTACTCCCCTAAGCGCTTAGTCCAGTACTCTGCACCCCGAAAGTACTCGAGAAATCCCAGCGATTGATTGAATGCCTTTCGGCCACTTACTACGCAACCGGGGGCCTGGACGGCAAAGAAGGCGAAACTAAGGCCAGCGTGTCTCCGATTCTGCTGCCTTTCGGTCACTCTGGAAAAGTGAATCCTAGTCGGGGAGGTGGTTGAAAGGACCGAGCCATCTGGGAGCTATTCCTTTTAGATTTCTATTATCTGCACACTCTGGGTCACCCCCCGACACACCCCACCCCACAGATAATTGAGAGTGGGCCGAAACAGCACGTGAAAAATGGTTCAGAGAGCATTATGGGCTAAATTGTCATTTCGGTGGGAGTCCGGAGACTGAAGATTTATGAGTCGCATTGAAAATGTACCTCAGTGTAACGGCCGGGCTCCGTTTCCAAAAGAAGCGGGATGAATGGTGTTCTTGGTGGTTAGCGCTTCTATAGCTCTGCGTATTGTCAGCGGCCTGAACGGTCATTAATTACTGTCTGCCGAGGTCTGAAGGAGCCAAAGCCGAAGAGAAAAGGAGCCTTCTTTAGCAGCACGATGGGCTGTGGAGGGGATGAAGTTGGGGAGAGGAAAATTTAGTCTGGATAATTTGAATCATCTGCTGGCAAGGGGTGGAGGCAGATCGTGGAAGACTCCTGAGAAAAAAGTGTCATCCACAAGGCTGTAAAATTAGATTGGATGGAGAACTAACCCATACATCATGGAGAGCCTTCCTAAACCATCAGGACAGCGGATTAGATAATGCCGGAGGTATTTCCCTCTGTATGTCAGGGTTTATGGGGCTTGGGTAAGGGGAGAGTCCCACCATGGGGTTGGGATTACTGGTAGTAGTAGGATTGGAGTAGTGATATTTATTGAGCACCCACTGGGTGCAAAGCACTGTACTAAATACTTGGGACGGCACAACCAAAGCATGAGATAAGCTCCTTATGGGCAAGCAGAGTAGGAAACAGTGTGGCCAAGTGGATAGAGCACGGGCCCGGGAGTCAGAAGGACCTGAGTTCTGATCCGGGCTCCTCCACTCATCCGCCGTGTGAGCTTGGGCAACTTCTCCGTGCCTCGGTTCCCTCATCTTTAAAATGGGGATTAAGACTGTGAGCCCTAGGCGGGACGGGGACTATTTCCAAACTTGTATCTCGTATCTTCCGGTATCCACCGCAGAGCTTAGAAAGCGCTCAACAAACGCCACAATTATTATTATTATTTTCGTGGGGCAGAAAGACGTAAAGATAGTCACAAGTTTCACTGATTACACGTAGGTTTTCAAGGGCAAACCGAAGCGCAGAGGAGCTCAGTGCCTCACCCAAAGTCACACTGCAGGCCAGTGGCAGAGCTGGGATTACATTATTACCTTATTTCTGCCGTCTGTCTCCCCCAGTTACACTGTGAGCCCGTCACTGGGCAGGGATTGTCTCTATCTGTGGCCGGATTGTACATTCCAAGCGCTTAGTACAGTGCTCTGCACATAGTAAGCGCTCAATAAATACTACTGAATGAATGAATTAGAATCCAGGTCCTCTGACTCCCAGGCACGGACTCTTTCCACTAGGCCCGATCGAACTGGGCAGTGCAAAAGGTTAACCAGAACTCTAACTACGGCATCGGAGGTTGGCCAACAAAATCTTTACCTTTATTTTATTATCCCGTAAATTCATTTTATTTTCCTTCGTTCAGTCGAGGTGGTTCAAGTAGGGTGGCAGATCTCATGTCATGCTACGAGGACTCGGCGTGTTTTTCTACTACCTTCAAAATGCCCCCGATCTCTTGCATGACATTAGGCCCGCAGCCTCAGAATTATAGCTCAAATCATGCTGGTTGAGACGAAATGAGTGCCTGTGCAGAAATTACGTAGGCGACCGGGACCTGGAGCAGAGGATAGAATCAAAGCAGTGGTCGGGGAAGTAACGGTCAGACACCCTGCAGGTGTCTGACAGATTCAGGGCTGTCGGGGACCGACTACTGAGGAAGGAAGACGGGGAAGATTAGTAGGACACAAAATTAGGACACCTGCAGCATCCACCATCGGCTTTAGATCCACAACAAAGTTGGTGGCCAATGCGGCCGGAGTCCTATTTTTATCCTTCCTAATGTGGGCACCAGGGAAGCCGGGAAACTCCCTCGTGGGGGCTAGGACTGGTTTCTGTGATGCGATGCCTCATTATTTATTATTTATTTAGCGGCATGGCGGAGTTGAGAAGCAGCATGGCATAGTGGAGAGAGCTCGGGCCTGGGAGTCGGAAGGTCATGGGTTCTAATCCCGGCTCTGCCACTTCTTTGCTGTGCGACCCAGGGCAAGTCACTTCACTTCTCCGTGCCTCACTTAAATCGCCTGTAAAAGGGGGATTGGGACTGTGAGCCCAGTGTGGGACAGGGACTGTGTCCAACCCCATCTGCTTGTATCAACCCCAGGGTTTAGAACATTGCCTGGTGCCATAATTATTATTATTCTGCTCCCCTTAGCTAAAATTTCTTTTCGTGTCTGTCTTCCCCAGCAGACCGTAAGCTCCCTGAAGGCGGGGAATGGTGTCTATCAAGTCTATGATACTGTCCTCTCCCAGACGTTTAGTACAGTGCTCTGCACAGGGTAAACTCTCAACTAGGAACCCTTGATCGACTGATTGATTGGGACTCGACTCCTCTTCCCTCATGACTTACTCTCCCTGCCGTCTTCAAGCTCGAGTGAAAAGTCGGGAAGACAAGGACAAATTCCCAACTTCCTCACCATTCTGGGAATTCACTTGATCCCCGTTTGCTGTGCTTTCCTGTGGCTGTAACTATAAATGCAAACATGGCCCACCCGAGGGTAGGGGGTGGGGAGTTATCTGAGGTCATTAATGACTTGAAGGCACATGGGGGTGTGCGGGTGGGGGGAAGAGAATAAGCAGAGGCTCACAGTGCTTTGCACATAGTAAGTGCTCAGTAAATATGATTGAATGAGTCTCTCCGTCCCCCCTTCCTGTAACTGAGCTGCTTTAAAAAGAGAAGCCACAAATGAAAATGATAATAATTGTGGTATCTGTTAAGTGTCAACTATGTGCCAGACACCGTACTAAGCACCGGGGTGGATACAAGCAAAGCAAGTTGGACACAGTCCCAATCACACATAGGGTGCACATTCTCAATCCCCATCTCACAGATGAGGGAACTGAGGCACAGGGAAGTTAAGTGACCTGCCCAAGGTCTCCCGGCAGACAGGTGGTGGAGCCGGGATTAGAACCCAGGTCCTTCTGCCTCCTGAACCCATGCTCCATCCGTTAGGCCACTAGCCCCTTTCCCCTGCACCATTCCAAGCAGATCCAAGTACATCAGAATGTAAGAATCCTTATTCCTCTCACTGAAATGAAGCAGAAACCTGTTTTAACAAAGCCTATTCCTGCCACGTTCCACCTCAGTGAATTACTCCCAACTTTAATGGCGGACCCTGCAGTAAATTCATAAATTATTCATCTTTTTCATATTTTATGCTCACCGCTTTATTGATTCATTATTAACTGTTGGGACTTATAAATGTTAACATGGAATAATGCCATCATCCAGCCTCATCAATAATGGATTGTTTTATTTTTTAATGATTAGCTGGTTCTTTCTCTTATTGATTGTAAATGGGTTTGACCCTAGGGGCCACCAGCCTTATCCCATCAAAATGGAAGCGAGTGAGGGGGTCCACTTGGCTTAATGCTCTTCACATCCATTCTTGTTGGAGTGTATTTGGGCGGGCATGAGAAGAAGCACGGCCTAGTGGCAAGAGCACGGGCTTGGGAGTCAGAAGACTTGGGTTCTAATTCTGGCTCTGCCATTTGTCTGCCGTGTGACTTTGGGCAAGTCATTTAAATTCTCTGTGGGCTGAAAGGACAGTGACCATTTCCTCTTGGATCCGGTCAAGATAGTGAAAAAGACAGTTTGGGAAGGAGAGAGAGTGGAAAATGATAAATTCCAGTGCCTGCTCTGGACTATAAGTGATGATCAAAAATCCCTGGCCAAACGGCTCAATTGCCATGAACAGTGGCCTTGATTGACTGTCCATTGTCCAGTGCCTGGCACATAGTAAGCACCTAACAAGATCATAATTAATATTATTATTACTGAACGCTGCACTGGAACCCCACTGTGGGAAGGAACTGGGTCCCTTAGTTCTGGTGCTCTCTCCCCGGGGCTTAGTACAGGGCTTTGCGTGTGTAATAAATACCGTCGGTTGGTGGATCGATTGAGAAATCGAAATGTCGAAGTAGTAATCAATCAACCAGTCGAATTCACTGAGTGCTTACTGTGCGCAGAGCACTTTCCGAAGCACTTGGGAGAGTACAATCTAACAGAGTAGGTAGGCATGTTCCAGGCCCTCAAAGATTTTACAGTGTAGAGGGGGTGATAGACATTAAATATCCAAAAAAAAAGATTAGCAGTAGTAGTATTTTAGCCCAGTGCTCCGCACACAGTCAATGCTCAATAAATATCATTGATTATTTGATTAGTAATTGTAAAAATAGCAGTAGAGATGGTCTGTTTCTCAGTCAAAGGCATTTACTGAGGCTTAGTGTGCGCAGAGCACTGTCCTAAGTGTACGTCAGAAGCTTACAATCTCCCACTCTCATACTGGAGTCCAGGAGGGCCTATGGGAATGGGCTTAAAAATTGTGCTTTCCATACTAAACCAATAAAAAAATAGACTTCTGATGCTAAATTAAGAAAAAAAATGAGATCCTTTACTAACCCAATCAAAATATAGACCTCCTTCCTGCAGAGGCAGTCATCCTTTCTCCATGTTCTTTACCAGCTACGACCCCATTCCTCCAGGGGTTTATGGAATAACTTTAATCAGTCCACGGTATATATTGAGCGCTTTACTCTGTGCTGAGCACGGTACTAAGCGCTCACGAATGTACAACAGATCTGGGTAGACAGGATCCCCGCCCACAAGAAGCTTATCGTCAAGAGGTACCTGTATTTCCCGGACCGTACGGCTAAAAAAGACCCCTTATTCCACAATCTGGAATCCACGGTAAATTTCTCAGGCACTCTGCCCTGGAACTAATTTTATTTCTTTCCAATCCGGCCCAGAACCTTTCCCGGGATTCTCTGAAGGTTGTCCCCATCGTCTGCTCCTCGGACATTCGCTGAGGCCTGCCCCAGAGGTTCCGAGAGGTGTTTCATATTGAAGCTCAGGGCAGGAATTGGAGCTATAAGACGTGTTTCATTTTCCCAATCTCCTCTCGGCACCAAATGTACCGGAGTCTCTTCCAGAAACGGGAACGCGAGGGAGATTTCCGAGAAGACGGGGCTTCCCACCCCCTTCCCGATTTTTCCTTACTTTCTTCCCACGTTGACTTTCGCAGGCCCAGAACCGTGCAGTCAGCAAACAGGATGGCCCCCTCTCACTGGAAAGAGTGTTTTCCTTCATTATTCCATCTCGATTTTCAGTTATTTCTTGTTTTTCCTTGACCAGGCCACCAGAGGATCCGGAAGACGATGGCTTTCTGCCCCCTAAAGCAGGGAATAAAGCAAAAAACTGACAGACGGTGAGTCATTTAAAGCCATCAGGCCTTTCTAGCTCTTAGGCCGTATCTTATATGCATCCTCAGCACTTTGGAATTTACGCAGCTCTGGCTTGCAGTTCACTCGCAGCTCGCTAGATACACTGGATCCCATCCAGGCGTGGACGGCTTTGGGTGATGTGCTTTGATTGCTAAGCCCCATCTCCATATCTGGTGGCAACTTTCCTGGGAGAGAGATAGAGAGGTCAGTTTGGTTAAGGTCCCTGGTGAAGGCGAGCAATGCAGCCTAGTGGAGAGAGCACGGGCCTGGGAGTCAGGAGACCTGGGATCTTATCCCAACTCTGCACCCCCCTGCCTGCTGGGTGACCCTGGGAAAGCCACTTAAATTCTCTGGGCCTCAGTTGCCTCATCTTTAATTTGGGGGTTCAGACTGTGAAGCCCATGTGGGACAGCGATTGTGTCCAACCTGATTATTTTCTATCTACCCCGATGCTTAGTATAGGTCCTGGCCCATAGTAAGCACTTAATAAACACCATTATTATTATTATGACCAGAAGGACCTGGGTTGTAATCCCAGCTCTACCATTGATCTGCTGTATGACCTTAGGCAAGTCATTTAACTTCTCTGTACCTCAGTCCCCTTATCTGTAAAATGGGGATTAAGACTGTGAGCTCCATGTGGGACATGGATCATGTCCAACCTAATTAGTTTGTATCTACCCCAGCCCTTAGTACAGTGCCTGGCACGCAGTAAGCGCTTAACAAATACCATAAAAACAAAAGGGACTGTCGTAGCCAATCATCTTGCACCTACCCCAGTGCTTAGCTTAGTGCTGGGTACATAGTGAGCGCTTCACAGAAACCATTAAGAAAAGCGTTCCCACTCCCATTTTTCTTCACATCCCTCATTTCTCCTCATATTTCTGAGAGTGGGAAAGTAGGGGTTCTTTCTTCCGGCCTGAGATTGCAGATATTACAAAAATTCCAAAGATGGAATTTAGATAAAAATGATATCCACGGCCTTACCTCGAAGGTATTTCTTGGGTTGAATTCTCGTCTTCCTTTAAGGAACTGGCGTGTGTTTTGTCTGTGCGCTTGTTTTAACGGTTTTTGTTAAGTGCTTGCTTTGTGCCGGGCACTGTACTAAGCACGGGGGTAGATACAAACTAATTAGGTTGGTCACAGTTCACATCCTACATGGAGCTCACGGTCCTAATCCCCATTTTACAGCGGAGGTAACTGAGGCACAGAAAAGTGAAGCGATTTGCTCAACTTGTTGTTGCTTGGACCCTCTCCGATATTAGTAATCTTCTTGGATTCCTAAGCACCAGGCATTCTTGGCTTGATGGGCCCCAGCTCTAATTAACAGTTGGGTATAAAATCCACAGGGAAAACAGGCTTCTCACTCAGAATTGTAATAATTGTAATTGTAATAATTCCAATGAAATGCTCGCTTGTTCTTCGGCACGGAGAACAACGATAACGATGGTAGTTTTTAATAAGCACTTCCTATGTGCTGAGGGCTAGGATAGAGAAATGAGAATGTGATCGGAAACCGTCCCTGTCCTACACGGGGTTCAAAATCGCATGCCGGGATGGCAGATATCCTTTCTCCATTTTAAAGATGAGTCCATCCATCAATCAATCAATCAATCGGAAGTAATTATCAGCATTAGAATTCACCCTTCTCCTACTTCAAATCAATCAGTCATTGGCATTTATTAAGTGCTTACTGTGTGCAGAGCACAGTACTAAGACCTGGGGCGAGTACAATTCAACAGAGTTAGTAGACACATTCCCTGCCTACAACTAGTTTATGGTCTAGACGGGGAGATGGACATTAATACAAATAATACGGGGAAGCAGCCTGGCTTAATCCTGGGTCTGCCAGTTGCCTGCAGTGAGACCTTGGGCCAGTCACTTAACTTCTGTGTGCTTCAGTTTCCTCCACTGTAAAACAGGGATTCGAAACCTGTTCTCCCTCCGGCTTAGACTGCGAACCCTATGTGGGACAGGGACTGTGTCTGACTGGAATAATTTGATTCTACCCCAGCGCTTAGAATGGTGCTTGAGACGCAGTATTTTGCGAACCCCATGAAAAATGATAAATTATAACGTGTAATCGATAGATACGTACACAAGTGCTGTGGGGCTGAGGGTGGGGACATATACCCTTTTCCCCTTTCCCCATGACATCTGTCGTGTATTTACCCTCCGTAAAGTTCTGAAAGCTTCGGTGATTAAACTCAGCCGGTGAAACGGAAGATTGACCTATTTAGGGCAAATTCAGGATGGATGAATGCAAATCACACATCGATCTTCCGCTCGATGTTTCTGCCTATGTTCTGCTGATACAGTTCAACGCAGGACCCTGGAGGGAAAGGGGAGATTTTTTTTTTACCAAAGAACTGGGTTTGAGAAAGAATCAGGGAAGAAAGACATTCTTCCCAGGGAGAGGAGCGATGGATGAAGGCGGAGGTCCGAAAAAGGAAATGATTGAGGAACATCGATCCGAAGGCTGGGAAAAAGACGATGGTCAGAGCAGTGAAGCTAAATTGCCACCGAATAACATTTTAGATCCAGAAATACTTGACTCTTTGCTACTTCACCCTTCCAATTGCTTCATTTAACTCTCTACGTGGTCATGCTGGAGGTCAAAGTGAGGGCAAAATGAGCTGATGTTCCACTTCCTGAGGAAACTCTCACAACTCATCAGGCTATGAGTACCAGCAAAGATCCTTGAATCAGGCACCGGGGAGGAACTCCAGAATGCTAATGACTGGCCTCTGGAAGGTCACAACTCAAGAAGACTCCGGAATAATTATGAACGGCTTTTCAGAATCAGCAGAGCGAGGTGGAGACTCACAAAGCGTTACGGAGATCACACAGTAGGCAACTGGTGGAGCCGGGATTAGAACCCAGGTCCTCTGCCTCCCACGCCCTTGCTCTAGCCTCTAGGCCACGCTGCTTCGCATCCTTGCTGAGCGGGATGCGTGAGGAGAACGAGGGTTACCCAAGAAGTGGCTGGCCGTTGAGTCGATGTAGGGAATGAAACAGAGGGCGGAAGCGATATTTTAAAGACCTGGGAAGAAAGTTCCAATGTGGAGAAGCTTGAGGCCGGAGCAGCAGGCAAACCCAAGCGGCATATGGCAGTCGAGCAAGCTGGGACTCGGACCAAATATTCCAGGAAGAACATTTATGTCCATATCTGTAAATTTATTTATTTATATTATTGTCTGTCTCCCCCTCTAGAACGTAAGCTCACTGTGGGCAGGGAATGTGTCTCTCATACTGTACTCTCCCAGGTGCTTAGTTCACAGTAATTGCTCAATAAATAGCACCGACTGACTGACTAAAATGAATCACCAGAAGCAGGGAAAAGAGCAGAGAACGTTATTTCTGTATGAACAAGACACATGAGGTTTTCTACTACTGCTAAATAATATTAATTTTCTACTCTTACTAATAATGATTGTGATATTTATTAAGTGCTTACTATGTACCAGGCACCGTACTAAGCCCTGGGGTAGATACAAGATAATCAGTCGGGGCACAGTCCTTGCCCCACGTGGGGCTCACAGTCTTGATCCCCATTTTGCAGGTGAGGAAACTAAGGCACCGAGAAATGGCTTGCCCGAGATCATACAGCAGATAAGTGCGTGGCTCGGTGGAAAGAGCTCGGGCTTGGGAGCAGAGGTCATGGGTTCCAATCCCGGCTCTGCCACGTGTCTGCTGTGTGACGGTGGGCAAGTCACTTCACTTCTCTGTGCCTCAGTTCCCTCATCTATAAAATGAGGATTAACGGTGAGCCTCACGTGGGACAACCTGATCACCCTGTATCTACCCCAGCGCTTAGAACAGTGCTCTGTACATAGTAAGCGCTTAACAAATACCAACATTATTGTTATTATTAAGTGGCAGAGCCGGAATTAGAATCCAGGTCTTCTGACTCCCAAGCCTGTGCTCTTTCCACTAGGCCACACTGCTCCCCCACACAAATGGATCAGACCTCTCTGTTACCTTCCACCTGCAGAGAGAGTTAAATCTGCCTCTACGTGAAACTTTCTCCCTGTTCTTCCTGTTCGCACCAAGCCCCGTCAGTCCTTGACGGGTTGCTGTGCCAATTAGTCTCGGCCCCGAACAGACCAGGGAGGGAAGCATTTAACAGCCATTCATTTCCAGACTCTAGAGGACTCTCGCCCCTGGAAAAGTGGCATATCTTTAAGGGCTAGACATTTCTCGAGAAGATGCCGACATTCGCCCTCAGGGAGCAGAAGGAAAGGGAACCAAGGAGCTCATTGAGAAACAGAGGCTCGGAGAGATTTTTTGACGGGGAAGGGAGAGAATCTGACAGTTATCTGTTGGGTGGAGAGGAGGAGAGGAAAAAGCCTAAAGATCCTGTGAAAACATGGACACGAGGGGAGAGAGAGGTAATCATAAGTGGGGCAAAGTGGGGAAGGAAGGGATATGTCAACTCCGGCAATTTCCCTCCCCCTAGAATTGGAGCCCCATATGGGATGGGGAATGTGTTGAATCGCAATCAGTCAATGAACCGATCGATCAGTCTTATTTACTGAGCGCTTTCTGTATGCAGAACACTGTACCAAGTGCTTGGGAGAGTGAGCCCCAGGTGGGACAGTGACTGATTTGCTCGTATTCACCCCAGCACTTAGTACAGTGCCTAGCACGTAGTAAGCGCTTAACAAACGTCATTATTATTACTGGTAAACATTTTCCATGCCCACAGGGAGTCTACAGTCTAGGAGGATTTATTTATTTTTTTAGAGGGGGGATTATTAGCATTATTACGGTAGTTAAGCATTTACTATGCGTCAAGCACTGTTCTAAGCGCTGGGGTAGGTGCAGGTTAATCGGTTCCTATCCCACGTTAGAGCCTGTCAGTCAATCCGTCTGATTATCGGGTACCTACCACAGCTCTTAATACAGTGTTTGGCTCTTAGGAAGTGATTAACAAATACTATTATTATTATTTTTATAGGTTAGCCTCGGGCTCGGCACAAAGCGAGCATTTAACAGATACCGCAACTCCTAACTATCGGTCGTATTTACTGAGTGCTTACCGTTAGTCTAAGCGCCTTGTGGATAGGGAATGGTCTTTTGTTTCTCTTCCACTATTCCAAGTCTTTAGTACAGCGTGTACCGCTCAGGACATGGTCATCGAATACCGTTACCATTACCCAAAAAAATCATTCACTCAATCAGAGGTATTTATTGAGCACCTCCTGTGCGCAGAGCACTGTTCTAAGCACTTGGGAACACACAGTGAAACCGAATGGATAGGCACGATCCTTGCCAACAAGGTGCTTGCAGTTTAGCGGGGGAGACGGACCTTAAAATATATTTCGGAGGTAAATGTCGAGGGCCCAATGGCGGAGCGAATAGCAAGTGCTGAAAGGATCCAGATCCTCAAGCATACTACAGATGTCAAAGCCAAAGAATCCCTCCCCAAAGCTCTTTTCTAACCGTGAGGAGTCTTCACAGAGAGGCGTCTTGGGGGTGTAATATTCCAAACAGCAGATAAGACAGGATGAAATAAGCTGTTTGCCTCTAGACTTGTCAGCATCCCATAGCAATTAAGGTAACATGCGAAACCCTCAAGCCGTGCTCTCTGAAGGTGAAATATGTTCATACCACCTCAGCACATTCACGGCGTGCAATTCAGTGACACCTGTCCCCCGCCGATGTGCCGCCTCAGCAAAATCATTTCACGCCTTTTCCCGCTCCATCTTTCCCAGTGTTTTGCTACATAAATGGGCAAGGGCAGGGGGGAAGGGAGAAGGGAATTCGCTCGTTTCAGAAAGCCCCGCAGGAGCAGGAATCTGCACGGGAGATTTCTCGCGGAGCAGAATAATTTCGGGCCTATGGTACCTCATTAGCCACAACTGGGCGGGGGGAATTGGGCAAGTCAGATTCTACTGGACGACCCCTCACGACGGAGACGTGTCGGCTTTTCCGGAACCCCAGAGGGTAGGAGCCTTTGAGGAGTTTAATCACCTGAGAGAGCGGAAAGTTTCTTGGAGGGAAATCTTGTCGATAAGGGGAGTCTCCCTTGGATACAGGCAATTTTGTGCTTCATTAAATTCCTCTTGTTTCTCCTCAAAAACAGGAACTGGAATGACCTAAATGTGGCTGATCTTTCCAGACTAGAGGGAGTGTTTTTACCTTATATCGGTAGTTAAGGATAAAGCAGCATCCAGGGCCCCTGGTTACTGTCTGGGCAGCGGGGAGAAAACATCAGGTTTGCCCACTGGCTACATATAATAATTGTGGTATTTGTTAATAATTATAATAACAATAATTGTGACATTTGCTAAGTACTTACCATGTGCCAGGCACTGTACTAAGCACTGGGGTGGATACAAGCAAATTGGGTTGGACACAGTCCCCCTGTCCCGCATGGGGCCCATTTTCCAGATGAGGGAACTGAGGCCCAGAGAAGTGAAGGGACTTGCTCAAGGTCACACACAGACAAACGGCGGAGCCAGGATTAGAACCCATGACCTTCTTGCTCCTTGGCCTGTGTTCACATACTCTGCCAAGCACTGACTAAGCACTGGGGTAGTTACGAGACGATCAGGTCAGACCCAGGCCTGGCTCCACATGGTGTTCACAGTCACACAGAGGAGGGAGAAATGGGATTCATTCATTCATTCATTCATTCATTCATTCATTCATTCATTCAATCGTATTTGCTGAGCGCTTACTGTACTAACCGCTTGGAAAGTACAATTCAGCAACAAATAGAGACAATCCCTGCCATCGACGGGATTGAATCCCCACTTCACGACATGAGGAAACCGAGGTCCCAAGAAGTGAAGTGACTTGCCCAAGGCCACACAGCGGGCAACTGGAAGAGCCAGGACTAGAACCAGTCTCTTGTGCCTCCCCGTTCTGTGACCTCTCCACTAGGCCGCACTGTTTTTTTGTATTTGTTTAACCACCCGGGGGTATGACAGCAGACTTGGAACCAGGTGATGATGAGGATGATGATGGTACTTGCTAAGCGCTTACTATGTGCCAAGCACTGTTCTAAGCGCTGGGGTGGATACAAGGTAATCAGGTTGTCCCACGGGGGGCCCACAGTCTTAATCTCCATTTTCCAGATGAGGTAACTGAGGCACAGAGAAGTCACGTGACTTGCCCAAAGTCACACAGCTGACAAGCGGCAGGGCCGGGATTAGAACCCGCAACCTCTGACTCCGAAGCCCGTGCTCTTTCCACTGAGCCACCGCGCTTCGATGGTAGACTGGGGGTCGGGGGCAGATGCTGGAGGCAGAGCCAGTTGGAGTGAAGGGTCTATTTGAAGGGGGTAGCCCTCCTCAGAAGCGGGCGAGCCCCTCCGTCTCTAACTTCCTCATGTCTCAGTAACCTGGGCAAGAGGTTAATTCACATCCCTGGATGTAGAGGAGGGTTCGACAGAGGAAATTTTCCCTATCCCGGCAGTTTCCCTTCCTTTCGGGACAGAGCCCGGGACGGGATTGAACTCAGATATGAACGTCCCCCAGAATCTCCTGGGAAGGGACCTAGTTAAGGAGCCGAGCCCCCGGAATCCAGGAGTCTTGAGAATATTAATAATCACAACTGCGGCATCTGTTGAGCGTTTACTATGTGCCAGGCCCTGTTCTATGCGCTGAGGTGGATACAAATAGATTAGCAACGTGGCCTAAGGGGTGAAGCACGGGCCTGGTAGCCAGAAGGCTGGCTTCTAATCCCGGGCCCACCATTTGCCTGCTGGGTGACCTTGGGCAAGCAACTTAATCAGAATTGACCAAATTCCCTTCTCCATATTCTCTTAGACATCTCCAACCTCTCAAGCAGCTCTGAATTTAAGAGTTCAAATGTTAACTTCCAATTTGATGGTGAATTGGGATCGCCTACTTTGGATACTGAAGGAGTGATTTGTGACTTTCTTTATTAGAATTTATGCCGGATTTTCAACGTCCAGAGAGATGGAAAGGGTAAGACACTGAGAGCCACCGTCCATAACCCTATAAAGTGACATTTCTCTTCCTTTCTGAAGCCCTTTAGAGAGAGTGTCTAGTAAATCCACTCTTTCATTCATTCAATAGTATTTATTGAGCGCTTACTATGTGCAGAGCACTGTACTAAGAGCTTGGAATGTACAATTCGGCAGCAGATAGAGACGATCCCTGTCCATCGACGGGCTTACCGTCTAATCTCATCTAGTCTAACACTCTGTTGAACTATAGTCTCCCAAGGGCTTAGCCCAGTGCTCCACACTGAGCAAATGCTCAATAAATTCCAGTGACGGAATATGACCCACCTAAGAGGCCATGGGTGATGTCTTCAGATGAGTGAACCAGGGGCCCCCCCTAGCTACTGTGATGAATTAGACTGGTAAGAGCTACCATTTTGAATTTTCTATTTTCCTGGCTTAATGCACTGCTCCGCCCACGGTAAACACTCAATAAATACCATCGATTGAACGATTGATTCTGCACTAAAGCTTTTACCCTGTTGGTTCGCTGACACGAACGTTTTGGTCGACTTTTATCTGTGGTTGGTAACTTGACCCATTTTCTCTCTAACGGAGAGGGGCCACTGGCTGTCAGAAGATGTCAGACAGAATGAGGAATGACCGAGTCTCCATTTGGAAGAAAAGAGCAACTAAATTGACCAGCTTGGCCAAGTGAGATGAGACCCTTGAAAAGCTCCTCTAAATATGAGGACCAAATTTGATCCTTAAAGTCCTTTTTCTCTTTAGAGTACTTGCCTCCTCAAAGAACAGATGGAGAGAAATCAGAGAGAGACTGGTCAACCCACATAAAACAGCGTGTTTGATGCGGGCGTGAGGAGAGTTGAGTTTTGGAAGGATTTTCGTCTGTTTGAAGTGTGGAGATAAGCTCTGGGAAGTCAGGGAACATTGACTATTTAAATCTCTCCCAGCAAGGATCTTTAAGATGGTTCTTTAAAAAGAAAGCCCCCCTCTGTAAGCACGTATTTCTGTGTTCTCAAAGGTTTGGTATTTTTCAATATAATAAAAGTGGGAATGTCCAGGTCTAGAGTTTCTGGCTACTTGAGAGAGGCAGCTCAGTTATGAGAAATTTGAATCTTCCATTGTGGTTTCCATCGGAAACTAGAGCTTTTTTACCCAAACATTTCTTTTGATGGGCTTAGCTGGGTGTGTGTGTGTGTGTGTGTGTACGTGCTTGTATACATGTGAATTTCAGCTTTCTCTGAATCCTTGTGCTTTCTTAGCATTCTAGGCTCAGAATAGAACCAGGACCAGCGTCATCCTGAGGCGGACCAGAAGGTCAACAAGAAGCAGCATGGTCTAGTGGATAGAGCACGGGGCTGGGAGTCAGAAGTCAGTCACTCTTAAATTGTGAGCTCCACGTGGAGCTGGGCTGGGTCTGGTATGATTATCTAGTAGCTACTCCAGGCCTTAGCACAGAGTACGCGCTTAATAAATACCATCTGTGACCTTCATCACCTCAGGCACTCTCTAACGTTCTCTCCAGAAATATCTTCCATCGCCGCACCTCCAACTTCTCAAGGGAAAAAATTTCGGACCCCTTCAGAGGGTGTTTCTTTCCCAAACGTTCTACCGGCTACTTCTTCGATCTGAAATCGAACCCAAGTGAGAAACAAAGGCCCCAGAAGAAAGCCACTGGTTAAGGACAAAGAAGTCAGTGCTTCAAAAAGGAATTAGGTGCTGGTTGCCAACACATTTCCATATGGACCCAATCAACGAAGAACAAAAGATCAAAGAGCAATGCAAAGAGCAGGGCGTGGCTTGGGCCGTAATTATGCATGTGTGTGAACACGGAGGCCTCTCCATGAGGATCAAGCAACAACATGTTTTTGCAAGTGAAGTTCAAGGCAAGCCTGCTGAAGGGGAAGCTTGGATGAAGTCCACATGGAGAAGTCGCCTTGTTTTTAGTGATAAAAGATGCTACCAGTGAATGGGAAAGCTCCATTTGTTTCCTGAAACCATCACCAGCGGTTCACAAACAAGAACAGTGCCGTGGTTTTAATAAACCCACAGTGCTGCGCCTTTCCATTTCCCCGCTAGCCCAAGTCAGGCTGCTCGGTCCTGCTGCCGAGCGGGGACTGTGTTCCCGGAGAACCTCACGCTCACGGAATCTCACACTGGACGCCTTAAGCCCACATCCTGCCTCTGGCCTGGAACCCTCTCCCTCCTCATATCCGACAGACGATTGCTCTTCCATCAGAGCCCTGTTAAAATCACAACTCCTCCGAAAGACCTTCCCCGACTAAGTCCTCTTTCTTCTTCTCCCACTCCCTTCTGTGTCACCTTTGCGCTTAATTTTGCTCTCTTCCCTCCTCCCTCAGCCCCACGGCATTTATGTACGTATCTGTAATTTATTTTATTTAACATCTGTCTCCCCCACTAGAATGTAAGCTCAGTGTGGGCAGGGAACGTGTCTGCCAACTCAGTTGTATTGTAGTCTCCGAAGGGCTCAATACAGTCCACTGCACAAAGTTGTCAAAGAACACAGTCCATGGATTAATGGACACGTGGCTTGATAAGACAGTTCCCTAATTCCTTCAACAGTGCCCTACCCAAGGTGTCTGTCGAAAAGCCGCATTATGGAAGAACTTAGTGGATCCATTCCAGGGAAAATAATCTGGCCACAGTCCGACACGTGGTGGAAAGGGACCGTGCCTTTAAGCAAGCCACTGGCTGGTCGTAGGTTCGGTCTAATGATCTGGGACAAAGTTCTGTGGCTCCTTGAACGAGGTTTAGAAGCAGAAGCCCGACAGACGGTAATGACAACAACCACCGCAAGAATAATAACATTATGATGTATGAATAGCGGGAGAACAGGTAATATTATAACTGGGCCAGGATGAAGTACTTGAATAAGTATCGACTATAAACACAGATATGCTCATGGGGGCCGAGGATGGGAATAAAGTGTCTACCAACCTACTATACTCTCCCAAGCACTTATCGACGCACTCTACATATCGCTAACTGGTGGGTAAGAAATACATCGATGTCAAGGGTGGATGTTGGTTTGGTGGGACAGGAAGAGGCTGCAGATTAACCAGGGAAGGCTTCCTGAAAGAGGTGGAGGATGTCAGCATTCCAGGGCACATAATATTAATAGGAATAATAATGAGCGGAATTTGTTAAGTGCTTACTGTGTCAATCACTGTGTCAAACCCTGGCATAGATGCAATATAATCAAATGGGACACAGTTCTTGTCTCACATGGGTGAGGGAAAACAGGACACTCCTCAATTCCTTGGCCCCATTTGGCAGATGGGAAAATCAAGGCACAGAGTGGCATTATGAGGGGAAGAGTCCAGATAAATATCAGGAAGCCCAAACCCCCGGGACATGGTCAGGCTCAGGGGTCAAAGACAGCCTAATCCTCTCTGATTTGACCACAGAATGATGTTTCCTGGGCTCTTTTATGAGTGAAAGAATGCAAGCAACACTATCACCAGATGTACTTTTCTGTCTCTCCATTTGTTTATGGGCTTCTTCTTTTGATGGATCTCAGCAAAAAACAAACAGCGTTCTTCTCTCGAAAAGAAAGAACCCGCTTTGGAGAACCCAGAGTTTGGCTTGCGGGGTTCAGGGTTTTGGCTTGAGGTCGGAGTGATTCCTTAAAATAATAATAATGTTGGTATCTGTTAAGCGCTTACTATGTGCCGAGCGCTGCTCTAAGGGCTGGGGTAGACACGGGGGAATCAGGTTGTCCCACGTGGGGTTCACAGTCTTAATCTCCATTTTACAGATGAGGTAACTGAGGCACCGAGAAGTTAAGTGACTTGCCCAAAGTCACACAGCTGAGGAGCTCTCGGCACAGAGGAAGAATGAGGAAATACTCGCTCCAACCTCCATTCACACCATTACCCCGTGTGTAACTTCCTTCCTCTTCAAATTCCTCAGGTCACAGAGCTCTTTTCATCACCAAAGTCCTCCTGGAAACCACCTCCTCCAGGAAGCCTTCCCTGATGCATCCCCACCGGTCCGGAGCACAGTACTGAGCACATGGAAGAGTATAATACGCTTACTATCTAGTCGGGGACACTGTCGTTGAAATAAATTGCAATTAGGGGAAGGAGCGGAGTTTAAGGGGAGATGTAAGGGGCTGGGGTGGAAAAGTAGTAGTAAGAATATTTATTCAAGGTTAAGAACACTGTACTGAGCGCTGGGAGAGAATACACAGATGGGAATTAGACATGGTCCCTGTCTTTCAGGGAGATCACGGTCTCTGAACAAAGTGCTCAAGTTTGTATTATATATTATAAATCGCTTTTTTATTTCTATCGATGTCTATCTCTCTCTAAACTGTAAGCCAGCTCTGATCAGAGAACCGGTCTGCTAATTCCGTTATATTGTACTCTCCTCAGTGCTTAGTACAGTGCTCTGCAAATAGTAAGTGGCCACTAAATACCACTGATTGATTAATTGAGGAGGGAAGGAGAATGCGGTGCAGAATGAGAGGATGTATGCTTGATTTTCTGTCGCTCACACTGATTTCATGTCTGCCCTTTAGAAAGTAAGTCCCTCGGGGACAGAGAACACGTGCTCGTAGTACTCGAAAGGTGCCCAATAAACATCCCTGCTTGATTGATTGCTTGATTGACTGAATCGGACAGATGGATTTGAGGCTGGGGGATTAAGAAGGGATAGGGGCCGGACAGAAAAGGATTGGAGGGTACATACAATCCTGGTAAAGGTCCTTATTGCATTTTTCTAAGCATTTGGGAAGGTGCAGACTGGAGTCACCTTCAGAGGCCGAAACCAATGATCTAGTCCAAGGGGCAGATATTGTATTGAATGCATCTGACTTCCAGGCCACTCCTGGGAGATGCATTCTCCCCAAATCCCTTTCTTCCCTCTCCGCCCACATCCGCCCCCTCCACCAGATTGCCCCACCTGGGATGATGTCACGCCTTGCCACCGCAGACTCTGGAGTAGCCAATCCAAGACAGCTAGCCAATGAAAACAGACATCGCTCTAGACTTCTATTCCACTCGGGCCTTTCTGCCTCCGGGGCCACCTGCTTTTCTCTCTCTGCTTCCTTTTTCCCCTCTTTCCTCTTTCCAATACAGACATTTGAATACTGGCATGGGGAGCGGAGGAGGGGATCCATATATTCTGCTTTCCGCAAACATGTGTGAGACAGAAATGAACTTTAATCAGTTTGGAGCGGTCAGATCCCAAATAAACAGCAATTAATGCAAAAGGAGTGGACAAGAGGAGAATGGAGGAGGGGAGTGAGAGGGAAGGGGAAGAGTCTAAGGGAAGACTCTAGACTGAAAGTTCTCTGTGGCCTACCAACTCTGTTAATTGTTCTCCCCCAAGTGCTTTAGTTTAGTGCTCTGCACAGTAACTGCTTAATCAATATGTTCGATTGATTGAAAGGAAAGAAATCCAAGACGAGTTGGGAGAGGAGGTGGGAAAGAAGAGAGGGAAAGAGAAAGGAAAAGAGAGGGAGAGGTTGGTGAAAAAAGGAGAGAAATAGAGGAGGCGAAGGAGGCAAAGGGGTTATAAAATAGAGAAAAAGGGGAAAGGGATGAAATGGAGGAGAAGAAAGGAAGCGAAAAGGGAAGGGGAGAAACAGCCAGTTGAGGATAAAGGGCAGAAATCAATATTTATTGATCACTTCCCGAGTGTAGAGCAGTGTACTAAGAGGTTGGGAGAGGACAGTATAAAGGAGTTGTGAGCCCTGCCCACAATGAGCTTACAGCTCCAGGGCTGATATTTATTACTTGTAAAAGTCTGCAGCATCCACCTCCACAGTGTTGTCGTTGCTGTCTTAAGCCGTCGAGTCACGTCTAACCCACAGCGACGCCATGAACGCCCCCCCATCCATCTGCCATCGTTCTGGTAGTGGATCCGTAGAGTTTTCCTGGTAAAAATATGGAAGCTGTTTACGGTTGCCTCCTTCCGAGCAGTTAACCTGAGTCTCCGCCCTCGACTCCCTCCCGTGCCCCTGCTGCCCAGCACGGATGAGTTTTGATTTGTAGCAGATGGCCTTCCATTTGCTAGCCACTGGCCAAGCTAAGAATGGAAGGGGAAGGCCTCTGCTTGACTCTCCCTCCTGGAGTAGACACTGGTAGAGGACTGGGAACTCTGCAGAGTTGCACAGACACTAATCTGTTGGTCAGGTGAAGAAACAGGAGTATCTTCTGCTATCAATTCCATCTCACAAAGCAGGCGGGAAATCAATCTGTGGTCATGGATGAGGGAGGAAAAGACTCTGAGCTGGGGGACCTTGGGCCAGTTTTTCTTTTTTATGGTATTTGTTAAGCACTTGTTATGGGCTGGGCACTGCACTGGAAGCAGCGTGGCTCAGTGGAAAGAGCCCGGGCTTGGGAGTAAGAGGTCAAGGGTTCAAATCCCTGCTCTGCCACTTGTCAGCTGTGTGACTGTGGGTGAGTCACTCAACTTCTCTGGGCCTCAGTTACCTCATCTGTAAAATGGGGATTAACCGTGAGCCTCACGTGGGACGACCTAATTACCCTGTATCTCTCCCAGCGCTTAGAACAGTGCTCTGCACATAGTAAGCGCTTAATACCGACATCATTATTAATCAGGTTGGACACAGCGCCTGTCCCACAGGGGGCTCACAGTCTTAATCCCCATTTTATAGAGGAGGTCACTGAGGCTCCGAGATGTGAAGTGACTTGGCCAAGTTCACACAGCAGGCAAGTGACGGAGCTGGGATTAGAACCCAGGTCCTTGCTCTAGCCACTAGACCATGTCGCCGTTGAGAGTCACCTGCGTAACTAGCGTAGGTTGAAGCGACCGGGATCCACATTTGAGTCAGTTTCAAATTCTTTACAAAGGAGGGTCTCGGGGACACAGCTTCCCCTGGGGGATTTTTCTTCCTGGGGAAAACAAGCAGAGCCTGCAATTTCATTGGAAACACATTTTCCTCTTCCCGTCTTCCCCATCAGATCGTAAGCTACTCCCTTTCCATCCAAACTACTACTGTGCTGCTCCGAAGTCAATAACTGTCGTATTTGCTAAGCACTTTCCGTGTGCCAAGGACTATTCTAAGCACTGGGGTAGATACGAGTTAATCAGGGTGAGTACAGGCTCTGGCCCTCAGGGAGTTCACGGTCCAAGTAGGAGAGAGAACAGATATTTTAATCCCCGTGATACAGGCGGAGAGACGCTAAATAATTTGCCCAAGATCACACAGCAGACAAGTGGAGGAGGCAGGATTAGAACCCACGTCCTCTGACCCCCAGGTCCCCCCTCTTTCAACAAGGCCACGTCGATTCTCGTACTTAAATGGGAGCCCGTTCATTTTCCCCCTAGGCTCTCGGAAGCCAAACTACACCTCCTTCCAGACCTCGCCCTTTGTCTTTTCATATACATCACGCCATTGCATCATCTCGCCCTCCTTCTCTCTCTGTCTCAGGAAACCCTTGACCTATCCTAGCGCATCAGTCATTGATGTACCGCTGCTGCAGGCTTTATCCCAACCGTCGTGTCGGCGCACGCCAGCGTCGAAAGATTCAACGGAGAGCTTCGGCTCCAGTGCCATTCCTCCCCAAGACTCCCCCTGCCAGTTTGGTTCCTTTTTTATGGTATTTGTTAAGCGCTTACTAAGTGCCTAACACTGTACTAAACGCTGGGGTCTCGTCTCACGCTATCGAGTCGTGTCCGACCCATAGCGACCCCACGGACGCATCTCTCCCAGAACGCCCCGTTTCCTTCTGCAGTCGCGGTAGTGGATCCGTAGGGTTTTCTTGGGAAAAATACGGAAATGGTTTACCACTGCCTCCTTCCGCGCAGGGAACAGGTCTCTGCCCTCGACTCTCTCCCACGCTGCTGTTGCCAAGCACAGGTGAGTTTTGACTTGTAGCAGATGGCCTTCCACTCGCTAGCCACCGGCCAAGCTAGGAATGGAATGGGGAGGCCTCTGCTCGACTCTCCCTCCTGAAGTCGAGACTGGTAGAGGACTGGAAACTCTCCAGGTGCGACCCTGAGAGGGGAGCGCTGGGGTAGAGCCAAGTTAATTTGGACACGGTCCGTGTCCCACATGGGACTCACAGTCTTTAATCCCCATTACAGTTGAGGCAACTGAAGCACAGAGAAACTAAGTGACTTTCCCAAGGACACACAGCAATCAAGTGGCAGAGGCGGGATTAGAATCCAGGCCTTTCTGCGTCCCAGGCCTGTGCTCTATCCCCTAAGGCCATCCTGCTTCTCATTTTGTAGCCAGGTCAGTCCCTACATCTGCGCTCTGCTCACCTCGGTACAAGAAGGGTAGGATGTGGGAGGAAGATGGGCAAAAGCACGCCACCCAAACAGCCGCCGCAGACAACTAAAGCAACGAGGAAGCGTTTCAAGGACGCGGTCAAACGAAAACTCAGATCAGCCTCCGTCCCGGTTGAAAACTGGGAGTCGGTTGCCGGGGGCAGCCTAACACGTCGCAATCAAGAAGGGAGCATCTGCTTTTGAGTAAAAGTTTCATAAGGGACTCAAGAGGTGCTAAAAACATCAAGTAAAACCACACAAGAGATGGCTATTTTGTGTGCACTCCCAAATTGGCCTTTTCAGTCCAGTAGACAGTAAGCTACTGGTGAGTAGGAATCACATTCACCAACTCCGTCGTAGTGTAATCCCTCAAGTGCTCGATAAAGGCTGTTGATTGATCGATTCAGCCAAACTCACAGTTGAATTTTGTTCTCGGTGGCGGCGTCTTTGAATCAGTCAGTCGCATTTATTGAGCACCTAATGTACTAAGCGTTTGGGAGAGTACAACACAACAGGATTGGTAGAGAAGTTCCCTGCCTCCAATAAACTTACAGTCTAGAGGGAACACAAAAGACAACTGTGTATACCTATCACACTTCTTAGCTCTAACCTGAACTGAAGAGAAAGAAAAATGCCTGGAGTTTTTTCTTTCCTCCGGTAATCAATCAGACGATGCTTTTTAACGAGTGCTTACTGTGTGCACAGCACTGTACTAAGCACTTGGGTGAGGAATATACTACAGAGCTGTAGACACGTTCCCTGCCCACAACGAGCCCACAGTGTGGAATCATTCCTTCTAATGGCTAGGACAAGGCATGTGTTTCCATTTAATCCTGGACAAACAGCAGTTGTGATGTCTAGATTCTTATCAAAATGTTTACTCTTCTGTGGGATCTTGAAGTCGGGCATTCTGGATCTGGGCCAGGGAGCGGGAATTGAGTGGCTGCCATTCGTCCGAGATAAACCGTCCCTTCGCCTCTCCTCCTCCGCCCGCGAAGCCCGCTAAAACTTAATTTTTTAAATCTTTTCAGCCTGAAAACGATCGTGCTTTGAACCGGCGCCAGGAAGGAGCTAGCTGGAAAGCCAGTAGGAATTCGTCCAGATCTTTCCTACGGCCTGAAATGTGGAAAATGGAATCTATCTTCCTCGCTGGCAAACGCTGGGATATTTGGGGGTATATTTAAAACTCCGAATCCGCCTGGCTGAGTTCTTCGCACGGGTGTGCGCAGTTGTCTTCGGGATAAGCCATGCTGAGCAGAGCTGGAATGAGACATTCGCTTAGTTGCATGCCCCTTCGCTGAAGTATCTAGCGTTATTAGAAGGAGAAGCATCTTATGTAGGGATGCTTCGCAAGATGAAATATGAATAATGTTTAGCTTTCGAATGGCAAAACATGAATCATTTTGGGTTCCAACTCTGGAATAGAGCCCAGGCTCTCTCACAGTATATCGAAAGTTATTCGTGTCATTGTGCAAGAGGAATTGGGAACAAGTCTGTGAGCCAGGAGATGATGTACAACTTTCAAAATTAACGGTCCGCCCCTAAAAGAGGAATCTTCGGAGAAGACGCGGCTCACGAAGACCCTCGTAACTGCGATTAATCTCCCACTGGAGAACGTCTTTTCTTCCAGGGACATTACCCTGAGGGGTTTTTTTTGTTTTTTCGGGGGTTTTTAATGGGATTTGTTAAGCGCTTACTATGTGCCAGGCGCTCTCCTAAGCAATGGGGTAGATTCAAGCTAATCAGGTTGGACACTGTTCATGTCCCGCCTGGGGCTCTCAGTCTTCCTTCCTCATTTATACAGATGAGGGGACTGAAGCACAAAGGAAGTGAAGTGACCTACCCAGGGTCATACAGCGGACCGGTGGTGGAGCCGGGATTAGTCCCGTGTTCTATCCACTAGGCCACGCTGCCTCTCTAAGTTGGTTGGGTTCTTATCCCTGAAACCCACTCTTCCTTCATCTTCTGCCTCATCTCTATAAGAAGCAAATAAGACCAGGGCCTTGCGACTTTCTGATTTGGCTTTCCTTCCTTCAGCCCAGTCCCACCACACACCTGGATTCTTCACGACTTGTCGCACCCACGGACAAAGTGGTACCTTGCCATTTATAACTGGATGAGACTCTTCTCTGAGAGATCCGAATGGCCGAAACCCGCATCTCTTGCCTGCGTATTGATCTGAACAATATTTTCTGGGTGTTGGACAGCTAAATTCTAAAATGATCAAAGTAGCATCCAAGATGAGACAGCTAAGGACGAGATTGGTATGTGTGGAAGTGTGCGTTTGTGTGTATGTGGCTAAAAAGGATACACTTCCAACCACTATTTCCACAGTGTCCTTTGTGCCTTTGTGTTAGCAGCTGCCAACCACAATAACAATGACAGGTTCTATTTTCCACCATCATCATCTCCACCTCCTCCTCCTCTTTTTTCTTCATCCTCCCTTTCCTCCATTTTCATTTCCTTTCTCTTCCTCCTTTCCTTTTCCTCCTTTTTCTCTTCTTCTTCTCTCTCCTCTTCCTCCTCCTTCCTCTTCCTTCTCCTCCTCTGGGTCCCCACTCCTTGCAGAATCCTGTACTGGACACCTACTGTGTGCAGCACTTGACCCGAAAAGACAGGTTCCCTGCCCATAAGGAGCTTCCTTTCTAATGAAGAAGACTTGCACACTCAACGTGGACGCCTTAGCGGCCTCAGAATAATGACCCGGAGATCTGCTATTGGAATACCCGATTTTAACTGCTCATAAATTAGGCAAAACTAAATCCGTTCTTCCTGGATTCGAGCCCCACTTCACGGGAGGATCGGTTACCGCTTGCCAAGTTTCAGACATAGGAATGCCCAGACCGAAAGTATGAATTTTAAGGTTCTTTCCCCAGTGCAAATAATGTTATAGCTTCATTTATAAAAATAAAATCTTGGCATCTCTTTAGTTCTTAATGAGGATTAATCACTCGGCTTAGTATGGAAAAAAACAAAGGCAGTTTCAGAGATACCCATCAAAAATATAAAGCCTTCTAAGCAAGTTGTGATAGTCATAATAAGAGGAGTTGTTGTTAAGTCAGCACTTGACCAGGCACAGAGCATAAATCCAATCCCATAGATGGGAATTAATAATGATAATAATTCTGGTATTTGTTAAGTGCTTACTATGTTCCAAGCACTGTAGTAAGTTTGAGGGAAATAGAAGATCATCAGCTCAGACACAGTCCTTGTCCCACATGGGGCTCACAATATAGAGGATAGGCGACCGGACAATTTAATCCCCATTATTCAGGTGAGGAAACTGAGGTGCAGAGAAGTTATTTGCCCAAGGTCACCCAACCGGGTTTAGAATGCAGATTCTCTGATGTCCAGACCCATGTTCTCTCCACTAGGGCACCCTGCTTTCCTAAGGAAGGGAATGTGAGGATAATTAGTCCCAGGTCCACTCTTCCCAGCGCATGACAGAATATATTGCGTGGACCCAAACCTACCCCTGGAAACAATGATTCCAAGCTCTCGTACCGGGAGAAGCATCCATAAGGGTGCATCTGCTGCTCTAGCAAATACTTCTGCGAGTTCATTCCTTCATTCAATCATATTTATTGAGCGCTTACTGTGTGCAAAGCCCTATACTAAGCGCTTGGGAGAGTCCAGTATAACAATAAACAGACACATTCCCTGCTCACAATGAGCTTACCTTCTAGAGGCGGGGACAGATAGCGACAGAAATAAATATATTGCCGATATGTACTTAAGAGCTGTGGGACTGGGAAGGGGGAACGAGTTCGGGGAGCAAGTCAGGGGGACGCAGAAGGGAGTGGGGGAAGAGGAGAGGAGAGCTTAATCGGGAAAGGCTTCTTGGAGGAGATGGGCTTTCAATAATGCTTTGAAGTGGGGAGAGTCACTGTCTGTCAGATATGAGGAGGGAGGGTGTTCCAGGCCAGAGGCCGGGCGAGGGATGGTTGGCGAAATAGAAAAGATCAAGGTACAGTGAGAAGGTTAGCATTAGGGGAGTGATCTCCTCATCAGGTCAGGTTGGTTCTCTTTGGCAACTTTTTGTTCCGGAGAGACGGAGAGATTCAGGGTCCGGATTCCCGAAAGTTCAGGCTCTCAAGCTACAAAAACCCAAGAAATTCAGACAAAAATTCATCCTTGCCAGTCAGCACAGCGCAGCATAAGCTATTCCACTGCCTGATTACAGGAGATTAGGGACACGAAGGAGGGCTTGGAAAATATCGAATTTAGTTTCCCCCGAATGGTTTGAGAACAGAGGTCTGGGAATGGGACATTAGTCGATGCTAATTAATTATCAAATTACACTGGCAAATTAAGTCAGCACACGAGATTTCCAAGCCCCAAGGAAAAGGCTGTTGTGTTTGTGGAAAATAGAGGGAATTAAGCTTAACCAAATCAGCAAAAAGAATAAAGGAACCATGACCATCAGACACTTTTTTGCTAAACTTTTTGTTGGTTGCTTGCAAGAGAAGTGCAAGAGCCACACTGAAAATTTGTCTGTGAAATGGGCAGAGTTAGTTGTGGGCAGGGAATGAGTCTGCAAGATCTGTTGCACTGTACTCTCCCGAGCGCTTAGTACAGTGCTCCGAACACAGTCAGTCAATGGTATTAATTAGAGAAGCAGCGTGGCTCAGTGGAAAGAGCACGGGCTTTGGAGTCAGGGCTCATGAGTTCGAATCCCAGCTCTGCCACTTGTCGGCTGTGTGACTGTGGGCAAGTCACTTAACTTCTCTGTGCCTCAGTTCCCTCATCTGTAAAATGGGGATTAAGACCGTGAGCCCCACGTGGGACAACCTGATTCCCCTGTGTCTACCCCAGCGCTTAGAACAGTGCTCGGCACATAGTAAGCGCTTAAAAAAAAAAAAATATTAATTGAATTCTTACTGTGTGCAGAGCACTGTCCTTAGTGCTTGGGAGACTGCAATATAACAATATAACAGACACATTCCCTGCCCACAACGAGCTTACAATCTAGAAGGGGAGACAAACATTGATATTAAAAAATTACAAGAACAATAATAACAGTGGTAATTGTTAAGCACTTACTATGTGCCAAGCACTGTTCTTAGTGCTGGGGCAGGTACCACCAGTTAATCAGGTCAGACAAAGTGTCAGTAGGAAGGAGAACCGGTATTTCATTCTTAATTCACAGATGAGGAAACCAAGGCTCAAAAAAGTTAAATGATATGCCCAAGTTCACACAGCAGGTAAATGACAGAGCCGTGCTTAAGAAGCTGGGTCTTCTGACTCCCAGGTCGGTGCGCTTTTCGCTAAGCCGTGCCTTTTTAAATCAGATTATAGCATATCTAGCCCAGTACTTAGCAAAATCCCTGGGCACACGGTGAGCACTTAACAAAACATCACAAAATATCAAAATTAACGCAAGACTTCACAATAATGAAACTCTGATGTTCTTGGAGAACTGGATGGTTTCTCCCTTGTTGAGGAATTAGTAGCATCTTCACCTGCTCATTCTGAGGGAATTTTTTTTTTACCATTGACAAATATTCCCCATGTTTTAAGAAACTATCTAAAAATAGAATAATAATAATGGTGGTATTTGTTAAATGCTATGTGCCAGGCACAGTACTAAATAATGGGGTAGATATGAGGCAATTGGGTTGGACACAGTCCCTCTCCCACATTAGGCTCACAATCTTAATCCCCGTTTTACAGATGAGGTCATTGAGGCACAGAGAAATAAAGTGATTTGCCCAAGGTCACGCAGCAGACAAGTAGTGAGGTCAGCATTAGAACCCAGGTCCTTCACCCAGGTCCTTCGGACTTTCAGGCCCGTGTTCCTGATCCACTAGAATAGTAAATGCTTCTCGTAAATCAGAAATTTTTACCAGTACTCTGTCCAGAAAGGGTAAAATGGATGAGACCCTTGTCAATTTTTAATCCACAAAGTAGAGAGGATCTTACTAATAAGAGATAATTAAGCCATTAAATATTAAAAATGACTTTCTCAAAGCAAGTTTGTTGAATGAATTCCCTCTTCTGTTTGTGAAAATCCATTTTGAAGAGGGGACATAAAGCAATACCTACTGAAAGACAAAGCAATTTAATGTAATCATTTTGATCAAACTTTCCACTTTATTTATCCCTCAGAAATCTGAATCACCCCTGTATATTATAGTACAATTTCGATTTTCTTCACATCAGGAGATATACATAATGAAAGACTGTTACAGATACATCATACACGAAATCAGGTTGACACTAAAATATAATTCATTCATTTTACAATTTTCATTTCCTTCCAATAATAATGTATAATAACATTGTCCAATTTACAATGGATGTCAGACTTTTGCTAGAAAACCTAATGGATATTTATTAGCGTTTTCATTTTTTCTGACATTGCACAAAAACCATCGCCTACCTGGCCCAGACCACTCTTTTATTCGTTGAGAACGGAGTTTGAGTTACAGGAGGGGAAAAAAAAAGCAAATTGGGGATTAAATACCGTCCTCTTAGTCTGTGAGCCCCCTGTAAAACAGAGACCGTGTCCAATCCGTTTGTATCGTATCAGAGAACAGGGTGTATTCTCCCTTTTCTTGAGTGATTATCATCTCTACCCCTCTGGAATTTGAGCTCGTTGTGGGGGGCAAGGGACATAGCTTCCAACGCTTTATAATAATAATAATAATAATTATGGCATTTGTTAAGCACTTACTATGCACCAAGCACTGTTCTAAGCGCTGGAGTAAATGCAAGGTAATCGGGTTGTCCCATTTGGGGTTCACAGTCTTAATCCCGATTTTACAGATGAGGTAACTGAGGCACAGAGAAGTTAAGTGGCTTGCCCAAGGTCACCCAGCAGACAAGTGGCAGAGCCGGGATTAGAACCCACCGTCCTCTGACACCCAAGCCCGGGCTCTTTCCACTGAGCCACGCTGCTTCTCGTCCATCTGTGAGAGGCAGCCATGAGAGAGGCGGGGTTGCCTAGTGGAAAGAGCATGGGCCTGAGAGTCAGAGGACCTGGATTCTAATCCTGATTCTTCCATGTATCTCTTAGGTGACAGTGGGCATGTCACATCACTTCTTTGCGCCCCTGTTACCTCATCTGCCAACTGGGGATGCAAGAATCTATTCTCCCAACTACTTAGACTATAAGTCCCACTTGGGACCTGATTATCTTCTCTCTACCTCAGTGTTCAGCACACTGTAAGCTTCTGACAAAGACCGTTACTATTATTGTCATGATTATCATTCAGACTCAGGGTGCACTGTCCAGATAATCATCAATGAGGTATTTGTTAAGCGCTTGCTACGTCCCAGGCCCTCTACTAAGCGCTGGGGAGGATACGAGTAAATCGGGTGAGAGGCGAGACGGAGAAGACTCCCTGGAGGAGATGTGATTTTAGCAGGGCTTTTAAGAGTGGTGGTCTCTCGGATGAGCAGGGGAAGGGGATTCCAAGCAGAAGAGAGGGAGGAGGAGTAGCAGGGAGAGAGAGGTGAGATGGAGGCCCCATCAATCAATCAATCAATGGTATTTATAATCAAGCGATCGGCGATATCGAAAAGCACCGCGCGATGAGCGTTGTAATAAGCGCTTGGGAGAGTACGGTGCAAAAGAGTTGGTAGACACGTTTCCTGCCCACAAGGAGCTTACCGTCTAGAGGGGGAGAGAGACATTAAAATAAACTATAGGTTGCACATAGGTTAAAAATACCACGAAAACAACAACAAAAAATCCCCCCAAACAAATGAAGCAGTTTCCACTCCCTTGGTAAGATAGTGGTGGGGTCTCTGTTTCTTCCACAGGCAGGATTTAATTATTTTGTTACACTGAGGCACGCTATATCTCAAGATATAGGGTGGGGTGAATATCGAGTGCTTGAAGGGGGCAGATCGAAGGGCATAGGTGATGCAGGAGGGAGGGGAGTAGGGAAAATGAGAGCATTGCCAGTAGGTTGGTGTTGGAGGAGGGAAATGTGCACACTGGAGTGAAGTGGGAGAGGAGTCAGGAGAAGTAGAAGAATTGACTGAATGACTTAAAGACAACGGGGAGGAGCGTATAATAATAGTGGTGGTATCTGTTAAGCGCTTACTATGTGCAAAGCACTGTTCTAAGCTCTGGGGGGATACAAGGTGATCAGACTGTCCCACGTGGGGCTCACAGTTCTAATCCCCATTTTCCAGATGAGATAACTGAGGCCCAGAGAAGTTAAGCGACTCGCCCACGGTCACACAGCTGACAAGTGGCGGAGCCGGGAGTCGAACCCGTGACCTCTGACTCCGCAGCCCAGGCTCTTTCTACTGAGCCACGCTGCTTTCTGTTCGATGAGGAAATGCAAGGGCGACCGTGTGGTTATTTCTTTCTGCGTGACCGGGGTGATCCACGCAGTGTAACAGGTGTGCGTGTGTCTGAAACCTGCAACATAGGGATGGGGTGTGTGGAGGAGGGAAGTGTATCAATTCTTTATCCCTCTCAGGCTCAGGCCTGCCCAAGATCTGCAACAACCCCTACCCTCTGAGAAGTGATCTGAAATGCAAATTCGAGATTAGCCCACTTTGCTCATTCGAAAGGAATCCGGCAACTAGTCCCCACAGCTTAACTTGAAATTTAGTGGCTTAATTTTTCCTCATTCTGAATCATCTTGAGATATAGCGCCTCAGTGTAACAAAATAATTAAATCCTGCCTGTGGAAAGAACAGAGACCCCACCACTATCTTACCAAGGGAGTGGAAACTGCTCATTTGTTTGGGGGGGATTTTTTGTTGTTGTTTTCATGGTATTTTTAAGTGCTTATTATGGGCCTGGCACCGTTCTAAGAGCTGGGTTAGATACTAGCTACTCACGTTCGACAGAGTCCATTTCCCACATGGGGCTCATGGTCTTAATCCCCATTTTACAGATGAGTCGACTGAGGCACAGAGAAGTGACGCGACTTGCCCAAGTCACACAACGGACAAGTGGTGGAGCCGGGATTAGGACACAGGTCATTCGTACTCTCAAGCCTCTGCTCTATCCATGAGGCCTCGCTGCTTCACTTAGGTTCAGTATATTCTTTGCCTAAATGAATGATTTTATTGTTTATTGTTTCGTTAGTACAGTGCCCTTAGTACAGTGCTCTGCACCCAGTAAGTGCTCAATAAATCCGACTGAATGAATGAATAATGCTCCTGCCCTGGGCAGACCGAAGCAGGAAGACACTTTAGGCCATATGGACTAGGGGAGTCTCAGATGAAACTCGGTCGTTTCAAGTTCCCGGAATCTGTAGTCATGTGGCTGTCTTCCCTCCCTCCTGCTGGGGCCCACCACACGATCTGGAGGGAAACGCTGAGCTCCCGTAGCCTTGCAAGATCATTCTGAGAAAATCTCCACGGGAGATTCTTCCTTCGACTTTCCGTGGCTCTAAAACGACAACTCGGATGCGGCTTTCTGATCCGGTCCAATACGAAAATGCGAGCCGAACGGAACGGCTATCGGAGGCACTGTATTTTTCCCTCCTAAGTGCCCGTTAGCATCCTCACCACACAGGAAGCACTCAGTAAATACCGTAGATTGGTGGATTGATTAAATTCAAATCAAGGTTTAAACCCACAACGATTTACCCAGCTCAATCTAGTACATCATCACTCAGTCGATGTATCGATCGAGTGCTTACTGTGTGCAGAGCACTGCACTAAGTACTTTCGGAAGAATAAAACAACAGGTTTGGTAAACACTTCCCTCCCCACAACAAGTTTACAGTCTAGAGGGACAAATCACCTCTTCCATGGGACTTCCTTTTTTGATTGTTTGTTTGTTTATGGTATTTGTTAAACACTATGTGCCAGGCACCATACTAAGCACCGGGGTTAAGTGTTTAGCTCTTATCTTGATACAAGAGCTTAAGCGCTTATCTTGATACGAGATAATCAAGTTGGACACAGTCCATGTCCCACATGGGGTTCACAGTAATAATAATAATGATGTTAATAACTGTGGTATTTCCAAGTGCTTACTATGTGCCAGGTACTGAACTAAGTGCCGGGGTAGATACAAAGCAAATGAACACGGACCCGGTCCCTGTCCCACGTGGGGCTCACTGTTTCAATCCCCATTTTACAGATGAGGTAATTGAGGCTCAGAAAAGGGAAGTCACTTGCCCGAGGTCCCGCAGCAGACAAGTAGCGGTGTTGGAATTAGAACCCAGGTCCTTCCGACCCCCAGGCCCGGGCTCTTTCCACTACCCTACACGGCTTCTCTTATCCCACTGCCAGAACTGGGATTAAAATCCAGGTCTCCTTATATTCAATCTCTAGATCTTAAATTCCATCAGGCCCACGTTGCATTAGCCAGCACATTAAAAAAATAAAGAACACAGTTTGTTGCCAGAGGATATGCCCTTCCCACCACTAAATTCAACAAAGACAAAAATGAAATTCCCACCAGAGAGACTTCTTGGTCTCCTCTCACATTCTATCACTCTGACCCTATTGGAAACATTTTCCCCCTTGGATCAGGAAACATTTTAACTCTCTTCCATGAGAGCAGTTTGATTCATGCAAATTCCTGGTTGACAAAGCAGAGGTGTTTATGCTGTCAGCAAAAGCAGGCTAAGGGTCTGAATTTGCATTTCTATAGCTTGTCCCCCATTAAGCCTGGGGATTATTTAGGCCTGGGCATGTGCCATTTTGACCTTTTGCATGGTTAATTGCTGCCCTCAGATGAACGTTTCCTCTTTCCTTTACCAGATAAACAGGAGTGGTTAGGAGATGCATGGCCCTCTCCCCTAGATTGTTGTCTATGTGAAGGTTGACGCGCAAGTCTAGTGGGGGGGGGGGGGGGCAGGGGGAGATTCAGCGAAATTCGGGCCTTTTGTCAGGAGAAGGAGGAGGAAAAATAGGAGGAGGAGGAGGAGGAGGAGAAGGAGGAAGAAAAGGAAGAGGGGAAGAAGAGGGGGAGGATGAGGAGGAGAAGAAATAGGAGGAGGGAAAGAAGCGGGGAGAAGAAGGAGGAGGGAAAGAAGAGGGGAAAGGGAGGAGGAGAAGGAGAAAGGGGGAGGAGGAGGAGAAAGGGAAGGAGGAGGAAGAGGAGGAGCTTGTTTTGGAAAGGGAAAGTTGCCTGCCAACTTGGTTGCCTTGTACTCTTCCAAGTGCTTAGTACAGTGCTCTGCACACAGTGTATGCTCAATAAATACGATTGATTGAGGAGGAGGACACAGTGTTCAGTTCAGAAGATCATTTAATCAAGCAGAGGTATTTTACTGAGCATAATAATAATAATGTTGGTATTTGTTAAGCGCTTACTATGTGCCGAGCACTGTTCTAAGCGCTGGGGTAGACACAGGGGAATCGGGTCGTCCCACGTGGGGCTCACAGTCTTAATCCCCATTTTACAGATGAGGGAACTGAGGCACCGAGAAGTTAAGTGACTTGCCCAAAGTCACACAGCCGGCAAGTGGCAGAGCTGGGGTTCGAACCCATGACCTCTGACTCCAAAGCCCGTGCTCTTTCCAGTCAGCCACGCTGCTTCTCTAAGCATACACTGTGCACATAACACTGTACTAAGCACTTGGGAGAGTACAGCACAATAGAATGAAGAAGCAGAGTGGCCCAGTGGATAGAGTCCGGGCCTGGGAGTCAGAAGGACCGGGGTTCTAATCTCGGCTCCACCACTCATCTGCTGTTTGACCTTGGGCAAATCACTAACTTCTCTGTGCCTCAGTTCCCTCATCTGTGCAATGGGGATTAAGACCGTGAGCCCCATGTGGGACATGGACCGTGTCCACTCCGATTAGTTTGTGTCTATCACAACTAGTAAGCACTTAACAAATACCACAAAAAACAAATATACATACATGTATCAGAGTGGGTAGACACATTCCCTGCCCAGAAAGAGCTCACAGTCTAGAGGAGAAGACAGACATGAGTTCCTAACAATACACACAGGGCGAAACTTGCTTGTGTCTTGATAAAATCTCCTTCCCTCTTGTTACTGGTGTTGTCTTTTTGCTCCTAGGTTTTTTAACCTTGGACTTTCCCTTCGAGCTCCAAGGTGAAGCCAATCGGACCATCTGGTCCGTACTTCGGTCTGAATCCCAGAGGGGCCAAAATAAAGAGGAATATTTTTTTTTTTTCCGTTCCAAATTTCTGCCTTCCTTCAGCTAGACACCTCCAAACCCTCCCACAAGTTTCTCTTTCCACAGTCACCCGCGCCCGCTGTCACAGATGAATCTGCCCAGTCTCGGGGGTCCGTCTGCAGCGTAGGATTCCGCGTACTGATTTCAAGCCTGAAATCCCTCTCCCCCAGAAGCCGAACAAAGATGCTGAGCCCCTCGCTGGCCCTTCTGGTTCATGGATCCGAAATTCCAGTGTATGGAGAGATGGAGTAGCCCAAGGCACAGAGAAGCAGCACCGGCCTGGGAATCGGAGGACTTGAGTTCTAATCCCAGCTCCACCACTGGCCTGTCATGTGACCTTAGATAAGTCACTTCACATCTCAGTACCTCACTTGACCCATCTGCAAAATGGGATTTGAATACCCGTTCGTCCCTCGTTCCTGGACTGGGAACTCCCCGCGGGACGGGGAATCTATCCGGCCTAATCGACCTGTATCTACTCCCAACGCTTAGAACGGTGCTTGACACAAAAGCGGCTTAACAGATACCATGAAGAAAAAAAAAGCCGCTGATCCAGTGAACGTGATAGAGGGTCGGCTTCGATCGAAACAATTTTAGGAAGTAACTCTGGCTCGATGGATGGTATTTTTAGCTCGGTGGGGCAAAAAGGCATGATTTAGGATTGCCTGCACTCTGCTATCTATATGCGTGTGCGTGTTTAGCTTTTCCTACAGCCCTGAAGTCAAAGCTTCACTTTTCAATCGAAACGTATCTGTCGGGTTGCCCACTGTGCTCTGTTAATAGAAGCCTGGGCGAATAGGATAAAGGTAAATGGCAAAGTGATATCCTCCGTTTCTTTCCCGATTCATTCAATAGTATTTATTGAGCGTTTATTATGTGCAGAGCACTGTACTAAGCGCTTGGAACGTACAATTCGGCAACAGATAGAGACAGTCCCTGCCCGTTGACGGGCTTACGGTCTAATCGACTCTTCCCAATCTGAGGTTACCCCAGTCACCGAGGTAATAAAAATAACCGTGGTATTTGTTAAGCACTTATTACGTACCTGGCACTGTAATAATAATAATGTTGGTATTTGTTAAGCGCTTAATAATAATAATGTTGGTATTTGTTAAGCGCTTACTAGGGGCAGAGCACTGTTCTAAGCGCTGGGGTAGACACAGGGGAATCAGGTTGTCTCACGTGGGGCTCACAGGCTTAATCCCCATTTTACAGATGAGGTGACTGAGGACCAGAGAAGTGAAGTGACTTGCCCACAGTCACGCAGCTGACAAGAGGCAGGGCCGGGATTCGAACTCATGACCTCTGACTCCCAAGCCCGGGCTCTTTCCACTGAGCCACGCTGCTTCTCTCTGCCTCTCACTGTAGTAAGCACTGGGGTGGATATGAGGAAATCGCACTGGGCACAGTCTCCAACCCACGTGGGGCTCGCCGTCTTAATCCCCGTTTTACAGGTAACGGGCACAGAGAAGTGAAATGATTTCCCCAAGGTCACACAGCAGAGAAGGGGCCCAGGCAGGATCAGAACTCAAGTCCTCTGACTCCCAAGCCCGTGCTCCAACCCCTAGGCCACGCTGCTCCCCTCAGGCCCGAAGAGGTGATCAGGAGACCCTGCTGCCTTGATGCCATTTCATAACCCTGCAGCGAGGTGAGCAGGATACGTGGGGCACAGCAGCCATGATTTCATGGCCGAGGAATTCACTGAATAATCACCAGAAAACACATCTGATAGCTCAACCCGGCTCCAGGGGCGAGGAGGGGGCGAGGACTCTTCCTCTGGAACTGATTAAGTTCAGGAGTTGGCCTTGGTCCACGCGATGGTTTCCCTGTTTACAGCGGATACCATCTGCTGATCGGAGGAACGGGGAGGGGGGGATCGGTGAGGCCAACCGGACGGGCCTGACGGGACCACCCCCGTGAGGCAGCGGGGAACCACATCAGCTCACCGAGCTGCCATTTTGGAACATTTTCGTTTCTTCGGTCGTATTTACTGAGCGCTCACTGTGTGCGGAGGGCTGTACTAAGCGCCCGGGAGAGCACAACACAACGATAAACAGGCACATTCCTTGCCCACAACAAGCTTACAGATTCGGGACACTTCAGACTGTGACTCTCCCCTACTTCAAAGCGTTATAGAAGCATTATAGAAGCACTTTCCTCTTCTCCCACTCCCTTCTGCATCACCCTGACCTGCTCCCCTTATTCATCCCCCCCTCCGCCAGCCCCACAGCACTTCTGCCCAAATCCATCATTTATTTATTTCTATTAATGTCCTTCTCCCCCTCTGGTCTGTAACCTCGCTGTGGGCAGGAAATGGGTCTGTTTATCCTTATATTGTGCTCTCCCAAGTACTTACTACAGTGCTCGGCACACGGTAAGCGCTCAATAAATACGACCGAATGAAAGAATCTGGGAGCTCGACTGCGCTGCCGCCGGGTCGAAGCCAATTAATCAGTCGTTGCTATCGACCGAGCACTTACTGTGTGCAGGGCACTGAGGTGAGGGGAGAGTAGAGCACTCTGAAGCAGCGTGGCTCAGTGGCAAGAGCACGGGCTTTGGAGTCAGAGGTCATGGGTTCGAATCTCCGCTCGGCCACTTGTCAGCCGTGTGACTTTGGGCGAGTCACTTCACTTCTCGGTGCCTCAGTTACCTCACCTGCAAAATGGGGATTAAGACCGTGAGCCCCACGTGGGACAGCCTGATTCCCCTGTGTCTATCCCAGCGCTTAGAACAGCGCTCGGCACATAGTAAGCGCTTAACATATACCAACATTATCATTATTAGAGTTGGGAGACCACCGTCTCTGCCCTCACGGCAGGAGCCAGGTGGCCTAGTGGATAGAGCCTGGGTCTGGGAGTCAGAAGGACCTGACTTCTAATCCCAGCTTCGCCACTTGTCCGCTGTGTAACCACGGGCACGTTCACTTCACTTCTCTGGGCCTCGGTTCCCGCATCTGTTAAATGGGAATTAAGACTGTGAGCCCCGTGTGGGACACGGACCCTGTCCAACCTGATTAGCTTGGATCTACCCCAGCTCTTAGTGCCTGGCGCATAGTAAGCACTTAACAAAGACCATAAAAAACATTTAGGGAGGTACGGTACAATAAAGTCGGTAAACACGATTCCTTCTCGATTCTATTTATTGCCTCGATTCTGTTTATCGCCATCGTCCTCGTCCGTCCGTCTCCCCCGATCAGACCGTAAGCCCGTCAGAGGGCAGGGACCGTCTCTATCTGTTACCGATTTGTCCATTCCAAGCGTTTAGTGCAGTGCTCTGCACAGAGTAAGCGCTCAATAAATACTATTGAATGAATGAATGCTTACGGGGAGTTTAGAGACTTACCTTCTAAGACCTGCGCCTCTGATGAATTCTGCTGAATTCCCAGCAGTCTAAATCATACGAACCCAGCAGGCCTTTCTAGCCTTTAATCGATCGACGGCATGAACGGCATTTATCCATCTTCGGCATCTTCAGCACTTTTCTTTATCCCTTCATTCGATTGCATAATCGGTTGTTTATGTCGCCTACGTTCGTAGATATCCTCATGGTCATCTCCCCTTTATAGTGCAGGCTCTTGGGGTCAAGAAATGGGTCGCCTCTCTGCTTTGTACTTCCCTAGTGCTTAGCACAGTGCGGGGCGGCAAATGAACGCTCCGGAAATACTGCTATCCCCATTACTTACTGAGAAGCAGCGTGGCTCGGTGGAAAGAGCCCGGGCTCGGGAGTCAGAGGTCATGGGTTCGAATACCTCCTCCGCCACCTGTCAGCTGTGTGACTACGGGCAAGTCGCTTCACTTCTCTGTGTCTCAGTCACCTCATCTGTAAAATGGGGATGAAGACTGTGAGCCCCACGTGAGACAACCTGATTCCCCTGTGTCTACCCCAGCACTTAGAACAGTGCTCTGCACATAGTAAGCGCTTAACAAATACCAACATTATTATTATTATTATTGTTACTGAGATCTCCATCTCCCTGTCTTGGTTGGTCGATTCTTACGACAGAACTGTACCTCGTATCTGTCTTCTTCCACTTAGCGGTAAACCCGTGTGGAACAGGGATGTGATAATCTGATTACTTTGTGCCCGGTGAGTGCTCAATAAATAGCACAGCCCGACCAATCGGTCCTCCGGCCTATAACGAGTCAGACCGCAGAGGCCGTAGCATAAACATGTGAGACCGGATCGGTCTGGAGTCTTCAAATGTCGAGTGAAAAGACAGGTGTCTTCAATAGAGATAGCTTTCCCTGCTGCCTCCTCAGAGATCTGCTCTAATTTTGGTCCTGGACCCCCGACTGGGGTTTTCCGGGCAGGTCCGGAACCAGTAGCTCTCCACTCCAATTTAGCGGGGTGGCGTGAGGAGCCCGGCTGAGAACGGGTTAATTGCGCCCTTCCTGGCCTTTGACCCCACGTCGAAAAAGATCAAGCAAATCCGGGAAACGAAATCGGCTCACTCTATCTAATCTGGCGGCTTTCCGGCCCGGACCAGACGACCGTCTGCAGTTGGCGGCCGTTAGAAGTCACCAGCGAGGAGTTCCGGCCTGGCGTCGGCACGGGGCTGGGGTCGCTAGGGTCTTCCGTGGATCTCGCGTGGAAAAACCTTGGCGGGCAGCACTTCGCTGGGCCTGGCGAGCCCAGTGGATAAGAACATGGACCAGGGAGTCAAAGGGACGTGGGTTCGAATCCCAGCTCCGCCCCGTCTTCTGGGTGACTTCGGGCAGGTCAGTTAACTTCTTAGTGCCCCGGTTACCTCATCCGTAAAATGGGGATTAAGACGGTGAGCCCCAAGCAGGACAGGGACTGTGTCCAGCCTGATGATCTAGTATCTACCCCAGCACTTAGGACAGTGCTTGACACATAGTAAGCGCTTAACGAATACCATCATCATTATTATTGCTCCGGGCCCTGATGGGACAAAAGTCTTTTGGGAAAGGTGGGTGACGTTCAGCTGTCAGTCCGTCGGTGGTATTCGCTGAGCGCTTACCCTGTACTGAGTGCTTGAGAGAGGACAGGAGAGTTGCCCTCAAGGAACTTCCAGTCTAGTGGTCCCCCGTCTCACCGTCTCTGATTCCTTCGGACACGAGGTGCTCACCCAAGTCTCTCGTTGGCCCGGAGGGCCGCAGGAATATGATATAGGGCCACATCTCCTCCAAGAGGCCGTCCCCGATTAAGCTCTCTTTTCCCCCCGGCTCCTCCTCCATCAGCCGGTCAATCGTGGCTCGGTGGAAAGAGCCTGGGCTTCGGAGTCAGAGGTCATGGGTTCGACTCCCGGCTCCGCCACCTGTCAGCTGCGTGACTGTGGGCGAGTCATTTAACTTCTCTGGGCCTCAGTTCCCTCATCTGTAAAATGGGGATTAACTGTGAGCCTCACGTGGGACAACCTGATGACCCTGTATCTCCCCCAGCGCTTAGAACGGTGCTCTGCACAGAGTAAGCGCTTAACAAATACCAACGTTATTATTATTATTATTTATTGAGTGCTTACTGTGGGCAGAACACTGTAGTAAGTGCTTAGGAGAATAAAACACAAGAATAAACGGACACATTCCCTGCCCACAGTGAGCTTCTCGCCTCATTTATGTAATTGGATCTACACCCTTTGGGCATTTGGTATTCGCCCCACCCTTAGCCCTACATCACTTACAAACATATCTACAAATTTTTTTGTGCGTTAATGTCTGTCTCTCCCTCTAGAATATAAGCTAGTTGTGAGCAGGGGACGTGCCTCTTATATTGCTGTGTCGTACTCTCTCAACTGTTTAGCGCAGTATCCTGCACACGGTAAGCGCTCTATAAATAAAAATGATTGATAAATTGATTTCCCTTTCCTGTTTCAGCTCTAACAGGCCAGTGGGAGCCAAACCCACCCCAGGCAATAACAAGAAAGCATTTCTGAAAAGGGTTCAGAGAGACTGATCCCCCGCGGGGCAGAGACCGTATCTAATTCCCACGTGTGATTTCTCTCCCAGCTCTTAGCCCAGTGTCCTCCACACATTAAGTGCTCAGTAAATACTGCGACTCCCACTACTGCTAAAATACCACTGCCGAAAGGTCTCCCAGCTTTCTTCAACCTAAACATTTTCCTCTGGGGGGAGACCAGAGGTCAGCAACCGTCTAAACACAATCAAAACTCCCCTCGGTGCTCCTGAAAGGAAAAGAAGCAGACATGAGCTGGGGTTCACCGTCTGCATGCCTCAAGGCCTACAATTAACCGCAAAACTGGCGTTGTGACGGTGCAGACAGAGCTTTCTAAATCTCACCGGGTTTTACGAGTCATCCTGCAAATGAAATATTCCGGACCCCAAAATGTCCTGGGAGCCCCACGCTAAAAACTGGGTGAGACTCACTCTCCAAACACGGAACTGTGAAAGCCAACGGTTCAACACATCTTTGGGCCACAGATTTGGCTTCCGAAGCCCAGGGGTTTATAAATCTTCCTTCAAAATTTCCAGTTTCTAAAGGAATTGTCTCCTAGTGGGGCGAGAGTCCGGAACCCCTAACCCAAACACATTTCACTTGCTTCTCCAGTCATGTGGAAGCTCAGAGTCCAAACCGGCCCATCGGCGAGAGCCAGATTAGAAGGGGGCAGTTTGGAAAGGGTGGTTCCCCCTCTCTTCAATCATATTTATTGAGCGCTTTCTGTGTGCAAAGTTCTGTAGACTGTAAGCTTGTTGTGGGCAGGGAATGTGTCTGTTTATTGTTACACTGTATGTTTATTGTACTCCCCCAAGCACTTCGTACAATGCTCTGCACACAGTAACCGCTACATAAATACGATTGAATGAATAATACGATTGGGCGAGTCGCTTCAATTCTCTGGGTCTCGGTTTCCTCGGTTTCCAGTTCTTCCGGGGCCCTGGTGCGACTGTTAGAGACAGTCCCGGGCTGGATAGACCATGGGATTGACCCGGGAATGCTTTGCTCGGGGTTTTATATGCTCATAAAAGAGCACTCTATTCTTTGAGAGTAGGGACTGCCAAATCTAAAACACGATGCGAGAGGCGAGATCTAAGACGCTGGGCACGGAAGGTTATTCCGGGCTGAGTCTTGAAGCCACCTGGCACCATTTACCCACCCACTGCCTTTATCGAACTAACTGGTGATCGATCAGCGACGGCCCGGTGAGATAGGTAACTCGGGTTTGCCTCCGGCGCGAGAAGCGGCGTGGCCTAGTGGCCAGATCACGGGCCTGAGAGTCAGAGGAGGGTTCTAATCCTGCCTCTGCCACGCGTCTGCTGGGTGACCTTGGGCAAGTCGCTTCACTTTTCCGTGCCTCAGGTACCTCATCTGTACATGGGGATTAAGACTGTGAGCTCCAGGTGGGACAGGGACTGCATCTAACCTGATTTCTTTGCTTCTACCCCGGTGCTTAGAAGAGTGCTTGCACCTAGTAAGTTCCTAACAAATACCGCAATTATTATTATTATTATTATTAATTAAGGAGATTCTGGCCAAGATGAGCTAATGTACAACCCATAAAATCAAAAAGAGGAGTCCAGAATGGGATCCCGACCTTCATTCCAGACCAATCCTTCATCCCCAAGACCTCACGGCTTCCCGGTCCCGGCTGCCTTCTGGAACCCCATCTTCCCCTTCCCTCCTCCCGCTCCCCCTTTCCCCATTACCTCATCTCAAATCCCCCAAATCTCGATGGTGCCCTAGCCAGAGCGGCCCCTCCTCCCCTCCCCTCCAATCCCCGGAGGGAACATGCCGTTTTGAAATGTCAACTCTTGGGAAAGGGGTAGACTGAAAGGAATCCAAACACGATTTTACAGCTATGCTTTTAGGAACAAACAACAAACGGTGTCTGGGGCTGAGGAGGAGGCCACGGGGGCGACGATAAAAATCCCAGGTCACGTGATGCTTTTTTATGGTGTTCCCTAGACACGGGATAGCGGGAAAATAACCCGGGAGGAAATGGCAGAGAGGAGCTGGGGCAAGGACAAACCGGACGTTTCCGTGAAGCCGTTGGCAGCGACCTTGGCTAGCTGCCCGCTCAGGGGCGAGGTGGAGGAAATGAGGAGGAAGAGCGAGAGGGTCAACTTGCCGTGATTAAATGCAAATACATTCATTAGAGGAAAGACCAGACAGGAAAGTACCTTGCCATTTTAATGAATGTTTTTATCCACGTGGGCAGCCCGCAGGTGTTCAATTTTTCGTTTCATTGACCTTTCAAGCGTTGGTTCGTCGTGGGATTCGTTTTATCTTTGCTCCCCCTTCCCCTCTTTTTCAACTCTGGTTTTTGAAGTGTGTTTCCCCTGCTAAACGCACACGTTTTTAAACTAGTGCTGACCATCCCTTGCCCTTGACTTTCCTTCGCTCGACACTCTTTGAAATCCTTGCTCTTACATCGCACAGGGCTTAGCGCGGTGCTTGGTATAATGGAAGTGCTTGATAAGTACCAGAACAACTAATAAAGTCTGGGGTCCATTGAATAATAAAAAGAAAATAATGATAATAATGGTATTTATAAAGTATTTATTTGAGGCCCTCTATGGATCAAGGACTGTGACAGAAACGGATTTGGAAACAATTTATATTCCACTGGGGGCTTGTAGCCTAAGAGGAAAGGTGAACTGTTTTTTTTTTTTTCCCTCCGTTTCACAGATGAGGTAAATGAGGCACAGAAAAGTTAAGCCACGTACCCTAAATCACAAAGCAGGCAAGTGGAGGTGCCAGGACTAGAATCCAGGTCTGGTGACTACCAGTTTTCTGCTCTTTCCACTAGCCACACTGCCTCAGGACCTCAAGGCCAAGCTGCATTATCAAACATTAGCTCTTCCGATAACATGATAATAAAGTCACAGGACTTCCAGGGGTGGATGGAGATTATGCTTATACAAGGTGAGCAGGAGAAATGATCCCACAGATTCGTAAGGTACTTAAACCTACCTGAAAGGGGTTTCAATTTTCTCATCTCATTTCACCTGCTGATGTAGAGGCAGATATTATCATCCCCGTTTTACAGATGAACAAACTGAGGTTCAGAAAGACCGAGAAGCAACGTGGCCTAATGGAAAAAGCACAGGCCTAGTAATGAGAGGAGCTGAGTTCCAGTCAGGTCCCCATTTTACAGACGAGGCATCTGAGGTCCAGTGAAGTGACTCACCCAAGGTCCTGCAGCAGACAAGTGGCAGAGCCAGGATTAGAACCCAGTTCCTGGGCCCCCGTTCTATCCACTAGGCCACGCCGCTTCTCCGAGTTGTCCTTTACTTAGCAGAGTCTCAGTAATAAGTGCCACATAACAGTGAGTGGTTGAAGAGCAAAAGCAGACGTGATACATCTGGAACGATTTTCAGAGAAATGCAAACACACACACACACACAAAACACATAACACAGAGAAACACGCTTGCATATGAGCGTGCAAATTCCTTCGGTGCCGGACCAGAGCAGCAGGTCCTCAGCGTGACAGCTCTCGGGGTGGAAAACCGGCCATGTCCTGTGTGCCACCTCTATGGGTGAGGTTAAACCTGGTTGGTGAGTAGCTTCTGCTCCCTACCAACCCCCTCTGGCAAAGTGCAAGAAATTTGGGGAGTGGAGCACCGCCAGGGATCGATCAAAGCCAGGGATCAATCAAACAGTCAGTGGTATTTACTGAGCACTGACTATGTGCAGAGTCCTGCCTCTTGCCTGATGGGTGACCTTGGGTAAGTCACTTAACTTCTCTGGGCCTCACTTACCTAATCTGGAAAATGGGGACTAGGACTGGGAGTCCCCCGTGGGACAGGGACTGTGTCCAACCTGATTAGCTTGTGTCTACCCCAGCGCTTAGTACGGTCCCTGGCACATAGTAAGCGCTTAACAAATACCCTTAAGAAAAAAAGATTGATTGATTCCTGAGGAAGTGCCATGAATTATCCAACCTCGGATACTAGAAACAAACCTGTCAGGAAATACTAGGGAAGCAGCGTGGCTCACTGGAAAGAGCCTGGGCTCCGGAGACATAGGTCATGGGTTCGACTCCCAGCTCTGCCACTTGTCAGCTGTGTGACTGGGGGCAAGTCACTTGACTTCTCTGTGCCTCAGTTACCTCATCTGTAAAATGGGGATTAACGGTGAGCCTCACGTGGGGCAACCCGATTACCCTGTATCCACCCCAGCACTTAGAACAGTGCTCCGTACACAGTAAGCGCTTAACAAATACCAACATTATTATCACTAGGTAACTCGTCAGAATTTAAAGTTAATGTCAAATGAAGGCTTATCTAGGATAAGAGCCCTTCAGACTCCTCCAATTCAAGAATTCAGGGATGTGAGTCAGAGAATCTGGGTTCTAATCCCAGCTCTGCCACTGCCTGCTGCGTGACCATGGGCGAGTCATTTAGTTTCTCAGAGCCTCATTTTTTTCACCTGCAAAATGGGGCTGAAATACCTGTTCTCCATCCCCGTAGACTGTGCGCTTTTTTGACGAATAGGATGTGAAAGATATCACTTTGAAAATTAAGCAATGTAATAATAATCTACTAATAGACTACTAAAGGAAAGAAGTTCAAATCCTTCCAATGCGAAATCTTTGACCAAGTTAACTCCCTTTTTTTGTGTTTTTTTTTACCATGGCTTTTTAATGTATTTCAATAGTTTTGATCAGTTGTTGTTTTATTCTTTAAGAATGTATTAGTGCCCGTCAGATGGTTTCCTAAGGGAAACTAGACTCGGTTCAGCACACGTTCAGCAAACCCCGTTTTCAGGGAGATAATGAAAAGCACTAACTAGGTTAGCGTAGAACCTTGTTTTTTTATTATTTGCCTCCATCCTCAGTTCCCAAATGACCCCGATTCTAGTTAAAATGATTCCAGATAGAGAAGTAGCATGGCCTAATGGATAGAGCATGGAATTGGTAGTCCAAAGGACTTGGATTCCAATCCTGACTCTACCACTAGTCTGTTGTGTGGCCTTGGGCAACTCACTTCAGTTCTTCATGCTTTGGTTACCTCACCTGAAAAATGGGGAATAAGTTCGTGAGCCCCAAGCGGGTCAGACACTCTGTCCAATCTGATGAGCTGGTATCCACCCAGCGCTTAGTACAGCGTCTGGCACCTAGTAAGTGCTTAACAAATACCATAAAAAAAAGTCAAGGCCTCTTGGGCCCAATATGCCAGCCAGGTGGGCACACGTTGACTTATCTAAGGGAAGAATGTTCATTAAAAACACTTTTCCTATTCATCACCATCGCTTCGCTTGGCTAATCCGCTCGTGAATAAAGGGATGCGGAGCGGATGAGAGATTAAGTGCTTGTTAATAGAGTGGGCCTCGGCCCAGAGTGAGCAGATTGGTGACGTGGTGTTGGCCGGAAACAACCATCTTTCCCTGGATGGGCACTCTTCTGGTCTCCTGCTCTTCTTCAGTTCTCGTGTGTTCAGCGGTGATGTAGCCTGGGGTTTGCTCTTTCACCGTGAGCCCCACGTGGGCCAGGGACTGTCACCAACCCCATTTGCTTCCATCCACCACAGCACTTAGTACAGTGCTTGGAACGTAGAAAGTGCTTAACAAATACCACAATTATTATTAGGATAGACTGTCTAACGTTCCTAAATTTCCCACTACTCTCCTTTTCCACTCTCCCATCAATTGATCAGACGTTCTGAGCGCTTACGCCGTGCAGAGTTCCGTACTGAGCAGCGTGGTAGAGAACAGGCCTGGGAGTTCTCTACCTCATCAATAAAATGGGGATGAAAACTGTGAGCCCCATGTGAGCCCGCACTGTGTCCAACCCGATTACCTTGTAACTACTCCAGCGCTTAGAACAGTCCCTGACACATAGTAAGTACTTAAGAAATACCACTTAAACAAAAAAGCGCTTGGGAGAATAAAATAAATGAGAGTTGGTAGACACGTTCCCTGCCCACAGTGAGCTTATAGTGAATTCACCGATCCACGAGATGATCCAGATCCGTCTTGAACTGATATTTTCAGTTGCGCTACTTCAAGTGGGATAAATTCCAAATGTTCGTTAGCAGTCAGTGGTATTTACTGAGTGCTTACTGTTTGTCCAGAGCACTGTACTGAGCGATTGAGAGTGTCCAATATAACAGAATTGGTAGATCTGTTCCCTGCCCACAAGGAGCTTGCAGTGGAGAAGGGGAGTATTAAGATCTTTTCACTCCCGGGCCTTCCAGGTGAGGCACTGATATTGACTGAGGGTGAACTGAATGTGATGCTTGGTACAAAATGCTGTAAATTTATTCACTTATATTAATGTCCGTCTCCCCCTCTAGACTGCCAACTCACTGTGGGCAGGGAGCGTGTTAACTCTGTTACATCGTACTCACCGAAGAGCAAAGTGCTCTATAAACGTCATTGATTGGGTGTTTCGTTGTCTGTCTCTTCCCATTAGACTGTAACCTCCTCGAGGACAGGGGTTGTACTCTCTCTGCAAGTTCTGCCCAAACTAAGCACGCAATAAGCTTCCAATAAATACTAAATTGATCGATCGATTGTTAAGTCTAACAGAAGACACAAGACATATTCCCGGTCCACAGGGAGCAACCTGGGGAGACAGATACAGAAATATTCCCAAGGAGTGAAATCACAATAAACGAAATTGATGTTTAAGGGGCATTTTCCTCAAAACATACTTGTTTCTGAGTCGGTTCTTCGGATTCTCTTTCATCCACAGTCCTCACTTTATCCTCTAAGACAAATAGTAAGTGCTCAGTAAGTCCCAGATCACTCAATCAGTCACTGGTATTTACTGAGTACTTACTCTGTGCAGAACGCTGAACTAAGTGCTTGGATAGAAGTTGACCATCATACTCAAAGAAGACCACGGTAACGATGGATTTTACCTATGGGGGTGGGGGGAAGAAGTGTGTGTGTGCGCTCAAAAGGCAAATGCAGGAGCCACAGTACAACCACACGATTCTGAGCTTGTGAGCTTCTTGAGAACCAGAGACTAATTCCCAGCCGTCCCATTTTCCCGGTGGTCAGTAGAGTGCTTCATACATAGGAGATGCTTCATAAATACCATCGCCCTACTATACCGTACACGACAGACAATCCCGCATTGTTTTGTTGTTGTTTGCAGCATCTGGGCCTGTTTATGATTTGCCTCCTGGTGTCAGAGTACAGCAGATTCCGATAAATCCGTCCCTACCTTCCCCTGCTCTGCACACTTCCAGGCTCTCTACCTCTCACTGGGTCCCGTCCGAGGCTTCCGAGACTGGATTCCTAAGAAATCCGAAGAGAACGCCAGCAACACCTGTCCCATTTCATGCCCATCCCCAGGGGGCTTTCCAGGAAGTCTCGTCGGAGAGAGGGAAGGGTGGGGGGAAAAAGAAAATCAAAGTATCTGGAAGATCCAGCCTGCTGCTGATGCGGTTTGATACCCTGGCCTGAGGAACGGGTCTGCTCAACTTGCCAAAGCCCTGGCCTGCTCTGTGACCTTGGGCAAGTCATTTCACCCATCTTGGTCCGGGTTCCTCCTCTGTAAAATGAGAGCAAGATACCCGTTCTCCTTCCTCCTTAGACTGCGAGCCCCACGGGACAGGGGTGGGTTCCGACATGATTCTTTCACACCGACCTCGGGGCTTAGAGCCGAGGAAGCTCTTAATAAATATGGTATTTAGGGTAACTCATCCTCTGGCTTCTCCCTTTCCCCAGCTCTAAGCACCTTCTCCCCTCCTTCCCGCTCCAGAACATTTTGCTCAGGAGAAAAACAATTAATCACAACCCCTCCGCAAATGTCCTGTTTGGGTCAGGACAGAGCATGCATATGAAGGGGCAAGGGGAATCACCTGTTCTAATGTTTGTGATTATGAGTGTAATCTCAATGGCGGATGCGTGGGCTGGGGTCAAGCAGGCTCGCCACACGGAACAGGTGAAGTGTCGGCCTTATAAAAACCCGGGCCCTTAGGCCAAGGAAACCAAAGGACCTTCGACTCCTCCTTGGTGTGCCACCCTCTCCGAAACCATCCCCACCATGGGCGCCAGGAGATCGCCATCGAAAGGTACGTGTTCCTCTCTCCATTTTTCCCACCGCCAGTGGTTCTCTTCGTTTTCCTGGTCACCTCCTCTCCCTTCATGCTATAATCCATAATAACCCTCTTCATAATCATCATCTTATTTATTGAGCACTTGCTAGGGACCTACCATAGTCAGTGTTAGCATCATAAGGGTATTTATAATAGTTGTGAAATTTGGTAAGCGCTTACTTTGTGCCAAGTACCGTACTAAGTGCTGAGGTAGAGATGAGATCATCGGGTCCCGCTTGGGGTTCACATTTGGAAGTAGAGGGGAGAAGAGGTATTGAATCCCCAGTTTACAGAGGGAACTGAGGCACCGAGAAGTTAAGCGACTTATCCAAGGTAGCACGGCAGGCAAGTGGCAGAGTCGGGATTCCTGCCCGGGGCCTCTGAGTCCCAGGCCCGTGCTCTCTCCACTAGGCCATCATGTTTCACACCTGATGATGATATTTACTGGGCACTTACTATGTGCTAAGCACTGTACTATGGACTAGATAATCAGATCAGTCACAATTCGATCTACTCATCTAATTTTTCCAACTGACCGGTGCCTGGATTTGTCATATCATTGTGTCGTACTCTCCCAAGCGTTTAGTACAGTGCTCTTCGGAAATCTGTGACCTATGGCTCTAGGTTTCACATCCACCCAACAACCCTTCTTAGTCCTGAGCGTTTTTTTCCTGTCCTGAGTACTTTAATCCACCTGTATAATTTAAATGGATTTTCATTTGTCTGCTCAATGACTTTCTCTATTTCCCCGGATGGTGTTGAACTACTACTACTAATAATAATGTTGGTATTTATTAAGCGCTTACTATGTGCAGAGCACTGTTCTAAGCACTGGGGGAGATACAGGGTGCTCAGGTTGTCCCACGTGGGGCTCACAGTTTTAATCCCCATTTTACAGATGAGGAAACTGAGGCACAGAGAAGTCAAGTGACTCGCCCACAGTCACACAGCTGACAAGTGGCAGAGCAGGGATTTGAACCCGTGGCCTCTGACTCCAAAGCCCATGCTCTTTCCACTGAGCCACGCTGCTTCTCTACACCCTTCTTCTCATAGTTTAGGTAGATCATTTTTGTCCCTCTGCTGTCCTCTTATTAGATATTTGTTTCTGTGATTCTCTCCCAAGCAGGTATACAGTGCTCTGAGCATGGTGAGTGCTCAATTAATACCCCTGATTGTCCAATAGAGTTAGTACAGTGCTCCACGCATTAATCAATCGCTATATCATGCTTAATGAGCGCTGTGTGCAGAGCACTGTATTAAGTGTTTGGGAGAGCACATCGCAACGATATAACAGATACATTCCCTGTCCATTCGAGCTTACAGCCTAGAGGGGTAGACGGGTATTAATAGAAATAAATAAATTATCAATATATACATAAGCGCTGTGGGGCTGAGGAGGATGATGAGTAAAGGGAGAAAGTCGGGGTGACGTAAAGGTGCTCAGTACATCCTACTGAGCAAGTTGGTATTACAAAGCTTTCAAGTCAATCGTGTTATTGTGGGACTGTGCTCTTCTGCTGGTGTGTGCGTTTGTGTGTGTTAGTGTGTACGGGCACGCAGTAACCCTTTCTCAGGACTTTGGATTCAAGGGTTATGGTGCGTCGGGTCTCCCACATATAAAACTTCTAGGATATTCCCTCAGGCAAATGAAGGTATCAACGCGACCCCGGAAATAACACACCCTTCACTGAATGAGGAAGCCCCTTGCGAAGCGTTCGATAATACTATCGTGAAGCACTTACCGTGTGTCAAGCACTATGCAGATCCCTGGAGTAGAGCCAAGATAATCAGGTCAGACCCAGTTCCACATGGAGCTCACGGCCTAAGAAGGAGGGAAAATGGGTTAAATGAATCCCTATTTAATAGATGAGAAAACTGAGGCACAGAGAAGCTGAGTGACTCGCCCAGGGTCAGACAGTGGGCCAGTGGCAAAGCCGGAATCGGAACACAGGTCTTTTGACTTCCAGGCTCTTTCCACTAGACCACACTGGTTCAGCGCAAGTTTAGAGGATTTGGCACTTGAAAAAGAAAGGTCAGTGTTTTAAGAAGAGGAGTCCCCCAGCTTGCCTTGTGGCTTCTTCTGCCGAGCCTCGCCTTCTGTCCCATGGGGCCAACATTTTTAGTCGGAGGGAGAACAGGTACTTAATCCCCATTTTAGTGTTGTGCAAACTGAGGCACAGGGAAGTTAAGCGACTTGCCCAAAGTCACACAGCAAGCGACCGGCAGAGCAGGGATTAGAACCCAGGTCCTCTGACTCCCAGGCCCGGGCTCTTTCCACAGGGCCACGTTGCCTCTCGGGTCGTTCGAGAGAACTCGGAGGTGGAAGGCCTGGGCAGCACAGCGTTAAGGGTCATACTGTACAGCCACTGAAAATATGCAGGGGAATTCCCAGGGCCTTCAAGTATCTTAACAGAATGACCTGGGCACTCTCCCTCAAAATTAATTTAAACTCCAAATGTTTGCAAAGAATAAAAGACCTTTGGGGAACAATCTCAGGTAGTGACCTACTTCCCAGGTCGACAAGAAGAACAAATAGAATTACGTCCCGAAATTTTCCCGGGTGATTTATCCCCCCCCCCCCCCGACTTCTCCGGTCCCGCGTCGGAACGTCATCAGGAACCGCGCCGAGAGTGATCGCCGGTGCTCGTATGGCAAACGCTCTCCGCTGGAGGGAAATGTGCGTGTCCGTGTCTCTTAAGCAGGGTTGCTGCTTCTTCTTCTGACCACAAACCTCCTCCTGGCAAAGAGTGTGGCCTCTCTGCCCGTCTGCCCCAGCGGGGCAAGCAACTGCCAGGTGTCGCTCAGTGACCTCTTCGAGCGAGCGGTCGTCCTTTCCCACTACATTCACTCCCTCTCTTCGGAAATGTTCACCGAGTTCGTAAGTAATAATAATACTAACAGTGGTATCTGTAAAAGGCTTATTACGTACCAGGCACTGTACTAAGCGCTGGGGTGGATAGAAGCAAATCGGGTTGGACACAGTCCCCGTCCCACGTGGGGCTCACAGTCTCCATCCCCATTTTACAGATGTGAGAACTGAGGCCCAGAGAAGTGAAGAGACTTGCCCAAGGTCACACGGCAGACAAGTGGAGGGGCCGGAATTAGAACCCAGGTCCTTCGGACCCCCAGGCCCGTGCTCTATAATTCATTCATTCATTCAATTGTATCTATTGAGCGCTTACTATGTGCAGAGCACTGTACTAAGCGCTGGGAATGTACAATTGGGCAACAGATAGAGACAATTCCTGCCCGGTGACGGGTTCACAGTCTAAACAACTGGGTGATAATGCTGGTTGTTAAGCGCTCACTATGTGCCAAGCACTATCCTGAGCTCTGAGGTAGATACAAGGTAATGAGGTTGTCCCACGTGGGGCTCACAGTCTCCATCCCCATTTTACAGAGGAGGTAACTGAGGCACAGGGAAGTTAAGCGGCTTGCCTGAGGTCACCCAGGAGACACGTGGTAGAGGCCGGATTAGAAGCCACGTCCTCGGCCGCGCAAGCCCGGGTTCTTTCCACAAAGACAAGCGGCTTCTCAGCTGCTCTATCCACTAGGCCATACTACTTCTCAGTTAGAATTTAGTTAGAGGGCCAGCGAACCGTAGACGGAGAGCAGATCGCCCGCAGGGACAGGGCCGAGAGAGGGAGCGGCGCGGGAAGGGCCCTTACGGGAACCGTCAGTCAGTCAATCGAATTTATAGAGCGCTTACGTCGTGCCGAGCACTGTACTAAACACCGGGGAGAGTACGCTATGACGGTATAACGGGCACATCCCCTGCCCACAGTGAGCTTACGGACTAGAGGCAGGCGTTAGTAGAAATAAATAATTGACATAAGTGCTGTGAAATATGGAGGGAGGATGAAGAAAGGGCGATGCAGAAGGGAGTTGAAGAAAAGGAGAAGAGGGCTTTGACGGGGACTCTACCCCTCCCCAGCGTTGGCTCTGCTTGAGGACCAAAGCAGGGCCGGGAGGACGCTCGTGGCGGCTTGAAGGTGTCGATCAAATGGAAACGTGTCTTCCTTGAGCGGGGATGGGCACTAGGGTGGGGCAGGCCGACAACACGGGCAGGTTCGGGGAGTTTGGATGAGGAGATCCATTCGGGATTTACTGGACAGAAAGTTAAAGACGTGAAGGAGAAAAGTTAGAGGCTTTGGATGGTTCAGGCTTGGTCACTGGAGGAAACATCACAGACGGAGAGGGGAGAGTTTAGGGGTTTGGGCCGGTCCCTGTAGGGTCACCGAAGGGAGGGTCAGGGACGGTGAGGGGAGGGAAAGGGCCGTCGGATGGTCCGCGCTGGGTCGCTGGGGGAAGAGTCAGGGCTGGAGAGGGGAGGGTCGGGGGTGACGGACGGGTGTCCACGGAAGGCAACCAGGACGTAGTTCTGCCAAGAGTTGTGGATCCTCCGTCAGAGATGGACCACTGGGCCGAGAGGACAGTAGGTCTGGCCCTCCCATGGCATTTCCATGCGAGCTCTTGTCTCCCCCTCCTCTCTCCCCCCCCGCCCCAACCCCTCAGGACGAACGCTACGCCCAGGGCCGCGGGTTCATCACCAAGGCCATCAACAGCTGCCACACCGCCTCCCTGGCCACCCCGGAGGACAAGGAGCAAGCCCAGAAGATTCACGTGAGTGATTTTCGCTGCCCACTTCCCCAGGGGTGGTCCTGGCCGGGCAGCGGGGGATGTCTGGGTGGAACAGGAAGGTCAAACAGTAGGAACAGAGAGCAACCCAAGGCAATAATTGCGCAGGGAAACCAAGTCACCCACCCAGATTTCATTTGGAGATGGGGTGAAGAGTTAGGATGTTTAGGGGAACTGGGGATGTATGCACAGAGCTTGGGAGTTGCAGTTGGGCCTGGACGAGCTCTGTGGCCTCGTGGAAAAAGCACGGGCCTGGGTTCTAATCCCTTCTCTGTCACATTCCTGCTCTGTGACTGTGGGCAAATCACTTCTCTGGGCCTCAGTTACCTCATCGATAAAATAATAATAATAATAACGGTATTTGTTAAGTGCTTACTATGTGGCAAGCATTGCTTTAAGCGCTGGGGGAGATACAACATAATCAGATTGACCCACGTGGGGCTCACGGTCTTAATCCCCATTTTACAGATGAGGTAACTGAGGTACAGAGAAGTGAAGTGACTTGTCCAAGGTCACACGGCAGACAAATGGCGGAGCTGGGATCGGAACCCATGACCTTCTGACTCCCAGGATCTAGCCACTACGCTTGAACTCTTCAGCCGCTGATGGATAGACGTCAGGCTCTCCTGCGGCCAATCAGGGCAGTTAATGGAGCAAAAACAAAGCATCTCTATGGTGATGCTTCGGAATCCCTCCCCCTCTGCCAAATTCCACCTCATTCCCCATTTCCCCCACTCGCCATCAATTTGTTTTTCCCCGTTTCAGTGGTCCCGTTTATCACCACGGCAGCAATCAGTCCGGGAGCAAATTACGGGGCGCTATCTTAAATCGTGTCCCGAAGCCATCAGACTTGGCAATCGATGACCTACAGGGAGGGGATGGACGAGAAGGGTCATCCAAACCCAGACTGGTTTCCAAGTCCTCTCTGTCGTCGAGACTCGGCGGGGACGGGGAAAGATGCAAAGACATCAGCCGAGGGACCGGCTGTGGGGAAGAGTGCTTCTCGGTGTTGGGTTGCTAGCTTTTCCCGAGGACGCTGTCATCTTCCTCCTTGCGAGAGTGTCACAGTGGGAGTTACCGAAAACGCTTCAATTCCCCGAGGACAGTCGTTGCCTTGGAGATAAACCATAACCCCGGGACGAGCCACAGAATCGTGCTCCGCGCACGGGTCAAGCTCTTGAGTCTGAACGCCTTGCCGCATAGATGAAAGAAATCTTCCCACACTCCCCGAATTGTCTTTTCCTTACGACACATCCCCCCCCCCCCAATTTCCAAAGCTGGCCCATAAAATCTGTGAAGGACCTAGGATTGAGGGGGGTAGAAAAAACAGACCGTGCAAACCTGAGTAGCTTGGGTTCGACACGCAGATGGATCACTGGTCTGCTGTGTCAACTTCAGTCTCCTCATCTGTAAAATGGGCCTGTTACCATTGGCCTCGCACTAATAATTGGGGTATTTGTTAAGCGCTTACCACGTGCCAGGCACTGTACGACCACACAGGGATGTCGTGAGGATGAAATGGAAAGAGAAGGGCCTTGGGAGTCAGCGGACCTGGGTTCTAATCCCAGCCCCGCCACTTACCTGCTGGGTGACCTTGGGCAGTTACTTCACCTGATTGCGCCTCAGTTTCCTCTACTGAAAATGCGGATTCTATCCCGACCCTCCACCCTCCTTGGACTGTGAGCTCCATGCGGGACACGGACTACGTCTGACCGATTAACTTGGATCTATCCAGCACTTAAAACAGTGCTTGACATGTAGTAAGCATTTAAGAAATTTCAAACACCATAATTATTAAGCAGATCGGTCATTTGTATTTAATAATAATAATGTTGGTATTTGTTAAGCGCTTACTATGTGCAGAGCACCGTTCTAAGCGCTGGGGTAGACACAGGGGAATCAGGTCGTCCCACGTGGGGCTCACAGTCTTAATCCCCATTTTACAGATGAGGGAACTGAGGCCCAGAGAAGTGAAGCGTCCATAGTCGCACAGCTGCCAAGTGGCCGATCCGGGATTCGAACCCATGACCTCTGACTCCAAAGCCCTGCTCCTCTTACTTAACATCAGGTCACTTGAGGAGGATTTAGTGCAGAGAGACGAAGAGGAAATGAGTTTTTAGTGAGTGCTTACTGTATGCGGAACACTGTACTAAGCGCTTGGGAGAGTACATGAGATCAAGATACAGGTGAAAGTTCTGGGAAAAAAATCCATCAAGGGTATAACACTGTCTTGGACCTTGGGGGAGTCAGCCCCCCTGGGAAATCTGAACGTTCCCCACGGCCCCGGGGGAAGCGGCGCGGTTTAGTAGCTAGAGCCCCGGCCTGGGAGTCAGAAGGATCCGGGTTCTAACCCTGGCTCTGTCACATGTCTGCCGTGTGACCTTGGACAAGTCACTTCACTTCTCTGCGCCTCAATTCCCTCATCTGTAAAATGGAGATAAGAGTGTGAGCCCCAGGCGGGACAAGGACTGGGTCCAACCTGATTAACTCCCATCTACCCCAGCGCTCAGGACGGTGCTCGGTACCTAGTGAGCGCTTAACAAATACCGTCCTCGTTCGTTATTTTAACGGTCTCTGTTGGTGGCGGTGGCGGGCAGCACGAGGACCTCCTGAATTTGGTGCTGGGTGTCCTGCGCTCCTGGAACGAGCCCCTCTACCACCTGGTCACCGAAGTGCGAGCGATGGAAGAGGCCCCCGACACCATCGTCCTGAAAGCGATGGAGATCGAGGAGCAGAACCGCCGCCTTCTGGAGGGCATGGAGAGGATCGTGGGCCAGGTGACCGTTGTCCCAACCCTTCCCTCCGCGTCTCGCCCGCTCCCCACGGAGGGGATGGCGAGAAGACCCCGTCTCGGAGAATCTGAGCGGGGTGACCCCCTCAGAGAGGAAGAGGCCCTCATCCTCGCCTATTCCCCCCGCCACTTAACAATGCCGCTTCCTGCCCTTTTAGCTCCCTGAAAACCCTCTCGCTCCACCTTGGGGAATCCTTTTCCTCAAGAAACCATCTAATCCCAGCTCCTCCGCTTGCCTGCCGGGTGACCTTGGGCAAGCCTCTTAACTCCCGCGGGCCTCAGTTCCCCCTCTGTAAAAATGGGGATAGGGTACCTGTCCTCCCTCTTCCTCAGAAAGCAGCATGGCTTAGTGGATAGAGCACAGGCCTGGGAGTCCGAAGGACCTGGGTTCTAATCTCAGCTCTGCCACGCGTCTGCTATGGGACCTTGGGCAAGTCACTGCACTTCTCCGGGCCTCAGTTACCTCTTCCGTAAAACGATCAAGGCTGCGAGCCCCCTGTGGGACAGGGACCGTGTCCAACCCGATTTGCTTGTATCCACCTCAGTGCTTAATGCGGTGCCTGACACGTAGCGCTTAAATACCACAGTTGTTATTATTACTGCATGATATTTGCCCCAGTGCTTGGCTCCTAGTATTATTAACATCGTCATTATTACCGACGACTTGGAAATCATTAAACAGAGGGCGCGGGCCACGTTTTGTCTCCTCGCCGATTAGGTCCGTCCGGGAGAAACGGGCAGCGACGTCTTCTCGACCTGGTCCGGGCTGCCCGCCCTGCAGAAAGCCGACGAGGACAGCCGCCTCTTCGCCTTCTACAACCTCCTGCACTGTCTGCGGAGGGATTCCCATAAGATCGACAACTACCTGAAGCTCTTGAAATGCCGCCTCATCCACAACAGCAACTGCTGAGCGTTCTGGGTTCCGCCCCGGGCCCCCAACCCCCTCCCCGACCTCGCCCTGGGCCCCGGGGGCCGGCCTCGTGCTCCGGACCCTCAGCTGGGGGTCTGTGTGCGCTCGTCTGAAACCCGTCCCCTGCTTCCCGTCACCCAATCTGTCCCCAGTCGCCATTCAGGAGTGGCGAGCCTTCCTCGGAGCCCCCGGTTCCCTGGCTGGATTCACTTCCGCTGGGGACCGAGGGACACAGACAGAACTTACAGGTGAAGGGATTAAAGTTTGCTGGAAAATACCTCATAGACAAGTTCATCTGTTTTTCTGGGGGGGAGGAGAGGAAGGGGCAATAAGCCCACCAGGTTGTGGGGACTAAACATATAGGAACTCAATTTAGGACCGTTGAGAAACATCGTGGCCTAGTGGATAGAGCACGGGGCTGGGAGTCAGAACGACCTGGGTTCTAATCCCGGCTCCGCCACTTGTGTGCTGTGTGACTTTGAGCAGATCACTTCACTGGGCCTCAGTGGCCTGGTCTGTAAAATGGGGATTAAGACCGTGAGCCCCAGGCAGGACAGGGACTGTGCATTCTTTCCACTAGACCATGCTGCTTCTCTGCACGTGAATTCCACTAAATTCCTAGGGAAGCTGGGTCGGGGTCCGGGGAGAGAGGGACTCACCCTCTCCCCCGGCCCCCAGAGAACTGTATCCCGACTCATCGCCACTTGCCATTACCCATTAATCCCAAGGGACTTTTCAGAGGTACATAAATACATAGAAAGGTCATTATGATTTCTCACTCAATACAAACTGATAAATAGAGCCTATTTAAAGCTGAATCTGACATTTCAGAGGGTGACCTATGACCTCTGTGGCTGAAACAAGTGGCGATTTGCGTGCCTGGTGATAGACATCAAATGATGGACTCAGAGGGAATAACCACTATTGTTAATTCAGTGGGATGGGAAGAGTACATGCTTATGTACTTCAAGCTTTTTTTAAAAAAAAAAAAAGTATTTGTTAAGCGCTTACTATGTGCCAGGCCCTGTATTAAGTGCTGGGGTAGATACAAGCTAATCACATTGGACACAGTCTATGTCCCACGTGGGACATAATCCCCATTTTGCGGATGAGGTAACTGAGGCACTGAGAAGTTAATAGTCGCGGTATTTGTTACGCTCTTACAGTGTGCCAGGCACTTCACTAAGCACCGGGGTGGACACAGGCAAATCGAGTTGGACGCGCTCCCTGTCCCACCTGGGGCTCACAGTCGCAATTCCCATTTCCCAGATGAGGTAGCAAGGCGTGGAGAAGTGGCTTGCCCTAGGTCACGCAGCAGACAAGAGGCGGATCTGGGATTAGAACCCACAACCTTCTATCTATCCAGTACTCCATGCTGCTTCGGAATGCACCAGCTGACCCTGCAACCGGTCAGCTAGGTGAGGCCCGGGAGTCCGCCCGGAAAATCCATCTGAGCAAGTACTGCACTGCAGCCTGGGTGACGATGATCAATATATATGCCCGGGACCAAGGGATGACAAAGCGTTCAATTATCTCTGACCGGCACCGTCCCTGACAAGACGGAGTGGAATCTGCGTGTGACGGAGGGGGCCGGAGGGGGCCGGGGGGGGTGGGTTGGGGGTCGGAGGCGGGAAGAAGAGGGGGGCACCAAACCTCAGGAAGGAAAATGGCAGAGTCACCGAGTAGCCTTCTCCTCGGTGCAGCTCCGGAGATGGATTTCGGAAACTCTCCCCCACGGGCGGACAAGTAAGTTCAGCCTTTATTTCCCAGTGGTCCAATGCTCAGTACCATCTAACAGAACCTCCTTATTTTACTGCTAATGTGATGGATTTCTTCTCATTTTCATAATGCTGGAAGCGTATCCAGACACCCAAGGACCAGGCTGAAAAAAATAAATGCTCAAACCTTCAGAACCTGGTATGTCGGACTAGGAATAATAATAATAAAAATAACTGTGGTATTTGTGTAGCTCTATTTTGCCCAGTGCTCTGCTAAGTACTGGGAAAAAAACAAGATCATCAATAGGGAGTCAGTCCCTGTCCCATGTGAGGCTCTCGCGGTCTAAGGAGGAAAATTAAGAAATCCAGCTGCTTCCATGGAAATTCCAAGACTCCTTTTCTTATCCGGTTCCCCCAAGCCCCCCTCCCGAACCCCACCGCCTGACCCCGGCCCCAATCATTGCCTTGGGCCCATCGCTTTGAAGGGCTATGGATGGAGTGGAAATATCCCATTGTTCACCTGGACATTTCTGCTCCTGTGTTCTTAATGGCTTTTCAAACCCTTTTTATTTGGGAGTTAAAATGACTATCAAAGAACATTGCGGCAATATCTCCAATCCTCAGGGCTTTCTGCCTGTGTTTATAGATGTCCCTCCATAATTGAACATAGAGAAAAATGTCCTTTTTTATGGTCGTGATTTTTTCATTTCCTTTCACTTATTCGACTGGGAGGAGGAAATGAAAAACTCTGAGCGATAGGGCTCCACGCCGTGGAAACAGCATCCATTCCTGGCGGCCGCTGGGACAGGATGCGAACAGTAACCGGGCTATTTGTTAAGAGCTTCCTAGATGCCAAGCACTACGCTAAACACTGGGGTAGATACGATACAGTCAGGTAAGACACAATCCCTCTCCCCCACGGGGCTCGCAGCCTAAGAGGAAGGGAGGACGGGTGTTTTATCCCTATTTGGTAGATGAAGAAACTGAGGTACAAAGGAGTCAAGTGAATAATCCACTCAGGACGCACCAAAGAATAAGAAGTTGATAATGACAGAAGCCTGTGAGAAATTGGACCTCATCTCTGACGAGTAAAAATGCCTTGGAAATTATCGCTTGTCCTTTGAGAAGCCTCTGGCGGATAGCAGGCTGCAAATCGTAAGCTCGTTGTGGGCAAGGAATGTGTTTATTGTTGTATTGTACTCTCTCAAGTGCTTATTACAGTGCTCTGCGCACAGTAAGTGCTCAATAAATACGAATGACTGGCTGGGAGACTCCCACCTCCTGCATCACCAGCCCCTAAAAGCAGATAACTCTTTTAAGCCCCTCTCCCTGTCGAGTGATCTTCCAACCAACAATGATGCTGTCCATAACTCCGTTCTCCCTGAGGGCTATTAACGATAATAATAGCAACTGTGGTATTTGTTCAGTGCTTATTATGTTCCAGGTACTGTGATAAGCACTGGGTGGATACAAACGAATTGAGCTGGACACAGTCTCTGTCCCACGTGGGGTTCACAGTCTTAATCTCCATTTTACAGGTGAGGGAACTGAGGCACAGAGAACTGAGTGTCACTCGGCAGACAAGGGATTAGAACCCAGATCCTTCTGCCTCCCAGGCCCAGGCTCAGTCCACTAGGCCATGTTGCTTCTCTCATCGCGACCCCTTTCCATCGGTCCTTCTGGACAACATAGAGGGACAACCCATGTTTTCTATCTAATAAGCAGCTCTGGGTGACTTAAGGGCCACCCCTGTCATTTCCTCCCTGGTCCGACCATCGCCCGTCCCTACCCCCAACCTCCCAAGGGTATGAGAACAGCCACCTCCAAGCACGCCCCCCCCCCCCCCCCGGCTTAACCCCGCAGCCCTAATTTCCCCGTAATAATAATGATTCCAAGCCCAACCTCCACCCAGGTTCAAAGTAGATCCCCATTTCCCGTCTGCTCAAGGGTGAGCGAGCAGGTAGGCATTCGGACAGAGAGTAAGCCTCAGAGAAACCTTGCCATCCACAAGGTTGCTCTCGAGACATAATCAGCGATCTCCCACCAAGCCCCTGACCTGGCCAAAATAACGCGCCAGGCAGGTGTTTCGTCTTATTCCTGATTGTTGGGCGGCATGCAGGCGGCCCGGAGGGGAGGTGTGGGAAGTTGAGGGAAGCCCAGATATCATCCCTAAATAGAAAGGAGGAGGACCACGGTTGCCGTTGCATAGAACGATCATTTTGCCGCACTGGTGGACGGGAAGGATACTCAGTTTGGAGCTGTGGATGGCAGCTTCCCCGGCCCAATCCGGGGCCTCAGCGTTTAGAGCAATGCCTGGCACGTAGTGCTTAAAAAATGCCATAATTGTTAGGACCGGAATGGATCTGCCGGGGCCACGATTCTGGGCTCTGACACCTCTGGGTAATTCATCCGGAACTCTATATGAGAGTCAGCTTCGCTGATCACCTTGCGCAGGAGTTTCGCATTATTCAAATGTATCTTTTGTTTAATGGCACTGGAACGTCCCCACAATTCTCCAGCCTGTGGTCAGACTCCAGATCTGACCTTTCTGAAATAAGCGTGGTTAATTTATGCCCACTTGGGACCTCGGTTCAGAGTTCTTTGCTTCCGTCGTGCACGGCCCTCACCACCAACTCATTTCTCATTAGCGGGACTGGAGACGATAGTTTCTTTGCTTCTCCGAATAACGAGAAGCAAAGTGGACTAGCGTTTTGGGGCATGGGCATCAGAAGATCCTGGTTTCTAATCCTCACTCCACCTCTTCGTTATGTGACCTGGAACAAGTCACTTCACTTGTCTAGAGCCTCAGTTACCTCATCTGTAAAATGGGGAGTTAGATTCTGAGCCCCATGGGGGACAGGGATCGTGTCCACTCTGATTAGCTTGGATCTAACTCAGGACTTAGTACAGTGCCTGGCCCATAGTAATAACTTAACAAGGATCATTTAAAAAATAACCAAAAAAAACTGGGTCGTAAGGCTGGTAGTCTCCCTCCCCCGGCTTTTTCCCTTACAGATGCCAAGCGAGCCGGGGGTAGGACCCAGGGGTCCCGACTCCTCAAACCTGTCCTTCCCATTTAAGGGCTACCTTTCCCCACTATACACAGAGAAAGAGAAGATGTCCAGAGCTGGGAATGCAGTCCTTGAGGACGCAGGATCCTCTCTTGCTGTGTTCTTGGAAAAAGATCAGCAGTGGTAGCAGGAAACATTTCTCAGCTTCCCCACTCTGGTAACTTCGACATTTCTGCTGCTCCACTTCTTGCTGGTCTCCCTGGCTTTGCCCTGGGGTCGCGAGCACCGCAAGAAGCCATTTAGTGCTCTCAGAACATCCCGTCATAACGCTCTGAAGGTCCCCTGAAAGCCCTATATGTATACAAAAAACCAGGCCCAGAGAGACATCTGACACACAACAACAAAAGAAGAAGAACGATGGGATTAATAATGATATAGTGGTATTTGTAAGCACTGTGCTAAACACTTGGGTAGGGACAGTTCAAACAGATCAGACGCACACCCTGTCACACAGGGAGCTCTAAGGGAGAGGGAGAAAAAACATTTAAACCCCATTCTACAGATGAGGAAACGGAGGTGCAAGGGTACACAACATAATATCATGACGTGGGCACTGCTTTATAATAATAATAATAATATTGGTATTTGTTGAGTGCTTACTATGTGCCAGGCACTGAACTAAGTGAAGTTGGCCTTAATCTAGAGCATTTGTCAGGAGTGGGAAGAGGGGGTAAGACCCTCATAACTGCCCCAGAGCTGTGCGGTGGTCCCATCTCAGATTCCCAGACCCCGAGGTTCCTGCCGCCTCATACTCTTCTGGTTCTGGAACCCAAAGTCATCATCAGCCACCCCTGCCTGCTGAGTCTGAGCTGCCCACAGTGAACGTTTAATAATAATAATAATTATAATAATGAATATGATTATTATGGCACTTAAGCACTTACTATGTGCCAGGCACTGTTCTAAGCACTGGGGTAGATACAAAGTCAGGTTGGATACGGTCCCTACCTCACATGGGGCTCACAGTCTTAATCCCCATTTTACAGATGAGGTAACTGGGGCCCAGAGAAGTGAAGTGACTTGTCCAGGGTCACACTGCAAATATATATGGCAGAGCTGGGGATAGAACCCAGGTCCTTCTGACTCGCAGACCCACGCTCTATCCGCTAAGCCACACTGCTTCTCTCATCAAAGAAGCACCTAGGAAAAAGTGTCTCATGAAGGGGTCGGACTCAGAGGGGATCGTGACAGGAGCCAGTTATGGTGGGCTGCAAAGATGGAGGGGGCTACCGAGGGGGCTACCCGGGAAGCAGCATGGCCTGGTGGATAGAGCACAGGCCTGGGAGCCAGAGGGTCATGGATTCTAATCCCAGATCTGCCACTTGTCTGCTGTGTGACCTCGGGTAAGTCACTTCACTTCTCTGTGCCTCATTTCCCTCATCGGTAAAAAGTGGAGATTAAGACTGTGAGCCCTCTGTGTTACAGGGACTGTGTCCAACCCAACTCTCTTGTATCTGCCCCAGCGCTTAGAAAAGTGACTGGCACATAATAAGCACTCAACAAATACCATTATTATTATTGCTATTATCTGGGCTACCGCCTGTTGACCGGCAGCTCTGCATAACCCCAAGGAGCCACGAGAAGGAATTGGTCTTGAATTACGTCACTGAGTCGTTTCCAACCCACAGACACATCTCTCCCAGAGAGCCCCACCTCCACCAGTAATCATTCTGGTAGTGGATCTGTAGAGTTTTCGTGGTCAAAATCCAGGAGTGGCCTTTCGCCCAGGAAAATTGAGTCTCCACCCTCGACTCTCTCCCAAGCCGCTGCCCAGAGCAGGTGAGTTTTGACTTGTGACAGACGGCCTTCCACTCACTGGCCACTGCCCAAGCTAGGAATGGAATAGGTATGCCTCTACTTGATTCTCCCTTCCATTGCTGAGGCTGGTAGAGACCGGGAAACTCTCCAGGTGCAATCCTGAGAGGGGAAGGAATTGGTAGGGTCGCTTTTTTCACATCTCCTGGGCTGCGGGGGAGAGGTAGAGACGGAGGTGGCCATCTTGACCCTTTCCACCCATTCCCGGCTGCCTTCCCCGCCGAATCTGAGGGAGCGGGTGTCTCCGCCTCCTCTGAAGGACCCCAGAGAAAGCCGCCGGCCCACAGGCTGGAGGAGGAAGAGCCCAAAAGGGAAAAGGAAAGAAGGTTCGTCGGAAAGAATCAGGACATCTGCCGGGAAGTTCAGCTACCTGCTGGTGGTTGCTAGGCAACCGGGGCCTGCTACTGCCCCACGGGCCTTTTACTTTACAATTAGGATTTTTGAAGGGGAAAAAAAGAGGGTTTTTTTTTTTTATTTTCTAGTGAATCTATGACCGATGCAGAGATCCGTGCATTTCTTTCTTAATAGGAAAAATGGTGCCACTCGGTCCTTTCGAATTAGAACACGCGCTCCAAGAGAGAATTTTCTCTCTCTCTCTCTTTTTTTAATGTAGCTGACAAAATCTGGCAACCACGCACAGTTTAAAAAGTGACATTTTGACTCTAAGGGAGGAATTATTTGCAATTTGTTTTGAACAGAAGCTTAGTTCATGTCAGATGTGAACCTCCAGACAATCATTAGTTTAAACTGCCTGCTATGTGTTTAAAAATTTCAGTCAATTTAGAACTGATATGAATTGCAAATGGAACTGTAATAAGCCATTGGGGAACAGCATATCCCTTCTTTTTTTTTTTTTTTGCACTTGCAGCCCTCGCCTTTAAGACACCCCTCCAACCCCCGGCCTCGTGGAAAGAGTAAAACACCATTTCAGACTCCCTGTCAACAAGCAGGATCTGAACTGACAAGAATAAAGAAACACATGTAACCTTTACTTTAAACAATATACGGTAGCCGGGCCTTCCGAAAACAAATACGCGGTCTTGTTGGTAATACAACCGGGCATCTGCTTAAGATTTATTTTCTTTGGATTTGGGAATCGAGCAATAGGTCAGCTGGAGTCACTGGAAGGGCATTTTGAAAGCCAAAGAATGAGGCTTAGAAGATGACATCTTTGTGCTGGTAATGTTTTCCTGTCATAAAAAAAAAAAAAAGGTCCAATGCATGCTTCTCCTTTTTCTGACCTGCACTGGATTCTCCCAAGTGCTAAGAAAAGTGCTCAGGAAGTGCTCAGTAAGTACCATTTTTTAAATGGTATTTGTTAGCGCTTACTATGTGCCAGGAGTTGTTCTAAGTGCTGAGGTAGAGACGAGGCAGTCAGGTCAGACAATCTATGTCCCACGTGGGGCTCACAGTCTTAATCCCCATTTTACAGATGAGGTAACTGAGGTCCAGAGAAGTGAAATGACTTCCCCAAGGTCATCCAGCAGACAAGTGGAGGAGCAGGTCCTTCTGACTGCCAGGCCCGTACTCTATCCGTTAGGCCATGCTGCTTCTCTAAGATTGATTGATTGACATGAGGGTCAACAGGGACAGGTTGACTGGTCTCAGAAATCAGGCCCTGAGCTGCATAATCCAGGAGACTAAGATCATCAAAAACTGGGGAAGACCCAACGTTATCTAGATCTTTAGCCTTCAAAGCCAAGGCCAAACACCACACGATGTTCCTCTCACGGCTCTGATTGCTAACTAAACTTCCTAAATCAATCAATTCATTCATTCAATAGTATTTATTGAGCGCTTACTATATGCAGAGCACTGTACTAAGCGCTTGGGATGAACAAGTCGGTAACAGAGACAGTCCCTGCCCTTTGACGGGCTTACGGTCTAATCGGGGGAGACGGACAGACAAGAACAGAGGCAATAAATAGAATCAATCAATCCATCCTATTTAATAATAATAATAACAATGTTGGTATTTGTTAAGCGCTTGCTATGTGCCGAGCACTGTTCTAAGCGCTGGAGTAGACAGGGGAATCAGGTTGTCCCACGTGGGGCTCACAGTCTTAATGCCCATTTTACAGATGAGGGAACTGAGGCACAGAGAAGTTAAGTGACTTGCCCACAGTCACACAGCTGACAAGTGGCAGAACCGGGATTAGAACCCATGACCTCTGACTCGCAAGCCCGGGCTCTTTCCACTGAGCCACGCTGCTTCTGGGTGCTCCCTGAGTGCAGAGCACTGTACTAAGTGCTTCGGGGAGTACAATAAACCAGACTTCAGAGTTTGGCTTGGCTATAACTGTAACCACCACCGCAATCATAGTATCTCAAATCCGGAGAACATTTGTATTTGTTCCCAAGTGAATCTGACTTTGCTTAGATCGTCTGCCCTCCCAACATCCCTAAGAGGTCGTTTGAGGCAGATATTATCATCCCCATTATACGGATGAGGAATCTGAGGCCCACAGAGGTTAAGTGGTTAAGCGATTTCCCATCCCACAGACCTCTGCTCTCCCATCTTGAAAATGCTACCAAAATCACATCTCCTCCAGGAGGCCTTCCCTGAATACTCTCTCATCACCCCACCTTATTTTTTCCCCTACCACGCCTCCCTGTAAGCACTTGCCTAATCATCCAACCCTCTTCTACCCGCGATCGCCCTGATGCACAAAGCTTCCCCCTACCTTTAATTTCTTTTGTTGCCTCTCTCCCCCAATACACTGGAAGCTCCTCGAAGGCAGGGATCGGGTCTACTAAATCTATCGTCCTCTCCCAAGCCGCATTCTGCATTGAGTCAGTGCTCAATGAATACTATCGGTTGAATGAAATCTTCCAACCCCTTTAATCTGAGTAGCTCAAGGCACTTTTCCAACCTACTCACTAAAGGTTCAGACTCCACTCCTCAGCCCGTGAGGTAAGGGGCCACATTTTGACAAGTTAGAGCTTTAACAGCTGCCAAAAGAGCCACTGCCAAGTCTCTGGACTATGTTTTTTGGCTTGGACTTTCACAGAGGTCATCACTGTTTGAGATTGGCCCCGATTTTACATGCTGGCAGTTTCCAGTAGGATCTACCAAGGCAGAAGCCAACAGGACAATGTGAAGAGAGACACCTCAGAACTGTGACCGCATGCCAAATCCAAAGGTCGTCCCTAAGGAATCTGCTTGTTGGAATTTTTGGCCTGATGTTCTGGGGAGCCTGAGTTATTAATGACCTTCTCATGATGATGATGATAATAACAACGCTATTTGTTAAGCGCTTACTATATACCAAGCACTGTACTAAGCCGTGGGGTAGATGCCACCTAATCAGGTGGACACAATCCATGTCCCTCATGGGGCTCGTAGTCTTACTCTCCATTTTACAGAAGAGGCAATGGAGAGGTTAATTGACTTGCCCTAGGTCACGCAGCAAAGTGGTGGAGCTAGGATTAGAACCCAGGTCCTTCCAACTCCCAGGCCTGTGCTCTCGCCTACTTGGCCATGCTGCTTCTCTATTCTCAAAATCAGAGTAGCTTCTTCAGTTTGGAGGTGACGCTACCGGAGAGGAGCCTGAATCTGAGGGTGTGAGAGTCACGGAGACCGCCCCCCCCAGCGATGTTTTCATGATCCAAAATCCACACTTCGTGGCATTTCCCGAGAGGGATCTCTAAGGCCCAATTCGTACAGGGGACACATCGGCCGAGCTGATGACTAGAGCATAGTTATGTAAACAGATCAGATAATCAGTATATTTCTCTACTAACGGTTTCTATTCATTTAGGTAACATAACACCACAGGATGCTCTGGCAAAGGAGATAATGCCTGCCTCAGGGCTTACATCAAACAGGGGGTGAAGACATGACCAAGATGCAGAGGAGGAGGCAGTCAAGTGAAATATATTTTATCTCACAGGAGCACATGGCTCACGGTTCTTGAAAGACCAGTGGCCAAAACCCCTGCAAAGAGACGTCTTCCTTTATATCTCCTTACTTTCCTTGTGAGATGCTTCTTGTCTGACAAACTGTATATTGCATACTGCCTGATGAAAGGAAAATATGAATGAAATTAAACTCTACTCCCGGGCCATTTAACATGAGATCATTTCCCCATTCATTAGCAGTGTCACTAATTTTTGAGGGCCACAAGGGGATCTTAGAAGTTACAGCTCACGCATCTCACCTGACCATTCCGGGCGGTGATTAAAATAGTCAGGAATTCGAAGCAGCTGAAAATTCACAGATGCCTCATTGTTCTATAAATGTGGTATTTATTGTGACTGTGTATACATAAAGCACTCATTATACGGCAAGCACATTGCTGAGCGGTGAGGTAGGTAAAAGGTGATGAGGTTGGACACAGTCCCTGTCCCACGGGGGCCTCACAATCAAAGATTGCCCTTCTGATGTATCATGGCGATATTGGCTCATCCAATCCGAATGACTTCAAAGTCCCTTTCGCTCCAGAACTCTCTCCTTTTGACTTTATCCTCCTCTCTCATCGTGGTAACCGTACGGTTATTTTTGGAGGGTTTACCGTGTGGAGAGCCCTGTACTAAGAACTTAGGGAAGTGCATTACAATAGAATTGGTAGACGTAATCCCTGCCCACAAGTTTACGGTCTACGGAGGGGCGGCAGACATTAAAACCAATTACTGATATGTACATAAGTACTGTGGAGATGAGGGTGAGGGGAATTACAAGTGATTAAAGGGTACAAATCAAAGGATGTAGGCAAAGGGGAAGAGAGTAGGGGAAATATGTGGGCTCAGTCAGGGCTGGCCTCTTGGAGGAGATATGATTTTAGTAAGGGTTTAAATGCGGGGAGAGAGGTGTTCGGCCGGGGATGAAGGAGGAGGATGTTCCTTCCCTGCATCACTACAACAGTTACATGACTGTAACATGCCTGGCTGATGATAAGTCTCGAGAACCTGAATGTGTGTCTAGAAGCCAATCTTCCAGCACCGAAGCTAAGTTCTCCACACTAAACCAGTGGGAAAGATGGATAGTAGATACAGCAAAGTGCCCAAGTCATTTAGAAGCAGCGTGGCCTAGTTGTGTTGTACTTTCCCAAGCGCTTAGTACAGCACTTTGCCAACAGTAAGGGCTCAATAAATACAATTGAATGAATGAATGAATGATAGAGCACAGGCCTGGGAGTCAGAAGGACCTGGGTTTTAGTGCCAGCTCTGCCACTTGTCTGCTGTATGACACTGGGTAAGTCACTTCACTTCTCTGTCCCTCAGTTGCCTCATCTGTAAAAAATGGGGGTTAAGACTGTGAGCTCCATGTGGGACGTGGACTGTGTCCAGCCTGATTACCATGTATCTAACCCAAGGCTTAGAACAGTGCCTGGCACATAGTGAGCACTTAATACCATAAAAAAAACTTAGATATGGCAATCTGAAATTGGGCAAGTGAGGAGAATAGAGGAGACATTCAAAGGGTTCAGCAGTGCTGTATCCTAGACCGTGAGCTCACTGTGGGTGGGGAATGATTGTTATATTATATTTTATATTATACTTGTTACATTATACTTTCCCATGGGTTTAGCACAGCGATCTGCACACAGTAAGCTCTCGACAAATACCAGTGAATGAATGAATAACTGAAATCTGGGAGTCGGCTGCCTCAGAAGGGCCAGCATGGAGTAAAGCAATCCTGAAAGGAGAGACTCTTTCGAGCTCAAGCTGCATCACGCGATTCCGAGACAAGAAGGAAAAAGCAAAAACACCGCCGGACACTGAAAACGAGCATGAGAGCACAATCTTTGTGAGCAGAAAATACGGTTGTCTTTTTCAGTCCCTCTCTCTCTCTCACACACACACTTCACCATCAGCGTCATCTTGGAGTACAAAGTACACATGTCTGATAAAGATTGGCTGATATTTGCCTCCCCCTCTAGACTGCAAGCTTGTTGTGGGTGGGAAACACATCTGCTCATTCTGCTGTTCTGTACCCTCCCAAGCACTTAATAGAGTGCTCTGCACAGTGTAAGTGCTCAATAAATACCACTGACTGGTATATCGAGAGATCAAGTGACTGATAGATTAATGTCTGTCTCCTCCTCTGAACTGTAAGCTTGTTACGGGCAGGGAACGTGTCTGCGAATTCTGTTAGATCGTACCCTCCAAAGAGCTTTAATATGGTACTCTGCACATGATAAGTGCTAAATAAATACAACTGATAGATAAATCAAATGATAGATCAGTAGCCCGACTGGTCTACCGACTGGTTGACTGATAGAGAGATGTAGACATAAGTACATAAAGTGCTACATATAAATATGTGCGTGTGTGTGTGTGTGAGATCCAGTTTTTTTTCTCACTTTCTGATTGAGCAAAATCCTGAAACCTCTCAGACCCACAGCTCAGTCAGAGGAAGCGTAATTCCACGGTGTGTAGATCTATATAGACGCTCAACCACTTTACCACTGAGAATCACTTAAACCCAATGAAGGTCTTTTTAACCTGTGATTGCATATCTTTTCTTTATGCACCCCATCAATATCCAAAGCCCTCTGAGCTCTTAACTGCAGTGGTGTTTTCCTACATCTATTATTTCCCTAAGTAGCAAATAAATATATACACAGGACGACACACTCTGATGATAAGGCAGTGGCTGCTCTCATCATCTCTTTTCGAGGAAGAACGGGGAGAAACGATCGTGTTCATAATTAATTAGATGTCTGGATTCTTCACTCACTGAAGGGGGTAAAAGCCCTTAATCAATCAGTGATCTTTATTGAGTGCTTGGAGTGTTCAGATTGCTTGGGGGAATACAATAGAGTAGGTAGACATGATCCCTGCCTTCAAAACGTTTACAGCGAGGACCTTATAATGTTGTAAATTTTAACTTTCTTGTAGCAGACGGTTGAGAGTTCATTCTTTGGAGAGTTTGGGGGGTTTTTTGGACTAGATATTCCCCCAAATGTTTACAATTCATAACGGTTAGGATCATAATTCTACTCAAACGATGGTATTTGTTGAGCACTTACCCTAAGTGCTTGGGAGAGTACAATAAACGGAGTTAGTCGATACATTCCCTGCCCACAAGGAGCTTGGAGTCTAGAGGGATGTCTTCATCAGGAAGTTCATGGAATATTTGAGGCTCTGGATCAGCTACTATGCTGATCCAAGCACTTCTCATATCCTGCGGGCTTCTGCATTTACCCCTTTGCTGACCTCTCTGCCTCCTGTTTCTCCCCACTCAAGTCCTTCCTTCGCTCTACCTCCATCTCATTCACCTCACCTCTGATCTCTTGCCCACATGCTCCCTCTGGCCTGGAATTCCCTTCCCCCGTTCCACGCTCCCTGCCCTCAAAACCTTATTAAAATTACATCTCCTCCAGGAGGTCTTCCCTGACTGATCCTCACTTCCTCATCTCTCTCGCCCTTCTGCGTCAGCTCCGCACTTGGATCTGTACCCTTTAAAGCCTCGATATTCACGCCGCCCTCAGTCCCACAACACTTTCGTACATACCCCTAGTTGAGGATTTATCCCTATAAAATAGGGATTAAGTGTGTGAGCCCTATGAGGCACAGGGACCGTGTCCAAGCGGATTATCTTGTGTCTACCCAAGAGCTCAGTACAGCGTCTGACACATAGTAAGCACTTAAATACTTGGTTTCGTTGTCTGTCTCCCCCGCTTCTAGACGGTGAGCCCATCGTTGGGTAGCGACTGTCTCTCTCTGTGGCTGAATTGTTCCTTTCAAGTGCTTAGTACAGCATTCTGCACACGGTAAGCACTTAATAAATATGAATGAATGAAATACGTGAAAAAAACAAAAAGCTGCGGTAGACTCTTCCAAACCCAAGGGAGTTTGGGGGATTGAGGGAGGGTGGATTCTCTGACTGCTTCTGGGTTCTTTAATGGACTGTGGGAAGAGAATTTTCCTCTCAGAGAAAGTCCCTGTCCACAACCTAGTGACACCTCATGCCTTGTGGCTCCATCAGGGTTTTCATGTAACAAGCAGCTTTTGTGTGGTCGGGAGACCTGACCAAACCCCTGATTCTCCAATCAAAATAAATATTTCCTTCATTAGTCACCTGTCTCCTCCGTCTTGCCCACGCCTCCCTCACCCTCGCTAGACGAAACGTTTCTCCCAATCGCCTGGCCCACTCTCTCACGGCCTGCGAGTTGAAGAGCCGCGGTTTAGAGGCCGAGGGGTGAGCGGTTTGGCGAAACAGAACCTCAGAGCCTGGGGAGATGGCTAGAACGCACTCCCTCGCTAATCGATCCGTCAGTGCTCTGCAACACAGTAAGCGCTCAGTAAATACGACTGAACAAATCGGTGGCTGAGAGTAAGTTCTTGCAATACTCTCCCCAGTGCTTAGTACAAAGCTTTGCACGCAGTAAGTACCACTGATTAACAAATGCTATCATTGTTATTACTATAAGCGGGTGCAGAACGCTGTTCTGAGCAGCCACTGTGTACAGAAATTATATAATTATATTTGTTAAGCATTCGCTTTGTGCCAAGCACTGTTCTAAGCACTCAGGTACAAGATCATCAGTTGGGACACAGTCCCTGTCCAGCAGGGGCTCTCGGCATGTAATACGCTTAGTACAGTGCTCTGCACCGACGCCACTGACGGATATGAGCCTTATGGCTCAGTGGAAAGAGCCCGGGCTTGGGAGTCAGAGGACATGGGTTCGAATTCCTGCTCTGCCGCTTGTCAGCTGCGTGACTGTGGGCAAGTCACTTAACTTCTCTGTGCCTCCGTGACCTCATCTGTAAAATGGGGATTAAGATTGTGAGCCTCGCGTGGGACACTGTGATTCCCCTGTATCTACCCCAGCGCTTAGAACAGTGCTGTGCACATAGTAAGCGCTTAACAAATACCAACGTCATTAATACACAACAGATGATGACTCTCCCCACCTTCAAAGCCTTATGGAAGGCACACTTCCTCCAAGAGGCCTTCCCCGCCTAAGCCCTCTTTCCCGCCGTTCCCACTCCCTTCCGAGTCACTCTTTCTCCCTTTACTCATCCACCATCCCAACCCCATAGCACTTAAGTACATATCTTAAGGGGAAGCGGCGTGGCTCAGTGGAAAGAGTCCGGGCTTCGGAGTCAGAGGTCATGGGTTCGAATCCCGGCTCTGTCACTTGCCAGCTGTGTGACTGTGGGCAAGTCACTTCACTTCTCTGGGCCTCAGTTCCCTTATCTGTAAAAGGGGGATTAACCGTGAGCCTCCCGTGGGACAACCTGATTCCCCCGTATCTCCCCCAGCGCTTAGAGCAGTGCTCTGCACATAGTAAGCGCTTAACAAATACCAACATTATTATCTGTAATTTATTTATATCAATGTCCACCTCCCCCTCTAGATTGGAAGCTCGTTGTGGTCAGGGAATGTGTCTGTTACATTGTTCTTTCCCACTCGCTCACTACAGTGCTTGGCACACGGTGAGCACTCAATAAATACAATTGAATGAATGTTTGATTGACTCGGAGAGGCCTCGGGAGTCACTGTGAGGAAAAACCGGCTCCCTCCCATCCTGTGCCTAAAGTTACCTGGTTGCTATGGGAGCGTAGCAACTATCTTACATCTTTAGGGGCTGTCGAGCAGCTACTTATGAGCTCATAACCCCCGTGGTGGTGATTGAGTTACTGCTCCCCCCAAACCACTCGATTCCCTTCTCTTGGTTGGTTTGTGGTGTTTGTGAACTGCTTACTCTGTGCCAAGCATTCTTCTAGGCACTGGAGTAGATGCAAGCTAATCAGGCTCAACCCAGCCCATGTCCCAGATGGGGCTCACGATCTTAATCCCCCTTTTACGGATGGGGTAACTGAAGCACAGAAAAGCTGAGTGAGTTGTCCAGGGTCACCCAGCAGACGAGAGGTGGAGCGGTGGGGTTAGAATCCAGGTCCTCCTGCCTCCCAGGCCTAGGCTCTATCCACTAGTTCATGCTGCTTTTCACTGCTTCTTGATTTTCTAGCAATGACTGACTTAGTTGTTTTAGGTATTTACTAAGCTTTTAGTACCTCTGGGGTCAGTACAAAATAATAAGATTGAACACGGTCTCTGTTTCACCCCCGGCTCACAGTCTAAGTGGGGGGGGGGGGGGGAGACTGATCCAGAGAACGGCAAGAGTGACGTTTTACAAGAAATTACAAATTGAACACACCAAGAGAACAATGAGACCATAAACAAACCACCGATTATTACAATAAACAAGCCACGATAACAATCGTTCTAACAAGTTAATAAACATTTCTCGGAGAAAGGACCCTGGAGCAGAAAAAGTTCCAGGAAGGAGACCTTATTTCGTTTATTCGTCCAATAGTATTTTCTGAGCGCTTACTATGTGCAGAGCACTGTACTAAGCGCTTGGAATGGACAACTCGGCAACAGGGAGAGACGATCTCTGCCCAATGACCGGCTCACGGTCTAAACGGGGACACGGAGAGCAAAGCGAAACAGAACAAAACAAAACCGCATCATCAAGATAGATAGAATCAAGGAGATGTACACCTCATTAAGAAAATAAATAGGGTAATAAATAATAGGAGGAGAGGAGCAGTAGTTACCCGGTGCTGCTCTGTCTGGGTTTTGGTGGATTTCCTCCCCAAGTCCTGTATGATGGCATAGACATCGCTGGGTTTAAATTATGTGACACACTCAGAAGAATGTATGTCTGTGCTCTCCGAGCTAGGAAAGACTCGTCCCCATAATAATAATAACGTTGGTATTTGCTAAGCGCTTCCTAGGTGCAGAGCACTGTTCTAAGCGCTGGGGTAGATACAGGGTCATCGGCTTGTCCCACGCGAGGCTCACAGTCTTAATCCCCATTTTACAGATGAGGGAACTGAGGCCCAGAGAAGTGACTTGCCCACAGTCACACAGCTGACAAGTGGCAGAGACGGGATTCGAACCCATGCCATCGGAATCCTCCCAGTCACAGGCTAAGGCCTAGATTCAGGAGGAATTGCATCGCAAAGAAGGCTAGGAAGTGACCCCCCTTTCCAGCAGAGTGGCTTGTGATTGGGCTAGGATTCTCGCAATAACCCAAATGGCTTTCACATGGGTCAGGCTAATGAAAAGAAATCTGCCGTGGTCATGGAGGCAGCTGGAGCCAATAAATGACTTAAAAGGGGCACCGATTGAGTTATTCTCTAAAGCTGCAAGTTTTCCATATGCACGTATGTGTGACCCACAGTCGAGATGACCCCAGACTAGAATCCAGCCCAAATCTGCCAGCAATCTATTTCAAACAGAAAGTAGTGGAAACTCACTCGGTGCCAAGCACTGTGCCCTTGCCCTCGGACCTGTGACCTTTGGACATAAGCAGCGTGGCTCAGTGGAAAGAGCCCGGGCTTCGGAGTCAGAGGTCATGGGTTGGACTCCCGGCTCCGCCACTCGTCAGCTGTGTGACCGTGGGCGAGTCACTTCACTTCTCTGGGCCTCAGTTCCCTCATCTGTAAAATGGGGATTAACTGGGAGCCTCAAGTGGGACAACCTGATTGCCCTGTATCTACCCGAGCGCTTAGAACAGTGCTCTGCACATAGTAAGAGCTTAACAAATACCAACATTATTATTTGATACTCACCACACCCCCAACCCCTTCAGCAGCTAGGTCCTTATCTTTAAATTATATAATATAAATGAGTTAATAATATTAATGTCTGTCTCCCCCTCTAGGCTGTAAGATCAGCGTGGCTCGGTGGAAAGAGCCCGGTCTTGGGAGTCAGAGGTCATGGGTTCGAATCCCGGCTCCGCCACTTGGCAGCTGGGTGACTGTGGGCGAGTCACTTCGCTTCTCTGGGCCTCAGTTACCTCATCTGGAAAATGGGGATTCAAACTGTGAGTCCCACGTGGGACAACCTGATGACCCTGTATCTACCCCAGCGCTTAGAACAGTGCTCTGCACATAGTAAGCGCTTAACAAATACCAACGTTATTATTATTATTGGGGGCAGGGAACGTATCTGCTAAATCTGTTGTACTGTACTTTCCCACATGCTTAGCACAGGGCTCTGCACATTGTAAGCGCTCAATAAATCCCATCAATCGATTACTCCTCCTGAAGGAGCAGAAATGCTGGCCCTTGATTAACTGCACTTTGTGAACGCTGGTTATTAAAAGGATTGAAAATATTTGAGTTAAGCCAGCCCCTCTCCTCCGAAGGATTCTGAATACAAGGCCTCCTTTGAGGAGGAGAAGGGAAACTCCTCCAGACGGACCCCTGGGGAAAGGGAGGGGAGGAGAAAAACACATTGTCATTTTAATGGGCAGCTGAAAAGCGCCAAACTGGGGCTTTCTACAAAATCGTTACTACAGCACGGTGAGCGGGTCATGTCTCAGAAAGAAGTCGACCGTTCACCCGGGCTAATAAGATCCTGGTTTTCTCAGGGAGCAAGGAAAACAGGGATCGAGTCAGCTCCACCAAAGATTCTGGGTAAAATAACCCACAGGTCACTTGAATCCCAGCTCTGCCACTTGTCAGCTGTGCGACCGTGGGCAAGTCACTTAACTTCTCTGTGCCTCAGTTACCTCATCTGGAAAACGGGGATTAACTGTTAGCCTCATGTGAGACAACCTGATTCCCCTGTATCTCCCCCAGCACTTAGAACAGTGCTCTGCACATAGTAAGCGCTTAACAAATACCAACATTATTATTATTATTGAATAAGCCGGACACTGTTCCCAGTTTCTATTGCTCAAAAGAAGCAGCGTGGCCTAACGGATGAACCACAGTCATGGGAGCCAGAGGATCCGAGTTCGAATTTCAGACCTACTGCTTACCCACTGCGTGAACTTCACTTCTCTGTTCTCTTTCTTACGTAGAATGGGAGCCCCATGTGGGACAGGGTCTGTATCCAGCCTGATTAACTAATATCATAATGTTGGTATTTGTTAAGCGCTTACTATGTGCAGAGCACTGTTCTAAGCGCTGGGATAGACGCAGGGTAATCAGGCTGTCCCACGTGAGGCTCACGGTCTTAATCCCCATTTGACAGATGAGGGCACTGAGGCATAGAGAAGTTGAGTGACTCGCCCGGAGTCACGCAGCTGACAAGTGGCAGAGCCGGGATTCGAACCCATGAACTCTGACCCCCAAGCCCGGGCTATTTCCACTGAGCCACGCTGCTTCTCACTTATCTATCCCTTCACTTAGAACAGTGCTTGACACATAGGGGTAGAAAATATCGCTTATTATTACTGTGTACGGTGGACGGGACTGTCCCGAGTGCCTGTTCGCACGGCCACTGTTCTGAGCATCCAGCGGTGTAGAACGTTGTCCGGAGCACTTGGACGAGTACATTAGCGTCAGTAGGCCCGATTCTGGTCCTAGCTCCGTATTGAGTCTTCTGAACCTGTCAGAAGACACGTAGCCATGGAAATTTCAAAATGAACTTCAAATCCGTGAAAGGACAAAGGAAAACCGGCTTCGAATTACCCTTCTCGGATTATCCTGAGATGCTCCCGAGAACACGAGTTAGGATTTTTTTTAATTATTATTTTTGTTATTGGATCTTTTTTTTTTTTTTTTCACTTTGGAATTTTATCAGGCCCGCATCCGTTCAGTCTAACCACATCTGAGCCCTTGTTTTCTTTTGGCCGGTGGGGATCATCGCTTGTCTTTCTTTATTACGTCCTGGCTTGTCACGGCTGGATTTCTTCCTTGTTAAAATATTTATTTTTGTTCTCGGTTTTATGAGGCGAGTGGGGCTGGATGGCTATAAAACGGCAGGGTGTGCTCGGAGGAGACGGGGTTCATCCCTCCATCATCCTCTGTGGGTAAGGGGCTGGGGGAGAGAGGGAGGGGAGGGTCACCCCGATCTGGAAACCGAGGTTGCCTCCTCGCACGTGTCCGGACCCAAACGCCCTTTCCTCCTCACAAAAGGCCCCAGACCACGCATCTCCCCAGGATCATCAAACACCGCTCAGTCCGGGATCAGGGACCGTCTAGGCTCCGGGCGGGCCTCGGAGGGAGGAGTAGAAGCAGGCCTGCCCTCGACGAGCTTCCGATCCAAGTCTAAAAAACCACACCGGCTCGTATTTACCGGTGACAAGGGAGAACCTGGCCCAAGGCAGCCCCTCGACGGTCTCCCATCGGGGTGGAGTGGAGCCACACCTCAAACCGGGGGGCTCACGGTGAGGTCCCGATAGTAGGGAAGCAGGTGGCCTAGTGGATAGAGCACGGGCCTGAGAATAGGAGGACCCCATTTCTCGTTCTGGCTCCGCCACTTGTCCGCTGCCTGACCCTGAGCAAGTCACCTTACTTCCCTGGGCCTCAGTTCCCGCACCTGCAAAAGGGGGATTAAATACCTCCTCTCACTCCTGCTTAGCCTGGGAGCCCCATGTGTGACCTCGTGATCTTGCATCCACCCCAGCGCTTAGTACAGTGCTTGGCACGTAGTAAGTGCTCAGCAAATACCACAATTGAATTAAATGACTGTGGTATCTGTTAAGTGCTTACTGTGTGCCAAGCACTGTTCTAAGGTGCTGGGGTAGATATTAATCAGGTAGGACACAGTCTCTGTCTCACAAGGGGCTCAGTCTAGGGGGGAGAGAAAACAGGCATTGAATCCCCAATTTACAGATGAGGTAACTGAGGCATAGAAAAAGTAAGTGGTTTGCCCAAGACGGAGCAGCAGGCAAGTGGCGGTCCTCTGTCGCTTCTCTGTGCCTCAGTTACCTCGCCTGTAAAGTGGGGGTGAAAACCCTGAAGCCCATGAGGGACAGGGACTGAGTCCAACCTGATTTGCTTGCATCCAACTCAGTGCTTAGTACAGTGCCAGGCACATAGTATGTACTTAACAAATACCACCATTATTAATATTATCTTTATTAATAATAATTATCAATCGACGGCATTTTCTGAGCACTTGCTCTGTAAAGAACTGTGCTGAGCCCTCGGGAGTGTAAAGTAGAGTTACGGGCATCCGGTCTGCTGTATGCAGAGCACTGTGTTAAGCATTTGGGCAAGTACAGTGGATTTGGTAGAAACAATCCCTGCCCCCAAGGAGCTTACAGTCTACCACGTGCAGAGTATTATACTGAGCACTTGGGAGACTTCAGTAGACATGGATCTCTACCAATGAGGAGTTTACAGTCTAGTGACACGTGGAGAAAGTCCTAAAAGCTCTTCCCATAAACCACAAGTTTCTTGTGGGCAGGGAACACGTCTAGTAACTCTGTTATATTGTAACAGCGCTCAATACCAGCGCTTAGTGCAGCGTACAGTGTTCTAAGCGCTGGGGCAAGATCGTCAGGTGGGACACGGTCCCTGTCCCACAAAGGGCTCCCAGTTTTAACCCCCGTTTTACAGACGAGGGAACTGAGGCACAGAGAAGTGAAGTGATTTCCCAAGGTCACCCAGCGGACGAGAGCCGGAGCCGGCGTTAGAACTCCTGACCTTCTGACTTCGGCTTCCCGAATACCGCCATTATTGTTAGGGAGAGTAAGATTCTCATCCCCGGTTAATACATGAGAGAACCGAGGCCCAGGGAGGTCGAATAACTTGCCCAGCATCGTAGAGGGTGATGCCAACGTACGTCCCTGAGGGGAAAGTCATCGTGTAACCAACGACTGCATCTTGCAGAGTTCGAGGAAAAGGCATTTGTTCTTCAGAGCCATACGATGAAGTGAGCCAAACAGCGTTCATGCCTCTAGTGTAAACACCGACGAGAGAGCTGAGGGGATTAGCTGGCTCGTACGCTCTGAGCGTCTACCAAAACGCAGTTTCCAAGCCCACGCTCCCGGCTGTGTCAAATCCATTGTCTGTGCAGAGGGGCATACCCTACATTCCAGAATACCAGTCAGCCCTACTTTTTAAAAAACTCTAACATGTGGAGTGAGGCCGAAGTCCTCCATGTGCCCCTACCCCAGAACTTACCACAGTGCTCCTCGTTAGTTGTGGCATTCGTTAAGCAATCCTATCTGCCCCGGTAGATTCGAGATAATCGGGTTGGACCCAACCCCTGTCCCACATGGGGCTCACAGCCTAAGGAGGAGGGAGGACAGAGACCGAATCCCCATTTTAGAGATGAGGCAGAGAGACGTGAAGTGACGAGAAGCGAAATGACTCCCCCAAGGTCAAACGGCAGGCGAGCGGCGGAGCGGCTATTCGAACCCAGATCCCTTGCCTCCCACGGCCGTGCTCCTTAACTGCACAGAATCGGAAGTAAAATCAAGGGTGAGTTTTGAGCGGAAAGAGCCGAGAATCCCATTTTTCCATGGGAGGTTCTGCTCAACGGCGTGAAAGGGATTGGGTGGTTGAAGAAAGTCCCGGAACTTCTCAAAATAACCCCCGTTGGCCCTGGTGACGAATGCCGACGATTCCGAGCCTTCCAAATAAATTGGAGGTACAGATGGGTGGGGTCAAAGGGGTGATGTAGTTGACGGGTGCTTTTGCAAGAAAGATGGTATTTGCATGTTTTATTTCGTGCTTGGCCCGGGGCGGACACCTCTGGCACCGGAGCTCATTAAAATAAATGGCCCAGATCCGAGTTCATGAATATTTAAATTGGCATCCCCTGACCTGTGCAGGGAGACGGCCACAGGTGAAAGGCCCCAAACAATCACCTTCCCTTGGCCGGTCCAAATTAACGGAGGCCGCGTCCAGTCTTCCAAAGGCCACACGGAAAGTCAGTTCGCCACCCGCGTGTCTTTGGCAGCGGCGTGGCCTAGTGGGAAGAGCCTGGGCCTGGCAGGTAGAAGACCCGGGTTCTAATCCCGGCTCCACCGCTTCCTTCATTCATCGATTCGTCTTTATTGAGCGCTTACTGCGTGCAGAGCACTGTACTAAGAGCTTGGAAAGTACAATTCGGCAACGGATGGAGACAATCCCTACCCGATAACGGGCTCGCAGGGTCCGCTGCATGACCGGGGGCAAGTCTCTTATCTTCTTTGAGCCTCAGTTTTGTCATCTGTAAGATAGGGATTCAAATACTCTTCTCCCTCCTTTTTCGGACTGTGAGCCCCAAGTGGGCCAGGGACTGTGTTCGACCCGATTTTCCCACATCTATCCCGGCACTTAATACAGTGCCTGGACAGAGTAAGTGCTCAAGAGATACCACGATTATTCCTATTTGGTTTAGGACCCTTGGCGGATCTAAAATGCCACATACTGGCCTTTGAATTTTGTGCACCGATCCATCGGGAGCAATGAGATTCCGTCGCCACGACACGGGAAAGTTCAATAATGAAATTGAGAGGAGGCGAAAGAGGAAAAGGGGAAAGGGGCTGGGTAGGGAGCTGGGCGGGGAGCCTTCCCTCCAGTGACATCAGAGAGTATTGTGATTTTTGAGTCATACCTGCTCCGAAGGCTCCGCTGAGAAAGAACAGCGCTGGGATCACTGAAAATCTGGGTGTCTAGACAGATCTGAATGCTGTTTACATTATCTTTAAAAGCATTTAACTCTCCCCACAGAGCCTCAGCGAAAACAAAATTCCACCCCCACCGTTTGATCCCGTCCTTTATCCCGGGGCCGGGAGATTCCATCTTGCAACCTGGCTTTCTCCCTCTACCCCGAGCCGCCGAGGTCCTGTTTTGTTTACTTGTGACATCATAACCTGCGGTCGTGGAAAATAATTGGAAAACACGCTGGGTTGCGACTCCCTTCACACAGCCAAGTGGAATCCTCTTGGGGGGCGGATTGTTGTCCAAGCGAGAGACCGCCTATAATTAGCGATCATAACAGAGGAAATATTCATAATTACATCAAGAGATCCTTGATGGGGGCATTGTTTTTATTTTCCTCCCGGGAGAGTTTCTGGGCGCTGACGACACGGGGCTGATTCTTCGGGGGTCGGGAGAGAAGACAGGCTAAGGAGAAACACCTGCGGATCTCTCGACCGGGGCTGGGGGACACAGTGGGGAGGGAAAATAGGTCATCTTCGAAAATTGATTAGACGAGCTGCCCACACGTGGAGCAGATGTCAGCGACGAGGAAAACATTTTCCAGATAAAGCCAACGTGCATACTTTCCTCGGTGGAAAAACCCCAGGGTCCCCAGCGTTTGAGGAGACAGGAGAGATGGTGCAGGGGGAGAGGCGTCTGGGTTCACCGGGAAGCGTAAACACTGGACCGACTCTTCGAGCCGATCTCAAAATAAAAGATGGTATGTATTTTCCATTCTAAATCTGGAATCCTGGAGGTCTTATTTTAAACAAGGTAGCGATGGCCCGTTCCCATCTGTTTGGAGAGGGTGGGATTTATATAAATGTTTTGTTCTTACCCAAAAGGGAAAGGGTGTTTAAATACACGGAACGTGGCCAACTTTAAAATAGCTTAGTGAACAGAATGGGGTGGGGGCAGGGGCGGGTTGCATGGAGGAAAGAGGCTAAGCCATTTGTAGCTACTTCCCAGCAATCTCTGAGCTTAAGTATCTTCCCATTTGCCACATCATTTGAATGACCTAAACCGTCAGAGATTACTGAAATGTCTCCGGGGTTCTGTTCTCCTCCCTCCTGACTCCAGAAAAATAGGTCAGAGGACAAGTGTAAACAAAAACGGCATTTCGCTCTCCTTCTCGGCCCTGAAGCGGGGAAAAACGGGCAGGGGGAAAGGGGGGAGATAAATTTGTATAATGCTAAACCGAATCCCTGTAATTTCAGTCAGCTTTTATCTTTCAGCCACCGACTCTGTGAGTGAGTGTGTGTGTGTGTGTGTGTGTGTGTGTGTGGAAAAATTCATGTTAATTCCCCTAGCAACAGCTTCGGCCTATCAGGACACTCGCGGCATCAGGCAGCTGCCAGCCAGCCAGAATCCGTCTAAGTAGGTCAGCCCCGTAGTTCTAAAAATGCTACAGTCTAGTAACCCCACCGTCCCGCCTGCCCTGCCCCATAATAACCTCGATCGCTCGCTGACACGATGACACAGTGCCCCGTTAGAGAACAATCGAATCCCGTCGCATTATTTTATCCGGGCGTCACTGCTGGACGCGGGGCCGATGCCCATCAGCCAGCCCGTTTGGACCACCGTCCTCACCCCCGTCCCCGGGACCCGGGGCCTGCCTTAACGACTGGCTGTTTGGGTGCCCACGGGGGAGGTCGGGCGGCCCGCCCTGGCGGGGGGCACCGGGGGACGCCCACGGGCCGGCACTGGGCTGGAAATGAAACGGCATGGGCGGGTCGGCGATGTCCAGGAGCTGAGGGCCAGGGGTAGTCCTAGCCATCTAAAACTTCAAAAGAACTGTGTCATTTGTTAAGTGCTTACTGCGTGCCAGACACTGTACTGAGCACTGGGGTGGATACAAGCAAATCTGGTTGGACACAGTCCCTGTCCCCCATGGGGCTCCCAGTCTCATTTTACAGATGAGGGAACTGAGGCCCAGAGAAGTGAAGTGACTTGCTCAAGGTCACCCAGCAGACAAGTGGCTGAACCGTCTGACTCCCACGCCCGTGCTCTATCCGCTACGCCCTGAATCTTGACCTGGGGCCATATTGGGGCACCCAAATGAGGCGTGTGCTTGGGGGAGAGGGAGGGCCCTGCTTGTGTATGTCCACGAGTCTCACACACACACACTCCCATTCTGTTCCGTAGCAAGAGTGAGGCCCTAACGCTGGTGGGGGAGAGCGGAGAGAACAAATGGAGGTCCTCGAGCCCCCCCCGTCTGTAAGGATGGCAGTTGCCGAAACACGCTCTCCAGAAATGAGAATAATAACAACTCTGGGATTTGTTAAGCCCTTGCTGTGCGCCAAGCACTCTGCTAATCGCTGGGGTAGATATGATCAGGTCAGACACAGTCCCTGCCCACACAGGGCTCACAGTCTAAAGGTGAGGCGGGAAGAACGGGCAGTGAGCTCACGTCCCGACTCTGCCCCTTGTCAGCCGTGTGACTGTGGGCAAGTCACTTCATTTCTCTGTGCCTCAGTTCCCTCATCTGTAAAATGGGGATGAAGACTGTGAGCCTCACGTGGGACCACCTCATTCCCCTGTATCTCCCCCAGCGCTTAGAACAGTGCTCTGCACGTAGTAAGCGCTGAACAAATACCAACATTATTATTATTATTTTTCAGATGAGGTAACGGATGTACAGAGAATAACAATAATAGATAATTGTGGTATTTGTTAGGCGCTTATTTGTGCACTATACTGAACACTGAGGTAGATATAAGATAATCAGGACCCACATGGCGTTCACATTCAAAGGAGGAGGGAGCACAGGTATTGAATCCCCATTTTGCAGATGAGGGAACCGAGGGTCAGAGAAGTGAAGTGACTTGCCCAAGATCACACAGTAGACAAAGGGTAGAGCTGAGATTAGAACCCGGGTCCTCGGATCCCCAGGCCCGGACTCTTTCTAGAAGGCACAAGGAGGAGCCCGGTGCCGGTTTTCGGACCCAGCGTCCCCAGAGTTCTGGGTCACCTCTCTTGCTAGATCCTCGTCAACAGATGACTTCAATTCTCCCCGCATCCCCATTTTTCATCCATAGGAAGAGGAAGCCCGAATCCATGGCCAAGCCCATGTCTAGAGGGTGTTGTCCCTCCTTGCTGCTTTCTCTTAAGACGTTCTCACCTTCCGCAAGGGAGAACGGGGCAGACCGACGACCCGATTCCTTTCAGACCGAGGTACCTCCAACCTCTTTTAGAGGGGCCACCCTGCATTTTTCTAAGCCACGGATTCATGCTTTCCCTCAGTGGACGTGCCCCCTCTGACAGGTCGATAATGCAGCCTTCAATTATGCAGAATTCAGCAAACCTTCCACACGGACTCCGTCCGTATTTGATTTATGAACAGAGCGGATTCATTAATCCGTTTGCCCTTGTTTGACTCGGGCTCGATAACTTAGTTATGACTACCTTTTCCACTTTCGCGGACCACATCGCATAGTTATTCTTGGAGATACAGTCGCTGACGTAACCGTGAACTGCTAATTACAAGCTGCTGACATTCTACTTGCCTGTGCAGCTTTGAAGTTCTAAGTCGGCCTCTCTCTCCTGTTCTCTCTCTCCCTCACTCTTCCCTTCTGTTTCCCTCCTTTTCCCTCTAAGTGGGGTTGGATTCTTGTCATTACAGAAAGGTTTCGCCTAAGGACTTCTCACTAGGTCTCTGTTCTGCTCTTTCTCTTTTCCTCTCTTCTCCTCACTCTTCCTCCCTCCCTCTCTCTTCCTTCTCCCTCTCTCCCCTCTCTCCTCCTCTTTCTCCTTCTCTCCCACTCCTTTTCTACTCCTCTCTCTCCCTTCTCTATCTCCCTCTCTCCCCTTTCTCTTCCACTTTCTCCCTCTCCCTCTCTTCCTTCCCCCCTCTTTCCCTCTGTCTTCCACTCTCCCTCTCTTCCCCTCTATTCCTCTCTTCCCCTCTCTCTCTGCTTCTCTCCCTCTCCCCTTTCTCTTCCACTCTCTTCCCCCTTTCCTCTCCCTCTCTTCCCCCTCTCTCCTCCTCTCTCTCCCCCTCTGGTCCCTCTTTCTCCCCCTTCTCTCTCCCTCCTCCCCCTTCTGCCTCCCTCTCCCCACCTCTCTCCCTCCCTTCCACCCCCCTTTTTCTCCCACTCCCCAGCGTTTCCTGGCAAAACACGAAGCTACAGTAAGCGCGTACAGTACAGTAATAAGATCCCTCCCCTCCTTCAGCACCCTGCTCCCTTCAGGCCCCCACCCTTCCCCATCTCTCTCCAGCCCTCTTCGGAGGAATGTTACCCAACAGCTGGCCAAACATAATCCAACACACAGGACTGCCTTTGTAGAGCTGGAGACAAACCCTGGATAAGGCCGGGCGGCAAAGCTTCCCATGACTCCTGGCAAATCCCCTCATCCCAGCTCTCCTCTCCATTGAAGGCGAACCTGGGGGTTCGTGGGGGTCGCAGGCTGAACGCTTTCCTATCCCGCCCGCCCCCCCCCACTCTGCCACCCTTCCGCCGCTGAGGTTGGAACCACCGGCGAGCTCGAAATCTACCTACGAATCGAGCGGTGACCAGCTAGCTCCCTTCATCTCGGTCAGCCCCTGTCACGATAAGTCCGTCTGCTCTTAAAAATACACGCCCTCCGATCGGCATCCTGAGTTGAAACCTATCGGTGTCTGGTTGTGGTCAGTTCACTGTTAAATGTGAACCCAGACTGTACCAGGGATGATGATGAAATCTCTATCTCTCCCTCTCTCTCCGCCTCTCGCCCTCTCTGTGTAACACAGGCTGATTTGGGAATTTAAAAAAAAAATGTAAATCCAACGCCTAATTCATCCTCCGTTGAGGATTTAGCCATCGGAAGCCTGCGATAGCCAGCTGACCTCGGAGCCATCCGGGATCCGTTTATTTTGCCGAGATCGACGGTATTTCTATCTATGGGATAGGATTCTTCCCCTCCCTGGATCCAGCTGCGTCGCCGGAGATCTCTCGGACGGAGAAGACGAAATAAAAAAATGCACACTCGCCCTTCCCCGGGGTGTGGAGGAGTCAGAACTTCAAGGAGTTAAATCGAAGGGAGCCTACGAGAAAACGAGAGGCCGTGGACGCCGGCTGTCGGGGCCGACACCCGGGCCGGTGTCGGACACGGGGGCCGACGGGACGGTTCGCTCCAGCCGGGAGGGCCGGGGTGGGGGGGGCTTCTTGTCGTGTACCCTGCTCCGAAATCCCGCCCCGCTTTCATCCTTCCACGTCCTGCCACGCACGCGCAAACCCTTCCGGACTGCGGTCGGTTGCCTGGGCCCGGGGTCGCGACCGGGCCGACGCTCGGCGTCCTCGCTGGAGGCGGCGATCGACGGTCTCCGTGGCCGTGGAGGGGTCGGGACTCCCTCCCCCTAGATCGGGGGGTGCCCGGCGCCGGCAACCAGATGACAGTTGGCATCGGCTCCTCCTCCCGGCTGGCTCTCTTCCGGCTCGGGTGGCTCCGCCGGGATGTCGTTTATCCATCTACAACGGGACGTGGAGGTAAAAGGGTGCGGAATCCCCCGGATGTGCCTCCCCGAGGTGGGTGCCCGGCCTGGGTCGTACTGGGGGTCGCGGGCAGGCTCTTGGGTTCGTCGGCGGGCGCCCTCCCCGACGCTCTCATCCCCGGCGGCTGTCATCCCCCCCTCGCCCCGTCAGCTTCCTGCCGGTCCAAACCGGGTCCGAGTCTTCCTCCCATCCCACCCTCCCTTCCCGGCGGCGGCGGAGCGAGGCCGGGGTCAGCCTCCGTGCCGACACGCCACGGCGCCACGGGGTGCCACCCGCCGGGAGACCCCAGGGACCCAGCGGTGGCTTCGGCTGCGGCCCCGGGGATGCGGTGCGTCGCGGGCGGGGGCCGACCCCCCTCATCTCGCCGGCGGCTCAGACCCGGCCTCGGCCGGGGCCGGGGATGTGGAGACAAAGAGGCGAGAGTTAAAAATGGGAAGCCACCGCCGCCGCCGGCACCACCGAAAAAATCGAAAAACGAAAAAGGCAGCGGATCGTCGGAGCTCCCCGGGACTTCCGTTTCTGGGTCCCCGGGGCCTCCCCCCCCAGCGATGGCTCCCAGATCTCCGCCGGTGCCGAATTCCTGGGTGCGGGGTCGGCGAGTCTCTGTCGGCTCTCTCTCCCCGGCGCCGCCAGCGTGGTGTCACATGAGATGGCACGTGACGGAGCCCGGTTGGCTGCCGACGCGGTCAAGGCGGTCACGGCCGGAGGTGGCGGGGGGCGGGGGGGGGGGGGACGACGACGACCCCCCTCCCCTCCCCCCCGGCGGCGCGGACACGCTTCTTCCGTGCCAACCGGCCGCGGGCACACACGGCGGCACGCACACAGGCACTCCAGCCGAAACCCGGCTGCTTCAAGAGCGAGAATATGCTGTTCCTCAAACACTAGCTGGATGGCAGCAATATGACTCGTTGGCCGCGCGCGTCGGAGCCGATTCCACTTAAGAGAATTCCTGAAAAGCACACCCCCACGTCTCCCTGGCAAGGGCAGGCTTGGAAAGCCGATTCTATTATCTACCCCTGTGATCCGCGGCCCAACCTGCCTCCTGAATAATTTATCGGAGTCCGGGAGGAGGTTGTCCCGGACGGCTCCCGCTCTCCGGCCAGAAACGAGGTCGGACGTGGCGATGCCCGTCCCGGTATGAGGGCCGCGCCCGGGTTCTCGGGACTGGCGGATGGGGTTGGGGTCATTTAGGGGCAAGCTGGGTTTTCCTTCAGAGGAAAGAACGGGCAAAACGGTTGTGGGGGGTTGATCGTGGCCTCGTTAGGTCTGGCACCTCTGCCCGCGGCGACTCTGATCGTGGCCTCCCCGCACCCAATACCCCTGAACGTGACAGGCCGGGGGAGCCCGGAGGAAAGGGTTTATAGACGTGGGCAGCGGCTTCTCCTGGCACTTTTGGGTGAAGCTGTCGCCACCAATGCGTGCACGCCCAAGCACACACCCAGTAATAATAATAATAATAACTAACAGCAAGTTAAGCGCTTACTGTGTGTCAAGCATTCTTAGTCAATTCATTCGATCGTATTTATTAAGCGCTTACTGTGCGCAGAGCACTGTACTATTGTATTTGAGTGCTTAGTGTGTGCGGAGCACTGTACCAAACACTTAGGGGAGTACAATAAATAGTAAGCTCATCTCTAGACTGTAAGCTTGTTGTGGGCGGAGAATTTATCTGTTTATGGTTCTACTGTACTTGACCAAGCGCTTAGTACAGGGCTGTGCACATAGCAAGCTCTCAGTAAATACAGCTGAATGACAATGGCCAGATATATTCCCTGCCCACAGCGAGCTCACAGTCTAGATGGAGAGACAGACATTAATATAAATACATTAGAGTCAAAACAGTAAATAAATTACCGTTCTCGGCACTGAGGTAGCGACAACTTAATCAGGTTGAACCCAGTCCCTGTCCCACATGGGGCTCATGTCTTAATAACCATTTTACTGATGAGGTAACTGAGGCACAGAGAAGTGAAATGACTTACCCAAGGTCACAGAGCAGACGAACGGCAGAGCCGAGATTAGAACCCATGTCTTCTGACTTCCGGGTCCATGGAGGCCACGGTGCTTCTCTCTTACACAAAGCCATACACGCAGACACATTCATATACCCTCAGAGGCACAGACCCACACACACAGTCGCTCAGCAGCCCCGGGTGACCTAGGAAGTGTCTTTTTTTAAGGTTTTCCTGTGCCCCTTCCTCTCCCTGAGCTCATCCCAGGGCCTCCACGCAAAGCCCAGGAGGAGTTGAGCTCCTGAGGAGAAGTCTTCCCTGAGCCCTGGGCCAGGAGCCCCAGCCTGGTTTCCCACCCGGAGAGAAATTCCCAGATTCCTGGCCCTGTTGGGAGACTGTGTGAGGAGGCCTCAGCTGATCTCTTAGGAGAGATAGAGAGAGACACAGAGAGAGAGACAAAGAGAGAGATGAGAGAGAGAGGAAAAAAGCAGACACCCCCCAGGTCTGATCCAACCCCGCCCTTCCCGCACCTTCCACTTATCGGACAGCGTGAAACCCCCCCACCGGGCCGACATTTTCAAGGAAGCGACGGACCGTTGAACAGAGGACAAAATCTGTACATGGCTGCCTGGACCTTGCCTATCCACAAACCGCCTGTGGTCTCCGGCCTGGTCTGAAGCGACGTGTGCCCGCGATAGAGTTAAAATGACATCTTGACTTCGGGCGGCCAAACATTACCTCATCCTTTGGCTCGGAATCGTCTTCTCGGGAGCCGACAAGAACAGGGCTCTTAAAGACTCAGAGACATCGGGAGCGAAAGGCAGGTAAATCACCTCCAATCAGAGGACGGTTCAAGTCGAAAGGTCACAGAGCTGGATAATTTCAGTAGCATAATAGCTCGACTAGCCGAACGTCCCCCAAAACATATTTTCTTCAACAAAGAGAGGTCACTTTCTCATTCCAGGAGAAAGTGGAAGGAGAAAAGAATGATTACACTGTCCTTGGGAGAACAGTTCTGTTTTTTTCAAATGCTTGGAGCCTCCCCAAGTGCTTAGTACAGTGCTCGTTTCTACATTCTACATTGTTTTACCTCTCCTTCTGTCCCTTTGCCAGGCTCTTCTCCTTCCTCTGCATCCTTAAATCGTGAGCCCCTTGAGTGCCAGGGACAGAGTCTTACTTCCCACCCGCCCACTTTTTCTCAGTGTTTGCTACAGTGCTATTTCTGCTGCTCGGACATCTCCACGTACAGTAGGCACTCAATAAATATCCTCGAATGACTGACTGTTGGATTGATGCCTGGAATTCTTGCTCAGTTTCAATGACAGAGGGTCACGCGTTCTGAAAACAATTCTTTTTCCTGTTTTAAGTGGCGAGGACGAGATCGTTAGACCCTGATGGGGCCAGATACCGCGCTCGGGTAGTTTGGAGAGGTAGGCCTTCATCAAGATCATCGATGGCAATTATCTAGCGCTGACTGGGTGAAGAGCACTGTACTAAGCGTTTGGAAGAGTAAGCTTCTTGTGGGCAGGGAGTGTATCTGTTATATTGTTGTATTCTCTCAAGAGCTCAGTACAGTGCTCCGCACACAGTAAGTGCTCAATAAATAGGAGTGACTGACTAAATGATAGTACACCACCACAGAGTTGGTAGAAATGTTCCCTGCCCAGACAAAAGACGAAACTCTTTGCCGGGTGACCAGACAGTAGCAGGACCCTGTGCAGATGACCTTTTCTTCAGCAAATGTGATTCCAGAATTCTCTCTGTCCCGTCCGGGTCCAGGTCCGGGGTCGATCGGCAGACCATCGAGAGGCCGGAGGTGGGAACGATCTCTTGTCGCGTCTCGTAGGATCTGGACCCAGAGGGACTGACCCTTTGAAGCTGGAGAGTCGACCAAAATGGCGAGCAGCTGGCCTTGGGTAAAATGGTGATTTCAGTGGCCCCGCTCCCAGGTTTTGGGCCCGGTCCATTTGGCTCGAGCCAAATTTCCCACTGAGGCTGGAAGGGCTGTGTTTGTTCACCTGCTCGCGGCTTGACCTTAGTATTGAGGGGCCCCTCCAGGAAGCCGGCTTTTCCATGCCTGTGACTGTAAACAAAGACAGTGTGGCCGAGCTCCAAGAGCGACAAAAGGTCAGAGACCGAACTGCAGGAAACGCTAACACGGCTCCCGGAAACACAAACCCGGAGTGTGGGGCTGGACGAAGGGAAGAAGGGACGCGAGGCGGCTTTCCCCGCTCTCCCCTCGTCCCCTCTCGCCTCCCTCGGCCCCATTCTCCTCACACTCCCATCACCCCCTCCCCGCCTCCTCATCCAACCGCCCTCCTGGGTGGCAACCCAGGGGAGCCTGGAAGGAGGAGAATTTACGGAGCGAATTTATGGAGCACCTAGCTCCCCCCTCCCCTATTTCCTGGAGGAACCCGAGGCTCCGTTTGCCCAGGGCCTTCAAAGAAAGGCGGGTTCTGATGTCAGCTAGCAAACCTTGGCTGAACCTTGTAGTTGACAAAATCCCCAGTGCCTTAGGAACTGCTCTGTGCCAGGACAGGAGGGAACCAGCTGCAGTAGGGCATAAGAAGAGACAGAATTTCCTCTATGCCGGTCATCACTGATGAGACACTCAGGGAAAACAACCGGAAGAGACTACCGGGGAGGTAGAGCTAAACTCAGAACATAAACAAGGAGACACAAATATAGGGACGTACACCCAAACGCACGCATGCCAACGGGAACACACCGGAAAGTCATCTGGTCCCATCTGGAAGGCCCCTCTCAGGATCACACCTGGAGAGGGTCCAGTCCTCTACCAGTCTTGGCTATGGGAGGGAGAGTCAAGCAGGGGCCTGTCCATTCCATTCCTAGCTTGGGCAGTGGCTAGCGAGTGGAAGGCAAACTGACGGCAAGAGCTGTGCCCCTGCTATCACTTTGCACGTATTTATACGTCCGAAACTCTGGCTTCCAGGACTACACTGCCAAGAAATCATCCAATCAAGCGGTCAATCAGTGGCACTTACTGAGCGCCTGTGAGTTCTAGGCCTCTGACTCAGTGCTTGAGAGAGTTACCACAGTAGCAAAACACTTGCTCCCTGCCCCCCAGGAGATTAGATTTCAATGGAAACGACAGAATCAAAAATGGATTTAGCCCTCATAAAATTCCATGTTCTTCACCAAGCCTTCCCTGACCTACCTCTGACACCACAAATCCAATCAGCCTATTCGCCACCTAAACAAATTGTGGGATTTCCTGTTGTACTTCCTTTAGATTGCCATCGAAACCGTACATCTTTCACTGAAGATTCATTCGTTCAGTCGCATTTATTGAGCGCTTACTGTGTGCAGAGCACTGTACTAAGCGCTTGGACGGTACACTTCGGCAACAAATATGAAGACGAAGATGGGATGATGAAGATGGGACTCTAAGACCGGCAACAAGTCAGAAGATACACTTCCACGGCTAAGGATAAAGAGATACCATTTCTTGAGTTCTTTTGGCAAACCCAGCGGGTTTCCAAAGCAAAAATGACTCAAGCCGGTAGAACTTGCTCTCTGAGAGAAGAGCACATTTCTGGGATTCTTTGGGGGAATTATGATTAGATAAATGCCATACTGTAATTAGATCATCACTTTCCCATAATCTAAATAACTCTTTAAGAGGACCTTTGGATGAAAAATGTCAAATCTCCTTATCTTCTCATTGTTTTGGCTAGAGGACCAAGTCAACACAGTACCCTACTCGCGGTTAACGGCAGATCTCATGAGATTTCAGCCGTCAGGTTTCAAAGATCTCACACACTGCCGTGGTGTCTCCATCCGGATTCGGGGAAAGACTTGTGGAAATAGCAGAGATGACCAAGAATGTGGAAGGAGATGTCCTCTGGTTCACTGATGGCAATGCCAACGTTGAGAATGAACCTAGGGGTGTGAGTGTCATTTGACATACTGGGCCTATGAAAATACGGTTGCAAGCACGTCTCTGGCCTCTCGCCATGCAGGGCGAGCATCCCTCGTGGCTAGGAGGGGAAAGATAGTATACCCATTTGAGTTGGTTTTGCGGTCGTGGTGAAAATTTGCTTTGGGTCATCCACACTCTCCCCTCATCCCCCTGAAATGGTTTAGAGAACTGATGAGGAGAACAGGTGCAGCCATTGGACACGGAACACGACATCTCTGAGAACGTTAAACAGCAGTATCAATAACTGGGGTTGACGTCACTCAAGTATCTCTCCCTAAAATCAGCTCAAAACCCAACGGTCCGGAGATATTGCGGTCTAACAATGTGCCTCATGAGATCCAAGCTCTCTCTTTAAGGAACCCTGTTGTAGGACTTGGGAGAATGGATCCTATCTGCAGTAGGAGTCGATATAGGATGCTTGTTCTGAGATTCTCAACTAAGCATTAACTCAGCCCAAATCTCATTCCCTATGGCCCTGCAAACCATTCGACATCAATCTAAGAAATAAAGCCGTGTCGCTATTGTTTCCACTAAACAGGTACTTCTTAGAACAGAATGACTGGGGGAAAAGAGGCTAAGATTGCACAGTGAGTCGCTATTTTGTGACTGCAGCAAAATACATCAAGTCGTGAACAAATAGAAGAAGAAAAGGGGAGGGAAATAGGAGGAGGAGAAGATAAAAACATTCTCCACTCCAGGAATTTTAAGGTAATGTTTAGACAGAGTGGGGCAGGTATCAGAGCAGAGAGGGGAAGCAGTATAGTCTGACGGCTAGAGCAAGAACTTGGGGGTCAGAAGGACCTGGTTTCTAATCCCAGCTTCACCATTTGCCTGCTGTGTGATCTTGGGTAAGTCATGGGCTGCCTCAGTTCCCTCATCTGTAAAATGGAGATTGAGACGGTGAGCCTCTTATGGAACAGAGACGGTGTCCAACCTGATTACCTCGTATCTATCCCATCGCTCAGTACAGGGCGTGGCACATAGCGAGTGCTTAACAAACGCCATTGAAACCCCCCAAACCCTTAATACCTAGGATCATTCAATAAATACTACCCCCACCCCTTTCCTCCTATTCCTACTCTGTTCCTCAGTTAACTCATCTGTAAAATGGGGATTGAGACGGTGAGTCTCTTGTGGGACAGAGACTGTGTCCAACCTGATTACCTTGTATCTACCCCAGAGTTGAGAACAGTGCTGGGCACACAGTAAGTACTTGACTAATTCCACAATTATTACCATTATCACTATTATTACTACAATAACTACTCTCATTATGACAATGTCAATGCCAATAACAAGAACAACCTCTAAGGCAACAACAACCAGAAGAAGGGTAAATTTGACGAGCTGGGGACTTCAGAAGGTTTAGAGAAGTCTGAAAGCACACCCTACCCCCCCCCAGTCCTTCCCCTAGAATAATATCATCACGCTCCAGAATATTACTGGAAATAACTCAATTAGGAGAGCGAGTAACGAGAGCAGAATGACATAATCCACCAGGGTTAATAGAACCATAATTACCGAACAGGGTAGCATCTTCGGAACAACAAAAATGAATCATGCTCAATTCGCAATGTCAACTCATAGACTCACAGTCTGGGCCTCCGACTTAATACCTCCTTCTGACTTCAGGCTAATTTCTCTTTTTTTAGTTCCTTTTTTCTGTCTCCTCCCTCCCCGTGAGGTTTCGTTTTCCCTCTGAGATTCGGTTTTACCTCCAGCCAAGAAAGAGTCAAAGCAAATTCCACGGGATTTCTGAGGTGCTGCAAACTCCTGAAGTAAACATGGATCAGGTAAGCAGATTCTGAGTCTGTTCTGGGACTGAAGTCAGTCGATAGTGCTTACTGAGTGCCTTCTGCGGGCAGAGCACTGTGCTAAGCACTTGGTAGTCTGCAGTAGAGTCAGCAGACAACACTTCTGCCCTCCAGGAGATTGCAACTTACCGTGTGCAGAGCACTGTACTAAAGAGCTTGGGAGAGTGCAATAGACTGAGTAGATGCCATTCCTGCCCTCAAGGAGCATGCGGTTTACTGAGTGCAGAGCACTGTACTAAGCACATGGGAAAATCAAATAGAGTTAGCAGCGACAATTCCTGTCCTCAAAGAGCTTTCAAGCCAGCAGGGGAAGCAGACACTAAAATGAACAGAAACCCCTTTCCATTAGCTTTAAAGCACCCCATCAGTTTGCCCTCTCCTGCCTCACCTCACTGATCTCCTGCTACGACCCAGCCCGCACACTCCGCCCCTCAAGTGCTGCTTACTCACTGTGCTCTGATGTCATCTATTTCGCCGCCAACCCCTTTCCCACATTCTCCCCCTAGCCTGGAAGTCCCTCGCTTTCCAAATATGCCAGACCGCCATTCCCTCCACCTTCAAAACATTATCAAGGTCACATCTCGTCTAAGAGGCCTTCTCCGATTGAGCCCTCTTTTCCCGACTCTCTCTCCCCTCTGCATAGCCTATGCGCTTCATTCTGTGCCTTTGAACACTTCATATTCACTCCCTCCCAGTTGCGCTTGGGTAATGCTTAATCACGGCTAGCCAACAGTTTTATAGAGATACTTTTGAAGATTCCCAAGAAATTCCAAGGGAATCTGGGAGATAGAACCACAAATCCCAATTCCCCCAACCTTTACGAGCCAAAAGCCAGTTCGGCCGACTGATATTTTCAATATCTGACAGAGGCCGTTTCATTCTGCAGGAGAGAAAAGCAAGTGCAAATATCACGGCCGAGAAACCATCCAAGAGACAAAAATCTGGGCTCATGGCAACCTCAGTTGGTCAGGAACAATGTACTGAGGCAGAATTCTAATTTGGATTCTTCATGAAAGGAAACTTTCCTGGACTCAGTGGAGTTCACAAAGAGAGAGAGAAATAGTTGACGTACATTCTCTCTGTTCATGGCAAAGCTGTTGGACTGTTGGAGGGAATTTGGAACTAGTGAATTTGAGGATCAAAGGAATTGATAGTCACAGAAAAAGAGAAAAAGAGAGGAGAGAGAGCTTGCTGTCTTTCATATTTGAAAATGCCCCTCCTGACAACGCAATCCAGTCTTCGTAGAGCCAAAAAGAATCCTAGCCAACTAGCTCCCCGTTCTATTGTGAACCCTTCTAGATTGTCCTTTCTCCCGCTGCTGCATTGACCACTCGCAGCACCTGTCATTTCCAGATCCATCTGTCGGTCTCAGTCTGCCAATCAGTCTGCCAATCGGAATTATTGAGTGTCTACTGTGTGCGGAGCACTGTACTAAGAGCTTGGAAGAGTAAATTAAAACATATTCCCTGTCCACAATGAGCTGAAGGACTCCCTCCATCACCCCAGAGCACCCGCTCAAGGAGACAAGCCGTCTCCCGCCTGCCGGGTTGTGGCGCTTGGCTCTGGTGGCTTCCCATGGCGTATTCATCTAGGGTAGCTTGTTTGTGACCAAGCAGCCACCTCTGGGTGTCTCAGCTGTACGTTCCGCCTTCCCGGTTCTCCTCTTTCAAGTTACCGTAGAACAGTTACTTGGGCATCCAGCCGCTGTCTTCCAATCTGCCCCAGCGTTCTGCATTCTGGGAATTCTCGGCGGAGGTCCCTGCCCTGCTATTTCAACCAATCAAGCAATGACATTTATTGATGTTGATGATGATGATGGCACTTGTTAAGCGATTACTATTTGCCAAGCACCGTGCTAAGCCCTGGGGTAGATACAAGGTAACCAGGTTGTCCCACGTGGGGCTCACAGTCTTCATCTCCATTTGACAGATGAGGTCACTGAGGCAGAGAGAAGTGAAGTGACTTGCCCAAAGTCACAGAGCTGACGAGCGGCGGAGCCGGGATTAGAACCCACGACCTCTGACTCCCAAGCCCGTACTCTTTCCACTTAGCCACGCTGCTTTATTGAGCGCTTACTGGGTTCTGAGCATTGTACTAAGCACTTGGGAGAGTGAAATAGAATTGGAAGACGTGATCCTGCCCTCATACAGCTTACTGTGTTCAGAGACCAAAACTAAGTACTTGAGAAAGCACGGTAGAGTTGGCAAACATGATCCCTTCCCACGAGGAGCTTACAGTCGATGATGAGAGAAGTTTGCAGAGGACACCGCTGAAACCGTTCCAGCCCGATGTCGGTAGGGATTGTCTCTATTTGTTGCCGAAGTGTACTTTCCAAGCGCTTAGTACGTGCTTAGCACCGTAAGCGGTCAATAAATACGATTGAATGAATGAAGAAATCACCTGGGCCTTTTGGGGAGAATCTACAGCATGATCCACAGCAAAAGATCTTACAGTCTAATAGAAGATACAAATGGACTCAAATTTCCAAGTGTTCAGCAGGGGTTAGAGATAAAAGATGGAAAGGATAAAACAATAGTAGTTTCATTAAGCACTTATTACGTATTATGTAAAAACAGTACCATCAGATCAGACACAGCCCCTGCCCATTCAGAGTAGGGAGAGCAGATAGGTATTGAATCCCCCTGATTTACACTTGAGGGAACTGAATCACTGAGAAGTTTAGTGACTTTTTCAAGGTCACTCAGCAAGTAAGTGGCAGAGCTGGGATTAGAAGTTAAAACTCCTTAACAAATGCCACTATTAATAATGTTGGCATTTGTTAAGAGCTTACTATGTGCAGAGCACTGTTCTAAGCGCTGGGGCGGATACAGGGTCATCAGTTTGTCCCACGTGAGGCTCACAGTTGATCCCCATTTTCCAAATGAGGTAACTGAGGCACAGAGAAGTTAAATGACTTGTCCACAGTCACACAGCTGCCAAGTGGCAGAGCCAGGAGTCGAACCCATGACCTCTGATTCCGAAGCCCATGCTCTTTTCACTGAGCCAGTCCTACGCTCTTTCCCCTAGGCCATCCGGTTTTGCAATAAAGAAGTAAGACATTAAATAGATATTTAACAAACAGCTCGCTCTCTCATGCGCCAGCCTCATAGACGTTGGGGCAGAAATACAGATTTGCAGACCTTCTACAAATTATGAAACTTGGTCTCTCTGGCTGCCAAACTTCCTGGATTGAGTGCTGCCCAGGTAGCAGAATTCCATGGCTTCCTCTATTTCTAGGCTTCCACTCAACACTTCCATTTGGATGTGTAGTCGGTTGCCTTAGGGCAGGCTGGTATAGGACACTTCACTTTCCTTCAAGCGTAGGATGTAGACAATCTGAATGTTTTGCTTTGGGCAGATGTTTGCGTTTTCTCAGCCCGATGCTCTTAAGACTTAGCACATTGCCTCAGAGTTTTCAGGCTGGTCCTCAGAGTATCTGGGAAGGGAATAAATCCTTCCATTTCCACCCTGCAGATGGAGAAACTGAGGTTCAGAGGGGTTGCTGGTGATCACGTGATGAAGCCATAGGAGATCTTTGGTTGTGCAGGCCTGGCCCGTTCCCAAGAAAATGTTCAACAGGATCCCCTGGATACTGACTTACATTAAAAACGTCAGTACCTCAAGTTACAGTTGCTTCTTGGAAGAAAGACCCCAGCTCAAACCCAGAATCTTCTGACATGAATATGAAGCAGAGAATGTGTGTGTGTGCCCAAGTATACACACACACAAACACACACGCAAGGAAAACAGAGTTATATGTCATCCATCGTGTCCCAGAGAATGTAAATTCCAAGAGGGCGGAAGACCTTGTCTCTTCGTTTGTTCTGAACAACTGTTCGTTCACGGCAGGCGATAAATACCATATCACTCAAGCCAAGGAAGAGGCAAAGAAATGTCAAAACTTGGGCTCCTCCTCACCTATCTTAACATATAACCTCAAAAGACAGAGAGTCCTAGAATCCCAGGACCCTCCTCCTCCTCCCAGCCTGCTCAGAAGCCACAATGGCTTTCTTTACGTTCAATCTGGGTGAACGGTACGGACGCCATGTCTAGGGGGTAGTAATAATAATCTGTGGTATTTGCTAAGCGCTTACTATGTGGCAGGCACTCTACAGAGGCCAGGGTGAATACAAGCAAGGCGGGTTGGACACAGTCCCACGTAGGCTCAGGGTCTAATTTGCCCTTTTTCCGGATGAGAAAACGGAGGACCAGAAAAGTGAAGTGATTTGCCCAACCTCACACAGCGGATGAGTGGCAGAGCCGGGATTAGAAGCCACAACCTTGTGACTCCCAGGTCGGTGCTCTATCCACTAGGCCAGGCTGCTTCCCGTGGGTGGGGGCTGGGCTGTCCCATCTAGATCCAGACCCCGGGAAAACCCCCGTGACCAGTGACAAGGCAGTTTAACCCACCTGGCCCCTGACTGCAATAAAGTCCTCAGGTCCTCCGCCTTGCGTAAAGAAGGCTGGCAGGTGGCAAGTAGGAAATATTACTTCTCTCTCCCAATACCTGATCCTCTCTGGGACTTTTTGCCAAGTCTGAATAATGACTTAAATTACCCTTCCGGATGGAGGCATGTTCTCTCATTTCCTAGTTCCCCCCCGCCATCCACTCTCTCTCTATCTCCTCTCCCACTTTCTCTTTCTCCTTTCCCTCTCTCTATTCCTCACAAACCTGTCATTTTCCATCAGGGCCCAGGACTCGATAAATGACAGCCCTGGCTATTCCATATTCCGCAGATTAATTTTCCATTTTCTAAGAAACACGCTTGCCTAACAACAACAAGAAATCCTTTTCAAATCAAAACTGATAACTGTCACCGAACGACTGAAAAATGGAAGTTGTCCGATTTAATCCATTCTCATCGAGGGTTTCAGAAACGAATGTGCACCGAGGCTCCCTTCATGATAGGCTGCAGATGCCGCGTGTTCAGGTGTAATTTGAATCCACATTATATTTAATAAACCCGTATGTTCACTTGTCCTATTAAAACTGCATTCTACCTTAGTGGGTCTGAATCATTTGTATAAAATTGATTGCTACAGTTCTCAGTAGAAGCTCTAATTGCATTCCTGGTATAACTTAAAATGATAACCTTATCTTAATTAGAAGCATGCTACAGAAATGCCGGGGAGAGTCTCACAGGATTAACCTGCATTTTTAAACAGAAGCCTTGGGGCTCCTCTTTTTTTAATTTCGTGTCGAACACATGAAACAGCATTAATTTATCAAAAACAACAAAGGAAAATAATCAAATTGTGGCAGAACGCGCAGCCTAGCTGACATCGCCTCTGCTCCCGCCGTTTCCATTTCGGTCGCTGAGAGGGGGTGGAATGGCAACTTGCCTCCCGCCCCCATCCTTTCTGGTTCCCTCCCACCCTCCTGGAGCGCCGTGACAGTCCTCCGCACCCAGCGCCATCGCGGCGACGCTATCCACGCCCCGCCCTCGAGACGGGCCAGGAGCCCGACCGGCTTCCGAGGGTCATCGCTTGAGGCAAACTCCTCAGGGGACATCCTAGGAGCCCAACGAGAGTTTGGCTACCCCCTTAGGACACCATTAATTACTCCTCTAAAAGCCACTGCCTCCTCTGAGCCAGGGTAATGTATGTTATTGGGGTTATTCCGCTGCGCGCGGAATCATTAAAGAGAGATAGATGGAAATTTATAGCCTCGCCTTCGGATGGCGGGGCATTATTTTAACCATAAAATCACAATCTGCAAGGCGCGCTGTCCGACGGAGGAGCCATTAAAGACCGATCATTAGCATCAATCAACGTGACACTGCTGTTGACATCTTTATTACTTTAAATACACTAATCAAATACTCCTGCATTGAGATAGAAAGATTGATAGGCAGCTAGGCCCACAGCCCATCCCTGCAGAGACCAATTTTCAATGATCTATTCAAAAGATAACAAAAAGACGCCCCCCCCGTTAATTAAATGGCATTGTAAAGCTCAGAAGTGACATGAGGATGGGGGCTCGGGGAGGGGAGAGGAGGATCTGGAGGGGAATCCCACCCAGTCCACCCTGAGGGACACCTCCCCCTCCTTACACACACACACACACAACCACACACACCTAAATCCGCACACATGCACAAACGTGTTCGTGCATGCACAAACACATCCACTCACCAACAAACACGTGCATACATAGACATGCACACCCACATACACGCAAACACCCATAAACACGCTCAAACCCGATAAACCGGGATCGAGTCCGAATCTCTCTCTCATTCGAATCATCACCCAGTAGCCAACTGTCAACATCATCTCGTTGCACTGGAGTTGTTAGGTTGCACTAGGGTTGTTGTCGTCTGCACCACACAAACTCCAGGGATCGCCAACACTGTCACCGGGAGAGCTCGGGGCACTATTTCCGTACCAATAAATAGGACACCACTGTGCAACGTCACGGGCCCTGGGTATTTGTGAAGCGCGTTCCAGTCACTGTACTAAGCTCTGGAGTGGATACGAGCAAATCGGGCTGGACGCAGTCCCTATCCCACGTAGGCTCACGGTCTCATTTGCCCATATTACAGGTGAAATAACTGAGGCGCAGAGAAGGGAAGTGATCTGCCCAACGTCACACGACGGACGAGTGAATCCGTAACCTTCTGACTCCCGGGCCCGCGTTCTACCCACTAATCCATGCTGCTTCTCCACACCCCTGAATGTACCTGATCCCACGAAGGGGCCGTGAAAAGCAGTGTGGCCTAGTGGATAGAGAAAGGGCCCGGCAGTCAGAAGGACTTAGGTTCTAATCCTAGTTCCTCTACTGTGGGACCTAGGACAATTCACTTAACTCTGTGCCTCAGTTACCTCGTAAGTAAAATGGGGATTAACACTGTGAGCCATATATAACTCCCAGACTAAGTAGGAGGGCCAACAAGCACTGAATCCTCATTTTACTGATGAATGAATATCTATAATTTATTTATACTAATATCTGTCTCCCCCTCTAGACTATAAATTCACTGAGGGCAGGGAATGCGCGTCTGTCCGTCTCCCCCGATTAGACCGTAAGCCCGTCAAAGGGCAGGGACTGTATCTGTTACCGATTTGTACATTCCAAGCGCTTAGTACAGTGCTCTGCACATAGTAAGCGCTCAATAAATACTATTGAATGAATGAATGAATGAATACTGTAGTCTCCCAAGTGCTTAGTACAGTGCTCTGCACACTCTAAGCACTCAATAAATGCTACTGATGCCTGTCTACTTGTTCTGTTTCATTTTGTTGTCTGTCTCCCCCATTCTAGGCTGTGAACTTGTTGTTGGGTAAGGATTGTCTCTATTTGTTGCCGAATTGTACTTTCCAAGTGCTTAATCCAGTGCTCTGCACACACAGTAAGCGCTCAGTAAATACGATTGAATGAATGAAATACGATTGACTGACAGATGAGGAAAAAGAAGCACGAGGGAGCTAAGTAATAATAATAATAATAATGTTGGTATTTGTTAAGCGCTTACTATGTGCAGAGCTCTGTTCTAAGCGCTGGGGTAGATTTACAGGGTAATCGGGTTGTCCCACGTGAGGCTCACAGTCTTTATCCCCATTTCACAGATGAGGTAACTGAGGCATAGAGAAGTCAAGTGACTTGCCCACAGTCACACAGCTGACAAGTGGCAGAGCCGGGATTCGAACTCATGACCTCTGACTCCAAAGCCCGAGCTCTTTCCACTGAGCCACACCCAGCAGGCAAGTAATGGAGCTAGAATTAGATCAGAGGTCCTCTGAGCATAGGGCCTGTGCTCTTTCCATTTGATCATGTTGCCCTCTGCTTAAATGGAAAATTGTCCCTGTGGTCGAGATTCCTATTCTGGCTTCCTTCTTCCCCTGGCGTTGTTTTGCTTTTCCATAAAATGGGCAGCGGGCATGTTTCCAGCTTTCTCTTTCCAGTTCCGCGGGAGGGGAATGAGGGGCTCGGATCATCTGAGAGCCATTCAGAAACCCCAAAGGCAAACAGATTCACCCAGGTTCCCCTTCAGGAACTCAACCTCACTTCGCTTTAGGGGCGGTGGGACGGGAGGACGCCGAAGCTAATTACTGTACGGTAGTGTTACCGAATATGAGTCACGAGGAAAAGGCAGTAATCTGGCTATTGAAAATCCAATTACCTTAATCCAAGAATTATCAGATCACTTCTCCTCTAACCGAATACTTCAATTTCAAGTGAGTTACGGGCTTTGGCTTGGGATTCCTAGCCCTAATAAAAGAATCGAAGTGTCCACATTCCCAGATACATTTAGCAGTTGTAATAATGATCTTTTCTGTGTGCCTACTACATGTGGGGCTCTCTACTAAGTGCCGGAGAAAGTACAACAGAAACTCACTCGTTCTCTGCCCGCCTGGCGATTACGATCTGATCGAGTGCTACAATCCGATCATCTGTTGCCGACTTGTTCATTCCAAGCGCTTAGTACAGTGCTCTGCACATAGTAAGCGCTCAATAAATACTACTGAATGAATTGAATGAATGAGTGTACTGCGATGCCCACTTCCAAAGACAACGAAAGAACCGTAAGCTCCTCTCTGGACTGTGAACTCCTTGTGGGCCGGGGACATGTTCACCATTTCTGCTAGATTGTACTCTTCCAAGCGCTTAGTACTACGCTCTGCACAAAGTGAGCGCTCAATAACTGACTGGAAGAGCACTTCCTGCAGATGAAGTCGTTAACAGGAGGAGGATACTTATCGAGGGTCCACAGTCAGTCGGTTGTATTTATTGAGTGCTTACTACGTGCAGGGCACTGTACTAAGCGCTTAGGAGAGTACGCTATAGCAATAAACAGTACCCTGCGTCAGAAGCGGGAGATGAATCCACCCCTCCATGTGGAGATCACTGGGGTCAATACACTGTCCTAGGCGTTGAGGTGAGGTACCTCACAAGCCCAAGGCACATTCTCCACCCACAAGTAGCTTATCACTCTAACCATCGTAGAAATCAATCAACCATTCTAGCAATCAGTGGGACAAAGTGAGCGCATACCGTGTGCAGAGTGGTGTACTAAGCCCTTGGGAGAGTGCAACAGAGTTGGTGATCCCATTCCCTGCCCACAGTGAGCTGACAGTCTAGAAATAGCATCTAGAGTCTAGAAATATTTACAGATCTAGGAATCAGAATCAAGACTAGACGCGACAACCGAATGTGCTTACATCCACACAGGTGCAGCCGGGGAAAGACAGAAATACATGTGGTAGGGTGCTTTTAAACCTCCTAGAGAGAAAAGTTCACTATGACCCAATGAGAGATACTCAATAAACTGGCACTGTTCCCATCGAGACTCGGATCGTGGACGAACCCAGGCCCTTGGTGAAAGTGTGAGACGGCCATTCGCCTTCTAAAAGAAAAAAATGCCATCTGTTAAGCCCTTGCTCCGTGCCGGACAATGTACTGATCTCTGGAGTAGATACAAGATAATCGGGTTGAACACAGTCTCTGTCCCACAATGGGACTCGTAGTCTTCATCCCCGTTTTACAGTTGAGGGAATTGAGGCCACAGAGAAGTGATTTTATTTACTGATACCAAGGTCACACAGCAGACAAGCGGTGGACCCGGAATTAGAACCCAGATCCTTCTGATCCCCAGGCCCGGGTTCTGTCCACAAAGCCGCGCTGCTTCTCAAGCCCTGATGGCTCAAGTGTTAGATTTTTGTTTTCCAGGGAGAAGTCACCTTCCCCCATTGACTCTTGGGAACGGACCCAGTCGTCGCAATGGAGAAAGTTGTGAAATCTTCTCCGGGCCCCAGATCTTGCCATCTGTGGAGTTCTCGCTAGCCGGCCCCACAGCGTCAGCCAGATATGAGTCAGGGATGGGTCCATCCGAATCAGAGACCTTCGTGTATCGTCCCTAGCCGAGCAGCTGGCAGTAAACAAGGCTTGTTTGGCTGGGAAATGATGCAAAGAGGGCAGAGTCACTTCCTGGTCAGAGCTGGCCGACTTGGCCGAATCAAGAAAAACAATGCTCAGACGCATGTGCACATCCTGCAGAGAGTCACGGGTAAAGGACTCGGGCACGGCCAACTCAACGCTCAGGTTATTCATGCACAAGAGCCAAGCCTTCGGGTCTAGACGCAGGAACCTCTACCATCGAGGAGACCATTTCCCCTCCGACAGGAACGCTCACCCCTAACCCCCAACAGTGGTGGGAGAGGCAGGAGCGGGAAAGGATGAAAGGACAGGAAAGGCTGAAGGAACGGGAGAGGCTGAAGGAGCGGGAAAGGCTGAAGGGGTGGGAGAGGCTGAAGGAATAGGAGAGGCTGAAGGGGGTGGGGGTGGCCTGAAGTGAGTCAATTCATCCTATTTATTGAGCACTTACTACACTAAATGCTTGGGAGAGTACAACAGAACAGAGTTGGCAGACACATTCCCTGCCCACAGCGAGCTGACGGTCTAGAGGGAGAGGCGGACAATAGAAATAAACAAATTACGGACGTGGACGTAGGGACCTTGGGGCTGAGGTGAATACAGTGTGCAAATCCAAGCGTGAGGGTGACGCAGAAGGGAGTGGGGAGAAAGGAAAGGAGGCCTTAGTCAGGGAAGGCCTCTCGGAGGGGATCGCCTTCAATAAGGCTCTGAAGCTAGCGAGAAGGGAGGGTGGCAGAAGGCGTGGGAGAAGCTGAAGGGGCAGGAGAAGCTGAAGGGGCTGGGGAGGCTGAAGTGCGAAAAGGTGAAGGGGTCGGTAGGCTGAAAAAGCAGGAGAGGCTGAAGGGAAAGAGAAAGGTAAAGGAAAGATGAAAGGTAAGGAAAGGTAAAGGAAAGGTGAAAGGAAAGGAAAGGTTAAAGGAAAGATTAAAGGAGTGAGAGAAACTGCAGGACAGAAGAGGTTGAAGGGGCGGGAAAGGCTGAAAAGGGCGGGAGAGGCTGAAGAGTGTCAAATTCCACCAAGCTTTCAGATACTGGTGGTTGTGCATGTTCCCACTGTGGGTTTCTCTTTTAACGGGCTGCAAATTACTAATAAATTCCCCGTGCAACAAATGGCAGCCTAAACACACAATCTCTCAACATCACAATGGGAAACACAGTTGGTGAACAAGCCTCGCTATTGTTTTCTTGCAAGTCCAGAGTTAGAGGGTGGGGTTTCCTTAAGAGAGGGAAGTATCCAAGAATATGGGGAGGGAAGGGCGGGAAAGGAGACAAATGAAAGAGACACAGAGATTCGGAGAGACCTAGGAAGGCAGACCCAGAGAAATGGAAACAGTCAAGGGAAGCTCAAAAGGCTAAGTGTTTGCGACTGCTTTCTTTCGGGACATCGATTCTCTTCTACCTTGCTCTCCAATTCCTAATACCTGTTCTCCCTCCTACTTAGAATGTGAGGGGTCCGATTCTTTTGTTTCTACCCCAGCGCTTAGTACAGTGCTTGACACATAGTAAGTGCTTAAGCAATACTATAGTTATTATCAATTATTATTCTTTTTATTTCTTCTCTATGTTCTCCGAGCATCTTTTACAGTGCCGCCCTCAGCAGCTGCTTAATCGAGATCGCTCTCCAAGTCTCCAAGAAGGAGAAAGAGAAGAGAGAGAGGCAGAGAGAGATACATTAGATATACAGGCTGTGGTACCTTAAAGGTTGTAAGCTTTACTACTGAAAGTTATCTTCATTCGGGGAGAAATTCTTTCATCAAGCCAGAGTCAGCCGTCATTTCCTCCTCTCCCACTCGGATTCGCGCTCTCTATTCACCTCAGCCCCAAAACACTTACGTCCGTATCCGTAATTTATTACTATTAATATGTCTCTCCCTCTAGACTGTCAACTCGTTGTGGGCAGGAAATCTGCCTGCCAACTCTGTTCTGTTGGACTCTCCCAAGTGCTTAGTGCTCCGCACACATTAGGCTCTCATTAAATACGATTGATTCATCAGGGCAGTCTTCACTCCCTGGTGTTTCCAATGCATGTGGTTCAAACCCATTGAGACAGACTGTGTGTGTGTTTGTGCGGGTGTGCGTGTGTGTTGGGCTGATATGTGTGGGTGTCAGTTGGTGTGTTTGTGTGTTGATAGGCATGTGGGTTAGGTACACACCGCTACCTTACTATCTCAACATAAGCGCAGTCATTGAAAAAAACACTTGGGGGGGGGGGGTGGTTAAAACGGTTTAGAGGCGTAAGAGGACCAAGTGGATAGAATGAGGAAGGAATGAAAACATTCCAGCATTCAGGAGCATCAAGCTCTGGAAAAATCAGAAACCGTCGACTCTTTGACTGGGATGTGATTGAGTAGATTACGGCAGCATTTCACGGAAAATTCAAATACAAGGGCTTCAAGAGAGTCAGTGCTCTCCTGAATAAGAAATTGCCTGGAGACATTTTACTTCGGGAAATCCACAGCCCATTTATCACCTGGGTTCGGGGAGAGAGCGCATTGTGTACACTTCTCCCCGGGAAATTATAGACTTTTCGCACCACTATGAAAAACAACTTTTCGTGAATCAGGGAAGAAGAATTGAGAAGATTACAAAATGTGGACACAGAGCAGAATGTTGACACGCTTGCTGAGTGTCACTGGCTTCGCCTCCTGGCAAAAAATCTTGGAATTTTCAACTTCCTGGTCTGAACCTGGAGGAGGGACAGAAGTGGGGGGGGAAAGAGAGGAGAGAGAGAGGAGAGAAAATAGAGAGGAGAAGCAGATGAGAGGGAGAGGGAGTAAAGAGGGAGGAGTGAGGAGAGGAAGAGAGGAGAGGAGAAAGAAAAGGCCGAGAAGGAGAGAAAGAAGGAGAAGAGGAGAGAGAGAGGCAGAGAGAGATAAATTAGATTTAGATTTTCTGCCTCCCTCCCCTTGGGCAAGACTTGATTCTCAGTGTCCCTGCTGCTCTAGGAGATGATCAGAAGCCCGTTCCTGTACTTTCCAACAGGAAAATAAATGCTCCAATTTTGCTTGAGATTAATTTCGGACATGGTTTATTCATAGGTAGAAAACCAATATGTTCAGAGTTGTGAGTGTGTGTGTATATTTGTAAAGTTCTGACCTGTTGACTTTTGTTACATTTATCAAGAGACGTTCCGATGCAAACCACATAGCAAATCACTCTCTCCAATAGATCACCGGAGGTTTTTTTTCCTGAAAGAACGAATAAAATGCACGCTCAGGGAACATTTCCCAGAGACACCAAGATCTGAACCAATCAATCAGCGATCTTGATTAAGCAGCTGCTGAGGGCAGCACTGTAAAAGATGCTTGGAGAGCACAGTGAAGAAATAAAAAGAATAATAAATGATAACTATAGCATTGCTTAAGCACTTACTATGTGTCAAGCACTGTACTAAGCGCTGGGGTAGAAACAAAAGAATCGGACCCCTCACATTCTAAATAGGAGGGAGAACAGGTATTAAATCCCCATTTGCCGATGAGGAGACTGAGGGACAGGGTGGTTAAGTGGCCAGATAGCAGACAAGTGACGCAGCCGGGATTAGAACCAGGGTTCCCTGACTGCCGGGCCCCTGCTCTCTCCTCTAGGCCATTCTGTTTCTCTAAAAGGAGCAATCCCTGAGGAAACTGAGGCCCAGAGAAGTGAAGTTACTCACCCTAGGTCCCACAGCGGGCCAGTGGCGGAGAAGGGATTTGAACTCAAGTCCTCGGCCTCCCCGTCCCAAGATCCGCCCACTAGGCCACGCCGCTTCTCCGTAACATATTATGGATGGCCTCCTTGGCCCCGTCTACCCGCCTACAGCAGATCTGGCCCCAGAAATGTAGCTCCCTCCTCCTCCCCCCAACAGCCGAATGGCACAGGTTCTGAGACCTTCCTCGAGTTTCCTCGCCCTCCAGCTGAGAGCTGGCTTCTGCATCTGGCAAACGTGTTCCAGCAAGGGTCCGTCCAGAATTCCTGATGAATTTGGCCGGGATCGTTCCTCCAGCCAGGAGTGACAGCCAGCACAAAGCCGCTAATGGAATTCCACCTCCCAAATGCAACTTTTTTAAGCTAACAATTTTTATAGGTAAAATAGTATTCCTTTACCTGTGGAACACACACAATGCCACACCACAAGTTTAATAATCAGAATCAATCTTTTTTTAAATTTAATTTTAGATGAAGGTAAGAGGCCATTTCTGCTTGGGATGGAGGGAGCAGTGACCACTGGGCACCCTGACCAAGAAACATATTCCAGCAATGGCAAACCGTCAGCTGATTATTATCATTACTATTATTACTCCTATTAATCATCATCAATATGGGAATTGTTAAGCACTTACTATGTGCCAAGGACTGTACTATGTGCTGGGGCGGTTGAAAGATAATCGGGTTCTAATCCCGGCTCCGCCACTTATTTGCTGTGTGACCTTGAGCGAGTCACTTAACTTCTCTGTGCCTCAGTTACAGAGATAGGGACTGTTCCCTCGAGAATGTGAGTTCACTGAGGTCAGAGATTGTGTCTGTTTATTGTTATACTGTACTTTCCCCAACACGTAGTACAGTGCTTTGCACAAAGTAAGCGCTCAGTAAGTACACTCCAATGAATAATTTGCTTGAATCCACCCTACCACTTAGTATAGTGCTTGGCAAATAATAAGCGCTTAACCAATTCTATTATTATTAGGTCAGACCCTGTCCCTGTCCCACAGAGGGCTCTGAACCCACAGGAGTAAGCCTTGCATTACAATTCATCTAAAATCCAACACGCGGGCGTGATTTTAAGGCCCGTTTACTAGTACCGACCTGAAGAGTTTATTTACCTGAGGATTCTTCACTGAGACAAAAAGGAAAGTGAAAGGAAGGAGGGAGAAGCCGCCGGGTCTTTACCAAGATACTGGAAAAAGTGCTTTCTCCAAAGCGTAAGTTTATAAAAGCTTACAATGAGGATTGTTAAAGCAATAAAAACAAAATCTTACCTAGCAGAACTTTCCTAAGCCCTAAGGACAGTGCTCTGCCCAAAGTAAGTGCTCAGTAAATATGACCGATCGATTGTTTGGCTGACGGACTCCAATCCCTTCAGCAGTCAGATAGACTTAGTGGCCAAAGAAGACAATCTTGAGATAGGAGACCCAGGTTCTAATCCCGGCACTGCAACGGGCCTGCTGGGTGATCTTGGGCCAAACCACTTCACGTCTCAGTCTCCTCACCTGAAATTATTTTAACAAGAAATAGGTGGAAATAACCTGGCTATATTTTCCTCTCCCAAGCGCTTAATACAGTGCTGTGCACAAAGTAAGCGCTCGATAAGTATGATTGATTGGTTTCCCTCATGCTATTGTTGCAACTGGTCATCCTGAGTTAGATCACATCTGGAGAGATCCCTCTGCTTCCGGGAATTTGGGGGATAGAGCAGTTGCGTGACTTGGGGTTGGGTGGTTGCTTTTTTTTTTTTGAAGGTGCACTATTCCCAGTCGATAATTTTGGTATTTGTTAATCACTCACCGTGTTCCAAATGCTGTACTAAGCACTGGGGTAGATATGAGATAATCAGACCGGCACAGTCCCTGTCCTATATGGGGTTCTCAGTCTAAGTAGGAGGGAGAACTGGTAGAGAAGCGGTGTGGCCTAGTGGAGTGAGCACGGGCCTGGGAGTCAGAAGGACCTGGGTTCTACCTCCGTCATTTGTCTGCTGTGTGACTTTGGGCGGGTCACTTCACTTCCACTTGGCTGCAATTACCTCCTCTTAGACCGCGAACCCCGTGTGTAGTGTTTACCATGTGCAGAGCACTGTACTTAGCCCTTGGGAGAGTACAATCTAACAATAAACAAACCTATTTTCTGTCCGTGGTGAGTTTAGAGTCTAGAGGAAGTATATCTCTTTCAGGACTGTCAAGAATTCCACAGGATTATAATAGTAATCGTGGCATTTGTGCTACTGGTGTGTTCTCCTAAGCGTTTAGTACAACCTCATTAGCTTGTATCTACTCCAGTGCTTAGAACAGCCCCTGACACATAGTAAGTGCTTAAGAAATGCCATAAAAAGCAGGTATTGAATTCCCATTTCATAAAAGAGGAAGCCTGAGGCTCAGAGAAGTTAAATGACTTGCCCAAAACTACATAGCGGGCGAGTGGCTGAGCCAGGATTAGAACCCAGATCTCCCGGCTTCCTCCCCATGTCACTGAGCCATGCAGTACTCGATTAATGAAGCAAACAATCACATTTACTGACTGTGTACTGTGTCAGAACACCGTACAAACCTCTTGGGAGAATATAGCAGACTTGGTAGTCACGTTCCCCGCTCACAAGGAGCAATCAATCGTATTTATTGAGCGTTTACTGTGCGCAGAGCACTGTATTACGCACTTCGGAGAGTATAATATAACAATATCTAATAGACACATTCCCTTCCCACAGTGAGCTTACAGTCTGGAAGTGGAGACAGATATTAATAAACCTAAATGAATTACGGATATGTACATAAGTGCTGTGGTGCTGGGGCTAGGGGGAGATGGGGGTGGTGAACACAGAACTTTTTTTTTTAATCCATGAGAAGTTTGTCTCAGACACAAATGGGAGAGGAGATAGAGAGGGGTGATAGAGGCAGAGAGGTGGAGACGGAACAGAGAGAGAGAGAGAGAGACGGGAAGAGGTTATGATGGAAAGCAGGGCAGTGAATGTTATCATTTTATGTATGCCAGAATCACTTACAAGAACGGGAGGAGAATGAATCACGAGAGTGGGCTCACGGTGATCTATAACAATCTAAATTTAAAAAATGGATTACGCTGTTTAGCATTTTGAGCTTTCCAGGATCTGCAGAGCAAATGTAAATTGGAGCCGGTTTCGAAATCACGGCCCCAGTTAATGGCATCATTTAGAGGAGCAGATTTTCTTGCAGACATATGTAAGGGTAGCCCTGCCTTTAGCCCAGAACCAGGATAATGCACCGTCGTAAGCAATTCATCCCGACAGATTGGACCAAGATCTAATAATCCACGCGCACTGAACCCCAGAAATGCCTGATGTCAGCAGGAAACAGGCCACTCGTTTAGCTCAGAGCTCGGGGAGGGACTGGAGTTTATCTTACCGGCTCCTGGCATCACCGCCTGACATGTTCTGGAGCCTAACGCTGATCTGTTAGTGTTACTTCTTGCTGCATCTTAATTCTTCCTCCTGCTTTCACATTTTGTAAATTGTAAGCTCTTCGTGGGCAGGGGAGTGTGTGTCTGGTTATTGGTGTGTTCCTTTAAACACTTAGTACAGGGCTTAGCACTCAGTAGGAGCTCAGTAAGTTTTCACTCATTCATTCGATCGTATTTCTTGAGCGCTTACTATGTGCGGAGCACTGTACCTAGCCCTTGGGAGAGTACAATAATAATAATAAACAGATATATTCTCTGCCTGAGGTGATCTAGAGGACCGCTGATAAGTGTATCTCTTTCCAAGCTGTAAAGAAGTCCACAGGATTATAACAGCAACTGTGGTATTTGTTGAAAACACGAGTAGATCCAGTAACATCATTCATTCAGTAGTATTTATTGAGCGCTTACTATGTGCAGAGCACCGTACTAAGCGCTTGGAATGGACAATTCGGCAACAGGTAGAGACAATCCCTGCATCGGGCCAGACACAGTCCCTGTCCCAGGTGATGCTCACAGTCTAAGTAGGAGGGAGATCGGGTCTCGCATCCCCCTTTGACTGATGAGGAAACCGAGGCTCCGGGAAGTATTATTAGTAGTGTTGGTATTTGTTAAGCGCTTACTATGTGCAGAGCACTGTTCTAAGCGCTGGGGTAGATACAGAGTTAATCAGGTTGTCCCACATGAGACTCACAGTTGATCCCCCTTTTACAGATGAGGGAACTGAGGCCCAGAGAAGTGAAGTGACTGGCCCACAGTCCCACAGCTGCCAAGTGGCAGAGCCGGGATTCGAACCCATGAACTCTGAGTCCCCGGTCCGGGCTCTTTCCACTGAGCCGCGCTGCTTGACTTGTCCAAGGTCGCGGCAGGGAAAGGGCAGAGCCAAAATAGAACTCAGGTTTCCTGAAACCCAGTCTTGTGCTCTCTCCACTGGACAGGAGCTGGCCTACTAATAGAGAGATTTAAATTAAAATTTGAATGTGCCACGTTGACATGAGATACCTCTAGAAGCTGGGCCTGGTGACTGTTTGCAGAGCTCCAAATAGAAATATCAAAAGAACACCGGGCAGGACTGGAAGCTCCTGGTGGCCAGGGAACGTTTCTATCGACTGCATTTAGTACAGTGCCCAGCACACAGTTAGTGCTCAATAAACATCATTGATGGACTACTTCAGTGGTATATTCCCAAGTGCTTAGCACAGAGTATCTCACCCAGTGGATGCTCAATTAATATCATTATTGCTAATACCACTAGAATATTTTAGAGAAGCAGCGTGGCTCAGTGGAAAGAGCACGGGCTTTGGAGCCAGAGGTCATGGGTTCGAATCCCAGCTCTGCCACTCGTCAGCTGCGTGACTGTGGGCGAGTCACTTCGCTTCTCTGGCCCTCAGTTCCCTCATCTGTAAAATGGGGATGAAGACCGTGAGCCCCACGTGGGACGACCTGATTCCCCTGTGTCTACCCCGGCGCTTAGAACAGTGCTCTGCACATAGTAAGCGCTTAACAGATACCAACATTATTATTAATTATCATTATTTTGCTCTCCAGGTCTTCCGGCTGGGGAATGACACTCCCCAGCCGTGTGGCCCGGTGGGCAGAGCACAGGGCCGGGAGGCAGAGGACCTGAGTTCTAATCCCTGCTCCTCCACTTGTCTGCTGTGTGATGTTGGACAATCACTTTATTTCTCTGTGCCTCAGTTACCTCATCTGTCAAATGGGGAGCAAATCCGTGAGCCTCACGTGGGACACGGACTGTATCCAACCTGACTAACTGGTACCCACCCCAGCACTTAGAACAGTACCTCGCCCAGAGTGGGCACTTCAATACCATCAAAAAATTCTACGCTACCCACACTTCTAGTTCAGAAGTAAGGAGTGTGGGGAATCCTAGATCAATCGCTTCAGAGACGGCGTACGGCATTACTCATTGGAGAAGCAGCGTGGCTTAGCGGATAGAGCACAGACCCGGGAGTCAGAAGGACCTGGGTTCTAATCCCTGCTCTGCCACATGTCTGCTGGGTGGCCTTGGGAAGGCCACTTATCTTCTCTGTCCCTCGGTGATCTCATCTGTAAAATGGGGATAAGGGTTCGAGTCCCAGGTGGGACAGGGACCGGGTCCAACCTGAATGACTCGTATCCACCCCGGTGATTAGAACAGTGCTCGGCACATAGGAAGCACTTAACAAGTACCACGATAATTATTATTTTTATCTCCAAGCCAGAAGCCCCGACCAACAAGCATCCGTTCTGTCACTTGGGCTTCCCACTGTGGCCTTTCACTGAGCTCGCCTTCTTGCCGCAGAAGTAGCCGGGGTCTATCCGGCACAGGGCTACAGAATCGGTTGGAACAGGAGCCCCGTCTCTATAAGGAGGTGGGCGGCTTTCACATCAAAGCTCTTCGCTATATAAACAGGAAGCCCGGACCAGAAGTCTGCTAATGTAGTTTCCACCGGGCGGGAAAACATAAAGGGAAAGGAGAATTTGGGGGGCTAAGAGGCATTCCGCAGCGTGCTTCTCCCACAAAAACTTAACCATTGCGGGACGCCCTGAGCACAGCCCAGCGCGTCCAAGGGCTCCCGGGACGTGGAGGTCATGGCCTCGCCCATCTCCGGGTGGAGGCGGACTCATCACGCTGGGATGTTCACTCACACCTCTGTCGGGCACCGCACACGAGCACACAAACTTTTTTTACCAACGTCGAATCCTGCAGCATCTAGGCGCACCCAGGTTATCCCCAAATCCACCCCAGTGTTTTTGCCAGGAGTAGCATCCCACGTTCTGGAAAAACTTAGTGTACCTTATGTGAACACTGAGTGAACCAGAGCTCTAGTGCCTCAACGGACAACACCCAGAGTTCCCGAAATCCCCCACAGAACCTCTTCCTTTAGCCCCGATCTCCATTCTAACACCCAGGGAGTTTGGAGAGATAGAGAGGCAGAAACTGGGAAGTCACGGTCATGCCGTGACTTTTAAAGCAATCACCTTGCCCCCGCCTCCTCTCCTGGCTACTCTCCTACTACGACCCAGCCCGCGCCCTTCATTCCTCTAATGCCAACCTTCTCACTGTACCTCCATCTCATCTGTCTCACCCCTGACTTCTCACCCACATCCTGGAACACCCTCCCTCCTTATATCTGACAGATAATTACTCTCCCTCTCTTCAAAGCCTTACTGAACACACATCTCCTCCAAGAGGCCTTCCCTAAGCCCTCATTTCCTGGCCTCCCACTCCCTTCTGCATCACCCTGACTTGCTCCCTTTATTCATCCCTCCTCCCAGCCCCACAGCACTTTATGTCCATATTTATTTACTTATAGTAATGTCTGTCTCTCCATCAAGACTGTGAGCTCACTGTGGGCAGCGCTTAGTATAGTGCTCTGCACACAAGGAAGCGCTCGATAAATACGACCGACTGACGACATGAGTTATCCAGTCTCCCGGCTCTAGAATGGACTGTCTTGTTTGTTATCATTATAATTATTATTAGTAGTACTTTTGTCAAATGGTTATCATGTGCCAAAGACCGTTCTAAGTGATTACAAGATACTCAGGCCAGATGCAGTCCCTATCCCACCCAGGGCTCCCCGTCTAAGGGGGAGGGAGAACAGACGAGGAAACCGAGGCCCAGAGAAGTGAAGTGACCTGCCCAAAGTCACGCAGAAGGCAAGTAGCAGAGTCGGGATTAGAATCCACTGCCTGCCCATTGTCTGTTTACTTATTTGATGTCTCTCTCCCCGCTTCTAGACTGTAAGCCGGCTTTCGGCAGGGATTGTCTCCATTGATGAATCGTACTTCCCAAGCACTTAGTACGGTGCTCTGCACACAGTAAGCGCTCAATAAATATGATCGAATGAACAAATGAGCCCACGGCTTCCGCCTCCCAGGCTCAGGTTCTTTCCATTAGGCCTGCAGCTTCCCCCCACCCCCTTCCGCTATTAGGTGGTCAGTAGCAGACGCTAGCTTGGCCCACAGCTGACAGACCACCGCTAAGGCCTTCAGACAAAAACTTCTCGATACCCCTGGGCTGGAATTCCTTTGGGAATGTCCCAATATCTCCTGCCCAAACCCCAACGGGGCGAGCAGAGCCAGATGGTTGCCTCACACCCCTCTCCCAACATCTGGCCTCACCTGAAAGATGGGGGAGTGTAACTCTCCTTGCCCATTCTGCCCCAGAGAGATCATCAACTGTTCTACTGTCATCCCAAAAGGGTCCTTCCAGCACGGATATTCTCCAGAGTGAGGTGGATTCAAAGCTATGAGATCGGACACCATCCCTGTCCCACACGAGGCTCACAGTCTCTTATCCCCATTTAACAGATGAGGAAACTGAGGCCCAAATAGTTGAAGCGACTCGCCCAAGGTCGAAGAGCGGGCCGGGGACAGGGCTGGGACTAGAAGTCGGGCGTCCTGACTCCCGGCCTCTAGCTCTTTTCACCGGGTGACGCTGCCAGTGGTTCTTCAGAATGGAAAAATCGATGCTCGTCTGAATGACGGTGCCCGTTTCTTAATTTCCCGTCTTCGCGGCCTCATTTCGGGATGGGATTAAAAGATACCGTGTCCTCGGGGCCTGAAAGGAGGCGGCGTGAGAGGTGATCTTCCATGTCGTTTCACTGCTCTCTTCTCAGGTCGCTGGATTCGATCCAGGGTCAAGAGTGTATCTCACACATAGAGGAGACCATATGGTCCACTGCAGCCCCTATATCCTTTGTTTTTTGTTCCTATACATATCCAACTACATTGTTCTGCAAAACAGGGCCCGGCTGTCCCGACTTCTCTGTTTCCTTGATAACCTCCAATCCCCGGGAACAAAAATAGGAATCCACTTCACAGCCATTTCCAACCAGACGTCGTTTCCAGAGAGAAAAAGATATCGTGCTTTTTCCAGCATCCCAATTACCTTGACACAGATTCTTCCCGTTCTCCTGATTAACAAGGAGAAATTCAGCTTGAGGGAAGCGGATGAGTGGGAGTCCATATTGGTCTGGGGATTTTGTTCTTGAATTAAAAAAAAGCCTCGTGGCCCAGTGAAATGAGCACAGGCCTGGGAGCCAGAAGGACCTAGATTCTAATCTCAGCTCTGCCGCTTATCTGCTGGGTGACCTTGGGCGAGTCACTTAATTTCCCTGGGTCTCAGTTACCGCATCTGAAAAATGGGGTTAAGACTATGATCCCTACTTGGGACAGAGACTGTGTCCAACCTGAATAGCTCGTGTCTAACCTTGCGCTTAGTACAGTGCTTAGCGCAGAGTAAGCACTTAACAAATGCTGTTTAAAAAATAGTAATAACAATGTTGGTATTTGTTAAGCGCTTACTATGTGCGGAGCACTGTTCTAAGAGCACTGTGGGGTAGACACAGGGGAATCAGATTGTCCCACGTGGGGCTCACGGTCGTAATCCCCATTTTACAGATGAGGTAACTGAGGCACAGAGGAGTGAAGTGACTTGCCCACAGTCACACAGCTGACAAGTGGCAGAGCTGGATTCGAACCCATGACCGCTGACTCCAAAGCCCGTGCTCTTTCCACTGAGCCACGCTGCTTCTCCAAAAGAGAGAGAGAGAGAGAGATTTGACTAAAGACCAGGGAATTATGTTTTCCTTCCTCCCAGGGCTGTTGAAAGTGGCAGGAATATTGACTTGCGACATTGCTTAGCAGTGACTTTCCATTCCTTCTGTCACCCTTCGGCCAGGTTCAGTTGGAGGATCTCTAGTCGGAAGCTTCTTCTGCCGGATCTGACGGTTCTTTCCACGGTGATCATCAAGTGGAAGAGGAAATATCTAAGGCACAGACTCGTGGAGAGGAAGAATCCTGAAAAGAATAACAATAATAATGATTGTGGTATTTGTTAAGCGCTTTCTATGTGCCAGGCACCGTATTAAACGTCGGGGCGGATACAAGATAACTGGGTTGGAGACCGTCCTTCTCCCGCGTGGGGCTCACAGTCTCAATCCCCATTTTCCAGATGAGGTAACTGAGGCCTAGAGAAGCGAGGTCACACGGCAGGCGGGTGGCGGAGCCAGAATTAGAACCCAGTTCCCTCTTACTCCCGAGTCCATCCTCTCTTCCAAACAGACCAAGTCCTTTCCCGTCGGAAACTCTCGACCTTAGAGGGAGGCAGAACGAGGATATCATTCCCCCTTTAGCTAACGAGGAAACAGAAGCCCAGAGAGATTCAGCGAGTCACCCGAGGTCCCCCAGCAGGCCGGTGGTGTTGCCGGGACTAGAACCCGGGCCGTCGGACTCCAAGGCCCGTGCCCTTCCCACTAGGCCGCACCGTTTCGACAGTCAACCCCTCGGCTGGAGGGAAATGAAAGTCAAGAACCCTCTCCCCAGGGTCCAGACCCAAGTCGGCGGAGGCCCGTTTCATTCTCACCCTTTTATTTCTGCAGCTGTGTTTATTTACTTAGAGCCTAGGCGTCCAGTAAAGAAGTCATCCGTTGTGTTCGCTCTCTTCACGCCGAGTTTTCCAGCGCGGACACGGAACGAGAGGTTTATTTATAGTGACTCTCGGGCCGTGGCGCGCCAATTAAGAAATAGAAGACCCGCAGAAAGAAAAGAGCTTTTGTGTGGCGCGCTCGTTGCCAGAGACAGACGAACGTGTTTATTAGCTCTGACACGGCAAACAAACAAGCGGCCCCGGTGCCTCGGCTCCGCGGAGGAACCACGACCCGGCGTGGAGGAGAGGTGGGTCACGTTTATTATTTCAAGATGAGATTCATGCTCGCCGACGGGCAGAGATCGAGAGCGGAGAAAGTCGACGGGATCCGGGCCCCGATCAATCTCCGGCGGAGCGCGAATTTCACTTCGTGTTAAGACCGAGCGAGGAGCGGGAGAGACCGACGGCTGATTCACACGTGTGTTTTCTAATACCGTTTCCGTCTGCTCTTGTTATGAGAGAATTTTATTGACTGAGCCCAAGCCAGTTTCTACCGTTGGGCTTATGCTGGAATTGAAATGAGCTAGAGTGACTAACGGTGCCTTGACTTCCTCTCGGTAAATAACCTTTATTCTTCCCCGTCCCTCATCATTCATCTTCCACACGCCACTTGCTTTCTCTCGGAACGTGCTGGGGAGAGATGCTGGACTCGCTTGGCCTGCTTGCTTCTCCAGCGTTTTTTTTTCTGGCATCCGATAAGCGCTTATCATGGGCCGGGCACTGTACTGACCGCTGGGGTGGACGCAATTTAAGCAGGTTGGGGTCTCACACGGGGCTCGGTCTTAGTTCCCATTTTAGAGATGAGGTAGCTGAGGCCCGGGAAAAGTGAAGTGACTTACCAAGGTGGTGCAACACCTTAACTTCTCTGTGCCTCGGTTACCTCATCTGTAAAATGGAGATTAAGACCGTGACCCCCACGCGGGACATCCTGATTCCCCTGCGTCTACCCCGGCGCTTCGAACAGTGCTCGGCACATAGTAAGCGCTTAACAGATACCAACGTTATTATTATTATTATTATTATTACTATTAACAGACAGGTGGCGGAGCTAGGGTTAGAACCCAGGACCTCTGACTCCCGGGCCCGTGCTCCTTCCGCTAGGCTACGCTGCCTCTCTACTCTGTGCGGAGGACTGTATTAAGCACCGTGAAGCAGCGTGGCTTAGGGGAAAGAGCCCGGGCTGGGGAGTCGGAGGCCGTGGGTTCTAATCCCGCCCCTGCCACTTGTCAGCTGTGTGACTTTGGACAAGTCGCAACTTCTCTGTGCCTCATTGATCTCATCTGTAAAATGGGGATTAAGACTGTGAGCCCCACGTGGGACAACCTGATTACCTTGTATCTACCCCAGCGCTTAGAAGAGTCCTTGGCACACAATCCCTGCCCTCAAAGAGCTTGCAATCTAACAGGGACAGAACTCAAATCACAACGAGCTGCAAGAGCTGAGGCCTTCCAGGGGAGTCTGTGACTCTCCGGAGGCTACAGTAGCTTAGTGGACCCTCCGGGTGCCCCCGAAGGCTACGCGCCAGGCCGTGGTTGGCTCGGCTGAAGGGTCCATCCAGGCCGGTAATCCTGCAAAGGCGGCCAGAGGAAGAAGAATGCTTCGGTCGCCCACCTTGCCACCAAGCGAATGGAGAGGGAAGGACCATCTAATAGACCTGAAACTGCCTCTAGCGACCCATTATGGGCAACTTAAGCTGGTGGGAAAAGCACTGGCCCGGGAGTCAGAGGATCTGGGTTCTAATCCCTGCTTCGCCACCAGTCTGCTGGATGACCTCAGGGAAGGGCTTCCCCGCTCTGGGCCTCAGTCTCCTCAGCTATAAAATGGGGATGAAGCATCGGCTCTTCCTCCTACTGAGACTGGGAGCTCTAAGGGGGACAGGATCTGTGTCTGACCTGATTATCTCATATCTATCCCTCACCTAGTAAGCAAACACCAGAGCTGTTATGATTATTGCACTGGCCCGTAATTTAACCCGACTCCTCTTGGTCTGGTTGTTACTTTCAGCCTGGACAATATCCTGAGGGAGCAACCTGCATACATTTACCAATCACTGAGTTGACAGTGCTTGGCACATCGAAAGAGCTTAAAAAATACCGTCCTGGGTCAGGAAGATAAAAAGGAGAAAAATGGTCCTGAAACAGTCCCACTCAACCAAATGGCCCATCACCCCAAACCCCTAGAAGAGGAAAATATGCTCACTGCGTTCAACGTATGCCAGTGAACCAATCCCCAAGCATGGAATCCAAGTGCTTGCTCTTAACCTCCAATTTATTTTTCATGTAGCGCTTTCTCCGGGAATCATCACGGAATTGGCTACGGAATAGACAACAAGCCACTTGAACCCGATCGATTGAGCCAGAGAGGGCCGCGTTCAGGCTTCTGGTCCTCCCCACTTTCGCTGGGATTCGGCCGGGCCCCGGTGAGTGGGGGCTCTTGAGTCTGAGTGGTATGTAGGCCAGGTGTGGATTCCGCCTTCTTCCCGACCTGTGATTCTTTAAAAAATGAAATATCGATGTCTGCTCTCCGGGTATTGATTGAAAGCATAATTCCTTACTGTGTTAGAACGCGCAATGGGAGAGAGGAAGGAAAGAGCTTAAAGAAGCAATGACCTTGAAGTTCCTGTGCTAATTCAAGGAAAGACACATGTTCAGCCTTAAAAAATAACATCTCTCTCTCTCTCTCTCTCCTCTCTCTCTCTTATATGGACAGAGCCCGGGCCTAGGAGTCAGAAGGTCCTGGGTTCCAATCCCAGCTCCGCCATTTGGAGCAGCACCGTGGCTCAGTGGAAGGAGCCCGGGCTTGGGAGTCAGAGGTCACGGGTGCTACTCCTGCCTCTGCCACTTGTCAGCTGTGTGACCTTGGGCAAGTCACTTCACTTCTCTGTGCCTCAGTTTCCTCATCTGTAAAATGGGGATTAAGACTTTGAGCCCCATGTGGGACAACCCGATTACCTTGTATCCCACCCCCAGCGCTTAGACCAGTGCTTGGCACAAATGCCATTATTATTATTATTCTTCTCTGCGCCTCAGTTACCTCATCTGTCAAATGGGGATTTAGACTGAGAGCCCTATGTGGAACAGGGATGGTATCCAACCTGATTAGCGTGTAGCTACCCCCGGGCTTAGATCGGTGCCTGGCACATAGTAAGCCCTTAACAAATACCACAGTTATTATTATTATTATTATTGTTAAATCTCCATCGGTGCTTACCGTTAGAATAAGGGCTTGTTAGGAATAATATTAATGAAAGGCTGACTGCAGGCACAGTATTGAGCTTGGGGAAAAGGCTACACTGTGGGATATCGTAGTGCCAAACCTAAATTCTAAGCCCTTAGTTTAAACCCAAACTGACTGCCACGACCCCTTCAAAACTCCCTGTCCTCCTGGGCCCACAGCCTGAATTCTAGCTTTTCACAGTGAAACTGTAGGAGGGCTAGCGGTAGCCACCGGGTTGCTACGATAGCCCTGCCTGTTTTCCAATTATGCCAGAGGGAGGCGACCCTTTTACTTTAACAGATGGAGCTAAAAAAAGATAAAACCCCCTTTTTCCATCCCTGTTGCCCAGAGACAAGCTGGCTTCTCCTTCCTCTTGTTCCCTCCAAGAAAGAAGAGGCATTTTTTTCTGGAATAGATTGAGCGGGGATGGGGAGGGAGGCGACCAGGATTTAGGCTATTTGGACAAGACCCGAGCAGGTGTCTCAAACACAACTTGGTCTGAGCCACAGGACGAGCTTGAGCCCTCATTACCGCGACTCCAGTGTCAAAGGACAACAAGAGCAGCATGGAAGAGTGGAAAATGCACAGGCCTGAATGTCTGAGGGCCTGGGTTCTAGTCCCAGCTCAGCCACCTGCCTGCAGTGTGAACTTGGGCGAACCTTTTTTAACTTCTCTGTGCCTCAGGTTCCTTATCTGTAAAAGAGGTTAAGATCGCTGTTCTCCCTTCCCCTTAATCTGTGAGCCCCGTTTCGGGCAGACACTGTATTAGATCTGCTATTATGTCTACTCCGGTGCTTAGCACATCTCACTTAAAGACCAAAATTGCTACGAATCATTGTTTCGATAGACGATGAAGAAGGAGAAGTCGGCCCGGGCGAAGGGGAAAAAAACCATTTTCAGATGAGGTTGGGGGGAGAAGAATATCAGAAACTTGAAGTTGAAAATTCTAGCTCCTAGCTTTATTGAAAATGAGTCTTTTCACTGGTTTCTGAGGCCACAGAACCTTTTTTCAGAGGGAAAAAAAACAAGCCTCCAGATGAAAGTCGACCATAAGAGGCCTGGAAAGGGGAGGAGGAGGGAGTGGAGGAAGTTTGGAGAAAGAGAATATCTGGATGTACTCGGCTTATTCCGCTTGTTCACCCACTAGCCCCTCTGCCTAGCTGCCTCGGAACCCCATCCCTCTTCCTCCTCCTCCTCCTCCAGGCAGCCCACGGTGGGGGAGTGGGGAAGAGTGGGCCTTTAACCATTTCCCCAAGCCTCCCCGGGGTGGGAAGCAGAATCTGAGAGAGCCGCCCCCGTAACCCCCCTCGGTCTGATTTGATTCCATTTCCTATCTCCCAGCAGACAGGAAGTGTTCTCAGACTCACAAAGAAGCCTGCCTTTCTGTGGCTGTCGCCCTGAAAGAGCGGAAACCATATGGAGATCGGTTTATTATTCGGTTCTCTTCAGCCTTCAGGTGGCTTCGAATTAGAAGGAAAGAATGGCCGACACCTCCTCTTTCCTGCCCTCCCTGCTACCCCAGGCCTTTTCATAAGCAAGCGGTGCTGGGGAGTGTGGGGGCATATTTAGTAAATGTTAAATAATCAGGATTACAGGGAGCCTCGGCACCTCTGTGCAATTCACTGACGTGCTGAGATTCCGAGGCTAGTTGAAAGAATGTTTTCAGGACTTTACCTCTCAGGGGAGAGAACGTACCCTCCGAGGAAACATTGAATTTTATCCCCTAGAAGTTGTTATTATTATTACTACTCTCATCATTATTATTATTGAATTTGTTCAGCATCTCTTATTCCAGCACTAATCCGAGTACTGGGGTAGATAGAAGTTAATTAGGTTGGACACAGTCCCTGTCTCACACGGCGTTCACAGTCGAAGTAGGAGGGAGAACAGGTATTCGATCCCCCTTTCACAGATGAGAGAACTGAAGTACAGAGAAGTGAAACCACTTGCCCAAGGATCCACGGCAGACAAGGGGCAGTGCAGAATTAGAAGCAGCATGGCCCAGTGGTTAGAGCCCGGGCCTGGGAGTCAGACGGTCAGGGGTTCTAATCCCGGCCCCGCCACTTCTCTGCGGTGTGACAGCGGGCCAGTCGCTTAACTTCTCTAGGCCTCGGTTACCTCATCTGTACATTGGGGATTAAGACAGTGAGCCCCGTGTGGGACAGGGAATGCGTCCAACCCGATTTGCTTGTGTCCACCCCATTACTTAGTACACTGCCTGGTACATAGTAAGCCCATAAAAATATCACCGCCATTGTTACTATTACTATTATTATTATCGGAACCTGGGTCTTTATACTCCTGGGCCCCTGCTCTGTCCACTGGACCAAGCTTTCTCCCAGTCCTTTGAAAGCATCCCGGTGAAACAGACCGGACCGAGCTGGGACGCTGGATCCCTTCCTTGGATCCAGGTTGAGCTGCCTACAGAACTGACTCCAGCGGGGAATTCGAGAAACCCAGTGAGACGGCTTGGATGGAGCGTTTCCTGGCGTGAGCCCCTCGGAGCCCCGCACTGAATCAAATGATCAAAATCAGAAACTCTCCCCGGAGAGTGTCAGCTTTCATTCATTTTCTTCCGTTCTCATTTGCCTAGAACCCTCTTCGACCTAAAACCAGCTGGATTTCAAGAAGGGGCAGCCACAGAAATATTTCAGGGATCACAGGCACGGTCCCAGGACGGGACATTTTAAAGACCACAGGCAAGGCTGATTGTCCCCAGTAAAATGTCTCCAGCTCTCTCCAACATCACGGCACAAACACAAACACTGTGTTCCAATACTCTTCCCCTGCGAAATAGAGATTCAGATAGACGTTTATCGAGAAGCAGCATGGCTAGCGGAAGGAGCACGGGCCTGGGAGTCAGAGGACCTGGATTCTAATCCCGCTCTGCCAATTGCTTATTGTGTGATCTTGGACAAGTCATTTATTTAACTTCTCTGTGCTTCCGCTCTCCTGTTCTCCCTCCTACTTAGACCGTGAACCCCACGTGGGACACGGACTGTGTCCGACCCACTTAACTTGTATCTATCCCAGCACTTGGAACAGTGTTTGACACATAGCAAGCACTTAACAAATACTACATTTATTTTAAAAAATGTACTGAGCACTCGCTGTGTGCAGAGCACTGTACTAAATGCTTGGGAATGTGTGATACAACACATCCTTGCTCACCTGGAGCTTAGAGTCTAGAGGACTGTTCTCCCTCCCCCTTGGACAGGGAGCTCCTTCGTGGGGCAGGAACTGGTTCTGACCTGACTGCACTGGATTGGCCCCAGTGCTTAGCACAGTGTTCGGCACAGGGTAAGCGCTTCACAAAAGCCACAGTTATTATGATGATCGCGTGGCCTCATCAGGCTGCGTGCAAGGAGGAACACCCTGACTATCCTAGACAACTTCGTGTCTGCCGTCTGTGCGGCCTAGTGGAAAGAGAATGGGCCTCGGAGTCAGAAAACCAGAGCTCTAATCCCGGCTCTGCCCCTTGTCCGCTCTGTGACCTTGGACAAGTCATTTCACTTCTCTGCCAGGAATGACCCTAGGTGCCCAAAACACGTTTAGCGTAGCAGCTGAGTATGGTGAAGGAGTTGTCTGTCATGCCTCCGTGCACCCACTCTCAGCAGGCAATCCCTATTAATAACAACAATGATATTTCTTAAGTGCTTACTATGTGCCGAACACTGTTCTGAGCACTGGGCACTGTTCTAAGTGCTGGACACTGTTCTAAGCGCTGGGTGGCTCCTCTTATCTCGTCACCTAGCAATAAAAATAACCGAGGCGTTTGTGAAGCGCTTACTACGTTCCAAGCACCGTTCTAGGCGCTGAGGTAGATACAAATATAAGCCGATCGAACGCAGCCCCCGACCCACGTGGGGCTCACGGTCTAAGTAGGAGGGAGGACGGGCATCTTTTCCTTTCAACATAGGGAAACTGAGGCACAGAGAAGTGCTTTGTCCGAGGTCACACGGCAGGCGAGCCGGGATTAGAACCCAGGCCTCCTGACTCCCGGGCCCGTGCTCTTTCCACTAGGCCACGCTGTTTCCCTAACCGGTGCCGGCCGCCCTGACTCGCAGCCTTCCTCCCCTCCGCCCTCCCTCCGCCCCCGTCTCCCACCTTGCTAGGCTTCCACCTCTTCATCCCGGAATTGAGGAGAGCTCGGAGGCGGCTCGCGGGAATGTGGTGCCGAGAATCTGAGGGGAAAACACTTTGATCAGGGGAAAAGGGGAAGCACCGAAAAGCCTTCAAAGGGAGTCCGGGAGACTTCCGGCAGGTTCTGGCTGGGCGGGAGCAGGTTCAGACAGCCGCCTTGGGTGCTTGGAGAACAGGTAAACGCCACCACACCTGAGGAGAAACAAGAAGGAGGAGAAGGTGAAGCTCCTCGTGGACAGGGAACGCGTCTACCGACTCCAATGCATCATATGCATCATAGAGCAGCGTGGCTCAGTGGAAAGAGCACGGATTTAGGAGTCAGAGGTCATGCGTTCATATCCCGGCTCTGCCACCTGTCAGCTGTGTGACTGTGGGCAAGTCACTTCGCTTCTCTGGGCCTCAGTTTCCTCCTCTGTAAAATGGGGATGAAGACTGGGAGCCTCACGTGGGCCAACCTGATTATCCGTATCTCCCCCAGCGCTTAGAACGGTGCTTTGCACATCGTAAGCGCTTAACAAATACCACCATTATTATTATTATTATATGTTCCCAAGTATTCTGCATGCAGTAAGCGCTAAATAATTAGTGAACACAGGAGACAGAAGGAGGGAGAGGAGGGGAAGGAAACAATGTGGTCTGGTGGATAGAACCCAGGCCTGGAACTCAGAAGGACCTGGGTTCTAATCCCGGCTCTGACACTTGCCTCTGTGTGACCTTGGGCAAGTCACTTCACCTCTCTGGGCCTCAGGTACCTTATCTGTAAAATGGGGATTAAGACTGTGAGCCCCATGTGGGACCATGGATTTTGTCCAACCTCATTATTTTCCCAGGGCTTGGGAAAATGTCTGGCACATAGTAAGCCCTTAACCAATGCCATGAAAACAAAAAAGGAGGAAGGAGGAGGAGGAAGGGAGAAGGAGGGAAGGAGAGAGGAGAAGGAGGAAGGAGGAGGAAGAAAAGGAAGGAGGAGGAGGACCAGAAGGAAGAGGAAGAAGAGGAGGTGGAGGAGGAGGAAGAGGAGGAGGAGGCGGAAATGACGACGAGAAACCTTCTCTAACTGGCAACGGTCGATCGCACTTGGTTTGAAATGGAGAGATGTGCTTCTTTCACATCCTTCCGGCAGCAGTGTTAGGAGGGAAAACAAAATAATAATTACACTACTATGATTTTTAAGCATTACTTTGTACTGAGCACTGGGTTATACACAAGATAATCAGTTCCAACCTTTAGCTTGGTACTCAATAACACATTGTTTAGGGAAATTTCTAGGGAGAACAGGTTTTGTTCAGATGGTCACCTGTGCTTTGCAAATGCCCAGTTAGGAGATGCTTCTGTTAACTGGATTAGACTGGAAAACTGCCTGCAAAATGCCCTAATGGGAGTCTGAGATTGAATATTTATTGAGCACCTCCTGAAATAATAATAATAATACCAGTATTTACTAACTGCTTATCAGGTGTCAAGTACCGTCTAAGCCTTGAGGAAAATACAAGATAATCAGGCCGGACACAGTCCCTGTTCCGCACGGAGCTCACGGTCTAAGTAGGAGGAAGAAAAGGTATTGAATCCCCATTTTACAGATAAGAAAACTGAGGCACAGAGTATTGTTCTCCCTAAACCACATGTGGTCAAATGCTGGGCTAAAGGTCAAAAATAGGGATGGTGCCGAAATCCTTTCTCAGAACATCTCTCCTCATAACCCTGCCCCAGATCCTGAATTCAGGAAAGAATATGGAAGAAAAGGGACGCAAGCAGCTAGTAGAGATAGAGGGAGATTGTTGCCTCCTGCTTTCTAAAATACACAAAGCATGATTTAAATTTAGAAGGGGAAAAAAACCGTGCAGGATAACCCAGCTGTTCTTACTCTTTTAGACCGACTTAGTTCCAAAGTCCTCCGGTCCCGTGAAGTTCCCGGCTAGACTAGAGGGGCTTTGAAATAATGCAATTCACTGAACCAGATCCTCCCTGTTTCACAATGGAGTGTTGAGGCCCGTTCAATTCTAACGAGGGCTCTAAATTCGGCCTGAATCCTCTCCAAACCGGCCGGGGAGAATCGGGGCTTGGCCACAGTACGAGCTCAACTCTCAAATCTCCTCGTCTGCTCCCCCGGACCCTCCCTTTTGATTCCTCTGTTCCCCCCTCCCCTCCATCACTCCCCCCGTCCATCCCCCACCCCCCAAGCCGAACATCGGCCTCGTTTTCCTTCCGCGGCGGTGGCCGCGGCGGCCCGGGAAACGATTCAAATCCCTCCCTCCCTCCGACAGCCCACCCTGGTTCGCACATCTCCGCTGAAACGGCTGACTGAATCTGCTCTTAGATTTTCGGTTTTAACCCTGCTTCGTGGCTGAAGGGCCTTCCTAGCTGGAAGCAGCATCTTTGACAAACACCCCTTTTCGAACAATGCGAGACACTTTTTGTAATGAAATAAACAGTTCCTTAAGAGCTTGGATATTCTTTCCCTGTGGGGGCTCATGGCTTTCGGTGAAAGATGAAATAAAGATCCCTTTGGCAGAATGGCCTAGTGGAGAGAGTACGGGCTTGGAAGTCAGAAGGGCCTGGGATAATAATAATAATCACGGTATTTATTAATCACTTACTACGTGCCAAGCACTATCCTAAGAGCTGGGGTAGATACGGGGTAATCGGGTTGTCCCTCGAGGGGCTCACACTTTTCATCCTCATGTTCCAGATGAGGTAACTGAGGCACAGAGAAGTTAAGTGACTTGCCCGAGGTCACACAGCAGACGAGTGGCGGAGCAGAGATGAGAACCCACGTCCACATTGTCTACAAACTCCCGAGTGTCTAGAGAAGCAGCGTGGCTCAGTGGAAAGAGCACGGGCTTTGGAGTCCGAGGTCATGGGTTCGAATCCCGGCTCGGCCGCTTGCCAGCTGTGTGACTTTGGGCGAGTCGCTTCACTTCTCGGCGCCTCGGTTCCCTCATCTGGAAAATGGGGATGAAGACTGTGAGCCCCACGTGGGACAACCTGATTCCCCTGTGTCTACCCCAGCGCTTAGAACAGTGCTCGGCACGTAGTAAGCGCTTAACAAATACCAACGTTATTATTATTATTATTAGTTCGATGCCCTCCACCAGGTAGACAGGAAACTGCTTGAGGGCAGGGATCGGGTCAGTAAGGCAGGATGGGCCTGGGAGTCAGAAGGACCCGGATTCTAATCCTGACTCCACCGCTTATCTTCTCGGTGACCTTGGGCAAGTCACGCCTTGCTTCTCTGTTGTCTCATTAGTAAAATGGAGATTAAGGCTACGCGGAAGAGGGATGGTGTCCAACCCGATTCGCCCGCAACTATCCCAGCACTTAGAACAGTGCCTGGCACATAGTAAGGGCTTAATAAATACCAGTATTATTATTATTAGAACCCTGTACTAAGTGCTTCCGAGAGTATAGAGAAGCAGCGTGGCTTAGTGGAAAGAGTGCAGGTTTGGGAGTCAGAAGAGGTGGGTTCTAATTCTGGCTCCACCACCTGTCTGCTGTGTGAATTTGGGCAAGTCACTTAACTTCTCTGGGCCTCAGTTAACGTGGAGCAAACAGTCTCAATCCCCATTTGACAGATGAGGTAACTGAGGCCCAGAGAACTTGCCCAAGGTCACCCGGCAGACAAGCGGAGGATCCGGGATTAGAATCCAGGTCCTTCTTCCTCCCAGGCCCGTGCTCTATCCACTAGGCCACGCTGCTTCATGCTACCGCTTCATTATGCTGTACCCTCACCTGCCCGGGCGGTGCCCGATTCTGAAATGCATTCTCGGCAAACCGGTTCTGAAGAAACCAAAACGCCCCCGCCTCCTTCCCCGGCCTTCCCCCACCACCCACCAAACCGGGGCTATTTTTAAAACTGAACTTGAACGAGCCACCCTCTCGTCTTGCCCTCCGAGGCCCTGGAAAGAAGGCCGGGCCGGGCTTCCGGCTCCCGGCTCCTAACCGGGATCGGAGAGCGCGGTGTGGAGACGGTCACGGAGAGCTCCCCGTTCCCTGGCTCCCCGGGGCCAGATCTGATTCCGAACTGTCCCTGGTCCAAAACCAGTCCTCTCCTCTGGCACGGGGTGAGGATTGAGGGTTGGGGGAAAGGGGAGACGGCATTGGGGGGCTGGGGGAGGTTGGCCTTCCGCATTGTTGGGTTGATTTAATGTGAAAGTTGCTCTGCTGGAATTTTCCCTCAGACTCTCGACCCCTGGGGCAAGTCCACAGGGAAATACCCTGACACGCAACTTTCAGAATGCACACACTTTCACATACACAAACATACACACACACACTCCTCCCCTGAGTTCCTAAAGAACCCCTCACGATCACTAAGGCGTTGGCCGCGTCCTCCCTCTGGCTCAGAACTCTCCCTCTTCGTATCCAACGGACAGTTACTCTCCCGGGCACTTCAAAGCCTTACGTTGGTATCTGTTAAGCGCCTACTATGTGCCGAGCGCTGTTCTGAGCGCTGGGGTAGATGCAGGGGGATCAGGTTGTCTCACGTGAGGCTCACGGTCTTCATCCCCATTTGACGGAGGAGGGAACTGAGGCACAGAGACGTGAAGTGACTCGCCCACAGTCACACAGCTGACAGGTAGCGGAACCGGGATTCTAACCCATGACCTCTGACTCCCAAGCCCGGGCTCTTTCCACTGAGCCGCGCTGCTTCTCTCTGGAAGCCCATCTCCTCCAAGAGGCCTTCCCTGACTAAACCCTCATTTCCTCTTGTCCCACTCCCCTCTGCATCACCCCTGCACTTGGATTTGCTCCCTTTTTGCACCCCTCCCTCAACCCCACAGCACTTATGCACATAATCATAATTTATTCATTTATATCAATGTCTGTCTCCCCCTCTAAGCTGTGAATTAGCTGTGATATGTGACTACCAACTGTCTCACATTGTACTCTCCCAAGCACTTAGTACAGTGCTCTACACGTGCAGAAAGTGCTCAATAAATGCAATGGATTGATGGATTGGGTGACCGGGTTCTAGGCAAGATGGTAGGACATTTAGAGAAAACTTGCTGATGATAATGATAGTAACGATATTTATTAACTGCTAAGTGCTGGGATGGATGCAAGATGATCGAAGTGGACACAAACCCTGTCCCACACCGGGTTTACAGATTAAGAGGGGAGAATAAGTGTTTAATCCCCATTTTGCAAGTGAGGAAACTGAGGCACCGAGAAGGGACTTGTCCAAGGTCGCGTGACAGGTCAGTGGCAGAATTGGGACTAGAAGCTGGGTCTTCTGTTACCACTAGGCCTCGCTGACTTCCCGGGCCTCGTTCTGATGGCAAGCGGGGCAGGTTGTTGCCTCAGGGCACCTCAGGGAGGGGGTGACTCTACGGGATCTTACAAAGATAGTGGCCCCCTGGCCCTTCACCAACATGGCAGCTGCCCAATCCTTCACCAAGATGGCGGCCTAATGGCTTCTCTCCAAGATGGTGGTAACAATGCCGATTCCCAAGAGGGCAGCAGGACAGCAGGAATCCTTTAGAGGGGCTCAAATTGGGGTATCAGAGCCGAGTGGCTCGGGGGAATTCGGTCGAGGGGGTGCCTGGGCGCATGGAGGAAGAGCAACATTCGTCCATAAGATGATGCATACGAGGTCATCATATTATGTCAGCGGTATCATGGGTTCAAGTCCCAGCTCTGCCAGTCGTCTGCAGTGTGACCTCGGTCAAGTCACTTCACTTCTCTGGGCCTCAGTGGCCTCATCTGTAAAATGGGATTGAGACTGTGAGCCCCATGTGGGACAGGGACTGGGTCCAACTTGATTTGCTTGTATTCCTCCCCTCACCCAGCTCCTAGTACGGTGCTTGGCAGCGGAAAGAGCCCGGCCTTGGGAGTCGGAGGTCATGAGTTCAAATCCCAGCTCTTGTCAGCTGGGTGACTGTGGGCAAGTCACTTCACTTCTCTGTGCCTCAGTGACCTCATCTGTAAAATGGGGATTAGCTGCGAGCCTCACTTGGGACAACCTGATTCCCCTGCATCTCCCCCAGCGCTTAGAACAGTGCTCGGCACAGAGTAAGCGCTTGACAAATACCAACATTATTATATAGTAAGCACTTAAATACCACAATTATTATTATTATTACAATGTCGGGCGGTGCAATGTGGAATCATGCAGTCCCACACTTGTTCACCCAGTGACAGAAGCTGGTTCCAAACGGCACCCTCACCGGCGGGGTGACAGCCTGGTCTACACCTTCCGCCCGAGGCCCCAGGACCTCTAAACCTACCCCTGCTCCCTATCTTAATCTTCCCACTTCCACCAGCTGCAGATTTAACATTCCACAAAAGTCTCCCTCCTCCATCCTCCTCCTTCCTTCCAATCCTGGCGCCCCGGCTCCTCTTCCGCAGCCTAGCAAACCTGCTGAGCCTTAAGACCGGATCCGGTTTCAAAGCCAGAAACCCCGAGGAAACACGGGGGGCCCCAAGTGGGGCTTTTATTGCTCTTCTTTCCGGCGTTGCCTTGCGGCTCTCAAACCTTCCAGTGGGTGAAGACTTCTCTCCTGACCTCCTGTCCTGTGTGGAGTCTGATGGGGCAGATGGTTACTGCTGTGAAGCAGAAGAAACAAGGAGCCATTGTCCAATTCACTTAGTCATTCGTATTTACTGAGCGCTTACCGTGTGCAGAGCACTGTTCTAAGTGCTTGGGAGAGTACGATATAACAATAAGTAGACCATTCCCTGCCCACAGTGAGTTTACAGTCTAGAGAGGGAGACAGGCGTTAATACAAATTACAGATATGGACCCGAGTGCTGTGGGGATGGTGGGGGTGGATGGTGAAGAAAGGGAGCAGGTCAGGGCGACACGGAAGGGAGTAGGGGAAGAGGAGAGGAGGGTTTAGTCAGGGAAGGCCTCTTGGAGGAGACGTACCTTCAACAAGGCTGGGAAAATGGGGAGAGTACGTCTGTCGGATAGTAATCTTCTGTCGGAAAACTTGAACTGAGAAGCCGTGCAGCCTAGCGGAAAGAGCAGAGGCCTGGGAGTCAGAGGACCTGGGTTCTGAGACCATTCCTACCACTTGTCTGCTGTGTTATCCTTTTACAAGCAAATAGTGTGGGACGCAAGGGGCTCACAGTGTTAATCCCCCTTTTACTGATGACGTAACCGAGGCACAGAGAAGTGAAGTGATTTGTCCAGGGTCACACAGCCGACGAGTGACAGGATTAGAACCCCTGACCTGACTCCCAGGGCCATGCTCCATCCACTACGCCACGCTGCTTCAGTCCACTCTGTGCTGAGTTGGCAAACACGATCCCTGCCCTCGAGGAGCTTCCAGCCTACTCAGTTCAAAGCAGTGCGCTAAGCGCTCGGGAGAGAACGGTAGAGTTGGTAGCCACAATTTCTGCCCTCCAAGAGCTTCCCGTCTAGGAGGAGAGACCGGCACTGGCTCTGAGGCGGAGGAGAGTAGCTTCCCAGGGTCTCGCCGCGGCCGAGCCCACGGGAGGTGCCCTTGGGGCGTGCGAGTCAGGGGAGGGTCCCCCCCGTTGCCCGCCCGTGCCCGCCCCCGCCGCCTCCCCCGCACCTGCTCCAACGGTGGGAGGACGGCCTGTGGCTTCTCCTTGATTGATGTCAGCGGTTTAACTGACGCTGCAGCGACGACGCGGGCCAAGGGGAAGCGGCTTCCCCTCCGAGCAGTCGGTGGAACCCGCCCTCCCCCACGCGTTACCCAGAGACCAGCCACGGGGAGGACTCGGGGCGGGCATGCACACGCACCCACACACAGGCCCCTTGACCTATAGGTACACGACGTACCCCGCCTTAAAATAGCCCCCCGAGAGCATTCTGACAACCCAGGACAGGCAAGTACAAGAGACTGAGCTGGAGAGACTTATCACCCGCGCCCTGAACGAACCAGGGGGAGGTATGATGATAATTGTCGTATTTGGTAAGCGTGACCTGTCAGGCGTGTCCTAAGTGCCGGAGTGGATATAAGACTCTAGACTGTGAGCTCTCCGTGGGCAGGAATATGTCGGTCTGTTGTTATGTTGTACTCTCCCAAGCCATTAGTACAGTGCTTTGCACACAGTAAGTGCCTCTTACATACGACTGAACGAATGACTGAGGTGAGCTGGGTTCCGCATGGCGCTCACAGTCTTAATCCCCATTTTACAGATGCGGGAACTGAGGCGCGGAGAAGTGACTTATCCAAGGTCACAGAGCAGACAGTGGCAGAGCCGGGATTAGAACACAGGTCATTCTGACTCCCAGGTCTTCGATCCAGGCCATTCCTTAAAATAAGGGCCGTGGTCTTCCCCGTAGGTCACTCTGAGGCTCACGCTGGATCTGACCCTGAATGCTGGGCAGGCCTCAAGCTTCTACCCGCAGACTTTGGGGTCAAAGGGGCAGAGACCGTTTCCCCGTGGCTTAGGCGGGGCCACGGGGAGCCGCTGCCGGAAGCCCATCGAGCTGCTGGCAGCAATTCCAAGAAAGGTCATTTTGCCCCCAGTAACTCCACTTGGCAGGCCCCATCCACCCACGCCTGAAAGGAAAACAGCAGCAAACACGGGGAGCAGGCAAGGCCTCTCTCACCTTCCTTCTCCCCATTTCCCCGTCCATCGTGCCCCACGCTTTGGCCGCCCCATCCTCTGCCTGACGGAGCTGCATCACCCTCTGTCAGGCCCAGCTGTTCTCCCTCTCCCCACCCCCAACCCATCTGTTCCTTCATTTGGGCCGGTTCCAGCCCCGGGAACGCCTCCGCTGACCCCCGGGGCACCACCCGCCCTTGCCCCCGAGACCGGGACACCCCAATCTCGGGCTCTAGGAGGGGCCGGGACCAGACGGCGTCTCCTGGACCATCGTAAATGCCGGCTTCCTGAGGTAAAACCAAGAGAGCCCCTAGAACCTTTCCACAGCCAGAAAAGGGAGACGAATAGAGAGAGGCAGCAGAGGGAGAGAGGAGGAAGGAAGGGAGCGAGAGAGGTTTAGGAGGGAGACGGAGAAGAAAGAAGGGAGAGAGAGAAAGGAGAGATGGAGAGCAATTGGTGCATGTATTTCAGTGGAGAAGAACGGGGAGACGGAGGCAGGAGGGAATGAAGGAGGGAGAGAGAAAAAGAGAGGAAGAGAGGGAGGGATTTGTGCATTCTGGTCCACGGACAAGAGCCAGGAGGGGGGCACGGGAGGAGAGAGGTAGGGGGTGAAGCAGGGAGGAAGAAAGAGGGAGAGAAAGAAGGGAAACGAAAAAGAAGGGAAAAGGGGAGTGGTGAGAAAAGGAGGGAAGAAGGGGACCTGGGAATGGGAAGAGGAGAGAGGTTTAGGATGAAGGGAGACAGAGAGGAAAGGAGGGATGGACAGAAAGGAGAGACAGGGAGAAAGAGGTGCCCGCAGTCCAGTGTAGAAGAGTGGAGAGGTGGAGAAAGGAGAGAAGGAGAGAGAGAGGAAGAGAGGGAGAGATCTGTGCATTCTGGTGCCTGGACAATAGCCAGGAGGAGGGAGGGGGTGAAGAAGGAAGGAAGAAAGGGGGAGAGAAAGTAGGAAAGAGAGAAGGAGAAAGGGAAGGAGAATGGGGCAAATGCCACAATTATTATTATTATTATTATCAGCACTACAAGTTAATCAGGTTGGACACAGTCCCTGTCCTAAGAAGGGCTCACAATCTTCTTCCCCATTTTGCGATGAGAAAACTGAAGCGCAGAGAACCGATGTGATTTTTCTAAGGTCCCCCAGCAGACAAGTGGCCGAGTAGGGATTAGAACTCGGGTCGTTATGATTCCCGGGCTCACGTTATATCCATTAGGGCACGCCGCTCATTCAGTGGTGACTCTTGAAAACACTGTTGCCTGCCCTCCCCCCCGCCTCAACCCGTACCAGTCCTGAAAACTCTCCACCCCGATCCCTCCACGACCTCCCAATTCCCTAGCAGACTCTGAGGTCCACCCAGGGGCCCCTTTAAGAGACAATTTTCCACATAAGTGGGCTGGGCGCTAACTTCTCATTAGGCACCCTGGAAATAAAATGAACTCTATTTATCTAGAGCTCTACCTGTCAATTACCACCCTCCTCTCATTTGTGGTATTTGTGATTTACTGCGGGAGAAACATTGATTTCCCTAATGATTGTGGAAAATCTCGCTGAATTTTGTGTAATTTAATGGAGAGGACGGTAGATCAAAACCCAGAAATGTATCCTCCTTGCTCATCCGAGTCTTCTGCACAGTGGTATTTAGGGACAGACCATTCCCTGTCAGGTGCAGTGGTTGTTCGCTCAGAGCGGGAGAGGGGAAAATAGAGGAGAAGTGAGAGAGAGAGAGGTGTAACATTATAATAATAATAATGATAATTGTGGTATTTAAGTGCTTACTATGTGCCAAGCATTGTTCTAAGCGCTGGGGTAGATACAAGGTAACAAGGTTGGACACAGACCCTGTCCCACATGGGATTCACAGTTCTTTAATCCCCATTTTACAGATGAAGGAACTGAGGCACAGATAAGTCAAGTGATTTACCCAAGGGCACACAAAAGACGTATGGCAGAACGGGGATTAGAAGCCACATCCTCTTATTCCCAGGCCCATGTTCCTTCCTGTGGTGGTTCAGGGAAGGGGATCCCGGGTGTGACGTTCAGGGAGGTAATGAGTTATAATAAAATGGTACTTGTCCAGCCCCCACAATGTGGCAAGCACTGCGCTCGGCCCAGATACAGTCCCTGTCCCTCTCAGGGCTCCTAGTCTAGTAGGGGAGAGACAACAGTCATCTTTATTTTTCAGAGGAGGGAACTGAGGCCCAGGGAGGTTAAGCGAACTGCTCGAGGTCACAGAGCAGTCCAGCAGTAGACCGGGATAAGGCCTTGGGTCTCCTTCCACTAGACCGCACTGCCTCTCTCCCGGGGGGGGGGTCACACGGCTGCCAAGTGGCAGGGCCGGGATTCGAACCCATGACCCGGGCTCTTTCCACTGAGCCACGCTGCTTCTCTTACTTAACCTCGGGTCACTTGAGGAGGAATTAGTGCAGAGAGACGAAGAGGAAATGAGTTAGTCTATTCTGCTCTTCGTTACCAACTCTAGCTGAACTTTGTTGGTGTTGAAACTCCTTGTTAGAAGGGGGCTGGGTGTTTTTTGTGGATTTCTAGATAGCGTTGGGTCTATGTATTTCACTCTCTAGATCGTCCAAGCTGAGCATTCTTGGAGGGACGCTGTTTTTTAAAGAGAAGCCGCGTGGCTCAGTGGAAAGGAGGCTGGGCTTGGGAGTCAGAGGTCATGGGTCGAAGCCCGGCTTGTCAGCTGTGTGACTGTGGGCAAGTCGCTTAACTTCTCTGTGCCTCAGTTACCTCATCTGTAAAATGGGGATTCACTGTGAGCCTCATGTGGGACAACCTGATTACCCCGTATCTACCCCTGCCTTTCGAACAGTGCTCTGCGCATAGTAAGCACTTAACAAATACCAACATTATTATTATTACTATTATTATTACTGAAGGAGTTTTGCACTTTTCTGAACAGCTGTACAGGCTGATCTCCCTGTAGCGTGGTCTAGTGGATAGAACACAGGCCTGGGAGTCAGAAGGACCTGGGTTCTAATCCCAGATCTTCCGCTTCATTCATTTATTCATTCAATCGTATTTATTAAGTGCTTACTGTGTGCAGGGCTCCGTACTAAGCACTTGGGGAAGGACAATACAACAATAAACAGTGACGTCCCCTGCCCACGACGACCTCACAGTCACCTGTCTGCTGGGTGACCTTGGGGAAGTCACTTCACTTCTCTGCGCCTCACTTACCTCATCTGTAAAATGAGGATTAAGCCTGGGAGCCCCATGTGAGACAGGCACTGCGTCTAACACGATTTGCCCGTATCTACCCCAGCGCTTAGTTTAGTGCCTGACTCATGGTAAACACTTAAAAAATACCATTTAAAAAAAAAGTCCCCGCTTCAATTTTCTGCGAAGGCTGGGGAAAACATCTGTGTCAGTCTGTGTTTCCGCCAATCCGAAAACCAGCTGTTCTGAAGTAATTCCTGTGAGTTCTTTCTCCCTCTCTCTCTCCTCCTCGCCTTCCGCCTCTGGATTTAATCTTAGGGGCACGGGGCCACGGTGGCTTCTTCTCCCACACTGCACCCGGGCAGCCTCCTTCCACCCAGGTCCTCATGCCGCTAACGTGTTCCGGAACTGTCATCCTGGGGGTTGGATACGGGACCTCGATTTTCCGAAGTGAAGTATGGAAAGAGCGAAGCTTAAAGGCAGCCCTTGGCTTCTCTCCCTACGGCCACCAGCCTCCCGGCTGTCCTGGCCTTCCAAACTGTCAAGAGACCTGGAAACGTTAATGAAGGGTTTCCTTCACCAAACCTCAGCCTTCCCTCCGTCTGGGGTTCCCGAGCACCGGCCACGTTCTGCTTCAAAGTGAAAAAACGGTGTCCGGCTTCGAGTCGCCTCTGTGTGACCCCCACCCTGGGCCTTCGGCCTACACACCGAACCCCCGAAATAAATTGCAGCAATCACACAAACACTACACAGGCACACGTAGACACCACAGACTCTACACTAACCCTACTTGCAACAGCAGCAGTTATTTAAGCCTTCAGAAGTTTTTTCTTTTATTTTTTCAGTTGCTATGGGCAGGTCTGTGTTTTTACAGTTCTGTCTGCAAGGAGTAATTACTGGCCTTTCTTCCCCCCTCCTTTTTTTTTTTCAGAATGGCAAAGGCAAGAAGTTTGCACAGCTGGGGAACTTTGCAAAAGGGTCAGATGAAGTGTCCTTTCGCCAGAGGTAGAGAGCACCCAGGTAGAATACCTGCCCCACCGGTGACAGGTATCGGCCAAGCGGTTCCCCCTTGCAAACGGAAGCCCGTCAGTTTGGGCTGAAGGCAGGATTTCTGATCGTACCTCGGGATACGATGATCAGAGTCAGCGCGGCCTAGGGAAAAGGGCAAGGAACTGGGGGGTGAGGGGACCTGCGTTCGAGCTCGAGATTTGCCACTGGCCTCCTGTGTGACCATCATCATTTTATCGCTTTTACCATTATCACTGCTATTATTATCGACGTTCCCTACGCTATTCCCCGATTCTTCAGGAGACTTGCAAGTTTGGACACAGTCGTGGGAGCCATTAGGAGCAAATGTCAAGATAACCCCCTCCGCTCCCCACTGGAAGCTCCCGGTTGGCATCATCAGTTTAGGGTCAGCAACCCGAGAAGCAGCGTGGCCTGGTGAAGGATCTGGGTTCGAATCCCAGCTCTGCCACTCGTCTGCGGGGTAACCTTGGGCAAGTTACTTAACTTCTCCTTGCCTCAGTTCCCTCATCCGTAAAGTGGGGATTAAGACCGGGAGCCCGGGTGGGACAGGGACTGTGTCCTACCTGATTATCTTGTATCTATCCGGTGTTTAGAACAATGCCTGGCACATAGTAAGTGCTTAACAAATACCACTGTCGTTATTATTATTATTATCCAAAACTCCCTCATTTGGGAGCAAGGTTTTCTCATAATGCACTTAATCAAGGGGCTAAGGCAAGTTGGATCTGTTGTGGCCTGCTACTGGCTGGCTGCTGCCCACTGGATTTTCTCTGATTTTAAATGAAGGAAAAGAAGAAAAGAGCATGTAGTCGCTTGGCCTGGATTCCACGTTTGGCCTCTTCCTTCCTGGTTTGGGAGGGTGCTCCAGGGATAGCTGTGGCGGCTACCCAGCTCGGCACTGGGCTCCCACGCCGGTGTCCAGCCAGTCTGTCCCCCGTCCAGTCTGAAGACGCCACCAGACACTCGTGGTTTCTGTCTGCCGAGACTCTGCCACGGCGCCCCTGCTCGCAGGGACCAAGGAGGGTCTGGATGGGGAGAAGGATCGGGGGAGGATGGGGGCACCCCAGAGAGGTGCTGAAGGACCCCCTGGATTCAGGGGGGTTGGGTGGGGGGAGAGAGAGAGAGATAAGTCTCTGACCGTGGTACCCTGCCCACCCATCCAGGGATGGGGACGTAGACATTGCCGAGAGGACGTGTGATATGTGTGTTGTGCGTCTATGTGGCGTGGGGGGGAAGTGAATGGGAAGAAGGAGACATGGGGGGAGAGACAGCATGAGAGGGTGGGGGCGTGGGGATGAAGGGGGGAGGGTGTGAAGGGTTTGTGTGGGTGAGGGTGTGCAGTGTGTGGGTGGGAGGGGGAGGTCTGGGGGGGAAGTGGAAGTGGGGAAGGGGAGGTGGGGCAGTCGCAGCAGGAGTCGGTAGGGGGTGGAGGGGGTCTGAGGGGATGTGTGTGTCAGGGTGTGCACACCTGCATGTGGGGGAGGGGGATGGCGGGGAGGCCCAAGACGGGTGGGAGGCTGGTGGAGAGCTGCTGCTTTCCTCCCCTGGCAGAGCGCGCAGGGAAGGGAGGGAAGGTCGGGCAAGCCAAGGTGGCGGATTGTAAGATCACTGTGGGCAGGGAATGTGTCTGTTTATTTTTCTATTGTACTCTCCCATGCCCTTAGTACAGTGCTCTGCACCCAGTAAGTCCTCATTAATATGACTGATTGAAGGAAGGGCAGGGGAGGGAGAGCAAGAAGGGCAGAGAGGGCAGGGGGGGCCAGGCAGGGCAGGGCCGGCTTCACAGACAGGAGGGAAAGGGAGCGGCTAACTGAGGCAGGAAACCAATCCTCTCTCCACCCTTCACCACCTGGAAATAAGAATCAAGGGCGGGACGGGGGCCTAAGTCAGAGCGGGTGATGCAGGAAGAGGAGGAGGAGGAGGAGGAGAATAAGGAGGAGGAAAAGCAGGAGGAGAAAGAGAAGGAGGAAGAGAAGGAGGAGGAGGAGAAGGACGAGGAGGAGAAGCAGGAGGAGGAGGAAAAAGAAGAGAAAGAGAAGGAGAAGAATCAGGAGAAGGAGGGAGGAGGGAAAAAGTAAGAGGAAGAACGGGTGCAGGGGTCACTTGTTCCATCTCCTCCCCCTTCCTTGTTTTCCTCCCCTCTTCTCCTCTTTAGACAAGTGACCTGAATCCTCAGAATGGATTAGGTATCCTGATGCTCCATGTCCTCAGTCAATTAATTGTGACTGTGTCCAACCCGATAAACTCGTATCTAACCCCATCGCTTAGAACGGTGCTTGACACAGAGTAAACACTTAGCAAATGCCATCAAAAGAAAATAATCAATCATCTGAGGACCTACTGGGGACAGAGCACTGTAGTGGACACTTGGGAGGGTACACCAGCTTCAAGAAACATGGTCCCTGCCCTCAAGGAGTTTATATGCTCAAATGGGGTGGACAGACAAGTTAAGATTCTGTCCAGACAGCGGGAGTAGGAATAATGACAGGGTTAGAATGAGTAGCTGTAGGAATATAACCGGAGCAAATAGTTCAACTCAGTCATTTAAGGTACAATCGAACATAAACATACGAACTATTCAGTGTGGCCGATTAGTTTCTTGCTACCTGGCCGACCATCACAAATGATCCATTCATTCATTCAGTCGCATTTATTGAGCGCTTACCGTGTGAGATCCAACCCCACTGACTCTCCCCTCCACGTCTCTGACTCTCCCCTAGTGACCCAGCATGGAACATCCAACCCCCTCGCTCTCTCCTCTCCATCCCTGACAATCCCCCATTCATTCAATAGCGTTTACTGGGCGCTTACTACGTGCAGAGCACTGTACTGAGCGCTTGGAACGTGCAAGTCGGCAACAGATCGAGACGATCCCTGCCCAGTGACGGGCTCACGGTCTAATCAGTAATCCAGCACCGACCTCCAACCCTCCGCCCCTAGACTCTCCCCTCCCCACCTCTGACTCTCCCACACTGATCCAGCACCAACTTCCAGCACCCCGACTCTCCCTCGGTGATGGCCCATCCACTTTTTCACCCGCACCCGTCTGGGAACTGTCCGACGAGGGGGCATGAACCTTGCCCCGCGCTCAGCCCCGGCTGGGTGCGGAAGTGTTTCCTCATCCCCTGTCGTCCCTGTCACCATCACACCGCGATGGGTGGTGCGGTGGGGACCGGGAACTCCAGAAAGTTCCAAACAACAGAGCCGGGCCTTGTGGGGGTGTGAGGGCCCGGGGTGTGCCTGGCTCGTGGCTTGGGCTTATCTCTGGAGCTCTGACTCAGATTTCCCATCCTGAGCCAACACCAACAATCACAAAGCGACGGAGAACGACTTTCAGCCTGTTTCAGCTGCTCGAAATGTCATTTTTTGTTCTTGGTAGCGGCCCCTCAGAGGAGACTCCGGCGGGCTGGGATGGGCGATTCGGAGCACCCTCCTCACCCGACCTCCGCTTCTTCTGAGTTTTCTTGGGAGGGCGGGGGGCAGGGGCACATAAGAGGGCCGGGGCAGAGGAGAGGGAGAAGAAAAAAAATTACGGTATTTGTTAAGTGCTTATCATGTAAGCGCCGGGGCCGATACAAGCAAACTGGGTCGGACACAGTCCCTGTCCCACATTGGGCTCACAGTCTCCATCCCCATTTTACAGATGAAGTACCTGAGGTCCAGAGATGTGAAGTGATTTGCCCAAGGCCACACAGCAGACACGTGGTGGAGCTGGGATTAGAACTCGGGTCCTTCCGACTCCCGGGATCGTGCTCTGTCCACTACACTATGCTGTTTCCTACAGTCTCGGCGGGGGCCCCGTAGCAGCCCCCGGCTCGACCGGCACCCGAGGTGGAAAACTAAAAATGAATCAAACCTTTAATGCTATTATTGACTGAGCACCTACTGAATAAAAGGCACTGCTCTAAGCGCTTGGGAGAGGATAACACCACAGAGTTGGCAGAGACGACTCCTAACCACAAGGGCCATACAATCTGATGGGAGAGACGGGGAAGAAATTAATGATTTATCAGCAGAGAAAACAGGAGGAACAAGAATGAGCCCGTTGTCGGGCAGGGATCGTCTCTATCCGCTGCCAAATTGTACATTCCAAGCGCTTAGTACAGTGCCCTGCACCTAGTAAGCACTCAATAAATATGACTGAATGACTGAATGAAAGAATAAGAGAAGTTCTAGAAAGAAGGCCCAAATGAAATATGCCAGCTCCACCTCTTCTCTGCTGTGTGAAGTTCAGAAAGTCAACTCGCTGCTGTTGGCCTCAGTTTCCGCATCGATGGACCGGTGATATTTACTGAGCGCTTACTGTGTGCAGAGCACTGATATTTACTGAGCGCTTACTGTGTGCAGAGCACTGTAGTGAGCACTTGGGAGAGTACAATAGAACAGAGCTGGTAGACACGATCCAATCTATCAGTGGTATTTTTTGAGCGCTTACTGTGGGTCGAGTACCGTAGTAAGCGCTTGGGAGAGTACAATACTAAAGAGTTGGTAGATGCGTTCACTGTCCACAATGAGCCGATAGCCTACAAGAGGAGCTTCCTCATCTGTAAATGGTATTTTCAGTCCCTGCTCTCCCTCCCTCGTAGCCTGGGAGCCCCATGCGGGACAGGAGGTACACAGGAAGCGCTCAATAAAGACGACTGAATGAACGAAAGTGAAGCGACTTACCCAAGGTCACGTGGCAGGCGAGCGGCGGAGCCAGGATTAGAACCCAGATCCTTCTGACTCCCAGGCCCGCGCTCTTGCCGGGGACCAGCTGGGCAGAGCCGCAGGGACAGGGCAGTTCTGAAAGGCAAACGGGGAGGAAGGTTGTCTGGGGGGTGAACCGGTGATAATCCCGTTTTCTAGCGGGCTCCCTTGGGGAACGGGAGCCAGAAGGATGCTTCTTGCGGAAGAAACAGTCGGAGGGAAGACATGCATAATATAAACACGCTCACTGTCCTTCGCGCCTCTTCGGTGCACACGCACACGTACACATCCTCCTACTCGGGCACGTAAACCTGCATACACGCTTCCACCTCCTGAGTCCCCCATCCCCCTCCACGGGTGGTCTGGATGAATGCCTCCCATCTCCATCACTGAGTCTTGGGAAGAGGGGCCACTTTGACTCCTCGGGCTACAGTGGCCATCGGCCGAGGTGGGTGGAGCTGGAGGGCGGGGGGGGCACGCTCACCGGCGAGCTTGAAGCCGAGGGGCGAGACTGGGGGAGGGGGTCCCGCTCCCTACAGAACGGCAAAAAGCCATCGGAGGGGCCACATCCTCCTGCCTCTGTCAAACTCATTTCCTCTCACGCTCGGAAACCAGCAAAATCACTTTCAGACACATTCGAAGGCCCGACAACAAAAACAACAACATTTCCTCCCGTGAAAACCTCGAGCGACAACATTTTCCGTTCACATTTAACTTCCCTTTGCCCTGACCTTTTCTCTTTTTCTTTCTTCTTCTTTTCTTTTAGATTCTCCCCCCCCCGCCCCCCCCCGACCCAGCCCCATCTGACACGCGAACGCTTCTCACCCCCCACGCTTTGTAATGATGCCTCTTGCCTGGGCAAAGCCAGAGGAATATCCGAGGGCCAACCAGCTTGCGACCGCCATCTGTCCATCCGTCCAGGTCGGGTCAGGCCGATCTGTGAATCAGGTGTTCGTTGGGCTGCGGTTGCTGTGACTCCTCAGGCCGCAGAGATATTCTAAACCGTAGTGTTACCTCAGAATAGAGGCCCGGGAGTCGGAGGCATCTGGGTTCTAATCACGGTTCCACCACGTGTCTGCTGTGGGACCTTGGGCGAATCAGTTCACTTCTCCGGGCCCTCTCATCCGTAAAATGGGGACTAAGACCATGAGCCCCACGAGGGACATGGACTGCGTCCAATCTGATTAGCTTGCATCTACCTCAGCGGTCAGGACGGTGCCCGGCACGTAGTAAGCGTTTAGCACATACCACAGTTATCGTTATTACAATCTTTATCAGGGATGCAGCAGAGTTCACTGGCCACGGAACGCCAAAAGAACAGCATCGAAAGGATCCAGGCCTTCTTCCCTCCCTCTCTCCCTATGTTCTCCTCTCCTTCTCTGCCTCCCTTGTCCTCTGCCCGTGCCTTTCTTTTCTCGCCCCTCACTTTCTCCTTATGTCCCTCTTTCCCATCCTGTCCCCACTTCCTCATTCTCCCCACTCCACTTTCTCTCTCCCTCCTCTCTTTGGCCCCTTCCCACAACCCGTCGCTTCGGGGGTCAAAGGAAAAGTCATTTCTAAAGGGGGCTGCTGATGGGGAAAAAGTGAATCCTTTTTTGGTGTAGCTCCGTTCTGCTGAGTTAAGCTCGCTCTCTTTCCTCTCCCGCCCCCACCAACCTGACCCCGTTTGACCCTTAATGCTTGATGGATTTCACAGAGACGGTTGGATTTTTCATCAAGCTTCTCCGACTATAAAGCAGTGACCTCTCTTCTCTGACCTGCTCCTAACTCCCTCCCCCTCCTCAGAAACGCTTGCTTCCGTCTACGTTTTCATAAAAAAAAGGACGCTGCCGATCACCATGGACCGGTCAAGTCCCTGCAGAGATCGACCGTCGGGCTTCCTTCTCCCAAAGCCTAGTAAACCCCAAAGAAGCCAGAGCCGAAGTCTTCGTTAAAGCCTAGACAGGGCCTACGTGGTTGGGGTCGGCTGAGGTGGCAAGATGGGAGGTTGATCTGTTTCTTTTGTACCGATGTCTGTCTCCCCCCTCTAGACTGTGAGCTCATTACGGGTAGGGATTGTCACTCTTTATTGTTGTACTTTCCCAGGTGCTTAGTACAGTGCTGTGCGCAAAGTAAGGGCTTAATAAATACGACTGAATGAACGGCAGCCCATTTTCCCAGAATCCCAGGGAGCCTCATCCCACTTCAACATCTGTTTTCTCTCTACGCCCCGTCCACTGGGCTCAATCATGGGTGTGGACAGAGCATCCGAAGAGCCCTCCTTCTTGGCTCTGTCAGCCAGAGGGTCAGGGCAGGGAGCGGGGCCAGGAACCGTCCGAGAGGGAGGGAAGGATCAGAGTGAGTGACGAGATTTGTTGACCAAGTGCGCTTTTTTTTTAAATGGTACAGGTTAAGCGCTTACTATGTGCCAGGTACTTTCCTAAGCGCTGCCGTAGACACGAGATAATCGGGTGGGACAGTCTCAGAGACAGTCACAATCTTAAGCCCCATTTTACAGATGAGGGAACTGAGGCCCAGAGAAGTGGAGTGACTTGCCCAAGCAGACAGCAGACAGGTCGTGGAGACGGGGTAAGAACCCAGGTCCTCTAACTCCCAGGCCTGTGCTCTGTCCACTGGCTCGGACCCAGTGATCCAGATGGGTAGGAAGGGGGTTTGGGTCAATTGCTCAGGACAAATTGCTGGGCCTCTCTGGCTGGCTCGGGATCTTCCAGGAACTATTCGGCTCCTTTTGAGGAGTGAGAGGTTTCAGGGTTCAGGCCCAAGCCCTGCCTTTTGGCTAGTAGGGGAGGCTACAGCAGTCATACGATCAAGGAACGTGTCTACTAACTCAGCGGCACTGTACTCTCCCAAAGAGGTCTGCACATAGTGAGCGCTCAATAAATACCATTGATTGATCGATATTTACTGCATTCACCCCTCTGCAGCAGAGAGTCTACATGTCTTTGTCCCCCAGGCCCTTTTCTTCATCAGCTCTAGACCACAAAGAAAATTCGGGTAGCAAGACTGTTGTACGGGAGATCAGGTAGAGAGAGAGACGCACACACACGAGCACATACACCCTGTTCCTTTCACTCCCTGCCTCCTGTGCTTCACTGGGGCCAGGCAGAGGTGAGGCGAATGGACCAATCAGTGATATTTTTAAGCACGTCTCACACGCGCAGTACTGTCCCGAGCGCTTCGTGACGGACGATGGAGAGGAAGCAGCGGTAGACTTGGAGGGAAAACCAGGAGGAGCCTGGAAAGCCTAAGAGGAGCAGAGGACAGGGTTGTTTGGGTTTGCACTTGCCTCCGGACCTGCTTTACAATCCCTGCCTTGTCGCGACCCCATGACGATGCCCCCGTGACCCCATTAGAGGGTCACGACCTCTCGGTCCACGCAACCCAGCCCCGCCGTGAAGACTAGGGATGAGTTTCACGGTTCGCTTTCCCCTGAAGAACGACTGCTTCTCCTAGTACCTTGAATCTGTCTACTGCTTCGAGCTTCTCAAAGAACTGGCAGGTCAATGAGCTCGGTTTATCTTCCCATCATTCCTGGTCACTAGGGAGGGACAGGAATTATTATCCCCATTTTACAGATGCACATTCCGGGACCCAGAGAGGTGAAATGACTTGCCCGGGGCCTTCGAACAGGCCACGGACAGAGCTGGGACAAGAAATCAGATCAGAGGACCAAGGCTTATCCCCCTAGACCAAGCCTCTTTTTTATGATATCTGTTAAGCGCTTACTACGTTCCAGGAACTGTACTAAGCACTGCGTTAAGCGCATACAGTAAGCGCTTACCAAATACCATAACTAATTAATAAACGTCATGATTACTATTTCTTCTCAACTTCTCCCCTGATTTGGGGCATAATAGCTCCTTCTGGGACATTTTTGCAAAGTGCCTCTTCCTTTCCAAGCCTACATGTGTGGTATCGAGCCCGAATAAGGAATTTAAAAAAAAACCCCAAAAACCCTCTACACTTCAGAAGTCAATGTGATCCTCATTATGAGAGACACGTGACGAGCTGCTTTCTCAGAGCAGAAAATCAGTCCCTGCTGCTCCAGCATGGACCAATGGAGGAAGTCGGGATTGACCACCAACCCCGGGAAAACCAGGGTGAGAACTGGAAATGAAAGAAAAGCTGGAAAATGACATGTTACCAAATGGGGCAATTAAAAATTAAGATGTGAAATCCAAAGCCCTGTACGTTTCCTAATATGGTTCATGAGCTGAGTTTCCCAAATGTCTTTTCTCATCCTTCAGCATATCAAGGAACTTGCCAAATACCCCAGAGAAACATTTCGGGTTTGGAAACAAAATAAACCACACACACATACACACTCACACACACAAATACACACATGCTCTCTGTGTGTGTCTCTTTCTCTATTAATAGTATTCTTCTCCCTTCAGAGCCTCTGTGGCAATTTGGGAAAGGATGATTCAGTCTCTCCAAAATAGGCAGAGGATGCGAGTGACTTCAGGTGAGAGAAAGGTGTGATGGCGTAGAAGAAACCAGCTCCGGAGCTTTTCTCTGCCCTGTAGCTCTTGGGAGAGTTCCCTCAAGCCGAGAGTGCTTCTCCAGGGGAACCCCGAGTGCTCCCTCATTCCAAAGCAGCCCCATTCCTGAGCAGTCCTCCATGGACACTGGTGCCGGGTCCGACCCACGGAACTAGGCGGCGGAAGGCGGCCAGATGCGGCGTGGTCTAGCGGACCGAGCACGGGCCCGGGCGGTCAGAGAGGTCCTGGCTCTGCCACTTATCCGCTGCATGACTTCGCTTCTCTACCTCAGTTACTTCATCTGTGAAATGGGGCTTAAGAGGGTGAGCCCCACGTGGCGCAAGGGACTGTGTCCAACCCAATTTGCTTGTATCCACCCCAGCGCTTGGGACAGCGTCGGGCACCTAGTGAGGGCTTAACAAATACCATAATTATTATTTTTCATTATTATTGAGCTCTTAACAAATACCACAGTTATTATTATAAGGCGTCCGGTGCCCCACCCCTCTCGCGCAGGGGACAGATTTCCTGGAAGATGGACAGGAGGTCATTTGAGGCTGCATCCTCAGGCCGGATTCACTTAAGGGAGAAGAGGCACCTGCAGCTACCCTGGAAGGCAGAAAAGAATCTTTGGTTTCCTGCTCAGAGTCTGCAAATTCTCCCCGGATCGTCAGTCACCCCGGTCCCCGGAGCCCCGAACTGGTGGAGTGGTCGGTGCACTGAAGCAGGGATGTAACTGCTTCCAGACAGGACGGGGGCAGGCGGGGAGAATGAGAACAAAGCCTGCCTGCCCTGAGGAAGCCTTTTCCCGAGTCTTTCCAAATCCATAAAACGCCATGCTTTCAGGAAGAGGGATGACGACCTCCACATGGTTCAGCAAGACCTCGGCCTGGGGTTTCCAGACGCAGATGTGCTCTGAGCGGAGCCCTGAAGTGGCAGTGGGTCATCATTCTAAGGAAGAACCCTTCCTTCTCATGAAGTCGACCAAAGCCGTTGGCAAACGGAAAGCGGCCTGGGAGACCTCTGGATGGGAAGGCAGGGGCTGGGGCCGTGATGAAGCCTATGGCTGTAATCATCATAATCATAATAACCGTGGCATTTTTTGAAGCGCTTACTAAGTGCCGGGCACTGTACTAAGCACTGGGGTAGATACAAGCTAATCAGTTTGGACGCAGTCCATGTCCCACAGTCTTAATCCCCATTTTACAGCAGAGAGAAGTTAGGTAACTCGTGCTCAACCTATACCGTTGACCGAGAGTGATTAAAAACCGGTGAAAAATCATGATAGTTACATGATAAATGGCAGTGTAAACACGTTCAAATAATGAAGTATTTTGAATGATTATTTGAACGTACATAAAGAGGGTACCGCATTTTCGAAGTGTTACCGTTCACAACCCATTCGGTTTTAAAAAGTATGCTAACACGCTGGAGATCCGCTATTATCGATGCTAAATAGAAGGATGTCATTAGCTAAAGCAACACAGCAAAGGCTTTAATCCCTTTACAGGGAGGGGGAGGTAAGTGCTTAAGCCAAGATCAACTTTGGAGGGTTAGCGCAAAGAGCATTGTTTACAATGCTTCCGACACCTGGCATTAAAATTCCATGGCGCTACTGAGAAAGAGTTTTCAGTGCTCCCCTGAGGAGCCTATATATGAGTAATAATAGTAACAGAAGGACACTTTGTTTATTGGAGAGCATTTTCATGCTTCCAGAGTGCTTTTCCTTCCATTCTCTTCACGGTATTTAAGCGCTTACTGAATGCCAGGCATCGTCCTGAGCGCTGGGTTAGACACAAGCTAATCAGGTCGGGCCCAGTCCCCGTCCCCCGTGCGGCTCACAGTTTTATCCCCATTTTACAGAGGAGGCCACCGAGGTAACTGAAGTGACTTGCTCAAGGTCACATAGCAGTCGTAGGGCAGAGCGGGGATTAGAACCCAGTTCCTCTGACTCCTAGGCCAGAACTCTTTCCTCTAATCCGCTCTGCTACTCGGCCATTTTATTTTATTCTCACCACGTCCCTGTGAGGGAGGGAGATGCACTTACTACCATGTTAATCATACAGACGAGGGAACTAGGGTCCGGAGAGCTTAAATGACTTGCCCAAGGTTACCCAGCGGGCCAGAATCCAGGTCACCTGACTCCTAGCCCCATGTTCTTTCCACTAAACCACCACAGTTGTGTACAGATGTATGTACCGCTTATTGTATTTGCATTTGTTAAGCGCTTACTATGCGCAGAGCACTGTTCCAAGCGCTGGGGTAGATACAGGGTGATCAGATTGTCCCACATGAGGCTCACAGTCTTCATCCCCATTTTACAGATGAGGGAACTGAGGCCCAGAGAGGTGAAGCGACTGGCCCACAGTCACGCAGCTGACAAGCGGCAGAGCCGGCATTCGAACCCATGACCTCTGACTCCCAAGCCCGGGCTCGTTCCACTGAGCCACGCTGCTTCCCAGCGTGTACCGCTCATGTACGCGGCCATATTTTCATCGGCCTTTCCTGCCTGCAATTCGTTTTAATGTCTCCCCTGCTACACCGTCAGCTCCTGGTAGGCAGAGATCATACAGTAATTCTGGTATTCGTTCAGCGCTCGGTACGTGCCAAGCACTGTTCTAAGCCCTGGGGTAGACACAAGGTAAGCAGGTCGTCCCTCGTGGAGCTCACAGTTTTAATCCCCATTTTACAGGTGAGGTAACTGAAGCCCAGAGAAGTCCAATGGCTCGACCAAGGTCACACAGCAGACAACTGGCGGAGCGGCATTAGAACCCAGGTCCTCCGACTCCCGGGCCCAGGCTCTTCCCATTAAGTCACGCTGCTCCTTACTCTGTTATACTCTTCCCCGGTGCTCGGTATCATGCTCCGCCCTCCCTCTCTGCACTCTCCCAAGTGCTCAGTTGAGTACTTTCCACACGGCGAGAGTTCACCAAATACCACTCATCGACTGTTATCTCCTTTTAATAGAGGACAGTGTGGGACCCGCTGCTGAATCCTGAAATCTCTGAAATCCCGGCGTCAGACTAGAGGCAGCTGGGAATGATCTCTGCCTAGAGAACGGCAGCTACGATGACTCCCCTCATATTGGGCAGGTCACTTCTTTTCTCTGTGCCTCAGTCACCTCATCCGTAAAATGAGAAGCAGCGTGGCTTAGGGGAAAGAGCACGGGCTTGGGAGTCGGAGGACGTGGGTTCCAATCCGGGCTCCGCCGCTTGTCTGCTGTGTGACCTTGGGCAGGCCGCTTCCCTGTGCCTCAGTTACCTCATCAGTAAAATGGGGATTAAGACCGTGAGCCCCACGTGGGACAACCTGCTTAACTCCATCTATCTCCGCGCTTTGCTCAGTGCTTGGCACATAGTAGGTGTTTAACAAATACCATTATTATTATAGATTGTGTCCAACTTGATTACTTTGTATCCTCTAGACTGTAAGCTCGTTACGGTTGTATTATACTCTCCCGAGTGCTTAGAATAGAGAAGCAGCGTGGCTCAGTGGAAAGAGCCCGGGCTCTGGAGTCAGAGGACATGGGTTCGAATCCCGGCTCGGCCACCTGTCGGCCGGGTGACTTCGGGCGAGTCACTTCACTTCTCGGTGCCTCAGTTACCTCATCTGTAAAATGGGGATTCAGACCGTGAGCCCCATGTGGGACAACCTGATTCCCCTGTGTCTACCCCAGCGCTTAGAACAGTGCTTGGCACATAGTAAGTGCTTAACAAATGCCAACGTTAACAGTGCTCCGTACATAGTAAGTGCTCAATAAATACTTATCGTGATTAAGTTGTCTTGTTTCTGTCCGTCCGTCTCCCCCGATTAGACTGGAAGCCCGTCAACGGGAAGGGATTGTCTCTGTTGCAGAACTGTACATTCCAAGCGCTTAGCACAGTGCTCTGCACAGAGTAAGCGCTCAATAAATACTGTTGAATGAATGAATAAATACTACCGATCGATCTTCCCCAGCTCTCAGAACAGTGTCGGGCACATAGTAAGTTCCTTATGGGCAGGTTACGCGTCTGCTAATTCGGCTGTACGTTCCCAAGCCCTTAGCCCAGTGCTCTGCACATGCCACGGATTGATTAACTAATACCATAAAAAATATTGCCTCAGTTCAAAACTTCTCTGACGAGGCTGTCTTCATTAAAATGACTTCCTCCTCTCCAGGGAATCTTTCAACTTGCTCGTAGAAGGGTTTTTGATCTAGGGCCAGCCCAGAGAGCCTCAGAGACAACCCCTAAAAACTGTTCACGTTCCAGGCATTGCCCAAGATCTCGGTACATCTCCCTTCCAATAACGGAGCTGAAATTCCAAGCCAAAGCTTTGGAAATACATCCCGGGCTCCAGTTGGCCTTCCTGCAGCCACTCCTGGTCAGACCGGATTCCAGGGAAGACGAGAATCCGCTCTCCCACACTGGAAATCAATCTCTTTCTTTCCAAGGGGGGCGTGAGGTAGAGGGCCTTCTCCTCATCAATTATGAAATATTCTTATGACAACTGTGATTTTATAAAATTAGGTTATCTTCCAGCCTGTGGACATTTTCCTATTGCATTCTGGGTTAATCCACCTATACGGCTTATTTCTGTCAAAATGACAGAAGATAATTGATTTCTCTTCATGGGCTATTCCAAGCCCTGGTGTCGGCCCGGCTTTGACAGATGGACCAGGAAGGATGGGTCCATTAATTGATTCGTAAATAATCACGGCCGGATTTTTCGCTCCATACTGGCCATTGACCAGGTGGCTCCCTCATTAACCCGGCAAAGGCGTTCAGTCGGCTTCAGAGTCCAACTTCCACCGTGAATCTCCACTGCTTGCTAGCTGTGAGACCTGGAACAAGTCACTTAACTTCTCCGTGCCTCAGTTTCCTCATCTGTAAAAGCAGGATTCAATACCTGTCCTCCCTTCTACTTAAACTCTGAGCTCCATGTGGGACAGGGACCGTGTTTGATCTGACGATCGGTTATCGCCGCCAGTGCTTGGCACACGGTGAGAGCTTAATGAGAACCACGATCACTATTTCCACGGAGTTTCCGAGGGATGCTCCTACTGGCCAGAACTGCCCACAAGGAACTCATCCTAACAAGTGAAATCCTCAGAAAAAGGCGGATGAGGAGCAGAAGCCTCAAGTCACATCTCCTCCAAGAGGCCTTCCCCGATTAAGCCCTCTTTTTCCCGGCTCGCTCTCCCTTTTGTCTCATCTCTGCACTTGGCTCTGTGACCTTGGGGCACGTGATTTTTGCCCCATCTCCAACGTCAAGGCACTTCTGTACGTATCCTGAAATCGTATATTATAAATTATCTACTTGTATTAATGTCCATCTCCCCTTCTAGACTTTAAATTCCTCACGGACAGGGAATAGGTCTGCTAGTTCTGTTGCATCTTACTCTCCCAAGCTCTTAGTAGAGTGCTTTGCACGTGGTAAGTGCTAAATAAATACCACTGATTGACTGAATGAATGAATGTAAGGAGATGTTCGGGGGGAGAGTCAGCCACTTTTTAATGAAAAAAGTGTTGTTATATCATAATCTCCCAAGTGCTTAGTACAGTGCTCTGCATATGGTAAGCACTGAAAAGATATGAGTGAATGAATTAAGCTCTCCCTGCATGCTCTGACCTTGTCCCTTCAGCCCACTCTAGCACTTATAAATGTATTTACATCCCGCTCAACTTTGATATATATTTTCATTTGTGTGAGTGTGTGTGTGTGTGTGTGTGTGTACTCATTCAAGGGGCAAATACTTCTAAACTTGTCTCCCCCGGTCATTCAACAGTATTTCCCGAGCATTTACTCTGTGCCGAGCATTATACTAAGCACTTGAAGGAGTGCAATAGAGCTAGTAAACACGATCCCTGCTCTCAAGGATTTTACAATCGAGTGGAGGATTTTACAATCAACCGACTCTCATTAGAACAGAAGTGAACGTGTCACATCTTTCGACTGAGCTTAGGCAGCTAATATACTGCACAGTACCAAGTGGATGTTCAGTGAAAATTGCTGCTGCTGCTATTACTAGTAGAGCAGTCGAACGCCGAGGTAAACTACGGGATAATTAAATAGGCCATCATCCCTGTCCCACCTCTGCATCAAACAGGAACTCCTAACATCGGCTTTAAAGCATTCGGTCCCCTTGCCCCCTCCTACCTCACCTCTCTGCTCTCCCACTACGACCCAGCCCGTACACTTCGCTCCTCTAATGCCAACCTACTCGCTGGACCTCAGTCTCGTCTATCTCGCCGCTGACCTCTCACCCGCGTCCCGCCCCTGGCCTGCAACACCCTCCCTCTTCGTATCTGCCAATCACTCTCCCCACCTTCAAAGCTTTACTGAAGGCACATCTCCTCCGAGGGGCCTTCCCTGACTAACCTCTCGTTTCTTCTTTTCTTTTCCCACTCCCTTCTGCGTCACCCTGACGTGCTCCTTTTATTCACCACCCCCAGCCCCACAGCACTTATGTACATATCCAAAATGCATTCATTTATATTCACGTCCGTCTCCCTCACTGGACCTTAAGCTCACTGTGGGCAGGGAATGTGTCTGTTATATTATTTGTATTCTCCCAAGTGCTTAGTAGAGCATCCTGCAGGATGCGCTTAATAAATATGATTGATCGTTGAGCGGGTTGTATCTGATTCCCATTTTACTGATGAGGAATCTGGGGCCCAGAGAGTTTTAGTGACTTGTCCAAGATCACAAAACAAGCCAGGAGCAGAGTTGGGACTAGAACTCGGGTCTCCTGACTCCCAAACATGTGGATTTTTTCACTAGGCCACGCTGCCTCCCTCCGACTTAACCAACTCTCTTTCCTTTTATAAAATACATTAGTTAAGCCGCTCGGAAGAGGACGGAGGCCCTAAGAGGGTAAGTTCTACAGCAGGAGATCTCCGAAACTTAGGATGCCGCAAGAGCAGAGCTTCCACGTTCTGCGGGCGCATCTTCCACCCGATCCGTAAGCCAAGTAGGCAGGAGCGGCGGAAGTTGGGGAGGAAGGGGTGAGCAAAGAAGTTTCTCGCTACAGCGTTAAAAAGCCCTCCACCTCGGAGCGTCTGCTTGCAACTCTACAGAGAGACGAAAAGAGAAGGAGGGAGGGAAAGAGGGAGGGGAAGAGAGACGGGGGATTCTCTGGGCGTTGTCGACTATTTTAATATCCAGGCTCTGCCCCCGCAGAACGAGAGCGACCTACATCGGGGGTCCCTCTGAGGTATGGCACCGTTCTCGCTCCAGATGGCTCGCAAAATAATTCATAAATGACAAAGTTCAACGGGTTTGCCCCAGCTGTTCATTTCCAGCTCTTTCTGGCCACCCACTTGAGTAGATCTGAGAGCCCTCAATGACTCCCAGCCCGTCCGAGGACCTTGAAACAGCATCGGGGCATGGATACAATATGTTCTCAGAGAGGAGCCAGCCGGAGAGAAAGGATCCGGTAGTCAAGCTGTCCCCCCGACTACCGCTTTTTCTCTTCTAATCCAGCCGCCCTCCGGCACCGTGCGGGAGAGGGCATTTTGACTCTTCGATCAATCAATCAGTGGTATTTACTGAGCACTCACTAAGTGGAGAGCACTGTATTAAGTGCTTGGGAGAGGGCAATACAACAGAATTAGCAGACGCGCTCCCTGTCCATAATGAGCTTACGGTTTAGAGCGAGAGGCAGACGTTAATGTGAATATGTAACCTAACGTATATAATTTCAAGATACACAAGTTGGGGGTGGGGGCGATTATCAAATGTCCATAGGTCACAGATTCAAGTGCTTAAACCGTTCCTCGAAATTCTTTTAGCTGACACTTTTCCTCCCCCAAAATGGCCAGCTCACGTGCGTGGTCTGGGAGTCCTAGGCTGCGATCACTTTGGCACTGGGGTAGTTACAAGATAATCAGGCCAGACACCGTCCCACAAGGGGCTTAAAGTCTAAGCGGGAAGGAGGAGAGGTAATGAATGCCCAATTTACAGCCCGGAAATGCCTCCCTCCCTCCCTCCCTCCCCACATTAGCTAGTTCCCCACTGCTCTCCCCGCATTAACAACGATGGCATTTGTTAAACTCTTACTACGTGTCAAGCACTGTCCTAAGCACTGGGGCAGGTAAATCCTAATCAGGTTGGACACAGTCCCTGGCCCAGATGGGGCTCACAGTCTAAAGTCTCATTTCACAGAGCAGGGAACTGAGGCCCAGTGAAGTGAAGAAACTTGCCCAGAGTCCAACAGCAGACAAGCAGCGGGGTGGGATTAGAACCCGGGTCCTTCTGACCGCCAGGCCCGGGTTCTATCCACTAAGCCACGCTGCTTCCCATTCAAATCCCAGCTCTTCTAATAAGCTGTCCTTCATTGCCCTCCCTGTACTCCCAGCTGAATTTGCCCTTTCGGCCCCCTTCACCACTCGCGGAATTACCTACGCCCTCCTTAACTCGGGTGGATCACGTCTTCTCAATCGTTTATTTTGATCACCTCAGTTGTAACTATTTTGATAACTGTCTCCCCAGTTAGGGGATAAGTTCCTTGCGGACAGGAAACGTGTCCTTTCTTTATCCTGTTCTTACTAAGTGCCTGATGTGGGTGCTTCTGAGCTATTACTAGTCATATTATTTCTATTCTTCTCGCTACTAGTACTTTAACTGCAATTATTAATAATCAATCATTTATTAAGCGTTCATTACTACTCTTATTACTCCCAGAGAAGCAGCGTGGCCTGGGGGCAAGAGCCCGGGCTTGGGAGTCAGAGGGCGTGGGTTCTAATCCCGGCTCCGCCACTCGTCTGCTGTGGGACCTTGGGAGAGCCGCTTCACTTCTCGGGGCCGCAGTTAACTCACCTGGAAAATGGGAACGAAGACTCTGAGAGCCCCTTGTGGGACAACCTGATTAGCAGCGTGGCTCAGTGGAAAGAGCACGGGCTTGGGAGTCAGCGGTCATGGGTTCGAATCCCTGCTCTGCCACTTGTCAGCTGTGTGACTGTGGGCAAGTCACTTAACTCAGTTACCTCATCTGTAAAATGGGGATTAAGACTGTGAGCCTTGCGTGGGACAATCTCATCACCCTGTGCCTACCCCGGCGTTTAGAACGGTGCTCTGCACATAGTAAGCGCTTAACAAATACCAACCTTATTACTGTATGTATCCCAGTGCTTTGAACAATGCTTGGCACATAGTAAGCGCTTAACAAATACCAACATCATTATATCTACCTATATTAACGTCCATCTCTCCCTCTAGACTGTGAGCTCCTTGCAGGAGGGAACGTGCCTACCAGTTGTGTTTACGTTGTACTCTCCCAAGTGCTTAATGCAGTGCTCGGCACACAGTAAACACTCAATAAATACTTTTGATTAAGAAATCGATTCTTCTATTATTATGACTATTGCTACGTCGATTATTTCTACTACTCTGAGGTGAAGAGGTCTGAGAGGAGCTGAATTTGAGGAAATGTGCATCTAGGGGAGGAGGCAGAGGAAGGGAAACGGAGAATGGGGGAAAAGAGGCGGGAAGAGAGAAGACTGAGATTGGAACAGGCGGGAATGGGAAGGGAGGGAGAGGACCACTGGGATCGAAGGAGGTGGCAGGGAGAAGAGTGGAGAGTTAGGATGAGGAGGTGACAGGAAGCAGGTTTGGGAATTTTAACCCCAAGAGAAACCAGTCATCGGACGTCTGCTTCCAACACAGGGGGGTCGTGAGGGCAGAAATCACTAGCATGAAACACCTCTACATTTCAGGAAACACGGAGGGAAGTCTTGGAGTCGAGATTTCCCATATACCTTCCAAAATCGTTGACTTCTGGACTGTAATCAAGCCCGAGAAGGCCTCGAGGATCAATTTCCACGAGCGTATTAATGACGAGACGGGGGATTACAATGGAAACATTCTGGAGTCTGAGGTGGAGTGTTTAATGCAATAAAATTCCACGATGAAGCTAATTTCGTGAGCTCAAGGCATCATTTAAATTGGCCTCATAAAAGTATGAAAGAATTGGAAATTTTGTGACAGATGTGGGGCATGGGAGCACTCTTCAGGCAATGCAGCGTGAAGCAGTGCGGTATAATGGTGAGAGCAGGGGCCTGGGAGTCAGAAGGACCTGAGTTCTAATGCTGACTCCACCACATGTCTGCTGTGTGGCCTCAGGCAAGTCACTTCACTCCTCTGTGCCTCAGGTACCTCATCTGTAAAATGGGGATTGACACTGTGAACCCCCCCGGGGGACGGGGATTGTGTCCAACCAATTTGCTCGTGTCCACCCCAGCGCTTAATACAGTGGTTGGCACAGAGTAAACACCTAACAAATACCGCGATTATTATCATGATTAGAGTACGTAGTAAGGTCTCGATAAATATGATTGATTGACTGATTGAGGCTCGGGAAACAGCGTCCCGGAGAGGCTCTCGTTCCCGCCTCCCCACGGGAATGCCACAGGAAGCCGGGATCCTGGTTCCCGGCCTCACAGCTCCTGACCAGAGCGGCGGGGCTGGAGACTGAACTTTTCACCCCTGTTCAGCCCCCACCGGCAGGCCTTAGGACGGAGAGGCCGCAGCAGGAAATGAGAGGAAACTGCTGAAGAACTTGAGGAGCAAATCCATTTTCCCGCCACCAGCAGGAAGTAGAGAAGGCTTGTCTATTCATAATAATCATAACCATGGTCATATGTGTTACCTGGTAACAATTCATTCATTCAATTGTATTTATAATAACGTTGGCATCTGTTCAGCGCTTACTATGTGCAGAGCACTGTTCTAAGCGCTGGGGGAGATACAGGGCCATCAGGCTGTGCCAAGTGAGGCTCACAGTTAATCCCCATTTTACAGATGAGGTCACTGAGGCCCAGAGAAGTGAAGGGACTTGCCCAAAGTCACACAGCTGACAAGCGGCAGAGCCGGGATTCGAACCCATGACCTCTGACTCCCAAACCCGGGCTTTTGCCACTGAGCCAAGTACTCTACCGAGTACTTACTGTGCGCAAAGCACTGTATTAAGCTCTTGGGAGAGCGCAACAAGCTCACAGTCTAGAGACGATTCATTTGATTGATTTTCAATCCTATTTACTGAGTGCCTACTGCGTGTAGAGCGAAGTGCTTTGGGAGAGTACAGTGCAACAATAAACAGACACATTCCCTGCCCCCGTGCTAAGCACGAGGGGAGAGACGGGATAATCAGAATGGACTCAGACCCTGTCCCACCCAAATCTTCCAGTCTAAAAAGGAGGGAGAACAGGGATTTAGGTCCCCATTTCACAGGTGAGGAAACTGAGTCCGCCCAAGGTCATGCAGCAGGCGGGTGGTGGAGCCAGGCCTCCTGATTTCCTGGTCCGCGTTCTTTCCACTAGGCCACACTTTTTCTCACTGTCCACACTTGCCTGGTACTGTAAGGGAAGGCAAAATTGGTATTGAGAAGCAGTGCGGCTTAGTGGAAAGAGCACGGGCTTGGGGGTCAGAGGTTGTGGGTTCTAATCTCGCCTCCGCCACTGGTCAGCTGTGTGACTTTGGGCAAGTCACTTCTCTGGGCTTCAGTGACCTCATCTGTAAAACGGGGATTAAAACCTGAGCCCCATGGGGGACAAACTGATTACCCTGTATCTACCCCAGTGTTTAGAACAGCGCGTGGCACATAGTAAGCGTTTAACAAATACCATCACTTTTTTTTTCATTGCCCAAGGGCATCACGAGAGAGAGCATTTCCGTGGGGTTTTCCCCTTCGCTTTCTCCCAGAAAGTAGTAATAGTATTTACCAAGGGATTACTTAATAATGTTGGTATTTGTTAAGCGCTTACTATGTGCCGAGCACCGTTGTAAGCGCTGGGGGAGATACGGGGTCATCGGGTCGTCCCACGTGAGGCTCACGGTTAATCCCCATTTTACAGATGAGGGAACTGAGGCCCAGAGAAGCGAAGCGACTCGCCCACGGTCACACAGCTGACAAGTGGCGGAGCCGGGAGTCGAACTCATGACCTCTGACTCCGAAGCCCGGGCTCTTTTCCACTGAGCCACGCTGCTTCCCATCACTTCATGTAGAGCAGTATTCTAAACCCCGAGGATCTAGTTCGATGGCAGGTACCTTTGGGGAGGGCGAGACCCACCAGCCTGGTTTTGAGAAGGACCGGGAAATCCTGTCTGAACACAAGACTCCGTCTGTTTCTCCTCAGAAACCAATCCAGTTTGTTTTTTTGGGTTTTTCCCTCATATCGGTCCTCAAGTATCTGGCTCTTCTGGTATTGGACCCTTTCGTTTCATTGTTTCCCTCAGGCTACTGACCAGAGACAGACAACGGAGCCTGGCAGACAGAGCCTGTCTGGGAGGCAAGAGTTGGATTCTTGGCCTGCTGTGGGACCCCAGGCAAATCACCACCCCGGCTCTGGGCCTCCAAGTCCGCGTGGGTAAAATGGGGATGTTACGATCTGGCTCTCCCTTCCTCAGACGGATGGTGCAGGGAGGCAGTGGGGCCTAGTGATAATAATAATAGTAATGTTGGTATTTGTTAAGCGCTTGCTATGTGCAGGGCACTGTTCTAAGCGCTGGGGGAGATACAAGGTAGTCAGGTTGTCCCACGTGAGGCTCCCAGTTAATCCCCATTTTATAGGTGAGGTAACTGAGGCACCGAGAAGTTAAGTGACTCGCCCACAGTCACGCAGCCGACAAGGGGCAGAGACACGGAACTGGGATTCAAGGGACCTGGGTTCTAGACCTAGTTCAGCCGCCGTTAGGAGGAACTGTACTGAGGTTTTGGGAAGGAACACGGCCTAGTGGATAGAGCACGGGCCTGGGAGTCAGAAGTACCCGGGTCCTAATCCCAGCTCTGTTACCTATCTGCATTGGGTGGGCAAGTCACTTCTCTTCCCTGTGTCTCAGTTTCCTTCAGTGAAAAATGGAGATTCAATACCTACTCTTCCTTAGACTGCGAGCCCTGGGTGGGACAGAGAAGCAGCGTGGCTCAGTGGAAAGAGCCCGGGCTTGGGGGGTAGGAGGTCGTGGGTTCTAATCCCGGCTCCGCCACTTGTCTGCCGTGTGACCCTGGGCAAGTCACTTCACTGGGCCTCAGTTACCTCATCTGTAAAACGGGGGGATTAAGACTGAGAGCTCCACGTGGGGCAACCTGATTGCCCTGTATATACCCCAGTGCTTAGAACAGTGCTTGGCACATAATAAGCATTTACCAAATAGCATTATTACCATTATTATTATTACCTGTCTTGAGAAGCGTATGTCTACCCCAGATTGCTTAGAACAGTGCTTGCCACTTAGATGACACTTAAATACCATGAAAAGGTGAATGTTTAAAGTTAAGTATTTCTTTATGGTAATTGTTAAGCATTTACTATGTGCCAGGCACAGTATTAAGTGCTGGGGCGGACACAAGCTAATCAAGTTGGACACAGTCCATGTCCCACATGGGGCCCAGTCTTAATCCCCATTTTACACATGAGGGAATGAGGCCCAAGGTCACACAGCATATAAGTGGCAGAACCCAGGTCCTTCTGACTCCCACTTCCCTTCTCTGGGCCTCTGTTACCTCATCTGTAAAATGGGGATTAAGACTGTGTGCTCCATGTGAGACAAGGGCAGTGTCCAATCTGATTATCTTGTATCTACCTGGCCTTGCACATAATAAGTGCTTAACAAATACCATAAAAAAAAAGATGGCAGCTCAGGGAAGACAGATACATCCAGAGAGAGAAGGGAGAGACATCCACAGAAAAGAAAGAGAGTTGGATATCCAGAAAGAAGACACCCGGAGAAAAAAAAGAGGCATCCAGAGAAGAGACCTACATAGAACAGAGACTTTCAGAGAGAGACATCCACACAAAGGAGAGAGACAGAAAGGAGGAGAAAGATGAGGGAACTGAGGCCCAGAGAAGTGAAGTGACTTGCCCAGCGTCACACAGCAGACATGTGGCAGAACTGGGCTCAGAACCCAGATCCTTCTGACTTCCAGGCCCATGCTTTATCCACTAAGCCACGCTGCTTCCCTTTGACACGTGCATGCCCGGGTCCCCAACACTGCACTATTTGAACCTTTCTATTGCCCCAAAACTATTTTTGCTTTGAAAACTCATCAGGAACACCAGTACCAGAATCCGTCAGCAGCAACTAAACAGAAGATGGAACACCCTTGCTAAACAGCAAGTTGGTTCAGTACGTTTGCATCACAATTTTTTTTTTTAAGTTCTTTGTCTTTTGACCCTGTTTTTCAGGGGGCAGGAACGAAACTCAGCCCTACTAAGACAAATTTTTTAAAAAAAGGAAAAAAATCAAATATACTCAGTCCATCTCTGTGTAGTCAGGCTATTACTTAAATCACATTGTCAAGCTTTAGACCAGGGGTTCAGCAATCTACCAGATTGTCCGGCTCCGTTTTAATCCCGGGCCTCTCAAAGAATGCTAAGACCCCTTAGCCAGGTGGGGGTCTTTTGGACCTGTCACCCTGCAGCTAATTCAGGATGGAATGTAAGATTCTCTCCCCACAAAAACAAAACAAAAAACTGAAGGTTTAAAATCAGCAGCAAGGCAAAACCTCTACAGCTCTTGAAAGGTTTAAGGCGGATTAGTGGAAATACTGATCTCTCAGCTGGCCAAAATGGTGGATGGATTCTTCTAGTCTTTTGCTCCTGGTTGTCTTGGAGGTGTTTTACGGTTTCAAAGTGGGTTTTTAGCTAGTGGGGTTTAGCTAACATCATCAAAGCACCGGGTTCACAGCAACGTCTCCTCATTTCCAAAAATCTATTGTCGCCCGACAGCTTCGACCGGCCTGTTGAGCAGGAATGAAAGTGGCTTCAAAAGGAGTTTTGACGCAGTTGAAAGGTCAGAGGGGCAGACTCTGATTCCCCAGTTAAAGCAGAGGCCCACAGTTTTCCTTTGTAAAATGGGGATTAAATCCTCCTCCTTCCAATTTAGACTGTGAGCCCCATGTGGGACAGCAACTGTGCCCAATCTGCTAACTTGTATCATCTACCCCAGTGCTTAGTGCACTGTGTGGCACATAGTAAGCACTTAAATGCCATTTTTTTTAAAAAATGCAATTTCGAGACGGTGGAAGGGGGCATCCCCAAGAAAATTGTCTGATCTAAGCCCCTCTTTCGCAAACAGAGTCTCCTCCATCCCCCCGCCCAGCTCATGCATACATTTGTAAATTATATAGTATAAATTATTTATACTAATGTCTATCCTCCCCTCTGGACTATAAGCTCCTTGTGGGCAGAGAACGTGTCTATCAACTCTGATGCATTAGACCGTCTGCTCATTGTGGGCGGGGGATGTGTCTGTTTTTTGTTGTACTCTTCCAAGCGCTTAGTACAGTGCTCTGCACTCAATAAATATGACTAAGAACTCAATAAATAACACTGATGATACTCTCTCAAGCACCTGGTACAGTGACCTGTACACAGGAAGCATTCAGTAAATATGACTACTACTCTCCCTGTAGAAAGGGAGTACGGCGTAACCTTGAGATGAAAGAGCACCTCCTTTTGTTTCCTTTCTTAGTTAATGATAGTGCGGATTTCAGAAATTACACCCAGCAGGAAACAAACACCAAGCTATGGTTCGCCTTGGTATTCCTGCAGCTTGATTTTTCAAACCGTGCAGCAGGCCTTTGATTTTAATAAGTCCAAAGGTATGAAGCTGCAGTGAGGAGTGCGATTTGATTTATTTTTTAAAAGGATGCAATAAATATTAGTTGAAAATTGGATGTAAATTGGGCCACTTAAGTCTCTGTGGAAAAGCAGCTTGACAACTTGAGATTAAAATTGCAGGAAGCCCAAAGGAAAATTGAGGCCTAGGAGATAATGACTGATGGGCTTTAGTGCTATTATCCTGGAGAAGACAGAGGGTTCTAAGAAAAATGGCCTCGGCGACCTTGAGAACAAGCCCAGACGGAGGAATGTCAGGTTGATGGAGCTTCCTGGGTGGGGGTGGAATCCAGGCCAACGGAATTCTTCATTCCCAAACGGATCGTGGCGACGTCTCCGAGAAGCCGTTCCGATCTCCTCCCGGCCCCCACCGTTTGATGGATCAGAGAGAAGAGTGAAGCACGGCGAACGGGGAGGAGCTCGAGGCTGGAATTCAGGAGACCGGGATCCTGGCCCCAGATCTTCCCGGAGCTGCTGTGTGGGAGACCTCGGGTCTGCCACTTGACCTCTCTGGGCCTCGGTTCATCCGTAAAATGGGGATAAGGTGTCGGCCAGTCGGCCAGTCGTATTTATTGAGTGCTTACTTATTAAGCACCTGTGAGAGTAAAATACGACAACCGACACACTCCCTGCCCACAACGAGCTAACAGTCTAGAGGGGGAGACAGTAATAGAAATAAATAAATTACAGGTACGGACGTAAGTGGTGTGGGACTGGGAGGGAGGATGAATAAAGGGAGCAAGTCAGGGCGACGCAGAAGGGAGTGGGAGAAGAGGAAATGACTGACTGACTGACTTCCTGCATGCCCAAGTGGGAGGTCTTATCGTCATCATCCTTGGCACGGATTCAGTCTGCCGGGCAAACTGGCAACCAACCATGAAGCCAAAGGGATGAGCTGCAGCCCAATCTCCCCAACAACAACAGCTGTGGTGTTTGTGAAGTTCCTGCTATGTGCCAGGCACCGAACTAAACACTGTGGTAGATGCAAGCTAATCAGGTCGGATTTAGCTCATGTCCCACCCGGGGCCCACAGCCTTAATCCCCGTTTTACAGGTGAGGTAACTGAGGCACAGAGACGAGAGGTGACTTGCCCAAAGTCACACAGCAGGCAAGTGGCCGAGCCGGGACTAGAACACAGGTGCGTGCTCTACCCGTTAGGCCACGCTGCTTCTCTACCCCCAGGTCCACACTACCAGAAGCATCATCTAAGCTCTCCCTCTAGACCGTAAGCTCGTCGAGGGCGGGGAGTGCGTCTGTTACGCTGTACGTTCCCACGCGCTTAGTACAGTGCTCGATAAATACGACTGAATGAATGCACATGGTAAGTGCTCAATAAATATAATTGACTCTGCTTCAGGGAACGCAACAGAGACCATGGTACGAACCGGAGAGAGAGGTCCAGATCCACTCCAGCAGAGCGCGGTCCCCCGGGGAAGCTTCTCGTGGAAGATATTAGGGCAGCCAAGATGTAGGGAAGAAAACGCAAATAGCCCCTGATTCAGGGAAACTCAGCCTGCCCATAATAATAATTATAATGTTGGTATTTGTTAAGCGCTTACTACGTGCAGAGCACTGTTCTAAGCGCTGGGGTAGACGCAGGGTCATCAGGTTGTCCCACGTGAGGCTCGCAGTGAATCCCCATTTTCCAGATGAGGTAACTGAGGCCCAGAGAAGTGAAGTGACTCTCCCACAGTCACACAACTGACAAGTGGCAGAGCCTGGAGTCAAACCCATGACCTCTGACTCCGAAGCCCAGGCTCTTTCCACTGAGCCATAGTGGGGGATGTGGCTGATAAATTTCCTAAGAGGCAAGAAAATCCTCCTTGGGATCACCTTCGGAGAGCACCCAAACCCAAGCTTTCAGCCTGGGTGAGTTAAACCACGGAACCAAATCAGGTTGCCGCCCTCCCTTCTCATAAAACAAGACCGAGGCTTAATGGGATTCCTAACCAACCTCGGCCAGAGTCATCAAAACAGCCCCTCCGTTCTCTCGGCTGGGGAGGACCGGGAGGTGGGTGCGTTGGCTGAGGCGGTGGGGGTCTCAGTGTTGTAGACCATCTGGGTTACGGAGATCGATTTTCTCAAGTTTCTGCTTGGGGAGACCGGGGTGGGGCTCTGGGCTCCTGGGCCGAGGAATTGATTATCTGTTCCGGGTGGCTGATGGGGCCAGCCTATAAAAAATTGCAGGTGGCTTGATTCTGAGGGGACCATCAGTCATGCCGGACTACTGATGCACTTCCACGTTCTACGGCTTCAGAGCGCTCTCCCAGCGCTCGAATAATCAAATAACCAAGAACCCCACCCGACGAATAGATGTGGGCCTACTGGATGGGGTCTGGGAGTCAGGGGAAATGAGGGTTTAGGGGAGTCTTCATGGAGGTGCGCCTTCTTTAAGACTTTGAAGAGAGGGGGAGTAATTGTTAAAGATATTCGGGAACACTCTGGTTTTAAAATAAAATGGGGGAAGGCCCGTGGTGCTGAGGAGAAGGGATTGTTCTCAAGGAAAGGCTAAGTGGGGTCCACGAGTCTCGGGGGACTTGATTTATTGCAAAGCAACTCTTAGTGAAAAACAAAATGACGATTTGAGCAGGGGCCCCAAAAGAAGTAGTACTTTGAGAGGATTCTCAACACTGTAAAGCTCACTGTGGGCAGGGAACATGTCTACCAACTCTGTTAAGAGTGTACTCTTCCAAGCTGTTAGTGCGCACAGTAAGTCGTTAATAAATACGATTGATTGATTGATGTTTCTGCTAGAGAACACTAGGAGGATGGAGACTGGAGGTGCAGTTTCTTTAAGGATTCCCTTTATCCATATTCTCTTCAATCTCCACTTAAGGACAACAGAACAGACAGGATTCCCACAGGGAGGCAGAAATGGGAAGACGCTTACTTCAGATTGTAGCCTGTGTGCACTAGTACACTCTAGAGTGTAAGATTCCCTCTATACTGTAAGCTCGTTGTGAGCAGGGAACGTGTGTTTTAAGTTGTACCGTACTACTCTCCCAAGCACTTGGTACAGTGCTCAGCACTCAGTAAGCGCTCAATAAATACAGCTGACTTGGCTTAGTTTCCAAAGCTCCTCTCAGGTAAGACCAGGAGCCATTTTCTCCTATTTCCAAGCAACTTGGCTTACAGGCTTTTTCTTCCCCGTATTCACTGCGATGTTTACCAGTCACAACCGGGATACCTGTTATCTCTCCCTTTGGCTCACCGAGTTTTGTGGACTTAATCTCAGTCAGCCTAGACAGAAACCTCGGGAAGGAGGATGGGTGTGGGTTTTCCATGACCTGTCTGCATTTTGCCAAAGGGAAGCAGGGGTTCGGGAGAGTTAAGTGACGTGCTGGCAGACACCGGGCAAGTCAGAAGCCGGGCTCGCGCGCTCCCTGAAGCACCCCAGATTCCAAAGCTTAAAATTCTTCCCAGGAAGTTTCTGGATTCGCCCCACGGACCTACGGGGGAGCTAGCAGCCGAACAGGAATGACGTAGCTAAGCTCATGTCGGGATTCTTAAGGAGAGAGATGGGAGGCTGTGGGTGGGAGGGTCCTTGGGAGGGGATTTCCCTCCACGATCTAGGAGGAAGTGCCTGTACGTTTATGTCTTTCTAGGCTGAGAGGGAAAGGAGGTGTGGGAGGGAGAAGAAGGACTTTTCCCTCCTTCCACTGCATCCTTAATATCGGATGATGGATTCTCATTTTGGGCACCGGCTTCTGCACTGCATAAGAGGTTATTGCTTATAATAATAAGATTTCTGGTATTCGTTTAGCACTTACTAGCGCCTGTAATAGGAAGAGGTGTCCCGGCCTATCGAAAAATTCCCTAAAAGTCAAGAAAATCCATCTTTCTCTCGCTTTCTAAGAGTCCCTAATAGCGGGTGGCTCATTTAGACTCAAAGGTATTTACGGAGGGCTACGTCCAGTCCACTGTACTGAGAGCTTGGGAGGGTACAATGCAGTAGGCGAGCTCAATGTCTGTCCTAAAGGAGTTTACAGTGTAGTGGGTCCGGGGGTGGCGGCTGAAGGGGACACAGAAAAATAAAATAGATTATAGGTAGGGAAAGGAACAGGACGGGAGGTGAACATCAAGTGCTTAGAACAGTGCTCGGCACATAGTAAGCGCTTAACAAATACCATTATTATTAAGTGGTATAGGTTATAGAGGAAAGTGTGCAGGTGACCCAGAGGGAAAAAACGGTTCAGAAAGCAAACAAGCCTCCATCCTGAGACTGCCGGGTAAGTAAGGATGACATCACAGTTGGACTCTCACATGCCCAAAGTGTTTGCAGGGATTTTAGCTGGGCACGAGCGGCCACGGATATCTGAACTCGGACCGGACGTGGGAAACGATCGGAAGGTGCTTCGCAACGCTGCCGTGTTTCTGAGATCTCTGCTTCCTCTTGCATTAAGTTGCCACTTGTCTCGGGACCAGATGAGAACCGCCCAGATTTCATTAGCGCAATATAATTCATTTTATAAATATCATGCAATTATCTCATTTCCAAAGGTCTCCGCGCACGCTGTGGAAGGTGTTATTTTGGAAACAAGCCCCGGCCCATCCTGGGGAAATTCCCAAACCACCTGTATAATTGGTCTGTTTTCCCGCTGGGGGCTGAGAGGATGCGTGCTACCCTCCCCCATCCACCCAGCCCTGACGCACTGAAGGCTCCACACCCTCTCCCCCAAGCCCTTCTGGTCATCTGCCTGGTCTCCGTAGCCGGGGACCCCCGCCCCCGGCCACCAAAGAGCCCAGGGGGCATCTCTGAAGGCTATACTCCACCCTCACCAGCCAGGAGTCCCCCAGAAAGAGCACACACCTGAGGATCAGAGTTCTAATCCCACCTCTGCCGCTTGCTTTCTGTGTGACCTTGGCCTGGCACTTACCTTCTCGGTGGCTCAGTTTCCCCATCTGTAAAATGGAGTTCGATACCAGATCTCCCTCTTAGATTGGGCACTCCTGGTGGGCCAGGGGCTGCGACCGACCCGAGCATCTCCAATCTACCCTGGGCACATAATAAGCGCTTTAACGGATGCTATCGTTATTATGATTATTTTCATTAACCTCAGGGAATCATATCACAGAGGGCGGCAGACCATCCATTGTGGGCAGGGAATGTGTCTGTTATTTTGTACTCTCCCAAGCGCTTAGTACAGTGCTCTGCGCACAGCAAGTGCTCAATAAATACAACTGTGGTGACTGCACTGTCCGGGAGCCGTTGGCTCACTCCCATCCTGCTCAGCTGAGCCTTTCCAACCCCAATGGGAGAGGGGAAATTCGCTCCCAACCCCCACCCTTCACCACCCACCCCCTCCACCCACCACAGACCCTAACTCTCCAACCCCAGCTCCCTCCTCCCTGAGGGATGAAAAACAATAAAATCTAGATGAGGGCATTTCGCTTGAAACCCAGTCCTCGAGGACTTTGGTCATTTGATACCGGCTGTCAAATTCTACTCCCATAACCCCGAGAGGCCCCTCGGTACCTGACATCTTTACAGATTATAGAAGAGGTTTAAGTGGGGGGAAGGAGGGTAATTTAAAACCCGGCTGCCTAGGCCCGTGTTTATGAAGGCAAGCATATGTGTGCTGATCCTCCCCACACTAGAGTCACACGCCTCACAGCTCTTAAACTTCCACTAAAGAATTTCACACTCAGTTGCCCAACTGCATAAAACTTCCTTATTTAACTTGTCTCAGCTATAAAGGGGCAGGATGTTGGCTCTATGGGAAAAGAGTCGTTTCGCTGACCAGTCACATGGCAACAACCTTTGATCTCATCCCACCAGGCGGAGACTGAGGCTTCCAGATTTCCTGCCCTTATTTATCTCAGAGGAGTGATAAGACTCTTGAGAAGAGGAATGGCATCTCTTCCGAGAGGCCTTCCCCGACTAAACCCTCATTTCCCCTATTCCCTCTACTTCTGCCTGGTCTTGGCACTCGGGTCTGTACCCCAGATTCACCCTGCCCTCAGCCCCAAAACACTTACGTACATATCTATCATTTATTTATATTAATGTTTGTCTCCCCCCTCTAGACCTTAAGCTCCTCGTGGGCGGGGAACGCGCGTTTACCAACTCTGTCGCACTGTACTCTCCCAAGTGCTGAGTACAGTTCTCTGGACATAGTAAGCTCTCAGTAAGTACAACTGATTGATTGAAGGAGGATGGGGGTACATCGGGAAAGCAGGAGGAAAAGGAGGATATATTGAGCATCCCCTGGATGCTACGTACTGTACCAAGCGCTTGGGATGAACCAAACCCAAAAGGACAAGTTCCCTCCCTGTGGAGCTATCGGGGAAAAGGCCATCAAAAGATTTAAAATTGAGAAGAATCATAATAGTCAAATGTACAATCGGAAAGACACAAACAACGTATATTTAGTCATTAAACATATACCTCTATGTGGGTGGATGTAAATAAGTTAACGGGTGCTAGAGATGCTGTTGGGTTTCTAATAACATCAATAATGATAATAACGATTATGGTTTACCTGTGAAGTGCTTACTGTGTGCTGTTACAGAGCACGATAAAAGATAATCAGGTCGGACACAGGCCCTGGCCCACAGAAAGCTCACGGGCTAAAGGGAAGGGAGAATGGGTATCGAATTCCCATTTTACAGATTTGGAAACTGCGGCCCAGAGAAATGAAGTCACTTGCCCAAGGTCACACAGCAGGCAAGGGACGAGGTCGGATTTAGAATCCGGGTCCCCAGTACTCCCAGTACTCTTTCCACTAGGTAAAGCTATCCGAATTGGGGAAAACTAGTTAGCATCAAAGAAGCCTTTAAAAAATACCATTATTATTCTGATTTTATTATAACTAAGAAAATGCACAAATAGCCAAGGGATCAGACCACCCTCGCTTCTCGTCCGGCCAAACCGGTCCCCTGGAGATAAGAAGCTTAGTATCCGGGCGGCAGCAGACAGCTGCATGGCCTAGGGGAGAGAGCACAGGCCAGGAAGTCAGAAGGACCTAGGGTCTAATCCACCACTGTGTCTGCTGTGGGCAAGTCACTTCGCTTCTCTGGGCCTCAGCGACCTCATCTATAAAAATGGGAATGAAGACCGTCAGCCCCATGTGTGACGGGGGCTGTGTCCAATCTGATTAGCTCATATCTACCCCAGCGCTTAGTACAGCGCCTGGCACATTGTAAGTGCTTAACAGATACCATCATCTGACCTCTCTCTTCAGGCACCTCTCACTCCCACTCCGCTGTAAATCCCGGGCAAGTCTAAGCTACGCCTCCCCTGGGGCCGGTCTGTCTGAGGTCACTGAAACTGGGCTCATTGTGGCCTCGGGGGCCTCCGGGCGGATTCTGGGTCCCTGCTGGGGCTTATCGCTATTTAAGATCAAATGCTCAAGAGGATGAAGCTTGAGGGTGGGTGGTTTCAAAGGAACCCAAAGAAATGCTTCTTCACCCTGCAGGGGGGTAAACCTGAAGCCGAGGCAGGCAATAGGTCAGTCGACTGGAGGGGGCTCGGTTAGAATATGGAGGAGAAGTCCCAGCTGAGGATGGGGAAAGAGATGGGGATTTGGAGGGTGGAGGGGAGAGAAAGAGAGAAATACTGGAAGAGAAGCAGGGCTGGAGAGGAGAGAGACGGGGGGGGGGGCGTTGGATGGGCCGTGCTGGGTCACTGGGGGAAGTCAGGGATGGAGAGGGGAGGGTCAAGGGTTTGGATGGTCCGTGCTGGGTCGCTGCGGGGAGAGTCAGGGATGGAGAAGAGAGAGTTACTGTGATCTCTCATGGATCATCCAACACCCCTAACTCTCTTTTCTCCATCCCTGACTCTCCCCCAGTGACCCAGCACAGCCCATCCAACACCCCTCACCGCTTCCCTGAGGACCGTTGTCCAGGAGGCTCAGTGGCCTCCCAGGTCCTCCAGGAGTCCCGGCATCCCGGTCGGAGAACCCGTCCCGGGTTGGACAGACTGTGGGTCCAAACCATTTAGGGTGTTGGCGGTGGTCTCGCGTTCACACGTGAAAATAAAACTGAGGAAAGATCCACCAGTCCACCACTTCCCGTCGCAGTGGATGAGTCCCGCACTCCGCTTTTTCCTCCCCTCGCAGGGAACCTGGGTGGCCTCACACGCTAGAGCTTTTTGCCCCTGGGGCAAGGCGTGCCCCACTGTGAGCACAAGGCTCTGCGCCTCTCTGATCCTGATTGCTACAACCCAACCGCCGCCGGGGGACAGTGGACAGTAAGACAACCAAAAACCTCCAGGGCGCCGAAGGGTGAATGGCGAGGCCAAGTTCTTCTCAGAGCTCGGGCGGGATCCATGCTGCCTTCCTTGCCCACAGCAATTCAGATGCGAACCCCACTAAGGCCAACTCCGCACGACAAGGGGCTGAATGGGAATTCTCTTTATGATATTTGTTAAGGGCTTACGCTGTGCCAGGCACTGTGCTAAGCGCTTGGGGAGACACAAGCTAATCGGATTGGACACAGTCCCCGTCCCACATGGGGCTCACAGTCGTAATCCCCAGGTGACGGATGAGGCAACCGAGGCCCGGAGAATAATAATAACGTTGGTATTTGTTAAGCGCTTACTATGTGCCGGGCACTGTTCTAAGCGCTGGGGTAGACACGGGAGAAGTGAAGTGACCAGCACAGGATCATACGGCAGAGATACGGTGGAGCGGGAATTAGAACCCAGGTCCTTCAGACTCCCGGGCCCACGCTCTATCCACGACACCACGCTGCTTCTCCGCAGCGGACCCGGGATAGACCTGGGGTTAGGATCCGGATCTGTGGACTTCCAGCCCTAACCTCCTTCCATTAATAATAATATTTGGTAAGTGCTATGTGCCAGGCACCGGGGTGGGGTGGCTCCAAAGCTGTGCACAAATGAGACATCTGCCTCTGGAGACCAGCAATCCCTCGGGGGAAGAGACGGGTGGCGGTCTGACAGGTTACCCCAGCTCATCAGTTGCTCCCTGGAACCAAACTCCGAAGCCCTCGGGCAACAAAATAAGCTGGGTTTTCTACTCAGGTAGCTGCTGACCTTCTCTCATTAAAGGCCCATCTCTTCCGTTAGTCAATTTTAATTATGGAGCGCTTATTGTGCGCAGAGCACTGTACTGAGCACTTGGAAGAGAACAGTACAACAGTATAGCGGAGTCCCTGCCCACAGTGAGCCAGCCAGAACAGGGCTTAACAAATACCATCATTATTATTAGAGGAGACTCATACTCTTCTAAGCAAATTCGTACAGCGACTTGCACACAGTACGCGCTCAATAAATACGACTGAATGAAAGAATGATAACTACCAGTGACCAGAGGATAAAAACAGGCTGGTGGGCAGGGAATGTGTTATATTGGTGGGTTGTATTCTCCCAAGAGCTTAGTACAGTGCTCTTGCACACGGTGAGCGCGCAGTAAATACCGTCGACTGATCGACTGAGAGCAGGGGACAACTCTGCTCGACACTGAGCGTTACATTTTGTAAAATTTCCTCCCCAACAAGAAATCCACCTGTGCCCTGACAATCCCGCAAAGCAGGCTTCACCCCAGAGACAAACCCAAAGCAGCCGTCCCCTCGGAGGCCCCCAGAGACCTCCTCCCCAGCCACTCCCGGCCAACTTGGAGAAAGACTCAAATTCCAAAAGCCAGAAAGCAAAAAATGATGAAAATTTGAACCAGCGACATGGGAACCAGTCACAACCGGGGTTTTCCCAATGAACCCATGTTTTCCCACCATTAAATTTACAGCATTATCAGCTTGATCCATTTATTTTAAGATTGTCTGCCCAATATATAAATTTCCCTTTGTGCTTGCAATGTCTTTATCAGATAAGATAGCTTTCTGTTTAAACGGCTATTTTCAGAATTTGCTTTAGGGGTTTCGAATAAACTCGGTGAAGTAATCCAAGATCCCCTATCCTGCCTTCAAATGCGTTTCTTCTGTCTGTTTTTATTTAGTAATATCCTGTCAACCTCACCATACTTAACTTTCTTTGCTCCAACCTATGGGTTTTCCTACGCCTGCTTCCGGAGAATGCCATGAAAATGCTGATTACATTTGCCTGTTCTCTGCCCTCCTGTCCTTCCATCCCCTCCTCTCTTTCGCCGGCTTTGCGGCTACTCTCTGCGCTGAGGAGGGAATAGAATGGGTAAAGGAAGCAAATCAGACTGCAGGAATCCGAATCTGTTGGAGTTTATTGAGTTAACTGGAACAGAGCTGAAGGGCGAAGGGGGAGAGAAAAGCCAGTCTGGAAGGGGGCTTCTGTCTCTCTCCACCAAGAAGCAAAATCAATCGTCATAATTTTGTTGCTAATTTTTTTTTTAATGTCGGTTGCTAGTTGTGATGCTTGGTTTTTGTTTTTTGTTTTTTTTATGGTGGCTGATAAACACTTCTACATACCAAGCACTGTTTTAAGGGCTGGGGTAGATAGAAGATAATCAAGTTGGACACAATCCCTGTCCCAAACGGGGCTCATAGTCATAATCCCCATTTCACAGATGAGGCGAGGTCACTGAAGCACAGAACAGTTAAATGACTTGTCAAGGTCACGCAGCAGACAAGTGGCAAAGCCAGGATTAAAATCTAGATCCTTCTGACTCCCAGGCCCGTGCTCTATCCACCAGGCCGTGCTGCTTCCCTAAGAGCTTGTGATTTACCAACTACTGTGCTAAGCCCTGGGGTAGATAGAACAGATCAGACACAGTCCCTGTCCTACATGGGGCACACAGTCTAAGGGGAAAGGTACTGAATCCCCATTTTACAGTAGAGCAAACTGCTGCCCAGAGAGGTAAAATGACCGGCCCAAGTTCTCATGGCAGCCCAAGAGACAGAGTCGGCACTAAAACCGAGGTCTCCTCGCTTCCAGATGCGTGCTTTTCTCACTAGAACTCACTGCCCAACCTTACCAGCGTGGCTCAGTGGAAAAGAGCCTGGGCTTCGGAGTCAGAGGTCATGGGTTCGACTCCCGGCTCCGCCACTCGTCAGCTGTGTGACTGTGGGCGAGTCACTTCACTTCTCTGGGCCTCACTTCCGTCATCTGTAAAATGGGGATTAACCGTGAGCCTCACGTGGGACAACCTGATGACCCTGTATCTCCCCCAGCGCTTAGAACGGTGCTCTGCACGTAGTAAGCGCTTAACAAATACCAACATTATTATTACCTCAAAGAGGATCAGCTACCTGGTCTTAACTCACACTTCAAATTCCTTGTTGTATTTTTCTTGTTTTGCTTTTTCTGTGGTATTTGTTAAGCATCTTCTGTGTGCTTCTACCTGGAGTAGAAACAAACTAATCATGTTGGACACAATCCTCGTCCCACCTGGCGCACAAAGTCTCCGTCCCCGTTTTACAGATGAAGTAACTGAGGTACGCAGAAGCGAAATGACTTGCCCCAGGTCACCCAGAAGACAAGTGGTGGAGCGGGGATTAGAACCCAGGTCCGTCTGACTCCCAGACCCACGATCCATCCACTAAGCCATGCGGCTGCTCCTTGTTCTTGGGAGACCATCACCCGCTCCTCCCCTGGCAGGCAGGGACCTAAAAAACAGCTCTTAGATTCAATCCAAGTGTCAACAATCAATCAGTCCATCGGTCAGTCTCATTTACTGAGCACTTACTGGGTACTGCTCTGTAGTAAGCGCTTGGGAAAGTACAATCGACAATATAACAGACGCATTCCCCGTCCAGCCAACTGGCTATAAATCAAGAGACCCAATATCCCTTCCAGAAGCCACTTGCCCACTCTTGGAGGCAACGTATCAATCAACCGATCAATGGTATTTATTGAATGCTTACCGTACTAAGCACTTGGGAGAACGCAATATAACAGAGTTGGTAGACACGTTCCCTGCCCACAGTGAGCTTCCAATTTAGCAGGAGAAGAGACAAAGACCGATTTTCCTCCAGCACTTCTCCTGATCCGTGGAGACTAAGATCTCCGGGAGACCAGCGGGGTCTGGAGATCCCAGCTACCCACCCCCAAGTTGGCTCCCGATCCGCTCTTAAGGAGCCGGGAGAGGAATTCGCTCCGGAAACCGACTCCATCATCGGCTAGACGCAGCAGGCTCGAGTTCGGCAGTTGGAGACGTCTAAACAATTTAGTTAACCTTTAGCAAAAATGTGAGCGTGCACATCCCAGACTGCTCTGGTGCTAAGTGCACAAGGAGACCCGGACTCAGCCCTAAAAATAACAATAAATGTAACGTAGCCCCGACTGGGCCATTTTAGCAGAAGGGTTTGGGGGGGATGAGTTCACTCTGGAATATAACGGGGGATTATAAAAATCATAGTTATTCATTCAGTCGTATTTATTAAGCGCTTACAGTGTGCAGAGCACTACACTAAGTGCTTGGGAAAGTACGGTTCGGCAACAGATAGAGACAATCCCTGCCCACATGGAGCTCGCAGTCTAGAGTCTAGTGTCTCTGTTGTACAATGTGCTAAGCGCTGGGCTATATTCAAGAGAAGCAGGTCAGAAAGTCCCTACCCCACATGGGGCTCAAGGCTATTGAATCCCCATTTTACAGTTAGGGAAACTGAGGCCCAGAGAAGCTAACTGAATTACCCAAGGGCACACGGCAAGCAAGCGGAGTGGCTGAGATTTGAACCCAGGTCTCCTGACTCCGAGGCCCACGCCCTCTCAGGGGTGGAGATGCAGCGGGGATGAAAAGCCGTAGCATGGCCCAGCGGAATGAGCTCGAGCCTGGGAGTCAGAAGGACCTGGTTTCGAATCCTGGCTCCACCTCTGGTCGACTGTGTGACCTTGGTCAAGTCACTTTGCTTCTCCGTGCTCAAGTTCCCTCATCAGGAAAATGGGGATTAAGACTGTAAGCCCCATGTGGGACATGGACTGCGTTCAACCTAGTTAGCTTGTATCCACTCCAGAGCTTAGTACAGTGCCTGGCACAGAGTAAGCGCTTAACAGACACCATAAAAAAGAGGCCCCTGGACAAGGGGAGGGGGAGAAAGTCCAGTCATTGACGCCTGCCCATCTTCTCACTTGTGCTCTATGCCTTGCGTGAAGCAGGGAGAAGAAGCGGGGCCTAGAGGAAAGATTCCCGGCCTTGGGAGTCAGGGGACCTGGGTTCTAATCCCAGCTCTGTCTCTTGCCTGCTGTGTGACCTAGGGCAACTCGTTTCCTTTCTCTGAGCCTCAGATACCCGGAAAGGTGAGCTTTCGAAGACCCAGCCGAGAACCCGGGAGATGGAACATGGCGATTCCGGGATAATCCCTTTTATGGCCAACCTCTGGAAACTAACAGGGACACCCTGGACGGGAGCCAGCCCGGTAATTAGAGGGTGGGTCTGGACCATCCGAAGCCCTATCCCTGCCTGAAATCTTCCTGTTTTGACTGTGGGCCTCTTGGCGTAGGCCCTGAGGTGATATAAATTATCCCATTACTCACTCACCTCAGATATCCTGGCCGGAGCAGGAAGGAAGTAAATCTTGGAATCATGCACTTATATCCTTTAATCACAGCCATGCTTGGCCTACAGACAGCAAATCACCCGTTTTCACCGTCCTGCCATGATTCATACCTGAAATAGAGGGAACGGGATTCAGACCCTCAGAAGACGAAGGAAAGGCTACCCAAGACACTCAAAAGTCATAATGAAAAAAGGACACGATCTCCCCTCTCCCACCTCTGACTTCTCACACACACACACACACACACACGGGTCTGGGCCTGGAATTCCCTCCCCACGCCCCCGATCCCCTTTATTCTCCAGACCTCAGCCCTCCCCACCTTCAAAGACTTCCAAAGTATTCATTAAAAAAAGCCACTGTATTCGTTAGGTGCTTACTCCGGGCCAAACACTGTGCTAACCCTTGAGGGTAGATTAAAAAAGCAATTAGCTCAGACCCGATCTCTAACCCAGACAGGGGACACTGTCTAAGCAAGAGGAAGGGCAGGTATTGAATCCTCCTTTTACCCAAGGCCTGTAGGAAACAGGGTAGGCCAGTGAAGAGAGCCCAGGCCTGGGAGTCAGAAGGACTGGGATTCTAATCCCCGCTCTGCCGCTTGTCTGCTGCGTGACCTTGGGCCGGTCATTTAACTGCGCCTCAGTTACTTCATCTGTAAAATGGGGATTAAATCTGTGAGCCCCATGTGGGACAGGGACTGTGTCCAACCCAATTACCTTATATCTACCCCAGTGCCCGGCACATAGTAAGCATTTAAATACCACAATTATCGTTATTATTACATCTAGGGACCACCCCCATAGCACTGCCCTCTCTTCCCGGCCTCCCAAAAGACAATAGTTTCATTGCCTTGTACCCTTAGTTTAGCAGACCCAGGTGTGGCCTAGTGAAGACAGCATGGGCCTGGGAGTCTGAAGGACCTGGGTTCGAATCCAAACTCTGCCACTTGTCTGCTGTGGGAGCTTGGGTAAGTCACCAACTTCACTGTGCCTCAGTTGCCTCAAATGTAAAATGGGAATACTGGCTCTCCCTCCAGTTAGACTGTGAGCTCCAGGTGGACCAGGAACTGGGTCCAACTTAGTCGTACCTACCTCAGTGCTTAGAACAATGCTTGACACATAGTAAGTGTTGAATATATGCCATTGTTTAAAAAACACCTAAGAAGATGCTACACCTGGGCCTGTGAGCAAACACCCCGCGTGACGAGCGAGAAATTACGGCGGGCAACAGGAAGCCCTGCATGCCACCAGCCAAACCCCGCAACGCGAGGCAGAGAGGGAGGGCGAAGAGACGTCAAACGAGCCGAAGCCGGCAGTGAGATAAGCCATAGGTGGCATACAGGGGCAGAGGCGGGGAACGAACATCTGAGCGGTGGAAATATCATCCGCCAAGTGATCTCGGCCAGCCTCTGGTGAACCCTGGGTACAGCTGCACGAGCAACCCGGTAACATGAAGCTGAACGGTCTCTGATCTGATTCTCGCAAAGTCTTTCTGACGGGATACGTATTCTCGTATTCTTTCTCTCCGCCTCTCTGTTTCTCTCTCTCTGGCTGGGTCGCTGAGGGCAGTCAAGAATTAGGGCTATTCGGACCCGGAGGTTGGAGACCCAGTTTTCAGATCCTTATAATCATCATCATCATCATGTTGGTATTTAAGTGCTTACTACGTGCAGAGCACTGTTCTAAGCGCTGGGGTAGATTCAGGGTCATCAGGTTGTCCCACGTGAGGCTCATAGCCTTCATCCCCATTTTACAGATGAGGTCACCGAGGCCCAGAGAAGTGAAGCGACTTGCCCGCGGTCACACAGCTGACAAGGGGCAGAGCCGGGATTGGAGCCTATGACCTCTGACTCCCGAGCCCGGGCTCTCTCCACTGAGCCGCGCTGCTCGGCTTATAGCGGCAGCAAATCCAGAGAACGGCCTGGCCTTGTCTGGGGAGGGCCAGCTGATGGATCGTGGTCATTTTCCGTTAGTTTACTTTACACCTCGGTCGGCTACGCGTCTTCCGGGGAAAAGAGAGCCTCCATCTTACCCTCCTCTGATCGCAAGGCACCACTTAAATCAAGCCAAGTAACTCAATTTATTGAGCACTTACTGCGGGCCAAAAACTGTACTAAGAGCTTAGGAGAGTACAGTATAACAGAGTCGGCGGACACGTTCCTGGCTTAGACTCTAGATTTAATGTGTCCGCTGGGGGAAACGTTGCCCATTAGGCCAATGATGACTAAAGGATTACGGATACTTAAGTTCAATTAGAAAGCTGGGTCTTCCATTGCAACCCAGCAATCAGTCGGTGGTATTTCTTGAGCGTCTAGTCATTCATTCATTCAACAGTATTTATTGAGCGCTTACTGTGTGCAGAGCACTGTACTAAGCGCTTGGGATGGACAAATCGGTAACAGATACAGTCCCTGCCCTTTGACGGGCTTACGGTCTAGAAATACAGCACCTCCAAGAGGGAATTCCCTCTGGAATCGATGGAGAGTCGTTCCCGTCCCGCCTTCTCCCGTTCCCTTGTGACAACAGCTGAAGCCATTCGAAGTCTTCTAGACCATAAGCTCGCTGTGGGCAGGGAATGTGACAGTTTGTTGTTATACTGAACACTCCCAAGCATTTAGTACAGTGCTTTGCACACAGTAAGTGCTCAATAAATATGATTGAATGAACGAGTGAAAGTCCAGGTGGGACACAGCCACGGTGGGCTCAGGGAAATGTGTGAGTGGCAGGTTGGGGAAGGGAGATGGCAACACCAGATGAATCCTGGTCTGAGTGGAGACTCCACGTTTGGTGAAGTTCGGAACGGAATGGAGGGCGGAGGAGAGAGGGTGGGACCCTGAGTGGCGGAGGAGGGATGGATGGTTTGAGAATACAGGAGGGCAAGGACAGATGGAGAGACGGAGATAGAAAGAGAGACATCCAGGCAGATGGGGCAGAAAGACAAGCACACGTGTACGCAAAATAGTGTAGCCAAGCTGAAAGAGCGGACCTGGATTCTAATCCCGGCTCTGCCACCCGCCTGGTGTGAGGCCTCGAGCGAGTCGCCGAACTAATCTTCCCCCTGTAGTTCATCTATAAAATGGGGATGAAATACTGTTCTTCCTCCTACTTCGACTTGAGCGCCACGTGGGACAAGGACACCGAGGAACCGCTAGACGAACGACCTCCTCGATGTGAGATGATCGTTGCGGGGGAAAGAAGCCAGACCCTTCCCAGAATTTACCCCAAATTCCCAGGCACCTTGGGAAAGAGGAGGCCCAACCAAACCCAATGCCTAACGACCGAACTCGAGGTAGAACAGGGTGGGCCCAGGAATTCAGAGAAACATTTGAAAGGCAGGATTCAGAGAGAGCCTTGTTGATTTTTCTCTCACTTCATTCCTACTTTTTATTTCCCTTTTGGTGTTTGCTCTAAGAAAAAAAAATTCCCAAGATGGATATTTACTATCAGGAAAGCCGGGCGGATAAAATGACAACTTTCAAAGACAACTCCCGAAAGAAATTATATCCCAAGATGAAAGGGTTATTCTTTTATGAAAAAACAAAAGTAAAGCACCCACCTAACTCTAAGATGTTACAAGGGCCACCTGTGAGGCTATTGATTTTCAAGATGAGGAAGGTTTTTAAAAGATCACATTGCTTTTGAAGATAGAAAAGGAAACTTCAGAGATTGCAAAAATTTATTTTTCCTTTTTTCTTGTTCTGAAGGCTGATTATTTTTGTTGTTGTTCTTTTTGCCCTTTAAAGAAGGAGCCATTGGGAGACTCCCCTCTCCGGCATTTCAACGCAATCCTCCCGTTCAAGTTGTCCCACTCCGCCGACCCACTAGGCTTTCAAGAATTTGCCGCGGTTACCCAGACAGAGGACCGAGGAGTAGATGAAGACGTGCGGTTGTGTCTGGACACAAGAACTGTGAGAATGAAACAACCCAGGAAGGAAGGAAGGAAGGAAGGAGGAGACGGCTTGGTGGATCTCACTGCATCCTGGGAGCGGGAATGGACGAATCAGTCGATCAATAGAATTTAATCTACTGCATGCCCATCGTAGGAAGCGGGAATGCAGGAATCGATCGATCAGTAGAATTGAAGAGCATCTACTGCTTGCCCACTGTAGTAATAATAATGTAGTAATGTTGGTATTTGTTAAGCGCTTACTATGTGCAGAGCACTGTTCTAAGCGCTGGGGGAGATACAGGCTCATCAGGTCGTCCCACGTGAGGCTCACAGTTAATCCCCATTTTCCAGACGAGGTAACTGAGGCACAGAGAAGTGAAGTGACTCGCCCACAGTCACACAGCTGACAAGCGGCAGAGCCGGGAGTCAAACTCACGACCTCTGACTCCGAAGCCCGGGCTCTTTCCACTGAGCCACGCTGCTTCCCAATTTAGGACTTAAAAATTTAGGAGGGCTTAAGAGGCACAAGAGTTTGGCCTAGGGTTACCTGAGCATGAGAAGCAGCATAGCCTAGTGGAAAGAGCCTGGGCCTTGGAGTCCGAGGATGGGGATTCTAATCCTAGCTCTGCTACTTATCTGCTGTGTGACCTTGGACAAGTCACTTAACGTCTCTGGGCCTCAATTACCTCAACTGTAAAATGGGGATCAAGACCGTGAGCCCCATATGGGACAGGTGTTCAACCTGATTATCTTGTTTCTACCCCAGTACTTAGAACAGTGCTTGGCACACAGTAAATGCTCAATATCACAGGTTTTTTTTAAATTATTATTACTACTACAAGAGAAAGAGCCTCTTTCTTACAGTGTAATAGGGCTTCTCCCATTCAGGAAATCTACATCCAAAAAGAACCAGCCCCGCCCTCCTTTGCCAATGGGTTCTCCAAACCTGAGCCCGGTCTGCTTCCCCATTAAACAATGAAAAGAACGAAATAATTGTATTTATTAAGCACTTCCTCTGTGCCAAGCACTATAGTAAAGATACAAAACAATCAGGTGAGACCCAGCCCCTGTCCCACTCGGGGTTCACAGTTTAATCCCACTTAAACCGTGAGAACGGACGTTAAAAAAATCACGTCTTGCTAGCAACTTCCCCCATAAGAGATGGTAGAATAATGGCAAAACTCCAGTCCCATCCCACTCCCCACTGAACAGTATCCGGTTCTACAGGGACCCAGGGTGGATGCTAACTGATGAGGATGATTATGGTACTTCTTAAGCGCTTACTATACGCCAACCATTGTCCTAAGGGCTGGAGTAGATACAAGCTAATCAAGGTTAGACACAGTGCCCTGTCCCACATGGGGCTCCCGCTCTTAATCTCCATTTTTCAGACGAGGTAACTGAGGCACAGAGAAGGTAAGTGACTTGCCCGAGGTCACGCCGCAGACAAGTGGAAGAGCCCACATTAGAACCCAGATCCTTCTGACTCCCAGGCCCGTGTTTCATCCAGAGCCGCTTCTCCGGAGGACCGACAGCTTGGCTACAAAACAGCCCCTCCCCAAAGTAAGCGGTGGGCAGCGCCCCCAAATTCAGTCGTATTTATTGAGCGCTTGCTATGGGCAGAGCACTGTACTAAACTCTTGGAATGTACAAGATACAGGGATAATCCCTGCCCAGTGACGGGCTCACAGTCTAAATGGAATGAGCCACCCGATGGAATTGGCTCCGGCAGGAAGCTGTGAGGCTGAAAAAGTCAACAGGTACAAGAGGCGGTTGGACAGATCAAGGAGGGTTACTTAAGGGAAAGTTGGAAATGGAGAAGAAAAATATTGGCTGGTCCAATCCAAACCACGAGAATGAGTGTCCGTGGAAAAATGACGACTCAGTTCTCCCGAGTGTCTTGTTGTCGACAGAATCCTAAACTGGATGGATTGCTTAAAGAGTACTTAATAATACTTAATAACAATAACTGGTATTTTTTAGATATTTACCTATGAGCCAGGCACCGTACTAAGCTCTGGGGGAGATACGAGATCATCGGGTCGGATACAGTCCCACGTCATTCATTCATTCAATAGGATTTATTGAGCGCTTACTGTGTGCAGAGCACTGGACTAAGCATCAGGATCACAGTAGGAGGGAGAACAGGCATTGAAGTCCGCATCTGAGGCACAGAGAAGTTAAGCAACCGGGCCAAGGTCCTATGGCAGGCAAGTGGCAAAGCTGAGATTGGAACCCAGATCCTCCGACTCCCCGCGGTCTTTCCAATAGGCCGGGCTGCTTCTCAGTCACTTCCGTTGCATCTTCCAAGCGCTTCGCTGCATTTAGCAGGTGCTCAGTAAATGTCATTCTTATTACTACCTGCTGTAGCCCCGGAAGTAGTAATAATAGCATTTATTGAGCACCCACGTGGGGCAGGGCACTGTAATAATAATAATTCGGATAATTTTTAAGCCCTTACTACATGCCAAGCACTGTTCCTAGCTCTGGGGTGGATACAAGCAAATCGGGTAGGACACGGTTCCTGTCCCACGTGGAGCTCCCACTTTCACTCCCCATTTTGCAGATGAGGTAACTGAGGCCCAGAGAAGTTAAGTGATTTGCCCAAGGTCCCACAGCAGACCTGTGGTGGAGGTGGGATTGGAACCCAGGTCCTTCTGACTCCCAGGGCTGTGCTCTATCCACTAAGCTACACTGCTTCTCTGTACTATACTAAGTGTTCAGGAAGAACAGAATAGCAAAGCGATGCATTCCCTGCCCTCAAGAAGCTCATCCTCCAACACGGAAGACAGACTTGATAACAGGAGCAACTTGAGGTGTTGGCGGCGAGGGGGGTTTCTTTACAAGAAGCAGCGTGGCTCAGTGGAAATAGCCCAGGCTTGGGAGTCAGAGGTCATGGGTTCGACTCCCGGCTCCGCCACTCGTCAGCTGTGCGACTGTGGGCGAGTCACTTCACTTCTCTGGGCCTCAGTTACCTCATCTGTCGAATGGGATTTACTGTGAGCCCCACGTGGGACAACCCGATGACCCTGTATCTACCCCAGCGCTTAGAACGGCGCTCTGCACATAGTAAGCGCTTAACAAATACCAACATTATTATTATTATTAGTTAGGGCCCCGGCCATCCCCCGACTTGGGGATGGACAGTAGATCTGTTGACAGTTAGCCTTTTGGGCAATCAATCGCTCTAACAGTTTTTTCAAATGAAGCAATGTTCCACTGGGGGGGAGGGGGTTTGGAATTTCCAGGCCAGAAGGGGTTAAAGATGGAGGGGGTGGTGCAAGAAGGGAAGGAGGAGGAGGAGGAGGCGGAAGAAGAAGAAGAAGGGGGAAAAGGAGCAAAGGAGGGTGGAGGAAGAGGGAGGGAGAAAAGGAGGAGGAAGGGACAAGAAGAAAGGAGGAGGATGGAGGAGGAGGAGGAGGAGGAGGAAAGGGAAAGAGGAGGGAAGGAGGATGGAGGAAGGGGAAGGGGACGGAAGGAGGATAGAGGGGAGGGAAGAAGGAAGAGGGAAGAGGGAGGATGGAGGAGGAGGAGGAGGAGGAGGAGGAGGAGGGGCCCTGCAGGGAGGAGCTCCAGACGTCCCATAGCGCAGGCAGTTCCACAGTCAAGTCAGCAAAACAGCCGGTCTTGTGGGAGACCTGGGAGTTAGAGGCCAAGCTTATTTTGGGAACCGAGTGGAAAATGCCCGGGCACACACAACCCCCTCCCACACACACACACACACACGGAGCCACACACCACGTACACACGCAACACACAGACAGACCCCACCCCAGTATAATTACAGAAGCCACGGTCTCAGCCTGCCAAAGCCCTGCTGATGTGGCCCCTCTTTGCTGGGTCTCTCCCTCTCGCTTTCCGCCGTCCTCTTCTTCCCGCGCTCCCCCTCCCACCGCTCAGGCGGTCACGGGGTTCAACGGGTGCTTACTGTGGGCAGAGCGCTGCATTAAGCGCTTAGCACCGTACTAGCTCCTCGCTCGCTTTTACCGCGGCCGCGGCAGACGACAGGGCGGTCTCCATAAGTGAACCCTCTCCTCCTCGCCTCATTTCGGTGGGGTCCGGGACAGTCGACGGGAAGCAGCGTGGCCTAGGGGGTAGAGCGCAGGCCTGGGACTCAGAGGGCCCGGGTTCTAATTCTGACTCCTCCACTTGCCTGCACGTGACCTCGAGCGGGTCACTTCACTGGGGCCCATCTGCAAAATGGGGATTCAGATTTACAGTCTCCATAGAGAAGCGGCGTGGCTCAGTGGAAATAGCACAGGCTTGGGAGTCAGAGGTCATGAGTTCGAGTCCCAGCTCTGCCACTTGTCAGCTGGGTGACCGTGGGCAAGTCACAACTTCTCTGTGCCTCAGTTACCTCGTCTGTAAAATGGGGGTTAAGACTGTGAGCCCCACGTGGGACGACCTGCTTCCCCTGCGTCTCCCCCAGCGCTTAGGACAGTGCTCACAGTAAGCGCTTAACAAATACCAACATTGTTATTATCCTCATTCTGGGACATGGACTCTAAGATGATTAGCTTGCATCTACCCCAACGCTGAGTACAGTCCCTGGCACGTAGTCGACACTTAAACACCATAAAAAAAAAAGTTAAGCCAGGGCACCATTTCCTGGTGTATTGGCCCATAGCACCAACATATTGCCAACGAGAATGGCCAAGTTGGTAGAAATCCTGAGGAGATTCTCCAGTCACCTTCCGTGTTCTACAGCCGGGGGAGAGAGAGGAACCCGGTTGCCCTCCGTCCCACCGCTGGTCAACCCGGACATCCGGCCTGGGTCGTTCAGAAAAGGCCCGGACCAGCGTGGCCTAGCGGAGAGAGACAGGCCCGGGAGTCAGGAGGACCTGGGTTCCAATCGCAGCTCCGAAACTTGTCTGCTCTGTGACCCTGGGCAAATCACTTCACTTCTAGACTCTAAGCTTGTTGGAAAACGGGAATGTGTCTGTTCATTGTTGTATTGTATACTCCCAAGCACTCAGAACAGTGCTTTGCACGCCGTAAGCGCTCAGTAAATACGACTGAATGAAGAAAAACCCAGAGAGCCCCTTCCAGTTGGCGTACTGGTGTGCCTGTAGGGTTGCACGGGGGCCAGGAGTCCTTGGCATATAGGCTGACCAGCCCCACCTGGGGCATTCACCAGAGGGAGGGCAACTGAGCGCGGCTCAGCGGAAAGAGCCCGGGCTTGGGAGTCAGAGGTCATGGGTTCGACTCCCGGCTCTGCCACTTGTCGGCTGTGTGACTGTGGGCGAGTCACCTCACTTCTCTGGGCCTCACTTACCTCGTCCGGAAAATGGGGATTAACTGTGAGCCTCACGTGGGACAGCCTGACGACCCTGTATCCACCCCAGCGCTTAGAACAGTGTTCTGCACATAGGAAGTGCTTACCAAATACCAACATTATTATTAACTAAGCGAGATATTCTGATACCCCAAACCTGCTCCTCACACCACAGAAGCCAGGAGCCCAAGGTATCTCCGACTCTTCACCCCTCCTTCCCTTCTGAGATCCCTCATGGTTTAATCATACTAAACTGGCTTGTCACTAGAAGACTCTAAGTCTTTTTTTTTTTTTTTAATGTCGCTCATCGACTCCAAATTACTAACTGTGAATATTAAACAACCATTTACTTCTTATCCAGACACTTTTACCTGTCGTGCTCGGACCCGTAGGAAAGGAGTCGTCAATCCGAGACCCCCGAGGGTTTCCGATCTGCACCTTGGAGCTGGGGACGGGTGGGGAGAGGAGGATCTTTGAGGGGAGGGGGGGTCATTCAGTCCAATCCCCTGCCTTCAGGATGGCCACACAATCAGCTCCAATCTAGGAGTCCTTGGAGCCAGAGGACCTGGATTCTTATCCAGGCTCCGCCACTTGTCTGCTGAGTGAACATTTAAACATTTACCTTCTCTGTGCCTCAGTTCCCTCACTGATAAAAAGGGGATTTAATACCCGTTGTGTCTCCTCCTCAGGCTGTGAGTTCCATACAGGAGAGGGAAACTGAGGAACAGAAAGGGTCACTGATTTGCCCAAAGCCACACAGCAGCCCAGAGGCAGGGTTGGGATTAGAAACTACATCACCCAGGTCCCAGGCCCTTGCTCCTTCTAGGAGGCCACCCTGTCTCTGGGGAGGTCAACTTCGCAAGGGAAGGATGAAAGAGAAGACAAAAGGTGAAACTGTCCTGATCCCATTTGCCCGACTTGGTCAATGGGACACTGGTGAGGAAATATTATTATTATAATAATAATAACGAACACCTTTCCTCACCAGTGTCCCAATTGACCGGTACGATTATCATTACTACTAATAATAAAAATTTATGACTTGTGCCAAGTGCTTACTACGTGCCAAATCCTGTACTAGGCACTGGGGGTAGATACAAGCAAATCTGGTTGAATACAGTCCTTGTCCCAGATGACGCTCACGGTCTTCATCCCCATTTTACAGATGATGGAACTGAGGTGACTTGGCCAAGACCCCACAGCTGACAAGTGGCAGAGCCAGGATTAGAACCCAGGTCCTCCTAGCTCCCAAAGCCAGGCTCCGTCCTCTGGGCCACGCTGCTTCTCAAAGCTTCGCCAACCCTGGCAAAATGGTGGCCTTCCCACAGGTCAGGACAGCGGAGATCGGGTCTGGACTGCATCTAGACGACAGGCCCCGTGTTTCCCCGTGAGGCTTCGGGGAGGCAGGCCCACCCACGTCAAAGCGCGGTTCTGCTCTCCGGGCTCCCTCGGTTTGTTGTTCGCCGTCGATTGATGCGGTGGAGTCATAAGAGAAAAGAATTGCTGCTGATCAACACCAGATCCACTCTCCTGCAGCCACCCGGGGCCTACGGGGCTTGGCCCAGCCCAACGTAGAGCGCATACAGAGTTCGGTAGAAGTACCGGTCTTGTGGGGACCTTTCCCATCCGACCTCCGGAAATTAGGCCCGCCCAGGACTCCCATTAATAATAATCGTATTAATAATAATTGCGGTACTTGTTAAGCCCTTACTCTGTAGTAATTGGATTTGTTAAGTGCTTACTACGTACCAAGCACCACAGGGGTAGATATGAGGTAATCAAGTTGTCCCACGTGGGGCTCACAGTTTTAATCCCCATCTTTCAGATGAGGGAACCGAGGCACGGAGAAGTCAAGTGACTTGCCCAAGATCACACAGCAGACATGTGGCAGAGTATATGCCAGGCACTGTGGGGTAGATACAAGGTAATTGGGATGGAGACAGTCCCTGTCCCACGTAGGGCTCACAGTCTTAATCCCCGTTTTCCAGATGAGGGAACTGAGGCCCAGAGACGTGAAGTGACTAGCCCAAGGTCACAGCAGACAAGTAATGGTGCTGGAATTAGAACTCGGGTCCTTCTGACTCCCAGGACCGTGCTCTAACCACTAAGCCATGCTGCTTTAATAACAATTATAATAATTATGGTATTCATTTAGGGCTTACTGGGTGCTGAACACTGTCCTAAGCACTGGGGCATAATAATTATGGTATTCATTTAGGGCTTACTGGGTGCTGGACACTGTCCTAAGCGCTGGGGCAGACCTAAGACAGTCAAGTTGGACACAGTGCCTGTCCCACATGGGACTCAGTCTGAGGGGAAGGGAGGACAAGTAGCGAATCCTTATTTTACAGATGAGGAAACTGAAAGAGAGAAAAATCAATCTTTCGAACGCTTACTGGACTCTTCTAAGCGCTAGGAGGAGTTCAATACGAAGGAGTTGGTAGGCATGATCCCTGACCATGAGAAGCTAGCTGTCTGGACGGGGAGACAGATATGAAAATAAATTACAGGTAGGGAAATCGGAAGAGAAAAAGCACATGGCCATATCGAGTACTTAAGGGGTACAGATGCAAGCGCATACGCGACGCGGAAAGGAGAGCAAATAGGAGAAATGAGGGCTTAGTCGGGGAAGACTTCTTGAAGGAGGTGTGATTTTAATAAGGTTTGAAGGTGGGGAGATTGGCGGTTTGTCATATATGAAGCGGGAGGGAATTCCAGGCTAGCAGGAAGATACGGGCAAGGGGTCAGCTGTGAGATAGATAAGATTGAGGTACAGGGAATAATTGGCATTAGAGGAGTGTGCGAGCAGGGTTGGAGAAGTGAAATGACCTGCACAAGGTCATACTGCAAACCAGTGGCAGACCCAAGACTAGAACCCAGATCTTCTGACTCCTGCTCCCACACTCTATTAGGTCATATGGCCGTCTGGTGAGCAAGGGAACGTATCTACCAGCTGTGACATTGTACTCCCCCAAGCATCTAGTACAGTGCTCTGCACACAGTAAGTGCTCGATAAGAGTGATTTAATATGATTATCGTTAATAGTAAAGGGAGGGCTGCCATGATCGAAAGTTGAGTCAAAGAAGTCCTCATTCCCATACGACCGCAATACACACCCCAACCTAATCCCAGGAGGGGTTTGCAGGGCACATCTCCTCCACGGAAAACAAAGACTGGATCCCAGGTTTGCAATTTAGAAGCGGCATGGCCTCGTGAAAAGACCACAGGCCTGGGAGTCAGAGGACCTGGGTTCTAAACCTGACTCTACCTCTTGTCTGCTGAATGATCTTGGGCAGGTGGCTTAAGTTCTCTGGGCCTCAGTTTCCTCATCTGCAAGCCTGGGGATTCAATGCCCGTCCTCCCTTCCGCTTAGACTGCGAGCCCCACGTGGGACCTGACTATCTCGCATCTCACCCAGTGCTTAGCACCATGCTAGGCACAGAGTGAGCGCTTGAAAAATACTACAATTATTAATTAGCAGGGAATGTGTTGGAAAGAGAACTCCATCCAGAGATAAACATCTCCCACCACTTGGAACCAACGCTAAGAAGTCACCAAAGTGTTTATACTTCCCCTTCTGGAATTCCCCTTCTCTGACCGAAGGAGCAGACTGCATTTCTTCAACCTTAAGACATTCACGACACACCACCGGAACATTTAGGATGATTGCTACGGACGACTGATTCTTTATTCTCCAGAAGGACTGAGCTCAGTGTTCGATTTTTTTTAAAAAAACGGTATTTGTCAAGCGCTCAATATGTGTCAGGTACTGTACTAAGCGCGGGGGAAGATACAAGCTAATCAGGTGGGATACAGTCCGTGTCCCACATGGGGCTCCTGGTCTTCATCCCCGTTCTACAGATGAGGGAACTGAGGCCCAGAGAAGTCAAGCGACTTGCCCAAGGTCACACAGCAGATACGTGGCAGAGTGAGGATTAGACCCTAGGTCCTCTGACTCTCCGATCAGGTCTCTTTCCACGAGGACTCGCTGCTTCTCGATCCATTGCTGAATTCACCACGTTTACCACAGAACTCACCGGCCAAGAGAAACCTTTCATGGGGGCAGATAAAGTCAATGAGAGACGGGAGGGCGGGAGAGCTCACCTCCTCCAAGAGGCCTTCCCAGACTGAGCTTCCCCTTTTCCCTCTGCTCCCCCTTCACCTCCCCTCAGCTAAGCCCCCTTTCCCCCTGCTCCTCCCCTTCTCCCTTCCCCTCCCCTCAGCACTGTGCTCATTTGTATATATTTTTATTACCCTATCTCTTTTGCTAATGAGGTGTCCATCCCCTTCATTCTATTTATCGTGATCAAGTCGTCTCGTTTTTGTCCGTCTGTTTCCCCCGATTAGAAATGTAAGCCCGTCAATGGGCGGGGATCGTCTCCATCTGTTGCCAAATTGCCCATTCCAAGCGCTGAGTACAGTGCTCTGCACATAGTAGGCGCTCGATAAATACTTTTGAATGAACGAATGGGAATGAAAAGGCTGTTCTGCCACCTCTAATGATCACTAATAACAAAAATAATTGTGGTATTTGTTACGCGCTTACTATATGCCAAGCACGGTTCTAAACACAGGGGTAGATACGGGATAATCGGGTCAGACACAATCCGGGCTCATCACAAGTTTCGCTGTCTAAATAGGAGGGAGAACAGGTACTGAATCCCCATTTTATAGTTGAGAACTTGTCTTGGGTCACGTAACAGAAGGGTGGTGAAGCCCGGATTAGAACCCAGGTCTCCCGACTCCCAGGCCTGGGTCCTTCCCACAAAGGCACACTGCTTCAAATAATACCATGTATTTATTCGCATCCGTTCTCAGCTCATGCCCGTGTGTTTATTTCAGCGAACTACTCGTTCTCATTCCAATAGTTGAAAATATTTCTGTCTTCCCTATTAGAGTGGAAGCTCCTGGGGGGCAAGGAACGGGCCTCAAGCTTCTCGTGTTTTTTCCCAAGCACGTAGTGCAGAGCACAAGGGGAAGTGAGCGCTCAATACCTACCTTTATTTGAGCCACTGACACGATGATTTAGGCACCAGTTTTTATTTTGAATCCGGGGAGGTAACTGGGCCAAAATTTGGGAGACAGAGGCAGATTGTGAGGAACTACCAGACTTCCTCTTTCAAACCTTCCGACGTCTACTATTATTTCTTACGTAAGATAAAAACTCTTGACCTTTGACTTCAAGTCTCTCCAGCACCTGACTTCCTCTCACCCTCCACTCTCTGCTACACCCCATCACGCACTCTTCATCGAATGAATGGAACTTATCGAGCGCTTACTGCGTGCAGAGCGCCGTGCTAAGTGCTCAGGGAAGTCCAGTACTACAAAAGGTAGCAGGCACGTTCCCTGCCCACAACGAGCTTCCAGCGGGCCGGAGACAGGGACCGGAGGTCAGGGACCTGACCGCTCAAACCTGGGGCCCGACCCCAAGAGGAAGGCTCTGGAGCCGGGTCTTCCAGAGCCCGGCTTCCGTGAAGGACAAATTGAGTCGCGGCATTTATTTTTAGTGGCTAAGTGGGGGCTTGAACCTCCACGCAGCCCATGACCACAGCGGCTCGGGACTAAATATAGCCGGTCGCTCCGGGGCACGGTGTAATTGTGGATTCTGGCGGTGGGGAAGAGAGCCAGGCCGCAGGGAGCGGGAAGGGACTGAGAGGTCTTCTACTGCCAGGGCACAGAATGGAGCCCCTCGCCAAGGTGGTGCCCCCCCCAGAACTCTCCCCTCCGCCCCGCTTCCCCCCGAAGCTCCCTGATTCCCCCGCTTCCAGGGGACGGAGCCCTGGGGGACGACCCCCAGCCTAAGGAGGGAGAGGAGGTTCAGATGCGAGAGTGCTCCCACCCCACGCAGCAACCCGGTGAGGGATTGTGAGAAGGTCCCGGCTGAGACAATGGGGGAAAGGTCAAGGACGGAGAAGGGAGACTAAGGGGTTTTGGACGGTTCTGGCTGGGTCGATGGGGGAGGGTCAGGGGTGGAGAGAGGAAATGCCGTAATTATCATAAATTATTCTTGGTGCCTCACTTTCCTCTTCTATGAAGATAGGGATCATTTGAGCAGCGGCATGGAGTGGAAAGAGCATGGGCTTGAAATTGGAAGACCTGGGTCGCCCTCCCTCCTCACCTCCGCCAAACTCATTCTCTTCCCTTCTTCAAAACCCTACTTAAAGCTCACCTCCTCCAAGAGGCCTTCCCGGACTGAGCTCCCCTTTTCCCTCTGCCCCCCCTTCACCTCTCCGCAGCTAAACCCTCTTCTCCCCCCTTTCCCTCTGCTCCTCCCCCTCTCCCGTCCCATCCCCTCGGCACTGTACTCGTCCGCTCAACTGTATATATCTTCGTTACCCACCGGAGGAGAATGAGGAATGGGAAGAAAAAGCTGGGGACGGTGAATAGTTCAGCCTTATCCACGAGAATGGGTGTCCAGGAGGGCGTCCAGTTCACGGTAAGCAGCATGCCCTAGCGAATAGAGCACGGGCCCGGAAGTCAGAAGGGCCTGAGCTCTAATCTCAGCCCCTCCATTTGTCTGCTGAATGACCTCGGGCAAGTCACGTCAGTTTTCTGGGCCTCAATTACCTCATCTGTAAAATGGGGCTTAAGAGTCCCACGTGGGACAGGGACTGTGTCCATCCGGATTATCTCGTACCTATTCCGGTGTTTAGGACAGTGCTTGACGCATAGTGAGTGCTTAATAAATACCATCAAGCTCCTGTCTCAGTGACCCTGTCAGACAGAGGCCTGAGCTAGGAACAGGAGGGCTCACAGCTCGCTGCCGCTCAGCTACCGGGGTGGCCAGAAGTCAGTCGATCGTATTTATTGAGCGCTCTCTGGTGCAGAGCACTGTACTAAGCACTTTTCAAAGTACAATGCAACTGGCAGAGTCACAACCACCTAAGGACCTCTCCGGCCTTTCACGCGCCCCCGACCGGGGGCCAGAGGATGCCGAGTTCCCCCCCGGGGGGACCGGGACGTCCAACCTGGGAAACCCCCGGACCAATTCCGGCCACCACAGCTGACTGAGAGGCAGGGAGACGGGGCCCAGAAACATCCTGCCTTTTGTTCACTTCTGTAAGCGGAGCAAAGAAATCAGAAGCCCGAAGAGAGGAAACCACGGAAGAGCAGGCTGAGAGTCGGTCAGGGTTCGCCTCCCGATCCCTCCCATTTCCTCGGCAGCTTCTGCCTGATGTGTGGACGCTCCCCGGTGGGCTTCCCAGCCTTCCGGATCCCGGGGCCGGGCCCCGGGAACCGGAGGGCAGCTGCTGCCCACGGGGAGGGTCGCCGGGACCTCTGGTCATACCCTCCCCGGCCCTGGGAATGCACTCGGCTGCCCCTGTGAGATGACGTGATCCAACTGGTCAGCGGGGAATTCCCTGGGGTGGCCCCAAGGACCAGGCGATGTTGGAGCTGGGGAAGAACGTCCAAGAGGAGAGAGGAAAGGGAAGGAGGGGGGAGGGGAAAGGATAGAGGTTGAGTAGGGGGTGGACGGGAGGGGAGGAGAAAGAAAAGAGAAGGGGAGAGGGGAGGTACAGGAAGGAGAGAAGGGAGAGTTGAGAAGGCAGAGGGGGCAGAAGTCTCTCTCCCGGCCAGCCGGAGCGTCTAGGGGAAGACTCCTGGCGAGGCAGACCGCCTCAGAGCTGCCCTCCGAACGGAGCCATCTGAAATCCCAACATCCTCCGGGGAGGAGAGCGCGGCCGGCCCTAGCTCCGGCCCTAGCTCCGATAGCAGCCTGCCTCCCCTGGGCCCAGCTGTCCTGCTGCTGACCTGGGCCTGCCTGAAGGAGAGGGAGGGAGGGAATGGAGGAGAGGGAAGAAGGGAGGGGGAGGGAGAGGGTGGAGGAAAGGGACAGAGAGAGAGAGAGAGTGAGAAAGGGAGAGAGAGGAAAAGGGAAGGAGAGAGAAGGGGAAAGGAAAGCAGAGGAAGAGGGAAAGGGAGGAAGAGGGAGGGGAGGAGAGGGAGGCAGAGGGAGGGACAGTTGGAGCCGGTCGGAGGGAGAGAGGGAGGGAGAGAAAATGGCCTCTGCCACATCTCCCAAGGACCCGAGTAGGCGGACCACCGGCCAACTCTGGGGCGGTGGGGCTAGTCCACACTCCCACGGGACCCTTTGCTTCCGAGAGGGACAGCAGAAGGCGTCCCAGTCCGTGGGGGAGAAGGGAGGGAGGGAGAGAGGAAGGGGAAAGAAGGAGAGAGAAGGGCCCTCAGCCCAACTCCGGCCTGCCGGGCAACCTCAGTCCAGTCTCTCCACCTCGGTTTCTTCCTCCGCAAGATGGGGAGAAGGCCGCCAGCCTGTCCCTTCCCACCCCTGCCCCCGGGCATCGCGAGAACAAGCTCTTTCTCGGATGGGCACGGCCCGGGATAATACGGTTAAGCCCTCAGATGTCCAGGGGATCCTAGAGATCCGAGTTTCCCCCAGTTCTCCCAAACACGCGACGAGAGAGAAGTATTCCAGCCAAGTGCCAAATACCGAAGGATAAGGGCCCTGCCCTTAAAAGGATATATTTTCTATCTAATTTAAAGAAAACAGAGAAAGCTGTTTCTCTACAAAATGCTTCCCATTTGTCAGTAATGACCCGGCATTCTTTCCCAGTTCGGGCCAGGGGGCTGGGGGCCGGGCACCCCAAGATTTCCCAGACCTCGGAGACCCCAGATCTCAACCCAGGGAGGGTGGCTCAAACTCGGCACAGTTGGACTCCTCCTCTTCTGCCCCTCCCCACCCCTCCCCCGGTGGGGAGGGGGGCGGGGAAGGCTAGTCCTGCCATTTTCCAAATGCTGCAGGATTTTTCTCTCTCTCACATGCACGCACGCACACACACACACACACACACACCCCCATTAGTGTTCACAGTGTCACAGGAAGGCCAAGTTAACTCCTGCAATTCCCTAGCATTTGGACTGAATAATAATGTTGGCATTTGTGCTTACTATGTGCAGAGCGCTGTTCTAAGCGCTGGGGGAGATACGGGGTCATCAGGTTGTCCCACATGAGGCGCACAGTCTTCATCCCCATTTGACAGACGAGGTCACTGAGGCACGGAGAAGTTAAGTGCCTTGCCCAAAGTCACACAGCTGACAAGCGGCAGAGCCGGGATTCGAACCCATGACCTCTGACTCCCAAGCCCCGGCTCTTTCCACTGAGCCACGCTGCTTCTCTGATGCAAGACAGTTGTGGGGGGGGATCACGGGAGGAGAGGCGCTGAAAACGCTTCGTCTCTGAGGAGAGCCGCTTTTCCCGCTCGATTTCTGCTCCCCTCCTTCATTCATCCCATCATATTTATTGAGCGCTTGCTGGGTGCAGAGCGCCGTATTATTTGAGAAGCAGCGCGGCTCAGTGGAAAGAGCCCGGGTTTGGGAGTCAGGGGTCGTGGGTTCTAATCCTGACTCGGCCACTTGTCAGCTGTGTGACCTTGGGCAAGTCACTTAACTTCTCCGGGCCTCAGTGACCTCATCTGTAAAATGGGGATAAAGACTGTGAGCCCCACGTGGGACAACCTGATTTCCTTGTATCTACCCAGCGCTTAGAACAGTGCTTGGCACATAGTAAGCGCTTAACAGATGCCAACATTATTATTATTAATAATAATAACTGCGGCATCTGTTAAGTGCCTACTATGCGCCAGACACCGTTCTAAGAGCTGGAGTGGAATCAAGCAAATCAGGGTGGACGCGGTCCCTGTCCCCCGGGGGGCCCACAGTCTTAATCCCCATTTTACAGATGAGGGAACTGAGGGACAGAGAAGCTAAGTGACAGAGCAGGCGCGGGCAGAGGCAGGATTAGAACCCAGGGCCTTCTGACTCCCGGGCCCACGCCCTATCCACTTCGTCACGCCTCTGTATTAAGCACTTGGGAGAGCACGATGCAACATTAAACAGACATACTCCCTGCCCACAACGACCTTACAGTCCCTGACTACACCGACTCTTCCTCCTCAGCCAGCTGATGCACTTCCCACACACGCATCCCCCCCACGCGACACACGCACGGCACAGACAGGATGTCACACCACACCACGTGACACCACACCTACAGCGCACCGTTCACACACCCCACCCCCCCCCCCCAGACGGCAACGTCAAGGCCCCGAGGCGTACCGCGGGGCTCAGTGTACCGCACACCCGTCGCACCGCTCACGCGCACGCTCGGAGCCCCAGGACGAGGCGGTCAGTACACTCCCGGCTGGGGGAGGGGTCGCTCCCGGCCTGACCCCCGAGGCCCCGACCCCCGGGGCCTGCCTGAGTCCCCTCTAAGGGCCGTGCCCAGAGCGCCCCGGATGACGATCCGGACGAGCCGGTCTCCAGGAAGACCGAGAGGAGAAACCGGGCAGATCTGAACCTTGGCAGACGACGGGTGCCCGGGGATGACATCACCGGCAGCCTATCGGGAAGCGCGGCGGGGCCCGGCGTCCGAAAGCCGCTTCGTATTTATGGATGAGCACCAGGAGGACGACGACGGCCCCTGCTCCTTTCTAAATAAAGCCACCGCTTTCATTCGGCAGCCAAAAGAAAAGAAACAAAAAAACACCTCTCGCCGACTCTCTTCCTCCTCATCTCAGAGTGTGTTTTCTGACAAAATCTGAAACAATGAGGGGAAGGCGGGGGAGCGAAGATTGTGTGAGAGAGAGTGTGTGTGTGTGTGTGTGTTTTTCCTGTGGGCTGCCTCCTCCCCCCAGTATCCAAGTGGCCACCCCGAGGGGCTAGGTCGCAGGTGACTAAAGGAGCCCCCAATCCAGACTTCGGTCACCTCTCCCCACACCTTTCTGATCCGAGTCCCCCTCACCCCACCCAATTGATCAACGGTATCTACTGAGTGCTCACTGTGTGCAGAGCACTGTTCCAAGCACGACTCAATAAAAGGGAGAAGCAGCGTGGTTTAATGGATAGGACATGGGCCTGGAAATCAGAAGGACCCACGTTCTAACACTGGCTCCGCCACTTCTTGGCTGCGTGGCTTCAGGCAAGTCGGTTCACTTCTCTGTGCCTCAGTTTCCTCACCTATAAAGTGGGCATTAAATGCCTGTTCTCCCTCCTACTTAGACTGTGAGCCCCATGCCCCTTGTCAGCCGCGTGACTGTGGGCAAGTCATTTCTCCGTGCCTCAGTTCCCTCATCTGTAAACTGGGGATTAACCGTGAGCCTCACGTGGGACGACCTGATGACCCTGTATCTACCCCAGCGCCTAGAACAGTGCTCTGCACGTAGTAAGCGCTTAACAGATACCGACATGATGTAGGACAGGGACTGTGTCCAGGCTGACAAACTTAAATCAACCCCAGAGCTCAGTTCAGTCCCTGGCACGTAGTAAGTGCTTAAATACCAAAAAAGATTATAACAGTAATAGAAAATTCGGACACATGAGCCCCGCCCTCAAAAATCTTACAGTGTATCGTGTGCAGAATATTCTACTAAGCACTTGGGAGAGGACAAGAGAGTGAGGAACCGTGATCCTTGCCCGCAAGGAGCTTCAAGTCTACCGTGTGCGCAGCACTGTGCTAAACGGCGTAGCTTAGTGGATAGAGCAAGGGCCTGGGAGTCAGAAGGACCTGGATTCTAATCCCAAATCTCCCGCTCGTCTGCTGGGCGACCTTGGATGAGTCACTTAACTTCTATGTGCCTCAGTTACCTCATCTGTAAAATGGGGATTCAGATTGAGAGATCCACGTGGGACTGGGACTGTGTACAACCTGATGACCTTGTATCTACCCCAGTGCTTAGACCAGTGCTTGGCACACAGTAAGTGCTTAACAGGAACCTTAATTATTACTATTATTATTATTTAGGTCCTCAGACTCCCAGGTCTGTGCTCTTTCTGTCAGGCCACGCTGCTTCTCCGAGTTTCGTTTGCATCCCGGCCATCTGATTATCTCGGCTGAGGAGAAGCAGCATGGCCTAGTGAATAGAATACGGGCCTGGGAGTCAGAGGGGCCTGGGTTCTAATCCCAGCTCCGCCACTCGTCTGCCGAGACCTTGGGCAAATCACCTCTCGGTGCCTCAGTTACCTCATCTGTAAAAAAAAAAAAAAAAAAATGGGGTTTAAAACCGTGAGCCCCATGTGGGACATGGACCGTGTCCAACCCGATTAACCTGTATCTAACCCCAGTGCTTAGAACAGTGGCTGGCACACAGTAGGCTCTTAAAAAATACCATAAGAAGAGAACAGTTGCTCTAAGCTTTTCCAAGGTTCCTGCTACCTGGGGGTGAAGTTGAGGGGGAGTCCACTTACTCTGCCCCCATGTGCCCCCACCGTTGGCCTGAAAATCTACTAGGAGCAACTGTCCAGTGGACCAGCTGGAGAAACAATTCATGGTAGATTTGCTAAGCGATTATCAGGCGTCAAACACCGCTCCGTCCGCTGCGTGAATGCAAGACCATCAGGTCGGACAGAGTCCCTGACCCCCAGGTGCTCGCGGTCTAAAGAGGAGAGAAAACAGGTATCGAATCCCCATTTTAGAGCACAGGAAAACGAGGTCCAGAGAAGTTAAGTGGCTTTCCCCAGGCCACACGGCAGGCAAATGGTGGAGTCGCGAATCAAACCCAGGCGTCCGGACTCCCAGGCCCACGCTCCTGCTACCAGGCCACACTGCCTCTTCCTCAACCGGTTTTGGTGGCCAGGATCTCTGCGTGGGCTGCTCCCACTGTTCCTGACCTTCACAACCCCACGCGTCTGGGGAGAGCAAGTCAGGCCCAGACCCAATGGGAGGATGCTCCTCGCCCCGACTGGCTGAAGGCCGCTCAGCCCGCCCTCCCCCTGGACCATCTGGCTAGGAAGCCACCAAGGTGGGTGCCTGCGGCCACTTCCTCCCGGACAGGAAGTGAGTCACGGGGACCGCACAGCTGGTCGGATGGCTTCTAATGGGACCGGGCCAGAGGTGAAGGAGAGACAGAAACCCGGATTTAAGGGGTTTTCCCGACACATTCCGCCCTCCTGGAGTCAACGGCTCAAGGCTGTTTACAGTGACCCAAAACGACGCCTCTAAACATTTAGTCTGAGGATCCTGCACTGTGGGAGCCTCCGTCTCCCGACAACGAAGGAGAAAAATAAGATCTGTGTCTGGGGGCAGAGGGGTCCTTGTTCTGACTCTCCCTCTCTCCCACTCCCTTTCCCTCTAGCAGGCTGTCTCAGCAAACAATGTTGAGAACATCAATATATTTTAGATCAAAGAAGGGCAGTTCCACTAGCATTGTGGATCATATTTCACATCCAAGGTGGGGCTGGAGAGGCAGGGAGAGAGGAGGGGGAGGGAAAGGAGAGAGCAGCAGACCACGGGCCTGGGAGTCAGAGGACCTGGCTTCTAATCCCACATCCGTCACTTGTCTGCTGTGTGACCTCGAGTAAGGCACTTCTCTTCTCCGAGTCTCAGTTCCCTCATCTGTAAAATGGAGGTTAAGACCATGAGCCCCCTGTGAGACGTGGACCGTGACCAACCTGATTATCTCGCATCTAGTCCGGGGCTTCGAACAGTGCCCGGCACACAGGAAGTGCTTAACAAATACCATTTAAAAAAAAAAAAACCCTGAAAGATCCGGAATTAGAACCCAGGTCCTCTGAATCCCAGGCTTGTTCATTCAATAGTATTTATTGAGCGCTTACTATGTGCAGAGCACTGTACTAAGCGCTTGGAATGGACAATTCGGCAACGGATAGAGACGATCCCTGCCCGATGACGGGCTCGCGGTCTCCTCGGGGGAGACAGACGGACAAAAACAGTAGCAATAATGCGCTTTCCACTAGGCCCCACCGCTCTTCTCTCTCTTCCCTTCCCCTCCAATCAATCAGTGCTATTTATCGAGCACTTAATATGTGCAGGACACAGTGCTGAGTGCTCGAGAGAGTAAAATACAACGGAATCAGCGGACACGTTCCCTGCCCGCGATGAGCTTACAGTCTAAAGGGGCTTACGGCCTCCTTCCCCCTCTCTCTGGAGAGGGGAAGAGTCATGGAGGTCGGATGGCCTGTGCTGGGTCACTGAAGGGAGTCAGGGATGGAGGGGGAGAGTCATGGAGGTCGGATGGCCTGTGCTGGGTCACTGAAGGGGTGTCGGGGGCGTTGGATGATCCACGCTGGGTCACCGGAGCGAATCGGGGATGGAGTGGGGAGAGTCAGGATGTTGGATGATGCACGGCGGGTCACCGGAGGGAGTCAGGGATGGAGAGGGAAGAGTCGGGGGTGCTGGATGAGCCACGCTGGGTCACTGGAGGAGAATCAGCAGTGGAGAGGGGATAGTCGGTGGTGGGTCACTGGGGGGAGAGGCAGGCATGCAGATGGATCCATCCTTTATCACTAAAGGTGGACATAGGGAGCTCTTGACAAATATCATCATCATTATCTAAGAAGGCAAAGGGCGCCCTGTTCATTCTAACATCCTAGGGTCCCTGTCAGAGTCAGGGACTCAGACCAGAAGGGCAGAGGGACCGACTCCGGGATGGCTCTGCTTAGGGTCTGCCGGTCCACACGGGTGGCCGGCGGCCCCCAGGTCTGAGCTCGGTCACCCCGGGCCTCGGCCGCATTGACGGACACAGCCGCCGATTTCAGCGTCGCCTCCGAACTCGCTGTGTCTGGGGGCCGTCGGGGGCGGCGATGGAAATGGAAGCCGGGACCCCAGATTCCCAGCTGGGTCACTAAATCAAGCTGTTTTCTTCCAGTCCTCAAAACAGCAGGAATGCCGGGGTTATTTTTTAACATATGGCTAAAATATTTATATTTGAAATGCTTTCAGCTTATAGTCTCCACTATAAACAGCCATTAATATGGATATGACTCATTCATAACTGTAGGTTCAGGGTCAAACACAATAAACATTCAGACAAAATAAACACTCAGAATCGGACAATTAATTACCCCGGGATTCACTGGATACCCCGAACCCCGTCTGCCCCGGCCTCTCTCTGTGCGGCGACGAGACCGAAGCCGCTACCCTACCGCGACCCGGCCCGCGCACTTTGCTCCTCAAACGCCGACTCGCTGGACCTCGATCTCGTCCGTCTCGCTGCCGACCTCTCGCCCACGACCTACCTCTGGCCTGGAATGCCCTCCCTCCTCGTATCCGACAATCACCCTCCCGGGCACTTCAAAGCCTCACTGAAAACACATCTCCTCCAAGAGGCCTTCCCCAACTAAGCCCTCGTTTCCTCTTCTCCCGCTCCCTTCCGCGTCACCGCCGCACTTGGATTCGCTCCCCTTATTCACTCCTCCCTGAGCCCCGCAACACTTACGGACGATACTGGGGCACGAAAGGAGAGCGTAAGGATGGGGGGTGGTCCGCCTCCAACCAGCGGTTGTCCAAGCATCCCGGGACCGCAGTGGGACCCAAGGACCAAAGCTGCTTGGATCCAGGAGTGGACTCGGACCCCATCAAGAGGAACCTGGAGAATTACTTCTCTTCTTAGGGACTATAAGCTCACTGTGGGCAGGGAATGGTGTCTGCTTATCGTTATATTGGACTCTCCCAAGCGCTAAGTACGGGGCTCTGCACCCAACTATGATTGATTGATAGTGGGATGCCATCAGTTCAGGTCCCAGGTTGGTTCCCGTCACCTATCGTGACCCCTCAGACTCTCCCCCCCGTGGCTCCGAAAAGGACACACACACACACACAAGTCCAAAGACCGGGGGGGTGTATTCCTAATTCCTTTGAACTAAGTCAATAACGTCTGGACGGTCCGTGCCGGCCACTCTGTGAAGTCCTCCTAATAGATAGGATCTTTCTGCTTCAGCTGGGGAAAGAGATTCCCACCCCCCTACCTGGAAAATTCGGGAAGAAGCCCACCACGCCAGCAGGCGGGAAGGCTACAGTGGAGGTGTGTTCCCCAGAGGGGCACGGCAGAAGACCGGGTGGGAGCACCTAGGCCCGGGGAGAAGGAACCAACTGGTGAAGGAGAGAGGTGCACCGGAAAACCATCCATTCGATCAGTCGTATGAATTGAGTACTTACTGTGTGTGGAGAACTGTACTAAGCACCTGGGAGAGCACAAAACAACAATGAGCAGACACATTCCCTGCCCACAGCGAGCTTACAGTCTAGAGGGATAATAGGAGGGAGAACAGATAATAATAATGTCGGTATTTGTAAAGCGCTTACTATGTGCCGAGCACCGTTCTAAGCGCTGGGGTAGATACAGGGTCATCGGGTTGTCCCCCGTGAGGCTCACGGTTAATCCCCATTCTATAGATGAGGTAACTGAGGCCCAGAGAAGTGAAGTGACTCGCCCACGGTCACACAGCCGACGAGCGGCAGAGCCGGGAGTCGAACTCATGACCTCTGACTCCGAAGCCCGGGCTCTTTCCACTGAGCCACGCTCCTTCCCACTGAATCCTGATACTGAATCCTCATTTTACAGTTAAGGAAACTGAGGCACTGAGAAGCTAAGCGACTTGCCCAAGGCCTCTCGGCAAGCAGCAAGGCCTAGTAGAAAGAGCACAGGCCTGAAGTCAGGGAACCGGTGTTCTAACTCCGGCTCCGCCCCTTTCCTTCTTGGAATAGTCCCTTCGTTTCTCTGGGCCTCAGTTTCCTCATCTGTAAAATGGGAATACAATACCCGCCGTTGTCCCTCCGCACTAGACTGAGAGCCCCACGCGGGTCGGGGATTGGGTCTGATCTGATTGAATTATATCTTACTCGGGACTTATCACGGCGAATGGCAAATAGCAAGTGTTTAACAAACAGCACAACGATAATCATTATCATCTCAGCCCCAGCATACCAGCAGTGAGAGTGACCCCAAGAGCAAATGTCTACGGCAAAGTTGTGAGACGGCCCAGATTTCTGCGGGTCTCGGGGCAAGTCCCTACTGTCGGGGCAAGTTCACACAACCGGGGGTGTATTCTCCCCACATCTGCTCAGAACGACTTCTCCCTTCACAACTACGGGATGAGGAAGGCGGTCTATTGTGCGATTCAGTGTTTCCGAAATGATTTGGGGAATGATAGAAGAGCGAGTTTAATAATGATAATAATAGTATCGGTGGCATTAATGACAACGATAATGGCATCGGTTAGGTGCTTTCTGTGGGCCGAGCACTATTCTTAGCACTGGGGGAGGTACAAGGTAATCAGGTCGGTCCTGCACGGGGCCCACAGTCTTTTTGCAGATGAGGTAACAGACCCAGAGAAGTCAAGTGACTCGATGTGTGCAAAGCCGGGTTTTGAACCCACATCCTCGGACTCCCAGGCCCGTGCTCTTTCCACTAGGCCATACTGCTTTTCCTCAGAGCTAATCACTGAGCTAAGTGCTGGGATAGAATCAGGTGGGGCACGGTCTCTAGGCTGTGAGCTTTCCAACGGCGGGGAAGGTGTCTCAAGCGCTCAGTACGGCGATTCGCACACAGTAGGCGCTCAGTAAATTCGATCGAATGAACGGACGGCTCTCGCTCCAGCGGGGCCGACGGTCAGAGAGGGGCCGGGGAGGGGGAAGACGGGGCCGGTCTGGCCGCCTAACTGCAATCTGTCAGCGCCGGACCGGGGCGGGGGAGAGGCTCGGGGGAGGGAAAGGGGGTCTCCCGGGCACGGAGGGGGAGGAGGGGGGAGATGGTGATGTCTGAGTGCAGACGAACGGAGGTCTCGAAGCTGACCCTTTCTTGGCATAAACACATCTGGCCCCCGTGATTCATTCTCGGCTCTGAAGCCGAAGAGGCGGACGGAGAGGCCGCCGCGAGCTGGGCTTCTGGCCGGCGGCGGGTGGCGGAGGGGTCAGGCACCAGGTTGGACCTGGGGGCGGATGGTCTGTTAGTCACCGCGTTCTTGCCGGGGGCGGAGCTCTTAGCCCAGGGTGGTCATTCGGCCCAGCGGAAGCTTCCCCTCCTCCGCGGCGCGGTCTAGTGGATAGAAAACGGGCCCGGGAGTCAGAGGACCTGGGTTCTAATCGCAGCTCTTCCGCTTGTCGGTCCACCGTATTTACTGAGTGCTTACTGGGTGCAGGGCGCCGTACCGGGCGCTTGGGAGAGTACAGCGTAACTCGAGCCGCTGTGGTAATAGTAATTATTCCCATTAGGGCGCTAAGTGCTTACTCTGTGCCAAGCACTGTTCTAGGCACTGGGGTAGACACGGGTCATTCGGGTTGGACACAGTCCCTGTCCCACAAGGGGCTCACACTCTTAATCACCTTTTTACAGATAAGGTAACTGAGGCCCAGAGAAGTTAAGTGACTTGCCCAGGGTCGCACAGCAGACGTGCGGAGCCGGGAATAGAGCCCTTCTGACCCCCAGGCCCCGGCTCTGTCCACTAAGCCATACTGCTCCCCTGTGACCTTGGGCAAATCACTTCTCTTTGCCACAGTTACCTCATCTATAAAATGGAGCTTCAATTCTCCTCCTTCCTAGACTGTGAACCTCACGTGGGACAGAGACTGTCCAACCCGATCAACTTGTACCTACCCCAGGGTTTAGAAGAGTGCTCGGCACCTAGTAAGCGCTTGAACAAATACCGTCATTATTATCATTTCTCAGCCGGTGAGCAAGAGGCCTTTGGATGGGAAAGACGGAAGGCGGCCCAGGAAACTTGGCAAAGAAGGGATGGGGGTGGATGAGAAAGTTCCCTAGCTGACTTTGGCGGGTCTATAAGCAGTACTGAGGCCTGGGAGCGAGGGAGCGGAGAGAACCTCGCCCGTTCCAACTCGGTGTCACTGCTGCCGGCCTGGGAAAAACGCAGCTGAAGGAGCCCAGCCCGGACGGGGCCGTCTCCCCCGGCTCATATTTCCGTTGGAGATCAGGGAGGGGAGGGACCCCGAGGGAAGGGTGGAAAGACACTCTTCCAGAGGAAGGGAAGAAGAAAATCTAAGAATCCCACAAGATTCCGCCGGACCAGCGGAACGCAGCTAGGGGGAAACGTACGTCTGTCCAGGAAATTTCGCGTTGCAGACATTTTCAGGGGTTTTTTCCTAGTAACGATAACTGGCGTTTTTTGATCGCTTACTATGTGCCAGGCACTGTGCTAAGCGCCGCGGTGGATACAAGCAGATTGGGTTGGACGCAGTCCCCGTCCCCTGTGGACTCACAGTCTCCATCCCCATTTTACAGAGGAGGGGAGCGAGGCCGAAGGAGGAAGCGATTTGCCCGAATTCACACGATAAACAAGCGGGGGAGCCGGAATTAGAACCCACGACCTTCAGACTCCAGGCCCGTGACTCTCTCCGTTGCACCACGTTGCTTCTTCAGGTGTGTCTGCGGGGAGGGAAGGGCATTTGGTTACCTGCCTCCCGGGCCCGGCCACCATCGCCTGGGAGTCGGAAGGACCAGGGTTCTAACCCTAGCTCTGCCTCCCATCTGCTGTAGGACCTTGGGCAAGTCACTTTACTTCTCCGGGCCTCAGTTCCCTCATCCGTGAACTGGGGAGGAAGACCGTGAGCCCCATGTGGGACGTGGACTGGGTCCAACCTGATTAGCTTGTATCTACCTCAGCGCTTAGTACAGTGCCCGGCACCTAGTGAGTGCCTTTAATACCACACACAAAAAAATAAAATAAGACCAAGGGCTAAGCCATGTCTACTGGTAACTTCCACCACTAAACCTCCGTCGACGTTAGCTCACCCACACTTGAGAGTTTCCGAGGTTCCTAGTAAATCTCCCCCATCAGTCCTGAAGAGCGAGCACCACGCCATTCCTGGCTCAGATTCCTCATCCATCCTCTCTGGGGTCGGTCGATCATATTTATTGAGGGCTTACTGGGCGCAGAGCACTGTACTAAGCGCTTGGGAGGGTACAGCATCTTGCTTGCCCAATCTCCCGGATGGGCCGCATTTCGCCCCCCCACCCTTCAGCTTTTCCATCACCTTGATTCTCCCCCCCTCGCCACCCATCAGGAACCTAAGGCCGAGGAATCTCTCCAAGCCCCTTTGGAATCCCTTGGTAGTTTCTGCCCACACGACTTCCTGTGGAAATGAATTCCATATGCCCGCCACCCACCGTGTCAAGAAGCTCTTCCTTCCTAGGCACAGAAGGCAGAAGAAGCCTCACAAGACCCCGAGATCCCGCCCCCGGCTTCAGGGCTGAAGACGGAGGGCAGATGGGCCCAGAAGCCTGTGTTCCATCAAGAGCCCGGTCCTACGCCGCCCGCTCAAACCCGGCCACATCATCATCACCCTAACTAGCAGACACGGCCTCTCCCCCAGCCCATCTCCTCCAAGAGGCCTTCCCTGACTCATCCCTCCTTTCCTCTTATCCCACTCCCTTCTGTCACCCCGACTTGCTCCCTTTATTCATCCCCCTCTCCCAGCCCCACTGTCCATAACTGTAATTTAATCATTTCTATTTATGTCTTTCTCCCCCACTAGATTTTAAGCTCATGATGGGAAGGGAATGTGTCTGTTATATTGTACTCTCCCAAGTGCTCAGTAGAGCGCTCTGCAGAGAGCAGGCGCTCAATAAATACTACCGACTTCCTCCTTCCCCGGCTCCACCGGCTTCTCAAGTGATATTTGATAAATAGAACAAGTGCCTCCCCGGGTGGGAATTCATAGGGGAATTCAAGAACTTTCTTCCGGTGGCTCGTGCCCGTCCGCCCGGGTACCCCCACACTGAGTACGTATAGCTGGGTAACAGGAGGCGAGACGTCGGGTGAAATGTCCTGGCCCAGGAGCATGGGATGGTCAATCATTTTTCTACTTTTTTTTCCTAATTGTATTTAAGTGCTTACTGTGTGCCAGGCACTGTTCTAAGCACTGGGATAGATAATAAGCTAATCAGGTTGGGCACAGTCCCTGACCCACCTGGGGCTCACAGTCTTCATCCCCATTTTACAGAGGAGGTAACAGGCACAGAGAAGTGACTTGCCCAAGATAATAACGATGATGGCATTTTTTAAACACTTACTATGTGCTAGGTACCGTACTAAGCGCTGGGGCGGATACGAGCAAATTGGGTTGGACACAGTCCCCGCCCCGCTTGGGGCTCTCAGTCTCAATTCCCACTTTACAGATGAGATGACAGGCCGGGAGAAGTCACAGTCACACAGCAAGCAGACAGGTGGCTGAGCCAGAAGAGAGGGAGCGACATACTGGTTGAACGCCAAATCTGTGCCCCTTTCTCTGCCCTGTGGTGGTTGGCAGGGGCTCAACGCGCCTAGTGGGGCAAGGGTCCTCTGGCACCAAATCCCTTGGGGTGCAAAAAGGCTGGAAGCTGGTGCCACGATGAAAGAGAGATGGTGGAGAACCGCCTTTAGAGGTCCCGGAGCGCAGGGGAGTGGGGGCGAGGAGAATTGTATTTTACACCCAATCGGGCTCCGGTTTTGGCAGCCCATTTTAAAGACTTCCGGAGGGTTCTTTAGACAGTCCTGGGGGAAGGCCTTAAAGAAGTGGAATCAAATGAGGCCTTTGTCTCTGTTTGGAGAGCCTCCTTCCCCCCCCCCCATCCCCCACCCCGGCTTCCTGTCCTCCCCCGCTGACATTAACCCATGTTCTGCCAGTCTCCCCACGCCTCAGGCACCCCACCCACGCCCGGGCCAGATTTGCCACCAAAGGGACTAACTGACATTCCTTCAGGGCTTCCACCCTGCTCGAATTCCACTCCTTTTGAGGTCTCTGCTAGAATGAAATACCACACTGAAAGGAAAGGAGCAGATGCCAGGAACCAGAGGGAAACAGAATCAATGTCATCTCCTGAGCACTTACTGAGCACCGAACTTAGCTCTTTTTTAATGGTACCTGGAAAGCACTTACTCTGTGCCATTGCACCGTAAGCGCTTGGGAGAATACAGTATAACAACAAACTGACATTCCCTGCCCACAACGAGCCCACGTCTATAGACTCCACCGCAGAGTAGGTTCGCAGGACCTCGGAAGTGGTCGAATGGTTGCTGCCCATGCCCAAACCTCTCCACCGGGGATTTTGGTGGGCTCCTTCCATCCAACCCAACAAACCCCCCAAAGCCCCTTCCAGCTCGCCGCCCCCCACCCCAGGAACACTTCCAGCCTCGCTTTTTCTCTCCTCCAACAGAGGGAGAGAAAACCCTCCTGAGTTCTAATCCTAACTCCGCAGTTTGTCTGCTGTGTGACTTGGGCCAAGTCACCTAACTCCTCTGTGCCTCATTTACCTCATCTGGAAAATGAGTTTGAAAACGTGAGCACCACGTGCGACATGGACTACGTCCAGCCCGATGACCTTGTATCCTCCCCAGTGCTTAGTACAGTGCCGGACACATCCTAAAAGTGCCTAACGAAACGCTATTTAAAAAAAAAATACCCTGCCTGACCAACCCCTTGGGTCCAGCCGGTGGGTAGAAAGACAAACCTCGGGGTGACCATTCTCCAGCTGAGCGAATGGCATCTTCCGGAAATAAGGTCTGCCACGCAGCGATCGTTGGGGTCCCAGACCACGCCCTCGGCCGCCAGCTGGCAGGGATGATCTCCCTGGTTTTGGTGGTTTGGGGGCTCGGGGTGGGGTTTTTTTTTTTTCTGTCTTGTGACTTCAAGGCCTATTTTGGGATTGTTCCTGTTACAGTGGCAGGGCCTTCTTCTGCTAGGGGGAGGGAAGCTTCTCGGACGGCTGGCGGAGCTGGGGCCGGACGGGGTGGAGCCGGGGCTGTATGGGGTCCGATTGGGGCAGCGGCAGGCCCGTACCCCCGGGACCTTCTGGTTGGGCGGGAGGGTGATGATGATGGTATTTATTAGGCTCTTACTACTTGTCAAGCACTGTTTTAAGCACCGGGGTAGATAACCAGCTGATCAGGTGGGACACGGTCCCTGTCCCACACAGGGCTGACAGTCATAATCTCCGTTTTACAGATGAGGTCACCGAGGCCCCCCCCAAATTAAGTCACTTGCCCCGGGTCACGGCAGACAAGTGGCGGAACCGGAACTAGAACCCAGGTCCCTTCTGACTCCCAGGCCCGTGGCTCCATCCTCTAGGCTATGCTGCTTCCCTTCTTCCAGGACTAACGTGACCAAGAGCCCCAGGAAGAGCCAGATGGGTGGAAACGTGTTACCCACAGTTGTCCCAGCCACCAGGACCCTCCCCAAGGTCCCTGGGTGGGGAGCGGGGTGAGGAAGGGAATTTAAGACCTCTCTCCATTTTCGGTTGAGGGATGACACCCTGCTTTGAAAAGGACCAAGAGGAGGTGAGCAACCAAGGCCATGAGGAAGGAGTGACCCACCCCCAAGTTCGGCTTGGCCCTGCTGGTCGTGGACCCGGCAGCCTGGCCAACTAACTCTCTTTCTCTCTCCCAGAGATCGAAAGGCACGAGGTGGGAGAGAGGGGAAAAGTAGGGCGTGGCTTGCTGGCACGGGGTGGAGGGAAGCTGAGGAGACGCAGTCAGAGAGAAAGGGAAGGGTGGCCAGAAGCAGGGAAGAGAAGGAAAAGGGGTGCAGACAGCAGAACAAATCCAGGCCAGACTCTCTCATCCTGGTTCCCGATAGCCCACCCTTCCCCCAAGGCTCCACCTCCTCACCAGACCCTTCCTCTTCAGGCCTCACCGCTCAGGGTACAACAGACGCTCCCGGCCAGACAGGCCAGACCTGGCTCCAGCCCTCCAATTTCCTCTTCAGTTCTCACCCTTCAGGGTACAACAGACGCGGCCTTACCGGACGGGGCTCCAGCCTCCCATCAGTCGCCAGTGGGATCAGACGTGGCCCATCCGGGCAAGGAGCCAGGAAGCCGACAGACCACAAAGGGGGACCTCCACGCCCCCACCCCTTACCTGAAGAGCGCTCCCTGCTTCTGCTGGCTGTTCAGTGACATCGTGTCCATCGTGGAGTCCAGAAACCGCCCTTGGTCCTAGAAACCCAGAACAAAACAAGATGCGATAATCACTTGGGCATTTGCTAGCCAGTAGTTTTTCTTAGCACTTACTGTGTGCAGAACACTGTATGAAGCACTTGGGAGGGTGAAATACCACAGGTCGGTTAGACACGCTCCCCGCCGACAAGGAGCTTACCGTCTTGCGGGGGAGGCAGCGCATAATAATAATAATAATAATTATGGTATTTGTTAAGCGCTTACTAGGTGGCAGGCACTGTTCTAACCGCTGGGGTGGGTACAAGGTAATCAGGTTGTCCCACATGGGGCTCACAGTTTGAATCCCCATTTTACAGATGAGATAACCGAGGTACCGAGGAGTTAAATGACTTGCCCGAGGTCACACAGCAAACAAGTGGCGGAGCCGGGATTAGAACCCAGGTCCTTTGACTCCCAAACCCATACCCTTGCCAGTAGGCCAAGGCTCCGTGCTAAGCACTGGGGCAGATCAATCAAAGGTATTTAATGAGCTAATTGTGTGCAGAGCACTGGACTAAGCACTTGGGAGAGTACGATACACTAAAGTTGGGAGTCACGATCCCTGCTTCGGGGAGTTTACAGTCCAAATGCAGACAATTAGATCAGAGTCAGGGCCCGTGAGAGGTAGGGAGAGCTGGGATCTTATTCCTATGTTACAGATGAAGAAACCGCGGCTCAGATAGGTTAGGCGATCACTCAAGGTCACACGGCAGGTCGGACTAGAACCCAGGTCCTTTGACTCTCAAACCCGAGCTCTTTCCACTAGGCCTCGGTGTAGCCACCATCCAAAGAAGGCAGCATAACCTGCACCTCAGTGAGCTCCCAGAATTATCGGGGTGAACCAAGGAATCAACTGAGGCCCACCCTCAAGGAGCTTACGTTTCCCTCCAGAACGGGCACCCTGAGGAGGGGAGAGAACTGAGTCCTTGGAATGGAAACTGAGGACCAGAAGGAGTGATAGATTCGATTCTCCCAGTCGATTAAATCTGAGTGCTGACTCTGCAGACTACTGTTCTAATTACTCCTAATTTCTTAAGACAGTTGGAAGACACGTTCCCTGGTCACGACGAGCCTACAGTCAAGGGGGAGTCAGACATCAATATAAATAAATCGCAGATATCTAAGTAAGTGAGGTGGGGCCGACCGAGGGGCGAATAAAGGGTACAAATCCAAGTGGAAGGACATTGCAGAAGGGAGTGGGAGAAGAGGAAATGAGGGCCTAATTAGGGAAGGCTTCTTGGAAGAGACGTGCCTTCGACGAGGCTTTGAAGGTGGGGAGAGTGATCATCGGTCAGATACGAAGAGGGAGGGCACTCCCGGACAGAGGCGGGACTTAGGTGAGAGGTTGGCAACGAGATAGATGAGATCGAGGTACAGTGAGTAGAAGTGCTTATTAATTCCCCTGATTGAGTAGAAATTTCAACCGGACAGAGACAACATCTATCTCAATTATCTCCTCCATCCCCGTGCTTAGTATAGTCCTAGGCACACTAAGTGCTTCACAAATGCCATAATTATCATCACCACCATTAAAAGGACCGACAGTGGAGGACCCTGGCCACGCTTTCTCCAGATCTTCCGTCAGACGGATGCTCCTCAGCATCCAAGGAAGAGTCGCAGGCTCTCGGGTCAGCAGAAACCAGCACTTCCGTTCTCACAGGAAGAGAGTGTCTCATTTCCAAATGGCATGGGTTGGGTGGGTTTTTTGGTTTTGTTTTTTTTTTAACAAGACAAAGAATGACTTATTAATGCTAAATGTGAAACACATTTCGCAGCGGCTTCACAGCCACCTCCCTCCCAAAGCCAACGTCCCCCAGTGGAGGCTGAGGGTGGCTGATTCGACTGTCCACCCATGGGACAGCGTGGGAGGCCACAGCGTGGCCCTCAGCAGCAGGACCCGAGGCGGAGGGACGTTGGGAGTCCCAAATGAGAACGGCAGATCCCGGGCCTCAGCGGCGCTAGACAACGAACAGGCTGGCTGATATAATAATAATGATATCTGTTAAGCTCTTACTGTGTGTCAAGCGCTGTAAGTGCTGAGGTAAATCCAAGCTAATCAGGTTGGACACAGTCCCTGTCCCACACGGGGCTCACAGTTACAGTTAACGAGCTTACAGTTCGTGTTCCTGACACCTACACACACACACACACCTCTTATTCTCACCTTCTTGGGGTTTCCGAAGGGACAACTGTCCCACCCAGAGCCAGCGCCGGCTCTGAGGTAAACACAAATCTCCACCACCTCAAGGTGTGGCAGGAGGGCAGCGGTCTTTGAAGACACGCAAGCGCCCACCCTCCTTCCACCTTGGCTCCCGGCATATCGAGGGCCACGGCTCAGAAGTGGCGCCCGTGGAGGGGCACGTGGTGGCTCTGAAGCGAGGACGGGGGCGGGGGCTCCCCGCCAACGCTCCGGAAACACGTCCTAGGTGCGGGCAAGCTCGGGCGCACCCACCATCTGCTGCCGATCCATGATACTGCGTCACCAGCTCGCACGCGGAGCATCTGGGAACTCGGGGGCAGAGCACACCACTGACAGGGAGGAAAATAATAGCTGTGGAATTTGTTAAGCTCTTACTACGTGCCAGGCGCTGTTCTAAGCACTGGAGTGGGTACAAGCAAATTGGGTTGGGCACAGTCCCTGTCCCATGTGGGAGTGACTGTCTTAATCCCCACGTTGAAGACGAGGTAACTGAGGCCCAGAGAAGCGAAGCGACTTGCCCGAGGTCACAGGGAAGACAAGTAGCAGGGCGGGGATTAGAACGCAGGTCCTTCTGCCTCCCAGGCCCGTGCTTTATCCACTAGGCCGACTGAAGGGGAGAAGGACCCGCTCTGCTCACGGCATCCCCTTAAAACGGGTCCACGCTCCACGGAGCTAGAGGAATTTTTCAATCTTCTGGAGAGGTGGAGAGAGACCAGCCACCATCTCCTCCGGACACAAAACCGTCAGAGGCCGTGGCCCTGGAAGCCAGAACGCTTACGAACCCCAGACTGCAATCCCGTGCTCCCAACCATAAGAAAGAACCGAGGGCCAGCAACAACAAAAAAAAAGAAATTACAGTTTAACATAACTACCATGACACTAGATGCTGCTTTTATAAAAACCCTATAATTTGGGCACTAAAAAAAAAAGACCCACATTTCACTTATCCCCACTTTAACTTTACCTCTTGAGCATGCATTCAGACATGAGTGCAGGCTTCATTTCCTGTGCCAGTTTTAGAATTAGCAAAAGAATATCCTCTGGGAATGAAGTTGTACATGCACACGGTAGCCTGAATTTGTACAATGACTCGATCGGTGATATTTATTGAGAGCCACGTGAGTGTGGAGCACTGTATTAGCACTTGGGAAAATACAGGAGACACAATTCTTTATAATTCTTTAAATCTCCTGGAAGACAATGAGCATGGATTTTGCTTCTGTTGCACTTCCATGGTATAACAACAATAATTGCGGTATCTGTTAAGTGCTTACTGTGGGCCAGGCACTGTACTAAGCGCTGGGGTGGTCACAAACCAATCCTGTTGGATACAGTCCCTGCTCCACATGGGGCTCACAGTCTCATTCCCCATTTTACAGATGAGGTAACTGAGGCACTGCGAAGTGAAGTGACTTGCTCGAGGTCACACAGCAAACAAGTGGCGGAGCTGGGATTAACACTCACCACCTCTGACTCCCAGGCCCACGCTCTATCCACCGTGCCATGCTGTTTTTATTTATTGAACACTGTGTACAGAGCACTGTACTAAGCGCTCGAGAGAGTACAATACAACAGAGTTAGCCGACGCATTGCCCCATCAAAACGAGTTTACAATCTGGAAGGGGAGACAGACATTAATATAAATCATTTGTAATATATCATTGAAAGATTTATATTTATACTCCCATACGCTTCAAACAGGGCTTCACATCTAGTAGGTGCTCAGTAAATACCAATGTAGAAGACAAAGTGGTGTCATAACAGTTATCTCCCCTGATCCTCAAATATCCCAAAGAGATGGGGATTATCCCCATTTTATAGGTGAGGAAACTGAGGCCCAGAGAGGAAGATTGGGTCTGATCTGATTGTAATTTGTAAGCTCCTTGTGGGCAGAGTTTCATCTATAACCATTTTCTTGCATCATACTCTCCGAAGTGCTTAGTACCGAGGTCTGTACGCAGAAAGCACTCAATATATACCACCGTCACAGAGAGGCCCCATCGCAGAGGCGGGATTAGAATTCGGGTCTCCTGACTCGCAAGACTCATCCTCTTTCCACTGGACCCAGGATTGAAAGTTCCACTTGGAAGGCCCCGGAGTGTATCCACATGAGCATATACTCCCAAATTCCTCCAGACTCGCTTCATCTTAGGGCCCGGCTAGCAAAGACCACAAAACAGAGGATGAAGCAAGTAGTCTGTGAATCCAGACAGAGCTGCCAGCCAGTAGATCAAAAGAGAAAAAGCTACAACAACATCTGAATGACTGAGTTTAGCCAGCGATGCTGCCCAAATTTATCACACAGTTTCTCCGCTCTCTGTAATAGCAAAGTAGTAATAGGTTTTATTGACCATCCACTGGTGCTATGCCTGGCTGCAGAAGGATCTGGGTTCTGATCCCAGCTCCGCCACTTGTCTGCTGTGTGACCCTAGGCAAGTCACTTCACTTCTCCGTGCCTCAGTTACCTCATCTGTAAAATGGGGATTAAGAGCGTGAGCCCCGTGTGGGTCAGGGACTTGCATTCACCCTAGAGCTTAGTTCAGTGTCTGGTAAGCACTAAATACCATAATAATAATTATTATTATAGCACTTGGGAGAGTACAACATAAACACAAAACCCATTCCTGCCCACAGGGAGCTTCCCCTCAAATGGTGGAACTTATATTTTGTCTAGGAAGCCCTAAAGGGGCTTTTTGACAGGTTCAAAATAATATAGGTGGTGATATTTTTTTAAGGGCTTATTTTGGTCCCAACATTTAGCTTTCCAGCCAACTGGGATGCTCTCTGGCCTTATCAGAGATTGAAGAAGAGCAAGGCACTTGTGCATTTTGATACTCACCCACCCCCAGCACTTGAGAAGCAGCGTGGCTCAGTGGAAAGAGCATGGGCTTTGGAGTCAGGGCTCATGAGTTTGAATCCCAGCTCTGCCACTTGTCGACTGTGTGACTGTGGGCAAGTCACTTAACTTCTCTGGGCCTCAGTTCCCTCATCTGTAAAATGGGGATTAAGACTGTGAGCCCCATGTGGGACAACCTGATTCCCCTATGTCTACCCCAGCGCTTAGAACAGTGCTCGGCACATAGTAAGCGCTTAACAAATACCAACATCATCATCATCATTATGTCCATAGCCTTACGCTCTCCCACTTCCTATATAACATTTTCACATCTGTCTCCCCAACTTGACCGTAAGCTCCTTGAGGGCAGGGATTAGGTCTACCGACCCTATTGTAATGTACTCTCCAAGTAAATAGTACAGTGCTCCCATCAACCCCCAACAAGCGGATCCTCGGGAACAGCCTGCAGTGCTTTGCGACAGAGTTCAGATCTTGCAAGCCAGACTTGGGGTACCTCCATTCTGTGGACCCCAATCACTCCACTGCTGTTATTTCTATAAAGCTTTTTATCATGTAATTTCCTTAGGTATTTTCCATTAACCATTAAAAAATAAACTCACAAAAACAGACTCCCAAATAAATCATCTTCTTAAATTCTCCCTAGGTCAGTTTTTAAGCGGGTGAAACAGGCACGTTTTAGAGGCTTTGAAACCTGTCGGCTGTTAATTTTATCATCTGAGCCTCTTGGGGGAATTAATAAGTGCACTGATCAACTTCACACTCCACCCCAAAGGGGCACAGAGTGTTTCTTTTCTATAAACTTCAATATAAACACACATATGAAGTATTAAAGACCACAATATCCAGGCACACAGCTGGCAGCTACCAAACCGAAGTATCTTCACCGACCGAATTGACGGGCCAGCCGGTGGAGTTAGAGAGAGGGGCCGGGATTCCCACAGGAATGATGAAGGGAAGACAAGAGGCCTGAAGCTAAATCCCACCTCTCTGCCCTTTCCCCCACAGATGCAAGGGGGAAATATGGCGGAGAAAAGACTTGGGTTTCCACAGCTTCAATGGTCCTCTAGGCCATAAGCTCATTGTGGGCAGTGAAGGTGTCCGTTTATTTTAGTATTGCATTCTCCCAAGCGCTCTGTACAGTGCTCTGCACATAATAAATGTTCGGTAAATATGATAGGCTGACAAAGAAGAGGAAGGAAAAATGGCTGCGCAGAAGAATAAACGCATTCAATCGTATTAAGTGCTTACCGTGTGCCGAGCACTAAGCCCGCGAAAAGTCGGTTATGTAAATCGACGCATACAGAGGTGTTACGGGTCGGTGTGAGCGAAGACAAGCACAGACCGGAACAGCAAGTGTGGACGTGCGACCCACGGAAGCGGAATTGGAATACCGTAGGGCCATGGAGGTTTGGGCTGGGGGGTTGGCTGTTGTTTGAGCGGCAAGAAAAAGAGCATCAGCTTCACCCTGAGGCCTAAATTCTGTAGGTGGGCTATCACAGCAAGGCCTAGTTCGAGCTCTACTGTATTGTGCCACCCCAAAAACTCAGTACACAAGCGGTAGATCGTACGCTCCTCGACAACTCTATTCTGCTGTACCCCTCAAGGACTTAATTCAGTGTTCTGCACACCGTAGTTTATAAGCTCCTTGAGGGAAGGGGCCACGTCTACTAACTCTAATGTAGCGGATTCTCCCCAGTGCTTAGTTCAGTGATCTGCGCATAATGGGCTATAATAATAACAGTGCTGTAAGCTCCCCGACACCAGGGATCATGCTTCTAACACTACTCTACTCTCCCAAATGCTCAGTTCAGTGCTCTGCACACATTAAAGCGCTCAATAAATGCCATTAATCATTTTGATGACTAACTGCCTTCATTTCCTCTACCAGGGAAGACGATAATAATAATAATAATAATAATAACAATAATAGAGAAGCAGGGTGGCTTCAGGGAAAGAGCACGGGCTTGGGAGTCAGAGGTTATGGGTTCTGGTCAGCTGTGTGACTGCGGGCAAGTCACTTCACTTCTCTGCGCCTCAGTTACAAGCAGCGTGGCTCAGTGGAAAAGAGCCTGGGCTTCGGAGTCAGAGGTCACGAGTTCGACTCCCGGCTCTGCCACTTGTCAGCTGTGTGACTGTGGGCGAGTCGCTTCACTTCTCTGTGCCTCAGTTACCTCATCTGTAAAATGGGGATTAACTGTGAGCCTCACGTGGGACAACCTGATGACCCTGTATCTACCCCAGCGCCTAGAACAGTGCTCTGCACATAGTAAGCGCTTAACAAATACCAATATTATTATTATTATTATTAAAATGGGGGACCAAGACTCTGAGCCCCAAGTGGGACAACCTTATAACCTTGTATCTATCCCAGCTCTCAGGACAGTGCTTGGCACCTAATAAGCGCTTAAATGCCATCATCATTATTATTATGGTATTTGAGTGCTTGTTACGTTCCAGAGACTGTACTAAGCACTGGGCCGCGTACAAGAAAATCAGGTGGGAGGCTGTCCCTGTCCCATATGGGGCTCATAGTGTCAATCCCCATTTTACAGATGAGGTAACTGAGGCCCAGAGAAGTGAAGGGACTTGCACAAGATCACACAGTAGAGAAGTGGCGGAACGGGAATTGGAACCCATGACCTTCTGACTTCCGGACCCGGGCTCCACCCACTCCATTACTCCGCTTCTCAAGGCCTGCCTGAAATGATCAAGATTCAACCCGCTCAGGGCTCGAGCAAAATACCCTCGCGCCTCTCGGACAATCCGGCCCGGCCCGGCCCGTCAGCTAAAGCAGCCGCTGAACCGCAGAAGACCGGAAGCGGAGAGATTCACAATCTTTACCGTCAAAGTCGAGGCAGGACCATTCCAATTAACCTAATCCCATCTGGGCTAGCACGGTTATCCTTTTTAAAGGAAAATGTGTTTAATGGAATCACCTCCAGCATTCTCGGGGATGATCGAAATACTGAGAACCTCACTGAGTAGGTTTTGCCCTTCAAGGATCCGCCTCCCGCCTCAGGTCAGAGAACCCTGCCAAAATTAAATCGTTCCATCTGTACAGATTCAAAACCGGGCTTTATTGGGCCACATTTGCGCTGTTCTGGAAGAAGCTGCACCGTGAGAAGCAGTGCGGTCTAGGGGAAAGAACACGAGCCTGGGAATTATCACGGCTTAGTACGGTGCTCGGCACACAGTAAGCGTTCAATAAATGCCACCGATTCAGTCAGGAGACCGGGGTTCAAAGCCCACGTCTGTCACCTGCCCGCTCATTCGATCATATTCGATCGTATTTATCGAGCGCTTACTTTTTGCAGAGCATTGTACCAAACGTTTGGGAGAGTAAAACCATAAACAATAGACACATCCCCTGCCCACAACAACCTTACGGTCTAAAGGACTGCTGTGGCACCTTGGGTAAGTCACTTCACTGTGCCTCATTCTACTCATCTGTAAAATGGGGATTCAGTTATTTTTCTTTTTGAGAGAAGCAGAGTGGCTTAGTGGAAAGAGCAGGGGCTTAGGAGTCAGGGGTTGCGGGTTCTAATCCCCCCTCAAGTCAGCTGTGGGACTTTAGGCAAATCACTTAACCTCTCTGTGACTCATTTACCTTATCTGTAAAATAGGGATTAAGACTGTGAGCTCCACGTGGGACAACCTGATTACCTTGTATCTACCCCAGCACTTAGAACAGTGCTTGGCACATAGAAGTGCTCAACAAATATCATTATTATTATTATTTTTCTCCCTCCTACTTAGAGTGTGAGCTTCATATGAGACAGGGACTGTATCTGCCCCAATTATATTGTATCCTTCCCAGTGCTTAATATCACAATTATTATTTGATCAGATAACTATAGCTTTTGACACTGTTTAAAATATATTCAAGGGGGGGGGGGATCCACTTTTTTTAAAAAAAAAATTGGGGAACTGCATTAAATTACTTAAAGGTAGTTTCCCCTCTTCCCTCACCCTTCTGCATCACCTTGGCACTTCTATCCGCACTCATGTCCGTAATTTCACAGATCCGTATTTATTTTAATGTCCCTCTTCCCGCCAAAAGAGTAAATTAATTGAGGGCAGGGATCCTGTCGACCCACTCTGTCCTAGTGTACTACAGTGCTCTGCGCACAGTAAGTGCTCAGTAAATAACCACTGACCGATTGACTTCTGATGGATAACTAGAACTGGCTTAGCCCACTTTCCCAGAGTACCAATCCATGGGATTTATTGAGCGGTATGTGCAGAGCACTGTCCTAAACACCTCGAAGGAAGCCGGTTTAGAAAGCTCATAGAGGGTGGAAGTGGGGGGGGGGGGTCAGAGGAGGGGGGGAGGGGGGGTTCCAGCCCAAGCCCCCAAAAGCTCCCACCTAAGCAGGGACGGTGGCTTCTCTCTCATTCTCCCTCCACAGCTTCTTCCCAAAAGTAAAATAAACGCCAAACTGCAGGATGGTGGAAAGAAGCCCGCAAACCCTTTGAAGACTCAACCCAAAACAAACAAGAGTCTTTACAACTCTCCAAGTCTTCTGTTCTCTGACCACCCACGGAGAAAGTGCCTGGGGGTGGGGAAGGGTGAGGGGCTGGAATCCTCTGAACAAAAGGCAGAGGAGGAACTTGAAAAGTAAAGTAACCACGAGGCAACAATTTTCCAGGGAAGCCCAGCACGATTCTGCTCCCACTGTAGGAGCCAGAAAAGGCAATCACAGGACTCCTTTTTTTCCCTTTACAGTGTTTTCTACTATGTGCCAGGCACTGTACTAAGCGCTGAGGTAGGTACAAGGACATCAGGTGGGACACAGTTCACATCCCACGTGGGGCTCACGGTCTGGTATCTGTTAAGCACCTTTTATGTCCCAAGCATTGCGTTAAGCACTAGGAAGAGGGGCTGGTTGGTGGGTGAATAAAGGGAGCAAGTCAGGGCGAGGCAGAAGGAGAAGAGGAAATGGGGGTCTAGTCAGGGAAGGCCTCTTGGAGGAGATGGGCTTTCAATAAGGCTTTGAGGATGGGGAGAGGCACTGTCTGTCGGATGTGAAGAGGGAGCGTGTTCCAGGCCAGGGGCAGGACGTGGGCGAGAGGTCGGGGGTGAGACAGCTGAGATCGAGGGACACTGAGGAGGTTGGAATTGGAGGAGCCAAGTGTGCGGGCTGGGTCCTGGGGGTTGTAATGAGAAGCTGTGTAGTCTAGTGGATATATCGTAGGCCTGGGAGTCAAAATGACCCGGGTTCTAATCCTGCCTCTGCCACTTGTCCGCTGTGTGACCTTGGGCAAGTCGCTTCACTTCTCTGTGCCTCAATTCCCTCATCTTTAAAATAGGGATTAAGACCGTAAGCCCAGTGTTGGACAGGAACTGACTGTTTTATACGTACCCCGACTCTTAGAACAGTGCCTGGAACATAGTAAGCACTTATATGCCATAAAAAAACAGAGAGAGAAAGCAGTGAGGTGAATTAGAAGGAGGCAAGGTGACTGTGTCTATTGACTACTGCACTTTCCTAAGTGTGTGGTCCAGTACTCTGCACACAGTAGACTGAAAGCCCCCTGAGGCCAGGGTTCTTGTCTTCAGCTCTATGTTTCTCTTCTAAGTAGTAGAGTGCTCTGAATACTGCCCGTGTTCAATCAAAATCACTGACTGGATCAGCGAAGATGTGACTGGTACCTTCAAGTGTCATGAATGGCCACCTGATCAATAGAACTGATTGAGGGCCTACTGTGCTGTGACCACCGTATTAAGCGTTTGGAGGAGCACAACAGAACTAGTATTACTAATTAATAATCTGTGGTATTTGTAAGAACGAAGCACAGGGCTAAATATATACGAGATAATCCGATGGAAAACAGTCCCTGCCCTGTGCAACGTTCGCAGTCCAAGCGGGAAGGAGAACGGTACATCTATCCCCATTGTATAGTTGAGAAAACCGAGGCACTGAGAAGGGGATTGCCCAAGGTCACCCTACAGGCAAGTTGAGAAGTAGCGTGGCCCAGTGGATAGAGCACAGGCCTGGGAGTCAGAAGGACCTGAGTTCTAATCCCCATTCCAGCACTTGTCTGCTGTGTGACTTGGCCAGGTCGCTTCACTTCTCTAGCTCTCAGTTGCCTCATCTGTAAAATGGAGATTAAAAAAGCCCGAGCTTCGTATGGAACAGAGACTGTGTCTGACCCGATTATCTTGCATCTACCCCAGCTCTTAGTACAGTGGCCGGCACGTAGTAAGCGCTTAACAAATGCCATAAGAAAAGTTGGCAAAGCCGGGATTAAAACCCAGGTTCTCCGACACCCAGCCCCGCACTCTTTCCACTAGGCTATGCCGCTACCCGACATGATCTCTTCCCTTAAGCCGCTTATCATGTAGCTCTTCAAATCCCGGGCATCCGGGCCTGCTGATATTTGATTTCTCCGACTTCCGTCAGTCGATCGTATCTGTTATTATTAATCGTAGATGTTGAGGGCTCGTTGTGTGCAGAACACTGTACTAAACGCTTCGGAGAATACAGTAGAACAATAGCATAGACACATTCCCCACCCACGAGTTTAGAGGACCCCCCCCCCAGCTGAGCTGGTGCCTGAGGAGGTGGCTCTTGGAAGACAACGTCAGCCATCATTTATTTCCTCAGTGACTAAACCCGAACCCAGGCCCCCACAACGGAGTGCTTGCAGGAAACCCACACTTCCCCGCGGCCGTGAGTAGGAACCGAACCAGACGGCCTCTCGGCTCCCCGACCCTCAGCCCCTGAGGCCCGGAGTTCACCCCTCCGTTATAAACACCATTCATCGCCTGTGTGCCTGGGAATGAAAACATCCTTCCCCATTACAGGCCTTGCTTGCGCTCGAGATAGGCGGCAACGTTTAATACATTCTACATCAGATTATGGCCGGGAGACACATTCTAAATATTTATGTTCGTGGAAAGGCTATTTAAAGTATGCGATTCAAATCCCTCGAGTTGAAAGGGGTTCTATTTACGAGTCCAGCCACGTGGTGGGATTGAAAGCCACACAGGCCCCTTCCTCTCCCTCCGAAAAGCCTGAGGATCCGGGGCGGTTAAGATGGTCTCCAGGGGCCCAGGAAGCGAGACAGGGTCCTACCCCTCCTCCTCCGCGTTTTGGGCCTTCGGCCTGTGAGAAAAGGCCCACGTGGCCTGTCTCTGCTCTTTCCTCATGAAACTCACAATGGAGCAGAGGTGCCTTCCTGCCCGGTAAACATCCCCAATCTCCCCTTCCCCATATCTCCTCCCCTCTCTTCTGGACTTCCCCAGCCCAGAGATTCCTCTTTTCCCTGGCAGCCCTAAGAGGGTGGTATTTGTTAAGCACTATATTCCAGGCACTGTACTAAGTGCCGGGGGAGTTACGAGATAATCGGGTTGGACACGGTCCCTGTCCCACACGCGGCTCCCAGTCTTAAAACCCATGTTTTAGAGATGAGGCGAGTGAGGCACAAAGAAGTGAAGTGACTTGTCTAAAGTCTCACAACGGGAAAGGGGCAGAACTGGGACAAGAACCCAGGTGCTCTGACTCCCAGGGCCATGCTCTGTTCCATAGGCCATGCTGCTTCCCCTGTCTGTCCTAAGATTGTGGTACTTGTTTAGCACCTTTTATGTCCCAAGCGTTGCACTAAGCATTAGGTAGATGCAATAATAATAAGTGCAATATCTGTTAAGCACTTATTGCATGCCAAGCACTTTGGTCAAGACAATTTAATCAGATCTGACACAGTCTCAGGGGGGAGGCTCCAGGGAAGGAAAGACAGGTATTGAAGCTCCATTTTACAGGCGAGGAACATGAGGCCCAGAGAGGTGAAGGGACTTGCCTGAGGTCACAGGGGGCAGGCAAATGGAGAAACCAAGATTGGAGCCAAGGTCTTCTAAATCTTGGTCCTGTCCTCCTTCTTCTAGGCCCTGCTGCTTCTCTGGGCCCTTCTCTCTCCCCATCATGTTTTTCTTTTTCTCTTATGGTATTTGTTAAGTGCTCACTAGGTGTCCAGCCCAGTCCTAAGCTCTGGGGTAGATACAAGTTAATCACTTAGTCTGTCCATCGTATTTATTGAATGCTTACTGTGTGCAGAGGAATACTAAGCACTTGGGAGAGCACACTACAATAAAAACAGACAAATTCCCCACCTACAACAAGTCTACCATCTAGAGACAACCATCTAGAGTCCCTGTCTCACAGAGGGTTCACAGTCTAAAGAGGGAAGAGGATTGAATCCCCATTTTACAGTTGAGGAAAATGAAGCACAGAGAAGCGACCTGCCCAAGGTCACACAGCAAGTAACTGGCAGAGCCTCCCAGGCCTACAGCCTTTCCTCTAGGTCACGCTGCTTCTCTTCCTGCCGCACCCCCCTCCGCCCCCCCGATCCCTCCCCGGCTATTTCCTGGCTGGATCCGCTCTTCCCCGATCCTGACGGAGGAGGAAGGCAGGGAGGGGACCGCAGATTGACCTGGACCCGCTCCCGTTCTTCTAGCGAGCGCTGAGAACTTGGACGGCCTACAGATCCCGGAAGAATGAAATACGAGGAGGGAAAAGGAAGTCCGGTCCTCACACAGAGGTCGGGGCTGAGGTTTGGCGGGGTGAGAGGGGAGGAGAGATGGGGGGGTTGGTAGTCTATCAACCGGCCACGTCGTCCAGACTAAACGGACCGATGACCTCCCCTGACGATGGGCTTACTCGTAGCCGAGGACACATCCGCTGACCGGCTGGGCCCGGTGGCATCCGAAGGCTGGGAGAAGTGACTGGTCTCCCCCGTCCTCGGGGGCTCCAGCCCCTCCCGGAGGGTCCGGGACGGACAAATGAACCGTGACTCTCCAGAAACAGGGGGAAGGGGCAGCGGGAAAGATAAACGGAGTGGCAAATGCTTTTTAGACAAGCCTCGCCGCTTTAATTCTTAGCCTCAGCAAAGAGCGTAACCGTTTCAGGAAAGGAAGGCCTGAGGGTGGAGGCCTGCATTTGTCTCTCAGGGATGGGAGGAAAGAGGGTAGAAAGAAATAACAACGATAATAATGGTAATGAGCTGGTGCTCATACCAGCTCTGCCATTGTCTGCTGTGACCTTGGACAAGTCACTTCACTTCTCTGTGCCTCACTTCCCTCATCTGTAAAATGGGAATTAAGACTGTGAAACTTATAATAGTGATGGTATTTATTAAGCTCTTATTATATGCCAAACACTGTTATAAGCACTGGGATAGATACAAAGTAATCAGGTTGTCTCACGTGGGGCTCACAGCCCCATTTTACAGATGAGGTAACAGGCATAGAGAAGTTAAGTGACTTGCCCAAAATCAGGCAGCTGACAAGTGACAGAGCCGGGGTTAGAACTCATGACCTCTGTCTCCCAAGCCTGTGCTCTTGACACTCAACCAAGCTGCTTCTGTGGGTATATGGGTCAGGGACATTATCTAACTCAATTACCTGGTATCCACCCCAAGTTCAATAAAGTACCTGGCACATAGTACACGCTTAAAAATTAAATGTTTTACTTCCTCACGTCCGCCAAACTAACTCTCTTCTCCTCTTCAAAGCCCTACTGAGAGCTCCCCTCCTCCAGGAGGCCTTCACAGACTGAGCCCCCCTTTCTCTCTGCTCCCCTTCCCCTCCCCTCAGCACTGTGCTTATTTGTATATATTATTTATTACCCTATTCATTTTCCTAATGAGGTGTATATCTCCATGATTCTATTTATCTTGATGATGATGTCTTGTTTTGTTCTGTTTTGCTTTGCCGTCTGTCTCCCCCGTGTAGACTGTGAGCCCGTTACTGGGTAGGGATTGTCTCTACCTGTTGCCGAACTGTCCATTCCAAGCGCTTAGTCCAGTGCTCCGCTCATAGTAAGTGCTCAGTAAACACTACTGAATGAATGAAAATACCACAGCGCAGGCCTCCTGGTCACCCCTCTGATCCAGCCACCACCAGCACCGTCGCCCGGCTGCAGGGGCTGGGATTCAGGCGTCTCCACTTTCTCCCAAAGATGATCCTGCTGGAATTCCTCTGCAAGCCTAGATTTCCCTCCTCTGACTCACTCGCTCGTTGCCAACTGGGGGCCTGCACAGAGACCCAGGAAGAGCAGAAATAGCCTCTCTCCATAGTTATCTTTGGCCTCGGGCCACTGCCTGATTTGGGTGGCTCTCCCATAGTCCCCTCTGGCTCCGGATTAGCCGGGAAAGATTCTGCTTGCCAGATCGGACCAGACCAGAGAAGGCTGAACTGAGAAAAGCTTTCTTGTAGGGGCTAGATGGGAGACCTGGACCCTTGCCTAAAGGAATTTGGAAATCGCACCTCTAAGTCACCTCTTCTGGCAGCCCTTGAGCATCCCGAGGAGAGGAGGAAAAATAAATAACCCATCAGCAGCTTCTCCCCGCCAGGGGCGTTGGAAGGGAGGAGGAGGGGGCTTGTTCTCCTGGCCATCAGTCGGCTCGGATCGGGATCACGGTGAGAAAGTAAATGTGGAAAGATAAACTACCTTCAGAGTCACCTCCCCCATCGACAGAAGATCCAGCTCGGGAGAGTCAAATATTAAAGAGAACCGTTCCCCGCTACGCGCCCATTTCAGTGGTTCTTGAAGGGTCCCAAAGACCCCCAAGATCATGGCTCAGTGGAAAGAGCCCGGGCTTGGGAGTCAGAGGTCGCGGGTTCTAATGCCGGCTCTGCCGCTTGCCAGCTGTGTGACTTTGGGCAAGTCACTTCACTTCTCTGCGCCTCAGTTCCCTCATCTGTAAAATGGGGATGAAGACTGTGAGCCCCACGTGGGACAACCTGATCACCTTGTATCCCCAGCGCTTAGAACAGTGCTTTGCACATAGTAAGCGCTTAACAAATACCATCCTTTATTTATAACCTCCTCTCCTCAGCTGAGAAGCCCGAAATGTGACCTGTTGTAAAAATGCTCCCCGAGAGCCCGTCTTCCTCGGAGCGTTCCCATAGAAAGGCCCAGGCCAATTTAGAGGCCAAGAATTATGTCAGGGCCATCCATCACTTCTTCCCAGAATTTCATCCTCCTCCCTCAAGGACAGTGCGAGGTAGGAGGAGGAAAGATGGAGCTTGGGAATTATCGAAATGGCGCTTGCCAGTTTGAGCGGGGATTTACCACTTTGGGATACATTTCAGCGAGCTCGGGGTTTTAAGAGTCAGCTCTCTCTGCCCCCTTTCTCCAGGCAGACCGAGCCCACTGCCCTGCCTCATGGACGATCAGCAGACGCCCCCCTCGCCGTAGATCGTTCACCCTTTCACCTCCCATCCAGGGTCAACAGGAGTTCACCCAGACAGAGCGCAGAAAACCATCTTGAGTTACTGCGCCTGTTAAAAGGTAGGAAGGACCAGACCCCAGAGACAGCCCTGACCTGACCAAATGACAAACGGACCCTGAGGTCCAGGACAAGTCCGGATGGGTTACGGTGACCAGATGGTGAAAACCTCTTTAGTGGGGCAAGCCTGTGTTCCGTCGGTGGTCTACAGGAGTGGATTCTCAATCCTAAAGGAGATTTTTTAACACTGGATGCCCTCCCCCACCCAATTCGGCCTACACCGGGGGGGGGGGGGGGGGGGGGGGGGGCGGGGGGAAGGAAATGTAAGCTCTCTGGGGTCAGGGACTCTATTGCTTTGTATTATCCCAAGCGCTTAGTACAGTGCTTACTGAGATAAATACCCACTGATTAAGAAAGGTTGAGGGGCGGGGAGGAGCCAGTTTGACAGCTATTTCTGGTGTGAGAAGGGAAAGAAGGGGAATTTAAGGAAGACGAGGTGGAAGAGGCATTCTAAGGGGGAGGGAGGACACGTAATGAATCCCATTTTCTGGATGAGAAAACCGAGGCCCCGAGAAGTGCCATGCCCAAGGTCACACAGCAGGCAAAGGGACAGAGCAATTATTGGAACCCAGATCTGCCTCCCCTGCTTCTGCTCCTTGGAATTTATTTTAACGTCTGCCTCACCAGACTGTAAGCTTCTAGGAAGACAGGGAGTGTGTCTACCAATTCTATTGTTTCGCGCTCTCCAAAACCATTCGCCTGCCATGCGATCTTGGGGAAATCACTTAATTTCCTGGGTTTCAGTGTCCTCATCCCTATAATAGGGATTCACTACTTCGACTCTCTCCTCCTTGGCTGTGAGTCCCTTGTGGGACAGTAGCTGCCTGACCTCACTGTTTCTTATCTACCCTATCACTTAGTATACCATAGTAAGCACTCAAAAAAAATCAGTTACTACAGTGTACAGAGCACCCGATGAACGCTCGATGCCGTCGATTAGCTGACTTCCAGACCTGTGGTCTTCCCACTCAGCCATGCTCCTTCTCAGTATGCTATGAAATATATGCTTTGATGATATCTTCGCCTGTCTAACCCCCGATTTCACACCGGGGGAGTCAAATATTTGAAAATCTCCAAAAGAATTAAACTGAAGTAACTCGTCCCTTTCCCAGCTCCAGACGGTAGCCAGGACCTAAGCCAGGATGCAGAAGGCCGGCAGTCAAACAGTTAAAAATGGCAGCCCTGTCCTTAATTGTATTTAAAATGAACGTTAGTAGGCAGAAAATAATCCACTGGTATAAGAACCTCTAATTCCTCACTGACACAGTGGCCCATAATTGCACCTTCAAAGCTGCTTCCTCCAAATTCAGATACTTAAAGAGAGAGAGAGAGCCCTCAACGTTCAATTCAGTTTAACCAGGAGAAATCCTCATTCTTGACAGGGTTCGCATCCCAAATTCTGTCCCTTTCTCTTTTCTCTCTCCTCCTCCGTCCGCAAGCCCCTCAATTTCCTGATTCTTTAATCCCCCTCTCCCTCTCCTCATCTGTCTTTTCACAAATGCCCACTACCCCCCGCCCCCACCCCGGCAAGCTTCCCCATTCCCTGGGCATGATTCCCTGGGTCTGCCTGACTGTCCTTATGACCCCGTCTGTCTCTCTTCCTGCCCATTTCCTTTCCCCCTCACCCTTCCCCTTTTCAGATCCTCCCTCTGGCCTTTGAGCTCCCTCTCCCTCTCAGCCCTCTGACCTCTCAGCTCTACTCCCTGCCTTCTGGTCCAGCTCATTCATTTTCGCTCCCCCCCAGCTCCCCTCCCAGAGGTCGGGGGAGGGGACAGAAGGAACTGCTCTGGGGTCTTGGCCAGCTTCCCCTCCTCTTGGCAGGCGGTGAGGAGCAGAGCTTCTGCTGCAGTGGAAGGAGGGAAAAAGAAATCCATGATCAACCACATAGTAGCCTCTGTAGAGTTGGAGGGTGGACCGTGAGCTCACTGTGGACAGGGAATGTGCCTGTTTATTGTTGTATTGTACTCTCCCAATTGGTTAGTACAGTGCTCTGCACACAGTAAGGACTCAATAAATATGATTAAGTGAATGAGTGAATGAATGAGCCGGGGAACCACTGGATCCCCACCTCCTCCAGGAAGGATTTTCGCATTCATGTTCTTTACCCGCAGGTCAAATCCTTACACACACACACACACCCCCCACCCCCAGTAGCATCTCAGTCCCAACTGCTCAATGGTATTTAGTGAATCCTTTTTTTTTTTTTTAAGAAAAAAAGGAAATTTAATCATTTGCTATGCACCAGGGTACCAAGCTCTGGGGTAGACACAAACTGATCAGATTGAATGCAGTCTACGTCCCACACAGGGCTCTCCGTCTTAATTCCCATTTTACAGATGAGCTAACTGAGGCACAGAGACTAAAGTGACTTGCCCAAGGTGACACACAGCAGACAAGTGGCTGAGCGGGGAATTAGAACCTCTTAGGTTTACTTTATACTCGGCTGCTTCCCCTTCCTGTAATTTATTTTATCGCAGGTCACCTCCACTAGATTGTAAACCCCTACCAACTCTATTGTATTATACTCCCCCAAGCATTTAGTACAGTGCTCTGTAAGCGATAAGCACACTAAATATTTTTCATTTATTGGGGCACTGTATCCAGTCCTTGGGAGAGTAAACTGGCCAGGACTCCTGCTCTTAAGGAATGTCCATCAACATCAGTGGTATTTATTGAGCACTTACTAGGTGCAGAGCACTGTACTAAGCGATTGGGAGCATACAATGGAGTTGGCAGATGTGTTCCCTGCCCCCGACGAGCTCACAGTCTAGAGGCAACCCGCTGCAGAGAGATTCAGGAGTAAATCCCCAACCCAGAGCTAAGAGGCAACCACAAGACCCACAGCTCAAGCCGACACCCGGTTCAGGTAGATGCTTGTGTTGGAAATATCCTGAGGGATTCGGTTGCACATCAACAAAACATCTTGAATTTCAAAGAAGCTATTTGAATGGCCAGCCTGAGGAAGACAAGCTATTTTTCCTAGAGAGCCACAAGCCCGTAACCTCATTATTTCAACCCAGGAGGGAAATCCATGCGTTCCTCGCTGAAGACGAAAGGTAATAACTTCTCTGGATGTATTACCCGGCTAATCTGTAAAGGAGGAAAACCGCTGTTCCGTCACAAACAAACAAGAAGTTCACCACCCTCTTGCGGAGGCAGTGTGGCGTGTTGGAAAGAACACAGCCACTGATTTAGTCGCGTCCCTGAATCTCTCCGGGCCTCATTTGATTCATCCGTAAAACGGGCATGAGATAACCGCTCTCCCTCACGCTAGGATTCTGAGCCCTATATGGGGCAGGGACTGCTTCTGATCTGCTTCTCTGGACTCTACCTTAACGTTCAGAAATAATAATAATGGCTTGTTTCCTGTACAGCGCTTTTATTTTTCCAAAGTGCTTCCACGCCAGTTATTTCCATTTATCCTCAAAATCTCCTGGGAGGCAGGGAGAGACAGGGATTATTGCCGCCCGTTTTACAGAAACCGAGGCCCCGAGAGGTTAGGTGACCGGCCCCAGGTTGCACTGCAGAAAGGGGCAGAGCCGGGGTTAGAATTTAGGTGTTCTGACGCCCAGTCCCCTGCTCTTTCCACTAAAACACGCTGCTCCTCTCAGATCTTGATTTTGTATCGTTCCCCTGAGGCCTGAAATTCTAGGATGCAGAGAATGACTCAGAAAGACTTCCGTAAGACGGTGCACGCAGCATCGCGGCGACACCCTACGGGTCCAGCATAAGGCAGGTGATGCCCTTCCGGTACCCGGGAGGGCTGACGGTGGCCACGCTGACCACAGTGAACCAGAGAGAAAGAGACCCAAAGACAGACCGGAACCAGAGTCAGGCCAGAATCACAGACAGATCGGGACCGGAGACTGACCAGGCCCAGAAACAGACCAGGCCCAGAGACAGAGACTTGCTTCATTAAAGCTCGGCCCTCCCAGCCCGTGTGTCAGTTTGGACTCATGCTCGGAGCCCTGAATTGTGCACAGATAGGGAGGAGGGGGTGGGCGGGTGGGCAGCCCAAATGGCGGGCCAGCTGGTGGCCGCCGGAGAGCTGGCCAGTCACGAGGCCGGCAGGGTTTACTAGGACACGTCTCTCCCGACAGCCACGGGCCACGCCGCGGGCGGGTTTACGGCTTCCGTTGGAGAAGGCCGCAGACTCCAACCAGCAGAGGCCCGGCCAGACCGTTAACAAGCCAATAAAAACCCTAGGCAACAATAGTGCATTTAAACCGCGAGAAAACGAGAACCGGGAGGGCACTTGGGGCTCCGGCGACTCGTCTTCCCAATCCCCCAGACGCGACCTCGGAGAGCGAAGGAAACGGGCAATTCTCAGCACCTACCGCCGGGGCTAGAGCCACCCTCTCTAGGATCTGCCAACACGTGCTAATACTAGTGGAAAAAGCACACTGCTGGGAGGCAGGAGTCCCGGCTTCTAATCCTGGCTCTGCTACTTATTATAATCAATAAAAATGGTATTCATTTAGCGCTTACTATGTGCCGGGCAGTGTACCAAGTACTGGGGTGGATACAAGCACGACAGTCCCTGTTGCACATGGGGCTCGCAGTACTCATCCCATTTTACAGATGAGGTTCACTGAGGCCTAGAAAAGTGAATGATTTGCCCAAGGTCACAAGGATAACCGGCAGAGCTGGCATTAGAACCCAGGTCCTTCTGACTCCCAGGCCTGTGCTGTATCCACTACACTATATTCCTTCTCTACTCGGCTGGGTACCCCTTAAGCATCTTGATGTTTGCCCCAGCCCTACGGCATTATGTAAATATTCCCGTAGACTCCAAAAACCAGCAGAATTGGGAACAATTAAATGGAGAAGTGAGAAAGGGGATGTGGGAGCAGGGCACCGGCCCCTGAGCTCAGCGGTTCTAATTTGGAAATTCGGAGTTGTACGAAGCTAACTGGTCACTCCCACACTCCAGGAAAATTTCTTAGAGAGGCTGTAACTCAACTCCAGTCGTAAAACTTTTAGAGTGCGTTTCCATGAACGCATCAGGAAGGAGGGAATTTTCCCATGGTATATAGCGCCTTGGACCTCATTACCAGTTTCTGATCAGTCCCTCAGCATTTCAGTAAAGAGCCAGGGAATTAATTAACCACAATTAATAATAGTGGCGTTTGTTAAGTCAGTCAATCATGTTTATGAAGTGTTTACTGTGTGCAGAGCACCGTACCAAGCCACTGGGAGTGTAAAATAACAGGTATATTACACTTACTATATGCCGAGCATTGTGCTAATTGCTGAGACACGTACAACACAACAATGTGAGAGGCATCACGGTCTACTAGATAGAACGTGGGCCTGGGAGCCAGGAGGTCCTGTGTTCTAAACCTGGCTCCGCCACTTATCTGCGCTGTGATTTTGGGCAACTGACTTCACTTCTCTGGGCCTCAGTTCCCTCATCTGTGAAATGGGGATGAAGACTGTGATCCCCCTGTGGGACAGGGACTGTGGCCAACCTGATTACCGCAAACATACCCCGGGGCTTAGTACATGCCTGGCATGAGGAAATGCTTAATAAATATATAAGGAAAAAAATCAGAGTCGCTACTGCCTCCGTCCCACACAGGGCTCATTTTCTAAGTGGGAGAGAGAACAGATATGAGATCTCCATTTTACAGATGAGAACACTGAGGTGCAGAAAAGTGAAGTGCCTTGACCAAGGACACACAGCAGGCGATCGGCGGAGGCAGGATTAGAACCCAAGTCTCCCTGACTCCCAGACCCAGGTTTTTTCCACTGGGCCACACAGCTTCTCACGGCTTCTCTGCGAGAACTTCAGCCTGCATTCCGGGAGCTCTGGCTGAGTCCACTCCGGTCCCTCGACCGACCGACACGATCCGAAAAGGAGCCCACGGTCAGCCCGGACAAGGCCAGCGCCCGTCCCCTCAGGGAGAACGGCCCCTTCACTGCTGGGGGAGACGGCGCGCTTCTCTAAGGGGACCCAGGCCTCCCTCAAAAGTTTCTTTCTTTAAAATGAAATTCTTTTCCCCTCCCCCTCCCCGCCGCCCCCACATCTTGTGAAAAGAGTCACTTGTGAGGAGGATGACATCGGAAGGAGTCCCGGGGCGGCCCTCAGCCCTCCCCCTCCGTGCCCTTTCACCTTTAGTCTGAAAAGAGTTCTTCGTGACATCATCCGGTCTGTGGTCGACAAGGGACCGGGGAAGGGGTGGGGGGGGACAAGCTTGTGCAACATCTGATTCCGAGGGCCATTTAGTCCCTAATCTCCTTTGGATGTTCTGGTCGGAAGTGTGATTCCCGGGACAGGTACGAGCCCAAAACAGGGTCAAAAGTAGATCCCGCTCCCTAAGCTTGAGTCCCCGGGGACCCCAGGTTTGCCAGAAATCCTCCTCAGCGATTGCCTGGAAGCTACAAGACACAAAGATGGAGAGATACGGAGGCAGAATGTGGGACTCAACAAATGTGATCATTTCATCTGGGCTGCCCCTAACTGGCAGCTGTGGCCCAGGGATGTTCCGAGCCAGTCCCTCATCTTACTATTATATATATATAGTTGCACAGCCTAACAGGACGGGGGTGGACCGGTTGGAAACCAGACCCTAGGTGACCCCACCCAGAGGGCAAACTGTCACGTGGTTTGCTAAAATGGCTCAGTGACCCAGAAGGAGGAAACTGAGTCGGCGGGACAGGCTTCCCGACCCCCTTCCTTCCTCAGAGACCGTGAGCGTGTCCACGGACCTCACCCTCTCCGAGTCCACTCTCCCCACTCGCCGGGTCAGCCTCCCTGAGAACATCCGGTCAGAACACCCCAGCCTGGCGAGAGCCCTCCACGAGGGAGGAGCCGACTCTGGTTTAATTACCGGAGAATTAAGACGTTTAAATTCCGATTCCGGGCACTTAAATAAAATCGTGTATGAGCAAGCGAACGCTCCGTCCGCCGCCTTCTTGCGTGTGGTGTCGCTATCTGCCACCTGATGGGGCAAGGTGTGGGTGGAGAAGAGAGTCGCTGCTCCTCGGACTGATCACGGCCTGGTCAGACGCCATGTCCTGCTCCTTTCGGGGAACGAACCCACCAGACCGTAAGCTCCTCGAGGGCAGGGGGGGTGTCTTCTCACTACCACACTCACCCAAGAACTTAGTACACCACGCTGTACACGTCAGGCGCTCCAATGCCTGTGACCGCGAGCCCGTTTGGGGCAGGGAATGTATCTGTTAACTGTTCTACTATTCTCTCCCAAGAGCCTAGTACAGCACTCTGCTCTTAGTATTCATCAATTCATTCAAGAGTATCTACGGAGCGCTTACTATGTGCAGAGCACTGTACTAAGCGCTTGCAAAGGACAATTCGGCAACAGATAGAGACAATCCCTGCCCAGTGACGGGCTCACGGTCTAACTGGGGGAGACGGACGGACGAAAACAACATAATCACAATAAATAGAATTAAGGGGATGTACACCTCATTAACAAAATAAATAGGATAATAAAAATATATACAAATGAGCACAGTGCTAAGTAAGCGCTCAATAAATACCACTGATTCACTGATCAACAAAAATGCTTGAAAAGGAGCCCCAAACCCTCTACTCCTTGAAAGTAAAGTACAGTGCTACTTGACCGCTGAGTGTCCTTGGGTAAGTCACAAATAGATCGGGTAGGACCTCTCTCCCTTGAACTAGTGGCAAATCCCTAGGACTAGAATAAACCACAGTAAATTCCATTACCAGACTTCCCTGACTTCCTCTAGACCCTAAGTTCATTGCGGGCAGGGAATGTATCTGTTATATTTTTACTCTCCCAAGAGTTTAATACAGTGTTGTGCCAACAGTAAGGGCTCAATAAATACAATTGATTGATTCCCCGTGATGGACGCAGACAAAACTGACCCCAGATTAGGTTCCAGTCGGTCACTCTTTCCCTGACAGTGCTATCTGTTGGACGGCAACAAATTTTAGCCTGGAGTCCCTGGACGATTGAGGTGTGAGATAATCACACCTCACACACATATAACGAGAGAAGCAGCGTGGCTCAGTGGAAAGAGCACGGGCTTTGGAGTCAGAGGTCATGGGTTCGAATCCCGGCTCGGCCACTTGTCAGCTGTGTGACTTTGGGCAAGTCACTTAACTTCTCGGTGCCTCAGTTACCTCATCTGTAAAATGGGGATTAAGACTGTGAGCCCCACGTGGGACAACCTGATTCCCCTGTGTCTACCCCAGCGCTTAGAACAGTGCTCGGCACATAGTAAGCGCTTAACAAAATACCAACATTATTATTATTATTATTATAATCTCCCAGGAGCCCAGGCCCGACTCCTCTCCGGCACCCCGTTGACCCCACACTCTCTTCAAACTGAACAGTCAGGGTAGACAGGAACACGATCAGGAATCAAGCAATGGCATGTATTGAGCGCCCGACTGTGGAAAGCTGTACTGAACAACTGGGAGCGTTCAACCCATCACACGCATGCCCTGCCCTCAGGAAGTTTAGAGTTTAATGGATTGTCCTCTCCCAAGTTCTTAGTCCAGTGCTCTGCACACAGTAGACTGTAAGCTCTTTTTCATTCATTCATATTTATTGAGCGCTGTGTGGAGAGCGCTGTGCTAAGCGCTCGGAAAGTACAATTCGGCCACAGATAGAGACCGCCCCTACCCAACAACGGCCTCACAGTCTAGAAGGGAGGAGACAGACAACGAAACAAAACAAGCAGGCAGCATCAATAGCATCAAAATACATCCATAGAATGATAGCTATATACACAACATTAATCAAATAGAATAATAAATATGTACCTTAAAGTGCTGCGGGGCAGGGAAGGGGGTAGAGCGGAGGGAAGGAGTCAGGAGGGGAGAAGGAGCAGAGGGGCTCGGTCTGGGAAGGCCTTCTGGAGGAGCATATGTACTGCAATATTGAATTCTCCCAAGCGCTTAGTATGGTGAGCACTCAATAAATAAATACTCTTAACTGATTGATTTCCCCCTTCCCACTTTGTATCCACACATCTTGGGGGCACGGTATCCGGGGAATAGCGATTCCACATTGGCCCCGTCCACATCTTCTGGGATTCCGGAGACAAAATTCCATGTCGTCTCCTCAGACTTCCCTCACCCGGAAGCTCCGGGCCCCCCCCCCCACCCCATTAAGCGATTTGTTTCTCTTGGCGAGACCCTGGCCCTGTTTGACCGGCCCGGCCTGGCCTCCTTCTGGAATGTGCAACCCTCCGGAGAACAAAGGACTCTTTTCTGCTTCTCAAAGGGAGTTGGGAATTCTGTGCGTGCTTCCAGGCCTTAGTGGTGGAGGGGGAGGGGAGAGAGAAGGAGAGGGGCAGACGGTCTTTTCGGGATAGAGTCACTGGGTTGATGGGCCTCTCCCTCACCACAGGACATGGAGGGACATTTCCATTTGCTGGGGGCGGGATGAGACACTCGGCCCTGAAACTCTGCCTTCGTTAGCACAAGCCCCACTAGGCCACGATGGGTCACTCGCACTTCCCCGTCACAAACTGGGACTCGCCCAAGGCCTTCGGGATGGTCATGGAGACCTTCCCCGACTAGGCATCGTTTCCTCTTCTCCCATTCCCTTCTGCTTCACTCTCGCACTTGTTTTTTAAATGGTATTTTGTCAAGTGCTATGTACCAAGCGCTATACCTAGCTAATCAGGTTGGACACAGTCCTTGTCCCATATGGGTCTCACAGTCTTAACCCCCATTTTACAGATGAGGTAAGCGGGGCACCGAGAAGTGAAGTAACTTGCCCAAGGGCACACAGCAGACAAATGACAGAGCTGGGATTTGCACCCTTTATTCACCTCTCCCTGCAAAAGGCATCCGGTCAATACCAGTGCAAAGAACGCCATCACTGAGTCTGCCGCGTGATCCTGGGCAAGTCACTTAACTTCTCTGTGACTCAGTTACCTCATCTGTAAAATTGGGATTAAGACTGTGAGCCTCACGTGGGACAAGGACCGTGTCCAACCTGATTAGCTCATATCTACCCCGATGTCTAATACAGTGCCTGGCTTAATATCATAAAAAAAAACAACCTCCTAAAACTGTACGCAAATAGCCTATGACAGTCTTAACAATAATTGTTGCCTCCAAAACAGCCCGGAGCCAAAAGGCATGAACCTTCTCATCCAAGACTGGGGAGGAAGGCCGCTTACTTGACAAAAGAGAAAGTGTATTTTTTTTATTTTTTTTTTTTAGCAAGTGACCGTACTTGAGCTTTTTATATTTGGACAAACTAAAATAAAACGTGTGTTCTCTCCCTCCTCGAGCGTTAGAGATAGCATCTAGAGGAGAGAAATGATGTTTTTCGGGAAGAGTGAGGTCACGAGATATTCTTAAGTTTGCTAGAAAGTCCCTGGGTCTGGGACAAGGGTCTGCTGTCCTCGAGCCCACTCTTATTTCGTCAGATCCGAGGAAGATGCCTAAGCACAAAGAGAGGGCTTAAAGTTCATTCAGTAGTATTTATTGAGCGCTTACTATGTGCAGAGCACTGTACTAAGCGCTTAGCACTGTCCACCCTGACATCTCTCCCTGATTCACAGAGCACGCTTGGGGGGGGGGTGTCCCTTCCTCCCTCCCCCGGCCATCCGGCCCTTCCCTGCTTGGCAGAAGGGCAGGATAAAACATGGAGGCCAGAGAAGTTGCCCCTTACTTCTCAGAGTGGTCCAGTGGTTAGAGCACACGCCTGACAATCAGAAGGATCTAGCTTCTATCCCCGGCCCTGCCACTTGCTTGCTGTGTGACCTTGGGCAAGTCACTTCATTTCTCTCCGCCTCAGTTTCCTCAACTGTAAAATGGGGAGCCTGTGCGGGGGCGGGGGCCGTGCCCCACCTGATTAGGCTGTATTGTCCCAGCACCGGGTACAGTGCCGAGAGCCCCAAGGGAGACGGAGACTGTGACTGATCTAATGAACCTGTACCTACCGCAGTGCTTAAAGCAGTGTTTGATACATAGTAGGCACTTAAATACCACAAGAAAAAAAAAGAATTAAAAAAGGCAACCTGGCCCCAGCCAACCGTTCATGTCCGTAGCGGAGGAAGAGGAATAGGAGTGGTTGTGTAGGTTTCGCCTCTCCCCCTTTTATCCGCTGAGCCAACTTTCCCCTGCTGTTCACCAACTGCCAGTTGGCAAGCAACCTCCTGAAGGCATCTTGGAGAAGCAGCGTGGCTCAGTGGAAAGAGCACGGGCTTTGGAGTCGGAGGTCATGAGTTCGAATCCCGGCTCTGCCACTCGTCAGCTGTGTGACTGTGGGCGAGTCACTTCACTTCTCTGGGCCTCAGTTACCTCATCTGTAAAATGGGGATTAAGACTGTGAGCCCCACGTGGGACGTCCTGATTCCCCTGTGTCCCCCCCAGCGCTTAGAACAGTGCTCGGCACATAGTAAGCGCTTAACAAATACCAACAAATACCAATATATCTTCAGCTTGTTACTCACAAGCACTGTTACTTTTGACAGTGCTCCTCTTCCTCTCTCCCCGTCTCACCCTCCCACCACCCAGAGGCCCGGATAACGGAGGGGGAAAAGCGGAAGACATTCTGGATGTGCCCCAAGGAATAAAACCCGGCAGGAAAAGGGGGGGTTGACAGAAGTTGTATAATGGGGAGAGGGAAACGCAACTCCCTCTGTGGGGCCAACCGGTGGGACGGTACGAGAGGGGCTCTAATTTTGATTCTCACCCAAACCAGGATCTGGCAATCCATGAGATTGTAAACTCCTTGTGGGCGGTGACCATACCTCACAACTCTAGTGCCTTGTACTCTTCCGGGTGCTTAGTACAGTGCTCTGCGCACAGGAAGCTCTCAAATATCATTGCCGACCAGATGCCATGATTGCCCGGTGAGCCCTCTGGTAATCCCAAATAACAATAGTAATAATAATAAAAAGCACTGAACGCCATACTAAGCTTTGAGATAAATACAAGACAATCAGGTCCCACACGGGGTGCACATTCTAAGTAGGCGGGAGCACAAGTATTGATTCCCCTTATTGCAGATGTGGGAACTGAGGCACAGAGGAGTGACTCGTCCAAGGTCTCTCAGCAGATACGATATAGAGCAGATATAGAGAAGCAGTGTGGCTCAGTGAAAAGAGCCCGGGCTTGGGAGTCGGAGGTCATGGGCTCGAATCCCGGCTCTGCCACTTGGCAGCTGTGTGACTGTGGGTGAGTCACTTCACTTCTCTGGGCCTCCGTTCCCTCATCTGTAAAATGGGGATTAACTGTGAGCCTCCCGTGGGACAACCTGATTCCCCTGTATCTCCCCCAGCGCTTAGAACAGTGCTCTGCACAGAGAAAGCACTTAACAAATACCAACATTATATGTGGGAGAGTTGTTAGAACCCAGGTTCTCATTCTTTCCACTACACCACGCTTCTTCCCACAGCTTCAGGACTTCAGACTAGCACTAGAGCCATACTATAATAACAATAATGGTGGTATTTGTTAATAATGTTGGTATTTGTTAAGCGCTTACTATGTGCCGAGCACTGTTCTAAGCGCTGGGGTAGACACAGGGGAATCAGCTTGTCCCACGTGGGGCTCACAGTCTTAATCCCCATTTTACAGATGAGATAACTGAGGCCCAGAGAAGTTAAGTGACTCGCCCACAGTCACACAGCCTGACAAGTGGCAGAGCCGGGATTCGAGCCCATTACCTCTGACTCCAAAGCCCGTGCTCTTTCCACTGAGCCACGCCTATCTGTTAAGCGCCTACTATGTGCCGGGCACCGTTCTAAGCGCTGGGACAGATACAGGGTCATCGGGTCGTCCCACGTGAGGCTCACAGTTAATCCCCATTTTACAGATGAGGTCACTGAGGCACAGAGAAGTTAAGTGACTCGCCCACGGTCACACAGCTGACAAGGGGCAGAGCCGGGAGTCGAACCCGTGACCTCTGACTCCCAAGCCCGGGCTCTTTCCACTGAGCCACGTGCCCACCTCTGATTGTCAGCCGGCTGTATCCCCACCGAGTCCCCTCTGAACCTCCCCGGTGCTCAGAGGGAGAGGGATGTGGGGTGGGGAAGGGTCCGTTTAAACCAACCCCACCCGCCGCCACCGTGTGTGCCTGCAGCCACACTTCCAACCGAAACAGAGTTTTCTTCGAGATAAAAGTCAGACGGTGACTGCCGGTTTAATCACAAAAAACCGCCATCTCCAACAGCAGTTAGGGGAGACACACTCTCTCCTCTGGGTTCGCGGCTCAAGTTTCCCAGGACCTAAAGGGGAGAGGACCAGCTTCACCCCAGGAACGCCCAGTCCTTTAACCTTAGAAGAGAGCCACTGACCCTCCTCTTCTCTTCTCCCACTCCCTTCTGCATCACCTCGACTTGCTCCCTTTATTCATCCCCCCTCCCAGCCCCACAGCACTTACGTACGTTTCTGTCGTTTATTTGTATTAATGCCTGTATTCTCCTCTAGACTGTAAGCTCTCTGTGAGCCGGGAAGGTGTCTATTATTATATCGTACCCTCCCAAGGGCTCGGTACAGTGCCCTGCGTGCAGTAAGGGCTCAGTAAACACAATTGACTGAATGAATAAATCCAAACTGATTGATTTCCTGGAGTCAGCGTTAATCTGTTCCCCCCATCAGAGACTACAGCCCACTTGATGAAAGAGTTTCGGAGAATCTTCCAGGACTAGGAGTTAGGCACCATTTGGGTAACGATTCCTTAGAACCTGTAGGACATTAAGTATCTCACCACCCATCGGCCCAGAGCACAACGCTGAGCAGAAGAACGTCCACCTGCCTTCGACGCCAAAGCTGGACTTTTTGCAAAGAAGACCCAGAAATCCTGACAGGTCGGGACGAAGAAGGGCATCGCTTTCCTGGATGCTAGCAGTCCCCGAAACCTAGGGTCCCTCTCTCCTCCCCTCAGTGCTCTTTCATCACCTCCCTCACCCCCAGTCCTACTCTGGAAAGTCAACAGACCTCGGGATGAAAAAGTGATGTTGAGCACTTAGGCCCCAGCCCAAAATCCTACGATGCCTCTACTAGTTTAGCGCACAGTTACCCTCGACCGGCAGTCTGACCTTCCCCAGGCACACGGTTTGGTCCTCCCACACAGCAGGAATCCAGTACGCTGGGCTACACTCAGCAGACAACGTGGATACTACTCACCCAGATTAGGTGCTCGATAAATATGACCGACAGACTGAAAAAACCCAAACAAACAGCTCTCTGGCGACTCGAGACTCACCTCGCTGCGCGATGCCCATCTGACATTTCCGTACCGTCAGCGGCTTCACCTGAAACTATTTGACTTGAGTTGCAGGGGGTGGGAGGAGAAGGAGGGGCCTCCCAATAGCACATCTGAGAAGCACCTGGATTTTCACCTAGGTGGTGTCTTTAGATTGTCAGCCAATCTCATTTACTGAATGTTTATTGTGTGCAGAACACTGTAATAATGATAATAATGTTGGTATCTGTTAAGCACTTACTATGTGCAGAGCACTGTTCTAAGCGCTGGGGTAGACACAGGGGAATCAGTTTGTCCCACGTGGGCCTCACGGTCTTCATCCCCATTTTACAGATGAGGTAACTGAGGCCCAGAGAAGTGAAGTGACTTGCCCGAGGTCACACAGCTGACAAGTGCAGAGGGTCAGAAGGTCTTGGGTTCTAAACCCGGCTCCACCACTTGTCTGCTGTGTGACCTTGGGTGAGTCACTTTACTTCCCTGTGCCTCAGTTACCTCATTTGTAAAATGGGGATTGAGACTGTGAGCCCCACATGGGGCGGGGCCTGTGTCCAACCCGACTTGCTTGTCTCCACCCCAGCGCTTAGTACAGGGCCTGGCACGTAGTAAGCACTTAACGGATACCATAATTATTATTCTTATTGCTGAACGCTTGGGATTGTAACATAATAAACAGTCCCATTCTCTGCTCGCAGTGAGTTTACAGTCTAGAGGGGGAGACAGACATTAATATAAATAAACGACCTACAGTGGTGGACATAAGTGCTGCGGGGCTGGAAAGGAGGATGACTGAACGGACCAAGTCAGGGCGACGCAGAAGGGAGTGGAAGAAGAGGAGAGGAGGATTTAGTGAGGGAAGGCCTTCAGTAAGGCTTTGAAGGTGGAGAGAGTCACCGTCGGTCGGATAGGAAGAGGGAGGGCGTTCCAGGGCCAGAGACAGGACGTGGGTGAGAGGTGGGTGGAGAGAGAGAGAGAGGAGGTCCCGAGCTCCTTGAGGGCCAGGGCCCGTGACCGGGCGCAGTGCTTTGCACACAGTATGATCTTGATAAACACTGGATGGAGAGACTACTTCTAGCTCACTTCCAAGCAAAGCAGATGGACTCTGAAATCACATCCTTAAGCTACAGCTGGTCTGGGGTTCATCAGGGCACGGGGCTACCCTCCGGTTAACCAGTAGCCTTCCTGTTTATCTTTCAGTCAAAGGGAAACCATCACCAAGATCCTGAACGCGTCGGCCCTTAGATCTGGAAGAAGTGGGAATGCCAATCGAACCATCAGGGTCAACAGAATTCTCCCAGCAAGCGCCTGGGATGCCTTTTTTAAAATGGTATTTGTTAAGCGCTTACTTTGGGTCAGGCACCGTACTAAGTGCCGGGGTAGATACGGTATAATTAGGTTGGCCGTAGTCCCTGTCCCACATGGGGCTCCCCGGTCTTAATCCCCCATTTTACAGATGAGGAAACTGAGGCCCAGAGAAGTGAAATGACTTGCCTGGGGTCCCACAGCAGACAAGTGGCAGAGCTGGGATTAGAACCCAGATCCTCCTGACTCCCAGGCCCGTCCTCTAACCACTAGGTCTCCCGGCTTGTCCTCTAGATACGGGATCATCAAGTCCGCGATACAGTCCCTGTCCCTCAGGGGGTTTATAGTCTAAAGGAGAGGGCGAACAGGTAATGAATCCCCATTTTACGGATGAAAAAACTAAGGCACAATGAAGTTAAGTGAGTTGCCCGAGATCACCCAGCAGGCCAGTAGCAGAGTTAAGATTAGAACAAGGGTCTCCTGATTCCCAGGCCTATATTCTTTCCACTAGACCAGACTCTCTGCCTCGGTCTCTCTCTCCTCTGTGTTTCGAACTTCTTCGGTTCTCATTTTCATTAACCCGGTGGGAAAATCAAGGGCGGTTTAAGGCTAATGTGTACTCCCTCAGCACGCACAGCCTGAAAATTGGCTTAGTGATCATTACGGGGATGAACGAAGGCTTCTGGGGCATGAAATTAAAGCTGAAATTTCAAGCTGGAGGCAGGGAGCTCAGGGATGAAAGTGGGAAGAGGGAGAGAGAGGAAGGAAAAGAGGGAATGGGAAATGGGAAGGAGATATGAGGAGATTCTCAAGGCCAGAGAAACTGCAGACTCTTAGTGGAAAATGAAGGAAAAACACTGAGTTGGCCAAGAACCCTGACAACACGCTACGTTAAGACACAGAAAAGAAGTCAAGATTATGGAATTTTTTCCCTTTTGCCTTCACACTGTTTTTCTTCTTTTTCCTTTTCCTTTTCTCTTCTTTTGCTTTTTCTCCTTCTAACTCCTCTCTGTAAGTTATTTTACGGTAATATAAAACCGTAAAAACTGGGGTCAGGGATCGCAACATCTACCCGTGAAGTGTATTGCTCTCTCCCCAGTGCTTAGTACAGTGCTCTGCACAAAGAAGGTACTCGGTACATACTTTACTTTTTGACCGGGCGACTGTTCTAATAGGCAGAAATGATAGAGAATTATGATACCAAGCTCTGTTTCAGAATCAGTCCTTGGTCATGGGGCATAGGGAGAAGAGACGGAAAAACAGGGAGAGATGACAGAAACATGACCCAGTGGAAAGAACACGGGACCGGTAATCAGAAGAACTGCGTGTAAATTCTGACCGCTCCACTTTTTTAATGGTATTTATTGAGTACCTGTTAGGTACCAGGCACTGTACTACGCGCTGGGGTAGATACAAGTTCATGAGGTTGGACACAGTCCCTGCCCCACATAGGGCTCACAGTCCTAATCCCCATTTTACCGATGAGGTAACTGAGGCACAGAAAAGTTAAGTGACTTTCCCCAGGTCAGACAGCAACAAGTGGCAGAGCCGAGATTAGCTGGCTAATTATGACCTTGGGCAAGTCACTAAACCTCTCTTTGCCTCAATTTTAAAAGGGGGTTCAACACCTGTTCTCCCTCCTATTTAGACTGTGAGAGCCCCATGTGGAACAGTTATTGGGTCTGAAATAATTACCTTGTAGCCATCCTACCGCCTGGCCCAGAGTAAATGCTTAAAAAATACCACTTTTATCAGGTACTTCATCCCCATTTTACAGATGGGGAAACCGAGGCACGGGGAAGTGAAGTGACTTGGCCAAGGTCACCCAGCAGGCAAGGGGCAGAGCTGGGATTATTGGCTTATTCGGTCGTATTTATTGACCGCTCACTGAGTGCAGAGTCCTGCGCTAAGCACCCGGGCGAGAACGCTATAACAATGAGCAGACACATTCCCTGCCCACAACACGCTGACAGTCCCAGGCCCTCTGGCAGCCAAGCCCAGGGTCTTTCCACTCACTCGAGCTGCTTCCTTTTTAGCAATCCGGCATTATTTCCGCCGTCTACGTATTAATAATCCACCACATCAAAAAGCAGCCACGTGACCCCCCCCCCCGCTTCCTAGGATGGCAGTAGATGTTTGCTACAAATCAAAAACCCCGTCTGAATAGTAGAAAGATCGGGTCCCATTCTAATAACGGCAGCCAAAGAGTTATTTGCCTCAGAAGTTACGATTCCTCTCAAGCTTTTATCACAAGTTGACAGTGTGCTGGGGTTTTTTAAATATCTGCTGGTAAATTGCGAGTGATAAACACAGGTAACTGAACTTTCCTGTCAACTGCTTATTCTGGAAGCTACAGTGAATGGGAACTGCGGTCTTCCCCAGGGTTTAACATTTGCTAACAGAGCTCGTAGGTCTAAATCGCAAATCAGAAAGATGAAAGATGAGGGCTTTAACCTTCACCGTGGAGTGAAATGTTCCAACTCGGTACACGATTTATATGCGTTTTTTTTTAAAAAAAAAACACACCTTTTTGATCCTTTCTACTCTGCACAGACTAACGCACTATCTAAAAATGGGTTGTGCCCCTCATCTCTGGTTGGACCCAGCCACCTCAAACGAGGTGAAGGCGGGGCTGAAAACGACGCTTGTCAATCGATCGGCCGATGGTATTTATTGAGCGCTTACGGCACGCAAGCCTTGAGGATGAGTGTGGTCTAGTGGGCCGAGCACGGGCTTGGGAGTCAGAAGGGCCTGGGTTCTAATCCTCCTTCCGCCGCTTGCCTGCTGGAAGACCTTGGGCAAGTCACTTCACTTCTAGGTGCCTCAGTTACCTCATCTCTAAAATGGGGATTGAATACCTAGTAGTCGCTTCACTTCTATGTGTCTCAGTTACCTCATCTCTAAAATGGGGATTGAATACCTAGTCTCCCTCCTACTTAGACCGTGAGCCCCACGCGGGACAGGGGCTGCGTCCGATCCGATTTCACCCGTGTCTACCTCCGCTCTTAGAACGGTGTTTGATACAGAGTGAGCACTTAAAAGACACTATTATTGCATACTCTATTATTATATCTCTAAGCCCTCATTTCCTCTTCCCTCTCTCCCTTCCGCGTCGTCCCTTTATTCCTCCTTCCCACAGCCTCACGGCACTTCCGTACCTATCTGTAATCTATTTATTTATGTTAACGTCTGTCTCCCCTTCTAATCCGAAAGATCACCGTGGGTAGGGAACGTATCTACCAACTCTGCTCTCTCGTACTCTCCCAAGCACTTAGTACGGTACTCGGCACACAGTAAGTGCTCAATAAATACGACTGATTGATCGATTGGTTGATTATATCTGACAGACAGTAATAATAATAACTGTGGCATTTGTCAAGTGCTTACTCTGTGCCAGGCACTTACTAAGTCCTGGGGTTACATTACCAACCGAGCACTTAGTACAGTGCCTGGCACGTAGTAAGGGCTTAACGAATGCCGCTATTATTATTAATATTGTCATTATTGTAATTGGATCTGTGTGGATAATCCCTCATGCTACTGAACGGTGAGGTTTGGAAGGAGTTTATCTTAGGTCATCACCACGTGGAATTTGCTCAGGGAGAGATGGCTTACAAAAATCTTCCCGAATCATATAGGAAACATGAGGGAAATCAGGGCAAGACCTCAGGGGAAGTTAGCTGAAATCTCCCAGGTTACGCAGAAGAGGAGTGGCCTAGTGGATAGAGCACAGGTCTGGTATTTATTGAGCACTTACTGAATGCGGAGTTCTAAATTTAGCCTTTGGGAGAGCAATAATAATAACGATTACGGTATTTGTGAAGCACTTCTACTTGTAATATGCTGTTTTATGTGCTGGAGGAGATACAAGATAACCCGGTTGGACACGGTCCCTGTGCCACCTGGGGCTCACAGTCTAAGCAGGATGGCCTAGTGGATAGAGCAAGGATGTGGGGGACAAAAAGACCTGGGTTCCAATCTTGGATCGGCCACTTGACTTCTTGGGCAATTCACTTCACCTCTAGACTGTAAGCTTGTTGTGGGCAGGGGATGTGTCTGCTATATTGTCATATTGTACTCTCCCCAGCCCTCAGTACAGTGCTCTGCCCACAGTAAGCACTCAATAAATACGATCGACTGACTCACTTCACTTCTCTGTCCCTCGGTTACCTCATCTGTAAAATGGGGATCAAGAATGGGAGGCCCGTGTGAGACATGGACTGCTTAGCTTGTGTCTACCTCAGCGCTTAGTACAGGGCCTGGCACCTAGTAGGTGCTTAACAAATACCGCATACACCCCGCAGCGTTTAGTACGGAGCCTGGCACATAGTATGAACACTTTACAAATATCTTAAATTATTTAAAATTGATCATGTCTGAACTCTGAACCCAGTCTTCCCACATCATTTGAGGCAAGCCATTGGCAGCTCTCCTCTCTCCCCCCGGGGCCTTCTGATAAACCTGGGCATCAGGGTGAAACTTAAAATCTGAGCTTGCTTGGCCCCTTTTATCCTCACACACTCAGCTGCCAGTCCCCAGAGGGGCACGCCCCATTCCCAGCGGGAGAACCACAGTAGCACCACAATGACACGAAGTAACGGGGAGCTCACGGGATTGCGTACCTGTCTCACCTTCCTTCTGGCAGCTCCCGCAAAGCATTCTTGGTCCCTGCAGGTCACTGGCTCGGCTGAGGTTGGGCGTGGGCACTGAGATTGTAATCCAAGGACGACGGCGAGATGAGCTCGCCCCGGAGGAGCCGCTCTTGCGTGGGTGACGGCCCTGGGATGGCTGTGCCGGGCGAGAAGGAGACCCGAAGTGGACATGCAACGCGATCCTCGCGTGGCCCTCTCACTGCCCAACTTGACACGATGCAGCACGATCCTCGCGTGGCCCTCCATGACACTTGCGTGGCTCTTGGGTGGCGCATCCTGAATAATAATAATACAAATAATTATGGTGGTGGTTAAGCGCTTACTATGTGCCAGGCACCGTACTAAGAGCTGGGGTGGATGCCAGCAAATCGGCTGGGACGCAGTCCTTTATCCCAAGCGGGGCTCACAGTCTCAATCCCCCTTTTGCAGTTGAGGTAACTGAGGCAGAGAAAAGTGAAGTGATCTGCCCAAGCACACAGAGCAGACAAGTGGCAGAGCGGCATTAGAACCTATGACTTTCTGACGCCCGGGCCCGGAAGGTGAATCTGCTGGCGGCTGGACGGAGGCAACGGGTCGGGGTGGGAGTCCAAACAGAAGGCTGCAGCCTCTAACCTGCCTTTCACAACCCCGGCTAGATTGTAAACCCCTTGAGGGCAGGAATCGGGTCAGTGCAACGCCACAGCTTTTAGTACAGTGCTCTGCACACAGGAGGTGCTACTGATTGGCCCACTGCATCCCCAGCAGAGTTTTCAGCCACCTCGGTTGGCTTCAAACAGGTGGGTCGGGGGGCTTCAAGGGCCCGGGACCTGACTCTAGTGTCCGGTCTGCCTCTCGGTGACCCACCCGTGCTTGGCAGGAGACCCCTCCCCAACACCACCCCCAAGCCCAAACTGGGAAGAGGGGGCGAGACCATTCCAGCCCCCAGCTCGGATGAAGTAGACACCACCTGCGGTCAGCCCCCCCCACCCCCGGTTGCTCTGGCCGGACCCCAACCCCTCCTTCCCCCTCCCCGCCCCCGGGGCCAAGGACCAGCACTTGACCAGGGTCTCCCTTCAGTGGGCCGGCCTGCAAAGCCAGGGCCCTCATTAACGCATGTGGCCTTTCCCTGGTTCCTTGGGCAGATCCAACATCAGCTTCTACCATGCTCGCTGCAAGCCCCAAGGACTTCTCCCCAAATTCACCATAAAGCCTCACGGGAGAGACAGAAGAGGCAATGAGTCAGAGAGAGAGAGAGAAACGGTGAGACAGAAAGCAAAGAGAGACAGAGGTCGACTCAGGAGGAAACGGAGACCGGCAGAGAGACAGAAGTGGAGAGGGGTGGAGAGTCAGAGAGGGAGCAAGATCCAGACCCAGAGGGAGAGATAGAGAAACAAAGAGGCAGGCAGAGGCAAAGAGACAACAGAGACAGTCAGAGAGACAGGGAGAGAAACAGACAGGCTCAGAGGGAGAGAGAGGCGGAATCAGATAGACACGGAGAACTAGGGAACAGTTATCCTTGACGCTGATGTGATTATCTCTCATTGATCCAACCTGTTGTATTATACTTTCCCAATGCCTACTTCGGTGCTCTGCTCACGGTAAAGGCTCGATAAGTATAACTGATCAACTGATCCCAACATAGATGCAGTGTTTGCCGAAGAGTAAGAGCTTACAACAAATACCGTTATTATTGTTGTTGTTATTTTTAGAGGGATAGGGTCAGAGCAGAGAACCACAGAGAGAAAATAGGGAGGCAGAGATAGAGAGACGTAAACCTAAAGAGACACGGAGAGAGAGAAGGAGAGAGAGAGAGGGAGAAGATGAAGGGAAAGAAGGAGAAAAAAGGCTAGACTGGGGAAGGAAGGAGTAGAAATGGGCGAGAAAAAAGGAGGGCGGGAGGGAAGAGGCTGGCAGGAGGCCAGGGAGGAGGGAGGAAAGGAAGCAATGGAGTTGGAGGAAAGGAGGCCGAGGAGGAGGAGGGTGGGAGGCCAGAGACGAAGGAGGAAAGGAGGTCAGGGAGGGGATGGGACAGGAGGCTAGGGAGGAGGGAGGAAAGGAGGCTCGGGAGGAGAGTGGAAAGGAGGCCAGGGAGGAGGAGGATGGGAGGCCAGAGACGAAGGAGGAAAGGAGGCCAGGGAGTCGGGAGGAAAAGAAGATGAGGAGGAAGTTGGAAAGGAGGCCGAGGAGGAGGCACGGAAGGCGGGAAGGAGCACACGGTGTTTGCTGTTTCTTCCGTGGTTTCCGCGCAAGCCGCCAGGAGGGCAGGGACGCCAAGGAAGCCCTGCGGACGCTCAGCTCGACCCTAGGCAGGTCGGGTTCGGCTCCGGGGTGGGGTCTCCGGGGGCCTCCAGAGCGGGGTCGGGCTTCCGGCTGGAACAGAGGTGTGAAGGCAGAGTCCGCAAAGCTCTGCGTGAGTCCGCACGGTTCCACCAGGGTCCGTCAGGGTGCGTACTGGTCCGCAAGTCCGCGGAGAGGCCGTCTGCTCGGTGGGGGCCGGCGAGGGGCTGCCCCAGACCCGGACCTCAGATAGTTATTCTGGGTGGGGGGTCAAAGCTTGAGGCACTGATGGTCGCGGCTTCCCCGCCCTGGGTAGTCCTTCCCCTGCCCCAGATCTTGCCCCTGGGCCCCCTTCATCTCGGTCTCCTCGTCCGAAAAATGGGGATGAAGACTATGAGCCCCACGTGGGACAACCTGATCATCTTGTATCTACCCCAGCGTTTAGAACAGCGCGTGGCACATAGTGAGCGCTTAACAGATACCATCATTATCGTTATTATTATTATTCCTCCCAGGCGCGCCCCTCCCCCGCCCCACATTTCACCCCCGCAGCCCCTCCGTCTCAGTTACTCCCCCTGCACCCCCTCCCCGGCCCCAAATGGTCACATCCCGCCTCTGTCCCGAAGAGCCACCCATACCCCAAAAAAGGTCAGCCCCATCCCTGTCCCTAATAGTCACCCCATCCCTACCCCAAATAGACAACCCTCGCCCCTGTCTCAAATATCACTTCCCATCCCTGCCCCAAATCGACACCCCCGACGCCTACCCCAAATACTCAGCCCCATCCCTGCCCCGAATAGACACCCTCACCCCTGCCTCGTATAGTTGCTTCCCGTCCCTGCCTCCAAATAGACACCCCCCCCCAAAAAAAGTCAGAACCATCCTTTCCCAAATTGACCTCTACCCTAGAGACCCCAGCCCTAACCAAACAGTCAACCCCATCCCTGCCCCAAACTGACACTCCTCACCCTTACCCCGAATAGTCAGCCCCATCCCTGCCCCAGATAGACACCCCTCGCCCCTACCCCAAATAGTCACTTCCCACCCCTGCCCCAGATAGATACCCCTCACCCCTACCCCGAATAGTCAGCCCCATCCCTGTCCCAGATAGACACCTCCTTCCCTGTCCCGGTAATCGTCCCCACCTCGAATAGTCGCTCCCCATCCCCGCCCCAAATAGTCACCCCCACCCCAAATAGTCACCCCATCCCGGCCTTAGTGGCCCCCATCCCTGCCCCAATAATCGTCCCCGGCCCCTGCCTCAAATAATCGCTTCTCACCCCCGCCCCAAATAGAAACCCTTCCCCAAAAGTCACCGCCCCACCCTTGTCCTCAATATTCCCGCGCACCTCTTTCCCAAAGAGCCATCCCTGCCCCTAAACCTCACCCTCCACTCCCGTCCCCGCCTTTAGAGTTCCCCCCGCACCCTCTCTCCTGCCCCCTCCCCGCCCCCCGTTTCTGAGCCCAAACGGGGAGCCCCCCCCCTCCCCCTCCCCCCGCCCAAGTTTTATTGTTCCTCCTGCTGCTGCGACGCAATCGTCCCATCCAGGAGGTTACCGAGCTCCCCCGGCCCCCCGCCTCACGAGGGGGGCCTTAGACACGACCACCCCTCTCCTGACACTCTCCCACCTCCCCCAGCCCCCCGACGGGAGCCCCCCGATCTTTCTGGGGGGGAAGGGGCAGCCCCCCTACCCAGTCCAGGATGGGGCCGCGCCCTAGGAGCCGACAGAGTGGCATTCCGCTTCTTTAAATACCCAAAACGCAATCCTCCTCCCACTGTCGTCCGGGGGTCCAGGGGGTCCAGGAGTCCAAGTTCCCCGCAAAGTTATTCCCGCAAACTCTCCGGGATGGGAGATGGGGGCGGCGGGGGGGGGGGGGTTCCCCTTTCCCCGGGGCTGGGGGGAGGGTCCCCTCTAACTCACCGCTTTCCTCCCCTCTTCTTCCCGGGCCCAAGATGGGTGGGGGGTCGTCCAGCCCCCCGTCCAGCCCGAGGCCTGGGGCAGAGGGTCCCTCCGAGTTGCGGGGAGGAGGAGAGAAGGACCGGCCGGGAGGGAGGAGGAGGAGGAGGAGGAGGAGGAGGATGGAGGATGGATAGTCCATCAGAGTTTCCGCTTTTGTTCCAAGTCCCGGAGCAGACAAAGAGGCTGCGAGCGGCAGCAGGTTTCTCCCTCTGGCCCCCCTCCTCCCTCCCCCTCCTCCCACCCCCACCCCCACCGCCCCTCCCTCCTCCTCCTCCCCAAACCATCCAGTCCTGGAGTCCCTATCCGGTGCTGAACTCTGCCCCGCTCTCTCTGCCACTGGACCAGCCCCAGCCCCCAGGCCCCGGTCCAGCTCCTGCCCCAGCCCCCGCCCCAGCCCCCTGGCCCCGGTCCAGCCCTTGCCCCAGACCCTCCACCAGCCCCTGCCCCAGCCCCAGCCCCCTGGCCCTGGCCCGGCCCCTCTCCCGGCCCCTGCCCCGGCCCCTGCCCCGGCCCAGCCCCAGCCCCCTGGCCCTGGTCCAACCCCCAGCCCCACCCGCAACCTGTTGCAGCAGCCCCCTCACCCCTCCCGGCCTCCCCTCTGGAGTTGGAAGCCCCCCCACTTTTCCTCTCCTCCAGTTCCACCGATTATGCCCCCCAACCCGAGCCCCCCACCCCCCCGCCTTCCCTTCCCCTCCCAGATCCTAGGCCTGGAGGCTGACGATCTGTGGAATCTCGGGATCAAATCTCCCCCTCTCCCTATCCCCCAAACACCCTAAAACTCCGGCCCCCCACCCCCCACCGACCCCAGGCGGGACACCTGGCTATCTCCACGCAACTTACTTCCCCGACTAAATTCAGTGGTTTGGGCACAGGCCTCCGGGGGGACTTGGGTGGTTGTGCAGGGAGAGGTCGGAAAGAGGCGGGAGGGGGCCAAGAGGGAAGGGCAGGGTAGCTCCTAACTAGCCTCTGCCCAGGTCCTGACCGTGATGGGTGTGTGCACCTGGGTACATATCTGGGTATGGGCCTCAATGTGTGGGTGGGTGGGTGAGGGCGCGCGCGCGCGCGTGTGTGTGTGTGTGTATTGTGTTTGGGAGAAAAGGAGTGCGGGGGGTGAAGAGCGATGGCCCCTGATCCCACCCTCCATCCCACCCTCACCACGACCCCCGGGCCAAGCAGAACAAAGGAGCCCAGAAGGAGCGGGCAGCCTGGTCCTCCCCTCTGCTCTCTGCCCTCACCCTCCTCCTCCTCTTCCCCACTGACCCTCTTCTGCTCCCCCATGCCCTCTTCCTTACCCCTTGTTCTCCTCCTCCTCCTCCTCCAACCCACTTCTGACCCTCTCCTCCTCCCCTGCTCCCCCATTCCCTCTTCCTTCCCCTTGTTCTCCTCCTCTTCCCCTCCACCCCACCTTCCTCTGTCTCCCCATCCTCCTCCTTCTCCTTCACCCCAGTTAATAATTAATGACGATGGTATTTGTTAAGCGCTTACTCTGTGCCAAGCACTCTTCTAAGTGCCGGGGTAGATACAAGGTAATCAGGTTGTCCCACGTGGGGCTCACGGTCTTAATTCTCGTTTTACCGATGAGGGAACTGAGGCCCAGAGAAGTCGAGTGGCTTGCTCAAGGTCACGTAGCGGATTAGAGCCCCGTCCTCTGTCTCCCGAACCCGTGCTCCTTTCACCGAGCCGCGCCGCTTCTCTAATTCTCAATTCTGACCTCTCCTCCTCCCCTTTTCCCCCAACCCCTCCTCCTTCCACTTGTTTTCTTCCTCTTCCCCCCACCCCATTTCTGACCCCCTCCTCTTCCCGCCCCACCCCCCATCCTCCACCTGGCTTGTCCCCCTCCTTCTCTTCGACCTCCCGCCGCCTCCCCTTCTCTCCTGGTTTCCCTCATACATGCCCCCAGCCCCACCACACGCATGCACGTAGATCGAGGGAGGCAGAGAATGAGTGACAGAGACCCCCATGGTTCAAGGCTAGCCAGTGGCCCTCTCCCCCTCCACTGCCCCCCACCCTCCAGAGCCCAGAGAAGTGGGGTGGGATGGAATACCGGGGGGGGTGAAAAGTTGCAGGAACAAAGGTATGAAGCGCTTCCACCCTCTGAGAGGGGTTGGGGAGGGTTGGGGGGGGAGCGGGGGGCGAGGGAGACAGATTCGATGAAAAGAGAGGGGTAGCATGATGGGAGAAAAAGGGGGGAGAAACAGAGACGAGGAAATCCTGGAGCGAGAAAGAGACAGAGGGAGATGTCTCCTTGGGGGCCTTTGAGATCTCTGAGCGAGGGGAGCCCAGGTTGGAGGGGGCAGTGACTAGGGAAAGGGAAGACTTTCAACTTCACCAGGGGAATTCTTGTCTTCTACTTGATGCCCTTGGCTCCCGGGGGTTATCTGGGGGTGTTCCCCTTTATTTGGGGTGAGGAGGGGAAGGGAGAAGGTGCCACTCTTACGGGAGCCAGGGAGAATGTCTCCCTGCTGCCTCTCTTCAGAAAACATTCTCATCAACCCTTTCCTATCCAAGCTGTAACCAGCGACCTTTGCTGACTCTTCCGTGGACCTACCACCCCTTCAGACAACCGAGGTTCACACATTTACCTGCTCATTTCTTTGGGCGAAATCTCCTCTATCCCATTTATTTGTTAAACTCTTGACTACTGTGCATTCCTCAATTTATGTCAGTTTATCTTCCCCATCAGATCATAAGTTCCTTGAGGACAGGGATCACAACTTCTTATACTGAATGTTTTCTAAGCACCTGGAACAGTGTCCTGTACAGTGCTTTGCCCAAAGTAGGCACCCAGTATGGTGTTCCGCCCACAGTAAATATTCAGTACAGTCCTCAGTCTGGAGTAGATGCCTAGATCAGTGTCTTGCCTACAGTAGGGAGTCAGTAAAGTGGTCTGTAAACATAGTTGGTTTTCAGTCAGTAATGATGAAAACAATGATGAAATAACCAAATAAAGGCATGTCCTGGTTTTTTCTCTTCAAAAGTGGTTTCCTGCTCCTCATGTTCAATGTTGTTTCCTCTTACAATGCCCGAGGAGGTTAAAGGGTCCAATTTGTTTATTTATCATTGCTTACTTGTGTTTTTATCCGGTGTACGTAATTCCATTTTGTTCCCACTGTTCACAGTAATGATAATAATTGTGATATTTGGTTAAGCACCAAGCCCTGTACTAAGTGCTGGGGCAGATACAGGGAGAATTGGGTCCCTACATGGGGCTCACGGGAGGAGGGAGAAGAGGTATCAAATACCCATTTTGCAGCTGAAGGAACTGAGGCAGAGGGAAGTGAAGTGACTTGCCCGAGGTCACGTAGCTAAGTGGCAGAGCCGGGATTAGAACCCAGGACCTCTGACACTTCCAGGCCTCGGCTCTTGCCACTAAGTCATGCGGCTTCTCGCTGTTGGTTTGCCAACGTGTGGTCTTTTTGTATTACTCGCTCCCACAACCCCAAGAGAGTGCTCTGCCCACAGTAGGGGCTCAGTAAATACCGATGATGAGTTTGATAATTAGCCCAGTCCCATCATCTAGATAATGTAACGATCAAGGCAGATGTATGGGAAATGAACGAGCCAGGTCACTTCAAGTCCTCTCAACTATAAGCTCCTCCTCTCGACTGTAAGCTCCTTGCGAGCAGGGAATTGTCTACCCGTGCTATTAATTTGTACTCTCCCAAGTGCTTAGTACAGTGCTTCGCACATAGTAAGCACTAAATAAATACCACCGATTGATAGGCTGTACTCTCCCAAGCGCTTACTACAGCGATCTGCACACAGTAAGCACTGAATACCGCCGATCGTACTCTCCCGAGCACTCAGTAAAGCGCTCTGCACGCGGCAAGCACTTAATCAATACCACCGATGGACTGATTAATTGTACTCTCCCCAGCGCTTAATACAGCGCTCTGCGCACAGTGATAATAATGTTGGTATTTGTTAAGTGCCGACTATGTGCAGAGCACTGTTCTAAGCGCTGGGGTAGATATAGGGTCATCAGGTCGTCCCACGTGAGGCTCGCACTCTTAATCCCCATTTTACAGATGAGGGAACTGAGGCCCAGAGAAGTGAAGTGACTTGGCCACGGTCACACTGCTGACAAGGGGCAGAGCTGGGATTCGAACCCACGACCTTTGACCGCCAAGCCCGGCCTCTTTCCACTGAGCCACGCTGCTTCGCAATAAATACGATCGATTGATTGATTGTCACTTTTACCTGAGGGCTTGTCTGAAGCTATTCGGCCATTCGGTGGTCTGTTTCCTTTGGAAATAGACATTCGGGAATCTTCTGTTAAAAGCAAAAGCACTTCTTCCCCGGGGGAGGCGAAACTTGAGGCAAAACATTTTCTTTCCAACACTTGGTGGGAGGTCACAGCACCTGGAGGGACACGGACAACAGAATACAGCCGAATACGGCAGGCAGCGGACAACGTAGTCCAGTGCCGGGAAGGCGGCTGCTAGTTCTCTCGTACTGTACTCTCCCAAGCGCTTGGAACAGAGCTCTGCACGCAGAGGCAGCGTGGCTCAGTGGAAAGAGCCTGGGCTAGGGAGTCAGAAGTCATGGATTCGAATCCCGCCTCTGCCCCTTGTCAGCTCTGTGACTGTGGGCAAGTCACTTCACTTCTCTGTGCCTCAGTTCCCTCATCTGTAAAATGGGGGTGAAGACTGGGAGCCTCATGTGGGACAACCTCATTCCTTTGTATCTACCCCAGCGCTTAGAACAGTGCTCTGCGCGTAGTAAGCGCTTAACAAATACCAACATCATTATTATTATTATTAAGCACTCAGTAACTACCACTGATTAATTAACAGTTAACCTCATCTGTAAAATGGGAATTCAGACCGCGAGCCCCGCGTGGGACAGGCACTGTGTCCAACCCCATTTGCTTGTAATAATCATGTTGGTATTTGTTAAGCGCTTACTATGTGCAGAGCACTGTTCTGAGCGCTGGGGCAGATACAGGGGAATCAGTTTGTCCCACGTGAGGCTCAGAGATAATCCCCATTTTACAGATGAGGTAACTGAGGCACAGAGAAGTGAAGCGACTCGCCCACGGTCACACAGCTGCCAAGTGGCAGAGCCGGGAGTCGAACCCGTGACCCCTGATTCCGAAGCCCACGCTCTTTTCACTGAGCCACGCTGCTTCTCCACCCCACTGCTCAGTTCAGTGCCTGGCACGTAGCAAGCGCTTAACAAATTCCATTATTATTATTATTATTATTGTAAACAGTTCTCCTCCACACCCAAGCTAGGTTGCCTTTGACCCAGAGAGAAAGCAGCGCAGGGGAGGAGGAGGAGGAGGAGATCACTGAATCTGGCCTTGGAGGATGGAATCTTAGAAGTCTTTCATCCAGCCGGCTCCCAGAGCAAAGGAATAATAGAAGCCAGCCAAAACAATTCCTTCAGACGATTGCCAAACATTCATTTAAAATGTCTCTATTCTTCTTTAAGGTATTTGTTGACGGCTTACAGTGTGCCTGGGAGTGTGCTAAACCCTGGGATAGACACGAGGTTGTCAGGTTGGACCTAGTCCTTCTCCCACACGGGGCTCACGGTCTTAATCCCCATTTCACAGGCCAAGCAGTGTGGTCTATTGGTTAGGGCACGGGCCTAGGCGTCAGAAGGACGTGGGTTCTAATCCTGGATCCACCACTTGTCTGTTGTGGGACCCGGGGGAAGTCACTTAACTGCTCCGTGCCTCAGTCACCTCATCTGTAAAATGAGGATTGAGAATAGGAGCCGCTTGCGGGACAGGGATTGTGTCCAACCTGATTAACTTCCATCTATCTACCCCAGTATTTAGTACAGTTCCTGGCACCTAGTAAGCGCTTAACAAATACCAAAAAAAAAAAAATGAGATAACTGAGGCACAGAGAAGTGAAGTGACTTGCCCAAGGTCACACAGCAAACAAGTGGCGGAGTCAGGATTAGAACCCAGGTCCTTCCGACTCTCAGGCCCATGCTCTAACCACTAGGTCACACCGTTTCTCACATTGTTGAGAGGACTCATCGTTCCCCAGTCGGTATTTATTAAGCAGAAGAATTATGTCAACATTTTAAAACCAGAGATGCATCCCTACCGAAAACGACGACCCAGACCTCAGGACTCTGTTAAGCAAAAGGTGTAATTTATTAATTTTTATTAATGTCAGTCTCCCCCTCTAGACTATAAGCTCACTGCGGGCAGGAAATGTGTCTGTTTACTGTTATATCGTACTCTCCCAAGCGCTTACTACAGTTCTCTAGGCACAATGAATGGAATGCCCCTCGTAGCTATTGAATGGAGGCTGTTGTGGGCAAGTTATCCATTCCACGAGGGTGGGGGTCTGGGCCGAACCGCCAGACCCGCTCACCCCCGGGCTCTGCCAAGGCCTGAGACCCTCCAGTCGATTATCCAAGATGGTGGCTCTCTTGCCCGTCGTCCCTGTGAAGCCTGGCCCCATCCCCTACCTCAGATCCCTGCCCCCTCACAGGGTAGGGTGGGCACCTCTGGCTGGGCCTCAGTATTTCCCTCTGTAAAACGGAAATGAATTCTTTCCAGAATTCCCTTTCCTCACCAGGGCATGCTGGAAATTAATGGTCCCCGAGTCGTTGAATATGCATGCCGCCTAAACGCTGACATCACTGGCTTCCAGCTGCTTGGCGTCCTTCATCCACTTCTCTGTCTTGTCTCAACTAGACCCGGAGCCCTGTGCTAAGGTGGTTTGCGGGTTTCGCCCACCCGGCGGTATTTAGTGAGTCCCCCTTGGGTGCTCAATAAACACTGACGGAGAGCAAGCCGAGACTTGTGGGAACCTTTTCTGGTTTTTGAGTGATCTCTCTTGGCAGTCTTCCCCTGCCTCTCCTCCTCTCTCTCCCCATCTCCTCCCCTTCCTCCACCTCTTCCTTCTCTCCAACCAGCCTCTCCCTGAACTCCTAGGGTTTTGTGCCCTCTCTCCCCAGGCCCTTCTCCGCCTCTGCTCTCCCCCTGCCCCCATCCTGAGACTCTCCCCTCACTCAAAGTCGCTGCTGGAGTTCCTGCCTGCTCGCTCGGCTCCCGGGTTGACTTGCTTTATTCCTCTAGCCTTGGGCTTCTCTCCACTCCAGACTCGTTTGTCTACCTTAGGCCTCCAAGGTTTCCACCCACCTCCTCTCCCTCCCTGCCCTGAGGGGTGCATTTCTTCCTCCCCTCCCGGGCCTCCCTTTTTGGCTTTCCGCCTCCCTCTCGTCCTCTGGTCTCCCCCCTCTGACTTGCGGTTCTTGTAGCCTCTTTGGACCCCTGGCCTCACCCCCCCCCCCCGCCCCCGTACTAAGCGTCAGGGTTAATACAAGCAGAATGAGTAGGATCCAGTCCCTGTCTCCTCTGTAAAATGGGGATGAAGACCGTGAGCCTCATGTGGGACAACTTGATTACCCTGGATCTCCCCCAGCGCTTAGAACAGTGCTCTGCACAGAGTAAGCGCTTAACAAATACCAACATTATTATTATGTGGGACTCGCAGTCTCCATCTCCATTTTACAGCTGAGGTAACTGGGGCACAGAGAAGTGAAACGACTCCTCCCAGGTCACACAGCAGACAAAAGGTGGAGCGGGGATTAGAACCCAGGACCTCCTCACTCCCAGCCCCGTCCTCTAGCCACTAGACCGTGCTGCTTCTCCCCGGGACCCCCACCGGTGGCCACTTTAGTCTGGACCAGAGACTAAGGATGAAGATCTATGCTGAAAATACAGATCCCGGAGAGCTAAAACTAGGGCCAAGTTTGCACTGTTTGTTATTATTGTTATAGTAACCATTACCAGTCCTATTACTTATTCTACCTACAGCAGAGTTCCTCCTCCATTAACTGGAAAAGCTATAAGGATAACCAGGTACTCCCGAAACCCATCAGTGTTATTTAGCCGTCATCTACTGAGTACAAAGCACTGTATTAAGCGCTTGAGGAAATGCAACAGAAAAGGGGAACACACTCCAGGAGTTTACAATCTAGTAGGAGGGGCAGATTGACAAAAATCAGTTGCCAATAATGGAAGCAGGAGGAAGAAAGTGGAAACGATCCGAGTAAGTAATACAAATGTATCAGGAAGGAAATCACCCGAGCAAACAGTGGAACACCCTATAAGTAAACAAACAAAAAGATACATAGGAACAAGCTGCTAAGGATCTGAGACAAGTTTACATATGTCAGGGGTCAATCCCACAGTAGGTGGTAAAGTTCTTAAGACCCGCGTCTTTTATCGTCACCATCATCATCATCATCATCATAATTGGGGGACTTGTTTAAGAATTTTATTATGTCCCCAGCACTGGGGCCCTCACAAGTTAGGTGTTCAATAAATGCTACTTTTCTTAATGGTATCGGTTGAGCGCTTACCATATGCCGGGCCCTGTACTAAGCACTGGGGTTGATGCAAGATAATCGGGTTGGACACAGTGTCTGTCCCACAGAGGACTCGCTGCCTTAATCCCCATTTTCAGGCGAGGTAACTGAAGCACAGAGAAGTTGACCGACTTGCCCATGGTCACACAGCGGACAGGTGGCGGAGTCGGCATTAGAATCCGGGTCCTCTGACTCTCAGGCCTTTGCTCTTTTCCTCGCCCAGGCTGCTTCTCAAGATCCCTGGTTATAATCTTGTTATAATCCGCTTCTCAAGATAACTCGCTATCATGATGACCATATTAATTAAGGCGCTTGCTAAGACCGTACTCTACGCCAAGCGCTGTCCTCAACGCTAGATACAAGATAATCCGGTCGGACACGATGGCTCACAGTCTAAAGGGAAGCTCTGTAGCCTGGAAATGTATCACTTCTTTGTTTTGTATTTCCCTCCGCCTAGAACAGCATACTGAGCCCAGTGGGCGTTCAGCTAATACTCCTACTTAGCCACGCCACTTATCCTTCAGGCATGTGCCGTGGGTGATCAGTCATTAATAAACCTCCCCTCAGCTAAGCCCCCTTTTCCCCCCCTTTCCCTCCGCTCCTCCCCCTCTCCCTTCCCCTCCCCTCAGCACTGTGCTCGTCTGCTCATTTGTATATATTTTTATTACCCTATTTATTTTGTTAATGAGATGTCCCTCCCCTTGATTCTATTTATTGCTATTGTTTTTGTCTGTCTGTCTCCCCCGATTAGACTGAAAGCCCGTCAATGGGCAGGGATTGTCTCTATCTGTTGCCGAATTGTCTATTCCAAGCGCTTAGTACAGTGCTCTGCACATAGTCAGCGCTCAATAAATACTATTGAATGAATTAGTATTTCATTTCATTCGATAAACACTATTGAATGAATGAATAAACTTGTTCTGAACTCAGTGCGGCGGCTGGTGCTGGTGCTATGATAGCTTCTCTTCCTGTCCCTAGGAGAGGAGAGAAATCAGCTTTGTCCATTAGAAAATTAAACAGCCAAACCGTGTGAGAATCTGTTCTCTTGGAAGGGTCCGGGGTGGGGACGATGAGAAGGACACACTAAGGGCCGGAAGGAAAGATGAGAACTTTTGTTGGGGTTGACCTTCCCTCCCCTCTCCCTTTACTTCAAAGCCTTATTGAAGGCCCATCTCCTCCAAGAGGCCTTCCCTGCCTAATCCCTCCTTTCTTCTTCTCCCACTCTATTCTTCGTCTCCCTGACTTGCTCCCTTTACTCATCATTCCCCTTCCCGGTCCCACAGCCCTTATGTCCATATCTGTCATTTATTTATTTCTATTAATGTCTGCCTTCCCCTCTAGACTGTAAACTCGTCGTGGGGAGGAAGGTGTCTGTTTATCCTATTGCACTCTCCCAAGAACTCAGTACAGCGCTCTGCACACAGTAAGCGCTCAATAAATCCGATCGGCTGGCTGACCGACCCCGTCTCCAGCTCCCAGCTGCCCTCTGCCCCTGATCCTGGGGCTTCCGAACCACCCCCCGCACTGTCTACCGGAATCCCGGCCGGGACTACCCTCGGCTGAATTCCAGGTTAAGCCCGGAGCAGGAAAAAAGAGTAGAAAAAGCTTCTCGGGGTTCCCACGCCGGTGCGTTGGATGATTAAACCCGTTCTGGGAAGAGCAAACAAACCGCGGTCCCCAGCCGAGCTCGGGCCCACACTTCCCCTTCCGTAGCCTGACCTGTGCCCCCGTCGTGGCCGGGTCCCCAGGGTCTCGGGCCCGCCCCCTCCGGCTCCAGGACAGGGCTCCGTCCCCCCCGCTGGACCAAGGGGTCCTCACGATCTGTCTCGCTTCCGCCTTCCTCCCTGGCTGGGTCTCCGGATCTGGGAAAACCAGGCCTTCTGCATCACCGGATGAATACTTCACCCCTCGTATCCGTGAAATGAACTTCCTTCCCAGGCTCCTGGTGGGGGGGGGGGGGGCAAAGGGAAAACGGACACACACTCCCACACACAGACACACCATTCTCCCGTGGGAGCTAGCCACCGGGTAAACTCAGTGCTGGAGGAAGTGGATCAGACACCTCCATCCTCAGCCCTTTGGAGCGGCAGACGCCATCCCCCCTGGAGTTTGCCCGGAACTTTTATACATCCCAAGAGTTTTCCCATCAGCATTCCCATTTTATCCTCACAACATCCCTGTGAGGGGGCGAGAGGCAGGTAGCATTAATCTCATTTTACGTATGAGGCAATCGAGGCCCAGGGAAGTTAAGCTACTTGTCAAAGGTCATACGGTGACAGTGATAAGATGGGGACCCGGGTCTGCTGACTCCCAGAGCCAGGCTCTTGCCACTGGGCCTCCAGAGGGACGTGAGTATCAACGGGCAACTATCGTAGGCGGGTAGGGCTTCAACTCAGCTTAATTTCTTGCTCTGTGCCCAGCAGCTGAACTGCTCCTTCTCCCCACCCAAGATACTTCTGTCTCCAGGAGTTATATTCTGCTTCTACTCCAGGTGATCCTCTTTCCCAATTTTTCCAACTCAGCCAGTCTTCTACAAAGTGAAATCCCAACCTGGGAGCAGCATCTCAATCCCCTCGTCCCTCCTTTGGTCTGTAAACTCGTTGAGGGGGGAGACCGTGCCTTGCACTTCTTCTGAGTGTTGCCAAATACCAAACACCCTGCCCTGCTAGAACTAGCATCCAGTCGGTGCAGTGGAATCTTCATTCCCATTTGCATCTCAACTGGGAGTCCATCAGTCCATGGACAAATAACATTTATTGAGCATTACCGCGTTTAGAGCACTGTACTAAGCGCTTGGGAAAGCACAATACGACAAAGTTGATACACATTCCCTGCCCACAATAAGCTCATAGCCTAGAGGGAGAGACGGAGAATCATATAAATAAATAATTTGCAATGTATACTTTATAAATATGTACACTGTTGACATAATTTAGAGATGTGACATAATGACAGATAGGATTCAGTTAACTCTTTTAAGCTTCCAAAAATCAGACCGGGCAATCCAGAATGCTTCCAGGACCTATCGGGGGTTCCCAAAAGTATACGCCTTCTGGGTTTTGGCCTGCCCGGGAAAGGATTGTGGGCAGCGTCAAATTGGACACTTTAGGGGGAATTACTCAGAGAAGGCTCCCTGGAGGAGGTAAGTTCTAGATTGGAAGCTCCTTGTGGGCAGGGAAAGTACCTACCAACTCTGTCGTATTGTCCCAAGCGTTTAGTCCAGTGCTCCTCACACCATAAGCGCTCGACAAATACACTGATAGTTCCACCGAAGGCCTGCTTCACAGAATCGACCTTTCACTTCAAAGGTTCAAACCATCTCAAAGACAGCAACCAAACCTACAGCGTAATTACATTAAATTGTATTTCTTTATGGAGATTACTTCACCTCTTTCCCACTGAAATCCACATCTACCATTCCTCCAATTAAGCTACCCCTTTATCAAAGTGCTGTTAATCTGCTGCATACCCACCGTATTCATTAAGGGAAGGTGGCCCTTGCCAGATTAGGCAGGGAAGCTATTTTGGATTCCACTTAATAAAGCGGAGTAATTAAAAATAATTACACCTCTATCTTTATGAACTGGCTCCATGTGCATCCAGTTTAACCGGCTGAGGAGCAGTACAGAAAGAGTGTTCAGAAAGCGAAGGTAGGGTCTGCTTCAACCATTTCGCTGCCCTGAGGCAGGGAAACATCTACCCTGCCTCCACCGCTCCAGACAACATCATATGGAAAGCCATTTAACGCCCCAATCTGGAGTTTTTCTCTGCCCCCCTCCCCGGCTCATTCATTCATTCATTCGATCATCTTTATTGAGCGATTACTGTGCGCAGAGCACGGTACTAAACGCTGGGGAGAGAACAGGACAAGAACAAACAGTCACATTCCCTGCCCACAATGAGTTTTCAGTCTACAGGAGGGGAGACAGACTTCAGTACAGATAAATAAAATGACAGATATGTACGTATGCGCTATGGGGCTGGGAGCGTGGAAGAGAAAAGGGAGCAAGTCAGGGTGACACGGAAGGGAGTGGAAGATGAGGAAGAGTGGGGTTTTGGAAAGCCTCTTGGAGGAGATGTGCCTTCAATAAGGCTTTGAAGAGGGGGGGAGAGTCATTGTCTGTTGGATTTGAGGAGGGAGGGGGATTCGGGGCTAGAGGCAGGATGTGGGCTAGGGGTCGTTGGCGAGACAGACCAGAGAGATGCCTAGAGGCTCTAGAGGAGGAAAGTGTGCGGGCTGGGTTGTAGAAGTAGAGAATCGAGATGAGGTAGGAGGGGGCAAGGTGGTGAAGTGCTTTAAAGCCAACCGTTAGGAGCGTTAGTTTGATGAGGAGGTGGGTGGGCAAATCCCCAAGTTTTCAAAGGAGCAGGAGACATGTCCTGAACTTTTTTGTAGAAAGAGACATTGGGTTCCACTCCCAAGTTCCAGGTCATATAAGACTTGCTTCCGATCATGTCTACTTACTCTTGTACCCCCCTCTGGGCTTAGAACAGTGTTCGCTGCACACAATAGACTATAAGCAGCTCTTTGAGGGCAGGATCATCCCTATGGTGCTCTCCCAAGTTCTTAGTACAGCGCTCCGCAGGCAGTTCAACAAACACCACTAATTCATCGATTTTTACATTTTCATCACCACCACCCCCTAGCCATTCCCTACACCCTGCGTTGCCTAGTGGAAAGAGACTAGACACCCTGCCTAGACTTTAAGCTCGTTGTGGGCAGGGAATAGGTCCGTTATATTGTTACCTTGTAGACTCCCAAATGCTTTGACCCCGCTCAGAGTCGCAACTGGAGAGTTTCCAGACCTCTACCAGTCTCGGCTAAGGGAGGGAGAGTCAAGCATAGACCTATCCGTTCCATTCTTAGCTTGGGCAGTGGCTAGCGGGTGGAAGGCGATCTGCTACAAACTCACCTGTGCTGGGCAGCGGTGGCATGGAAGAGAGTCGAGGACGGAGACTGCGCGGAAGAAGACAATGGAAAACCACTTCCATATTTTGACCGATAAAACTCTATGGATCCGCTACCAGAACGATTGCAGATGGAGGTGGGGCATTCTGGAAGAGGCGTGTCCATGGCGTCGCTGTGCGTCGGAGACGACTGGACCGCATAAGACAAGCGCTTAGTACAGTGTTTTGCACGCGGTAAGCACTCAATAAATACGACCGGCTGACTGACTTCTAATTCCAGCCCTGGCATTTGCCCGAGGTGTAACCTTCAAGAAATCACTTCATTCCTCTGCGCTCCAGTTTCCTCAACTGTAAAACAGAGTCCAGACTCTCCCTCCCTCTTAGACTGTACTCTACCAGTCTAGGAAGGGACTGTGCCTAATTTGATTGCATTGTATCTATCCCAGCGCTTAGCATAGCGCTTGTCACATAGTAAATGCTTAATAAATGCCATCCTCCTTGTCATTACTTCACACTCACTATCTGAAGCTAGCCCAGACTGAAGGCTGGGTAAGGGTACAAGAGTGATTTATTTTGCTAGAGTGCCACTCAAGGAAAACCAAACTCTTTTTTTCCTTTACCCAAAGAAAGTATTTTTGAAAATTATTTTCAAATATATTCTGAGATACAAGAAAAAATCATTTTTTAATATAGCCTTGATGAGCTGTAAGCTAAAAATGCCTTTGTGTATTTCACTGATCTGACAACTTCTTAATAACATTTTGAATTTCGGTCTCCCTTTGGATCCAATTTCCCACACATTGATGGTTTATTTTGCTTGAGTTATCAGCGGTAGTTTTATGCCACTTGAAATGCTAAATAGTAGGCTAGAAACCAGATGATTTACAGTAGAGGGAACTTTAAAATACAGGTTATGTTCGGGATTCGTGCTAATTACATTCACGGTAATTCAAAATTCCTGGATTCAAGGAAAGAAGATGAAATTTCCTCGCAAAGAGATAATCTATAAAATGGAGAGGAGCAAGAGGGAAACTGTAGACTCTTCCCATTCTTCATCAGTACCCATATAGGGACAACTTGTATAAGCACTTTCTGGGTACAGAGCCTCCAACGAACATCTGTTATCCACAAGGCACTATGCTGAGCTCCTAGGTTGTGCAGGGCAATGTACTGAACACCTCTCGTGCGAGGAACTACATTGAGCTTCTATTTTAATAATAATAATGATGGCAATTGTTAAACGCTTACTATGTGCCAGGCGCTGGGGTCGATATGAGCAAATCAGGTTGGACTCTGATCCCTGTCCCACGTGGGGCTCACAGTCGCAATCCCCATTTTACAGATGAGGACACTGAGGCGCAGAGAAGTGACGTGACCTGCCCGAGGTGATTCAGCAGACAAGTGGCAGAGCTGGGATTAGAACCCATGACCTTCTGACTCCCAGGACCGTGTTCTATTCAATAAGCCATGCTGCTTCTATTTTGTTCAAGACTCTGTATTAATCACCTACTGGGTGAAGGGTACTATACTGAATACCTACGATACGAAGAGCACTTTACTAACCCCAGCTCTTTGGCCTTTCTGAGGTGTGACCTTGGGCAAGTCACTTCACTTCCTCTGTGCCTTCGTTACCCCCCTCTGCAATATGGGCACGCGATACCCTTCCTCCCCCGTCAGTAGACCGTGAGCCCCATGTGAGACCTGTTAGCTAGTTCAGCGCTCTGCACTCAGTAAACGCTCGATAAATACCCTCGATCGATTGATTTTTCTCTTCCTGTAAAGGGACCTGTGATCCAGCTATTCTAAAGATCGAATGGAGTGCAGATGTTTGATAATTGATAGGCTTAAATGCAATTGTTGTAAAGTCATTATGAAAAAAATGAATTTTAATTGAGCAATAAAGTCAAACACGAGTTTTCTAACAACGGGCACGGAGGCTACCTGGCTGATTATCTACCCCTTTATTATCTGCCAGGATGGATATTAAACCTTCCTCCCGACGGTTAGGATTGTGGGGGGTGGGGGGGTGGAGAGAGGTGCTTGTTCCCTAACCTTCAAAAGGCTTTCTGGCTCTTTGACTCATTTAATTGCCTTCTCCCCCACTGAAGCAAAATTTGATCATTAACCTTAGCCAAGAATCGGGCCTTCACTCTCCCCTTTCAAGTGTACTAATGAAATTGCTAATGAAATAGGCCAAAACCCTGCTGCGCTGGGACTCTCCTTCCTTCCTTCCTTCCCTACCACCCCCAGCCCCCCAAACCCAGCCGTAGCCTAGGCTGGGACCCGGAATCCCTTCCTAATAGTTATAATAATAACATTGGTGGTCTTAGTTAAGTGCTTACTACGTGCCAAGCACTGTAGGGAACGGCATGCCGTACCAGGGAGCAGCAAGCCACAGTGGATAGAGCACGGACCTGGGAGTCAGAAGGCCGTGGCTTCTAATCTTGGCCATGCCACCTGTCTGCTGTGTGATCTTGGGCAAGTCACTTTACTTCTCTGGGCCCCAGTTCCCTCATCTGTTTAAGACCGTGACCCCTGTGTGGGACACGGACTGTATCCAACCCAATTATCTCATATCTACCCCCCCCCAGCGCTTAGAGTAGCGCCTGGCACTTAGTAAGCACTTAACAAATACCATAATTATTATTATTATTAATGCGAGTAATAATAACCGGGAAGAGCCTACTATGTGCAAAGCATGGCAGTAAGGGCAGGGAAAAAATACAAGGATGAGAAGAAGTCCTGACTTTTTCCCTCTCTCTCGGAACCGCATTGGCGTCTTTCTGGGCAGCAGCCGCCGACCCCTGCCGGACCCCGGCCCGGCCTCCTGCGGCTCCGTTGAAAGGCGCTCGGCCAGCTGGGCCGCTCCGGGAGCGGGCCTCACCCTCTCTGTTCTCCTGCAAGGCCAGGGAACCTTCCAAGCCGATCCGGGGGCCAAAGAGATCCTCGCAAGGGGCCTCCGGTCAGATTCGCTTCTGCGTTCTGAAATCCCGATAGGTCCCTCTCGGCGCCTACACTTAAAAATCCTTTATAAACATCAACGATTGGTATAATTGGGGTAATTATAGGTGTCTAAAGAGCAGAAAATTCCTAGGTAACAGCTGCCAATAGCTGGTTTCAGAAAACATGCAGTCACTTGCGAGAGGGAGAAGGAGGCTTGGGTAATTAGGGTCCCTCCAGATAGTCTCGCTTGAATCAGAGATGGGTCGGAGATAAGGCAAAGCCTCTGAGCTGTTGGGAAACTGGGGGAATGAAAATGGGCACGGAATAACCCAGTGGGCCAACTGACAGGTCAGACAGGAAGCCCGGGCTCCCGGGAGCCTCCGGATGGCTAGCTCTCAGGATAAGGAGGGTCCCGGATGGATTTTTTTATGGCATTTATTAAGCGCTCACTATGTGCCAGGCATTATACTGAGCGCTGGGGTAGATACAAGCTCATCAGATTGGACACAGCCCCTGTTCCACATGGGGCTCACAGCCTTAATCTTCATTTTACAGATGACGGATCTGCGCCACAGAGAAGTTAAATGACTCAACCCGAGTCCCACAGTGGACAAGTGGGCAGACAATCTCTTTGTGGGGGTGAGGGGGAATGAGGGAGGGAAGGGGGGATGGAGAATAGAGAGGGGGGATAAAGGAGAGGGGCTGTAGGATCTAACTACCGCAGACTCCGAGTCCCAAGTGGAATAGAACAGTGCTTGGCTCATACTAAGCGCTTAACAGACACCATTATTATTATGATTATTATTCATAGAAAAAAGTCCCATCTGATGATCTTGTATCTACCCCAGGCCCTAGCCTAGTGTTCAGCATACTGTAAGTGCATAAGAAATACCATCCTTAATAAGAATAATCATATTTGTATCGTGCTTACTGGGGACTAAGCACTATACAAAGCCCTGGGGTAGACACAAGAGCATCAGGTTCCCATATGGGGCTCACGGCCTCAGTAGGAGAGAGTGCGGGTCTCCCCATTTTGCAGGGGAGGGAATCTGAGGCACAGAGGAGTGAAATGACTTGCACAAGGTCACACATCCAAGCGCTTAGTACAGTGCTCTGCACACAGTAAGAGCTCGATAAATACCATTGAATGAATGAATGGTAGAGCCTCCTCCTTTGTTATCCTCCGTAGACCGTGAGCCCCGTATGGGACAGGAACTATGTCCAGTCTGATTTACTCGCATCCGTTCCAGTGCTTAGAACAGGGCTCGACACATAGCAAGTGTTTAACAAGTATAATAATAATAATAATAACTGTAAACCTCTTGTGGGCAAAGACTATGCTTTATTGTGCTTAGCGTAGCACGCTGCCCAGAGTAAGGACCCAGTGTAATAATAAGAATAATGATGGTATTTGTTAAGCACTTACTATATTGCCAGGCACTGTACTAAGCGCTGGGGTGGATGCAAGCAAATCGAGTTGGACTGTGTGGGCCTCACAGTCTCAATCCCCGTTTTCCAGATGAGAGAACTGAGGCACAGTATGGAGTTCTGCTCTGCACACATTAGGCCCCAAGTACAGTGCCCTGTATCCCATAAACCCCCAGTAGGCACCCGATACCGGGCTCTCGGCATCCAGTTGAGTGCTCTGCCTACAGTAGATGCCCAGCACAGTGCTCTGGGTCCAGTAGGGACCCAACTGAGAGCTCTGCACACAGAAGGCATTGGTAGGACGTTCACATTAAGTCCTCAATCGGCCCCACTGATGAAACTGGACAAAGGACTTTAGCTTCCTCCATCCTTTCTCAGCCTTTCTTCGGAGCGCTCCTCTTTCCTACGAGAGTAAGCTCTCTGTGGGCAGGGAACATATCATTTCTTCACTTCGCAAGTAGCTGGAATATTGCACCGCGCAAAGCGGCCCCTAATGCTATTAGTATCTTTCAGGGCCACGCATATCCCGCTCTGAATCTCACAAGGATCACAAGATCTCGGAGAGTCATACCGAATAAATCTTTGAACAACCAAGTGTCTACTTCCTAGGTCTCTTACAAGGACTCTCAAAGAACAGCGAACCCTCATTATTTTGATTTCCACTTTCATATTGCTGAAATCCCTATACTCTCTTGGCTTGAGGGTATATTTCGTTATTAGTGTTGGAAACATTTATTTCTCTGATATATAATTCCCCTCGGCAGCCACAGAATTTATAGCATGCCTCTGGTGGACATTTCCTGTTTCAACGTAACATCCCTAACTCTGAAAACTTGGAAAAGCAAACAACTTGGCAAATCGAATCGTCAGTTACCTCGATTATTTATGGAAATCAGTCAGTTAATAAAGCATTTCATTCTTTTGGTAGGAGAAAGGCCGAGCTTAAAGCTTTGGTTGAATTTCAATTCACTTCTGAGGTACTTTCCCAAGTCAGTCATATTTACTGAGCACTCGCTGTGTGCAGAGCACCCTACTAGACGCTTGGGAGAGTACAATATAACAGACGCATTCTCCGCCCACATCGAGTTTACTGTCTAGAGGGGGAGACAGACATTAACACCAACAAATAAATGACCGATATCGACATAAGTGCTGTGGAGCTGGGATGGGGAATGAAGAAAGGAAGCAAGTCTGGGCAATTCAGAAGGGACGTGAAGAAAAGGAAAAGAGGTCTAGTCAGGGAAGCCTTCCTGGAGGAGATGTGCCTTCAGTAAGGCTCTGAAGGTGGGGGAGAGTAACGGTCTGTTGCATATGAGGAGGGAGGGCATTCCAGGCCAGAGGCAGGACGTGGGCGAGGGGTCGGTGGCGAAATAGAGGATAATCAGGGCAGCGCTCCCACTGCATACTCAATAAATCCTAATACTTCTTCTACTCCTGAAACTATTACTCCTTGTTCATTCATTCAGTAGTATTGATTGAGCGCTTCCTATGTGCAGAGCTCTGTACTAAGCACTTGGACTGTACAATTCAGCAACAGACAGAGACAATCCCTGCCCAATGACGGGCTCACGGACTAAAGGGCGCAACTACTTTGGCCATTAAAGCACAAAACCCTAGTTAATTGATGATTAAACACAGCCCGGATGAAACAAAGCAGCAACCTGCACGTCCTCACTACCTAATCATCAAAAACATACACAAAACGATGGTATTTTTTGATGATGATAGTATCCGTTAAGCTCTCACTGTGTGTGAAACGCTGGTCTAAGCGTGGGGGTAGATACAAGTTTATCAGGTTGTCCCACTTAGGGCTCACAGTCCTTATCCCCCTTTTACAGATGGGGTAACGGACACAGAGAAGTCAAGCGACTGGTCCTAAGTCACACAGCCGATAAGGGGCGGAGTGGGGATTAGAACCCACGACCTCTGACTCCCAAGCCCGTGATCTTTCCAACACGTTCTTTCCACGCTGCTTCTCTACCCTACGGTTACCGGCCCTTGACTACTAAAGATGCCTGCGTGAGGTCCTGATCAGGTTTTAGATTTTCCTCCTGACTTGAAAATCGACCAAGAGGATTGACTGAGCTCCCACAGCTTGCCGGACCCTGAACAAGGTGCTTGGGGGACTAAAAAGAATTCCTAGGCATGATCCTTGCCCTCAAGGAGTTTATCCTTAACATCAGTCAGGGCTTATGGTTACCAAATGAGACACTGCAATAGCCCTCAGTGAGCTCACAGAGGAAACTTGATATCTGGCTTAGATACCATTTTTTCTGAAGCGTTCTTCGTCTCTTCTTGGAAATTCTGAAAATAAAATGAAAATCCAGGGCAAAACCAGCAAAACCCCCAGCTTTCTGTGAGATTCGCTCTTGGCTTCCCTCTTTACGGGCTCAGAGACCCTGCTCTGTCGTACTTTCCCAAGGGCTTAGTACAGCGCTCCGCACGTAGTATACGCTCAATAATAATGTTGGTATTTGTTAAGCGCTTACTATGTGCCGAGCACTGTTCTAAGCGCTGAATATACGACCGAACGATTGGATGACGTCGGAGAGATGCAGCATGGCCTAGCGGAGAGAGCACAAGCCTGGGAGTCAGCAGACTTGGGTTCTAATCCTGGCTCTCCCAATTGCTCGCTGTGTGACCTTGGGCAAGTGACTTAATATTTCTGCGTCTCAGTTGCGTTCTCCCTCCAACTTAGACCGTGAGGCCCATGTGGAACAGGGACTGTGTCCAACCTAATTAACCTGCAACTCTCCCAGGGCTTAGAAGAGAGTTTGACACCTAGAAAGGGCTGAACAGTCCTGGCAGAAACAGTGAGAAGAACCTCAGAGTGAGAACTGAAGAGCAGAAGGAGCTGGAGCCTGGACAATAGGAACAGAGGAAGCCGCTTGGAGTCCGGGGAAAAATGTGGGACAATCGCTGACTAGAAAAATGGCCATTAAAGCACAAAACCGTAGTTAATTGATCATTAAATAGAGGCTGGATGTTTAGCAGGAACAAAGCAGCTACCTGCACATCCTCATTACCTAATTATCATCCTAAAGCTACCGGCCCTTCACTACTGAAGATGCTCGTGCGAAAGGTCACGATCGAGATCTATGTTTGCTTCCTGACTTTCAACGACCGATTATGACAGAAAATGACCCCTTGATCAGGCAGGGGGAGAAATCTGTTTCTCTTTACCCCTTCTCGAAAATTGGGATGGGATTCAACTGTAAGCCCTTGACGGGCAGGGAATGTCTCGCTTAATTGGTGCGCTGTACTCTCCCAAAAGCTTAGAATAGTGCCCTGCACATAATCAGCGCTCAATAAATACGATTGAATGACTGAACTTTCTGCTCTTGGGAGAGTTTTGCATATGAATTCCCCGACTAAACCCCCTTTTCTTCTGCTTCCCCTCCCCATCGCCCCCACTCGCTCTCTTTGCTCTACCCCCCTCCCTGCCCCACAGCACTTGCGTATACATGTCCGTATTTATAATTATAATTCTATGTATTTTTATTAACGATGTGAATATACCTATAATTCTATTTATTTATAATGATGCGACTGATGCCTGTTTGCTTGTTTTGATGTCTGTCTCCATTCTTCCAGACTGTGAACCCGTTGTGGGCAGGGACTGTCTCCGTCGCTGAATCGTACTTCCCAAGCGCATAGTACAGTGCGCTGCACACACTAAGCGCTCAATAAATATGGTTGAATGAATGAATCTGAGGGCAGGGCTGGAGGACTGGTGGGTTGGCCAGTCAATCAATCAGTCAATTGTATTTATTGAGCGCTTACTGCGGGCAGAGCTCTGTACTAAGCGCTTGAGAGAGTACAATATAACAATAAACAGACACAGTCCCTGATCCCAGAGAGGGGGAGGGGCACCCTTTAGTTAATTTGGACCTTGTGAAGATTTGGGGGGTCTGATTCCCCGTGGGGGCAGGTCCTGCTGAGCTCCCACCTCTGAGGATTCCTTTCTGCTCTGACTGGCTCCTATAACTGGACATCTGGACGGAAACCAAGTGAGAACAGACTGCCAACTGGCCCCTATTCCTCGGCGGAGAAAGTTAACCCAAGTTACGGGCTTCAGAGTCATCTTTTCTTTTCCGTAGTATTTGTTAAACTCTTACTTGGTGCCAGGCACTGTCCTAAGCACTGGTGTAGCTGACAACCTAACAGTCTGTCAGTTGTATTTATTGAGCGCTTAATGTGTGCAGAGCACTCTATTAAGTGCTTGGGAGAGTAGAATATTACATTGTAACAGACACATTCCCTGTCCACAAAGAGTTTATAGTCTAGAGGGGGATGAGGTTGGACACCAATCCATAATCCCACATGGGGTTCAGAGTATTAATCCCCGCGTTACAGATGAGGTAACTGAGGCAGAGAGAAGTGAAGTGACTTGCCCCGAGTCACACAGCTGACAAGTGGCAGAGCCAGGATTAGAGCCCAGGTCCTTCTGACTCCCGGGCCCACGCTCTATCCACTAGACCATGCTGCCTCTCACTTTTTTATGGTATTTTTTAAGCACCTACTGTGCGGCAAACCCTGTTCTAAGCGCTGGGGTAGATGCAGATTAACCAGCTTGGACAGTCCCCGTCCCACATGGGGCTCACAGTCTAAGTAGGAGGGAGAGCAGGAGAACGGAGACCCAGAGAACCCAAGTGACTTGCCCAAGGACACACAGCAGCGCGGGATTAGAACCCAGGTCCTCCGGCCCCCAGGAGGTCCTCGCTCTTTCCACTAGGCCACGCCACGCCTAGAAACCATCCCCGCCTCTGCCCCCAGGGAATGGCGGTGTGGGGTGTGTGGCTCTTGGTATTTTTTTAAAAACTTTGAGGAGGAAAACAACACAGGCAGGAAACCATAAAACCTTGAAGTTAACTGTAGCCAACGGTCAATCTAATTAGGATATATTGGGTCGGATGTGGCCCTCCTCTAAATGGATTCCAGTTTCTTCACTTACAATCCAGTCGGCAGAGAAGAAGCCTTTGATTAGCCCATGCTTCCCTTCCCCCTTCCCTCCCCTCTCAGAAGAAGATTCCCGTCTCCCTCCCTCAGCCTGTCTTACCCCAGTCAAACTCCTCCCGGTATAATCTTCCGCGGACCCAGTGCCACCCGGTTTACCCAGAGAAGCCGCACGGGCTAGTGGCGAGAGCTCGGGCTTGGGAGTCGAGGACCCGGGTTCTGATCCCAGTTCCGCCACCGTTGGGAGGCCTTGGGCAGTTCGCTTCACTTCTCCGGTCCTCAGTTACCCCATCTGTAAAATGGGGATTAAGACCGAGCGCGCCATGTGGGACAGGGACTGTGTGTCTGACCCGATTACCTTGTATCTACCCCAGCACTTAGAAAAGTGCTTGGCACAGAGTAAGCACTTTACAAATATCATAATTACTATCATCATTATTATTAGAACTGCAGACTTCGAGGTGCAGATGTTACCAGAGCCTGGGAAGACTCTCAGTGGCTCAGTGGAAAGAGCCAGGGCTTTGGAGTCAGAGGTCATGGGTTCGAATCCCAGCTCTGCCACTTGTCAGCTGTATGACTGTGGGCAAGTCACTTGACTTCTCTGTGCCTCACTTCCCTCATCTGTAAAATGGGGATTAAGACTGTGAGCCCCACGTGGGACAACCTGATTCCCCTGTGTCTACTCCAGCGCTTAGAACAGGGCTCTGCACATAGTAAGCGCTTAACAAATGCCAACATTATTATTATTATTATTATTAAGTCCCAGCAGCCCAGAGAAGACTCATCCCTTTCCCACTTTGCCAAGTGATAATGATTGCGTGGCTCAGTGGAAAAAGCCCGGGCTTGGGAGTCAGAGGTCACGGGTTCGACTCCCGGCTCTGCCACTTGTCAGCTGGGTGACTGTGGGCAAGTCACTTAATTTATCTGTGCCTCAGTTACCTCATCTTTAAAATGGGGATTAAGACCGGGAGCCTCACGAGGGATAACCTGATGACCCTGTATCTACCCCAGAGCTTAGCACAGTGCTCTGCACATAGTAAGCGCTTAACAAATACCAACATTACATTTTATGGTGTTTGTTAAGCGCTTCCTACGTGCCAGGCACTCTACTAAGCACTGGGGTAGGCACAAGCTAATCAGGTTGGACATAGTCCCTACCCCACATGGGGCTCCCAGTCTTAATCCCCATTTTACAGATGAGGGAACCGAGGCCCGGAGAAGTGACTTGACCAAGGTCATACAGCAGACAAGCAGTGGAGTCAGGATCAGAACGAGGGTCCTTCTAACTCCCAGGCCCTTGCTCTAGCCACTAGGCCACGCTGCTTCTCAAACGGATTCCGCCTAGGCCTGGGTGCCTTATTCCCGGAGCTGGACCTGCAGATGGGCCAATCAACCAGTCCATTGTATTTACTGAGTGCTTACCGCATGCAGAGCACTGTACCGAGCGCTTGGGAGAGTACAATATAACAGGGACCGGAATTTTCAGCTTTGGTGTCTCCTAACTTTGTGCCCTCGGTTACCTCATCTTTAAAATGGCGACAAGAGTTTGAGTCCCTTGTGGGACAGGGAATGTGTCCCAACGGATGAACTTACATCAACCCCAGTGCTCAGAACAGTGGTTGACACAAAGCGCTTAACAAGTACCATAATTATTACTATTATTTTGGTGCTGAGAAGTGGGGCCGGGAGGTTTAGCCTGTGGTCTGGGAGCTCACGAGTCCCTTGCCAATTTAGATAGGACGCTTCCCTCCCTTGGCCTCAGTCTTTTCATCCGCAAAATGGGAATAGGGCTTCCCTCTGGGAGAGGTAACAGAGATTCAGTCCTGCTGTGTCTGGGTGCGTGTACACGCCCATTTCTACAGAGCGTGTTGAAACCTTAGGCCTCTTGCTTTATAAACATAAGCGATATTACCACTGCCGCCTCTGCTTGCTCTTCCCCCTGCCCCTCTTAAGTATACAAGAAACCTCCTGCTTGCTTTAACATGCGGAGACACACAGGAACAAACATGGAGCGGCCTCCAGACTGCATTTGCTTCCCATTCTTTCTAACTTAGTTTGAGACCGACCATCTTGAGATGAAGAAGAGGGGAGCGATCGGCCAGAGAAGTGCCCTTGAGGGAGGGGGAGGCAGGAGGGTTTCTCTGCCGGAGACCCCAGCAGGGAGATCCTTTAGGCAATTCTCTACGGGTGGGATTTTCTACGATTATGGTAATCACGGTCCTGGTGAAGGGCTTCCGATGTGTCCAAGACTGTTCCTAGCGCTGGGGTAAATGCGAGATAAGCGGGTTGGACGCAGTCTCGGGCCCACATGGGGCTCGCAGTTCTTAATCTCGATTTTTTACAGATGAGGCGAGCCACTGAAAAGTAAAGTGACTTACCCAAGGTCACCCTCTGCATCGCCCCGACTCGCTCCCTTAGCTTTACTCCCCTCTCCCCTCGTGTATATATGTACATATATACATATGTATATACATACTCAGCACTTGTGTATATATGTACATATCTATAATTCTATTTATTTATATTGATGCCTGTTTACTTGTTTTGATGTGTATATATCTATAATTCTATTTATCTGTACTGTTGCCCGTTTACTTGTTTGGATGTCTGTCTCTCCCCTTCTAGACTGTAAGCTGGCTGTGGGCAGGGATTATCACTCTCTATTGCTGAACCGCACTTTCCAAGTGCTTTGTACAGTGCTCTGCACACAGTAAGCGCTCAATAAATACGACCGACTGACTGAATGAATGAATAGCAGACAGGTAGAGGAGTGGGAATTAGAACCCAAGTTCTCTGACTCCCAGGCCCACGCTCTTTCCACTAGGCCACGCTGCTTGCTCTTTGTTACGCCCTTGCATCTTGTAACCGGTACCTATCCCGGTGTTTAGGACAGTGCCTGACACATAGTAAGCACATAATAATTATAATAATAATTGATGCGTTCTCTATCTGCCAAACACTCTGGTTAATCCTGGATAATCAGGTCGGACACCTCTGTCCCAGTAAGGGCTCACCATCTGACTAGAAGGGAGAAAACTCACCGGATCCTTATTTTACAGATGAGGTAGAGTGAAATGACTTGCCCAAGGCCACACAGCGGGCACATGGCGGAGCCGGGATTCGAACCCCTGACTGCCAGGAACAGCCGTGGTCTTTCCACGAGGCCACCCGGCTTCTCTCTTCTTTCCATTCACTCTAACCCACCCCCCTCCCTGCAAGCCCACGAGTTCATGGCACCCTGGCTGGGTTTTTTTTTCCGTGGTCGGATTACCCGGGGATCATTTCATATCCGCTTAGGAGAAACGTCAGCCCCGGGACCACAGCCTCAGGGAAAATTGCAAAGCAGAGCAGAGCCATAAGTGACCCCCCGCACTTCTGTCCGTATCCGTAATCAATCTATTTATATTCATATCCGTCTCCCCCCTCTAGACCGTAAGCTCCTTGTGGGCAGGGAACGTGTCTACCAACTCTGTCATATTGTACTCTCCCAAGCGCTTAGTACAATACTCTTCACCCTGGAAGGGCTCAATAAATACCACCGATCGATTGATTGATAGGTGGGCTCGGGCTAAGAACCCTCTTGGGGAACTGTGGATAGCCCCACTTGTCACCAATCGATCAGTCGTCATATTTAACTAGCGCTTCCTGGGTGCAGAGCACTGTACTAAACGTACTACACACCTGGGAGAATACGATATAACAATAAACAGACACATTCCCTGCCCACAACGAGCTTACAATCTACAACACAGTTGGTAGATTTGATCCCTACCCTTGAGGAGCTTTCAGTTTACAGGAGGCAGCTGTTAAAATAAATTATGGATAGGGGGAAATAGTAGAGTGGAAGAATTTAAGGGGGCTGGGCCTGGGGGTGCGCTACAGTGTACTCTCCCCGAGTGCTTATTACAGTACTCTGTACACAATAAGAGCTCAATAAGTACAACTGAATGACTATCAAAGCGCTTAAGCCCAAAAGGACAGTCGAGTCAGAGGGGAGGGCTGATAGAGGAAGGCACACACCCAGCCAGATGGAGAAAACCTGGGCCTGGGAATGGAGATCTGGGTTCTACTCCCGTCTCTGCCCCTGGCCCGCCGTGTGAGCCGGGGCAAGTCGCTTCACCTCTCTGGGCCTCAGTTGCCTCCTCTGAAGAGAGGGGAATAATAACATTGGCCTCTCCCTTCCTCCCAGGGATCCCGTGGGGATAAAATGAGGCAACTGGTGCGAAAGCCCTTTGGAAAATGAAAAAGCTCTACAATCAACCAAGGTAAAATGGTTATTAATAGGAGGGTCTGACTTGGCTTTCTGGTTCACCAACCCGTTAATTGCCAACTTCTCACATCCTCTTTTGCCCGTAAACCCAGCGTCACGGGTCTGGGACCTACAACTCTCTGGTGGCCGCCGAGCAGCACCCGAGATCCAGAAAACCCCTGGGACCTGGGCCCCGTCGGCCTGAATCTTCTGGAATTTTCTCCAGACACTTCAGGGGGACTCAGGGAGGGGCTGACTTGACTTGCCTGAGCAAGTTGGACAGGCTCACGTTTGTTTGGTGGAGTCTAGAGGACTTGCCAGAAGATGTGGCTTTTCAGAACAATCGGATAATTAAAACTCTTAAGAGGACAAACGTGAAACCAATCAATTTTCTGCCAGGGCATCGGATTATCTAAAACAAGCGAGCCATCCAAGACAGTTAGGTTTCTGTGCGAGTACATTTGTGTGTATATGTGTGTGTGTGTGTGTGTGTATTATCCTGGCACTGCCTGACACCATTCCCCCTAGTGAATGGAAATTGATTCAGCGGAGACAAGGAGTGTAAACATGTTTTTTTGCATTTACGTATCACCTGGTGGAAGGAGGAAAATATTGACGCTTTCATTTGGGAAGCAGTGATATTAAGACGGGAATCAGACAACACAAAACATCGGACCGAAAGGGAAAGGTGGAGGAATGGGAATATTATGCATTATCTTCCCTCTCCCCAAATCCCAGGGGAGAGAGAGCAGACAGTGAAAGATACAGGCACCTCCTTCCCCCTCTCTCCAGCCCACGATTCTGGTACTTTCAATGGGCTGCGATGGAAATCATCCACAAAAAAGAAGCTGCAGTCAAAAGTCCTGAAATCCCACCACTGCCAGTGTAAAAGTAAAACCTTAAGCCACAACCCGACATGCTAATTACTTCACCAAGTAAAACCCCTTTCCTCTCTCCCGGCTTCTTTGAAAAGCGAGACAGTTTCCACTTTCTTGAGGCCGTTCCTAGCAGAGTGGGGAGATCAGAGGCAGAATAAATGTGTTTTGGGGGTGGGTTTTTTTTTTTTTCCTGCAGAAAGAGCCAGAAACCAAAGATTTCAGAGACTGCGGGGGGGCTGGAAGGAGGATTTTTCTCTTATCTTTGCTAGAGTGGGTAAGGGGGCCTAGGAGTCAGTTCACCTGAAAGGTGGGGAATCGCTACTAAACGGACAAAAACAAAAGCGAATTGCCTGCTCCAAGTTTGTCTAAAACTGGAATTCTTGAAGAGCTTAAGTGGGTCGGAGCTACCATCTCGCTGAAGGGGGAGATGTACTGACCCACTCATCATATCGTCATATCTGCACTCTCCCCAGCGCTGAGTATGGTGCTCTCAGTAGGTACTCAATCCAGCGCTTAGTACAGTGCCTAGCACACAGAAAGTGCTAACTACATACCACAATCATTAATACATCCGATTGATTTTAGATCTCATCAATGGTATTCATTGAGCACTTACTGTGTGCAGAGCACCGAACACATGGGAGAGTAAGACAGAGCTGACAGACACATTCCCTGCCCCCGACGAGCTTCCAATCCAGAAGCGTTTCTACTCCATGTTCACTCTCTCCCCAGCCGGGCCCTGCTCTGACCCCTCTAAAGCCAGACAGAATCCAGATTTCCTGGGGAACCATTTCCAATCTCTCTTCTCCCTCAGGAATTAGAAAATCCAGAAAGAATTAAGATGAGTGGACTTTGGGGGAGGGGGGCTTAGCGGAATCAATTAATGACATCTATGGAGGGCTTATTTTACAAGCCGATTGATGGGAGGGAAAAAAAAGAAACCCCTTCCCCAATCACTCTCCTTTTCCCCCTTTCAGTGACTAGTCAATTTTCGTAGGTCAGTTCTTTCAGCGGTGTTCATTGTACACAGACTGTGGCAAGCACTGAGCTAAGCACGACTAAGGGCTCATTCTGGGAGGGGGAAAACACACATTTTCTCAAGTGGGCTCCTCGTTTCAGCTCACTTCCGATGATGATAGCATGCTAAGCGCTTACTACGCGTCAAGCATCACGCTGAGTGCAGAGCAGTGTACTAAGTGCTCGGGAGCCTATAACAAGAGTTGGTAGCCCCCAAACCGGGGTGGGGGGGAAAATCAGTCATTTAAAAAAAAAAAAAAGAAGAGATAGGGAAGCAACAAGAGTATTTATGATGGGTCGGGGCCACCTTGGGGAGCTGGTGGTGTGGAAAAAGAGGTTAGCATTCATTCAATTGTATTTATTGAGCGCTGTGTGCAGAGTACTATACTAAACCCTCGGGAGAGTACCATGCAACAAGAAACAGTGACATTCGCCGCCCACAAAGAGCTCACAGCGCTCCACTCACAGTAAGCACTCAATAAAAGACCATAGATGATCCAACAAGGGTTCCGCTGTCTCGGTAACCAACAACAGGCCAGCGAGCAAGTCATTATCCACCGCCGCGCTTCTCTCCTCACGAACGTCCTCTCACCCGGATGAGAAGGGAAAGGTGAGTTTAGGATCGGAGGGGCAATTTGCAGCTAAACCTCTTAAAAGAAATCATCTACTCTTGTCATCCGTAAAGCCTCGAACCAAAAGCCGCAGGTCAGAACGCCGGAGTTCATTTGTGAAATGGGTCTCGCTTGCTGTTATTTTATTCTCCCCCGCTTCAGGCCCCAAGTGAATTCCGGCCCCTTTCCTGGCCCGCCGCCTCAGGAAAAGGGCGAGGGGGGGAGTTTTAAGTTTCCTGGGCACAGAGTCGGTTGGAGAAGACAGAAAAAAAAAAAGTCAATCCGATCCAATCTGCAGGATACCCACCGTTCTCCGGCCTTTCACCTTCCCCCTCCCGGTCTTGGATTCTCAGGGGGGAAGAAAGAAGGGGGGCTTCGGGCCGCCCGGACCTGGTCAGCGGAGGAGGATTCCTCGAAAGCAAGTCGACTGACACACATTCGGTCCAACCATCAGCACACGTCACAGCGGTCGCCTGCCAAATCTTTCCAGGGACAAGAAAGGAAAAAAAAAAAGAGTTCCACGCTCCTCTCCAAAGCCTGGTGTAGCCGCCCTGGCCGGAAGGCAGAAAAATGACAAAAAGTCAAGTTTTAGGGTTCAGTTCCAGCTGATTTTATTTCCTTCTCAAAAAAAAAAAAGGTATTTACAGACGGTATATCAACAATCTGACAGGCAGTGAACTTGACATGATTAGCTGGCATGATTTTTTTTCTCCCCCCCCCCCAAACATTGTGTTGTGGTGTTGATTTTTAAGACAAATATTCTACACAGCATATTGCACAGGATGGGTGACAAAAAAAAAAAAAAGTAAAAAAAAAAACAAAAAACCAAAAAAAACACAAAACCCCTTAACGGAACTACCTTAAAAAGGCAGACGTCCAAGTGCCTGTCATGTTATATTAAACATACATACACACAATCTTTTTTTTTGCTTATTATAATACAGACTTAAATGTACAAAGATGTTTTCACTTTTCTCAATCTTTAAACACAACAGCTATAAACCTGAACACATATGCTATCATCATGCCATAAGAGACTAAAACAATTATATTTAGCGACAAGTAGAAAGGATTAAATAGTCAAATACAAGGATGAAAAACGCAGTACATAGTGTCGCGAACTCAAATCGGCATTTAGATAGATCCAGTGGTTTAAACGGCACATTTTTGCTTATTAAAAAAAAAAGTGCAAAGAAGATGTGGTTTACAAATTAAAGCTACAGGATCCCTCTTTGCTGTAAATACACCAGCCTTAAAGCATCCGCACTGTCTAGTATTTCCATAAAACGTCTTGGGTTTTGTCTTTTTTTGAAGAATTTCTGACTTCCAATGCTAGCAGAGAGTGAGAGTGAGATGGAGGCAGGTTAAGGGATACTGTCACTTTAAGAAGCCTGCAGATTGAAGTGTAAACATGGAGAAAAGAGGGGCTGATTCTTTCTTTTGTAAAAAATAAAAAACAAAAACAAAAACCTGTGTGATCTATTAACCAGCCGCCCTGTTATAAAAATCAGGAAATCCAAACAGCGATTTACACCGATTAACACCCCCTTTATATATTTTTTACAAAAATACACTGAGAAAATAATCAAACGTTTTCATCTCTCTTCTCTTTTTTTTGTGTGTTTTTTTTTTGTTTTTTAAAAGTGTCAAAAGTCTACATTTAAATATAAAAAATTAAAAGTTAAAACTCTAGCCCTTCAGTGAAGGAAACAAATACATGGGGCGGGTAACGAGAACCACCAAAAAAAAAAAAAAAGGTCAAAATAAGTCCTAAGTCAAAAATGTTTGGCCAGTATAAATACGTCCACATATAAAATGGCATCTGATTACATTTGCAAGGAAAAGAAATAGGAGGATGGCCCATCAGTGAAGAAAACAAGACAAGTCTTCTCATTTACACCCATGAGGAAGAAAACACATACACACTGAGAAAAGATTTGGTCCTGAATTTCTTTTTTTCTTAAAAAAGTCCAGCACAGATTTGAGTTGCGTTTGAATCCTTTAAAAAAGAGTTAAGAATGAAAAAAAGCTGGTGATTATTATTATTTTTTTTGTTTGTTGTTGTAGTAGGAATCAAACATAGCGCCATCTATCCCCTTTTTTATATTATCCTACACTATTAAAAAAAAAAATACAACTGTTCAACAGTCTTATACAGAAATCTTCCAAAGATAAGACAGGATAACATGCTCTATTAAACCCCACCAGTGAAATCATCCAACACCGTCACGATTCCGATTAAGAGAAGAAGAAGAAGAAGAAGAAAAAAACCCATCGTTTAAGTGTTTTTTTTTTTTTGCTTTTTTTTTGTTTTTGGAAAAAAAAAAAAATCTCTCTCCATTTTCCCGGTACCACATCAATCCAGAAACTTGGCCTGCTTCGCCTCTCTCCTTTCCCAACTTTTTCCATTTTCTCCTTAGTCCCGTCCTACTGATTTTATATATATATTTATTTATATATATATAGCTCTATATTTTTTTTTTCTTTGAAGAAGGTGGCCGCAGGGGGAGGGAAAAAGCGCTACCTTCTCCTCTAGACGTGCAAATCCGTTTCGTTTTTTTTTTTTAAATCCTTTTTTTTCCCACCCCCTCCCGCCCTTTTCCCTGTCCTTCCCGCCCCTCCCCCCCTCCATTCCCGACTCTTTTCCCAGTAGGATCCCGGTGCATTTCCCAGCTCGGTCCACGTTTTCCTCTTCCTGCAACGGGGCAGGAGGGTTGCAGCTGTCCCCTGCAAATCCTGCATCCTTCCACCCCCCCAAAAAGGGCAGGGATCTGCCCCAAGACTCTCTGCACCGCAGCAGGCGCCCAGCTCGGCGTCCCAACAATTCTTTGCAAACAAAAAGGACGCTCCCCCTCCCCCCCAATCCTCCCCACTGCTCCAGTGCATTGCATGCATGCGGAGCCCCGCATGCATGCAGTCCCCCCCCCATGCGTGCATGCACGCTGAGCTTCGACGTGCATGCACCGTCCCCCCCGATGCATGCCTGCAGAGTTGCAGCACGCCCGCATGCATGCGCAGCCCCCCCGCGTACATGCATGGAGGGGAAAGGCCCGCGTGTGCAGAGCCCTGCATGCATGCACGCACGCAGAGCCCCCACACGCATGCATGCATGCCTACAGAGCCCCCCCGCATGCATTTATGGTCCTGCAAGGCGAGCTCCCCCGCCCCCCCATGGGTGTGCACGCCTGGGGCAGCAATTTTTCCAGCAAAAAAAAAAAAGGAAAAGGGGGGGGGCTTGAATTTATTGATAATTTTTTCTTTAAAAATAAAAAAAGTCCCCCTCCCCACCCTCCAGGGGGGAGGGGAAAACAAAAAGCCTCCCCCAGAGGGGAGGAGGGGGGAGAAGGAGGTCCATGCAAAGGGGACGGAGGAGGGAGCGGGCGGCATTTTTCCTCTGATTTTCTTTCTTCTCCTGTCTTCCCGGGGGGAGGCGGGTGGGTGGAGGTGCCCGTGTCCTCCCAAGGTCAGTAGGTGAAGACCAGGTTGGAGATGCTGGACTCCAGCCAGTCCCCGGAGATCATCTCGCTGACCTCGGGCGTGCAGTAGTCCGGGAACTCGAAGTGGGAGCCGGAGCCGGCCTCCAGGCTAAAATCCAGGTCCCGGTCCAGGGCCGAGGAAGAGGAGGAAGAAGAGGAAGAGGAGGAAGAGGAGGAAGAGGAGGAGGAGGAGGAGGAGGAGGAGGAGGAAGAGGAGCCGAGGCCGCCCAGGGCCATGCTCTCGAAGCCCGGGCCGGGCCGCAGATCCAGCAGGTCGTCGTCGAACTCGTCCTCCTCCGACGACGACGGGCACGAGGCCGCGCTGGACGTGGCGGGCGACGGAGGCCTCGGCGCGGGGAGCGGGTCGCCCGCCGCCGCGGAGGGCTGCGCGGAGGAGGAGGAGGAGGAGGAGGAGGAGGAGGAGGAGGCGACGGCGGGCATCCCCCGTTTGGCTCTCTTGTCCGCCGGGGAGGAGGCCGGGAGCGGCGCGGGAGGCGTCGGGGCTTCGGCCTCCGAAGACGAGGCGGGGGTCCTGGCGGGCGGCGAGGACGGTTTCCCGCCGCTCTTTTTGGGCGCGGGTCGGGGCGCCCCGGGCCCTCCGCCCTTGTCCCCCGGCTTGGCGGCCGGGCCGGAGGGCGGCGCGTTGGCGTTGGCGGACTTGACCTTCTTCCTGGGGCGGTACTTGTAGTCGGGATAGTCGGCCATGTGCTTGAGGCGCAGCCTTTCCGCCTCTCGGATGAAGGGGATCTTGTCCCCGTCCTTGAGCAGCTTCCACCGCTTACCCAGGCGCTTGGAGATCTCGGCGTTGTGCATGTCCGGCGACTGCTCCATGATCTTCCTCCTCTCGATCTGCGACCAGACCATGAAGGCGTTCATGGGCCGCTTGATGTGTCCGCTGGGAGTCTTGCACCAGCCGGGGTCGTCGGGCCGGCCCCCCGTGTGCGCGCCGGAGGCCGGCGTGGGGGAGGAGGCGATGCCCAGCTCCAGGCCGGCCCCGGAGTCCGACGTCTCGCCGGCCAGGAGGGCTTCGGTGTTCTCCGCGTTGTTGGTCTGCTGGACCATCTCCCCCTCCCCCCCCCCCCCCCCCAGAGCAGAACGAACCCCAACAAGGTGGGGGGGGCTCAACCTCTTCGGACCCCCGAAGGTCCGGCCGAGGGGGCGAGGCTGCACAAAGTCGCCCCCCCCCCAAAAGGCCCCCAAAAGGGGGCTCGACTCGCTCGGACCCCGAGGTCCGGCCGCGGCGGGTGGACGAGGGCCCGAGGCCCGGGGCGCCCCCTTCCCCCCCAAAATGGGGTTCGATTTGCTGAGACCTCGAGGTCCGGCTGCAAGGGGGGGGGAAACGACCCAAGGCCCGGGGCGCCCCCGGCCCCCAAAAAAGGGGGGCTCGACTTGCTCAGGCCCAGAGGCCCGGCTGCAGCGGGGGGGAAAACGACCCAAGGCCCGGGGCGCCCCCGTCCCCCAAAAAAGGGGGGCTCGATTTTCTCAGACCCAGAGGCCCGGCTGCAACGGGGGGGGGGGGAAGGAAACGACCCAAGGTCCGGGGCGCCCCCGTCCCCCAAAAAAGGGGGGCTCGACTTGCTCAGACCCAGAGGTCCGGCTGCAGCAGGAGGAAAGGGCCCGAGGTTCGGCGCACCCCAAAAAGGGGGTTCGACTTGCTGAGACCCCGAGGTCCGGCTCCGAGGTCCGGTGCGCCCCTTCCCCCCCAAAAAGGGGGTTCGACTTGCTGAGACCCCCCCGAGGTCCGGCTCCACGGTCCGGTGCGCCCCCTTCCCCCCCCCCCCCCCAAAAAGGGGGGGCTCCACTTGGAGCGGGAGGAAAACTGCGAAAGATCCGGGGCGCCCCCTTCCCCCGAAAGGGGGTCCCCACGCCCCGCGCCCAAGAGAAGCAGCAGCAGAGGGAGGGTGACCCCCCAAAACCTCGGCAGTTGTAGGTCCTCCGCCTCCGCGAAGGCTTCCTGGGCAAAGGCGGCTCTTGGGGGGGGGGGGGTTCTCCCTCCGGCGCGGCTCACGAGGGCCCGAGCGTCTTGCGCATAGTGCGGCTCCCCCCCGGCTTACCGTGCGGACGGGGCGGGGACCCCCCCAAAAAGCGGGCGGGCGGCGACGGGGCGCTGCATGCGGCCGGTCCTGCGGCCGGTCCTGCCGCCGCCGCCTCTTCCCGCCTTTTTATCCTCCCCCGCCAAGGGCGCCGACCAATCAGCGCGCCGGACCCGGGTCGCCCCCCCTCCCGGCCCCGCCCCCCTCGCGTTCCCATTGGCCGAGACCCGCCCCCCTCCCGGCGACGGCCCCGCCCCCGCCCCCCGCCTCCCCCTCTGACCTCATTCCCGGCCCCCCCTGGCACGAGGCCGCCTTCCCCTCCCCTCTGCTCCCTCCCCGGAGCCCCTACTCTGTACTGAGCGCTCCCCCCTGGAGCCGGGCGCCGACGGATAATAGTTGGTACTTGGAATCATTCGGTGCCATGTATTGAGCCCTTACTATGCGCACAGCACTCCGTACTAAGCGCTCCGAGTGCACAGTTTGCCGCCGCAGACCCTCCCTAACCCAGGAGCCGGGCGCCTCTCCTGAGCCCCGGCTGGGTGCAGACGGATAATAGTTGGTACTTGGAATCATTCGGTGCCATGTATTGAGCCCTTACTATGCGCACAGCACTCTGTACTAAGCGCTCCGGATGGACAGATCACGACCGCAGACCCTCCCCGCCCAGGAGCCGGACACATGGACTGAGCCCCGGCTGGGTGCAGACTAGTAGTAGTGATGTTGGTACTTGGAATCATTCGGTGCCATGTATTGAGCCCTTACTATGCGCACAGCACTCTGTACTAAGCGCTCCGAGTGCACAGTTTGCCGCCGCAGACCCTCCCCGCCCAGGAGCCGGACACATGTCCTGAGCCCCGGCTGGGTGCAGACTAGTAGTAGTGATGTTGGTACTTGGAATCATTCGGTGCCATGTATTGAGCCCTTACTATGCGCACAGCACTCTGTACTAAGCGCTCCGAGTGCACAGTTTGCCGCCGCAGACCCTCCCCGCCCAGGAGCCGGACACATGTCCTGAGCCCCGGCTGGGTGCAGACTAGTAGTAGTGATGTTGGTACTTGGAATCATTCGGTGCCATGTATTGAGCCCTTACTATGCGCACAGCACTCCGTGCTAAGCGCTCCGGATGGACAGATCACGACCGCAGACCCTCCCCGCCCAGTAGCCGGGCACATGTCCTGAGCCCCGGCTGGGTGCAGACTAGTAGTAGTGATGTTGGTACTTGTATTCATTCGATGCCATTTACTGAGCCCTTACTTTGTGCTGAGCGCTCCGTACTAAGCGCTCCGAGTGCGCAGTTTGCGACCGCAGACCATCCCTGCCCAGGAGCCGTGGACTGAGGCCTGGCTGGGTGCAGACTAGCAGTGGTCGTGTCGGTACTTGGAATCATTCAGGAACATTTATTGAGCCCTTACTATGGGCGGAGCGCTCCGTACTGAGCGCTCCGAGTGGACATTTGCGACCGCAGACCATCCCCGCCCAGGAGCCGGGCGCGTGGACCGAGCCCCGGCTGGGTGCAGACTAGTAGTAGTGATGTCGGTACTTGGAATCATTCAGGAGCATTTATTGAGCCCTTACTCTGTACAGAACGCTCTGTACCGAGCTCTCGGAATGGACAGTTTGCGACCGGAGACCATCCCCGCCCAGTAGCCGGACACATGGACTGAGCCCCGGCTGGGTGCAGACTAGTAGTAGTGATGTTGGTACTTGGAATCATTCGGTGCCGCTTATTGAGCCCCTACTATGGGCGGAGCGCTCCGTACTGAGCGCTCCGAGTGGACGGATCACGACCGGAGACCATCCCTGCCCGATATCCAGTCCCGATTGCTGAGCCCTTACTGTGTGCGGGGTGATAATAACGATGTTGGTACTTGTATTCGTTCAATGCCACTTATGGAGCGCTTACTATGTGCAGAGCGCTCCGTACCAAGCGCTCGGAGTGGACAGTTCGCGACCGGAGACCATCCCCGCCCGATATCCAGTCGCGATTACTGAGCCCTGGCTGTGTGCAGACCGATAATAGCGATGTTGGTACTTGTAATCGTTCGATGCCATTTATTGAGCACTTACTATGTGCAGAGCGCTCCGTACTAAGCGCTCGGAGTGGACAGTTCAGTACCGGAGACCATCCCTGCCCGATATCCAGTCGCATTTACTGAGCCCTTGCTGTGTGCAGACTGATACTAATGATGTTGGTATTCGTATTCGTTCAAGAGCGTTTACTGAGCACTTACTATGTGCAGAGCACTCTGTACTAAGCGCTTGAAGTGGACAGTTCGGTACCAGCTACCATCCCTGCCCGAGATCCAGTCGCATTTACTGAGCCCTGGCGTGCAGACTAATAATAACCGTGTCGGTGTTTGTATTCGTTCAGTAGTATTTATTGAGCGCTTACTATGTGCAGAGCACTCTGTACTAAGCGCTTGGGATGGACAATTCGGTAACAGGTAGAGATGATCCCTGCCCCGATATCCAATCGCATTTACTGAGCCCTTACTGTGTGCAGAATAGTACCGTGGCTCAGTGGAAAAATCCCGGGCTTTGGAGTCAGAGGTCATGGGTTCGACTCCCGGTTCTGCCACTTGTCAGCTGTGTGACTGTGGGCAAGTCACTTAACTTCTCTGTGCTTCAGTTACCTCATCTGTAAAATGGGGATTAACTGTGAGCCTCACGTGGGACAACCTGATGACCCTGTATCTCCCCCAGCGCTTAGAACAGTGCTCGGCACATAGTAAGCGCTTAACAAATACCAACATTATTAACATTATTAGTAATAGTGATGTTGGTATTTGTTAAGCGCTCACTATAAGAATAATGTCGGTATTTGTATTCATTCATTCCATGGTATTTATTGAGCGCTTACTATGTGCGGAGCGCTGGACTAAGCGCTCGGAACGTACAGTTTGGTAACAGATAGTGACGATCCCAGCCCAATAGCCAATGGCATTTACTGAGCCCTTACCGTGTGCAGAATAATAATGATGACGTTGGTATTTGTTAAGCGCTCACTATAAGAATAATGTTGGTATTTGTTAAGCACTTGCTCTGAGAATAATAATAATATGGGTATTTGTTGAGCTCTTACTAAAAGAATAATAGCAATGTCAGTATTTGTTAAGCGCTTACCATGTGCCAAGCACTGTTCCAAGCGCTGGGGTAGATAACAAGGTAATCGGGTTGTCCCACGTAGGGCTCCCAGTCTTCAGCCCCATTTGACAGATGAGGGAACTGAGGCCCAGAGAAGTGAAGCGACTTGCCCAAGGTCACCCAGCTGACAAGCGGCGGAGCCGGGATTAGGACCCCTGACTCCCAAGGCCGGGCTCTTTCCACTGAGCCGCGCAGAACGCTGTACTAAGCGCTTGGAATGCACAATCCAACAGAGAGAGAGAGCGAGACCATCCCTGCCCAACAACGGGTTCGCAGTCGACAGTCGGCAGGCAGGCCGTCAAACCCAACGTGCGTGAGTGCCGAAGATGTGAAATGAGTGAGGGGAGAGGGGAAAATCTATTCCAACCCTTATGCCGGCTAACGGGGCCCAGCGCTCAGAACAGCGCTTGGCGCATAGTGAGCGCTTAACGAATGCCATCAGCATTATAACAAGAGGCCGGGGTGGGTGGGGAGAAGCGTGCGGTGCTGTAAACGTCGCTTCCTCCTTAAAATCCAAGTGGTTAGTTGGGAGCGCTGGTCCTTTTCGGCGCCGGAAGAAAGAAGCGGCCTTTACCGCCCCCCAAAAACCCAACCCACATAAATTTAAAAAGCTGTTTCTTTAAGGGAGGTGGGCTCAGTTTGATAAAGGCAGAAAGAAGGGGCAGGGCAAGAGAAAGGGGAAGGGACGAGGGGGAGAGAGCCACATAATAAATCAGGGAAACTGAAAACCATTAAGAAAGTGGTACCAAGACACCTGTCATCACAATTATTTTAACAACTCTATGCACGACACAGACGTTGATGCCTTGTGTAAATCTACTTAGGACCCTCTGAATGGGTTTTTAGGAAGATGGAGAAGAGATTTGGGTGATTATTTTTGTTTTTAGTGGATTCCCCCCCCCCCCCTTCAATGAAGGTACCCTCCCCACCAGACGAGGATCAAATATGGTTATTTAATGATTTCCACTCCTCTGCCTCCTGGTGAGCCAAACCAGACAGTTATTGCCTTCAAATGAAACATATTAGCTCAGCTTCCTATACGTACACATAATTAAGTCTGGGAGCGCGTCCATAGGATTTGAAGGAAGTGGGGGAGACGATTGATAATCGAGTCGAGAAGACATGTAGGGTGATCTCGGTCCTGACTCTGAGGTGTTTGTCGCTCTTCTTCCCTCTCCATACACAAACACACCACTTTAACCATTCCCGACTCCTCTCTCTGCTTTCTCCCCCCCCCATTACAGATCGATTGTTTTCAAAAGTGGATGTCAGAGACCCTCAACCGGGGCCTGGGATTGAGGGTGAATAGTGCAGTGGGAATGTAATCCCTATAGTCCCAGTGGTAAACTGGGAGAATTTGGGGGAGGAAGGGAAGGAGGAATTCATAGGTCCCAGAGGGTTTCTCCACTCAAGTCCTCCAAAGGGGAGATTACAAATTTAAAGAATATGTAAGGGAACGAATCACACAACAGGAACTGGAGAGAAACTCTGCCGTTCCAACTTCTCCACGATTGGGCGGTTTGTGTCAACCACAGAGTTTGCTCCAGGAGTGGGGGGCAACGGAGGCCAAAGACCCGATGCGGGAGTGAAATCACCCTGGTTTGGATTCGGCTCCCAACCTCCTCTGGACGGAGGGACCGGGGCGCACCCGATCCGGGCCGGGAAGCGTTAATATTAGGTCTTTCTGACCCATCCCCTCTTCGAAGCCTGTCCCGCCTCTCCCGAGCCCCACTCTGCTCGCCTTCCCTTCCCCCCACAAAACCCTGCCCTCATAATGAAAAAAAAAAATGGTACCCATGAGAATTGGGCAAAGACCCAACCCACGAGTCCAGGCCCTGAAGATGGGGATTGGAGTTGGCCAAGAGAAGTTCCAACAGAGATAGAAAACACAGCCGTAGTCCCGACGCTCGAAACCTTCAGCTCCCAGGTGCTTTGTCCACGCGGCACCCAGGCACCGAAGCAGCCTAGAGGAGGCAGTTACCTCGGCATCCTGTAAACCGGCCCGCCGTCTGCACCGACAAGGGTAATCCCACGACAGAGGGGTGAATTTCTATCTCTGCCTCTGTATTGTTGGAATGCACCAGGAGGCTGTGGGCCCAGAGAAAAGATCAGCCTTAAAAGGGGTCCTCCCACAGGCTTCTGAGTTCAGCTCGGCCAGGCAAAGATAAAAAAAAAAATAAAAAACCTTTAGACCTTCAAATGCCCTAGAGGACGTACCATTAGGGAAACACTGCCGTGCTCTTGCCTTGATTTCTGGTGAGTAAACAGTTACCGTAAACCTTTCGGCTTTTTGATGCGCAAAGAAAATTAGACTCCCCCTTTCATTTTGTTGGAAACTGAGAGCAAATGTTCTCAAGAGCAGACTATTTGAAAAATACGCCCAGTGGCATACACTTACCAACACCATATATATTACTATTATATATAGTTATAATATATACAATGGAAGGAGGCTGGCTTACAGATGCATGCCCAGATATTGTCTATGTATACGTAATGGATGGATGGCTTTAAAAATATATATGGGTATACTTATAGCTATATGTGTGCCTTTTATAGGCTCTCTGCACACATACACAGACACACATCCCCACACCATTTTGCTCTTAGGAAAGTGAATAAAATTTATAATGATGTATTCCCCTGGACTTTCACGTCAGTTCTTCAGAAGCTTCTATCCATATTAACAGAGAGAAGCCGTAAGGCCCACCGAGAAAGGCGCGGACAGGGCTTGGGAGTCAGAGGACCTGGATTCTAATCCCCGCTCTGCCGCGTGCCTGCCGTGTGACCTTGGGCAAGTCGGGCGACTGCTCTGGGCCTCAGTTCCCTCATCTGTAAAATGGGGATTGACCGCCTGTCTCGAACTTAGGCTGGGAGCCCCATGTGGGCCAGGGACTGTGTGAAGCTTGATCATCTAGTACTAACCCCAGCATTTGACGTTTCCCAGCCCCGCGACACTTAGGTGTGTACAGATCTGTCATTTCCTTGATCTGTATGGATGTCTGTCTCCCCCCAGCAAGACCGTAAGCTCGTCGTGTCACCGTTTGTTGTCGGACTGTACTTTCCCAAGCGTTTAGTACGGTGCTCCGCTCACCGTTAGCGCTCAAGAAATACGACTGAATGGATGAAAGCTGAACAAACGGCACTATTATCATATAACACATTATATCGTAACCATAACAGCAACGGTGATGATAATAATACTAGCAGCGGTTCTAGAGTTCCCATCTCGAGCTGATGGAAGAGCGGAAGTTGAGCCCAAACTCTCATGCTAATTTCAGTTCTTTTTGAAGTAGAGGAAAAGGCTCGTATTTACTAAATACAGGCCTGTGGCCTAATCCTGTTTTTAGATCTGTGCTGGGTATTTCCACTGCAGTTATTCATGTGTATCCGAGGGAAGACTTTAACACAAAAAGGTCCCCATTGAGGCACAGACGAAGAAAAGGGCGCAAAATTAGGTCTTTCCAAAGAACGGGCTCAAGTATTGTTGCGTTTTAAAAAGGAGGGAGAATGCTGTGATGAGGAAAGTCTAATCTATAGATTAAAACATCCAACTTGGTTTTACATATCAGCCTCGCTTTTTCTGTGCGGGGCCACTAAATCTACCGGTTTTTGCAGTCCAAAACCCGTGTTTCCCTCTACTCTTCAAGCTGTATTGACAGGAAGCAGAGATAATAGTGCACAGCCTAAGGTTTGGGTATGATAAGGCTCCATTGACTTCATTCAATGTCACTATTGTGATGGAAAGTTTTGCAGCACTTGAATGAAAATGGCCGGGTTGCAGGCTCTCCTATTTCGCTTCTTCCCTCTGGGTTCCAAAGAAATTCCAAGGAAAGAGCTAACAGTATTTAACTGGAAACCGAAGGGTGTGTTTAATGATTTTTTTTTAACGTTTCGACACACGGGTAACTAAACGTCATCCAGGCGCGGGGGCAAAGTGGAGGGGGGGGCGGGTCGAAGGAAGGGCCTTATTCACCTCGAAAAGGAATCTGGGGAGAATGGCGGAAAAGCTGGTCCCTTTTCCAGGGAAACTCCCTGGGCGCTGCTCTGCGGCATCGCCTTTAGCTACAATTCACCCAAAGATCACAATTATTATTATTATTTCTATCATTCCACCCTAGCGCACAGACAGATGGGTTGCACTGACCTATTTTGTGTGTGTGCGTGTGTGTGTTTCTGTCAACTTCCAAGCTGTTCGGGGAGAAAGGGTTGGAAATGGTTTTGTCAACCGAAACGACTCTGGATTTCGGCCACTGTCCTCGAAAAGGACTCTTCCAGCTACCCACGTAGACACCCGCACGCCCCTCCGGGCCTGCTTCCGAAGAAAGCTTTTGCTTTTATTTTGCTTTCCCCCCGACTCCAGTCTTCTTCTGGCTGCCGAACCCTCCGGTGGGTGAGGGAGAGTCTTCCAAAAAAGCGTGCGTTAGCAAAATCGTTTTTTAAAAGAAGGGACACTTTGGAGGTTCCAAGCCGGAGTCACACCTGCACCTGCGGCGAGACTGAAGCGTTTCTTGGAACTCGGGGATGGCATATCCATTTTTAACGAGCCCCTGGAGGGAAGGGATTAGGGAGGTGGGCCTAAAAAGATGAATTTGTGGAGTGACCACAAATCTAGAGATGGTTTGGTTTTGCGGAGAAGGGAAGGACGCTAGATGTCAGCCCTGAGCCTCCTCTCCCTCGAAGGCGACACGTAGGAAAAGGATGCTGAAATCTAGGGCGGGTGTGGGCCGGTCTCCCCTTTTCCCTTCCTCCTTCTCCTCCTTCCTCTCCCTTTTCCCTCCCCTTGGATCCTGGATTTCCCCAGCCCGGAAGCCCGCCCTGAAGGCCTCTCCGCCGGAGAGGCAGCGTGGCCTGGTGGATGGAGCCCAGGCTTGGAAGCTCATTCATTCGATCGTATTTACTGAGCGCTTATTAATAATGTTGGTATTTGGTAAGCGCTTACTATGGGCCGAGCACTGTTCTAAGCGCTGGGGTAGATACAAGGGAATCAGGTCGACCCACGTGGGGCTCACAGTCTTAATCCCCATTTTACAGATGAGGGAACTGAGGCACCGAGAAGTTAAGTGACTTGCCCAGAGTCACACAGCTGACAAATGGTCGAGCCGGGATTTGAACCCATGACCTCTGACTCCAAAGCCCGTGCTCTTTCCACTGAGCCACGCTACGACTACTACTAATGTTGGTATTTGGTAAGCGCTTACTATGGGCAGAGCACTGTTCTAAGCGCCGGGGGAATCAGGTTGTCCCGCGTGGGGCTCACAGTCTTAACCCCGTTTTACTGATGAGGGCACCGAGGCTCGGAGACGTGACTTGCATAATGTCGGTATCTGTTGAGCGCTTACTATGGGCAGAGCACTGTTCTAAGCGCTGGGGGAGATACAGGGTCCTCGGGTTGTCCCACGTGAGGCTCACGGTCTTCATCCCCATTTGACAGATGAGGGAACTGAGGCACAGAGCAGTAAAGTGAGTTGCCCGCAGTCACACAAGCTGACGAGTGGCAGAGCCGGGATTCGAACCCCTGACCTCTGACTCCCAAGCCCGGGCCCTTTTCCACTGAGCCACGCTGCTTCTTACTACTACTACTAATAATGTTGGTATTTGTTAAGCGCTTACTATGTGCAGAGCACCGTTCTAAGCGCCGGGGTAGACGCAGGGGAATCAGGTTGTCCCACGTGGGGCTCACGGTCTTCATCCCCATTTTACAGATGAGGGAACTGAGGCACCGAGAAGTTAAGTGACTTGCATAATGTTGATATCTGCTAAGCGCTTACTATGTGCAAAGCACTGTTCTAAGCGCTGGGGGAGATACAGGGTCCTCGGGTTGTCCCACGTGAGGCTCACGGTCTTCATCCCCATTTGACAGATGAGGGAACTGAGGCACAGAGCAGTGAAGTGACTCGCCCGCAGTCACACAGCGGACGAGCGGCAGAGCCGGGATTCGAACCCCTGACCTCTGACTCCCAAGCCCGGGCTCTTTCCACAGAACCACGCAGCTTACTATGTGCAGAGCACTGTACTAAGCGCTTGGAATGGACAAATCGGCCACAGATAGAGACGGTCCCTGCCCAGTGACGGGCTTACGGTCTCCGGGTTCTCTCTGCCGGGCATCTGCTGGGTGACCTCGGGCAAGTCAGCATGGCTCAGTGGAGAGAGCCCGGGCTCGGGAGGCAGAGGACGTGGGTTCTAATCCCGGCTCCGCCACTCGTCTGCTGTGTGACCTCGGGGGAGGCGCTTCCCTTCTCTGTGCCTCAGTGCCCTCAGCTGGAAAACGGGGATGAAGACTGTCAGCTCCACGTGGGACAAGCTGATTACCTTGTATCTACTCCAGAGCTTAGAACAGCGCTTGGCACATAGTAAGCGCCTAACAGCTATCGAAATAATAATTATTATTATCGTATATATTGCCTGCCTACTTGTTTTGTTTTGTTTGTCTCCCCCGCTCAGACTGTGAGCCCGTTGTTGGGCAGGGATTGTCTCTATCTGTTGCCGAACTGTACATTCCAAGCGCTTAGTACAGCGCTCTGCGCACAGTAGGCGCTCAGTAAATATGACTGAATGAATAAATGGAAATACAAATGATTTATTCTGATTATTTGTAAATCTTTTATCCCCTTCTAGACTGTGAATCTGCTGTGGGCAGGAATTGTCTCTCTCTGCGGATGAATTGTACATTCCAAGCGCTTAGTACGCACTCAATAGATACAATGGAATGAATGAATGAACTTAGCTTCTCTGGGCCTCGGTGATCTCATCCGGAAAATGGGGATTAAGATTGTGAGTCCCCTGTGGGAAAGGGACTGTGTCTAACCGGCCTACCTCGTATCTGCCCCAGTGCTTGGCACATAGTAAGCGCTTAACAAATGCCATTATTATTATTATTTTAGGCACCGGGCAGGGGGCTGGGACCCCCCCCGCCCCCCCCGAGTTTCGGGGACGCCCCCCAAGGTCCGTTTGTGGCTGAGATGTGGTTTCCCCACTTCCCGTAGGGGAGACTGAGGGGGCAGGAAACGCCACACATTACTTAAGGGCACCACATGTACGCAGGGACACCCACAATTTTCCACACATAAAAGCATGCGCACACGTGCACCCTCCCACACACCTGCAAACAGATGAGCAGCCGCATGGCCTAGTGGAAACACCCCGGCCCCGGGAGTCAGAAGGTCATGGGTTCTAATCCCGGCTCCGCCACTTGCCTCCTGTGTGACCACGGGCAAGTCGCTTCGCTTCTCTGCGCCTCAGTGACCTCATCTATAAAATGGGGATTGAGACCGTGATCCTCCCGCGGGACAAGGACTCTGTCCAATCCGATTTGCTTGTATCCACCCAGCGCTTAGTACGGTGGCTGGCACAGAGTAAGCGCTTAACACATGCCGTTATCATTATTATTTTGAGCCCTCACTCATGCATGCCGCCCACCGTCAACATATTTGCAAAACCACGTAGCCCTCCAAAATGCAAGCCCACACGGCCTGCCCAGAGGACATCCCCGGTCCACAGAAGACCTTCCCCCAGGCTTCTAAAAGCTGAAGATCGACGAGGGCCCGATCGCCCCACTTTTCTGACGGTGCACCCTAAAAAAGAAAGAGACCGGGGGCGGGGGGCTCTTGGTGCCCTTCAGGAGGGGGACGGAAGAGGTGACTTTTCCCCCCATGACCCTATTGGAGGCATCTCTGCAGTGCTTCTTTTCATAGCAAAGATATTATGCAGCACACACGTATCTTTTTGAGGGGGCAGGGGTGCGCCCTCGCTTTACCCTGTGAGGGGCCCAAAGGACGGGCTCGACTTCCCCCTCCTCGGGCATCGGCCCTGCCCGAAAAGGGGCCCAAGACCAAATCACCCCCCAGGGACTCCCAGTTCGGGGCGTTCCGGGTCCTCTCTTCTCCCCGCTCCTGCCTCTCCTCCTTCCCTCTGTCCCACCTAACTCCCCCTTCTCCTCTTCTCTGCCGGAGACCCCCCCCGGCGACAGAGCAGGGGGTGGAGATCCGAGAAGCCTCGGGGGCTGTTACAGGAGCCCCCGCCCCCAAATCCTGTGCGCCCCTCCAGCGGGGGCGATGTCCACCTGGACACCTCCTAGTCTGGCCTCTCCCCAGAACTGGGGGGGGCAGGGTCCAGGGTCCCAGAGGTCGCAGGGGCCGGAGAGGGACCCCCACCCCCCCAAGGCCTACCTGGAGCCCCTGGAGCCAGCAAGGCTGGGGCACGGCATTTCTGGGTCCTGCTCGCCATGGCCATTCTCCCGCGGGGTGCCCGTGGAGCGGGGTGCAAATGCGGTGGGACGCGGGATGGGCTGGGATGATCCGTGTTTGGGGCGTAGCGTGGGGAGGGGTGCCCCGTGGGCCAGGAGCGAGGTGGATGGGGTGCGTGATGGGTAGGGGTACCCTGCGGGAGTGGTGAGCTGCGGGAGGGATGCTTTTTGGGCCGTAGTGCACCGTGGGTGGGATGCTCTTTGGTCCGTGGTACACCCCGGGTGGAATGCCCTTGGGACCGCGGCGTGTCACGGGTGGGGTACACCTGGTGGGCCTGGCGCGGTCGAGCATCCCAGCTGCCACGCGATGCGCGGCCGGGGCGTGGGGGATGAGGGCAGGCACGTGGTGCCGCGAGACAGACGGCGTGGGGCGCGTTGGAGCTTGACGGGACGCGTGCGGCCCGCTGATGGAGGGCCACCCCCCATCCCCCCCGGACCCTCCTTCCCCCCCTCCCACCCCCTCCCGCCGCCTGGAGCCCGGCCCGTGCCCAGAGTTCGCCCGCACCCCAGCTGCTTTTCTCAGGAATTTTTAAGATCCTGTTTTGCTGGATGCTTTAGGCAATAAAAAGCTACAATAAAAATCCAAACCACCCACCCAACGGAGCTAAGAAATTCTCCCCCTCCGAAGTGGGAGTGGGAGGGGGGAGGGGTCTTCAGGGACCGGGGGGGGCGGGTGGGGGATTGTTAGAAGGAACCCCTTCCCCTTCATTCCTTCACACAGCTGGAGGTAGGAGGTTTGAAAGCCAAGTGGAGAATCGGTCGGGGGCGGGGGGGGGGAAATATCCATTTCCTAAAAGTTGACCCCCTGCCAACAGCGGTTCGGCATTCTGCGGGTCGGCGGAACAGTCACGGATTGTCCAAATGGGGATGGATTTTCTTCCTGGGGGGTTTCGCCTGGAGGAGCAGAGACTCCCATACCCGGGGGCCCAAAGTCCGGGGAAAAATCGGTGTGACAGTAACCTGGGGCAAGAGGTTCTTCTTGACCTGTCCTAGTTCTCCACCTTGGAAACGTGAAATCACGACCACTGTGTGGCTAATAAGGAAGCAAAGGGCCTGCACGAATGACTTATTTAAAGACTCGTTTGTCTTAGGGAGTTTCTCTCTCTCTCTCCCCCGCTCCCTCCCCACAGCTTTGTATTTTACATCTGCAAGAGTGGTATTTGTGCAATATGTTTCATTGAAGATACCAGCACAATGAAGAATGTAAACTTAACAATAGCTGTTTTGGAATTACTGATCTTGAAAAAAAAAAAAAAAAAAGAAGTAAAAACGCACTGCTTTTCGCTCCGGGGCCTGGAAAGTCCCTTCTGTTAAGATGAACATAAAAGCTCTTTGAGTTTAGGTACGGTCCTCAAAATATTCCAACTTTCCTTTTTTCTTTTTGCATTCTAGGAAAACACTGGAGGGCAAAAAGAAATAAAAAATGGCATAAAAAAACCCCACCTCCTCTAAGATTTCCTGCACAGACTTTCCTTGAGAAAGAAAGATTTTATTATTCTCCTCTGGACAATAGACCTCCTAGAAAGGCCTCATGGAAAGGTTTCTGAACCTTTGGACCTCAAAGATTGTTGGAGATTTTCCACCAATCAAGCGTCCCCCATTCGGTCAACTAACCTTCTATCAACCTTCTAAGAAGGGTGGTCATGAGTTCGAATCCCAGCTCTGCCACTTGTCAGCTGTGTGACTGTGGGCAAGTCACTTCACTTCTCTGGGCCTCAGTTCCCTCATCTGGAAAATGGGGATGAAGACTGCGAGCCCCACGTGGGACAACCTGATTCCCCTGTGTCTACCCCGGCGCTTAGAACGGTGCTCTGCACAGAGTAAGCGCTTAACAAACGCCAACGTTATTATCACTATTAGTCTGTGCCAAGCGAACATTAAGAAGCGGCATGGCTCAGTGGAAAGAGCCCGGGCTTGGGCGTCAGAGGTCGTGGGTTCGAATCCCGGCTCTGCCACTTGTCAGCTGTGTGACTTTGGGCAAGTCGCTTCACTTCTCTGGGCCTCGGTTATTTCATCCGTACAGTGGGGATGAAGACGGTGAGCTCCACGTGGAACAACCTGATTACCTTGCATCTACCCCAGCACTGAGAACACGTTTAGACTGTGAGCCCGTCATGGGGCAGGGATTGTCTCTATCTGTTGCCGAATTGTACGTTCCAAGCGCTCAGTACAGTGCTCTGCACATAGTAAGCGCTCAATAAATACGATTGAATGAATGAATGAACATAGTAAGCACTTAACCAATACCAATACTGTTATTATTAATAAATATACTTTGCAAAGCACTTTTAGCTTGGAGAGTTCTCCTCCTCCGACACTGAATCCTGGTTGCGCCTGCTAGGGGTCGGGTGTATTAAAAAATGTTTTCACAAGGAAAATCCCTTTTCAAACAGAATCTGAGGACCTACCACCCAACTCGAGCCCCCTGCTAAAGTTAGAAGGGATTGCCTCATTCGAACAAGATAATAGTCTTGGTATTTGTTAAGCGCTTACTATGTGCAGAGCACTGTTCTAAGCGCTGGGGGAGATACAGGGTAATAAGGTCGTCCCACGTGAGGCTCACAGTTAACCCCCATTTTACAGATGAGGGAACTGAGGCACAGAGAAGTGAAGTGACTCGCCCACAGTCACACAGCTGAGACGTGGCAGAGCCGGGAGTCGAACCCGTGACCTCTGACTCCGAAGCCCGGGTGCTTCCTATGTGTGTTTGGCACTACATACCACCAGTTTTCCTTAGAATCTGCCTTGGGGCTGATGGCCCGTCTGCCCGATTGAGGGGTGGCATTTCAGGATTTTGGAATCCCGCCATCCCTGCCTCTACACACTCCTTGCCATCCCAGGAGGTTTTAGAACCCTCCTCCCCGGAGTCTAGGCCGCTTCAACATTTCCCCCTCTCGAACTCCTTTAGGACTCTGTGTACATACTTTACACCACCCGTGAGCCCGTCATTGGGCAGGAACTGTCTCTATCTGCTGCCGAATTGTCCATTCCAAGCGCTTAGTACAGTGTCCTGCACATAGTAAGCGCTCAATAAATACTATTGAATGAATGAACTCGTGAAACACACTCACGAGCCCGTTCCTTCTCTCTCCCCTCGGCGATTTCTTTAAGGGTCCGTCTCCCCCTCCCTTAGATTGTAACCTCGGTCTACTGATTCCATTGCATTCGCCATTGATTCATTCAATCGTATTTAGAGCCCGGGCCTGGGAGTCAGAAGGTCCCGGGTTCTAATCCCGGTTCCACCACTTGTCTGCTGTGTGACCTTGGACAACTCAGTTCACTTCTCTGTGCCTCAGTTACCTCATCTATAAAATGGGGATGGAGACTGTGAGCCCCACGTGGGTCAGGGACTGTGTCTAACTTGATTTAGTTGTGTCCGTCCCAGCGCTTAATACAGCGCCTGGCACGCAGTGAGCGCTTAACGAATACCACAATTATTATTATCATTACTGTGTGCAGAGCACTGTACTATGCACTTGGGCGAGTAGACTATACCAATAAACAGACACATTCCCTGCCCACAACGGGTTTACAGTCTACGGAGGGAAAGAGACATTAATAGAAATAAATTCCAGATTATAGGCACTGAGCACGGTGTTCTGCACACCGTAGGCGTTCAGTACACGTAATTGATTTATCTGAATCTTTTGAACTTAGACTTGCCACAGAGAAAGCAGCAGTGGAGGCCGAGTTGACCCCACCCTGCCGCGCTCCCGCCTAACTGCAGGCCCATCTGGGGCAAAGGCTTCGGGAATCACCCAGGATCTCGGATTCCCTCCGTGCGTCGCTGGGTCGAGGACCACGGGGGCAAAGGGTGGGTGCTATGAGCAAAACGTTCAGGAGCTGAACCCACGGCTTGGAAGCCTCCAGGCTTTCGGGCCTCAGACACCTGTTGTGGAGCGGAGGGAATCCCGCCAGGCAAGTGGTTTCCCGCCAGACGCGTGAATTGGTCACCAGAGCTGCCATTCCCTCTTTCTCTCCCTCCGTCCGCCTCACCCCGCCTCCCGCCGCCATTTTCGGCCTTCTCTGTTCTTGGCTCGGGTTGGGGCAGTGGATGGGTATCTGTCAGAGAGCCAGGACTTCTGTCTTTCAACGCGGCAGATTATCGATCAGGCTGGTGATCCTCACGGCCAAGCCCTTCCTGTCTAGTGACGGGTCCCACAAGCCACCACAGAGGTCATGATTCTCCCTCGCTGGAACAGCCCTTAAGCAACTGAGGGAATGAGGAGGGCCAAGTGACCCGCCTTCGGGCCTCTTCATAATAATCCTGGCATTTGTTAAGCGCTCGCTATGTGCCGAGCACCGTTCTAAGCGCTGGGGTAGACACAGGGCAATCAGATTGTCCCACGTGGGGCTCACGGTCTTCATCCCCATTTTACAGATGAGGGAACTGAGGCCCCGAGAAGTTAAGTGACTCGCCCAAAGTCACACAGCTGACAAGCGGCCGAGCCGGCATTCGAACCCTTGACCTCTGACTCCAAAGCCCGTGCTCTTTCCACTCTTTCTCATATCCCACTTAATAATTATTAATAATAATTACGGAGGAAGATGCAAGTGAATCAGATCAGTCCCTGTCCTATTTGGGACTCACGGTGTAAATACTGATGGCATGTAATCTCTCAAGTGCTCAGGACAGTGTTCTGCACACGATAAGTGCTCCATAAATACCAGTGATTCATTCATTCATTAAGCGTTTATTAAGCATCTACGATGTGCTAAATCCTAGGGTGGACAACCCGATCAGACCCAGTATCTGTGCCATTCTGAGCTCACAGAGGGAGGAAAAACCGGTCTCATTATCCCTATTTTGCAGTTGAGGAAGCCGAGGCCGGGAGAGTACAACGCTTCGTACGGTGCCTAGAGCACAGTCGGTGCTTAATACGAAAATTATGACTCTCGTTATTAGGTAAAGTGCCCAACTAACGGAACAGTTATGATTGTTGCCAAGATTGCCCAGCAGGCCAAGGATAGAGTCAAGGTTAGATCTCCTCGATCTGAGTTCTCCACCACTAGATCCTGCTTGCTTCCCCTTGCTGCTCCAAGATTGTAAGCTTGTTGAGGGCAGGGACCGTCGTGTCTGTTACTGTCGTTAAACCGTCCTCTCCCACGCGCTTGGCACAGTGCTCTGCACACGGTAAGCGCTGGATAAATACGATCCATCGATCCATCGATTCTAAGCCGGGGAGTCTTGGCGCGGGTCGGCAGAGAGCGATCGAAGCGGGGCAAATGAGAATTGTGGGAAACCCACTGGGGAGACGAAGAACAGCTGAAAAGGCAGGTGCCAACAGAGCGAGAAAAATTCACCTTTCCAGTTCCCTACCCCTCCTTGGATATATCGGATCCCAGAGCGGACGGAAGAGACTTCCTTTGGTTTTTTTACAGGAGAAGATCTGACCGCAGCCACGGATTTTCCCTTCCCTCCCCAGAGTGAGGCTCAAAAGATTTCCCTCTCGGACACATAAATTTGCTGAAAACAGCAGGCAAGGGGCAGGAGATCAGTATCTATTTCTTTTCTCTCTAGACCGGATTGACCAACCACATTCAAGCAGGGCTTATGATTAATCTTAATGTGCGAGGTCTCCTAGGCGAGATGGGCTATTCAAACTTATTTGGCTCGGTGCGGTTTGGTTTTAATTTTGATGAATTGCTATCCGAAATCAGAAATCCTTGGAGCGGGACGACGGGAAGCTAGAGAATCGATGACGATTTGCAACTGAAAGGTCGGAGCCCCAGTCCGTGGGTTCGTTCATTCATTCGGTTGTATTTATTGAGCGCTTACTGGGTGCAGAGTACTGTACCAAGTGCTTGGGAGAGCACAATATAACAATAAATAGACACATTCCCTATCCCAATTAGCTCCTCCTCCCTTTAGACTGCAAGCTCCTCGTAAGGAGGGAAATTGCGAGGAGAGGCCTGAGCTGGTGGGGAGAGCCCCAGCCTGGGAGTCAAATGACCTGGGTTTTAATCCTGTCTCTACCACTGTCTGCTGAATGACCTTGAGCAAGCCACTTCACCTCTCTGGGCCTCAGTTTCCTCATTTGTAAAAATGAGGATTGAGACCGTGAGCCCCAACTGGGACAGGGACTGTGTCCAAACCAGTTTGGCCATATCCACCCCAGTGCTTAGTACGGGGCCTGGCACATAGTAAGCCCTTAACAAATACTACAATTATTATTAATTTTATTATGCACTTCCCTGGGCCTCAGTTTCCTCATCTGTAAAATGGGTTTCAATATCTGTGCTTCTTCCTACTTAGACTGTGAGCCCCAAGTGGGACAGGGACTGTGTTCAACCTGATTATCTTGTTTTTATTCCAGTTCTCAGAACAGTGTTTGACACCTAGAGGTGCTCAACAAATACCATTATCATTATTATTGCTCTCTTAAATGCTTAGTACAGTGCTCTGTGGACAGTAAGTTTTCAGTAAATACCACTGACAGATTGATTGACTAAAACCCCGTTAAAAAAACTGAACTCTGTGAAAGTAGCTTTGCTGATGGGGAAACTGAAAAGCAGAGAGGTTGAGTAGCTTGCCCAAGGTCACATAACCAGCCCGGCAGAGCTGGTGGCGGGGGGAAGAGTCCAGATTTCCTGACTGCCAGATACAGGATCTACTAATAGAGAGAAACCATAAAGCGCGAAATTTTCTCTGAAAAAATCCGTATTGTCTAATTCCCTAAAAAGTGAGTGCCTTTCTTTTTTGTTTCGGTGGGGAGAGCATTTATTTATTTGTCTGTTTATTTCTTTATTTTTGCTTTCAAATTTTCCTTTGCAGCTAACTAGAGCGCTTTTTTCTTTTTCAGATACTTTCCACCACAGTCGATAGAGAACTTCTCCGAAAGACATTTTCTCTGAACGGACCATCTGAAGCAGACACCTCCCCACCCAGCTTCGCATTGATTTACAGTAATGGAGATTCTAATTATCCAGCCTGGATCTCAACTTGGGTTGTAATTAATTAAAATCCTTTTGCTTTCCGATTGGATGCCTTTCGGTATTCTCATTTTCAGCCACTTCCTGCTTCTCTTCTAGAACAGAGACATGTCCAAAAGAGGGGCTGGATTTCATGTATCGTTTCTGGTTGCTTTTTGTGATTTCTCCCCCGCAGTCCGAGGTGATGTGTACACGGCCACCGCCCGGGCTACCGTAATCCAGATAAAAATTCACTTTGGGGATGGCCCCGACCTCAGGAAATTAAATCGTTGCTGTGGACGCACTGAGAGCTCTCTGAGATGAAAGTGATTTCTTCTTTGTCTCCCTTGCACACTTTATTCATCCCCCCCCTTCCCTACAGTATTTATGTCCATATCTGCAATCTACTTCTTTATATCAATGTCGGCCTCCCCCTCTAGACTCTAAACTCGTTGTGGGCGGAGGATGGTCTACCAGCTCTGTTATCTTGTACTCTCCTAAGCATTTAGTGCAGCGCTTTGCACACAGTAAGCACTCAATAAATACCATCGATCGACGGATTATATATGAGCATTTGGGGTTGGGGGGGTTGTGAAGAGAGGGTGTTGGAGTTGGAGGAGATAATCAGAACAGACACAGTCTCTGGCCCATCTGGAGTTCGCCATCCGAGAAGACGGGCGAGGCAGGTATATTATCCTCCCTGACAGAAGAGGATAGTTAATAATCATAATATCTGTGGTGTTTGATAAGTGCCAAACGATGAATTAGACGCAATATAATCAGATCAAACGCCCAACACTGAATTAGATGCAATATAAGCAGATCAAACACAGCCCCTGTCCCGCAGTCTAAGGGAGAGGAAGAACAGGTATTGAATGCCCCGTTTTCCAGACGAGGAACAGAGAAGTTAAGCGACTTGCCCAGGGTCTCACGGCAGGAAAGAGGGGGAGTCGGGATGAGAAGCCAGACCTCCTCGTTCTCAGTCCCGTGCTCTTTCCACTAGCTCTGCTGTTAGTTATTATCGTTATTATTATTGCATTTGTTTAACTCTATGTGTCAAGCGCCGCTCCAAGTGCTGGAGAAGACACCAGCTATTCAGGTGGGACTATTCAGGTGGGACACAATCGCTATCCCACATGGGGTTCAGAGCCTCAGGTCTAACCTAATTCTCATCTAAAGCTTCCTCTGCAAAATTTCAGGAATACACCCACATCCCGCAGATGCAGCCTGAAGTCGCAGCCTTTGATTCTGCCCTTTTTGAAGGTCTGTGTGTAGGTGGGCGGCCGTTAAAACAGGCAGGTCACTGCAGATTGCCGGTGGGATTTGTGTCAGCACCTGCCCTCTGATGTTCCCAGACCTCAGTAGACCCGGGTGGGGTCACTGTCGGACAGAGCTCTGCGGACGGAAAAGCGGTGCGGCCTCGTGGAGAGCGCACCGGCCCGGGAGCCGGGAGTCCCGGGTTCTGACCCCCAGCTCGGGCCCTTTTTTGTTTTAGGGGTACTTGTTAAGCGCTTACTATGTGCCAGGCACTGTACTGAATGCCGGGGTGGATACAAGCTAATATGCACTATATCCGGGGTTGGATACAAGGTTTGGACACAGTCCACGTCCCACAGGGGGCCAAGTGCTCTGCACGCAGTAAGTGCTCAATAAATACGAATGAATGAATCTACCCCAGCGCTTAGCACGGTGCCCGGCACGTAGTAAGTGCTTAACAAATACCATGAAAAAAAAACCCACACACCCAAAATAGCAACCAACAACTATGAGTCCTGTGTGTGGGATGGGGATGTGTCTGGATGTGATAGTCTTGTAACTGCCCCAGAGTAGCCACTTAGCAATCCCAGAATTATTATTGTGTCGGGATTGGTCTTCCCTTCTGTTTCCAGGCACCCAGGGGAGCCTCCAGTTATTCCTTACCGGGGTGAAGAGAAGTGTGTGGCCTTGAGACCTGTCTGTGTGAAGTTTATCTTTGCTTGTCCTGATATCTCTTATCTGAGGAAGGTTTTTTTATGGCCTCCAATCATTGGGCTAAGGTGATGTGGAACAGGGCGCTCTTTCATTTCTACCCCCCCCCCACCCCCACCCCCGCACACGTGTGTGCACACACACACCCAAACACAGACACACACACACACACACAGACACACACGTAGGCCCCTCTCCTCTTCCTGCCACCCCTCCGCGGGGATAGATTATACGATGGGATTGAACAACAGAGATCGAAACTCTGTCGTACAAGAATCTGAGTCATTAAAGGAGCCTCAAGAAGTGACCTCTCGGAGAGGGGGTTTCCTGAGATGTCTGGGGACCCAGATTAACTCTGTGCGGTGTGGAACAAGGGGCGTTTCCTGCCAGTATCCGCCCCTTCGGCCTGCAACCAGCGGGAGGGGAAAGCGCTCATCAAATGATGAGGGAGACGGTGCTTGGCACATAGTAAGTGCTTAACAAATACCATCATTATCATGTCCCTTTACCTTCTTTCCGGCTGCCCTCCGTTGCACAGTTAAATCAGATGAGCTGAGTTTCGTGGGGTGTGGTTCGAAAGGATCGCCCGTTTCAGATGCCGTAGACCCGCTGAAGGAAGTAGGGCCAGCCCTGCCTTGATGGGGCGGGGGGCTGCTGTAGATGAGGGGGATTGGAAGATGGGCACATCTGGAGAAATCTGGCGTTTCCTAATAATTCCTGAATTTGAAGGGTGTGTTTATTTTTGCAAAGCGCTCTCACATCACGTCTCTAATTTTGTCCTCCCCCCCATCCCTGCGGGATAGAGAGAGGCAGGCATACCATCCCCACTTTATAGATGAAGAAACTGAGGTCCAGAGAAGTTAAATGACTGGCCCAAGGTCATGTAGCAGGATCGGGGAGATCCGGAGCTAGAACTCGGGTCTTCTGACTCCGGGGCTCTCATGCCGACATGGTAATTTTAGTAATTAGTTCCCAGACGAAATCCCAAGGACTCTCCCTTTAGTCTCCCTTTTGGAAGCCAGTGAGGCTGCAACGTGCACTGAAGAGTAAGAAGGAACCAGAAAGCAAATTTCGGTCGTGATGAGACATAGCTGCCTTTTGATTATGGGACTGCCTTTATCACCTGGCTATTTCTAGGCATCCCAAAACAAGACATGCTCAGCAACTGAGATTATCATGAAGCATTGTAAAGTTCCTGCTACTCTATCTATCTCCCAGCATCCTTTTGGGCAGTGTTTGCCTAAGGGCCTTAACCTCGGTCTCTTTACACATTGATTTTAAAAGATTCCTTTACAAACATTGGGTGATTGGGGTCTTTCATTTGTTCCGAGGCTAATTTATGGGGGTTGGCTTATCTGGGTGGTAGCTATGGAATTCACAATCTGGTCCCCCTCAGCTTTCAGTATGTTCAGGTCTATTCCTCACTGATAACTCACTTTTGGGCCCCAGAAGTGACTGTCTAAACAACGGGGAAAGGAGGAGCTGTCAGAAAAGGAGAGCAGGGAAGCCCAGTTGGAATTCATTCCCATCAGATACTGCACAGTTGAAAATATCAGCAGGCCCAAAAGGGGTCAGAATACTATTTCTGGATCAGATGAGTAGCCTTTAATGCGGGGAGAGTCGGGGATGGAGACGGGAGAATCGGGGATGTTAGATGGTCCGTGTTGGGTCATGAAGGGAGATCTGGGATTGGAGAATGGTGAACTGGGAGTGTTACATGCTCACAGTAGGAGAGCCAGTGATGGAGAGGGGAGAGTTAGGGGTGGTGGACGGTCCATGCTGGCTCAGTGGAGGAGAGTCAGGGTTGGAGAAGTTGGAGAATCAGGTTGTTGGACGGTCAGTCTGTCAATCATATTTACTGAATGTTTACTGTGTGCAGAGCACTGTACTAAGTACTTGGGAGAGTCCAATTCAACAATAAACAGACACATTCTATGCCCTCAATAAGCTTACCGTCTAGAGGGGGAGACAGACATTAATATAAATAAATAAATTACCGATATGTACATAGGTGCTGTGGGGCGGGGAGGACGGGGCCACGCTAGGTCACTGGGGGAGGGTCGGGGATAGGAGAATTAGGGATGTCGAGATAATCTGGGCTGGGTCACTGGGGGATAGTCAGAGATGGATATGGGAGATTTAGGGGTGTGGAGGGTCCATCCGTCGCCAAGAGGGTAGGATGCCCGGGGGGGCGGGGGGGAGTGGTCAGCCGGTACGTGGACTCCTCCAAGCATCCTGATGCCCTGTTGGAGACAGGGGCTTGGTTTGGATGGACTTGGAATCGATCCAGACATGACATCCTTCGTGGTCTGATCTTCACGGCGAGTGCCAAGGAGAGTTGTTCATTAGCATTTTTAAGAGACAGTAGACACCTGTACTGTCTTCTGCTCAAGGAGACTTTGGACAAAGTGTCTTCTCTCTAACTGGAATTACGGCTTTTGGGTGGTTAAACTCCTTCATTCATTCGTATTTATTGAGCACTTACTGTGTGCAGAGCGCTGAACTAAGCGCTTGGGAGAATATGTTATAACAGAGTTGGTAGACGCGTTCCCTGCCCAAAGTGAGCTTACGGTCCAGAGGGAGAGACAGATATTAATATAAATATAAATGCTATGGGGCTGAGGGAGGGGTGAATAAAGGGGGCAAATCCAAGTGCGAGGATGGTGCGGAAGGGAGTGGAGGAAATGAGGGCCTAGTTGGGGAAAGTCTCTTGGAGGAGATGTGTTTTCGAAAAGATTTTGAAGGTGGGGAGGGTGATCACCTGTCCCCATGAAGAGGGAAAGCAATCCAGGCCAGAGGCAGGACATTAGCTAGAGGTCGGCGGCGAGATAGACGGGATCGAGGCTAGCAACGTAGGAGCGAAGTGTGTAGGCTGGGTTGTAGTAGGGGGGGGTAGCGAGGTGAGACAGGACGGGGCAAGGTGATCAAGTGAGGAGTTTCTGATTGATGTGGAGGTGGGTGGACAACCCCTGGAGGTTCTTGAGGAGTGGGGAAACATGGACTAGATGGTGTTAGAGAAAAATGATCCCGGCGGCGGAGTGAAGTGTGGACTGAAGTAGGGAGAGACAGGAGGCGGGGGAGGGGAGGGGGTCAGAGAGGAGGCTGATGCAGTAATCAAGGTGGGATTGGATAAGTGCTCCTTCCTGCAGCTTTGATTGCTGAACTGATGGGGAGACTAAGGCAGTGGGGAGGGGGAGCGGGTGACCAGCGGACTCAGCCATGCTTGGGGTAGGGCAAAGCTGAATTCTTCAAAGCCCTCACTGCTTAGGTACACTTCCTTACGACCTGTTGCTTCATCTATCTGTAATTTATTTTTGTGTCTGCCTCCCCTGCTAGACTGTAATATTCTTAAGAGTCAGTCAATCCTATATTGAGCGCTTACTGTGTGCAGAGCACTGTACTAAGCACTAGGAAAAGTACAAAAGAACAATAAACGGGCACATTCCCTGCCGGGAAGGAGGGTAGACGATTGTCTAGTCTAGCTTACAGTCTAGAGGATAGTCAATTGATACAATTGTATTTAATTACAATCAAGTCAATTAACTCAATCGTACTCTCCCAAGCACTCAGTACTGTGCTGTGCACTCAGTAGCTGCCCAACCAATGCCGTCGATTGATTGATTAAGCCTGGGATCCTGACGCCTGTCCCATCTGTCACCTCCCAACACCTGGCAGGGACTGGAGGCTCGTTAATAATTGTAGTTTCTGCTCAGCGTTTATCGCCTGTCAAGTTGATCCAGGTCGATCCAAGGTAATCGGGTCAGGCACAGATCGGGCCACAGTTCAAGAGGGAGGAAGAACAGGTATTTTATCCTCATTTTGCCGACGAGGACACTGAGGCACAGAGCAACGAAACGACTTGCCCGAGGTCGCACGGCAGGCGAGCGGTGGAGGCGGGATTAGAACCCGGGACTCCTGACTCTAGGCCACCATCCGCCGGGCCACTTCTTTCAACAGCCCGGAAAGGCTTATTCAGCTCCCAAGGGGCCAATAAATCAGTACATTTCACCCTGGCCGGGGCGGAAGTCTTTCTACTGTTTGCACGCGATCCCGGCTCTCTTTCATGTCTGGTGGCTAAGTCCCACCCGAGCCCGGGCACGGGTTCCTTTCTCCCGCCGGGCAGCCGGCTGAGCTGGGGCCAGGGATACCGATCCAGGAGGGGTTTACGACTCGCCAGGTGCAGACTCGGGGATCTAATCTCCAGCGGGGCCCTGCCCGAACAGCTGCTGTCCTCCACACAGGGCGCTGAGATATCGAATGGTCCGGGCGCTGCCCGCTCCAGCTGGGGGGATGCGCTGATTTGGACGCTGGTCTGGGGAAGCCCAGGCCGGGGGCGAGTGTTTGGGGACGGGGGGCTTCCCACTTGGAAGGAAAATGGGAATATGGAGAGGGAGGCAGGGAAGAGAGAATATGGAGAGGGCGGAGAGAAAGAGGGGGAGAGAGAATATAATAATAATAATGATGGTATTCGTTAAGCACTTACTACGTGCAAAGCGCCGTTCTGAACATTGGGCAAGGTAATCAGGTTGTCCCACGTGGGGCTCACGATCTTAATCCTCATTTTACAGATGAGGTAACTGAGGCCCAGAGAAGTGAAGTGACTTGCTCAAAATCACACAGCTGCTAAGTGGCAGAGCTGGATTTAGAACCCATGACCTCTGACTCCCAAGCCTGGGATCTTTCTATTGAACCACGCTCTTGAGAGGTTGGAGACGAAGGGGAGAGGAAATATGGAAAGGGCAGAAAGGGAGATGATGAAGAGGGAATTGGAGAGGTTGGAGAGGAAGATGGGAGAGGGAATATGGAAAGGGCAGAGAGGGAGACGGGGGAGAGGGAATTCAGAGAGGGCAGAGAGGGAGGCAATGGCGAGGGAATATGGAGAGGGCGGAGAGGAAGATGGGAGAGGAATACGGAAAGGGAAAAAGAGGGAGACGGGGGAGAGGGAATATGGAGAGGGCAGAGAGGGAGTCAGGGAGAAGGAATACGGAGGGGGCCGAGAGGGAGGCAGTGGAGCGGGAATATGGAGAGGTTGGAGAGGGCGATAGTGCAGAGGGAATATGAAGAGGGCAGAGGTTGGGGATGGGGGGAACAGCCACTGGCTGTGGGTGTGTCCTTCCTGACTATTATCTTTGAAGCTTTGGAGACACCTGCATTTTCCGAACTTCAAAGTGGCCTCATAGGAAGCTGGAGGAAGCTGCTTTGAACTCAAGACTCCTCTTCCCCCTCCTGCACCTCTCTGTCCCAGTGGCTCATGGACGAGGGGCATGATGGGGGCGGAGGAGGGGCTGACGACGTGGTCAGTGGCCCACCTTCCTCTGACCCCTTCTCTCACCCCTCTCTCCGCCCCACGGCCCCAGGAAATGGTGGCCAGGAAGTCGTCCGGGGCCATCCTCTCCAAATTCCTCAAGTTCATTCATTCAGTCGTATTTATTGAGCACTTACTGTGTGCAGAGCACTGTACTGAGTGCTTGGAAAGTACAATTCGGCAACAGATAGAGACAATCCCTTCCCAACGACAGGTTCACAGCCTAGAAATAATAGCGGTATTTGTTAAGCGCTACGTGCTGAGCACTGTTCTAAATGCTGGGGTAGATACAAGGCATTCGGGTTGTCCCACGTGGGGTTCGCAGTCTCAATCCCCATTTTACAGATGAGGTAACTGAGGCACAGAGAAGTTAAGTGGCTTGCCCAGGGTCACGCAGCAGACAAGTGGCGGAGCCGGGATTAGAACCCACATCCTCTGACTCCCAAGCCCTTGCTCTTTCCACTGAGCCACGCCGCTCCGCAAGACCCTGTCTGTGATGCAGCTCTTCCCAGTTTCAATCAATCAATCGATGAATCCTATTTATGGAGCACTTACTGTGTGCAGAGCGCTGTTCTAAGCGTTGGGAGACTACGGCAGGATTGGTAGATATATTCCCTGCCCAGAAGGAGCTTCCAATCCATTTAGCGTTACCGCTGTTCAGCAGCATGGTGGGAAGTTGGGAAAACTTCATAGATGTGTTTTGTGCTTCTGTTACCCTTTCCCAAGTGCTTAGTACATAGTGCATTGCATGCAGGAGGCGGTCAGTAAATATCACTACTCCTCATAAGCCTGCCAGCTGTTCATCAGGAAGGCAGTCGGGCACAGGATGAAGGGTGTGGGTAGGGGGGAGCGTGAAACTGGGGTTCCCCCAAGCCCACCACGCCAGGAGCTGCAAATTTCACCTCCGGAATTAACCCATCAATCGATCAATTCATCGTATTTATTGAGAACTTACAGTGTGCTGAGGGCTGTGTCTGACCCGATTATCTTGTATCTACCTTAGTGCTTAGTGCTTAACAAATGCCACGATTATTAGCAGGTTGGATACTTTCATGGGCAAGAATTCTGTAAAGGGTCATAAGATCAATCAACCACTGGTATTTATTCAGCGCTTATTATACGCAGAGCGCTGTACTAAGCGCTTGGGAGCGTTCAATACAGAGTCGGTAGACACATTCCTTTGCCCAGAAGGAGCTCACAGTCTAGAGGGGGAAAGATAAGGATGAAGAAGGAAAGGATGTTGGATGGCCCAGCTCTAACCAGTGGTGAACTCATTATGGGCAGGAATGTGTCTGTTATATTGTACTCTCCCAAGCGCTTAGCGCAGTACTTTGCACACAGTAGGTGCTCAATAAGTACGAATGAATGAATGAATGAATGAATGAAAGGGGGTGGTGTCCAGAGAAGCAGCGTGGTTTAGTGGAAAGAGTTAGAGATTGTGGGTTCTAATCTCAGCTCCCCAATTTGTCAACCGTGTGACTTTGGGCAAGTCACTTAACTTCCCTGTTCCTCAGTTCCCTCATCTGTAAAATGGGGTTTAAGACTGTGAGCCCCACGTGGGGCCACCTTGCATCTACCCCAGCATTTAGAACAGTGCTTGGCACATAATAAGCACTTAACAAATACCATCATTTTTATTCACTACTTAGAACAGTGCTTGGCACACAGTAAGCGCTTAACAAATACCATCATTATTATTTAATCATCCCGGTGGCCTTGTTGGACACAGAATCCTGGACTGGATGGATGGGTCTGTTCACTGTTATATTATGCTCTCCCAAGCGCTTAACAATATAAGACCCACGTCCCCCGCCCACAATCGATTTGTACATTCCGAGCGCTTAGTACAGTGCTCCGCACATAGTAAGCGCTCAATAAATACTATTGAATGAATGAATGAATGAGTCTACAGCTGATATATCCCATTAGCCGGCCCATATTTTCCAAAAAGAAACGACATTCCAGTGTCTCTGAAATATTTAAAAAAAACCCAAACTCTTACAAAATCTGAAGTTGGAATTCCAGATCTCTTCAAGTGGAAGAGAATTTTCCTCTTCACTAGAGGTCCCCAGGGTTCTCCTTGGGAAATCGAAGTCCACTATTGACCTCTCAGAAAATAGCTTTGAGGTTTCTGTGAATTATCCTGTCAAAGTTCCACAGCTCAATTCATCCCGCTGACCTTTAGGGCTGAGCTTCTCTTATCCGGTGCTTTGCTGCTACAGTGAGCTTGGCAGCTTTGGGAGGGGTGGGAGGGAGAGGGAAAGATTGTCCAGGGTGGAAGGATTTGAAATCCCACTGAATAGGCTTCTCCCTCTCAGGTCCACAAAGGAATGGTTTCTGGGATTGCTCCTGAACGCAAATACAGCAGCAGATATTCCAGGAAGATTTGCTGGAGTGTTGCTCTGATCCATCTTAAATTAAACCAAAAGTAACTTTCAATCAGCTCTGTGAGGAATCCTTAAGAATTGATTAAGAAATAACCTGGGCCTGGGAGTCGAGGGACCAGAGTTCTAATCCCAGATCTGCCACTTGCCTGCTGTGGAACAGTCCCTTCACATTTCTGTGCCTCAGTTTCCTCATCTATAAAATGGGGATTCAATATCTCTTCCCCCTCCTACTCAGACTGTGAGCCGCCTATCAGACGGGGACTGGGTTCAACTGATCATCTTGAATCTACTCCAGCACGTGGGACAGTAGAAGCAGCGCGGCTTAGTGGAAAGAGCACGGGTTTGGGAGTTGGGGATCGCGGGTTCTAATCCTGGCTCCGCTACTTGTCCGCCATGTGACTTTGGGCAAGTCACTTCACTTCTCCGCGTCTCAGTTACCTCATCTGGACAATGGGGACTAACGTCAAAAAGGCAGAACAAATGTCAGAAAAACACACAAAATTGAATTCACTCGATAACCGGGAAGACTTCATTTTCTAGCAAGGTCGGCAAACTCGGTCATGGCCCCGGGACGCGTTACGGTTTGCATCCGGTGGGTAAGATTGCTGGGGTCAGAGAAGATCAGACTCCATCGGTGAGGGGAGAGAAGAAGGGGGCAAATAGAATATTAACCAGGTGAAAGAAGTCGTTTTGGGAAACGATCTATCGGACCGTGTTTTTATGGGAGGATCGCAGAGGGGGCAATTATTCAGTAATTACCTTTTCAGGAACTTGCGAGGTAATTATTCATTTGGTTCTATTGCTCCCTGCAAATTAGTGCCCCCAAAGATCTAAAAAAACCATTACCCAGTCCAAGGTGATTATACTTCAAGTTCATGGTTATGTGACGTGTAATTGCCATTTAATCTGCTAGAAGTCAGTCCTCACACTGAGACTTATGTAGCTCTTTTTTCCTCTCTCCTTGGGCAACACCTGCCAGCCTGCTGGGACCTTTGAATTAAAACGTTCCCCACAGCTACAGCTTAGCTACCACTTTTTTTCTTAATGGTATCTGTTAAGCGCTTACTATATTCCAGGTGGTGTGCTAAGCATTGCACTTTGGAACGACTGTGGGGGGTCGGGGGGGGGGGGGGGAGCGGGTTTATGTTACTTAACTTCGCCCCGCGGTTTAGTGGCTGGAGCCCAGGGTTGGGAGTCAGGAGACCTGGGTCTTACTCCTCGTCTACTTCTTATCTGCAGTGTGACCTTGGGCAAGTCACCTGGGCCTCTGTTTCCTCATCTGTAAAATGGGGATTAAGTACCTGCTCTCCCTCCCCCTTAGACTGTGAGCCCCGTGAGAAACGGGGACTATGTCTGATCTGCCTGAGCGCTTAGTACAATTCCTGGCACATAGGAAGTGCTTAACAAAGACCAGAGTTAGAATGATTTACTATTATCCCTCTAGTTTATTGTGGGCAGGGGAAATGTCTGTTATATTGTTAGATTGTAATAATAATGTTGGTATTTGTTAAGCGCTTACTAGGTGCCAAGCACTGTTCTAAGCACTGGGTTAGCTACAAGGGACTTAGGTTGTCCCACGTGGGGCTCACAGTCTTCATCCCCATTTTACAGATGAGGTAACTGAGGCACAGAGAAGGTAAATGACTTTCCCGAGGTCACACAGCTGACAAGTGGCGGAGTCGGGATTAGAACCCTCCCAAGCACTTAGTACACTCTGTACCCAGTAAGCGCTCAATAAATATGATTGATTGATTAGCAGCAGCAGGCCAGAAAGGATGGTATATTTTTTTTAACATGGTATTTGTTAAGTGCTTACTACATACCAGACATTTGTACTAAGCCCTGGAGTAGACTCAAGCTAATCAGGTCAGACACAGTCCCTTGTGCCACCTGGAGCTCACAGTCTTAAGCCCCAGTTTACAGACGAGGTAACTGAGGCCCAGAGAGGTGCAGTGACACGTCCGAGGCCACCCAGCAGACGAGTGGCGGAGCCGGGATTAGAACCCAGGTCCTTCTGACTCCCAGGCCCGGGGTCTAACCACTAGACCAACTGCTTCTCGTAGTAGTGGGGTGAGGGTGCGCATGGGTCCAGCTCCTGGAGGCAGCAGCTGTTAATTTGAAAGCTCTCTGTGGGCAGGGAATGTTTACTGTTCTATTCCCAAGCGCTTAGTACAGTGCTTTGAACACAGTAAATGCTCAATAAATACGGTTGAATGAATGAAGTTCCAGATCCAGTCAGGAAGCACCCAGGGGATATAAAAATACCATTTACTTAAAAAACAACAACAAAAAACAAAAAAAAACCCTTTCATACAAACTCAGACTAAGGCTTTTCAGGGCTACACGGCAATCAAAAAATCTCACCCAAATCCCTCCAGTGGTAGCTGGGTAAAACCCCATTAAAGCACAGACCGGCCCCAAAGGGAATTTGGGTTGCCCCGATGGGCCGTAAAGACATAATACAGTGCTCTGCACATAGTAGGCGCTCAATAAATATGATTGAACGAATGAATGACATGGCACATGGTACATTATACGGGTCTTTCTGTTTAGGAAAGCCCCTAAAATGTGCTGAGCACTGAGGCACAGGGATTCTAAGAGGATGTCCTTGAAGTGCTCGCATCTCCCCGGAGACAGACCTCTAGACTGTGAGCTCATTGTGGGCACGGAATGTAGCGCTTAGTACAGTGCTCTGCACACAGTAAGCGCTCAATAAGCACAGTCGAATGACCGAATAAATGAAAGACGCTGAGTGAGCACAAAAGACTTCTCCATCCCTTCGGGGCACATTTCTAACGGATTTTCCGAGGAATTCAACACCGCGTCCCGCTTAAACCACAGCATTTACTGAGCCCCATCTGCGTGCAGTGCGCTGTACTAAGCATCTGGGAGATGGCGGCAGCATTAGCGGACAGGATTCCTGCTGTTAAGGAGCTTGCCATCTAGCAGGGAGGGCAGACGTTAAAGTACTTTACACATGGGAGGAAGAAGAAAAAGAGGATTTGGGCATGAGTCAAGCGCAAGGGGTAGAGAAGGAATGCTCGAAAGTGCGTCGGGAGGTTGCTTAGGAGAAGTGGCTGTTTGCAGATTACAGGCTGGGAGGTAAGAGATTAATCAGGGAAGGCTCCCAGGAAAAGGGGTGATTTCTGAAAGCAATGAAGATAGGGAGAGATGGCGTCTGTCAAATTGGAAAGGGACAGGAGCTCCAGGCAGGGGGAGTCATTCTTTCGATACATTCATTAGGATGGTTGGTCATTAAAGCAAAAGCTCCACCGAAGCTCAAAAGCCGTGTGGCCTAGTGGAAAGCCAATCGTCAGTCAGTCGTATTTATCGAGTCCTTACCCTGTGCAGAGCACTGTACCGAACGCTGGGGAGAGTACAGTGTAACCATAAACGGACACGTTTCCCGGCTCACGGTGACCCTGATTCACCAAGGGCTGTGGCAGAAACCAGATAATCAGGTGGGACCCAGTCCTCGTTCCAGACTGGACTCCCATTTAAGTAAGATGGAATTTAACCCTCATTTTACAGATGAGGGAACCGGGGCACGGCGAAGTTAAATGAATTGCCCAAGGTCACTCAGCCAGCTAGGGGAATAGCCAGGATTAGAAGCCAGGTCCTTTGACTCCCGGGCCCACGCTCTTTCCACTAGGCCACGCTGCTTCTCCTTCTACCACTAGGTTTCCACGCTACCATCGGCAGCAGCCCAACCTCGATCCCTCACCCCTCCACAGGGGAACCGCACCCCGACAGTCGGCCGGCAGCATGAAAACGGTTAACGGCATGGGTTAAGCCCGGGCCCCGGCCCAATGGGAAGCGGTGCGGACTAGTGGATAGAGCCCGGGCCCGGGAGTCAGAAGGACATGGATTCTGATGTCGACTCCGCACCGCTTGTCTGCGGTGCGACCTTGGGCGAGTCACTTCGCTTCACCGGGCCTCCGTTACCTCATCTGTAACATGGGGATTAAGATTGCAAGCCCCAGTGCGGGTCGGGGACTGTGTCCAAGCGGATTACCTTATACCTAGCCCAGTGCTTAGTACGCTGCCCGGCACATACAGACACCACAGTTATTATCAATGGCCCCTGCCTCGGCGGGGCAGGACGAGGGGGTCCAGGGGGCAGGGGACTCCGGGCACCGGGAGCCAAGGGGGGTGTTGGGTCAACCTCCACCGTCCGCTTAGCACTCGTCCTGATGCCGGAGAGGACAGTGAATGATGACACTGCACGTCAGCTGACTGCTGTGTCATATACGGGAGCTGCTGTTTTCTCCATGATCACAACTGCCAAGGCTTTGGAAGCCGCAGTTCTCTAGACGCAGTGCGGCAAGACAGATCCGCAGAGCTAGCAACATAGTTGTCTTTTTTGTTTTTTCGGCGGTGGAGCGGGTCGGGGCGGGGAGGGGCCTTTCCGAGTTCCCTCCGCCGGCCCGTCGGAGGAGGCTCTTCCATCGTTGGCCCGGAGCAGGACAGGACGGCCTAGATCTGCCCGACTCTCCAAGCTTTCCAGCCGGGAGGCCGATCTCGGAGCCCGGTCACCCCGACCTGCCTCGGACGGAGCCCCAGGGCTCGGCAGTCGTAGACGTTAGACCGGTCGGAACCTACGTCTCGGACAGAGGAGCCCGGCACCGGTCGGTGCCGTCCGGAAGGTCCTGAAGGTGGCCTCCTCTGCCGCTTCCGTAGCCCGGCCTCGGGGACCGCCCGGGGGTGTCGTTCCCCCCAACCTCCTAACGAGAGCCCCGATTCACTGACCTAACTCCATCCCCGTCCTCCGGGGATGCAGAGGATCCGGGCTTGAAATCCGTGCCCTTCGGAACACGGGAGATTAAGAGCTCCACTTTTGGGTTTCCAGTTGCTGCTGCGTTTCTACCCCTCCCTGCTCTCCCCCCGACCCGCCACGACCCCTCCGTCCTAAATAGCCATGAATCGGGTTTGGCCTCCTCTGGTTCCTTGGATCGGTCTGGGTGGAATGCGGTCCTCTCTGCTGTTGCTGAAAACTAGGGCTTTTTTACAGTTGTTTCTGCCTGCGTGCTGCTATGCAGCTAGAACGGGTGACTGACAACAAAAGAAATACAAAGCATCACCTTATCTTCTGGGTCGTTCCAGGAACATAACCCTTCTCCGCTTTGCCTCCCTCCTCCTTCTCCCTCTCTCTCCCTCTCCCCCTTCGTATGTGTGTGTGTTGGCAGGGCCGGGGGAGGCGAGGGGGGTGGGGGTTGCTCTTTAATCCATCTAATCGAAGAACCTAACTGAGATCATCATGGATGTGGCTCGTAACGATTCGGAAAAGGAAGCCCGTGGAGACGGCGATGGGAGACGGCCGAACGTTTAGGCTCTCGCCAATTCGAAATCCCGGTGTGCGAAGCTGAGCCCGGGGAGACGGGCTCGTTTCCCGAGCAGAGGGATCGTAGATAAAGAAATAAAATCGGAAAGCCTAATGGAGTTTCTACCAAAGAGACTGTCAGGAAATCAGTCCATGGATGGCAATTTCGCCTGCCAGAGATTGAATAATTCATAGAACGAAATTACCCTGCTTTCACCTTTCCATTTAAACCGGCATGATCTGAATCTCTAATAAATTTCCGAGATAAACTAAAATGCCAGTTTGAATCTGAAGAGCTTTGGCAAGCAGAAGCCGCATCCTGCATCTTTTGCTCTCTTTCCCGATTACCCTGGGAGGATCGTTCTCCGTCACGAAGCACCATTACCCGGGGAAATGTCTGGGATGAGAATAGCCACAACAGGACGCCATTGAAGGGTCTCTAATTGAGCTAATTTGCTCGGGCTGACTGGGTGGGTCTCCTGTCCACTGTGGGACCCCCACGCCTGGTATCCCCGGGTACCAGGGGATACCCCTGGATCAAAAATATGACAATGACTGCTTCATTTTCCCTGGTGTGTGTGGGGGGGTGGGCGGATGAGGCTAAGAAGAAAATCTTCCCTGGGCCAAACAATTTCACCTGGGGACCCTTTGTGTGCCCGATTTGGTGGTCGTGTTGGGGGTTGGCGGGGAGGAGGGGAGGATGATGGGTTTGTCCGGGACTTTCTCGGATTAGGGGGGGCTTTAGCCTCTCGATGGCAAATGTTGCGTATGACCATGAACGCAGGCTCAGCCAACGGGGAAGAGAACGAGGCGATTCTTGAAGGAGGGAGCCTGTTCCGTCTGAGCCATAAAAAAAAAAGAGTTCCACGGATAAATTAACATGTTTTTGTGCCTTCTGTCGAGCGTGCTCTGTTTTCTGCTTCGAAATTCTTTCCAATACCGTGGGGGTGAGGCACACGGCATTCTAGAATGCCCTTCGGGCTCAACCTGGGATCAGGAGGCTGGACCGTGGAGGGAGCCTAGGAATTCCAGCTAGGGGTCCGGGAATCCTCTGGGCAGACAGGATGCTCGTGTCTGGTGCTTTCCAGCTGAAAGGCTCCGAGGGAAAGGAATAACTTTTTGCTCACAAGCCAGGCGAGAGTGTTCTGGCAGAAGCGGCCAGTACGGCGATCCCATCTCCCTGAGAAGCCGTTCGTAAATCTTCACGTGGGCACACAGTACTGCAGACCGGAGGGGATGTCCTGAAACAGGGCTGCTCCCGAGACCCTCTGAAGCCGGCACGGTGGAGATGCCAGCCTGTGGGGAGAGAGGCAGGTCGAAGCACAACTCCCTGCCTGTCACATCCAGAGGCGATGGAGCTTCAGGTTAATCTGCCCTGCGGGTCTTTTCTTCCTAGCAGGTATGTTTTGGGGAGAGGAGGTAAGCTAGATTTCAGATCGTCTGTTTTCCTGATGATATGCCGTGTTGTCTCACTTCATTGTGAGGAGAAATGTTCCTTTCTTTCTGGGCTTGGCTTCCATCGCTGTAGCTCTGTCTATTCTGGGGTGGGGGAGGAGTGGAGAGGGGGGTGCATAGCTCTCTCTGCCCCTTACCCATGGAAAAAGAGATTGGATTCTAAATGCTGAAAGCATAATTTTCCCTCCCTTAACCGAAGTGCGTTCAGAATTTTGTTGCTCTCCGGGCGATTCAGGGTTTTTCTGTTCTGTATTTTCTATCTTCTTCCGGGCAGATTTTAATTACAATCCACGAGATGTTACCCAAAGCCCTCTTTCATAGATACCGTACCTTGCTCTACTCCCTAGCAGCTCTCCAAGTTCATAGAATTTGTCTGACAGAGGGAGGGGGGGCTTTTAGCCACCTCGAAGATAACAAAGAGGCTTTTCGAGGCAGCAAATACGATGCAAAAGTTTATTGATATACTGTAAGTGATGTGCTAGAAGCGGTTTTCCTAGCTGACAAGGTCTCAGTGAGGCAAGCCTGAATTTAGCAAACCGGTTTCGAGCCTGCCTATTTCATGGCTTTCAGGGCGAACCAAAAGAAGCCGGTCACTCTTCGGATAACGTTACTCACACGGGAAACATTAAAAGCAAATGACTGTACATTTGTTGATCGAGACACAAGTCATTCAGCTTTGGAGGACGCAAGAGTCCGTGCTTCATCCCTTTTCAAATGGAGACTTGGCTTTTTGGCTTTTAGTCACACTGCATATGCTGGATTTGAGATCTCACCCCGCTGCACAGGGGTGAGAATTAGATGCTTCGCCATCTCCGTTGGCTCCTGAGGCTCTTAATGCAGTTTCTCCCGGGTGGAAATAAACTTCACCGTTTCAGAGGCAAACCGCAAAGTGCGTTTGCAAACGTTGCCGTTCTGGAAAATGGGGTTTCAAAACGCTTTTCGGCTCCTCGCGGTGGCTAGACACGAGTGAATACAAATGGAAAAGATCGCAAAATGGGTCTTGCTTCTGGGGAACTCTCCCAAGTTCCGACTGCAATGCCTCACTCTCATCGGGGGCTCCGTAAACATCGCTGAGGAGGGCGGTGACGAAATCTCTAGAGCTCGGGCTGCGTTTTCCCTTTGGTTGTCTCTAGAGAACTGCAGAGCTGAGGCATCCGCCGAAGCTCTAGGCATTGAAATCTGCAAGGAATCAGTGAAATGCACGTCCCCCTCAACCCGTGATAGGAACTGGGGTTTCAGGAGTTCCCTAGGAACATGTCCTTAGACTGCCGAGAGATGGGTATGGAGAAATTCAATTGAAAAATCCGCATCTGGAAGCCCCGAACGATACCTGTGTTTCTTAATGACCAAAGTCTCCCCAGGTTTCGGGTCCAGAGCACGTGGGGGCAAATTTAACTCCAAAGGCACGTCAGCCACAGTGCCGAACGTCCCCTAGGTAGGCCGGTGTTAAAAGAGTTAACCCGGAGAGCTCTGCCTGCCGGTGGTAGTCTGAAGTGACAAAATTGCGTCCGATACTTTTGGCAGACTCCTCAGAGTTGACTCGGTCACAGTTCCTGGGAAGGGGCATTTTAGGGGATGGGGCGTGGGGTGGAGGAAGGCAAGGAGGGTCCACCCAGCCTCTCGGATCTCTAAAGGGGATCAGTGCCATCGGTCTTTCTCGGCAAAACTCCCTTCGATTGAGGTCCCCTACCTGTCTCTGGAGGGTCCCCCGGCCTCGGACTATTTGCTAGCCGCCTCCCAGGGAGGCTCGGGGGAATCTAGACCTCTCGGTGCCATCCCCCACGCTGATTTTGGCACGGAGCGAGGACTCCGTGGTCATAATAAGGACCGACTCTCCGCCAGGCTAACGTACGCTGTTGTTTTCCATGATGGAATTAAAACTGGTAACCAAACAGACTCCCTGCAGTTTACACAGCCCTGTCTTCCCGGCCGCATCTTTCTACAAGACCAGAGGCTTAAATGGCCGGAGTGGATATTTTTTTCCAAGCGTTACTCTTGTCGGAGCGGGGAAACAATCGCGGCCGACAGAAGAGATTTTCCAGCAGGATTTGGGCTAAACCAGTCATCCCGAGAAAATAGCTGGGGAAGGAGTTGAAATACAAGAAATCCCCACCGCCAGCCTTTTTGCCTATGAATTCCTCCAGGACTTGCACACGGAGACAGAGAATTTACTAGTCCACAAAAATATTTTACTAGCCACCGTTCTGGCTAAACAGCTTGCAAAGAGGAAAAGCAATGCATCCAGCTTGTCTGGGGTAAATATTCCGGGCCTGGGGCTTCCCAAGTGACTAGTCCAGGACTGCACACCAAGTGGGCGCTCAATAAATGCTACTACTGCCGTTTCTACTGCTACTGCTGTTGCTGCTGCTGCGAGCTCTACTACTGCTGCCTGGCCTGGGAGTCAGAAGGATCTGGGTTCTGATCCCGGCTCCGCCACTTGTCTGCTCCGTGACCTTGGACCAGTCACTTCACTTCCCTGGGCCTCAGTGACCTCAGCTGTAAAACGGGGATGAAGACTGGGAGCCCCACGTGGGACAACCTGATTACTTTGTATCTACTCCAGCGCTTAGAACGGTGGTTGGCACAGAGTAAGCACTTAACGAATACCATAATAATTATCATTATTATTACGACTACAGGATTATTGCTGGTCCTGCTACTATTAGCCAACTAGCCAAGGGGCTTCGACTTCCCACAGGTCCCAAATCTGATCCTCGCAGCTTCCAAAGTTCCATAGGCTAGGAGTTTTTTAGGAAATTTGCCTCACTGCTCGGAACTGATGATCTTGTATCTCCCCCAGCACTTAGTACACTGCTTAGCCCATGGAAAACGGTTTCCAATATCACCATTATTATGAGCATTCTGGCACTGGCTCATTTCCACCCGGGGTCTTTGGGTGTGTTTTCGCAGGTGAGAGTTGCGTGTGTGAGAATGTGATGGAGCAGGGTTTTCTCTGCGTCTTCTCTGTTTCCCCTCGGATCTGTCTCTCTCAAGTGTGCTACATACTCGAGCACACCGAGGCTAAGAGGTGACTGGCTAGTTAGGGGAGATTCAACCTAAATTAAACTTGTGTTGATTAATAATAGCATTTAGTAGTAAGCAATATGACTACTAATGATATTTAATAAGTGGTTTTAAATGTACCAAGCACAGTACTGAGGACTGGGGATATGGACAGAAGCTGAGATACGATCCAGAGGAACCCACTTTTTTATTTTTGGCATTTGTTAAGCGCTTATTAGGTCGCAGGCAGTCAGTCAATCATATTCATTGAGCACTTTCTGTGTGCAGGGCACTATACTGAGCACTTGGGAGAATCCAAAATAACAATGAACAGATAAACACTGGGTATATTCAAGGTAATCAGGTTGGACACATTCCGTGTCCCACATGGGGTTTCCGGTCTTAATCCCTGTTTTACAGATGAGGTGACTGGGGCACAGTGAAATGAAGTGATTTGCCCAAGGTCACACAGCAGACAAGTGGTGGAGCTGGAATTAGAACCCAGGTCCTTCTGACGCCTAGATCCGTGCTCTTTCCCCTAGGCCAAGATCCTTGGCAAACAACCAGCACCCACAAGAGCCCATTTAAAGGGGAGGAAACAGACATCCAGAGGAAAAATGACAGGCTAACTCCAGCTCTTACCCCACTACAAGCAGAAAATAATAGCCCGTTCCTGCCAGGAGGGGTGAGTCCTTGGGCTCTGACCACACGAAACAGGGCCGTGTATGGTTCAAACCTCGATGACCTTCCCCGCAATCCAAAATTGAAGAGCTTTCCAAAGCAATCTCATAATGTGCTTCATTGTGTTCCCAGATTTCATTCCCACTCAATGAAAATATAGACAAATATGCATTTTTCCACTGATTCTTCCCGCTGGAGTCTTGAAACCAAGGGAAAACGCCTTTCCCTGAAATGATTTTCACTCATTAAGAACATCCAGGGAGGAAATCATAACTACCCAGTTTGTGGATTATCTGGGCACTTTCTTACTTTCTCCTTCTCCATCAACCATTCTGTTTCCCATAGCACCTCTACCAGAGGAGAGGCAGAGAGCTTTTCAAAGCACGAGTCATTCCGTTATGCTGTACTCTCCCAAGTGCTTAGTACAGCACTCTGTACATAGTAAGCGCTCAATTAATATCACTGACTGAGTGATTGGATTGAAGTCATTGGGTTGGAAAAAAACTTGGGGAATTCTCTTCCCATTTCCACTCATCCCTGCTTTTCCCTTTCCACATGGCCCCAGATAACGGGGAAGAAAGTTCTCCCTCACATATTTAACAATAATAGTGGTGTTTGCTAAGTACTTACTATGTGCCAAGCATTGTACTAAGTACCGAAGTAGCATGGTGAAGTGGACAGAGCGCGGGCTTGGGAGGCAGAAGGTCACGGGTGCTAATCTCGGCTCTGCCACTTGACTGCTCTGCGATCTTGGGCAAGTCACTTCACTTCTTTGGGCCTCAGTTGCTTCAACTGTAAAATGGATATTGAGATGGTGAGCTTCATGTGGGACGGGGACTGTGTCCGACCTGATTTGCTCGTATTCACCCCAGTGCCTGTCACATAGTAAGCTCCTCTGCCGCCCACCTCCTCGCCGTCCCTCGGTCTCGCCTATCCCGCCGTCGACCCCTGGGTCACGTCCTCCCGCGGTCCTGGAACGCCCTCCCTCCTCACCTCCGCCAAACTGATTCTCTTTCCCTCTTCAAAACCCTACTTAAAAATCACCTCCTCCAAGAGGCCTTCCCAGACTGAGCTCCTCTTCCCCCTCTACTCCCTCTGCCATCCCCCCTTTACCTCTCCGCAGCTAAAGCCTCATTTTCCCCTTTTCCCTCTGCTCCTCCACCTCTCCCTTCCCATCCCCACAGCACTGTACCCGTCCGCTCAACTGTATATATTTTCGTTACCCTATTTATTTTGTTAATGAATTGTACATCGCCTTGATTCTATTTAGTTGCCATCGGTTTTTACGAGATGTTCTTCCCCTTGACGCTGTTTAGTGCCATTGTTCTTGTCTGTCCGTCTCCCCCGATTAGACCGTAAGCCCGTCAAACGGCAGGGACTGTCTCTATCTGTTGCCGACTTGTTCATCCCAAGCGCTTAGTACAGTGCTCTGCACATAGTAAGCGCTCAATAAATACTATTGAATGAATGAATAGTAAGCGCTTAACACACACATGCATACCATATTTACCAGCTGTGTGACCTTGGACAAGTCACTTCACTTCTCTACATAAAATAGGGATTAAATACCTGATTCAGACCGTGAGCTCCGTGTGGGACAGGAACTGTGTCCGATCTGATTACCTCGTTATCTACTTCAGCATTTAGAACGGTGCTTGGCACATGGTAAGCGCTTAACAAATACCACAGTTGTTATTATCATTACCTGGTCTCCCCCCTGTTTAGACTGTGAGCTCCATGCAGGGACAGTGTCTGATCTGCTTTTAAGCACTTACCAAATGCCACAATTATTATTTTAATTAGTGATTACTCTGCCAAACCAAACCCAAAAAAGTCCAAAATGTGTAAGGCGGACTTCAGTGACAAAAATCTTTCTCTCTGGCTCTACTGGAAAGTTAATAAAAAAAGAACCTTAGAGGTGCAATTGGGAAATCAACTTTTTGCTTATTTAACCAGTCAAGATAGAGTGGAAATGATCATTTCCATATTGAAACCATTTCTCCAGCACAAGCAGCCTGCCTCGCTCCTGCAATCTGCAAACTCTCAGTGAGCTCATCTGATTTCCAGCTGTCTCAAACAGCCTCGCCATAAAGACCCTTCCAGTGCCCATAAAAAGGGGAGTTACTAATTGCCCACTGCACACTGGGTCCTTTATACGCCTGTTACCTAGTTTGTCTCTGGAAACACGTGTTTCTAACAAGGCCCTCCTGTGAACGGGCTTTAGCATCTTTGCAGGTGACCCTTACGACGTCTGCTGAAAATCTGGCCCCGAGCGGGCTTTGAGTCATGACATAATCCTTGGGCAAGGGGAAAGTAGAGTGGGCCAGGAGTCCTTAGGAAATTGAAGAGCGGTGAATTTAACCCTGGCTGGGCCAGCCCAGCCCCGGGCAAACTCATCATTCGTTTCCTCAGCATTAAACAGAGAGAACGATGCCATAGTAGAAGCAGTGGTGGTGTGGCCTAACAATAATAATGTTGGTATTTGTTAAGCGCTAACTACGTGCAGAGCACTGTTCTAAGCCCTGGGGTAGATACAGGGTCGTCAGCTTGTCCCACGTGAGGCACACAGTCTTAATCCCCCTTTTACAGATGAGGTAACTGAGGCCCAGAGAAGTTAAGTGACTTGCCCACAGTCACACAGCTGACAAGTGGAGGAGCCGGGATTCCAACCCATGATCTCTGACTTCCAAGCCCGGGCTCTTTCCACTGAGCCACGCTGCTTCTAATTTTATTCTAAGCACTGGGGGGGGGGATACAAGGTGATCAGGTCGTCCCACATGGGGCTCACACTCCTAATCCCCATTTTACAGATGAGGTAACAGGCCCAGAGAAGTTAAGTGACTTGTCTGGAGTCACACAGCTGATAAGCGGCGGAGCCAGGATTAGAACCCGTGACCTCTGACTCCCAAGCCCGGGATCTTTCCACTGATCCATGCTGCTTCTCTACTGGTAAGTAGAGCAAGGGTCTGGGAGTCAGAGGGACCTGGGTTAATAATAATAATAATAATGTTGGTATTTGTTAAGTGCTTACTATGTGCAGAGCACTGTTCTAAGCGCTGGGGTAGATAGAGGGGAATCAGGTTGTCCCACGTGGGGCTCACAGTCTTATCTAATCCCGGCTCTGCCACTTGTCCGCCGGGTGACCTTGGGCAAGTCACTTAACTTCTCTGTGCTTCAGTTCCCTCATCTGTAAAATGAGATTCACTATCTGGTCTCTCTCCAGCTCTTGAAAGGAAGGAGCTGCATGTTGCAAATGCATCAGGGCACTGTTTAGCTGTTTCGCTACCCGCCCTTTGGATGATCGAATGGTAAATTTGTTGCGGAATCAAGGTTCTGAGCTGAATAATCCATTTCAAGCGGTTCAGATATTTCTCGAGTGACTACAGGGTGTATAGGATAGACCAGGGCTCTAAGGGGAGCCAACAAGGATAGACAAGATCCCTGCCTTCAAGATGCTCACCGTCCAGAAGGAGAGATAGAGACCGTGCGATGGCCACTGATTCATCCGTCTATAATTCTAGCGCAAGATCGAGTGGAGGAAGTGAGGCGGGACAAGGATCTGGCTGACTTGTGAGGGAGGCAACTGAGGATCACCTCGCAGAGAGTTAGCGGTGTTGGTCCATGCTACGTCACTAAAGGGAGAGTGATAAATAAAGAAAGCCCTCATTTCCTCTTGCCCCTCTCCCTTCTGCCTCACCCTTACACTTGTACGTACACGTTTCACATTTATGCATGTACAGATCCATAATTTATTTATTTCTATTAATGTCTGTCTCCCCCTCTAGACCGTAAGCTCGTTGTGGGCAGGGAACACGTCTACCAACTCTGCTGCACTGTACTCTTCAAGCGCTCAGTACAGTGCTCTGCACACCGTAAGCCCTACTGTAATACCTATGATTACGCGATTGACCGAGAGGGGAGAGTTAGAGGTGTTGGATGGTTTGTGCTGAGTTACTGGAGGAGAGTTGGGGCTGGAGAGGGGAGAGTCAGGAGTGTGGGATGTTCTGTACAAGGTCACTGGGAAGAGAGAGAAAGTAAGGATGGGGGTAGGGAGAGATAGGGACAGGTCGGAGTGTTATGTCAATTAATTTTCAGTCAATAGTGGTAGTTTTTGCACGCTTACTGTGCGCAAAGCACTGGAAAAAACACTTGAGAGAGTACACTATAATTAGTAGATACAATCTCTCCCCTCAAGAACTATAGAGTCCCCTGTGTGCACAGCTCTGGTCTAGGCACTTGGGAGAGTACAATAGATTTAATAGACATACCTGCCCTCAAGTAGCTTGCAACCTACTGTGTGCAGAGCACTGTACTAAGCGTTTGGAAGAGGAAAATAGAAGTTGGTATATATACTGCCCGCCGTGGAGGAACTTACAATTTAGCCGGGGAGGCAGTCACTAAAATAAATTACAGGTAGAGGGAAGCGGCCGAGTTGAAGGATACGTATATTCCTTTTGACAAGTGACACCTGTAATTCAGTGGGATTGTTTTACACACACGCACACGCGCACACACACACACACACACACACACAATATCAAACAGTAGTAAAGACCCCAAATTTCCAGCTCAAAGGGCTCTGACTGGCCAGGACACGCCAGACTCCAAGGGGCCACCACCTAATGAATGGAATGAGGAGGTTTTTTTGAACAGGAAGAGGAAGGAAATTTTAGCTGCTCTTCTTTGCGGTCCAAAACTTGTTAGCTGCCTACATTAATAATCAGGGAAAGGGAGGCAGTCTCCACAATGACTTGATTTCTAACCACAAAGACATTTATGGGTAAAAAAATAACAGCCCTTGATTTGCCCTCTGAAGGGATTAGGAAACCGGCAGAGGCTGCAGAGCATAGTAGGGGCAGATTGGGCCGTGGATTGGGAGGATTTTCCTGCGGGGTTGCCCTGTGAATGGAATTCATTCCCTGCTTTGCCTCCCTTCAGCTTTCCTCTCATAACCAGAAACCTGTCCTGCACGGTCAGGAATGATTTCAACAATTTGTATTACTGCCGTAAGATTCACCCACCGCAAAACAGTCTAAATGGAGAAAGCCAAAAGAAAACCGAGGTAATATTCTGGCCCTATGCAACTCTAGGAAATAGTCTGACCCTAGACTGTAAGCTTGCTGTGGGGAAGGAATGTGTCTGTTTATTGTCATAGTGTACTCTCCCAAGCGCTTAGTAAATATAATTGCTCAGTAAATATAATTGGATTTAATGAATGAATGAAAAACAGTGCAATCCCAGAATTCCGCTACTTAGGCGGCAGACTTATCTAGATAAGTCTGATAGACAATGATGGACAGTGAGGTAGAAAATCTTATCCAGAAGGCAAAGGTATCCTTTGGGAGACTGAGAGAGCTCAGGCAACAAAATGGCATCAACATTTTAAGGAACAAAAAGATCTAGAAGATCTACAGATAGAATAAAATAAATGTGTAACAAAAGATTCTGGAGAGAATAATAAGGGGAGTAGCTTCTGACTGTGTCCATCATACCTGGTGATAATAATAATAATGGCATTTGTTAAGCGCTTAGTATGTGCCAGGCACTGTACTAAGCATTGGGGTGATCCCAGCTGTCTCAGAATTCTGTGCCTGCCACCCCTGCCGGTCAGAAATCTCTTCTTCTAGGAAACCCTTGGGCACGAAATAGTGATTAGACCGTAAGCCCGTCAATGGGCAGGGATTTTCTCTATCTGTTACCAAATTGTACATTCCAAGCGCTTAGTACAGTGCTCTGCAAATAGTAAGCGCTCAATGTATACTATTGAATGAATGAACGATTCCTGTACTTGTTAACTATTTCCAAACACTGTACTAAGTGTTGGGATAGCCAGGAGAGATTCATGTTGGACATGAGGCTCACAGTCTAAGTTTATGGAAGGATGAAGGAGCTCTCCTCCCTGGGCTGAGAGGTCGGTACTCCCCTTCTGCAATGAAATATTGCCATCTCGCAACCCCAGTTTCCACTAAACTATCTTCCCTCACCACCACCACCACCATTATTCTCCTTTTGATAACATCCCTCCTATAAATTCCTTTCATCCGTGAAGCATTTCTATCTCCACTTCTCCGGTGGGTTTGTTTCCTCTATCAACATCATCAGTCAGAGGTATATATTGAGCCCTTACTATGTGCAGAACACTGTACTAAGCTCTTGGGAGAGTACAATATTCACTCATTCCTTCAATTGTATTTATTGAGCGCTTTCTGTGTGCAAAGCAGTTGGGAGAGTCCAATATAACACCTGACACAGTCCTGTCCACAGCAAGTTCACAGTTTAGAGAAGAGTTAATGGGCATCTTCTCTGCCCACAGTGAGTTTACAGTCTACAGTCTAGAGCTTAAAGTCATCATCATGATCATTATTGTTATTATTATTGTTTGTATTGATATTGCTGTCATTGTTAATTTTGTACTTGTTAGGTGTTTACTATATCACGGGTTCGAATCCCAGCTCTGCCACTCGTCAGCTGTGTGACTGTGGGCATGTCACTTAACTTCTCTGGGCCTCAGTTACCTCATCTATAAAAATGGGGATTAACTGTGAGTCTCACGTTGGACAATCTGATTACCCTGTATCTACCCCAGTGCTTAGAACAGTGCTCTGCACATAGTAAGCGCTTAACAAATACCAACATTATTAAATGCTGCTCTAGAAAAAGTCAATCCTCCCTGTCCCACAGGGGGGTCACAGTAAAACAGAAAACAAATACTGAATCCCCATTTTAGAGATGAGGAAACAGAGGCACAAAGGAGTTAAGTGATTTCTCCGTGCTCACACAGCAGGCAAGCGGTAGATCCAGGATCAGAACGCAGGTACTCTGACTTTCAGACCCGTGCTCCTTCTACTGGTTTCTACAACTGCTCCTAGTAGTGGAGGTAAGAGTATTTACTGAGCGCCTTCTGGGTGCTCAGGAAAGAACCACAGAGCACGGTCACCTTCCCTGCCCTCAAGATGTCTCCAATCTAATGAGGGCATTAGGATGCAAAGGACTTACAAATAGAATGTGCAGCCCGCAGATTCCGTGATGTCAGTCAACGCATTTATTGAGCGCTTACTGTGTGCAGAGCACTGTACGAAGCGCTTGGGATATTATGTGCTTAGCACATAATTAGCACTTTACCATTATTACTGCTGCTGTTGTATTAAGTAGAAGTAATCATGTATTCCTAGCGTTATTATTACATCAGGATGCAATTGGAAAGTTATTAAATAGACAAATGAGAATCCAAATAGAACTAAACACATATACCCAAGTGCTGAATCAAAGGATGAACGTGTCTGTGAGGTTTATTCTGTTAAACTAAGACAATCCAGGAAAACTGTGGATGCGCCTTAAAACCAGCATCCGCAGCTACTTGTTTCAGAAACGTGAACCGACTGGCAGATAAGCCAGCTGTTCTCCGGGCGTTCTTTCGGGAGTGATCTCAGGACAAGCCCAAACACGTGAGCCTCGCAATTGGTTACCCGGGAGTTAAAAACTCCGAGCTGATTTCTGGAACGCTCCGTGGGGAGGGAGTGCCGGGTCTTACCTTTTCTCTCCCTTCCTGCTCCCCTCCCTGGCATCAGCTACCGTTTCTGCCAACCGAGGCTCAAAATAAATCCCCCAATTAGTCTTCCATCCTCAGGACACAACCGTTCCCTCCTCCCAGCGGAAATGGATGGACCCAAATGCAGCTTAGTACAGTCCTGAGCTACAAATTGGGATAATGATTATAATTATGGTATTTGTTGAGGGCTTACTATGTGCAGAGCACTGTTCTAAGCGCTGGGGTAGATACAGGGTAATCAGATTGTCCCTCGTGGGGCTCACATTTTTTAATCCCCATTTTTACAGATGAGGTAACTGAGGCACAGAGAAGTTAAGTGACTTGCCCAAGGTCACACAGCAGACAAGTGGCGGAGCTCGGATTAGAACCCACGACCTCTGAATCCCAAACCCGTGTTCTTTCCACTGAACCATGCTGCTTACTATGTGCCAAGCACTGTTCTAAGTGCGGGGCGAGATACAAGTTCATCAGGTTGGACCCCGTCCCCGTCCCCCATGGGGCTCACACTTTTAATCCCCATTTTCCAGGTGAGATAATTGAGGCTTAAGGAAGTGAAGTGACTTGCCTGAAGTCACACGGCAGACAGGTGGCAGAGCCAGGATTAGAACCCAGGTCCTTCTGACTCCCAGGCCCGGGCTCTGTCCACTGAGCCACACTGCTTCAATTAACTATTCAGGCAAAACCCTTCAAGATGATAGGGCAGATGAGATTTTCTGAGTGGCTGCTGATTGATCGTCTCAAGACTGGAATTACTAGGGTCGCCCGGTGTTCCGAGCAAGAGGTGGTGCCAGGGAAGAGGAAGGCGGGACTTTCTGTGAAGCTGGGGAGAAGGAAGCAGTGATAATTATAATTGTGGTGTCTGTTAAGCCCTTACTATATCCAGGCGCTATACTAAGCGGCTGGGGTGGATACAGGAAAATTGGGGTGGAACTACTCCCTGTACCATGTGGGGCTCAAAGTCTTAATCCCCATTTTACGGATGAGGTCACTGAGGCCCAGAGAAGTGAAGCGACTTGCCCGAGGTCACGCAGTTGAAAAGTGGGGGAGCTGGGATTAGAACCCAGGTCTTTCTGACTTCTCCCAGGCCCTTGCTCCATCCACTAGGCCACGTGCACAAAGAACACTGTACTAAGCACTAGGGAGAGTACAATAAAACAAAAATCAGACACTTTCCCTGCCCACAAGGAGCTTACGATCAATTCCACTACTGTCCCGCGCTCGGGACTGATGGAGGGGAGGGAATCGGGTTGGGCCTTCCCCGGGGACCACCGAGAGCCCCCATCAGAGAGGCCGGTCTGGTTGGGCGGGGGGCGGGGAGGGTCGTCCACCTGCCCTTTGCCCTTCCCCAAAAACTGGAAAGTGGCACAAATGGAAGTGGCACTGCCCCAGCTCGGCGAGAGGGCTAGTGCCATCCAAGATCCATTCATTCATTCAATAGTATTTATTGAGCGCTTACTATGTGCAGAGCACTGTACTAAGCGCTTGGAATGAACAAGTCGGCGACAGATAGAGACGGTCCCCGCCATTTGACGGGCTTACGGTCTAATCGGGGGAGACGGACGGACAAAAACAATGGCGATAAATAGAGGGGAGGCGGAGAAGACGAAGGGGAAGCTTCATGTTCGATTCTTTTTATTTAAAAAAAAACACAAAAAATAAATCCCCGAGGGCCAGCAGCGGTGAAGCGCAGGGCCCAAGGCACGGATGTTGCTGTCACTGTCCGCTCAGAGAGGAGAATGGGAGGGGAAGGAGAGGCGGCGCCATATTGGGCTGTAATTCAACCCCTTTGCTTCGGGTTTGGTAAAACTGACTGGACACCCAAATTCTTAAACCAACTGAACGCCTCTTATGCAGACTAGAAGCAACACGGTACTGGGAGTCCAGATCCTGGGTTCTAATCCCGGCTCTGCCATGTGCCTGCTGAGTCATTTCACTTCTCTGGGCCTCAGTTTCCTCCTCTGTAAAATGGGGATTCGATCCCTGTCCTCCCTCTTGCTTAGACAGTGAGCCTCCTGCATGGCAGGGACTGTGTGGCATCTGACTATTTGGGGTTCGGCACCTAGTAAGCGCTTAACAAATCCCACAGTGATTTTTCTTTTTATTAAATGAAGTAGTCAAGAGGGACCCGCTCTGCTTTCCAAACCAAGAAGAAAAGTCATAGCACAATAGGAGTGTGTTGTCCACACATCAGGCCACAGTCCTTATGAGAAACACTGCTTATCCTTCCCTGCTTATTCATCACCACCCTCCCCACCCATCTACAGAGCTGGTGTCCCTGCAGTCAATAGCACAAACCTTTGACAATAACAATAATAATAACTGTAGAAAATACCACGATTATTATAACAACGATAATAATGATGATGAAGATAGTTTTTTTAAAATGGTATTTGTTAAGTGCTTACCATATGCCAGGCACTCTTCTAAGTGCTGGAGTAGATACAAATTAATGAGGTTGGACAGAGTTCCTGTCCCATATAGGGTTCACACTTTTAATCCCCATTTTACAGGCACAGAGAAGTGAAGTGATTTGTCCCAGGTCAAATGGCAGAGAAGTGGCAGGAGGGAGATTAGAACCCAAGTCTTTCTGACTTCAAGGCCCTTGTTCTATCCACTAGGCCATGCTGCTTCTCACAAATAATAATTAGTTGTATTTGGTAAGTGCTACTATATACCAAGCACTATACAAGCACTGGGGTAGGTGCCAAAAGAAATATTGGCCAAATGCGACTCATAGTCCAAGTAGGAGGGAGAACAATCGGTTAATCAAATTTACTGAGCATTCACTGTGTGCCGCTGACTGTACTAAACGCTTGGGAGAGTTCAATATAACAGAGTAGGCAGATACATTCCAGGGCCGGGATTAGAACCCAGGTCCTTCTGACTCCCAGGCCCGCGCTCTATCCACTTCTCCATGCTGTTTTCCACTGCCAGACCAATTCACTACCTTAGACAGAGAACAATTCTAGTGCCAAACCGATTAGCAGTAGATTAGCAATGATAGTAGAAATGATGGCAGTTCTAAAGTGCTTACTGGGTGCTGAGCACTGTATTAAGCACAGAGAAAGAATACACAGATGGGATTAAGACTCGATTCCCTGGCCCTCGAGGGGCTTACAATCTAAGATTACAACCGGGGATGAAGACATAAAGAAAGATGAAACAATAGGAACGTTGAAAAAAATTAAAGACAAGGACAAATGAAAAAAAAAATTTAAAGCAGTAGAGCACTGTGGCTAGCGGAGGCAAGCTTTGGGGTCCTCTCAGCTCAGAGTCCAGCAGTCAGAGCTGTAGCCACAGCAACTCCTACAAGGACCCTACCCTAGATGTTAAGACGAAACTCAAAATCTGAGCCTCTTTTCAAATCTACCCCGTCAGCTGGAAAATTGACTTTGGCAGGACTTGTTCCTCCTTTAGCTCTCCGAAACCTTCCTAACATCGTCATACATCAAAACCCAACCAAGTCAAGATTTTCAGACAAAGAGACTAATTTCATCGGGGCAAATCCATAGGGGTTAACTCCATAGGGGCTGAGTCCATGAGTCCTTTGGCTGTTTAAGTAGAGTCCTGGCCAAGCTTCATCTATGATAAGAACGGAGAGTTTGCCAGTTAGGACTGAAAAGATCAAAGATGGTGGCTTTCTGGCCTGCCAACTCTTTGAAGCCTGCCTTCCATTCCTCTAAATCCTCTCTCACTTCCTTTCCCCTACAATCTCTGTCCTTGCCCTCAAAGAGAAGAGTTGGGCATCCCTGCTTGTAGCTACCCAAAACTCTCTTTCCAATGCCCCCTGAATTAAGTACCTCAAATGTCGGTCAACTCAACCATCTGGAAGGCCAAGAATGTTTCCAGAAGGTCCTCATTAGAGAACAAAGCTCATCGAGGTAGCTTTGAACAGGGGAATTTCCACATTCCGCTTCGGTCCTGAACCAAACGTAGCAAGATGCAACAGATACTCTGTTGATTTAAAAAGAAAAAAAAAGGAAGTGAGGCAACCTGTAGATTTTGCTGGATGAGATTTTTTGGTTCTTTTAATAATGGAGGTATTTGTTAAGCGCTTACTATGTGCAAAGCACCGTTCCAAGCGCTGGGGGGATTCAGGGTGATCAGATTGTCCCACGTGGGGCTCACAGTTTTAATCCCCATTTTCCAGATGAGGTATCTGAGGCCCAGAGAAGTGAAGTGACTCGCCCACAGTCACCCAGCTGACAAGTGGCAGAGGCGGGAGTCGAACTCATGACCTCTGACTCCCAAGCCCAGGCTCTTTGCACTGAGCCATGCTGCTTCTTTTGTTGATAGGCGTCATAAAGCTAAAGTCTAGGGTCAGAAATAGGGCCTAGGAGTGAGAGCTACTCTATGGTGATAATCAATCGTACTTATTGAGCGCTTGCTCTGTGCAGAGCACCGCACCGAGGGCTTGGGAGAGTACGATATAACAATATACCACATTCTCTGCCCACAACGAGCTTAGGGACTCAGGGGATTTATCCTGGGCCCCTGAGGTTTAGAGGGGCTCATTCAAGGACTGAGTTGGGGGCTCTAAAAGGATTCCGTCTGCAACAATCCAGGTAGTTTGGGAATCTAGTGCGGTTCCAAAAAAACCCAGACTCCTGGGGTCCAAAGTCTAGTCTCTATTCCTGGAATCACAACTCACAGGAGCCCCCGGGGCGTGACACAGGTCCCACCTTCTCTCCCCATCCCGGCCTCCCGTTCGCTATGCCACAGGACGGGGATGCCCTGCCAGAAGTCCGGAATACAGCGTTCCACCCCGGCTCGTAAAATCTTTACCAACAGCAGTCAAACCACACGAAGGAGAAATATGAAGAGCCCCTTGGGTTCAGAACTTATTTTAAGCGACTAGGCAGTAGTTTTGTTTACGAAAAATAAAGGTCTCTCTTTCGGCAGCAAATCAGTGTGCCTGTGACATTTTGCACACATCTCCGGTCATTCATTGCTGGATGTTTTGATTTATTTATCCATCTCTATTCATTACTCAATCTATTCTCTCACTGTTAACCATGGTGGGGTTGTCAATTTCTTTTTACTGTTCCTCCTCCACCCCCGTGGCGTAGCGGATAGAGCACGGGCCGGGGAGTCAGAAGGAAATGGGTTCTAATCCTGGCTCTACCACTAGTCTGCTGTGTGACCCTGGGCAAGTCACTTTACTTCTCTGGGCCTAGGTTACCTTATTTGTAAAATGGGGATCGAGACTGTGAGCCCCACCTGGGACAGGGACAGTGTCCAACCCAATTTACCTGTATCCACCCCAGCACTTAGTACAGTGCCTGACACGTAGTAAGCGCTTACCAAATAACACAAGTTTCCAGTGTTTAGAACAGTGCTCGGCACATAGTAAGAGCTTAACAAATGCCTTAATCATTATTATTATTATAGTGTAAGCCCCTTTAAGAACAGGCTCAATCGATGGTATTTATTAAGCGCTTACTTTGTGTAGAGCACTGTATTAAGCTCTTGGAAAAGTTCAGTATGATCCCTGGCCACAAGGAGCTCATAGTCTACAGGGGGAGATGGACATCAGAATAGATTAGAGATGGGGAAATACTGGCATATAAAAATACATCAATCAGTCATATTTATTGAGCAATTCCTGTGTACAGAGCACTGTACTAAGCGCTTGGGAGAGTATAATATATCAAAGTTGATTGACACGTTTCCTGCCCATAACAATTGCACAGGTACTGTGGAGCAAGGGTGATTGCTTAAGGAAAATTGGTAAATATTAAACGGTACATACAATCCTCTTAACCGAAAGCTCACTGTGTCAATTCTGTTGGATTCTACTCTCCCAAGTGCTTAGTACAGCACTCTTCACACAGGAAGCACTCAATAAATACCACTGATTGATTAAGTAGTAAGCGCTTGGGAGAGCACAGTAGAATAATGTTAGTAAACACTATTCCTCTAGACTGTAAGGTCACCGTGGGCAGGGAATGGGTCTGCTTATTTTTACACTTTACTCTCCCAAGTGCTTACTACAGTGCTGTGCATAGAGTAAGCACTCAATAAATATGATCGAATGAACAAATGAATGATTCCTGTCCTCAAGGAGCTTGAAGTTGCCAGCGCTGACCAGTGGATCTCTCCGATCTATTGTGCTTTTTCCTATCTAGGAAAATTTCCTCACCTCCGGCCCGGGTCAAACTGGCCGGTGTGGAAGAGCTAGGCAGGAACAGCTTGGAATTCTGCCACGGCCGGGGAAGCTTCCAGTCTTCTTCAGTTTTCCTCTCCCATGTCAACTGGCCAACTGCCCTCTGTTCACATATTAACGGTCTTTCCACAGAGCCCAAAATGTTGTTAATGCTTTCCCCTTCGTGCCAAGCTTCAGGAGATAACAAGCCTCCACCCCAGAGTGCAGAAGCAGTAAAATAAAATTTAAAAAAATCAAATTTTGTGAGGTTTTCCAGCTCCTTATTTCTGAGGTGAAGCAGCTCGGAACAAACTTTGCTGTGCTGGCCCTGACTCCATCAGCCAATCTGTCCTGCCGGCGGCTGGCGTTGGCCAAAGCAAACAGAATATTTTGGTTTTGTTAATTTGTCTGTTTCCGAGCAGTTTTGATGTGTCCTCATATAAACCATCTGTATTAGCATGAGCTTGGCACCCAGCTCTGTCTTTTGTGCTGACTGCTTAGGACGGTAGCAGCGCGATGTGGTAACTGAGCCCGTTTAGAATAACAGATTCAACCTAATTTGCGTCCAAAATGTAAATGAAGGCAGAGATTTCTTAGAGGGGGAGGGTGAAGGGGTAGGTTAGTCACTGCTTAGGCCCAGACCAGAGAAGGAGTCGAATGTTTTAGGGTCTTTCCTGCAAGAAAGCCCCGTTATTTATACATTCAATCGGATTTATTGAGCGCTTACTGTGTGCAGAGCACTGTACTAGGTGCTCAATCTTTCTGTGACATGTCAGTCAATCATATTTATTGAGCGCTTACTGTGTACAGAGCCCTATAGTAAGCGCTTTTATAACAATATAACAGGAACATTCCCCGCCCACAGGGAGCTTACAGTCCAGAGGGGTAACCTGGATCTATCACTCGATCAACACTATTTACTGACTCCTTACTGTGTGTAGAGCACTGGACTTGAGAGAGTACGATAGTGTAAGAAGACCTGAACCCTGGCTTCGTGGAGCTCACAATCTAATAGAAGATCAATCTATAATACGTGCTGGGTACCTACTGTGGACTGGCCACTGTACTAAACGCTTGGGACGATATAATAGAGTTGGTAAACAAGATTCCTGCCCTCAGCGGGCTTTCGGCCTACTTTATGCAAAGCACTGAACTAAATCCTTAAGAGAATCAGAGTCATGAGCCCTGCCCTCAAGGAGTCTACTGTGTGCAGATGAGGAAGAAGAAAAAATGATACCAGGCAATTATGATGTCTAGGGAGGGCCCCGGACCTGAGTTATAATTTCAGCTCTGCCTCTCACCTGCTGTGTGAGCTTCTCAGTGCCTCAGTTTCCTCTTCTGTTCTTTCTCCCACCTTCGACTGCTAAGCCCATGTGGGAAACCGCCCGTGAAGTAGCACGGCCTAGTTAGAAGCAGCGTAGTTTAGTGGATAGAGAAAGGGAATGGGAGTCAGACCTGGGTTCTAATCTCAGCTCTCCGCTTCTCTTCTCCCTCCCCGATCCATATGCTTTCTCTTATACTTTACCATCGCCCTTTAACAAGGTACTCCGGATTGAAATTAGATGAGAAACATAATTTCTATTGATAAAACATATCATTACTTTTTTATTAGTCCTCGTCTCTCTTCTCCATCCTACCTCATCTCCCTGAGTACCTTAAAAGGGAGCGAGACTAGGGTTAAGCTGTGAATTAACTTTGATAAAGTGCTTTCTGTGTTTGGAAGGAAAAAGAGAATTCCAGGCATTAAGTATGATAAAGGAGGACAAAGTGAATAATATTGCACCAGCGCTGGTAAAAAAAATGTGCCAGAACATTCTTAAGGACAAAATCAGCGGCCATGAAGAGATGTCACCAAACCCCAGAATGCTGTGTCTGAAAAAAAAAAGAAAGCGGATACCACGAAATGCAAACCCTGAACTGACTGTCTAGAAAAAAAACACAGGTCTCCCAATGCTAGGTTATGCCACTGGAGAGAGATAAAATTGTCCTGTACTGATTTTAGTCGATCAGTGGATAGAGTTACTAGACAAAATCCCTGTCCTCAGGGAGTTTACTTGAATTTTACGGGAGAATCATGGCCTACCGGGAGCCAGGATTAGAATCCAGGTCCTTCTGATGCCCAGTCCTGGGTTCTATTCACTAGGCCATCTGGGTTTTATCCACTGGGCCATACTGAGCCCAGGACAGAAATAACCCAGCTCTGGCTTTGCGACGGAGGGTAACAAAGACTGGGGTGTCCGAGTTGATTCATCTGAGGTGAATTCAATCAATTGTTTAATCGACGGCCTTTATTCAGTGCTTACTGAGTACAGAGCACTGTAATCAATCGATCGATCATATTTATTGAGCATTTAGCGGCCGCAGAGAACGGTACTAAGAGCTTGGGAGAGCACAACATAGAGTGGGCAGATATAGTCCCTGCCCAAAACGAGCTCACAATCTAGAAGGGGAGAGAGACATTAATATAAACGAATGAATTACAGATACGGACATAAGTGCTGTGGGGCTGAGGGAGGGGTGATGCAGAAGGGAGTGGGAACAGCGGAAATGAAGGCTTAGTCGAGGAAGTCTCTTGGAGATGTGCCTTCAGTAAAGCTTTGAAAGTAGGGACGATAATTGTCTGTTCAATATGGAGAGGGAGGGAGTTTCTGGGCAGAGGCAGGATGTGGGCGAGAGGTTGGTGGTGAGATAGTGGAGACCGAGGTAGAATGGGTTGGTTGAAACTAGAGGAGCGAAGTACGCGGGCTGGGTTATAGTAAGACCAGAGAGATGAGGTAGGCGGGAGCGAGGTGCTTTAAAGCCGACGATGAGGTGTCCCTGTTTGATAAGGAGGTGGATGGGCAACCACTGGAGGTTCTTGAGGAGTGGCGAAACTCCGATTAATGTACTAAGCGCTTGGGAGAGCACAGATCAATTGAGTCTGTAAACAAAGTCCCTGCTTCTACAGAACAGGGGAGGAGTTTACTGTCTCATCCAGAGGAACCCTGAGAGGCTGCTTTGATTCAGTGTCCATCCTGGGCTGCAGAGATGATTGGGAGAGGTCCCAGAGCCCCAGCCAACCCAGAATTCCAGGGAAAAGTCAGCTCAGGACGTCTAATTGGCTCCAGTGTTGTGGTGGTCCTTCCTGGGTAGAGCAGGGGGTGCGGTGGGGCGGACACCTCTGGACCAGACACTGAGGCAGTTCACATATTATGTGATTCTCTTTAAATTATTTATTATAAATTACTTAGATATTTATATGAATGTCTGTATCTCCCTCTAGACTGTAAACTCGTTATAGGCTGGAAATGTGAACGCTAATTTGGTTTTATCGTACTCTCCCAAGACCTTAGTACAGTGTTCTGCATGTAGTAAGCGCTCAATAAGTACTATCGATTGATTGATTCAGAACCGGAATGCAACAGTCCCAGGATTCACCCGTTCTGTGAGTCTGGGCTATATTCGAACCCTTAACCCGTTTGTTGGGTGTCATTTTCATTATTAACAGTGGGGCTTCGATTTTTTCCTGAAGGCCGGTCCGTTTTACCTCCGATATACTGTGTGACAAGGATTCTCCACTGAGGCAAATCAAACTGCAAACTCTTTTTTATGGTATCTGTTACGTGCTTACTGTGTGCCGGGCCCCGTTCTAAGTGCCGGGATAGATACAAGTTAATCAGGTTGGACACAGTCCATGTTCCACGTGGAACTCACAGTCTTAATCCCTGTTTTACAGATGACGTACTGAGACACAGAGAAGTGAAGCGACTTACCAAGGTCACACAGCAGACAAGCGGCGGAGCCGAGATTAGGGCCCAGGTCCTTCTGACTCCCAGGCCTGGGCTCTATCCACTAGAGAATGCTGCTTACTCGAGGGCAGGGCTTCGCATTTTCCTCCGGTCCCAAGCTCACAGCACAACATTCTGCACGCAACAGCCTTTCAATACAGTGCCCTGTACAGAGCAAACTCTATAATTTTGCTTTTGAGATCAGCAACAGATTAATGCTTTGGATACATGACCCTGGTGACCGCAGCAAAATAACAGCTGTGTGAAACACCAATCCCACAGATTGTCTGGCCTCAGCAAAGTGGAGAAGCCCATCATAAAATAAATACCCTGCAAATTTTATGTAAATTGATCCATTTGAATAAAATCAATTTAAATTAAGTTTATAAATGCAAATCAGTTCTAACTAGCCAGTACTTTCATACTTCATCATTAACTGCATTTTCCTTTTGTATTTCATATTAATCAGGCGTACTGTTTCTCATTATTAGCCGAAGAATGCTTTAAATTAAGATTATTTAGAATGCCATGGGATTCATTAGCTAAATATTATGAGCTTTTTCCATATTTAATATGATAGGATGGTCTGAAAAGAAAATGCAGCACAGATCTGAAGATATCTCCTATTCAAAAAACATGGAAAAACTATTTGACTGAAGGTACTTTTTCAATGAAAACAGTAAGGTCTTTCAGGAGACAGAGGTCAAGCAGGGTGAGGCTAGGCAGGAATGAGATATTCTGTCGATGAACAAGAGACCAGAGTAGAATTTAAGGGATCTCAGAACCACCATTTCCCCCATCTCTTCAAGATGGACATGGACCTCTTCGGCCACCGCCCTACGTACCCTCTGGCGAGCAAAAGCTCCGGATGATTCCCTCGGGCGAAGAGATTGGCCTTCAGGGATGAAGAGAGACACGGTCACCCTTGCCCAGGAATCCTAAGGGAGAGTCCCGTTTTCCGCTATGAGCCCAGAGTCTAGCGGACCTGAGGGTCTGGAGGTCGGAGGGGAAGGAGAAAGAGGGCCAGGAAACCTTCATGGACCTTCCTCCAATCTCCTGTCACTTTGGAAGTTCAGCTGCTTCCAAAATGGCCACCCGCTCCCCACATTCTCAGAAGAAAACGTTCAGATCCTCAGCCATCTCCAGGGTAGGGCCAAACCCTGAGAATGAAAACATCCCTGAGCCAGTTTTCTATTCTCCGACTAAGTGCCCCAAACACTGAAAGGGCGCAAGCCAACTGCCTCCCAAACGGCCATCCTCAGTGTCTGATCAGCCATCTCCAGGGTAGCTCCAACCTCTGAGAATGAAAACATCCCAAGGCCAGTTGCTTTTTATTCTCCGACCCAGTGTCTCAAACCTGGCCTAGTGGGTAGAGCTCTGGCCTGGGAGTCAGAAAGACGCGGGTTCTAAACCCAGCTCCCCCACCTATCTGCTGTGTGACCTTGGGCAAGTCGCTTAACTTTTCTGTGCCTCAGTTTCCTCAGTAAAATGGGGATAAAAACTGTGAGCCCCATGTGGGACAGGGACTATGTCCTACCCGATTAGCTTGTATCTACCCCCCAGTGCTGGACGCATAGTAAGCGCTTAACAAACACCATCATCATCATAACTGAAGAGAGGAAATCCAGCTGCCCCTGAAACGGCCACCGGCTCCCAACATTCTGAGGAGAAAACTCTTCTCAGATCCTGGGCCTCTAATCAGCCATCAGCCAGGGTGACTCCAGCCGCTAGGAACGAAAACATCCCCAAACCAGCCACTGCTGTTCTCCAGGCATTGAAAGGGAGCGAGGACCTTCTGATCGATGGGGTCTCTGAAACACGGGCAAACTCAGAGGCAGAGATCAGCTGGTGGGGGAGGAGGTCGGAGAAAATGGAATCTGCTCAAGAGCCACTGAAGGAAAACCAGAATGGTCTGTAAACACTGTGCTACGTCAATAAACCACAGGGGGAAGAGAAAACCAGCCCCTTTATGTAACTTCAGTACCTCATATAACCTCCACAATAACAAACAGGCTACATTCTCCAGGCCCCCCTGCCTATAACAATAATCATTTTTTGGTGTGAAAGAGGGTGAGAAAAAAACCCTCCAAAGTCTGACAAAACACCACGATGACTAATTTCTGCTGAATGCAGTGTTTATTGGGAGAAATGAGCAAGAGGCGATGCTGTGTGGCAGAAGCAGCCCAGAGCTGCAACTCTAAAGGACGTGATTTCTCCTTCTGCCCTGAGCTGACCCTTAACCTTTGGTTGCTCTAACAGATTTCATTCACTCATTCATTCATTCAGTTGTAATTACTGAATACTTACAGTGTGCAGAGCACTGTACTAAGCACTTGGGAAAGTACAGTACAGTAATAAACAGTCACATTCCCTGCCCACAAGGAGCTTACAGTCTAAAGGCGGGGAGACAGACATCAATACAAATAAATAAAATTACGGGTAGGTACCTAAGGGCTGCGGGACTGGGAGAGGAGAAGAGCAAAGGGAGCCAGTCAGGGCGACGCAGAAGGGAGTGAGAGATGAGGAAAAGTGGGACTTAGTGTGGGAGGACCTTGTGGAGGCTTTGAAAGGCGGAGCGGGTAGTTGTCTGTCGGATCTGAGGAGGAAAGGCATTCCGGGCCAGAGGCAGGACGTGGGCCAGGGGTCAGCGCCGAGACGGGCGCGATCGAGGCGCAGGGAGAAGGTTGGGACTAGAGGAGCAAAGTGCATGGGCTGGACGGAAGTAGAGAACTGCTGTATGGTCTTGTGGAAAGGACGCAGACTGGGAAGTCAGCAGACTTGGATCGATTCAATCGTGTTAGATAAAATCCCTGTCCCACATGGGACTCAGAGTGGGTATTTCAACCCCACTTTTCAGGTGAGGAAGCCGAGGCCCAGAATTGTTCTTGTCTGTCCGTCTTCCCCGGTTAGACCGTAAGCCCGTCAAAGGGCAGGGACTGTCTCTACCTGTTACCGATTTGTACATTCCAAGTGCTTAGTACAGTGCTCTGCACACAGTAAGTGCTCAATAAATACTATTGAATGAATGAATGAATGATGTCCAAAGTCACAGAGCAGTACTTCCCAATGTCTAGTGCAGTGCACCGTATTAAGTTGGTGTTTATTAAATGCTGCTACCGCTATTATTATTACCACCCCGACATCCCCGTCCTTTTCTCCACCCCTGCTTTCACAATGACGAGCTAATATCTCTGTGAGAAAGGCTTAGCGTGGCCAGCTCGGCAGAGAACATATCTGTTTATCCTGGGGCCTGTTGGGAATTTCAGTCCCTGGAAACTCCCAGGGCCTTTCGAGCCTCATTGGGTGCTACTATTCACTCCCCTGGCCCAAGGAGGCCAGAAACTGAACCATGCTCAAACCTCCCTGGGCCATACCCACCATCCTGACCTGGAACCAGGGAGCTTTTTGTGGGCAAAGATTTTTCGTCCGGAAAAATGGCAAAGACGCCGTCAGTCGTCACCCTGGCTCTCGTCCCCATCGATTGTTTGGGTCCAATTTATATACAAAGTTACCTTTGCTTCTTGCCAATGTGTCGGTATCAGCTGGTTATGGCTCCATCACCTGGGATCGCTGCAAATCTGGTCAGAGAAAGGAATGAGAGAACACATTTCTGTTTTGTTCTGGGCAGTGTCACAGACTATTACCTAGCGCCTGGGAATAAAATCCATTTTTAATGCACCATTTGATAAGAACACTTAACCCCAGTATATGTTGTAATTAGAAAGATAATTAGAACTTCACTAGAACCTCTTAAGACTAAGAATACATTTTAAATTCACTCTGAATGAAAATTTCATTACCTGAGAGGAATCTGTTATTTCTCTTCCAACCTTACCTTGGTTTTTTTAATGCTACCTTTTCGCTATCTAATAAATGAAGAAAGATAAGACTTTTCGAGGTAAACCATTTCACAGGAGGCTAATGGGTTCAATGTGAAATTGCTCCACAGTGATTTGAGAGGAAAAATAGCTCATTTTCAATGAGCTTTGGAGACAGAGTATGAAAGGTATTAAGTACCAGCCTTACATACGCAGAAAAAATTGCTTGAGCATGAATCCGCTCTTAAAATGTTAATATATGCATAAGCAAATTGTGTTCCTTAATCTCTGAAGAAACACTTATCACTAAGAACCTCTTAATTCCTTTCCTGTGCTTGATTTATTAGCTTATGAAATTATGCTAATAGTTTGCATGTTAATGGTTTGGGGGCTCAGATGACCTGATTTTAATAATGAAGTAATTTATGCAATAAGTGTAATCAGCATCTATGAATCTCACTTAACAGAACAGGGTGGTGATTACCCAACGTTCAAACCGGGGCTTGCCAGCATGGTGCAAAGTATGCCTTGTTGTAGAGAATTATACCTCTCCAATGGCCACCTCCGGATGAATAAGAAGAAAAATGATACCTGTTAAATGCTTATTATGTGCCAAGCACTGTTCTAAGCACTGGGGTAAATACAAGTTGATCCGATTGGACACAGTCCCTGTCCCACGTGGGGCTCACATTCTTAATCCTCTTTTTTACAGATGAGGCAACTGAGGCCCAGAGAAGTGAAGTGATTTGTCCAAGATCACACGGCAGTCAAGTGGTGGAGCCGGAATTAGAACCCAGGTCCTTCTGACTCCCAGCGCCGGGCTCCATCCACTAGGCTATGCCGCTTCCTGTGCCCGGCGCCAGGCTGGGAGTGACACCGGAAGCAGGCTGACGTTCATTCACTCATCATACTTATTGAGTGCTTCTTGCGTGCAGAGCACTGTACTAAGTGCTTGGGAGAGTACAATATAACAATAAATAGACACACTGCCTGCCCACCAAAAGCTTACTGTCTAGAGTTACAACAGGAACCACTCTGTCCCCTCCTCTTCTATCCCTCCCGACCTCCCTCTTCCCTACTTTTCCCTCTTCTTCTCTCTTGCCCCTCCCTCTCTCTCCTCCCCAACCTCTGCCTCTCCTTCTCTCCTCCCCAAACACTTGGAGAATCACTCGTTTAAAAAAAAACTGTGGTATTTGTTAAGCGCTTACTATTCAGTCAGTCAATCATATTTATTGAGCGCTTATTGTGTGCGGAACGCTGTACTTAAGCAATTGGAGGAGTACGGTATAAGAATAAACAACCACGTGCCCTGCCCACAGTGAGTTTACAATCTAGAGAGGAGCTTACTGTGGGCCAAGCCCTGTACTAAGCGCTGAATAGTTATGATAACCGGGTCCTACATGGGGTTCACAGTCTAAGTAGGAGGGAGAACAGGTATTGAATCCCCTTTCTGCAGCGAAGAGCGAAGTGAAGTGACTTGCCTGAGGTCACAAGGCAGGTAAGCGGTGGAGCCGGGATTAAGACCCAGTTCCTCTAACTCCCAGGCCTGTGCTCTTTCCACTGGGCCACACTGCTTAAAGCAAATGATCTAAGGATCCAATCGACTCCTGATTTGTAGGTAGGCAAGGCTCTGCCCACAGCAATTGTTCAATAAATACTCTCGATCAATGGAGCGCCTATCCATGCTCACAGGCACGACTGACAATCAGTTATTTAATAGGAAAGGCAGACAAAAATCGTGGAAAGCAATCTGGAGAAGGGGGATGAGCTGAACAAGCAACTGAATATACAGGTAAATATCTAAATTAAATACATGAATCAACCCACTTGCCTCTGACATGACCCCTTTAGACCGTAGGCTCCCTATGGGCACGGAACATGTAAACCAAAATCTGCTATATTGTACTCTCCCAAGTGCATAGTACTGTATTTTGCACACGGTAAGCAGTCGATACATATGATTGATTGCTTGATCGATGATATTTGTCACTGGACTCATTGATTAGATCAACAGAAGTAAAGGCCCAGGTCCTGCCTTTGAGGAGCTTGCAATCGCAAGGGAAGAGGAAAACGTTTGTGACGTATCTTACTCACCAGACCTCCTCCTCCCAACGCCATTTTTAATTTCTGGTTAATAATCCCACATTTAACACTATCTGAATGTTAATGAGGGATGAAACGGCAGTGGCGATGGAATTGAACAAGACTAATGAGGAGTTTCTTGGCCTAGAAAAACTCCAACTCTTTCTTCGCCATGGTAACAGTTGTTTCCCATTAAACACTTTTCTGCAGGCCGGTAGCTCTATATTGGCAGGATCAATTTCTGGGAGCTGCCGGGGCGAGGGGACGGATTTTCCACAAACAGCTCCGTGGCTTTTGTCCTGACCATTGTTATTGGCCCAGTTGAGAAAAATATTCTGTTTGCTCCCAGCGTGAGTTGGCTCTTTCCATTGCCTAAGCCAGACTGGTTATAGAAAGGCTTCCTGTCTGGTATCTTGTCCCAGGGGCGATGAGAGCTCGCTCCCCCTGGAAAATACAGTCCCTAACAGGAAGGCAAAATATGTCCGCTGGATGTTATGAACCGGGAAAACCTCTGAACTCGGTTGTGCCGAAAAAGAATCCATTTGGCTGCCAATATAACGCTGCATGGCAACTCAACCATTTTTCAGCAGGGAAACGTGCTATGGAGTAATCAACCAATTGCATTTACTGAGTGCCTACTGAGAGGAGGGTTCTTTACGAAGCACTTAGGAGAATACAATCTCTGCTCTCAAGGAGTTTACACTCTTCTATGGCCAGAGCACTTAATTGAGGGAGAGAGGCAGAGGGAGAGAGAAAAGTGGAGTTAGTAGATGCAATTATTGCTCTCAAACACTTGCTGTCTACTGTTGGCAGAGCACTGTACTGAGGACTTGCGAGAGAGGAGTAGAGTTAGTTCATAGAGTCCCTGCCCCTGAGGACCTTTACAATCTACTTTTAGCAGAGCTTTGGGTGAATACAGTAGAGTTGGAAGACCCAAATCCTGACCTGAAGGAGCTATCAATCAATCCTAGGTATTTTTGAGAGCCTCTTGGATGCAGAACACTGTATAATGATAACAATAATAATGGTATTTGTTAAGCGCTTACTAAGTGCAAGGCAGTGTAGTAAGTGCTGGGATAGTTACGAGCAAATAAGGTTGGACACAGTCCCTGTCTCACGTGGGGCTCATGGTCTCCATCCCCAATTTACAAATGAGGGAACTGAGGCACAGAGAAGTGAAGGGACTTGTCTAAGGTCCCTCAGCAGACAAGTGGCAGAGCCGAGATTAGAACCCATGACCAGGCTCTATCCACTACGCCACACTGCTTCTCTGTATCTAGTGTTTGGCTGCACAGGAGCACAGCATTCAACAAAAACCCCCACAACATTTGACTGAATGCAAACATTTAATACAATATTTAAGCCGAAGCCATCTTACAATTTTTACTCATTTTGATTTTTCAAGCTCTCCAACACGAAAAGCACACTCAGACACTGAAGGAAGCAGTGTGGTCTAGTGGATAGAGCACCGGCCTGGGAGTCAGAAGAATATGGGTCAAAATCCCAGCTCCATCATTTGTCTGCTGTGTGACCTTGGGCAAGCCACTTCACTTCTCTATGCCTCAGTTACCTCATCTGTAAAATGGGGGTTAAGACTGTAAGCCCCATGTGGGACATGGATTGTATCCAATCCGATTAGCTAGTATTAACCCAGTGCTTAACGCAGTGCCTGGAACATAGTGTTTAACAAATACCATAAAGATAGAATTAAATCTTTAAAAAAGCAAGATGGGCATCCAAAAGGCAAATTGCACCAGTGACCTTAACATAGAAAATCGAAAATCGAAAACCTTTTCCAGTCACTCAGGTTCAGAGAATTTATGTCTGCTTTCTGATGCCTCACTGAGGCCTGCTCCATAGGAGAAGAAATTTCCCTGGCTGCTCTGTTGGTAGCCAGGCACAATGAAAGCAAACCCCTGCCATGCTGCCTGGGAAACAGAAGGGCTTGGGGAAGCCTGGACAAAGGAAGAAAAGTGTGGGGAGGTGACAATTTTCTCCAGTCATTTCCCTAGGAAATCAAAGCATGTTTCCCTCTGGAGCCAGAGAGGCACTAAGACAATGCACATCCCTTGGGGATGAGCAAACCTCAGGAATTCTCCCAGATCCGAAAGCGTTTGAAATATTCTGAGTTTAACCTCTTGGAGCCTGAATCATTTTATAGGTTTTTTTTTTCCTTTTCACGTCTTTATGTGGAATTAACTAGGTGTTTATTAGCCCCTCTTGCCAAGCTCTGTGCTAAGTGTTGGGGTCAATACAAGACGATCAGACTCAGTTCCTGTCTCACCATCTAAGAGGGAGGAGAAGCAAGTATGTCACCTGGGATTCAGAGGTAGAAACGGAGGCCCAGAGATTTTAAGTGACTTGCCCCAAAGCAGGAGGTAGAGTTGGAATCAAGAGAACCCTGGTCTCTTGATTCCCAGCTCCAGGCTTTTCCACTAGGCCACGCCATCTTGCTCTTCCGGGAAATCCTGCCAGGAGAAGGTAGTTTCAATCAATGAATCGGTCAAACAGTGGTATTTATTGAGCATTTACTATGTGCAGGGCACTGCACTAAACACTTGGGAGGGTACACTACAGCACAATTAGTAGATACGTTCCCTGCCCATAATGAGCTTACACCACTGAATCCATATCTCGCTGGAGCATGACTGAGAAGAAATAGGAAGCAGAATTGCCCTCAAACCATCATGGTCTAGAGGATAGAGCATGAAACAGGGGAGCCAGAAAGACCTGGGTTCTAATCCTGCCTCCTCCACTTGTTAGCTATGTAACCTTGGGAAAGTCACGTCACTTTACTTCTCTGCACCTCAGTTACTTCATCTGTAAAATGGGGATTAAGGCTGTGAGCCCAGTGAGGGACTTAGACTGTGTCCAACCTGATTACTTGTGTCTACCCCAGGGCTTAGAACAGTGCCTGACACCTACATAGTAAGCGCTTAACAAATACCATAAAAAAGATCCTTTCTGCCCACTGTGGTTTGAGGAATCCCTTCCCCCGTTGGCATCGGGACAGATCTTGCCAGTTGACCACTGCGCCGAAAGAATTTGGGAATTTACCCTGTGCTGGGGTGGAATCTTCCATCGACCCTCACAGAGCCGCAAAGTGATGATAGATGTGCCATAAATCACCCCTTCTGCCTGCTCTTATGGAGCCAAGAGCAGAGCCTCGAAAGATCCACATAAATGCATCTCATTCGAGCATTAAAGGAATGAAAAACACAAGCGAGCGCTCCCAGATTTTCTGCCTTGCCAACTGGCCCGGTGTCTAATTTAAAGGCCCTGGTTGACCTCACGCAGATACTCAAAGTCATGTCTTGAAATCAAATAAAGCTGTGCCCAGTGAGTTCAATACCTCATTACTTAGGTCTGATACCATCTGAAAAATGACTTTTCATATCCACTTTAATCAATAATATGGAAATTGCCTGTTTGGGGCCCGTGGAAGCAATACGTTTGATGGAAAACCAATGGAGGCTTTTAATGACCCCAAATTAAGCTTACTCTTCACTACTGTATGCTCTAGGGGGCATGGGAATGAGAAGAGCTGGCCAGATCTTCACAGTTCTTGACAAATTAATGATTTGGATAATTTGCAATCATCACGATAAAATTTTACTTCTTAAAAGACCACTGTGGCATAAAACAAATACCAATGCTTTTAACGGAAGTGTTTCCCGACATCCTGTCCAGAGTCTGAACCATTCAATTATCCCAGAGATCTTTCAGCTCCCTCCCGCGTTTTGCCCAACTCCATCAGCTCGGAGTGAGTGCGCGCACAGCGTAACACAACATACAGGGAAATGTTTCCTGGCAAAGCGCTTCTCTGCTGTTATTGTTGAGAAAGTTTGGATGGTCGTCATCTTTGAGAAGTGTTGTGTGGCCCCCATCTTTGAGAAGGGTTGAGCAGCTGCCATCTTTAAGAAAGGTTGGGCGAGTGTCATCTTGGAGAAGTGTTGGGGGGCAGCCTTCTTTGGGAAAGGTCAGGAGGTTGCCACGTTCCAACGATCTTCCGTGGCTTTCCCTGCTGTGCAGGGCCCTGAGGCGACAGCTTACTTCGCTTGCCGTCTGAGGTTGACACTGGGTGACCCCGTCTTGCTTTTTGGCGTCGAGTGTGGTTCACAGGGGACGCTGATAAAATTACCCAAGAAGTTAGATGTGGTATCTGAGGTGAGTCCAGGACTCACAGTCAGATAGGAGGTTGGACAGCACAATAGCTTTGAAGATCTTTGCTCTCGTTTCAAGCCGGATGTTCTCTAAGTCTGAGGTCGTGCTGGCTTCTTTTTCTATTCATTCATTCATTCATTCATTCATTCATTCAATCATGTTCATTGAGTGCTTACCGTGTGCAGAGCACTGTACTGAGCATTTGGGAGAGTACAAAACAACAACACGCAGATACATTCCCTTATAGCCATACAAACTGGGATGCTTCAAAGTTCACCAGTCTCGACATGGATATCACTAATAAACCTAGCTATTACCCCAGAAGACCCCCTAGCAAAGGGTGCATTTAACCCCAGACTAATGGTAAACGATATGGTGCTCAAAATTAACATCTCATCAAGTAGACAATAGCCTCCTCTCCGCAAAAGATTCTACTCAGAGCTTAAGCATCCAATTAGATTATTGATTAACTTAATTTTCTGCTGTTTATTGGATCTGCTTGGCATTTCAAAATCAGAGTTCATTAAACTGTTGATTATCTTGCACTGGGAAGCTGAGGCTTGAAGTTTCCCGAGGCAGGTCGTCTCTGAGCATCGACACCTCTTTCAGTGAGGCCGGTAAGAATGCACACAGAGGGGTGTACTATCGAGTTCATTGGATTTCCCGGGCAGCCTGGATCCATATTTTATTTCCGTTCAATTCCAGCCCACGCTGCTTCTGGCCAAGTTGTTCCGGGATGCTTCCTTCTCCCGAGACAGATTCATCAATCAATCGATACACTTACTGGGTGCTTACTACGTGCAGAGCACTGTACTAAGCACTTGGGAGAGTAAAAAACGACAGAATTAGCAGACACCCGGTAATAGGGGTGTGTGGAAGTTCCTTCAACCCAGTGAGCTGGGACAGAGGCATCTCTCCACTGCTGCCGGTGAGCCCAGTTCCGCCTTCTTACAAAGAGCGGAATTGCCGATAGAGTAGGAGCACAGATAATAATAAAACTAATAATAATGTTGGCATTTGTTAAGCGCTTACTATGTGCAGAGCACTGTTCTAAGCACTGGGGTAGATACAGGGTAATCAGGTTGCCCGATCCTACTCTGTTCGGGGGAAGCAGCATTGGTCAAGTGGATAGGGCATGGACCTGGAAGCCAGAGGACCTGGTTTCTGATCCCAGCTCCAAATTGCATTTTAAATCTGACAGGAGGGTGGTTGCTTTTACCCATGAAGGGGAGTCATTAGGCAAGAGATCTGCTGCAAAGGAACTGGCCTTGTTTCTAGGAAACTATTCCTAGAGGTTGGCTTTAAGCAACCACACTGTAATTTTCTGTCATGAAAAGGCCCATTACGGGATTAAAATGGGATCATGTAATTTGCTCCTGGGATTTGACCACTCACCCCCTCCCACGGCCCCACAACACTTACGTCCATATCGGTAATTTATGAATTTATACTAATGTCTGCCTCCCCCTCTAGACTGTAAGCTCACTGTGAGGAGGGAACGCGTCTACCAACTGTCCCAAGCATTTAGTACAGTGCTCTAGATACAGTAAGCACTCAGTAAAGACGATTGAATGAATGAATAAATGCCATCTACTGATTGATTGACTGATGGGTCCACTGGATGCAAAATGCAGTTCAAAGAGTTCTTGCCTCAAAATTAGAAATGACACAGTTCTTCACCTTCTCCTCAACATTTTACACCAGCCATTAATGACTCGATCTTGAGTCTTCATTCCCACTTCACCCAAAAGGAAAATTTCAGTTAGCAACATGCTTGAGGACTATTCTGTGTGTGTCTGTTCTTCCTCACAACAGAGTATCCCGCTTTCTGTCACGTGAGGGAATTTGCCCCGTTTCTCCTCTCTGGCTGAAGGGAGATTGTTTCATCTGTTGTCCTATCTCTAGAGACATTGACGCAATCCTCAACGGGATCATCGAAAATCCACTGTCTGAAAGTCAGTCATCAACCAATCAACCGACTAATATTCTGCTGTCGATAGTCCTGCTGTTGACAAACAAATCCTCACCGTTGGGCTTGAACACCTCCCTCTTCCTGGTGCCAGAAAAGTTGGGTAGAAAAGCGTGGTGGGATTGAAGTGCCCCAGAATTTTGAGTGCCCGTTCTAACCGCTCCCAGGTACTTAGGGCCCTATTCTGAGGTTGGATTGAATGTACTTCCAAATTTAGGTGTAACATGAAACCCTAAAGTGAGCAAGAGTAGTGAGGGGGCAGAATTAGGTAGGCTCTGTTCCTCAGTTTCCTCACCTGCACCGTAAACAGAGAGCAGTGGGGTTCTGTGGTTAGAGGAACAAAGTTTCAGGCTTCTAGGTGGTCAGAGCCTAAAATTCACCACAGTCCCAGCCTTAGACATAGCTACAGTAAGCACTTGGCCAGTGAAGTGACAAAAATTTTTCCACACCCACATCCTCCCTGAGGTGGACTGACCTCATGGCTTCCACCCTGGTTCCTGTCACCCGGCTTGAAAAATCGACCCAAGTCTCCCAATTACCGGGTGCCAAAGTCATTCTGAGACATTTTCTAGCTTGAGCGAACCGCTCTCCGGTGCAATTCTTTCCCCCTCTCAGCTAAATTTCCCCTTAGTGGACTCGGTTTCTTCCCAGGGAGGGGGAAGACATGAATTTCTCCAGCGGGCTTATTAGGAGCAGGGTCTCTTTGTCTGCTCAGACTCGGAGGGTCGCCAAACAGGCCATTAATCATTTCAGCCCCCCCCCACCCCCGGGGGCAGACCGGGAGAGGCTGGGGTGTCCAAGTGGAACCGACGTCTCGGGCTGAAACCCAAGTGGTGAAAGTATCGGTCCACCTGGAGAGCTTGCGGGCAGCCCCGGGAGAATGATGGAGAGCGTTATTTCTTGGCTCAGTGAACCGCTCGCAGCCGCTTAGATTACCCCCCAAACCATCTCTTTTCCTGGAATAAAAAATAATGAAACCGAATGGGGATGCTTTCTCTGAATCAATAAATACAAAATCAGACCCGAGAGGCTCCTGAGGCCTGAACTGGAGCCTGGCATTTAGCCGCCCTGTGACCAGAGCCTTTAGAAAACCCGGCGGGAAGAAGACAGAGAGCACGTGGCGTTTCTCTCAAGCAGAAAACGCCGCCCGTCCCCTGACTTCCGCAGCTGGCCGGGTCGCCTCAGAAATGGCATTTGGGTCTTGGGCAGACCAGGCTCTATTGCCCGAGAGAAGTGATTTCATCTGGACCTGTGAGGTAGCTGCAGGCTGAAATTTTCCAGAGTAACCTATGCACAGGAGTCTTGCTCTGTAAACCCCATGGCTGGAAGGGCTAACTCTGATGGACAGCTGGGTGGGAGGAAGAAAGATTGGAATAAAAAGGAGGCAGATTCTTCTCTCTACAGCCCACAGTCGGATTAGAATCTACATCTTGTGGGTGAGGAAACTGAGGATGAGAGCAGTTAAGTAACTTGCCCGAGGTCACACAGCAGACAAGTGGGGAAGCAGGGATTAGAACCCAGGTCCTCTGACTCCCAGTCCTTCCCTCCTGCCACTAGGACGCTCTTTTCCTGGGGTCAGTCTCCCAGGGCTCTCCCTGCTGGCTGGGGTCGGTCCATGGGAATTTCAGGATGCGAGACGGTGTCAAGGCTTGTCACTCCCCCTTGCCATCTGGCATTTTATTAATTAGGATGAATCAGAGCCCTTCTTTGTGTCTGGGATACGTGACCCGTCCAGAGGCCAGAGAAGGAAAGCTTGTAGGTCCATTTAATTGTGGCCAAGCACACCCGAGGCAGGTGTTTCTGCAGAATCCTGGCTCCCATTTCCTCCCCTCGGAGTGGCACCCTAACCCTAACCCCTTCTCCCCCTCCTCCAGAGAAATATCCCACTTCACGCTCTTCAGACAACAGGATTCCACATACTTCTTTGGGTTCTCACTCATCTCTCACCTCCTTGGGCTGCTGAGAGCCCAGAAATAATAATAATAATAGTAATGATGGAATGATGGAATGATGGAGAAGCAGCGTGGCTCAGTGGAAAGAGCACGGGCTTTGGAGTCAGGGCTCATGAGTTCGAATCCCAGCTCTACCACTTGTCGGCTGTGTGACTGTGGGCAAGTCAGTTCACTTCTCTGGGCCTCAGTTCCCTCATCTGTAAAATGGGGATTAAGACCGTGAGCCCCACGTGGGACAACCTGATTCCCCTATGTCTACCCCAGCGCTTAGAACAGTGCTCGGCACATAGTAAGCGCTTAACAAATACCAACATTAATAATTCGTTAAGCACTTACTAGGCACAAAGCATTGGGATAGATCCAGTACAATCAGGTCAGATACATTCCCTAGTCCACATGGGGCTCACAACAGAAGTAGAAGGGAGAATACTTTACAGAGGACGATCCTGAGGCAGAGAGAGTGACTGGCCCAAGGTCACACAGGTATAAGAGCTTTAGACAACTCCATCCAGCCTCTCTGTGAGTGGCTTTAACTGTTTGTGAGTCTCCCTGGCATCTCAGGGGTCCTCTGAAAAGTTGTCATTGCTCTAACTCGACACTAGCCCTCTGTCTGCCCTATCCTTCCCCTTTAAAAAAAATTCCGGAGTCGATACGAGATCGAAAGGAATATTCATTCATTCCGGGAAAGAAAACTGGCTCAAAGAGAGAAAAATGGATAGCGGGGAGGCCACTTTTCTGGAAGCAGAAGTGAGATTTATGGGGCCCATCGAGGACAAATGCAGAAAATGATGATATTTAACATTTTTGTAACTCTTTCTTTCTTAGACTATGAGCCCCAGGTGGGACAGGGATTTTGTTCAACCTGGTTATCTTGGATGTCTCCCAGAATTTAGTACAGTTCTTGGCCTATTCTTAACAAATACCACCCTTGATTATCATAAAAATCATAATCGATATTATGGTAATAACTGATGGGGAGGAGGGTGTGGATTGTACAGATTTTCAGATAACACGGTGATCTGCTAAAGGCTGAGATGCCCAGGGATGGAATCAGGCAGCAGGGAGATTTTGCTAATGCAGGAGTGGTTGGAAACCAAGGCCGATGCAATTATTTAGTAATGCAGCGAAGGATGAGCTCATTTAAGTAATGAGGCAAACTCCATGCCCAGGGGGGACGGGCACAGAGCCGACAGCTTATTTTTGCTCATTCGTTCATCAGGATTGATTGAGCACCTACTAGGTGCAGGGGAGCATACGGAGTGAAAGCTACAATGCGCAGGGCGCTGTGTTGAGGGTAGGGCTGTGGGCTGAGTGCTTCCTGTGTGCAGGACACTGTACTGGGCCCCTGCTGCTTGCAGAGCACTGTGCTGAATGCTTACTGTATGTGAGGCACTGTTTCGGATAGCTTCTCAGCGTAGAATGCTGTCTTGAGCGGATCACACACTACCAGAAACGGGACTTTGTGGAGTTTGCAATCTAACAGGGGAGGCTGACAGTCAGAAAGACAGACAGACAGACAGATGGATCTTGTAGTCAGTATTCACCGTGCCCTAAAATTACTGAGCTAACTGGAAGAGGCAGCAGCCAAAATGAAGCCGCCCTTACACTCTATCATATTTATTGAACGCTTACTGTGTGCAAACACTTACTAAGTGCTTGGGAGAGTACAATATCACAATTCAAAATACACACACGTTTCAGTCAATAGAGACCTTTTCCCTTCCCTTAAAAGCTGAACCCCCTCAGGAAGGCACAGGATGGGAAACTGGAAGCCTGATGTGCCCATTGGAGAAGACCACAGCTGGACGATAGGCTTTGGGGCCAGTGTTTAATCAATCGGTTAATCAATCAGTGGTATTGACTGAGCACTTACTACGTGCCCAGCACTGTACTAAGCACTTAGGAGAGGACAATACACTTGATAAACAGGATCCCATCCCACAGTGAGCTTTGGAGGAGTGATGTCCTCCAAGCCACACTTTCCTGTGGCTAAATGCAGCTATCGTCAATGAGTCTAAGATTATGTGATAATCAACATCGTCATGATAATAATAGTATTTATTAAGCACATACTATGTATCAAGCACTGCACTAAGTGCTGGGGTAGGCAGAAGCTAATCAGGTCGGACAGAGTCTCTGTCCCATATGGAGCTCACAGTCTTAATCCCCATTTTACAGATGAGGTAACTGAGGCCAGAATCGCAAAGTGACTTGCCCAAGCGGACAAGTGGAGGAACCAGGACTAGAACTCAGGTCCTTCTGAGTCCCAGGCCTGTGCTCTAGGCACTAGGTCATGCTGCCCTACTGTGTAATAACAGTAATGACGGTGGTATTTAACAAGCACCTACTACATGCCAAGCGCTGGGCAGATACAAGAGAATCCAACTGGACACAGTCCCCATCCCACCCGGAGCTCCCAGTATAATTGGGAGGGAGAACAGGGATTTTAATCTTCATTTTACAGACGAGGAAGTGGAAGGCCAGAAAGGTTAAGTGACTAGCCCAAGGTCACACAGCAGGCCAGTGGAAGAGTCAGGACTAAAACTCAGGTCCTCTGATTCTCCACTAAAGCCACGCAGTCAGGGTCCAATAAAAGAGGATTTTACCCGGCAGAAGATGAGGTCCAGGGAAGACCTGATTTCTCCAAAGCACCTCTAATGGTTCCCGTCGCCAGAGAAGGAGAACCCTGAGGTGACATCGTGGGACGAGGGGATTCGGGTCAGCCCGGGGCCTTGACCACCAGGGGCCCTGATTATTCCCCCGGCCCGCGCCAGGGAAAACACAATCAGAAAATGGCAAGTCTCCGTCACCGGGGACCTTCAGTGCTTTTAATGAAAATCCCCCCTTCTCCCAAGAAGCAATTCCCGCGCGAAAGGAAGGCAACAGCCTCTGCCACAGCCAGCGAGCACAGTGATTCAGAACGCCCCCTCCTAGTCAGGTTTAATTGGGGCAGCTCCCTCCGGGGAATTGAAAGGCACCGTTCTCCTCCGCCGTCTGTGAGGAGTGAGGAGTTCCAAGCCGGGCTGAAATGTCAAGGTAAGATAATGCTCATAATTATTCCGAATGTTACAGTCTCCTTGACCTTGGAATTGAAAAGGCCGAGATGAAGGCTTTTTGTCAAAAGTCAAGAAGCCATCTAGAGACTCTGCTGACATTTATGATTAATGTAATCTGGCGATATTAGAAAATACAGCCCACTCGGGGCGTCCGGAATTGAGGTAATTCATTTTTATATCATTATCGAAACCGTGTGCCCCGATCGAGCTGCGCCGTCTCTAATCCCGGCCTCGCAAACCCTCGAGCCTCTGAAGATTAGTAAGGTTTTAAAACGAAAGCAGCCGGGTCCCAATTAATTAAATTTAGGACTCAGTGGTGAGGGGGGCTGTTTCTTAGACGTTGGGAAGATTTCCGGCCACAAGAGGGGCGGCCTGGGTCGCCACTGGGGACGGTTTTTGGACCCGTCTCCAACGGTCGGGTGAGCCAGGGGGTCAGACGGTCACCTGGGACCAGGTGAGAGCCAGGCCAGCCCAGTCGCTAACTGCGTTGGCTCCAGAAGTCCCTTCAGAAGCAATTTCCTGTTTCAGATGGTGTGACCTCCATCACCTTGGACGTCTTTTGGCTCTTTCCTCTGCAGAGTTTCAAGGGGCCTCCATTCTATCACCTGATTTGTTCTCTCACCATGGTAGGGAGGAGAAGGGAGAGGAGTGGGTTACCCGAGTGGAGAGGGGTGGCTGTTTTAAATGGGTTCAGGTGACAGACGGGGAAACTGAGGACCAGGCCCCCAAGCTAGCCTCATCGTAATGTCTGGGTCCCCACTGTGCTGCTCCAGTAGAGCCAAATGATTCAATTAGTCGATCAATCACTAGCATTTACTGATCACCTACTGTGTGCAGAACACCATACTGGGCATGTATGACTGTGTTCGATTGTGTTGGGGAATATCTCTGCTTGTGTATGTCTATTTAGCCATATCTGTTTCTGGACATGTGTGTGTGTGTATGTGTGTGTGTGTGTGTGTGTGTAGGTGCACCTCCCCCTTGTGTCTGACATCCCTATCTGTGTGTCAATCTCCGCACAATGTACTGTTCTAAGCGCTGGGGTAGATACAGGGTGAACAGGTTGTCCCACATGGGGCTCGCAGTTTTAATCCCCATTTTACAGAGGAGGTCACTGAGGGCCAGAGAAGTGAAGTGACTTGCCCACAGTCACACAGCTGACAAGTGGCAGAGCTGGGATTAAGGACGAAGGCAGAGGGGAGAAAAAAATGAAACACAGAAGAGGCCACTTCAGCGAGCAAGACCCGCTGGAAGCTGATTATCTGCCTTGAAGTACGTTTGGTGAGGGGGTCTCGGCTCCTCCTGCTCTTTATCAGACACCCCTTTCCCCAACCCAAAATGGAGGTCCACCCAGCCCCCCCCCCCCCCTTCCCCCCCACCACAGCTCAAGTTGGAATAATGACATCACAGTATACGACATCACATCTCTGGGACAGAAGGACGACTTCAGCCTGCTGCCGGAAACCTTGGAGAAATTTATATCACTCCCTCCCAGACCCGGAGTTCAAACTCAGATCCTGGAGTTCCAAAGCGAAGCCACTTCTAATAATCAATACAAATAAATAAATAACTGATATTTACATAAGTGCTATGGGGCTGAGTGGGGAGGGGTGAATAAAGGGGACAGACCAGGGTGATGCAGAAGCGAGTGGGCGAAGAGGAATTGAGGGCTTAGTCAGGGAAGGTCTCTTGGAGGAGACGGGCCTCAATAAAACTTATGTTATATTTGTGGCATATAGTTACGGTATTTATAATTATGGCATTTGTAGTCATGGGGTTTGCTTAACACTTATTACACTTCAGGCCAGGGGGCCATTCCTGGATTAGTGACAACTGGGATAAACCCACCAGAAGGTGTCTAATGGAAATGGCCGGCACTTAGTACAGTGTCCCGCGAGTAGTAAGCACTCAATAAATACCCCTGATCGACTGCTTTAGAGAAAGGGGCCTCGGTTCTAGAAACGACAGCTATCTGGCTACTGAGAATCTCCAGCCCTGCCCCTCTGACGTTTCCCCAGATCAGCGAGCATCAGAGAAAGAGTTGGGGGCCTCCAGATGACCGAGAAACCTTCGGCCGCCACTGTCCGGTCCATCGTGGAAGCCCAGGCAAACGATCATCCCCTTCCCCCGGCCGCCCAGGCCCCCACTGCAAATCCCGAGGAGACACGGAAACACAGACTCATTTTTCATGCGGGCCCGAGAACTGTTTTAAATCTCTGCAATATTGGAGAAATCTTTCCTTAATGCAAACCAGACGCTGACCCGTTTGGTCAACAGCAACATTTTAAAAAAAAAAATGACTAATTCTTTCTTCATCCAATTGCTTCACCGGGTTCGTGAACGAGGCTGGGGGTGGGCGTCTTGGGGGCGGGCGGATCCCGAAGGAGGGAGAGGGCTACAGAAGGACCCGTCTCTGGATTCGTGGTGGAAATTCAGATTGGGTCTCGGGCTCTTGGGGAGAATCACGGCAGAACCTAACTGTCCTGAATGTCGACCTGATCTGGCTCTTCACTCTGCTAGAATGTGCACCCACGAGCCGATCAACCCTGTTTTTTTGGAGTTACAAAGAGTTATTGTTCGTGGCCATTTGGTCTAGCTGACAGGGAGAGGGTGGTTTTCAAATCGCACAGCTCCCGCTCTTGAAGACTCCAGTTAGGCCAGTGTCGGGCTGCTTCCCTCAATCCAACTGCTCCTTGCTGGTTGCCCAACTCCCTAACGGTTTCCAAACTGTGCCACATTTCATGGGCCAAACCCCTTTCCGTTCGAATTCCCGGCAATGTCTCGGCAGGGAAGCAGCCGAGGGCGTTCCAAGATGCCAGACGCAGACACGCGTGTGACGTTGCCCTGGTCATGTGGCTCGACATAGGTTAACCCACCTGCCTTTTTTGCTTCACTGGGCCCTAGAGTGGGTCTCTGAGGGGGATCACTGACCCATCCCCTCTCTCCAGAGCCTCTGCGTTCCCTCCCAGTTACCACGAACACGGGTGCCGCTTCCGAGGCGCGGAACACAGGAGCTGAGGTGGAGGGAGGCTTAGTAGGGTGTTCCACTCACAGGAAGCGCTCAGTACATACCATCGATTAATTGATTATCTGGCTCCAGTGAGGTAGAAGAGGGAGATCGGCAAGAGAGGCGTTGAAAGACCGGGATCACAGGGCGAGGCTAAATTTGCTGCTCTCTCTGTCCCAGTTAATCCATCAACCCCTCAGCCATTCCAGCCAGTGATGGCAAAGGAAAGGGAAAAATCAGCATAATAATTGTGGGGTTTTTTTAAGCATTTACTATGTTCCAAGTGTTGAGAGGAAGACAATACAATCAGATCAGGCCCAGCCCCTGCCCTCCACCCCCACCACAGTCCAAGTCCGTCAGTCATTCGGTCAATGGTATTCATTGAGCACTTACTGTGTGCAGAGCACTGCACTATGCACTTGGGAGAGTACAATATAACAGAATTAGCAGACATGTTCCCTGCCCACATTCCTTCCTTCAGTCGAATTTATTGAACGCTTACTGTGTGCAAAGCGCTTTACTAAGCGCTTGGGAGAGTACGCTATACCAATGAACGGATACATTCCCTGCCCATAACGAGTTTACAGAAAAAGCCCAACTTCCACCGTCTCCTTTCCCCTTCTCTGGCCGCTCAGTGGAAAGAGCCCGGGCTTGGGAGTCAGAGGATGTGGGTTCTAATCCCGACTCCGCCACTTGTATGCTATGTGACCGTGGGCAAGCCGCTTAACTTCTCTGTGTCTCAGTTCCCTCATCTGGAAAATGGGGATTAAGACTGTGATGAGCCCCATGAGGGACAACCTGATTACCCTTGAGCTACCCAGTGCTTAGATCAGTACTTGGCACATAGTAAGCGCTTCACAAATACCAAAATTATTATTATTACTCTTATCATCCTTCACCATCGTTTCATTTCCTTTCCCTCCAGGAAGTTGGGCGGAAGACGAAGGCGGGAGGAAGCCGTCAGAGAAGGGTCAGCCGCCATCCCTTTTATCTCCTTGCAGCCTGACCCCTCACCGTCTCGATGGAATCCGGCAGACCAGTTGGGCTCCCTCATTAGATCATCCCGGCAGATGGGTGGTCACTGAAACCAAACCAACTGCCGGCGACGGGAGGCAGCGCGCTGGCCACCGCTGAAAGAAAAAGCGACACAAAGCCCTTTAATTAAGCTCTGCCAAAGGAGGGGAAGCCCAGCCGAGGTCTGGGCTCGCCCCTGCTGTGTCTGAGGAACGGCGGTGCATCTGCTGGGTTTCCTATAACCCATCTGGACGGCCCTGGAGAAATTCACAGGAAGATGGCTCCAAGATGTCAGGTTCAGATCGAATAATGGTTATGGATGCTGACAGGGGATTGCACGGAACTCCTTGCTGTGTCGACGTGAAGAATCACCACATTATACATACGCCGGGTTAAACAGACACATGCACACGTGTACACACACACACACGGGCCCAGATGAAAATAGCCCATCACCAGAAATGTGGAGGTTCTTTGCGGTGGTTCATTTGTCCCCCACAGCTCCTATAATAATAATAATAATAATAATAATGGTACTTGTTAAGCACTTACTAGGTGCCAAGCTCTGTTCTAAGCTCTGGGGTAGTTTAAGTTAATCAGGTTGGTCACACACGGAGCTCACACTTTAATCCAACACCCACCACCTGCTATTTGCAATGCACAGAGGCAAGCGTTCAGGGTATTTTTATTTTTTTACTGCTAGACGCCCCCCGAAAAAGGCACAGAGTGGTTCAGTGACTGGCCTAAGCTCACATTGCAGGCCAGTGACAGGACCAAGATTAGAACTTGGATTTCCTGACTCCAAATACAGATTCCCCACTGCTATCGTCTTTCAGAGATGTTGGGTGGATCTTCCCTGTAAGAAAAAAAGGGATCCCTCATGATCACCCTCAAGACCTGGGATCTGTTACGGTCAACTGGGTGACCTCCATTATAAAGTAACTGTTCTCCAGGCAAGAAGGACAGAGATGTTGTTCCCTCGGACAGTTGCTTTTCTCCCCCTATTCTTCTTTCTCTCCACTGCTCCTCTTGCAACGCTGTTGCATTCTCTCCCTCCCTCCCTTGCCCGAAAGTGGTGGTGGACAAGAGACTTCCAGTCTATATCTCCAACCATAAAGAGGGGCTTAAGGTGTCCCTAACGGAACTTTTTTTGGATTAAAAAAATTCAAACTGCCCCTTCTCCCTCCATTGGCATATTTGTGCCACTCAAATAGTCCCTTATTGCATTTTAGGGTACAAGGTGCTCAATAAATACTTTTGACTGCTGTTGGAAGGAACCTCACCAGGATGGCAGAAATCTAGCCTCTCATCAAGGATGAGGCCTTTCTTTGGCAAAGATCCAGCCCTGGCTGAAATGCAGGAATTTCACAAGGCAGGGCTTTCTGGCAACTGTCAGTCAGTCAATCGTATTTATTGAGCGCTTACTATACGTAGAGCACTGTGCTAGTCAAAACTCACCTGGCGCTGGGCAGCAGCAACGTGGTAGAGAGTCGAGGGCGGAGATTCAAGCTGAATGAGTGGAAGAAGGCAGTGGTAAACCATTTCCGGATTTTGACCAAGAAAACTCTAGAGATCCACCACAAGACCATTTGCAGATGAAGGTGGGGTGTACTGGGACAGACGTGACCATGGAGTCGCTATGGGTCAGGGACGGCTCGACAGCATAACTCAAGACGAGACTGTGTGCAGAGGGCTTTACTAGGCATCTACTGTGTGCAGAGCACTGTGTGCAGAGGGCTGGACTGCTGATCTGCTGTGTGCAGACCACTGTGCTGGACCTCCATTGAGTGTAGAATGCTGCATTGGGCACCTACTGAGTGCAGAAGGCAGTACCAGGAACCTAAGAAAATGCCTCTGTCCCCGAGAAGCTTACCATCTAATGAAAATTCCTTGAGGAATAGAATGGGCCCCCATAGCTGGACAGGTATAGGTTTCCTCTCGTTTGGAGTTCACTAGATTGTAAGTTTCCAGTGGGCAGGCATCGTGTCTACCAACTGTATTGTTCCCTGCCAAGAGTTTGGGAGCAGTGTAGTCCAATGGATAGAGCACAGACCCGGGAGTCAGAGGACCTGGGTTCTAATTCTAGCTCTGCCAATTTTCTGCTGTGTAAATTCCGTCAAGTCACTTCACGTCTCTGGGCCTCATCTGGAAAATGGGGATTAAGATTGGGAGCCCCAGGTGGGACAGGGACTGTATCCAACCTAATTACTAAGCCAGTGCTTAGTACAGTGCCTGGCACATAGTAAGTGTGAGCCCCATGTGGGGCTAGGGATTGTTTCCAACCCGATTTGCCTGTATCCACGCCAGTGTTCAGTACAGTGTCTGACATATAGTAAGTGCTTAATACCATTATTATCATTATTTATAAAATACCCCAACTATAATACTATTATTATTATCTGCTATATCTGGACCCTCTGAGCCCAGTTCCAGAGGCCTGGGTGGTTTCTGGTGATGGGTGGGATTTAGGTGTCTCGAGAGGGTGCCCCTCAGGTCATCGACCTGTTTTCCTCAGCGTGTCTGGATCCGGGGCGTCAGACAATGATTTTGCGCCTGTGCATTTTTTTTCCCTTGATATTTTTCCCCCCAGAAAGATGACACCCCAAATGATGGATTGTAACAGGTCCGGAAATTAATGAGATGGGGCCGTGGGTGACAGTTTTGTCGCTAGTCATGACTGTGGGTCTCTTTTCCATACATCAAGTGCATTTCTCAGGAGAATGACACGCTAATGTATCGACTCTTTTCTCTCTCCCAGTGAACTGGGCCTCAAAACAGCAAAACTCTGCCTGGGAGAAGCGGAGACACCACCATCTAGGAATTATAACGAGAAGAAATGTAATAAAGAGTTATTGCAGACTCATCAGGGACTGAGCAAGGGTGTGAAATCCACTAAAATGGCATAAATTACTCCCGTGTGACCTTGGGCAAGACATTAACTTCTCTGTGCCTCAGTTTTCTCACCTGTAAAATGGAGACTCCATACATGTTCTCCTTCCCCCTTAGACTGCGAGCCCCAAGAGGGACGGGGACTGTGTCCGGCCTGATTATCTTATATCCCTGATCAGCCCTCACCTACTGTGGGACCTTGGGCAAGTCATTTCACCACTCTGGGCCTCGGTTCCTTCATCTATAAAATGGAGATAAGATACCTGCTCTCCCTACCTTTCAGACTGTGAACTCCAGCTAGAAGGGTGACTGTATATCAACTAATCAATCAATCAATCATATTGATTGAGCACTTCCTGTTTGCAGAACACTGTACTAAGCTCTTGAGAGAGTATAACAAATACTGAAACAGACACATTCTCTGCCCTCAAGGATCTTGCAGTCTAGAGGACCTGATTATCTTGTACCTACCCTCATGTCGGACTTGTTAAGCGTTCACTATATGTCAGGCACTGTACTAAGCGCTGGGATACACACAAGATGATCGGGATGGATGCAATCCTTGTCCCACATGTGGTTCCCTGTCTAAGGAGGAGGGAGAGCTCAGTGGTTTGACTCCTGATAAATGCTTAATTGACATCATAATAATAACAACCTTTGAGGCTTTGAAAGATCATCACATCTATTTTATATTCAGGTCAGCAACTCAAGCGCTTCAGAGCAATTGAGTGGCTCTCTGATTGCTATTGAAAATCCTCCGTCAATCGAAAATATCCCAGTCATTCCTAGAGCGGGGAAATGTAAGCTCCGTGTTAGAACTACATTTCTTAACTAAAACATTTGACCGGTATTCAAGTCTGGGTTATGCAATTATTTAGTATTTATCAAATAATAAGCCAAGTCAGGGATAATAGTTGCTAGGCAATAAACATAAGACTTCGTGTCATGAACGGAGCTTATTTTCACAAGACGCTCCAAATCAAATAAAGTGTCACCCGGTTGTAACAGCATGACAGCGACAGCAATTCCACACAGCGAAGCTGCTGACATTAGCAGAAAGCCAAGCAAATCCCCTAGATGTGGTTACGGTTGCAAGCTAGAACCACACAGCAAGAAGAAACTTCCTGACCCCGGTTTCATATTGCTCAGCGGTGATTTCACTGAGGGATCAGCGGGGATTTATCAGTCGACAACCTGGACTAAGAGCTCCATTCGTGACGTGAGGACTTGGGACGGCACGGCAGAAGCATTAGGTGCTTTCGCTGCCCACAAGAAGCTTCTCCTCTACCTAAAGGAGGGTTAGATATTCCTGCCGACCCTTCCGCTGACCTCCTTCCATCACTCCTCAAGTCCGTTGACCTCCTGCTCCACCCCACCTCACCCGCTCACCAACTTGTACACGCTCGATCTCATCATCTCTTGCCACCGCACAACCTCTACCCTCACCAACTCCGAAATCCCTCTGTCTGACCACGACCTCCTCATCTGCCTTCTCTCCCACACACTTGCTCCTCGCAAATCTGTGCTGTTCCCCCACAGAGACTTCTCATCCTTTGACCCCATCCAATTTTCTCAACTGATCGTGTCCCATTTAGCCTCTGTACCCAAACTACCTTCCCTCGATGACCAAATTGACGCTCTCAACACCAACCTCTCTACTGAACTCAACTCACTCGCTTCCCCATCCCTCTGTCGATCTCGTACCACTAGCCCACATCTCTGGATCACCTCCAATATCCTCCTCCTTCGCTCTTGTGCACGAGCCGCGGAGCGTTGTTGGCAGAATTCAGGCCAACTTTGTCCACTCCCTCCTGCCCTTCTATGTCGTCCTTTCTCCCTCTATTCATCCCCCCTCCCAGCCCCACAGCACTCATGTCCATATCTGTAATTTATTTATTTCTATTAATGTCTCTCTCCCCTTCGAGACTGTAAGCTTGTTGCAGGCAGGGAAACTCTCTGTTTATCCTTGTACTGAACTCTCCCAAGTGCTTAGTACAGTGCTCTGCACAAGGTAAGTCCTCAATAAATACGACTGACTTACTGAAAGGGAAGGCGCGTAACCTGATTACCCCAGTGCTTAGTACAGTGCCTGGCATATACTAAGCGCTTAACAAATACCACAATTATTATTATTTATCGCAGAGCACAGTAGTAAGTAGCTGCAGTTTCTCTTGCATATTTCTGTCTTATCCGTCAGTCTTACACATGTCCACTCTGTGTGTGGAAACCATTCAGTGATTCACTCTTGGGTCACAGTGGTTTAGCACAGGACTGAAAAGAGTCAACAAATCTTGGGCTTGGAAGATACCCAGTGGGGGAAAAAACCTCTCTCTGACTTCAGTATTTACACTTTCTCAGGAATTATGGATTCATCAGCAACTTAGGAGCGTTTTTACGGTTTGAAAATGCCAAGAGCTGACAGTCTAATTTAGATACAGACTTCATGCCTCCGAATCCCTAATTGCCTACAGGCCTTCGGTATCTAAGATGTTTCCCAATCGATTAATCAATCACTGGCACTGTCCTAGGCGCCTGGGAGAGTACGATACAACCGAGTCGGTAGTCACGTTCCCCTCAAGGGAGGGATTCATTAAAATAAATAAACTACGGATAATGGACGTAAATGCCGTGGGGCTAAGGGTGAATCTCACTCCTGGGTTCATATCCCTAAACCTTGCTCAAACTCCCTGCCCAAGTGCGGGAAGCAACGAGGCCTGGGGATAGAACTTGGGCCTGGGAGTCAGAGGCCCTGGGTTCTAATCCCGGTTCAGGCTAGTGGCGGAAGCGGGATTAGAACCCAGATCTCCCGACTCCCAGTCCTGTGCTTCTTCCACTCGGGCACGTTGCTCCTTCCTGCTCCGGTCTCCAGGTCAAACCCAGCAGTATTTTCTCTTCTCACCTTATTTGATTCCTCAGCCGGTAAAGTCCGATCGCAGATGTCGCCCACAACCTAAGAGAGTCAACACAGAACGCACGCGGTGACGGGACACGGCTACTATTAAAACGTCTCGGAGGTCTGGGAGGTTTTAAGCTGTCAGACCCATCTGTACCGTGCCTGGAAGAGGAACTCTATTTTCATTCACACCCCAGCGAAAGATTAGCAGCTTGAAATCACTCTGACAGTGTCGGCTACTCTCCCGTGCACCGCAGAGAATTTTAATTCTGGTCTGTGAAATTGTAATTGCTTCTCGAGGAGAAGAAAAGGATTCTGGGTAATGGCCACGGCCAAGCTCAATGTCAGAGTTGCCAGTTGCTGCCACATCAGATATCGCCGGCCGCTATTCACAAATCACTCCGGTTTACCGTACGGGAAGTTGAAGCGGGGGGGGGGGCGGGAGTGAGACAGAATTAGCCGAAGCTGTCAGGGCCGGGTGGCCGGGCTTCCGTGGAGGTGAAGGTATGTTCTCCCGCCCCCGGGTCGCCGAAGCTGAAGTTTCCCGCGGTGCAATTTTGGGGAAGAGCGCGGGCAGCTCGGTCATGCCGTCGGGATCAGGAAATGTGGGCCGCCGGGGCCTGATGAGGTTTTAACAGCCCATTTCTCCTGACAGCTTTCTGGTGAAAAGACAGAGAAAAATCAGCCCCAAAGACAAAATTGTCGCGATGAAGATAGGGAACGTGGCAGAATGGAAGACTGAAATATCTGCTGTTGAATTGGTGGAATTTGAGCAGTTCCTCGTTGACCGTCTTTTAAGCGAACCCAACTTAGAACTTTCAAAAGACTGAAATATCTGCTGTTGAATTGGTGGAATTTGAGCAGTTCCTCGTCGACCGTCTTTTAAGCGAACCCAACTTAGACCTTTCAAAGAAAAATAATGTTAGTGGCATTTTTTGAGCACTTACCTTGCTCCGAGCACTGTGCTAAGAGTGGGGGTATCAAGGGAGGATGGGCGATGCTAGAATCGCCCCTTTCCAGGCAGCGGGAAAAAATCAGGCGGGGCTCAGCCAGCAAGGACAAGAGGGTAAGGTTAAGGGTGAATTGGCAGAATGGCTTGCTGGAAAAAGCTGAGGAATAGGAGGCAGAAGACCTGGGTTCTAGTCCAGCTCTGGGGCTGGCCTGCTGACTTTGGGCAAGCCACTTGGCCTCCCCGGGCCTTAGTGTCCTCATCGGTAAAAAGGGGATAATATATTTGCAACTTTCAGGGGTGTTGAACTACTATCACTAATAATAATAATTATGGCATTTGGTAAGTGTTTGCTATGTGCCCAGCATTGTAGTAAGTTAAGCACTGGAGTAGACATGAAATAATTACGTTAGATAGCCTGTCTTTTTTTGTATGTGTGGTATTTAAGCGCTTACTATGTGCTAGGCACTGTACTAAGGGCGGGGGTGGATACAAGCAAATTGGGTCGGACACACCTCCTGTCCCACGTGGGGCTCACAATCTCGATCCGCATTTTACGGATGAGGTAACAGGCACAGAGAAGTGAATAATCATGTCGGTATTTGTTAAGCGCTTACTATGTGCAGAGCACTGTTCTAAGCGCTGGGGTAGACACAAGGGAATCAGGTCGTCCCACGCGGGGCTCACAGTCTTCATCCCCATTTTACAGATGAGGTAACTGAGGCACAGAGAGGTTAAGTGACTTGCCCAAAGTCACACAGCTGACAAGTGGCAGAGCCGGCATTCGAACCCATGATCTCTGACTCCAAAGCCCGTGCTCTTTCCGCTGAGACACGCTGCTTCTCAAGTGAAGTGAAGTGAAGTGACTTACCCAAGATCACGCAGCGGACAAGAAGCAGAGTATCTTGCGTTGGGATCATAAACTAAGTGGAAGGGAGGACAGGTATAGAATCCCCATTTTACAGATGAGGAAATTGAGGCTCAGGGAATTTAAGTGACCTGACCAAGGTCACACAGAGAGCAGAAATTCAAACGCAGGTCTCCTGACTCCCACCCCTAGGCTCTACCCACTAGACCATCCTGCCTCTCTTTTCCTTTTGTCCTCCAAGCACTTAGTACAGTGCTCTGCACCCAGAAAGCACTCAATAAATACCATTGATTGTAAGCTCCTTCTAGACTGTAAACTCACTGTGGGCAGGGAATGTGTCTATTATATTGTTGCACTGTACTCTCCCAAGTGCTTAGTACAGTGCTCAGCACCCAGTAAGTGCTCAGTAAATATTACTGTTTGATTGATTCAACCAGGGGAAGGCATTTCTGTGTGAGCCGGCAATGTGTCTGTTATATCGTACTCTCCCAAGCACTTAGTACAGTGCTCGGCACATGGTGAGTGCTCAACAAATACGATTGATTGAATGACTGTCCAGAGATTCATTCATTCAATAGCAATTATTGAGCGCTTACCATGTGCAGAGCACCGTACTAAGCACTTGGAATGTACAAATCGGTAACAGATAGAGACGGTCCCTGCCCTTTGACGGGCTTACGGTCTAATCGGGGGAGAAGGACGGACGAGAACAATGGCAGTAAATAGAGTCGAGGGGAAGAACATCTCATTAAAACAATAGCAGATAAATAGAATCAAGGCGATGTACATCTCATTAACAAAATAAATAGGGTAATGAAGATATATGCAGTTGAGCGGACGAGTACGGTGCTGAGGGGAGGGGACGGGAGATGGGGAGGAGCAGAGGGAAAGCGGGGAGAAGACGGTTAGCTGGAGAGAGGGGAAGAGGGGGGTAGAGGAAGCAGAGGGAAAAGGGGAGCTCAGTCTGGGAAGGCCTCTTGGAGGAGGTGAGCTCTAAGTAGGGTTTTGAAGAGGGGAAGAGAATTAGTTTGGCGGAGGTCTAGCCGGTGTGAACTGCCCCAAGAAATCCAGACGAAAGGACCGGGAGGAAATTCCGCTCCTTGTCCCTGCCTCCCACCCGCTTGTTTTGCTTTATTTCTTTCACTGTTTCCTAATGCAGCTCTAGAGCCTCCTGCCAGCGTTTCCCGGGGCTTTCTTTCGGGAGCCATTCAAAGAGCTCTCCATCTGCCCCAGAACACTGCATCTCAGAACCTCCAGGAAAATAGGACTCGGGGAGAAAATGTTGGAACACAGGCCCGAGGCCCCGTTTTTTCATACTGAAACGTTTGTAAAATCCCTGCAGTTTGTATGTTTGATGAGAAGAAAAGAGAAACTCATTTTTCTGACTTTTCCAGGACAGTTCCGCTTTCGGCATCTCCCGGAGATAATTTTGTAAAGAACTAAAAGGCCAGCGTGCACCTCCACAGAGCAAAACTCCCCCTGGCCCACTTTGGAGGAAGTCATTAAAATGAGCTACGGCACATTTGAAAAATGACTTTACTCACTCGCTGAGGTTTTGAAAACCTCCAGAGTTGTGTTTATCATTTCCTCTCTGCCAAGAATCAAATCAGGGGGCTGCTGAATCTCTGCCATACCCTTATCATTTTCTCCAGTAAAACTTTAGGAAATAATTCAGCCTCTTCTGATGCAATTCTCAGATGAACCCCCCAACTCAATATCAGTGGGCTGGAAATACGGAATCAGAAAAAATGAGGTTCTAGGATCCTGTGGCCTGAGGGTGTGATTGTTGTTATTTTCATTATCATCGTGGCATTTATTAAGCGCTTATTATGTGCCAAGCCGTATTCTAAGCGCTGGGGTAGATGCAAGTTAACCAGGTCAGAAAAGAATCCCTGTCCCACATGGGGTTCACAGTCTAAGATGGAAGGAGATCACATCACCAATCAATCAATCCTATTTATTGAGTGCTTACTGAGTGCAGAACACTCTACTAAGTGCTTGGGAGAGTACAGTATAACAGAATTGGTAGACACATTCTCAACCCACAGAGTTCTAGTCTGGCTTACGGTCGGTAGAGAACGTGTCCGCTAATTCTGTTGTAATGTGCTTTTCCAAGCACTTAGTATGTAGCAAGTGCTCAATAAATATGACTGATGGATAGGCACAAAGGAAGAGCCTATTTAACCAACACCATTTTAAAAAAAAGCCCATTCCCATCCAGGGTCTAGCCTTTCTCTCACACAAATGTTCCAGTTCTCACGGGAATGCAAATGTTGAACAAAAACTCAGACGTCAGAGAAGGGGTCACCGGTCCATTCCGGGGAGTTTAAAATTTGCACTTCACCGTTGCGCTGCCTCCAGGTCCGTTCAATATTAATCTGGGTTGCAGCTAATCCCCATAAAGTGTGAGGAAAAGATGGTGTTGAGATTGTTTCCTCCCACCCCACTCTTCCCTTCTGATCCACACATTCGAAGGCACTGAGGCAAATCCTATGAGGTGACAAATACTCTATTATTAGGCAGCAGATTTCCTTGAAACCTGGGGAACTGGATCAGCGAACCCAATTCGGTTTGATAGGTTTTGTGAGACCTACAGGAAGCTCCGGATACAAGAGGTACGAAATATGCTTCGGAGGGTCCAGGTTCTTGGCTCAAATAACAGAGGTTTATGGTTTTGACACTGCGGACACACCAGATACAGCCCTCAATCCCTGTTCTGCCCCTCCAGACCGTAAACTCGCTGTGGGCGGGGAATGTGTCTGCTACATTGTTGTGTTGGAATAATAATAATGTCAATAATAACAATAATTACGGTACTTGTTAAATGCTTACTATGTGCCAAGCGCTGTTGTAAGTGCTGGGGTAGGTACGAGTTCATCAGGTTGGACACAACCTGTACTCTCCCCAGAGCTTAGCACAGCTTAGAAGCAGCGTGGCGCAGTGGAAAGAGCACGGGCTTTGGAGCCAGGGCTCATGAGTTCGAATCCCAGCTCTGCCACTCGTCAGCCGTGTGACTGTGGGCAAGTCACTTCACTTCTCTGGGCCTCAGTTATCTCATCTGTAAAATGGGGTTGAAGACTGTGAGCCCCACGTGGGACAACCTGATTCCCCTGTGTCTACCCCAGCGCTTAGAACAGTGCTCTGCACATAGTAAGCGCTTAACAAATACCAACATTATTATTATTATTAGTGCCCTGCCCAAAGTAAACGCTCAATAAATACAACTGACTTTTCTCCTCCGACTTTACTCAGTGGAAAGAGCACGGGCTTGGGAGTCAGAGGCCATGAGTTCGAATCCCAGCTCTGCCACTTGTCAGCTGTGTGACTGTGGGCAAGTCACTTGACCTCTCTGTGCCTCAGTTACCTCATCTGTAAAATGGGGATTAACCGGGAGCCTCACGTGGGAGACAACCCGATTACCCTGTATCTACCCCAGCGCTTAGAACAGTGCTCGGCACATAGTAAGCGCTTAACAAATACCAACATTATTAACATTATTATTAACCCTAAATGGGACAGGGACTGCGTCTGACCCTGTGCTAAGTACAATGCCTGGCCAAAGAAAAAGCCTAATAAATACTATTATTAGTAGTAGTAAAAGTAGTACTATTGATAATAATAATAAAATAATAATGATAATAGTTTCTTTGAAAGGCACGGGATTAAGCAACTCCCTGAGTTTGGCAGGAAGAAACAACAGGGTGGACGGCTAAACAGCTCTGAAAAATATAACCATCCACGGAAATCAAATCGGTCAGCATTCAGTTCACACCTACTGGTGATCGCCCCCACCTCGCCCCGTGATCCATCTACATCACAGTCTAGTAACGACTTCTGACAGTTATAGAAAGAGATCCACAATTTAAGTATAATAACTCATTCCATTTATTATGCTTTATAATAGTTGGAAAATAATGATGTTCTTTCTATTCTTTATAGAAAAAGTCGACCTCTTCACTATAGCCGACCGTAACAGAGGTGGAAATAAACTCCGGAGCTTTTATGGGCCGAGTTAGAAAGTGAGCAGGACAGTGGTGGTCAGGCAGATGATCCCCGTCGACGATGCAGGGGTTTGGCAAATGCCAATGATGATGGGGAAAGGGGTGAATTTTTCTCCAACTTTTAATAAAGCTTCAAAAATCCTTCACATACAAAGGCGCGGCGTTTTCTTCAGGCACCTCTCTCCGCTGGGATTCTTTCGCCCGTGAATTGATAACGTGCAGGGAATCTTCCGAATCCCATGCTGAAAACAGATATGGAGTGGAAGAACTTACAGAGGACGATGTGGGCAGCACCCCCGGGGGGGCTCTGAACTAAATCCCCAGGCAACAATTCTCGAAGTAAAGGCAAGGCCCGTGTTTCAGGGTGGAGGAAGGAGTGGTGGGTGGGATAAGGAGAAAACGTCACCCCCTTTTTAGGTGATCACGGCTGCTGGTCGTTCCTGGGAAGGCTGAGGCATTACTGGTGGGTCTTCAAAACCAGGGCAACAAGGACAGCAAGTAGAATCAGGATGACTGTCAATATCGCCTGTCTGCCATCTTGTCTGGCCCCTGGCGGCCTCTGTGGCTGGATCGCGGCCCCAGGGTGGGCTTTGGGGCCCGAGCCATTTTCCAGCACCTGCTTGAATTCCTGCAGAGAAAGGCAGAAACAGATTTTATCAGTGGTATTTACTGAGCTCTTTCTTGGTGCAGAGCACTCTACTAAGTGCTCAGGAGAGTGCACTACAATAGAGTTGATAGGCACGTTCCTTGCCCGCAACGAGCTTATGGTCTAGAAATTTTTTAAGGGTCTGGCCCAATCACAGGAAAGATTAGTACCGACTGACATTAATGATAGCCAGTTAGTCTCTGGCTGAGACCCCAGTCAATCAATCAATCCAACAATAGTATTTATTCAGTGTGTACTGTGTGCAGAGCACTGTACTAAGGGGTTGGAGGTTTCTATAAACCCGGAGGACGATGCTCCAAGCCTAATGCGTGACAAGGTGTCCTTGGCTATTACTCTGGATCTGTCTTGCACAGAAAGTAAAGGGAATAATTAACGGAGCTGCGCACGCACACCTCTTTCATTATTTTTTTCAGTTATTATTTCAATTTCCACACTCTGATCCTGCTGGTTATAGGGCCGTAAGCTCGTTGAGGGCGGGGGCCCTTTCTACCGACTGTACTCTACTGAACTCTCTTCAAGCGCAACGTACCAGGCTCCGTGTCTTATCTGATTGTATTCTATCTACTCAAGTGCTTAGCACCGTGCTTGGGACATAGTAAATTCCTAACAAATACCACGATTATTATGATTATTACTCCACGGTGCTCAGGGTTAAGGTTAGAGTACGGGCCAGGATTAAGGTTTAAGGAAAGGCCAAAAGATGCTGAAAAACTAGGCATTAGAGTCCTGGAGGCACAAGATGAGAGCCACGGCTAAATGATATTTTCGCCCAAATGATTACATGAGAATGGCCCCTTATGGCGTGTATATGGTTGGACAGTTATTCATCAGTTCACTGATGAAATAAGGAGCACTTGTGATGTGAATCGTGGGTGATGAATACCCAATTACAAAATGAAAGAAAAGAAGACATTCAACGCTTTCCATCTGTTTCTCTCAATGGTCAATGCACAGAGAAAGCTCTGTAAACTCAGGAATTAGAAACCATTACTAGAGCATTTACACATTAGTCTCTACTGGCTACAGCAATTGCAATCCAAGAACCCAAGCTAATTCGCCTTCCTATCAATCTATAGAGTGTAAGTTTTGCGGGATTTTATTAGGCATTAAAGCAAACTTCCCCGTGTCTCTGCTTCATTTCTGAGTCCAATCACCCTTTTGAAGAAATCACACTTTAAACGGCATTTTGGGACACTCCGACAGCCAGCCTTTTTTTAGCCAATTTGTCCAAAAGGGCGACTTGAAAATTTTAAGGTGGCTTCAGAACCAGGAAAATACTCTTCGAGAATCAGGGTTCAAATTCCTCGTTGCCTCTGATTTTAAGCAAGTCAGCCCCATGTAGCCTGGGGTGGGGGGGAGTCAGTTGGGAAAGAGGGGAAGGGGATATGTTTGAGCGTAGCCCACCCTGGGAGCTAGATTAAAAGAGAAGCTTCTTCCATTGACAGCGCTGTTTGGAAGCTATAATAGGGTGCGGGAATAGGCTCAGACACTATTTTCAGCTTTTTCTTTGTCATCGCCTCACTTGATTTTCTAATAAGTTCAATTTGACCTTGTTGTTTCAACTCGCAAATTGCTTTCATTTGTGCCCGCATGCGTGAATTACTTCAGAGACGGTGCGGGCCAAGGCGGCAGCCCAAGCAGACAGCTCGGTCTCCGCTCTCCCTCGCCTTCGCCCCCGGCGCCGGAGTGGCAGGTGCTATTTCCCGGTCTTTCTCTCGGCGGAACAAAAAGGAGAGGGCCGGACCGGGCCGCCGGACCACTTGGTCACGGTCATACGGGTTCAGGATTTTCACCTGACGGCTTTGTCTTCCCGGGACATCCGCCCAGCGCCGTTTTCTTTTCCATCGCAGGAGCCCGGATGACTCTGTGCTTCCGGTGGCGATGCTATCGCCCCTCCCACAGAGTAGCCCCCCGCATCCCAAAATCTGATCTGCTTTGAAATCCGGGATGACCCGCATATGGCCCATGGCCCACAAACACGTTGCGAGATATGTTTTAATGAGGAACAGTTGGGGTGGTTATGCTCCAGTGGAAGATGACTCGGGAAGAAGGCTCCACCTGTCCACTCCATCTTGTGGCCCACCATCCTCTCGAGCCCCTCTCCCCCAGCCCTCTTGCCGCCATGTCACAGCGCTTCATCTGCAACTCTCAACCCCGGTGGGTTGAGTGACGGACAGTCTTCCCCACTCTCAATACGCGTTTACTATGTGCCAGGCACTTTACTAAGCGCTGGGATAGATACAAATTATTCAGATTGGACACAGTCCCTGTCCCGCACGGGACTCACAATCTTCATCCCCATTTTACAGATGAGGTAACTGAGGCCCGGAGAAGTGAAGTGACTTGCCCAAGGTCACACAGCTCCTCTCTACATGGGGCCAACGGCCAGGAGGGGGGGTAGGAGGGCAGGCAGTCCTTGGGTCGACAATGCCACTGATTCCTGAAAACCATTTTCCCCCAGGAGCGGCCCTGTAAACTGCCAATCACACTTATTGAGCGCTTACTGTGTGCAGAGCACTGTACTAAGCACTAGGGAGAGTACAATATAAAAATATGAGACACATTCCCCGCTGACAACAAGGTTACAGTCTTGAGGGGGAGACAAACACTAATAGAAATAAATAAATTTACTGGGGAGTGCTTCTCCCCTCCTCAACCTCCTTGGCTTGTAAACTTGCTTCTCCATTTACCTCTGGCTTCCACATGCCTGCAGAGATTTATGTGTAAATGTATATAAATAATATACGTACATGTATAAAAAAGATGTATATGTATGCATTTGTTACCATCCTGCCTAATGAGAGCTGCCTGGTTATATTTAAAACACATTTCCAAATAAATGTTTTCTTAAAATGTGACCGGGCAGTTCAAATTTGGTTGGATGGTCGCAGATTTTTGATGTGTATATTTATGTCTGCATGCAAACACTCACTATAAGCCCCATCTGCACGCTTCGAATCCAACGGGAAATGGTAGAGTGAATTGTGAGTGTTGTGTTTGTCTTTTTTGACCCAAATTACACTTTTCAACCCTCCGAAAACATCCTTCATATAGTTTATCAATGCCATGATGCTCATTCTCATCAACCTCTCTTTTCAGTACTTCTCTGGAGAGAAACCATTATAAATGAAGCCATGCTTACAGAGAATTTCTCCTGCCACTGAAAATCCCAAACCTAACCATCCGTGGGCTCCAACTGACCGTTCCACCCAATTACTAGGAAACAGAAATAGCCTCGAGCTTCAGGGAGGAGAAAGAGCATCTGTAAACCCAGCATCCTGGACTGGATCCTGGCCTGGGTCCCAGCCCGGGTCCAGGACTGGATCCCGGACCGACACCCGGACTAGATTCTGGCCTGGGTCCTGGATTAGAAACTGCACTCGGTCCTGACTTGGGTCCTGGATTGGATCCTGGCCTGCGTCCCGGTCTGCCTTTCATCCTGTCTAGAGGATAGCGATAGTAAACTCCGCTCTGCTAATAAGGGGTCCTATAAATTATTAAACCGTGTACTGGAGGATCAAATGCATTTCAGATGATTTTCAGCATCACTCTGCCTTGACACCTGCCAAACGTGTATATTTTGTGGGCTCCTTCACAGACTCATCGATTCCTGCCTTTCTGACACCCGCCTTGCAAGCTTTAATTTCGCTGCATGAAAGAAACACATAATCACATCAAAACCCAAGGTGTAGCATCTGTCGATCAAAGCCCGGCTGCCTAGAAGATCTGGTTTTGTGTTAGTCAACAAAGGCTTTCGTTCTGAGGTGGAGTTTCTATGGATTCCAAACATTTCTCCTACGCAGATTTCTTTCATGGCTCCGGGGCCTTGTTAAGAGCTTGAAGTATTAGCTAACCACGGCGAAGAGCTACTTGACTGCACAGTGCTCGAGATAAATTAGACTTTGGTTGCTATCCTTTCAGGGAAAAAAGGCAGAAATGCGCTGCATCATTCGGTCTGGAGAGCCCGGACCTTAGGGAATGGAAACCGAGCCCACTGTCACCCATGGGAGATTGTCCATAATGGCGACGACAGAGAATGCCGCCACGATGGACAATCCTCCGCAGGTGAGCTGGAGGATCCAGGGTGCGGGCGAACACCGATCGCAGGGTTGGCACCCAACACGCGACTACTGCCAACCACACTCTTTGCCCGCGACAGCTTTCAGAGGCTCCCAACGAAAGCCAACGCAAGGCCCGGAATTTCCTCTGCTTTTTTCTCTTTTTAAATGATACTTGTTTAGAACTGACTCTGGTCACAGATTTTTGATTATGTGTATTTATGTGAACACACACAAACACACACACACACACAAAGAGAGAGCATGCAAACACTCACTAAAAGGCCCATCTGATGCTTAAAATCCAACGGGAATCGGTAGAGTGAATTATGAGTGTTTTGTTTTTCTTTTTTGACCCAAATTACACTTTTTCACACTTGGAAAATATCCTTCAAATACTTTATCCACGTCATGATGCTCATTCTTGTCAACCTCTCTTTTCAGTATCTCTCTGGTGAGAAATCCTTATAAATGAAGCCACGCTTACCGAGAATTTCTCCTGCCACTAAGCCCTGGCTATCTAATACAAGGTAATGAGGTCACACACAGCGACTCCACGGACACACCCGCTTCAGGACATCCCATCTCTGTCACAGGGCCATTCCGGTATGTGTATCCATAGCGTTTTCTTGGTATAGATACAGAAGTGGTTTACCATCACCTTCTTCCGTAGGGTAAAAACTCGAGTCTCTGCCGTTGTCTTTGATCAACGCTTCGATCACTTGATCATCTGCCTTTGACTCTCTCTCATGTTGCTGCTGCCCAGCTCCGGTGAATCGATTTTGCCTGACACTCCGCCTTAGACCTTTCCATTATGGATCACCCTATATGGCACGCTCTAAGCTTCAACAGCGTACGCAAACTCTCCTGCCACGAGAAGGAGTCGATTCGGGCTAGGAGGAGTTGATTTCCAGTGGTCTCACTTTCCAAAGTGCCTGCTCGGTCTGGCTTGGTGGGCTAACAGAAATCTCCGGCCTTACCCCAACAGGCCTCCCTGAAAGGTGAGTCAGTCGTATTTATTGCGCGCTTACTGTGTGCAGAGCACCGTATTAAGCGCTTGGGAGACTACTATCCAACAATACACATTCCCTGCCCAGAATGAACCTGGGACCTGGATTCTGGGGCTTAGTTATACAGTTATAAAGCAGGGGGGATGCAGTGCATGGGGGAGACCACCCACTTGGCCACCTCCCCCTCCTCCTAAACTCATCACTGTGGGATCATCACTGACACCTCCCTCTCACTCACCTCGTGCATTTAGTCTGTAATTTGGTCCAGCTGGCTCTTCCTCTGCAATATCTTGTGGATTCGTCCACCCCTAAAACTTCCACCCTTAAACCCAGTCTCATCGCGTACGATCTGCAGTACTGGAAACAAACCTCTTGCCTCCAGCCCCTCTCCTTTCCAATATTTCTTCCACTCAGTACAAGAATCATCTTTTCAAACACCCGTCAGACTCATCCCCCCTCTTCTCAGCGATCTCTCCGTAGGTTTTCCAATCCAACCAAAGCCACTGGCTATTGGCTTCAAGGTTCTCTCTCCATCAGAAAACTCTTCTTCCCCTTCTTCCGCCTAAGCAAACAAACCTACACCTTCTCTTTCCCTCTTGGGTTTCCAGCCTCCTGTCCCTTCTTTCTGCCTTTTCTCCTGCTAGGATCACCGATCTCCCCACCAGCTTCACCAAACTGCATCCTTTCCCTCCTTCAAGGCCTCCTAAAAAAGTCGCCTCCTCTGAGAAGTGTTCCCTGATTATTCCTCCAGCATCCCAGTTATGTCATTCTAGTACTCAAAATATTGATCTGTTTGACTTGCTATTAATTATTCACCCTTGATCCTTCTAGTCTAACTTGCTCTACTATTTCAGCCCTCAGACATCCACATAATCAATTTTTCCATTCTCTTTTCTCTTATCTGCAGTTATTTCATGTCTGTTTCCCCCTCTTCTGTTAGACTCTCAACTCCTCGAGGGCAAGAATAATGCCTAGTAAGTAGACTGAACTCTCCCAAGCGCTTAATACGGTGGTCTGCATATACTAAGGGCTCAATAAATATCACTGATGGACCTCTGACTAAATTGTTCAGCTTCTTGAGGGCAGGATCTATGTCTTCTAACTCTACTGGGACTCTTCAAGAGCTTAGTACAGTGCTCTGCAAAGTAGGTGCTCTATCAATCTGTTGATGGATTATTCATATCCATTCTCTCAGGCTCTCTTCACTCCCTTTTCCCTAGTTCCCTCAGCACCGGGAAGCTTTTCATCCACACAATGGCAGACAAATCCCTCCCGCCCCCGAGCAATAATATCCCAAAGCTCTTTTCAGGGCCTGCCTTCTCCAGTGCACCAGAATCCAGTGATCAATAAGTAGCACTTTATCTCCTAAGACCCAGGGCTATAGGTCTGATCCTTACTGCGGTTAGAAGTGAGGAAGCGATCAAAGGAAGCCATGGGTACTACAAGAATCAACGAGGAAACAGAAGGACCTGTAAGAATTGCAACCACTCTTGGCTTCATTTTTCCTTTGTTGTTCCGGAGCACAGCCGACAGAGTTGGAATGGCTATGATCATTTTGAATAGTCTGATCCATGATGTGATTTCCAGGCCTGTGCTATTATGTTTCCGGTTCTCTTCAGAGAGCTAGTCACCTCTAAGAGGCACATTTACTGAGCAGAGATAGCCCAGACTGACCCTAAATACCCTTCATTAGGAGTATACATAGGAGTCTCCCCCTCTAGACCGTAAGCTTGCTGTGGGCGGGGAGTGTGTCTACCAACTCTGTTAGATTATCTTGGAGTCTACACACAGTAATAATAATAATAATAATAGTGTTGGTATTTGTTAAGCGCTTCCCATGTGCAGAGCACTGTTTTAAGCGCTGGGGTAGATACAGGGTCATCAGGTTGTCCCACGTGAGGCTCCCAGTTAATCCCCATTTTACAGATGAGGTAACTGAGGCACAGAGAAGTTAAGTGACTTGCCCACAGGCACACAGCGGACAAGTGGCAGAGCTGGGATTCGAACTCATGACCTCTGACTCCCAAGCCCGGGATCTTTCCACTGAGCCACGCTGCTTCTCCAGTAAACGCTCAATAAATATGACTGATGGATGGATTGATTAGAAAGATAAGCAGGGCGGCCTAGTGGAAAGAGCACGAGCCCGGGAGTCAGAGGACCTGGGTTTTAAGCTCTGATACTTGTTACCTGGGTGACCTTGAGCATGTCCCTTCACTTTTCTGTGCCTCTGTTTTCTCATCCGTAAAATGGATATTAAATCCTACTCCCTCCTACCTAGTCTATGAGCCCCATGCGGGACAGGGACTGTACGGGCTGATAAACTTGTATCCACCCTAGTGCTTACAAAAGTGTTGAGCACATAGTTAGTGCTTACAAAATTGTTGAGCACATAGCAAGTGCTTAACAAATATCATTAATATTATTATGTTTTTTCAGTGGTATTTGTTAAGCATTTACTACATGGCAGGCACTGTACTAAGCGCTGGGGTAGATACAAGCTAATCAGGTCCCTGTCCCACATAGGGCTCACAGTCTTAATCCCCATTTTACAGAGGAGGGAACTGAGGCCCAGAGAAGTGAAGTGACTTACCCAAGGTCCCACAACGGACAAGTAACAGAGCCAGGATGAGAACCCGGTTCTTCAGACTCCCAGGCCCCGGCTCTATCCACTAGGCCGTGGTGCTTGTACTTATTATGACTGTTTGGATTATTATTATCTGGGCCTCCTGGTGACCCAAAGAGACCCACAGTTGGGGCCACCTGTCCCTCTGGCTGTTAGCCCCAGGGAGAAGAAAATGGCCAGGTGACAGATTGTGATGCCCCTGAAATCAAAGCTGTTCGTCCAGGGATCTGGGAACTCCGATCGCCCGGGGGTTGACGTGGGAGGAGATGGAGAGGGGCATTTCGTCATGCTGTCGTGCCGTTCAAAGACATCGCCTACCCCTCGACGCCCTCTCACCCAGTACAGCACCGGGCACACAGTAAGCGCTCAATAAATACCACGGATTGACTGACCGACACGACGCGTGCGGGAGCGAATTCGGTTTTAGCAAGTGAAATGGTGCAACCAAGTCGGCGTAGAGCGAAACGGACTAGGCCCCGCTGACCAAAGTGTGGGCTGCTGACGTGTCCTATGGGCACATCGGGGAAATGGTTAGATGTGGCTTGAAGGAAAAACACGTGGAATCAAAGAACCGTGCTCTGGTTTCAACTCTCTCTGCCTCCGTCTCACACTGCGGTTTGAAGAAGTCATTCTTATTTAAAAATCAACCAAGGAAGGCTCGGTACACTTCTTTCAAAACCACTTGGGACCGGAGCCAATATCTTAGGGGGTGGAAGGAGAAATCGGAAGGAACACCCTCGTCGGCTCCTAACACGGTTAGCTGAGCTGTTTGAAATTAGATCCACTTTCAACAGCCTTAACTTAATTATTAAGCTGCTTCTTAACCTTGTTGAATGTATTTCTCGTTTGCCTTCCACACTGGCCCCGCACGAACGGAGCCTTTCACTTCAGTGGTTTGGGAAATGAGGATTGGCTGGGGTGTTTTCTGTAGATTCTCTGGGGTGAGTCCCTGGAGGACACAGCCTGGTGGATACTGGGTACGCAGAGGTTCGCTTGAATCCGGAATCCCTCCCAAACCTGCCCAACCCCGCCGCTGATCGTGGGCTTCCTCGTGGGTGAAGCTGGGTTGCCTCCATATGCCCGGACCCTTCCCAGTCATCGGCAAGCTCTGTCCGACCTAAGTGGCTTGAAGGCTTCCGGGAAGACCTCTCCCATGGTCTGGCGGAAAACTGGGGGCCGGGGGATAGCATCCCTCAAACCCCAAACAAGGAAAAGGAGACAAAGCCCGGGGTTTGGTTTTAGTGAACTGACCAGGGGTCCAAGAGGAGGAAGAAGATCAAGGTGTGGCACGGCTTAGTGGAATGAAAACAGCACTGGGATTCGGGAGACCTGGGTTCTACTTCTGGATCCACCACTTACCTGCGGTGTCTCCCTAAGTCACTTGACTTTACTGTGCCTCACTTTCCTCACCCGTGAAATGGGAAATACCTGCTCTTCCTGCCCCGTGGGCTGTGGACCCCATGTGGTATGGGGCTCATGCATCTATCCCGGTCCTTAGCACGATGCTTGCCACATAGTAAGCGCTTAACAAATACAGTAACGAAAACAGTAGCATAGTAAGCACTTAACAAACACCACAATAGCAGTGATTATTATTCTTAATAATAAAGGCATTTCTGTAAGACTTGTCAGTGGTCTATATACATTTAATGGGCCCCTTCTCTCTGTCTCCCCCTCCAGACCGTAAGCTCGTTATGGGCAGGGGTCACGTCTGCTAATTCTGTTGTATCGTACACTCCCAGGCATCCATTCACTCAATCGCATTTACTGAGCACCTACTGTGTGCAAAGCACTGTACTAGGCACTTGGGAGAGTGTAACACAACAATAAACAGTCACGTTCCCTGCCCACAACGAGCTTATAGTCCAGAGTAGGGGAGACAGACATCAGTAGATTATTGCATCAGGCTCCTTGCTGACTTCCCAGCCTCCTGTCTCTCCCCACTCCGGTCCATACTGCACTGTGCTGCCCGGATCATTTTTCTACAAAAATGTAAAGGACGCGTCACCCTGCTCCTCAGAAAACTCCAGAGGTTGCCCATCCACCTCTGCATCAAACAAAAACTCCTCACCGTTGGCTTTAAAGCACTTCACCACCGTGTCCCCTCCTACCCCACCTCACTTTTTGCCTTCTACAACCCAGCCCGCACACTTTCTCCTCTCCCTGTGCCTCCATCTCGCCTGTCTTGCCGCGGACCCCTAGCCCACGTCCCGCCTCTGGCCTGGAACGTCCTCCCTCTTCAAATCAGGCAATTACTCTCTTCCTCCTTCAAGACCCGAGGGCCCATCTCCTCCAAGAGGCCTTCCCAGACTAAGCTCCGCTTTTCCTCATCTCCCACTCTCCTCTGCGTCGTCGCCCTGACTTGCTCCCTCTGCTCTTCCCCCCTCCGAGCCCCCCGGCAAAAATGTACATATCTAAGCACTTAGTAGGTGCTCTGCTACCCAGAGGAAAATGGGGTCAGCCCACGCCCGTACAGTAAGGCAAGATTTGGCAAAAGCGAACATGGGGTGTTCATTGTGACGGCAGATTGTGGCAGACGCACAACTGAACAGCTGATAAAACACAACCTGAGAACCGCTGCAGCGGGAGTTAGGGGAAGCAGTGTTGCCTAGTGGACAGAGCCCAGGCCTGGGAGTCAGAAGGACCTGGGTTCTAATCCCCACTCCACCACTTTCCTGCTGTGTGACCTCTGGCAAGTTACTTCACTTCTCTGGGCCTCAGTTCCCTCTGTAAAATGGGAACTTTTATGGGATTATGAATGTGAGCCCCAAGCGGGGCAGGGACTGGGTCCAACCTGATTAGCTTGTACCTACCCCAGCGCTTAGTACAGTGCCTGGCACATAGTAAGTGCTGAACAAATGCTATTAAAAAAAAAAACCCAACCTAACTCAACTTAGCATTTTGCAAAGCAAACACTGTAGCAGAGGAAGGCCTGGGGCAGAAAAATGTGATGTATTTTCTTGTAGCATAAGAGCTGATGAAAGGCCACTTCTCTTTACTCAGTATTTATTTGTTATAGTCTTGCTCTGAGCCATCCATTCTCAAATCATCACATGCGAAGGAATTTGGGAGAATGTAATTAAGTGGCCACCCCGGGCTGCCTTTCCTTCAAATGTGCATAAGTAATTTATCCAAGAAGATAAAAGTTTATGTACATAGGCACCAATCTCAAACCCACATATGATTGGAGGGGCAAAAGGGGGGTACTTATCTGTTGGGAAGGGTTTTCAAAATGCTAATTGGTTTCTGAAATTCATAGTCACTACCAGGGCTTGTCTTACTCTTGCGCTTCAATTTGCTCCCTTTTATTCACCCCTCCCTCAGCCCTACAGCACTTCTGCATATATCTGTCATTTACTGATTTCTATTAATTTTGGTCGCCCCTTCTAGACTGGAAGCTTGTTGTAGGCAGGGACCGTGCCTACGAACTTGGACCCTGTACTCTCACAAGTGTTCTGCACACAGTAAGTGCTCAATAAATACGATTTGTTGATTGGATTATCTGAGGAAGGGTGTTGCTGATGTCTTTTTGCTGTCAAGACGGCCCTCTCTGGCCTAAACTTGGGTCTGCTTACTGGCTGCAGAGCACCCTCCAACTCCCTTTCTCAGTGACCCGGAGGTTCATTCATTCAGTTTTCTTTATTGAGCACTTATTGTGTGCAGAACACTGTACTAAGTGCTTGGGAGATGACAATTCAACAATAAACAGACATATTCCCTGCCCATAATGAGCTGATAGTCTAGAAAGGGGGAGAAAGACATTGATTTAAATAAATTACAGGTATGTACATGAGTGTTGTGGGCCTGGGACCAGGAAGAACAAAGGGAGCAAGTGAGGGCAATGCAGAAGGGAGTGGGAGAAAAGGGGGGCTTAGTCAGGGAAGGCCTCCTGGAGGAGATGTGCCTTCAATAAGGCTTCGAAGGTGGGGAGAGTAACCGTCTGTCAGATTTGAGGATGGAGGGCATTCCAGACCAGAACTAGGGAAAGGGCGAGGGGCTGGCAGAGAGCCACATTTTCTAAGTTAACTAAAATCGTATGGAGGACAGAAGAACCAGAAAAGAGTTTTTTGGATCTAGCCAGGACAATTACTGACCTTTCTCTGGGCACCAGCTACCTCACTGTGATTTGTAACTGGCTATCTCGTAACAAATTTCATCCCCAGAAAAGGAACCAAAGAACCCGAGAATGTGGTTGTAAAAGCAGAAATTCAGGTTAAAGATATTCAACCTATGAAATATCAAAGAACTCAAATGGGTCATACTTTAGCGGTACTCCTTCTTCTTAAGGGGAGGGGAAATCAAAACCAGAAGAGCACAGTAAGGTAAAAAAAAAATAAAAAGATCAGTTTCTCTTTTTTCCCCCTGCTTACTTTCTCTCTTTCCCTCCCGAAATTTATTGATTTTTGTACATTCCTTAGCTGGTAATGTGACTCTTTTGCTGTTCTCTGTTGAACCAAGAACAAAGGACATGTTAGAACAGGTGAACTGGTCTTTGCCGTGCAGAATTTCTATCGAACTCTCTCGGTTTTATCAATCAGTCGTATTCATTGAGCGCTTACTGTGAGCAGAGTGCTGAACTAAGCGCTTGGGAGAGTACAATATAACAACATAACAGAGTTGGTAGGCACGTTCCCTGCCCATTATGAGCTGTGGGTATCCCATGATAAAGCAACCTTCTGCTATCTGCTCTTCTGGAGTGCCCTGGTTTGGATTCATTCTTCTAAGCATGATACTTATAAGATCTTGATAGGTTTAAAAAAAAAACAACAAACTAAGAAACTTGAGAGAGTTTAAATCAGCTTTTGGTCCCTTTGAAGAAGTTTTAACATCCACTTAACCACGATACACAAACAATAAAAGAAATAAATACTGTCCAAAAGAAGTCCCCGGCCATATTTCCATCTGGATTTATTTCTTCTCTGCAGGTTTTCACCACGATTTTCTTTTCAAAGTCACTTTCGTTGTAAGGTAAATGATTCAAATACAGAGGTCAATAATCAATGAGTGGGTTATTCACTAGCTGGAATCTCTTTGGAAGATTTAAAATTTTCAAAGCCCAGGAGTCCGGGCTGCTTTCCATGTGACTTGCTCCCTGTCTCCGGCCTCAATAATATACCCATGGTGATTCCCTTCAGACTCCACTAACCAGGGAGCCAAACTTCTGCTTCCTTTCTTTAAAAAGCTGAAGATCCACTAGACATGACCCAGCACAGAATCCCCACAACCAATAATACGCTAGCCCTAATAAATGGTACACATTTCCCCTCTCTTTTTCTTTATTAAAGCCCACTTAGGCTCCATTTTAAAACGAGGGAAAGAAAGACAATCCATGGTAGAAATGATTTTGGAATTACATGGCTGGGTAAACCATTAGTTATCTTTCTTCCATATGTTAAACCACCGCTACGTATTTTTTGGACTGCCGAACAATTGTGCTGGAAAAAGGACATCAAATGATGCTTAGAAATGTGATACACATTTTCATTTCACACTCCATCAGCTTTTACAACTGTAGCTCAATGAAACGTAGAGAGGGCTTGGCAAACAGCCATTTTTATTAACCCAAGGTATAAAATGAAGGTCAGGTTACGTTTTTCAAAACAACAACAACAACAAAAGAAAAGAGTGTGTGTGTATATATAAATATATATATGTATATATTTTACTCGAGGTAGAGTTCAAGAATCGCCTTGCTTCCGCCGCATGGTCTTACCCTCCAGTGAGTAAGGCTTAGTGGCTGCGCAAATGGATCGTTTTATTTTATTATAAATAATCCTGGAAGATGAGAACCATCCCCTGCCCTAGAATATCCTCTGCTGGAAACATATCGAATCAGATCATCAATGGTGTGAAATCTCTCACCTGCAAATAATGTTCCCTTCCTCTCCATCCACACCCACCCTTCATTTGCACAGCCTGAATCAGGCTGATTTCTTTCACAGGCTAGGAGGCAAAGTGGAAACATTTCTGTCTAACTCCTTTCCCCCACACCCCTCTCCCCCTCCAATCAATCGATCGGATATATTGAGTGCTTACTGTGTGTAGAGCACTGTATTAAGCCCTTGAGAGGGTATAATATAACATAGTTCCCTGACCACAAGGAGCTGACGATCTAGAGGATGAGCTCACAGTCTAGAGGAAGGATGTATTAATAATATTGTAATATTAACGTGAATAATGATAACTGCGGTATTTATTAAGCACTTACTGGCAATTAATCAATGGTATTTACTGAGCACTCACTGTGTGCAGAGCAATGTACTAAACGTGGAGGAGCGTACAATACAATAAAGTTGGTAGACACAGCCCTGCCACAAGGAGCTTATAGTCTAGAGGGGGAGACAGACATTACTAGGGGGGAAATGGCAAAATAGAAGGGTATCTACGTAAGTGCTGTGGAGTTGGGGGTAGGGTGAGCATTAAGTGCTTAATACTGGATGGTGAGATGAGGTTTTAGGCAGGTAAAGCCTCTTAGAGGCGCTGCGATTTTAGTAGGGCGAGATCGAGATACACTGAGTAGGTTGCTGAGCACTGTACTAAGTACTGTGGATGAGCACACAAAGATATTCAGGTACAACACAGACCCTGCCCCACTCGAGGTTTAAAAATCTAAGACAGAGAGAGATCACTGACTGAATCCCCCTTTTATAGATGAGGAACCTGAGGCCCAGAGGAGTGAAGCGACTTACCCAAGGTCACAGAGCAGGCAAAGGGCAGAGCAGGGATTAGAAACCAAGTCTTCTGATTCTCGGGCCCGTGCATTTTGCACTAGGCCATGCTGCTTCCCTAAACGGTCACAAAAGCCCGTGCAGAAAGTCTTCACTTCGGGAAGGAATCCCGTCCGCCCCCTGGTAGGGGAGGAAATCGATTTTACTCACCTCAGTTAAACCGGAAACCTCTCCCTTGGCCAGTGGTGTGCTGATGGACGGTGTGTACACTTGGGCCTCAGACACCGGCTGCCCCTTCAAGAAATGCTTCCCTGATTCATAAATGTCCACTTCGACCATCTTCCCCATGAACTGCGGGTTCTTGGGCACCAGAACCTGGAAGAGACATCCCGGTGGTGGTGGGAGATCCACGCTGCCCGGTCCGTAGCCTGCGCTGCAATACTTGGGTAGGTCCCGACTGTGCCTCAGTTCCCTCCTCATTAAAACGGGGATTAAATACCTCCTCGGGCGGTGAGCCCCACGTGTGATAGGGGCCAGCTCTGATCGGACTGAGTTGTATCTACCCCAGTAATAATAACCGCGCATCTGTGAAGCAACTTACTACGAGCCAAGCAGTGTACGAGGAACTGAGGTAGAGACAAGATAATTTGATCAGACACAATCTTAACACGCGCTTGGTCCGTTAGTAAGGCCTTAACAAATACTATGCTTATTATTATTATTATTAATAAAGAATTGAACAGAGAGGCCCCTCAGTAAACCTGCGTGTAAAACGTAGGTTTCTGGAACCTTGGACCCCTCAAAATTCCACCTTCTTCTGAGAGTCCCAGGACGGAGGCCAAACGCTCAGCCGCCGGGAGGACCGCGAAGCCCCTTTCCAATAATATTTATGGCCGTCAGGAAGCCTCTGGAATCCATTTTCTCCGGAAAGCTGGCCATTATTCTCGGGAAAGTAAACCCCAGACGAGAGCCACGGTGGGGAGAAGCATAATGGAGTGCCGAACCACAGGGCAACGAGTGGTTCTCCCCCCCAGTATTTAACCTCCTCGGAAGTAAAAACCTTCGATTCTAGATGGCTGCTTGGGAGGAAATGGCTAATGAGGCATGCCCTATGCCTCTAAAATGAAAAAAGGTCCCTGCTGAGACAAACCGCGGGGGAGATCCAGGCAGATTGGGAAGCAGCCGAGAGGCCCGGGGAAACCTCTGGAGATTCCGGAGGAGACAAGAGGAGCAGAAAACGGGACAGGGGAGGGCTGGGGGAGGGGGGCGTTGCGAGCTCCAACCCACCCTGGCGGTTAGGCGTGCCCGGTGGGGGCCCCTGAAGGTATGCCGACGTGTCCCGAGACCCCTAACGCTGAGTGTGCTTTCCCAGGCACGCAGCGGAACAGAGAGACGGCCCGTGGAAGGCCGCTCGGACCTCGAGGGGAGGGACGAGGGTGGTATTTGTCTTATTTGGGTCTCACTGGTTAAGTGCTTCGCACTAAGCGCTGGGTTAGATACGAGCAACTCGGTTTGGACACAGTCCCCGCCCAATGTGCGGCTCACAATCTTGATCCCCCTTTTACAGGGGAGGAAACGGAAGCCTAAACGGAAGCCTAAGCCTAAAGCCTAAAAGTGACTTGTCCAAGGTCTCACCCAGAGGGCCTCTGGTGGAGCTGGCAAGAGAGTTAGACTTCTGCCTCCAGACTCTCAGCCCCTGTTTGTGAAATGCTCAGGGCAAAGACGGAGTCGGTGGCAGAGAGCCAACCTCCGTAATCCGGGGTCTATGAGCTCTGTCCACTTTCCCGGTCACAGAGTGCCGCACTTGGTTCCATTTGCTAGCCTCTGTACATTCCAGCTTCGGAGCAAAGGAGTCACAAAAGAGTAGCACGTGTCCAGAAGCTGAACGGGGGCTACTGATGGGGCAGACGGAAAGCCCCCTTTAATTAAAACTGTTTTGTCGCATACTGACCCAGATCTCTTTCAATAATAATAATAATAATATTAATAATGTTGGTATTTGTTAAGCGCTTACTATATGCCAAGCACCGCTCTGAGCGCTGGGTGGATACAAGGTAATCAGGTTGTCCCACATGGGGCTCACAGTCTTGATCCCCATTTTACAGATGAGGGAACCGAGGCACAGAGAAGTTAAGTGACTTGCCCAAAGCCATACAGCTGATAAGTGGCGGAGCCAGGATTAGAACCCACGACCTCTGACTCCCAAGCCCGGGCTCTTTCCACTGAGCCGCGCTGCTTCTCATGCTTTTGGATGACTAGCATAGCCTAGTGAAAAGTGTACAGGTTGGGGAGTCAGAGGACCTGGGTTCTAATCCATCTCTGCAATTTGCCTGTTGGGTGACCTTGGGCATGGCACTTAACTTCTCTGGGCCTCAGTTTCCTCATCTGGAAAATGGGGAGTCGCTACTTCTTCTCCTTCCCCTCTAGACTCTGAGCCCCATGTGGGACAGGGAATGTGTCCAACCTGATTAACACGAATCTACCTCAGTGCTTGGCACTTCTAGACTAGAAGCTCGTTATGGGCACGGAACGTGTCCCTGTTACATTGTAATAATAGCAATAATAATATTGGTATTTGTTAAGCGCTTACTATGTGCAGAGCACTGTTCTAAGCACTGGGTAGATACAGGGTAATCAGGTTGTTCCACGTGAGGCTCACAGTTAATCCCCATTTTACAGATGAGGTAACTGAGGCACAGAAGTGACACTGTACTCTCCCAAGCACTTAGTACAGTGCTCTGCACACCATAAGTGCTCAAATAATACAACTGACTGATTGATTTAACGTTTACCAAAAACCACAGCTATTATTGTCATTAGTTCCCTAGTCTAGCTTCAGAGAAACGACACATCTCCAGAAAACTTATGGTAAACTCCTTGAGGGCAGGGATTGAATCTACTAACTCTACTGTTCTCTCCCACGTGTTCAGTCCAGTGCTCGGCACACAGAGAGCGCTCACGACACACGACTGGCCGATGGGTCAACTGGAAAGAACGTATTTTCACCTGTTCATAGAAGCGATTGTGCGCGACGTAAAATTTGGAATCGAAGGACTCTTCCGTCACCAAAACTTGCTGCCTCTCGCCAATCTGGGGAGAGAAGGAGAGGAAAAGATGAAGGGGCAAAGCCTCTGACAAACAATGGAACCAGACGCTTCCTCTTGATTTAATAGAGAGAGGCGGTGGCTAATTAACCAGCAACATACATAAGAAAAACATGAGTCCTAATGCAAATCGCCTGGAGAACATTAAGTGCGTGGTAATATAAAATTAGCATAGTTTGAAATGTAATCATTTTCTCCCACAGCTCTGATAGAAAAAAGTTGGACCGTTTCTCCTTCCCTGATATGAATAAGAAAACACATTTTGAGACAATAAAGAATCCCCAAACATCACCGCTTCATACAACAAAGTCTCAAAACCTGCTAGGGAAAGCCGCTTCCGATTCCAACGCATGGAAATATCTTGGCAGCCTCCAAGGAGAAGGAATGCCCTTATTTGAGCCAGTTCGGTTGAAAAGCCTCCTGCCAGCAGATTAAACAATTCCTCCGACTACAGGTTCTTTTTTTCCTCTACACTCGCTTGCTATTTTCCCAAAGCCGCTGGCACGATTTGAAAGTTTCCTCTGTCTCTGTCGATCTTCTCTTCTAGTAGATTCAAACCCTTTGGTTGGGGCACGGGACTGAAGTCGCCAATCTCAGATGGTGACTTGCCGGCAGGCTTGAGTCCAAGAGAGCCGGGGCACGGTTTCCAAGAGACGCACTCGGAATACCTCTCCGAGCTCGAAAGGGGAATCGGCAGAACGCTTTGATGCTGACCAGCGCTGTCATTTCTAAATGCATTCTGCTCTGAAATTTCTCTTGCGAGGTTTCGATCATTTTCCAGAGGGTTGCCCAAATGTCCAATGTAGTCAACTGGCTATTTTGTCTGATTGTACCTTGGATTATTTCTGCTTTACTCTTTGACCAGTGCAACCCCCTCTATTTGATCTCGCCGCACAGATGATTGATCTGCGACCCTAGTTCCATTTCCAGACCGCCTGGTCAACGAGTCTTGGCCGTAAGCATTTAATGGGTGACGGCTCAGATTCCCATCCCACGTTTTCTTCCCTCCCGTGACAGCTGAGGAGCTGAGGGCTCTGCACACAGTGAGCGCTCAATAAATACGAGTGAAAGAATCCGATAGCCAATCAAAGTTTCTCATTCTCTAACTCAGTTTCTTACAGTCTGGTCTGATGGCTGAATGAATCAGAGTTCTAGTGGGGACCGGGATTTTCTGAATCACGTCCTTTGGGGAGAAGAGTGGTACGACTTTTAGTGTGAGTTGCTTATAACTTTCGACGGGAATCTGTCGGTGTTCCTCCAGAAATTTGGCAATTATCCATCGCCTAGCATTATTAGGCATTTGACAAATTAATCTCCCGTACAATGAGAGAGCGTAAGACAACTAAGAAGTTGCAAGATGGCTTTTCCTTGCCGTTCTGCGGACCAATCGGATTAACAATGCAGGCGGATAGATGTTCAGCAGCTCCCATCAGGAGAGATGGATGAGACACAGTCCTGAGGCCTCAAGCCGCAGAGTCCGCCCGGAGGAACTGAGAGTGGAAGTGGTTGGCACAGTGTCCTTCTCCCTCTCTGGTCCTTTTCCACCATGTTCCCGCCAGGGAGTGCAACAAGCGAGCGGATGGGCAGCGGTGCCGCGTGTCATGAAGTCGGTGCACAATCCTCCCTCAGGTTTGCCAGCTATGAGTGGAACCAGGACTAGAACCCAGGTTTCCTGACTCTCCAAGTGAGTCGTACTCTTTCTTCTGGGCCCATAACAGAGTTGCTAAACACCACACTCATTTATTCATTCATTCAATCGCATTTATTGAGCTCTTACTGTGCAGAGGACTGCATTAACTGCTTGGGAGAGTATAATATAATAAGAAACAGATGCATTCCCTGCCCATAATAAGCTTACAGTCTAGAGGGAAGACAGAGACAGACACACACCGTCCTAGTCTCAGAGTTCGAAGATGATTTTTTTATGGCATTTGTTAAGCACCTACTGTGTGCCAGGCACTGTACTAAGCCCTGCGGTGGATATGAGTTAATCAGTGGCGGAGCAAGGCTTGGAACCCAGAATCCCTGACCACGGGCCCGTTCTCCTGCCACTAGGTCAAGATGCTTCTCCGTAGTCAGTGGTGCTTCTGTTCCTAAATAACCTCTGATGAGCCACTTGCTCAATTTTGGGGGCGTAGGGGGTGGTCTCCTATGCCAGGAGGATGATCACCAAGTGCCAGTGGGAGAGACTCGGACCATCACCCCCACCGTCCTCAACGGAGCAGTTCCTTACCCTCTCCGGAGGCCTGATCACCAATGAGATCAAAGGTTTTTTTAAAAAATAAAATCCTGCCAGTCTAGCAAAAGGAAAAGAACTCTGCCCCCCCCGCCCCCCCTCACACACACTCACACACAGGTGCATTCCTTGACCGGCACCCCCGCACTAAATTTGTGGTTTGAGAACATGAAGGAGGAGGAGGGTGAGGCAGGGATGTTGGAGCGGCAGGAGGAAACATGCTTCAAAGACGTGGTACAAGAGGCCAATAGCCACACCAAAGAGCGGGGAAAAGCACACACAGGCAAGTCCAGAGAGAGAGAGATGAACAGCGGCCGGAAACGGGGACTGAGACGCTTTGAAGGGTGAAGCAAGAGAGAAGGATCGAAGACCCCGTCGCGGGTCACGCACCGGCTACTGGAGCTCAGCAGAAAGTCAGGTCTGAGAAGAACCGGCCGCGTGACCCGGTGGAAAGAGCCCGGGCCTGGGAGTGAGGGCACCTGGATCCGAATCCCGGATCTGCCACTTGGCAGCTGGATAAGTCGCTTTCCCGCTCTGGTCCTTTCCTCATCTGCAAAACGGGGATGAAATAGCCGTTCTCCCCGCCTCTTAGAGTGGGACTCCATGGGTGACAGCTCTGGGCCTCATCTACGCCAGTGCTTATCACAGTGCTTGGACACGGTAAGCGCTTAACATATACCACTGTTAATTGTTGCGATCATCCCACATGTACATTTCCTCCGCTCGCCTTCTCTTCTCCCCCTCCATCTCTCTGCCAGCAAACTTCCGGTGACGCCAGGCCCCTCCATCCCAACAGCCCCGCTGTTTTCTTCAAGGTCCCTGTGGACTCTAATGCCTTGAGGCACTAGATAATAATAATCAGGGTATTTATTAAGTGCTTACTGTGTGCCGAGCATCATACTAAGCGCTGGGGCAGATACAAGATCATCAAGTCCCACATGGGCCTCACAGTCTAAGAGAGAGAACAGTAATAAATCTCCATTTTGCAGATGGGACCGAGGCAATGAGAAGTGAAATGACTTGCCTAAGGTCACACAACAGGTGGAGCCAGGAGAAGGACTCAGGTCCTCTGACTTCCAGGCCCGGGCTCTTCAAACTAGGCCATGCTGCTTCTCGTCGTTCAGCCCAGTAAAACAATATTTGCTCCATCGCTGAAGCCTGGCCTGCTAGTAAGTCAGTCGATCATATTTACTGAGCGCTTACTGTGTGCAGAACACTGTACTAAGCACTTGGGAGAGATCAAAAGAACAAGAGAACAGATGATTCCTTGCCCAGGGAATAGTTGGTTCCGCTCTCATTCGTTGCCAGCCGATCTAATCGCCAAGAGTCTTGCCTCTGGGATGAGGGGCACGGCTGGGATCTCTGATGTTTTGGGGGGCGAGGCGGATCACAAGAACTTCTGTCGGCATTGAGGTCTCAGGAGAAGGAGAGAGGAAGGGGGAAGGGGAGGGGGCTCTTTCCCCGGCAGCCAGAACTCGTGCTGCATTCCTGCAGAACGCGCCTGTTACCAAAAGTCTCATTCACACGCTTCCCTGGCTTTTTAGACTTGCACTCTTCAGGATCTATGAAGCCTTTTTTTTAATGGTTTTTGTTAAGCGCTTACTGTGTGTCAGGCACTGTATTCATCGCCGGGATAGATTCGAGCTAATCAGGTGGGGCACAGCACAGATCCCACGCGGAGTCCACTCTCAAACCCCAGGTTACAGGTGAGGTAACCGAGGCACAGAGGACTGAAATGACTGGCCTAAGGTCACCCAGCAGAGTATCAGAGCCCTGGCACCAGAGCACTGAGGGGGCTGAGACAAGACTGCTGACCTCTTGGTGTTGGAAGAGGGGCCAAAATCGCCGCTCCGTCACTGACCTGTACCTAGCTCTGTGGACTATTTGAATTTTCACGCCTGTTTCTAACTGATCTGGTTCGATAAGCTCTGGTTTTCTTCTTGAGGGCCACGGTTCTTGAGGAAGAGATCGCAAGGGGGCTCTTCAAAGGACGAGTTACAAAAGAGCAGAATGCCGAAATGCCAATTTTCTCAACTGCTTAGACTCTGGGAAACTCTCCATTCTACCCAGATGGTCACGTCCCCTTGGTTCAACGAGATAAGACACACAACTGGGTGGAGGGAGGAGTCGCCAGCTAGATTCACCAGCACAGGGAATGCAAATGAACCTTCTAGGGCTCTCCGTTCCTCCACTGCTTCCGAAATGATTTTTCGGCCGCTGAGAGGCACGCCGATCTCATCTAGTCTCCTTCTACAATGGTCCCGATAGGAAAAGAAACCCTGTAAAGATAACTTTGGCACGAGAAGCAACGACGCCCGTTCGATAGAGCACGGACCTGGGAGTCGGAGGCCCCGGGTTCTAATCCCAGCTCTGCCACTTGCCTTCTATGTGATCCTGGACAAGTCACTTCACTTCTCAGCGCCTCAGTCTCCTCCCTTACCCCTCGGCTTGTTGGAAATGGACTTCTGTGTTGCGGGAAAACCGACTGTACAATGTATCCGAAATGATGTGGATGATCTGGAGCTCGAGATTGGTGTGGAATGGACAGGTCAAATTATACTATGATTCCTCTAGCAGAGGTCTCTGATTTCATATATTGAATGAAAAAAAATCACTCATCCTTCTTTAACTCAAGCTTCTTTATACACTGAATTGAAAGCACGGTCTAATTGAAAGGGGCTGCTGGTAAGAGTGCTACTGACCTGCTGTGTGACCTTGGGCAAGTCACTTAACATCTCTGTGTCCCCATTTCCTCATCTGTAAAACGGGGATGACACCCACTCTCCCTCTGTCTTAGACTGCGAGCGCTACGTGGGAAAAGAACTGCGTCTGATCTCATTATTTTCTATCTACCTCAGCGCTGAGTTCAGTACTCGAGGGGAGAGCCCCTCGAGGTACAATGATGATGATGATTATGACATTTAAGTGCTAACTATGTACCGGGTGCTGTACTAAGCGCTGGGGTGGATACAGACAAATCAGGCTGGACACAGTCCCTGCCCCATGTGTCGCTCCCAGTCTCAATCTCCATTTTACAGATGAGGGTATTGAGACAGAGCAAAGTGAAGTGACTTGCCTAAGGTCACACAGCAGACAAATGGCACGGCCGGAATTAGAACCCGTGACCTTCTGAATCCTAGGCCTGTGCTCTATCCACTTCACCTAACAAGGTCCTTATCCAATCCCTATTTGTATTCTCTACTCTTTCCCAGTGTTTAGGACAGTGCTCTACACACAGTGAGCACTTAATATAGTCCTCTAGATAGTAAGCTCCTCGTGGTCAGGGAATGTGGTTCTTAACCTTGTTGTAATATACTCTCCCCAAGCACTTAGTACAATGCTCTGCACATAATAAGTGCTTAAAAATGCCATTGATTGGTGAATTAAAATTCTACTTCTATATAGCAGGTGTCTAATAAAAATAACGATGATAATGATGTGTGAATATGACTACCCCACAAGGAGCACATACTTACGGAACTAGATAAGGCAAACGCTTATTTCTTGGAAATATTTATAAGATGGTGCTGTTATTTTTTTACATACTGAAACGCTCCAAAATTTCATTATTTTTCCACCTTCAGATGTAATACAGCGAGCGGAAATTAAACATGTGTTCACAGAGCCCGAATGATTCCTAATATCATATTTCTAATAGACCTGAGTTTCATCTCTGTTTATCCTGTAAGAAATTTCAACACGATACTTCTGCTGCGAAGCTTTTTCTTCAACGGAGATAATGAAATGCAATTTTTCTACCTGACCGGTTTTCTGAACGCACAAGCTATGGGAAATGTCAAATGTCTTTCTTTAGCCGGAATCAAATTAGTTTTTTTTTTTTTTTAAAAAAAAGCAACCCGGTACATGTTAAACAAAAAGCTCTGACCTTAAACTCATACCTCTAGTGACAGTGCAAAAGGCTGACCTCCCAGATACCTTCAGACTAATTACTGTAATGTGTTTTTCAATTTTTTTTTATTTTTATGGTATTAGTTAAGCGCTGACTGTGTGCCAAGCACTATACTAAGCACTGAGGTGATATAAGGTAATAAGGTTGGACACAGTCCACGTCCCCTCATGAGCCTCTCGGCCTTGATCTCCATTTTACGGATGAGGTCACTGAGGCCCAGAGAAGTGAAGTGACTTGCCCAAGGTCACTCAGCCGGCAAGTGGAAGAGCTGGGAATAGAACCCAGGGGCCCCGATTCCCAGCCCGGTGCTCATTCCACTAGGCCACGCTGCTTCACGATCTTTAATCTCTTCCAAAGTGCCCCAAAATGAAATATTCCCTTCCTTTGAGGTGCTTTGAATATTGAATCCTGGCTCAGAAATTGAGAACCTCAGGTATTGCAAGGAGTTCTTCAACCTCATTTCCATCCCAGCCCTGTTCCCCTCTCTCTTTCCTCCCAGTTCAGAAACGTCACGGAAGGCAACGGGGCTTGCTTCAGTGCTCTGTTTAGTCATTCCAGAAATCGCACACCCACGGACCCTGTCAACCGGGGCCGAGGGTTGGTTGTGTGCGTGTGTGTTTGTGTGTGAGATCAGCATATGGCTTCCTCTCCCCCGCCCCGCTCTGACGCTGGTGAATTATTCAGATAATCCAGGTCCCAAGGACGCGCTGAGGACTCCATTAACCAAGCGTTTCGGGACTGAAAGCTGGCTTTGTGGACTTGTAGCACGCGGGCGAGAGCGAGTTAGGCTTTGGGCCCGGGGTGCCTGGATGAGGGAAGCCGGAGTGCATCTGAGGGACTGAAATGTACGGCACTGAGGCTAGACAGTTGTCCACCTAACGATTCATGGCCTGCTTTACGGACCACGGTCCTGCTGGACTTCGCTCTTCTTTGGATCGACTCCATTAAACTCCGATCTCGCTCTCTCCTGAGGCGCTGTCTCCTGTCCCCTCTGCTTTCTGCTCTCCAGCCATCCGAGACGGTTTTTTTTGTCAGTTACCGTCATTCTACCTCTGGTCGGCCGGGACTAGCTTGGCGGCCCTTTTTGTTTTAATGATGGTATAATATTAATAATGACGGTATTTGTCAAGCGCTTACTATGTGCCAGGCACTGTTCTAAGTGCTGGAGTGGATACAGGGTAATCAGTTGGACGCAGTTCCTGTTCCACGTGGGCCGCACAGTCTTTAGCCCCATTTTACAGATGAGATAACTGAGGCAGGGAGAAGCGAAGCGACTCGCCTAAGGTCACAGAGCAGATAAGTGTCAGAGCTGGTATTAGAACTCAGGTCCGTCTGACTCCCAGGCCCTTGTTCTATCCACTAGGCCGTGCTCCCTAGGCGATTCCTCCATGTGCTTCTTAGGGGCCGCCGCCTCCCTCCCTCTTTGGGGACTTTAGATCCTTGAATGGTTCATTTCCCAAGATTCCCATTTAGTTCCCACTTGGCTGGTTTCGGGGGGGGGGGGGGATAATCTGGTTTTTAACACCGTGGCTGCCGAACACAAGACTAAAGTGCCGTTTTGCCTTTCGATTTTGCCTAGTTTACTCTTTTGGTCTCTTTGACAGCCCGGTGCCCAGGATCGTGAGCCTGGGAGTCAGGAGACCTGGGTTCGAATCCCAGCTCGGCCATTGCCCGTTGTGTGACTTGGGGCAAGATACATCACTGTGCCTCCGTTTCCTCTTCTTAGAAACGGGGGTTAAATATGTGCTCTCCCTCCCTTCTAGACTGTAAACTCGATATGGGCGGGGAACAAGTCTACCAACTCTATTATACATTCAACAGTATTTATTGAGCGCTTACTATGTGCAGAGCACTGTATTAAGCGCTTGGAATGTACAAATCGGCAAGAGATAGAGACAGTCCCTGCCCTCTGATGGGCTTACAGTCTAATCGGGGGATTACTGAACTCTCCCAAGCGCTTAGTACAGCGAGTCCCTTGGAAGAGTCTACCAGAGGTACAGGCAGACACGGGCTCTGAAGGGGTATGTTATAAAGTTATATTGTGCTCTCCCAAGCTCTTAGTACAGTGCTCTGCACACACTAAGCGCTCAGTAAATAGGACCGACTGACTGACATAAATCTGTGGTACAATCTGCCGCCTTCAACAGTTTGCCCACCTGACTGGGGGTTCATTCACTCATTCAAACGTATTTACTGAGCGCTTAACGTGTATTAAATGCTTGGGAGAGTACAATATAACAATAAACAGACACATTCCCGGCCTACAGTGGGCTTACAGTCTAGAGGGTGAGCAAGCAGAAAGAAGATGGAGTAAATAATAATGCCGGTATTTGAGTGCCAACCGCTGTATCAAGCGCTGGAATAATAATTGCGGTATTTGTTAGGCACTTAGTCTGGGTCAAGTGCTGTTCTAAGCGCTGGGGAATATATTTATTGGCATCGTTCTCGCCTGCCCGTCTCCCCCGATTAGACCGGAAGCCCGTCAAACGGCAGGGACCGTCCCTATCTGTTGCCGACTTGTTCATTCCAAGCGCTTAGTACAGCGCTCTGCACATAGAAAGCGCTCAATAAATACTATTGAATGAATGAATGGATACAAGGCAATCAGGTCAGGCAATCAATCCCCGTCCCACACAGGGCTCACAATCTAGGTAGGAAGGAGAACGGGCATCGAATCTCTCCTGTACACATGAGGTAACTGACGCACAGAGAACCTAAATGACGTGCCCCAAGTCACCCAGCAGGTACCTGGCGGAGCCGGAATTAGAACCCAGTTCCTCCGACTCCCGGGCCGGCGCTCTTTCCACTAGGCCACAGAGAAGTCGAAGAGCTCACTAAGGGCTGATGGGGGCCTGATTAGCATAAGCACTGAGACAGCATCAATCTTTCGCCAAGGGCGATATATCTCATTAAAGACAATTGAATAGCAATGGTTCCCCTCCTCCATTTTCGGTTCCTTGACGATCCTGGCACACTGCGGGAAGAGGCGGAGGGAGGGAAGCAGAAACAAGGCATCGGGGGCGGAGTGTTCGGTCTCTCTCTGTCAGACACGGAAGCCTCAGGGCGCTTCGAGCCTGGCGCACCTGCACCAGAACGCTTCCGTCGGATGGGCGCTGAGAAAATGTAGCCTCCTCAGGTGCCCGCAGGTTCCGTCGAGGGGTTTAGGTGAAAATGATATTCAGAGATGTCAGTGGTGACCCAGAAAGGAAAATCGCTTCACGGTTCTTAAAAATCCTGCCTGTGAGCTGGGATTTGGTTTGATGCACTCCTTCTCCTTCCCAACTCCCTCTGTCCCTTCAGGGAGAAGCTGGCGTGGCCTAGTGGAAACAGCCCGGACCTGGATTCTAATCCCGGCTCCGCTACCTGTCTGCTGCGTGTCCTGGGGCATGTCATTTTCGACTTCTTTGTGTCTTACCTTCCTCTTCTGTAAAAATGTGGCTAGGATACCTGCTCTTCCCCCTCTTAGACCGTGAGCCCCATGAGTCCAACCTAATTATCTTTTATCAACCCCAGCGCTCAGTGCGGTGGTCGGCAGCTAGTAAATTCATTCATTCGATTGTATTTATTGAGCGCTTACTGTGTGCAGAGCACTGTACTAAGCGCTTGGAAAGTACAATTTGGCAACAGATAGAGACAATCACTACCCAGAAACGGGTTCACAGTGTAGGAGGAGGAGACAGATAACAGAACAAGTAGAAAGGCATCAATACCATCAAAATAAACAGGATCACAGATACACACTTATACATATCATTAGTAAATATGTACAAATAGAGAAGCGGCGTGGCTCAGTGGAAAGAGCCCGGGCTTTGGAGTCAGAGGTCATGGGTTCGAATCCCAGCCCGGCCACTTGTCAGCTGTGTGACTCTGGGCAAGTCACTTAACTTCTCGGTGCCTCAGTTACCTCATCTGTAAAATGGGGATTAAGACTGTGAGCCCCAAGTGGGACAACCTGATTCCCATGTCTACCCCAGCGCTCAGAACAGTGCTCGGCACATAGTAAGCGCTTAACAGATACCAACATTATTACTATTATTATTACACAAGTGGTGTGGGGAGAAGAGGGAAGAGCAGAGGGAGAGATTAGGGGCAATGGGGAGGGGTGGAGGAGCGGAGGGAAAAGGAGGGCTCAATCTGGGAAGGCCTCCTGGAGGAGATGAGCCCTCAGGAGGGCTCTGAAGAGGGCAAGAGAGTTAGTTCGGCGGCTGTGAGGAGGAAGGGCATTCCGAAGTAGGGGGTGGCACCTGAGAGGAGGGAGGAGATCTCCTCTGAAGATACTGCTGGGAAGGATGGGAAATTGGGGTGTGGGGCCGGGGGAGATGGAGAAGGGGGGGGTGAGTTTGGGGAGCTCAGACCTGATGGTGTTAATCATTAAGTAAATGCTTAACAGATACCCTGATCGCCCTCATTAGTGGTATTTACTGAGTGCTTACTAAGGGGAGAGCACTGTATTAAGCACTTGGGAGAGTCCAGTACAACCGAGTTGGTAGACATGGTCCCCGCCCATAGTGAGCTTACAGTCTATAGAAGTAGCATGGCCTAGTGGATAAAGCAGCGGCCTGGGAGTCAGAAGGAGCGGGGTTCTAACTTGACTGCTTTCATTCAGTCATATTTACTGAGCACTGTACTAGGTGCTTGGGAGAGTATATAATGTTATAGACAATATCACAATCAGTAGATGCATTAGAATGTGGATTTTCCTGGACCAGACTAGGCTACAAGCTACGGTTGTGTCCTTTGGCAAAGCTTGAGAAAACCAGGGGTTCCCGGAAAGTTGGGGGTGACGTTTTGCTGCCTGCCAGGCTCAGGGCAAGAGGGAGGGAGCCCGGGCCCTGAAAATCCAGCCCCTACAGGGCTCTTCAGCGCTCTGGCCCTCAGTTTCTGCCTCTGTGAAATGGGAACAGGCAAACCACTTTTCTCTCTTTAGTTCTCTCTTCAGAAACCATGGTTTAAAGTGATTGTTGGAAGGGGATCATGAAAAAGAGTCAAGACCCACCCCTGCCCCAATCCTCCCTCCAATGCTCGTTGCCCTGAGGGGACTCAATAAATACCCGAGGTGAAGACTGACGAGATGAAGGTTTTGTTGATCGCAAAGGGCAAGGGACCTTTAATATGGGGAAAATGCTTCCAATGCTACAACTCTTCCATGATTGGGAGAAGATGAATTATTCAAAAGAATCATCATCGGTGGGAAGCTAACTCCACATCTCCAACGACCCATTCTCATAAAGAATCTCCGTCCGGCTGGGCTGTCTTAAAGACTTTGAGACGTATAAATATTTAGCAGCTGCCTTTCAAGGGGACAGGGCAAAACTCCCCCTGCATCCACAAATTCTGGAGGGCTCACATAAATATCAGTGCACCGGGGATTAAGTGATGATGTGCGGTTGTTTTTTTTTTTTTTTACTACGACGAAAAGAGAAAGCCTGCCTTCTGGTTCTACGGGTGGAAAAGATCTGCAGAATGGTCAGCGCCAGCTGGCTGAGGCACCTGACTGAAATAATGTTGGTATTTGTTAAGCGCTTACTATGTGCAGAGCACTGCTCTAAGCGCTGGGGTAGATACAGGGTAATCAGGTCGTCCCACGTGAGGCTCCCAGTTAATCCCCATTTTACAGATGAGATAAATGAGGCACAGAGAAGTGAAGTGACTTGCCCACAGTCACACAGCTGACAAGTGGCAGAGCCGGGATTCGAAAGACCGTAGGCCTGTTGTGGAGAGGGAATGTGAACATTTATTGTTGTACTGTACTCTCCCAAGTGCTCAGGAACGGGCTGCGAACACAGTAAACGCTCAATAAATATGATCGAATGAATGAATAAAAAACCAGAACCCCATCAAGGGCTTCCAAGAGACACTGGGGCAGAAGGCTCATCAGAATCGATCACTCGTCTTTACTGAGTGCTTACTGAGAAGCCGAGAAAGCACAGGGCTGGGAGGCAGGAGGACCTGGGTTCTAATCCTCGTTCCGCCACTTGTCTGCTCTTTGACCTTGGGCAAGTCACTTCTCTGTGCCTCAGTAACCTCGTCTGGAAAATGGGGATGAATACTGTGAACCCGCTATGGGGCAGGTATCCAAGCTGAATTACCTTGAATCTACCCCAATCCCTGGCACATACTAAGAGCTTAACAGATACCACAAGTATTTTATCATTATTATTATTACTGTGTGCAGAGCACTGTACTAAGCACTTGGGAGAGTACAGCATAACAGATGCATTCTCCGCCCATACTGAGCTTACGGTCTAGAAGGGGAGACAGACATTGATCTAAATCAAGGAATTATGTATATGTACATAAGTGCTGTGGGGCTGGGTGGGAGATGAATAAGAGAGCAAGTCAGGACAACAGAGGTAGTGGATGAAAAGGAAAGGAGGGCTTAGTCAGGGAAGGTCTCTTGGAGGAGATGTGCCTTCAAAAAGGCTTTGAAGAGGAGGAGAGTAATCGTTGGATATGAAGGGAGGGCGTTCCAGGCCAGAGCTAGGATTTAGGCAAGAGATTGGTGATGAGATAGATGAGATTCAGGTAAAGCGAGTAGGTTAGCATTAGAGGAGTGAAGTGTGCGGGCTGGGTTGTAATAGGAAATCAGAAATGATGAATGGTGCCTTTTGGCAGCACATTCAATAGCGCAGGACAAACACCTCTATCAGTAAATCATATTTAATACTTCCTGTGTGCAAAGCACTACACTAAGCGCTTGGGTGAGTATAATACAACGAAGTTGGTAGACACAGTCCCCGCCCAAAACAAGCTTCCGGTCTACAGGCTTAGAAGTCTACAGTCTAGAGATTATGCATTTCAACTGCCTCTATTTTTAAGTGGGAGTGGCCAGGCCCGCACTGTAGACAAAACACTTATTTGTTGATATGAGCACTGGGTGGATGATTGGGAATAAGTCTTTCTTTACCGGTGAAAATAAACAAATGGGAGGATGGGGGAAAGTGCCAAGGAACGATAAGTGTGAGGCGGTTTGGAAACGCAAACGGATGAATATTTAATTCCCTTCGAGCTTTCAGGGGAAGTGGAGAGCACTCGGTTGACAGAGGTCTGTGAAGGGAATTAGCTGGCTTTGAGAGGGGTGAGGACGACTGAGTGGGGGAGAACATACAGAAGGACCCCCGCCCAACGCCCCTGCCCACGCACTCAGGGGAAGACCCACCCAGGACCACCTAGGCGGGCATCACCCCCTCCCTGAGATGAACGCAGTTACGGTTACGTGAATACACGCACGCCCACGTTCACAAGGGGAGAACAAGGAGGAGTCACTGGAAAGGGGGACTCAGATGGGAAGATGGGGAGAAAGAAAGTAAGAGGAGGTCAGGAGGGAGGAAGAGGTGCTATTGATGTCTGTTTTTTTGTCTGTCTCCCCTTCCTAAGACTGCGAGCCCGTTGTTGGGTAGGGATTGTCTCTGTTGCCGAATTGCACTTTCCAAGCGCTTAGTATAGTGCTCTGCACATAGTAAGTGCTCAATAAATATGATTGAATGAATGAAAGGGACGGAAGAAGGGGAAGCAGCATGGCCTCGTGGAATAAGCCTGGCCTGGGAATCAGAAAGACCTGGGCTCTAATCCCAGCTCTGCCATGTGTCTGTTGTATGACCGTGGGCAAGACACTTCACTTCTCTGGGCCTCATCTGTAAAATGGGGATTAAGACTGTGAGCCCTAGGTGGGACACGGACTGTGTCCAACCTGATTAACTTGTATCTATCCATGCTTAGAACAATGGTTGGCACACAGCGTGTGCTTAACAAATACCATAATCATTATTCGGGGGAGTCAGTCGATTGTATTTATTTGGCACTTACTGTGTGCGGAGCACTGTACTAAGCACTCGGGAGGGTACAATAAAATAACACAGCAGATACATTGCCTGTCCACAGTAAGTTTATAGTCTAGGGGGAGATGAAAGAATAGAGGGGATATGGGAAGGGGGTCTCCCCCTCTAGACTACAAGCTCACTGTGGGCAGGGAACGTGTCTACTGACTGGGTGGTACTATACTGTCTCAAGCGCTTAGTTCAGTGCTTAGCACTCTACTAAGCGCTTGGGAGAATACAACAGAATTAGCAGATATGTTCCTTGTTCAACATTATCCCATAATATTCTGTTATTTACTTTCCTTTATCACATCCTACAATAAAAATCGCAAATTTACATTTGGCCAGAGACCTTTTGGTTAAGCGGTAGATTACCTAAAGCTGAAAAGCATCTCCAATTAAAAACAGCCAATCCCGCAGATTCTCACTCTTGTGATTTCTGTTTCTTTGTCTGTTTTCAGGAAACACGGAAGGGGTGTAAGATATGTCCTTTCCTTTTGGTTCACGTTGTCACAGTTTGCTCCCGGGCTGACGGAGGTATATGCGAAATGCTTTCACCGTAACAAACCCTCCAACCTTTTGGCTGAAATGTTGATCAAACTGATATAGTGGCCAGCGTTCTCTCCAAGGTTTGTTTGAGGAGCTCTAAAGTTGCTCTAAAGCCTCGCACTGCCAGGATGACTTCAGGGATGCTTTCGTTGCTTTTGTTTTTAATAGAATTTATTAAGGGCTTACTACGTGCCAGGCACTGTACTAAGTGCTGGGGTGGATATCCCGTGTCTCGTGTCGTGTATCAGATTGGACACGGTCCCTGGCCCACATGGGGCGCACAGTCTTTATCCCCATTTTATAGATGAGGTAACTGAGGCCCAGAGAAGCGAAATGACTTGTCCAAGGTCACAAAGCAGACAAGTGATTGGAACCTGACTCTCGGGGCCATGCTCGCGACACGTGGAACCGCTTCTGGAGGAGTTTGCGCTTCATGTTAGACAAGGCTAAAACAAGCAGAGAAAGAAGATATGGAAACACACTGGCAAAAGCTGTCGCGATCAAAGGATTTGCCAGTTCCTACTCATATAGAAAAGCTACAAATTCCCTGTTCGGCGGATGGCTACCTTCCCATCACTTTCTATTTTCAGCACAACTGTGCCAGCAGATAGACATTATTCCGGATCCTGGAATGGGGAGAAGGTGGAATAAGGGGAAGGAGAAGGACAGAGACACACCAGCCTGTACCATGCATGGAACAAAATAATCATTTTCCTTCTAATGGCCAAGTCAGCTGCTGTGTCCTGAGTAAGAAGATTATATTGGCAGTGGCTTGACAAGTATCTAAACTCATTAAATTAATCTCACAATCCCCCCCTAATTGGAGACACCGGAGTTGGAATTCTGCTGCCTGCTGAAAAATATTAAAAACCCGACGGGATTGGAATCAATCCGTAAGATGTCTGGAGCGCTATCAATTATTCTCCAAGCCAAGACACAGAATGCTAGAAAGCGCAGGCTGCAGGACAAGTGAATAAATGAACGCCAGGAAATTTTCCTCCGTGGCAATCAAACACATTCATTTGGCGTGGCCCTTGAAAGGATTTTGCATTTGGGTCTGTGGCGTGGGGTTTTCTCACATTTTCAATCAATCAGTGGTATTTATTGAGCGCTTACTGCAAGCAGAGCACTGCAGCGATTCCCTGGCTAAATACAAGAGAATTGGTAGGCAGGGTCTCTGCCCACAAAGAGTTTACAATCTATAGTGGGAGAAAGACATTAAAATAAATTAGGGGAAGGGGGAATAGTAGAGTAGAAAAAATATTTACTTAAGTGCTTTGGGCCTAGGATGAGTATCAAGGTGCATAAGGGGTAAATGGCCAAGTTCATAGTTGACGCAGAAGGGAGGGCGGCTAAGAGAAATAAAGAGCCGAGTCTGGGAGTCAAGGCCAAGTTGGAGAAGCAGCATGGCCTAGTGGATAGAGCACAGGGCTGGGAGTCAGAAGGACCTGGGTTCTAATCCCTGCTCTGCCAAATGCTTGCCGTGTAATCTTGGGCAAGTCACCTAACTTCTCTGGGCCTCAGTCGCCTCAACCGTAAAATGGGGATACCTGTTCTCCTCCTACTTAGATTGGGAGTGAGCCCCATGCCAGACAGGGACTGTGTCTGATCTAATTAACTCATTCCTATCCCAGCTCTTAGAACAGTGTTTGCCACATACAAAGCGCTTAACAAATACCGTAATTAAAAAAAAAAAGAAATGTGTCCTGTAACGTGAAAAGGAAATAAGAGATAGAGCTGCACACATCGTAGCAATTAAGTAGGTTCTCTTTTCCTCGCCTGGGGTTCAGAGGTAGGAGAGAGAGAGAATACGTAACGCTCAACAGCACACCCAGAATTTTCCCATTAACTGGGAAATTACATCAGAAAACCATAAGGAATTTACTCAGAGTGCATACTGCATCTCAGCTTTGTGCAAATATTTTATAATCACATTACATTTCCTAGTCACTCAGTGGGACCTGACTCATCCTTGAACACAACAGGCGGCACTAGAAAATATCCTCGAAGGAGCAAGTCTAGCTCTGCCACTTTTTGGGTTACCGAGCCAGACTGGTGTCCCGGGGTTCCAATAATTATAATAATAACAGCTATTGTGGAATTTGTTAGGTCTTTACTATGTGCCAGGCACCGTACTAAGTGCTGGGGTGGATATAAGCAAGTGAGGTTGGATACTGTGGGGTTCCCACAGTCTTAATCCCCATTTTACGGATGACTTCACTGAGGCAGAGAGAAGTGAAGTGACCTTCCGAGGTCCCTCAGCAAACGGCGGAGCCGGGATTAGAACCCAGGTCCTTCTGATTCCCAGGCCCGGGCTCACTCCACTAGGCCATGCTGCTGGGCCCATAAAATCAAGGCCAAGAGACTCCAGTGGAAGTTCCAAATGAAAATCAAATGAATCGAGATACCCTGTGGACATCAAGGGAGTAAAGGTAGTTAATTGGGAACCAACCGAGGGCAGACCTGGGAGCCTCGACAGGAGCACGAGGCTTGTTCCCTCTGCCCAACGTGGATCTAAACCATTCCCGGAATCACCAAGGCCCTGAAAATCATCACCTGTAGCCCCCATCTGTGATGGGAGGACCAGAGAGCGCTCACCAGAGAAATCATAGGAGGAGAGCCAGACATCATAAGCCAGGTCCGAAAGGGGCTCATCATCTTTGCCAAGCCCTGCAATAATATCGACTTGTAACTACTCCTGCGCTTAGAAAAGTGCTTGGCACACAGTGAGCACTTAACAAGTGCCATTATTATTATCAATAATAATAATATCCAGAAGGGGAATTCAGCAATTGATTTTGCTTCAAGAATTCTCCACCATCCTAAACCCAATTTCTTCTCACTTGTGTCACAAATCCAAGAATTTCTTTTGTTTTTGTTTTTTAAATTGGTATTTATTAAGTGATTACTATGGGCCAGGCACCGTACTAAGCGCTGGGATAGATATGCAAGACAGGTTGGACACAGACCATGCCTCACAGCCTTTATCCCCATTTTACAGATGAGGTGACTGAGACACAGAGAAGTTGTGACTTGTCCAAGGTCACACAGTAGACACATGGTAGAGTTGGGATTAGAACCCAGGTCCTCTGACTCCCAGGCCCTTGCTCTTTCCACTCAGAGCCCACTACTTCTCTGCTTTAAAGTTGTGCTGTCATTCATTAATTTCGATTGTATTTATTGAGTGCTTATTGTGTGCAAAGCACTGTACTAAGCGCCTGGTGCTCACAGGGACTCTCTAGGGCAGCTGCTATCCCGGGCTCCTCAAAAACAGTCAATTAGCGATTGATGGATTGATCACAGGCTATTCAGTCATCAGGGGCTGCTGTTGAGGATTAAGTGGGAACGTAAGAGCAAGCGAGACAGAAAGCCAAAGTGGGACAAGTTTTATTTTTAGCAGCTGTTGCCTGAGAGCTTTTCTGAAGCCTTTTAAAATCAATTCTCCGGAGGAGGTAATTACCAGAGAGAGCCGGCCTTAGGGTCCCCTTGCAGAATGACTTCCCCTTCTTCTCTGTACTGGACCATGGAGAAGGGGCAGACTGGACACCGAAATCCATCTGGAGTTTCTGGCCAGTCAACGCTCCTTAACTGATATTTGTGGGGGGTTTTTTTAATGGTGTTTGTTAAAGGTCCGACTCTGTGCCAGATACTATATTAAGCACCTGGATAGATATAAGCTAATCAGGATGGACAAAATCCCTGTCCCACATGAGGCTCACAATCTTAATCCTCATTTTGCCGATGACGTAAATGAGGCCCAGAGATGTAAAATGACTCGCCCAGGGTCGCACAGCAGACAAGGGTCGGAGTCTGGCTTAGAATTCAGGTCTTTCCGCCTCCCAGGTCAGTGCTCTCTATCCACTAGGCCACCCTAAGTGCTTGCTATGTGTCAAGCACTGTACTAAGCCCTGGGGTAGATAGAAGGTAATCAGTTCCCACATGGGGCTCACTAAGTAGGAAGGAGAAGAGGTATCGAATCCCCTTTTCGCAGATGAGGGAACTGAGGCACAGAGAAGTGAAATGACTTGCTCAAAGTCACGCAGCAGACAAGTGGTGGGGTCTAAATTGGAATCCGGGTCCCCCGACACCCAGGCCCAAGCTCTTTCCAGTAGGCCACGTCGCAGTCCTTGTGGTGTTTTCCCAGGTCCTCCGGGTGGATGAGAGAAAAGGCTGAGAAGGTATGGCATTGGGTAGGGGATGGGGAGGTGGAATGGAGGGGGACTAAGCCTCTTTCTGAATGGCCGGGACCTAGGTACTGGATACTGGACAGCAATCCTGGATTTCAAGAGAGGATGGTGCAAATCAGATGTATCTGACCAGATTGAATTTTTCTACTTTTCTTCTATCGCTGGTTAATAACGTCAGACCCGATTTAAAACACTCTTTTCCCCCTCACCTCGGAGGCTTTAGCTAGGAGGCTTTAAACCCAACCCTAGGGTTTCTTAATCCCTAGGATGTCTTCAGGATCCCATTAAAAAAAAAAAAACCCTCATTACCTGTGTGGATCCTAATGAAACAAATCCAGAGCGTGACTGTTAAGACCTGAAGTTGTCTAGTAAATTAGAATCATTTAGAGTACAAAACAGAAAAAAAAAATCTCACCCCCCACCAATTCCTGCAATTAACACTCCTTCAGGAAAACATCATCATAAATTAATTCATGCAAGCAGTGCTCACAAGACTTATTAAAAGCCTCATGCTAGACACGACAGACACTTGCATTCATGCACTCAATTAATGAAAATGGCATTTTATACTTCCTAGTTAAAGCTTTTCTTTGCACCAGCTAGGCTTTCTCTCTGAATGTAGCTTTTAATATAAAATGACAATAATTGTAAGTCCTTTGAGGTTTTAAATGTGAAACTCAGATTATTAAGCCTTAATAAATTCCTTTGTGTCCTATATTATGTCTGCTTAATTACTCCAGGCACATAAAGTAAGTAATGTAAGGGGGTGGGGGGAGATTTTCCATTAGTTTTTCACAACAATGACTTTTTAGATTGCCTTTCTCTCCAAACATTTTTAGACGCGTGACATTTTAAAATACAGGGTCCCAAATAACTGTATATTTTTTTTTTTTAGCAGACGGGACCACCCCATAAGCAATTGGAATTCCTAATTTCCCCGAAAGCCAAAATGACCAACCTCCACAGAGAAGACATTTCTCATCGTCAGAAATACGGAGTATTCACAGTTCACTGGGCATTTCCATATTGCTGCTAACAGTCCATCTCCTCCATTGAAAGGGAAAGAGACACACAACCCCAATCCGAGGGGCAATTTTGGCTGCCTACACAACTCGGAGAGGGAATTCTTTAATCAACCCCAAAGTCCTTATGATGAGGAAAAATGTGTCTTCACTGTTTTTCGAAGGGAGGGGAGGGCTGGGGTGAATATCCAAGGGCTTAAGGGGTATGCAATCAAGTGCATAGCGAGCTAAGGCTAACTAAGCCCACACAAATCGGACTTCCACAAATCACTGACATTTCAAAATTCTTTCCCGGGCCTCAGTTTCCCCATCTCTGTAACAGGGACTCAAGCCTTGTCCTCCCTAACCTCTAAATCCTTTTTGGACTAGGGGCTGTTTCTGACCTCACTCTCTTGCATCTCCCCCAGATTTTAGCACAGTGCCTGGCACATATGAAAGGCTACATAAATACCTCAATTATTATTGTTATTATTTCCCCAGTAAAAATAGTGGTGGGGAATTATCTTTAGAAGGAAAAGACTTTCAGACTTGACCCCTCTGCCCCCTTGAATGAATTGATGGACACCAGGCTTCCTCTCTGAGGCGAGCCCACGTTTCTGCCTTTCTTGGCACTGATTCTGACATGACTAAACAGAAACTGCTCTTTTGCCATTACAAACCTCCCTTTTTTTTTCACCCCTAGGGCCCAAGGTTGAAAGATGAAAACACACCAAGATAGAGGGAGGCACAACTACCTACTGGGCAAACATCTGTCAACTTCAAATAGAATTTATTTTTTGAAGTCAGTTGCCAAAATTGGTCCTCGACATTTGGAAGGACCTTTTTTTTCCAAGGAAAAAATTAAAATCCTTCAAGGCTACAATTTCACATACACACAAACACACACACCCCCACACTGTGTGTTAGACCCTTCATATACTTTCCAAATTACATATTTTTCAAATGGAAAAACCCAAGTCAAACAACTGCATTTTTAAACACTCGGAATAATTTCATACTACCGCTGGCTCTACTTTTCAGGCTAATACTTCATATCTGAGGCTGCACTGGCTCAAGATATTCATCCTTCTTAAAATTCATCTTTCTTTGCCTTATTAAAGGCACATCTCCTCCACGAGGCCTTCCCCAACCATGGTGTTATTTGCTGTTCTCCTACTCCCTTCTACATCACTCTTGCACTTGGATTTCCACCCTTTTCTCACCCTTCCCTCAGCCCCACAGCACTAATGCCTATATCCATCATTTATTTATTTATATTAATCTCCCCCCTAGACTGTAAGCTCGTTGTGGGCAGGCAGTACCTCTACCCGTCTACCTACTCTTTTATACTGTACTTTCCCAAGGACTTAGTTCTGCACCCAGTAAGCTCTCAATAAATATGACTGATTGACTGATCCTTCTAAATAAACCTGCGAAGCAGACAACACACCAAAGGAGGAAATTTTCCCTTTCTTCTAGGTCGACATTTCTCTCCTCCTAGAAACACTGCCAGGCATGCTTTGCATGGGGTTGCTCTGCTCCCACGGTAAAGAAATACTGTGGAAGACAGATGGACGGTCACAGGGGAAACCAGAAGGCTGACGAAACCAACAGCCACGCGTGAAGAAGGAGAGGAAAAACATATTTCTGACAAACGGTCTGGACGCCGCCGTGGAGAAGTCATCGGGGCTTGCAGGCGTCTGGCGTCAGGCCTTAATCATATGATGGTTGGACGTTTTCCCCCCGTGAGAAGCGGGGCTGGCGTATCGGATCCCTGCAGTTGCTGGAAACTGAAGGCAACGGAAAGAAATGCTCTGACGTCCTGCCACGGGGCTGACGGGACAAAATGAACTGCACCGAGCAACAGTTGGGACCGGGGTAATTTGATGCGCTGGGCCTTAAGATTCTCCAGATGCTGGCCTCGGCTTGGGCTGGGAGATAAGGAGAGGGCATTTGCTAAGCCGAATAGAGTGTGGTTGTCCAGGGAAGAGAAACCTCCTTATGCAAATGGAAAATAGGCCAGTCTGCCACAAAAATGTGCTTTTTTGACCCCCGTCCATAAGTCCAATAGCGGAGAAGGAAAGCAATGGAAATAAAAGAAGCTTCCAATATTTTTCCGCCGGGTTCAAGTCACTTAATACTGCATCACTCCACAGCTAGGTCACAGAGATAGAATGTTCTTTAAACAACATTCCTCTGGTGGACACACACAGACACACACATACACCCAGTCACACACAGACTTTTAAGGGGCAGGGTTAAGTCACAATAGAACTCCGTTTCTACAGTGAGACAAGAAACCTCCAGACAGCCCACAAATATCCCGAGGATTGTTGCCATCTCCCTATGGGAAAAATGACTGTTGCCCCTGTATTCCTCTTTTTTTAAGTCACATTTGATGACTAGAATGTCATCACACAAGTGCACAATGAAAAGAACAAAACATTTGCATGATTTGAACTCTGTATTCTCTATCCAATCTGTCATCTCTACCATCCTCTTTTCATTGCTTCAGTGCCAAAGAAAATCCACCGAAGCTACGAAGCATAATCAAGACACGGGCATTTTCTAAGTACAAAATATGACGGCATAATCAGGTAAACTGAGAGATAAACTGCATTCACTTAAAGTGCCTCAGTGAATGAAGACTGGGAGGGAAAAAGAGAAAATAGACCGGTAGATGAGGGTTACTAACTTGTGAACTTCAGTTTTCTATGTTTATCTTCCCCAGCGCCTATTACAGTGCTTGACCCATAATAAAGAGCTTAACAAGTGCCTCAGTTATTATTATTACTGTTATAATAAAAAAAAACCTTCTACAAAGACATTAATAATAGAGGATTCTTTTCCCTTTCTTTCTAATATATGTCGCGTATGACTAAACCAAGAGATGGATCAGAAGAACATTTGTCTTCCAGAAGCTGACAGCTATGGTGACTGCCTGTTACTCAATGCATTTTACTTCAGACATCTGGGGTTTCTGAGATCTCCACGGATTTTGTGTCCACTATAAATCTGGTACAAGAGTAAAGGGAGCAAGAAATCAATACTCTCACCAGTTTTCAGGTTGGGGCAGACAATAAATCCTATTTTTCCTTAAACATACACCAGACTAGAACAAGGTCATTTTAATTCCCTGGAGGGCAGATACTTCAGTACATTTGACGGGCTGGTCAAATAAAGAAGGTATAATTATTTACATTTTTAGCCACTGACCTGGAATTTAAGGCCCCTTTTGGGTATTTTTACTCACCTGTACAATTTTTCCCAGTGCTTAGTACAGTGCTTTGCACACAGTAGGTACCTAATAGGAGCTCTTACTACTATTTCCAGAAAAACCACCCCCTGTGGTCCACTCTAGAAGTGTGTTTGAATTTCTAATAATAATGTTGGTATTTGTTAAGCGCTTACTATGTGCAGAGCACTGTTCCAAGCGCTGGGGTAGACACAGGGTAATCAGTTTGTCCCACGTGAGGCTCACAGTCTTCATCCCCATTTTACAGATGAGAGAACTGAGGCACAGAGAAGTGAAGTGACTTGCCCACAGTCACACAGCGGACAAGCGGTGGAGCCGGGATTCGAACCCATGATCTCTGACTCCCAAGCCCGGGCTCTTTCCACTGAGCCACGCTAGTACAGTATTTACTGAATCGGCCTCAGTGTCCGCCTGTTTATTCAAGGACGGTGACCTAATCGGAAGCTGAATACGAATCTGTTTTCCAGATGAACCGAGCCCATGCTTTCTTACATTCTCTCAGTTCTCTTAACTTCCAAAAACAATAATACCTGTGATATTTCTTAAGCACTTTCTACACCTCTCCCAAGTGCCTGACATTGTCCTCTCCCAAGTGCTTAGTACAGTAGTTTAGTCGGAGAAGCAGCGTGGCTCAGTGGAAAGAGCCTGGGCTTTGGAGTCAGAGGTCATGAGTTCGACTCCCGGCTCTGCCACCTGTCAGCTGTGTGACTTTGAGCAAGTCACTTAACATCTCTGTGCCTCAGTTCCCTCATCTGTAAAATAGGGATTAAAAGTGTGTGAGCCCCACGTGGGACAACCTGATTACCCTGTATCTCCCCCAGCGCTTAGAACAGTGCTCGGCACCTAGTAAGCGCTTAACAAATACCAACAAATACCAACATTATTATTAGATTGCACAGAGTAAGTGCTCAATAAATACGACTGAATGAAAGGTGCAGGCTCTCAATACACACGTCCGATTGATCCTCTGAGGACTGTAAGCTCGCTGAGGCAGGGACCGTTTCTACCAACTCTGTTATTTTGCAAACTCCCAAGCTCTTAGTACAATACTTCGTACACAGTAAGTGCGCAATAAACACGCTTGATTGAATGATTGATTTGGTTGTCTGAAATCAAAGGGGCACGTCAACGGTTTGACTTCTGAGGCGTTACCCACAGGCGGTTTGGGGTGGGTCTGGCTGGCGGGGCGGGGGGCCGTGATCCTCTGACTGATGGGAAATATCTGTGGAAATGATGTGCGCTCTCACATTAACGTGACATCTGACAAGCGGTCGGGCTGTTTTCATTACTTTGATTTTTGTCTGCTGAAAAAATAAGCAAGAAAGCCTGGGGTGGAATTAGAGAATCCTGTCAGGGTGATCTTGAGGAGACAACCTTGGAAATGGCGCTGCTTTCTCGAAATTAGGCATTGCAGCAATCACCTGAAAACACGGTGAACTCAGAGCCTACCAGAATGCTCCGTTTTATCAAGTCTCAGGGTAAAGAGTCGACTAGAATAGGGTTTTACTTATCGGAACGACCCCGGAAAGTTTCTCAAAGACTTCGCTGTGGCCTATATTGAGCGCTTCCTGAGTGCAAACCGCTGTACAAAGCACTTGGGAGAGGACAATACAAGAGTTGGTATATGCGATCCCTACAAACAAGGTGCTAATAGTCTACAGGGACTCCTTTCGCTGAATTCAATCATTCGATTATATTTATTGAGTGTTTAATGTGTGCAGGCCACTGCACTGAGCGCTCGGGAGAGTACAACGATGACTAGACATATTCCCTGACCACAATGGGCTTACAGTCTAGATGGAGGGAGACAGACATTGATAGAAATGAATAAATTACAGATATGTTACTTAAGCGCTGTGAGGCTGGGAGGGGGGAAGAACAAAGGAAGTAAGTCGGGGGATGCAGAAGGGAATGGGAGAAGAGGAAAAGAGGGGCTTAGTCGGGGAAGGCGTCTTGGAGGAAATGAGCCTTCAATAAGGCTTTGAAGAAGTGGAGAATCATTTTTTGTCAGATTTGAGGAGGGAGGGTGTTCCAGGGCAGAGGCAGGACATGGGCGAGAGGTCGGTGGTGAGGTAGAGGAGATAGAAGCAGTGTGGCTTAGTGGAAAGAGCACAGGCTTGGGAGTCAGGTCGTGGGTTCTAATCCCGACTCCGCCACTTGTCTCCTGTGTGACCTTGGACAAGTCACTTAACTTCTCTGGGCCTCAAGTTACCTCATCCGTAAAAGTGGGGATTAAAAAATGTGAGCCCCACGTGGGACAATCTGATTCCCCTGTGTCTACCCCAGCGCTTAGAACGGTGCTCTGCACATAGTAAGTGCTTAACAAATACCATAATTATTATTATTATTAGCAGAGGTTGGCATTAGAAGGGCAAAGCTGGGTTGTAGTAGGAGAGCAGCTAGGTGAGGTAGGAGAGGGCATGGTGAGGGGGTGCTTTAAAGCCAGTGGTGAGGAGTTTCGGTTTGAGGCGGAGGTGGATGGATAATCCGCTGGAGACATGGGGAGAGGGGATGAAAGGGTCTTCTGTAATTAGTCGAATGGGGCGGGATGGGCCTTCAAGTCTACCCATAGTCGCACGCAGGTTCTCGCTACTTTGGCTGGAATGCCGTTCCGAAACCCGACTACAGTGTGGCTTATTTGATGATGATGACATTTGTTAAGCTCTTACTATGTGCAAAGCGCCGTTCCAAGCGCTGGGGGGCTACAAAGTGAACAGGTTGTCCCACGTGGGGCTCGCAGTCTTCATCCCCATTTTACAGATGAGGTCACTGAGGCACAGAGAAGCTAAGTGACCTGCCCACAGTCACACAGCTGACAAGCGGCAGAGCCTGGATTTGAACCCATGACCTCTGACCTCCTGGCCCGTGCTCTTTCCACTGAGCCACGCTGCTTATTTAACACGAGGGCCCACGGGGACGCTACCGTTCGCATTCTGGGGGAACCAGAAGTACACCACCACCATACTCCGGCTGCGCAAAACGTCCTCGAAGTACGCGTCGGACCACAGTGTTGTGACGTGGCTAATTATGAAGCCGAGACGAGCGAGTGAATGCCTGCCGCATGGGCAATATCTGATATTTCCTTTCTGCTATCTTCTGTTGTCGGGAGCACGCAACCCAGATGCCCTTCAGAGGTTGTGCCGGTGGGAAACAAAACACATTGTTTTACTCCCCGGCCCATTAGAAACAAAGCACTTTTCTTGTTCCTGTCACCAGCATTTAGAAATGTGAAGAGCAGATGTCCGAACGGTATGGAATTTGTGAATCTCATTATCGCGGGGGAAATAAAACCCGGGCGTAAACGAGTCATTACTGACCGACGGGAGCCGGGCGGCTTTTGGAAATGAAGTAGCCATTTCAATTCCATACTCTGTTGTTTTGGGAGCAGCCACTTGAATCGCCAAGAAATAGCCAGTTGGCAGCCTTGCGGGAGGTCTCAGCGAAAAAGGAGGGAGGTTGGGAAAGAACAGGGAGATGGAGAATGGCTGGGGAATGGCGTTTGGAGTGGGTTGGGGGTGTATTATTGAAACGGTGAGAAACTGCCCGCACGACATTTCCCTAATGTGAGCCCAAGATGAGCACAAGTACACTGCATGGAAAAAAATCTGATATTTCCTATTGTTTTTAAATGGTATTTGCTAAGCGCTCATTATGTGCCAGGCACGGTACTAGCCACTGGGGCAGATCCCAGTTAATCAGGTTAGACACAGTCCATGTCCCACATGGGGGTCACAGTCGTAATCCCCATTTTACAGACGAGGTAACAGGCACAGAGAAGTGAAGCGACTTACCCAAAGTCACACAGCGGTCAAGTGGAGGAGCGGGGATTAGAACCCGGGTCCTTCTGACTCCCAGGTTCCTGCTCTATCCACTAGGCCACGCTGCTCCCCCGACAGCGTTGGCAGGTGGGATCCCTGACCAAAAGGAACTTAGAGTTTATTATGGGAGACGGACATTAAAACAGAGTAGTATAAGAGGGGAAATAGTGGAGTAGAAGAATACGGGTAAGTCGCTGCTTAAATAGTAGAGAAGGAAAGTTGTAATCAGAACTGCTGGGGGGGGGGTTTGATTGCAGCCGTGTAGAAGAGGCCCAAAAGTGTTGAGGTGGAAGTTGGGTGGCTCTGACCGGAGAGGAGAAAAATGACTCAGGGAAAGCTTCGTGGAGGAGGAGGTCACTACCAAACAAATGTGGCCACACTGCCTCCTCTTCCCTGCCTCATTTTTCAGGTCAGTAATTCACAATGGCTTAACACTGCCCATCTGCGTCAGAAATGAGCTGATTCAAACTGCCAGGGCTACTCTGCCCTGGAGTCATTCAAATTCCCATTCTCTAGAATGGTCACGACCCACATTTCAAGGACAAAACGACAGGCCCCACATCTTTAGTCAATCAATCAATCAGTGGCATCTATTGAACGCTTACCGTGTGCAGAGCACTCCACTAAGCGCCTGGAAGAGAAACAGCAGGGCCTCGTGGAAAGAGTACGGCTGGGAGTCAGAGGACCTGGGTTCTAATCCTAGCTCCGCCACTTGTCTACTGGGTGAGCCCGGGCAAATCCCTTCACTTCTCTGAAAAATAAGGATTCAATTCTACTCCCTGTTACTTAGACTGAGAGACTCCTGTGGGACAGGGATTGTATCCAATCTGATCATCTACAACAGCGCTTAGAATAATGCTTGGCTCATAATAAGAGTTTAACAAATACCATAATAATAATAATGACAGCTATGCGATGGAGATGGTAGACAAGTTCCTTGCCCGCAACGAGCTTACGGTCTAGAGGGGGAGACGGATATTAATATAAAGAAATGGTTTCAGGGGGGAAAGTGGTAAAATTTCACCCACATCAGCTTTCATCCAACATCTGCTTTCTCTTGCTCTTTGCTAAATAAGAAACTTCACATTCGATTCCAGCCGCTCTTTCAGGGAGGATTTTAGTCTTTATTAATACCCCAGATCACAAGCCTAATTTGACGTCTCTTACTGAGATTAACTTTGAGCATCCCTTAAAAGGGAGCCAAGAATTAAGTGAGGAATGGACTACCCTTTTACAAATGAGGTGAAATGGGAGAGGAGTGTATTAAGATGGATGTCTGACCCAGGGGTTAATTGAGCATTCCAGTTTCCTGCAGTGTCGATAACACAATTTCACCGAAATGCAGAAGGAAAACAAAGATGGGAAAAACATGAATGATGCAGTAAAGAACTCTATAGCTTCTTCCAAGTTCTCTCAAGCGCCGCAAAAAAAAGAGGTTTTTCCTTCCATTTGAGAAGCTCGGTGTTAATGATGATAATAATAATAATAACAGCGGTGTTTAAGTGCTTACTAATTGCCGAGCACTGTACTAAATGCTGGTGTATATTCAAGCTAATCAGGTCTCACATGGGGTTCACAGTCTAAGCAGGAAGGAGAACAGGTAATAATAATAATGTTGGCATTTGTTAAGCGCTTACTATGTGCAGAGCACTGTTCTAAGCGCTGGGGTAGATACAGGGTCATCGGGTTGTCCCACATGAGGCTCACAGTCTTAATCCCCATTTTACAGATGAGGGAACTGAGGCCCAGAGAAGTTAAGTGACTTACTGACTCCGCCTTTTGCTGATGAGGGAACAGAGGCACAGAGAAGTGAAGTGACTTGTCCAAGGTCACAGGGCAGGTACATGGTGGAGCCAGGATTAGAACCCAGGTCCTGAGGTCCTTCCACTAGGCCCCGCTGCTTCTAAGCCTTCTAAAGGAAGGCTTATCTTTGTCACTGCCAGTTAAAAAAAAAAGTCACCTTTTCCCTAGTCGCTTGCTTTGTAAAGGAAAATCTGGATGGGATAGTTAACATGCAAACTGCCGGAAGGAAGAAGACTGCTTCAGATGTAAGAGGCCCTGGAGAAGAATCTGCATATTCACCCTAGCAAAGCTCTTTTTTAAGATCATTTCCTCTAGAACATTAAGAAAACCTGGAGGTAAATGTCCTAAGGGGGATCAATAGCAAACAGCCCCGGAAAGAGAGAAGATAATTCCAATTTTTCCTTCTGATATTCTTCAAATCTTGTCTCCACCAATTATCTTGTTTCCACTCCAGCATTCAGTACAGTGCCTGGCACAGAATAAGCACTTAAATACCATTATTATTATTACTATTATTATTAAATCTGTTTCTACCTGGCTGTTGGACGGCTTGGACTTCCAATGATCCCTCTGAAAAACCCTGTGACTGTGGGCAACACACTGAACCTCTCTGGTCTTTAGCTCAGAGACAGCAGCTGCTAATAATAATAATAATGATGATGGTATTTGTTAAGCGCTTACTATGTGCCATGCACTGTTCTAAACACTGGGGTAGATCATTCAATAGTATTTATTGAGCGCTTACTATGTGCAGAGCACAGAGCGCTTGGAATGGACAATTCGGCAACAGATAGAGAGACAATCCCTGCCCAGTGATGGGCTCACAGTCTAATAGATACGAGGTAATCAGGTTGGACACGGTCTTTGTCCCATGTAGGGCTCACATTCTTAATTCCCATTTTGCAGATGAGGTAAGTGAGGCACAGAGAAGGAAAGTGACTTGCCCAAGTCACACAGCAGACAAGTGGTGGAGTTGGGAAAGAACGGCGCCATCCCCATGCTAAACTTCACTGCTGGAACAGATTATAAAAAACAAAATTCATCGCACTGCTCCATCCGTCTTCAACTCTCTGTCCCAATTAATCAATTAATGAAGGGTATTGACTGAGCGTGAATGCGTGAATGGGCGAATACAACTGATAGACAGAGTCCCTGCCCTGGAGGAGTTTTCAGTCTCCCACTCCTACCCCTATTATTTCAGCTTCTCCCTCCATGTTCCATCGTTCCGCATTGTAATAATAATAATATTAATGGTATTTGTAAGCACTTACTTCACGCTAAGCACTGTTGGAAGCGCTGGGGTAAATGCAAGGTCATCAGGTTGTCCCAAGTGGGGCTCACAGTCTCAATCCCCATTTTACAGATGAGGTAACTGAGGCACAGAGACGTGAACTGACTTACCCGAGGTCACACAGCAGACAAATGGCGGAGCCGGGATTAGAACCCACGACCCCTGACTCCCAAGCCTGGGCTCCTGCCATTAGGCCACGCTGCTCTTGGGCAGTCCTGGGGTGGGATTAGTTGGGTTGGGGGGGGGGGGTGACTTAATGGATGTGCTCCCAAGGTGCAGTGGCATTTCGGGGCCTCGCGGAGCAGCCGTCTAAGGGCGGTCACACCTCAGCGACAAATCCATTTTCAGCAAAACGAACAAGACAGTCCAAAGGGAAAAGATCCGTTTCTCCTCGATCCGTTGAGACTGATGGATGGATCCACTGACCGTCGCGCCCAACACCTCTCGCACCGTTTCAGAAGAACAAACTCGAGCTAAAAATTTAGATCGCTCCTTGTTTTAGGAAGAATAATCAAAGTGATGTCGAACTGAGTATTAATTAAAGGTTTGTAAACTGATGGAACGTGGATCAAAGACCCCTGACCACACGAAACACAAATACACACACACACACACACACACAACTATCCAATGGCAAATTCTACAGGAAAAGAAGACCATGCCATCAGAGATACCAGGAGACTTAAGTTCCAGGAAATAATAATAATAATGTTGGTATTTAAGTGCTTACTATGTGCAGAGCACTGTTCTAAGCGCTGGGGGAGATACAGGGTCATCAGATTGTCCCACGTGAGGCTCACAGTTAATCCCCATTTTCCAGATGAGGTAACTGAGGCACAGAGAAGTTAAGTGACTTGGTCACAGTCACACAGCTGACAAGTGGCAGAGCCGGGAGTCGAACCCATGACCTCTGACTCCCAAGCCCAGGCTCCACTGAGCCACGCTGCTTCTCTGTATCTTTCTGACCGTCGTTTATTCACTTCCCGATGGAGTAGAAAAGTACGCCAGTGCCAACTTTGTAGAGCTAATTTTTGGAAGAGTTATGGGTGTCATGCAGAGTAACAAAATGCTACTGAAGGAAATAAGAACGTAAAGAGGAACCCAGCTTTGAATTCCTTTTATTTGAATTTTGGGGGACTCAGGTGAATCCTTAATTGCTTTTTTTGAGGGGCGGGCTAAGATAATAACATTTTGGGGGGATATGTTCATACCACTGTACCTCTGTCCATGTTGTGGGTAATTCTACTCTGTTACCAACTCTGTTATAGTATACTCTCCCACGCAATTAGTTTAGTGCTCTACACAGTGTAAGCGCTGAATAAATACCTGTGATTGATTCCACTGGGAAAGGAATATTTATGCCTCGTCTCGAAATAAAGGAGCTTGGGTAATGGGGAGAATTTCCCCCCCCCCCATAATTTTAGGCAAATCTTTTAAATCACATCCAGGGGCCCGCCTTCTTAGTCTAAACGATGATGTTTTATTTTCTATTTTCCCAGAGACCACAAGCTGCTCACCCCATTACCTTCCCCAAATGGAGACAGCGGTTCAGTAGATATATATGTATATATAAGAGGTTTTCTCTTGCTAAATAAAATGACACAGGTATCCAGTTTGCTATGTTTTTGTTGACCTTCATTTCTGGCAGCTGGGGCTTCTTCGCCCATTGGCCCCGCCTTCATTCATTCAGTCAGTCATATTTATTGAGCGCTGACTGTGTGCAGAGCCCTGTACTAAGCGCTTCGCAAGTCGACCTGGTCTCGGGCTTCAGATCCTGGCCCACGGCAATGCGGGAGGGGTTCTCTGCTGCATGGGCACAACACCCAGGAGACGGCACGGAGCTGGCAGTCCGCCCAGGTGAGCCGTGTGAAATTGGTCTGATGGAATTGCCCCTTATTTGGTGATTTCCCACGTTAACTACGTTATTACTACAACCCAGCTTGCTGGCTACGTGTTGCATTTTTGTCTCTTTCTCTCTCGGATCTCTAGCTCACACCGTCACTCTCCTTGGTATCCAGTATGGCCTAGTGGATAGAGCGTAGACCTGGGAGTCAGAAGGACCTGGGTTCTATCTGTGCCTCAGTTCCCTCATCTGTAAAATGGGGATGGAGACCGTGAGCCCCACGTGGGACAACCTGATCACCTTGTATCCCCCCAGCGCTTAGAACAGTGCTTTGCACATAGTAAGCGCTTAACAAATACCACCATTATTATCATCTCAGCTCCGCCATTTGTCTGCTGTGGGACCTCTGGGCCTCAAATCAATTCTCTGGGCCTCAGTTATCTCATCTGCAAAAGGGGGATTAAGATTATGAGCCTTACTCGGGACAGGGACTGTGTCCAACATGATTACTTTGCATCTATCCCAGCACATAATAAAGGCTTAACAAACACCTTTAAAAAAATTACTGACATCTTTCCGGGGCCTCATTTTCTTCGACTGCAAAATGGGAAGGCAATGCTTAGGCTGTGAAGCCTACGCGGGACAGGGCCTGTGTCTGATGTGATCGGCTCGCATCTACCCCAGCGCCTAGAACTGGGCTTGACATATTGTAAGCGCTTCCCGAATACCGTTAAAAACCAACCGGTCGAAATAAAATAGCGTAACCTCGAGAGGGGACATTTGGAGATTCTGAATATGCTGGCAGACGAAGATAGATGCTGCCCACGATCACCATACCAGGCTACCAAGCTGCTTCTCTCTTTGTGCAGCTGGGCGGGGACCCAGTGCCAAACGAAGGCTTGTGCTAAGTTTTGCGTTACAGTCTGCTCTCAAGTCTCTGCATAAATCCCAGGCCCCTATAATTGTGATTCATGATTTCACACTCGCTGCCTTCATTATTCACGCTCACTGCAAACGGTTTTGGTGAGGATAGCAGTTTCTTCAAATAAAAGTCCTTCAAAATAATGAAGTCTCATCTCTCATATCCTGTCGCCTTCTGAGAAGAACTGCCCAGATGTGGAAAAGGGCGGTGTGGCCACCTCTCAGACACACGGACCGAGGGGCAGTGTGGCCAGGTAGAAAGAGCAGGGGCCTGGGAGTCAGATCTGGGTTCGGATCCCCCTTCAGAGCCCTACTGAAGGCTCACCTCCTCCAAGAGGCCTTCCCAGACTAAACTCCCCCCTTTTTCCCTCCCCCTCGCGTCGCCCGACTCTCTCCCTTCTCTCTACCCCATACTCCCCGCCCCACGGCACTTGTGTACGAATGTACTTATCTTCAATTCTATTTATTCATTCTGATGCCTGTTTACTTGTTTTGATGTGTACAAACCCATAATTCTATTTATTTATATTGATGCCTGTTTATTTGTTTTGAAGTCTGTCTCCCCCCCCCCTTCTAGACTGTAAACCCCCTGTGGGCAGGGAGTGTCTCCCTTTACTAAGCACTTGGAAAGTACAATTCAGCACTAAAGTGCTCTGCACACAGTAAGTGCTCAGTAAATACGATCGAATGCATGCCCGCTGTGTGACCTTGGGCAGGTCACTTCACTCCTCTGTGCCTCCATGACCTCATCTATAAAAAGGGGATTAAGACTGTGAGCCCCATACGGGATAGGGACTGTGCCTAAACTATCTTATATCTACCCCAAAGTGCCTGATACGTAGTAAGAGTTAACCGAATATCATTAATATCTCAAGCTCATGGTTAATTAAGGAGCATATTCAGTGAATATCAACCTTTCAAGGAACAATTACAATAATGATAACTGTGGTATTTAAGTGCTTACACAGTAGGTTTACCGTTAAAGGAGTAAGAAGAACAGGTATCTGATCCCCATTTTACAGAGGAGGAAACTGAGGCCCAGAGCAGTTAAGTGGCTTGCCTGGGGGGCGGAGGGGAGCTGGGATAAGATGGTAAGCTCCTTGAAGGCACTGATGTCATTCACTCAATCAACTGTATTTATTGAGGGCTTACTGGGTGCAGAACACTGTGCTCAATGTTTGGAAGGTACAATTCGGCAATAAATAGGGTAGGGATCGTGTCTACCAACTTTATTGTACTGTACTCTCCCAAGAGCCTAGTACAATGCTCTACACAGAGCAAGGGCTCCATAAATACGGTGAATGGTTGATTGATAAGAACGCAGGTTTTCTGATTTCTACGGTCCTTGGCTCTTTCCACTGGGTCACACTGCTTCTTAAAGTAACAAAGTGGAATGAAGATGGCAGTGGGATTCGTGCTAAGCGCTCAGACATCACCTCAGCAGTGACTTGGGCAGCCCCTCAAAGCAGGGATCCATCAGTCGGTCAAAAATAGATTCATCAAGAGCATCGATTATTTACATTACTGCCAATCTCCCCCTCCGGACCGTAAGCTCATTGGACTCTGTTGCACTGTGATAATAATAATTATGGTATTCGTTAAGCTCTTACTATGTGCTTGGCACATAGCTCTAAGCACTGGGGAAGATAAAAGCTAATCAGGTTGTCCCACGTGGGGCTCACAGTCTTAATCCCTATTTTATAGATGAGGTAACTGAGGCACAGAGAGGTTAAGTAACTTGCCCAAGGTCACACAGTAGACAAGTAGCAGAGCCCAGGCTAGAATCCGCATCTTCTGACTCCCAAGCCTGAGCTCTTGCCACTAAGCCACGCTCCCAAGCACTCCGCGCACACTAAGCGCTCAATGAATACCATTGATTGACTGACCAAAAGGTCCACGAAGGACCAGGAGATATGCTCCCTTTGGGTGGAAACTGTAAGCTCCTCGCTAGAATGTCTACTGCTTGTGGGCGGGGAATCATGTTTCTAACTCTACTGAACTGTATTCTCAGAGCGTTGAGTATAGTGCTCTGCACCCAGTCTGCGCTCAGTAAACACCACTGACTGACGGAATGAAAAGCTGGAACTACAAAACCCATAACACCCCGAACCTCATCCATTCCCTGCCTCGTCTAACCCTCACCCGCGGGAACTATCCAAGCACTCAGTACAGTGCTCGGCATCGAATGAACGGATGAACTGACAAAACGATCAAAAGTCGAGAAGTCCTTCTTCTGGCTACCGAAAAGCGCGGACCTTAGCAACGCAGTGATTTTTCCACAGTGAAAAGAGGCTTCTAATGAATTCCTGCTTTGGAAAAGAGCCCAATTCGCATTTTTTGGTGATGTTTTCTCAGAACCAGTCTCTGAGGGTATAAGAACAGAGCTGCTTGTACAAGATAAACAGTCCATACATGGACAATGAGGTTTATTCCATTCATTGTTTCTGGAATTTTTCATGCTTAACTACTTTTTTCAAAACTAAAACAAGTTATGGAAAAGAAAAACAAATTAAGAACAGCAGACCTCTTTCATTTTAAGATGATTCTGCCGGGGGCAACGAAAGCTTGGTGCAGCGTGCATTCAACTGAAATAACTCATAAGTGGAGTAATACCCTGGTGTGTCAACTACTATTAAAGAAAAATAGCTTCCTCAGCAACAATAGCTTGAATTCAAAATGGAATAATTATAGCCGGCTTGCTTTACCTATGAAATGAATAATTCTAAGTAGTCGATAATAAAATTTTCTCCCCATTAAGTATTTAAGTGCCTTGGTTTGTTCCTTTGCTCTCAAAGCGCAGACGCACCTGACACAAATTCCCGTTTTGTCTTCTGCCAGTCCGTGGAAAGGGGTTGTGTCCCCTCTCTCCCTCCCCCGCCCCCTGACCCAAATCCAGGAATGATTCCTCGGATTCTATACGTCTTACGGTGCGACAGCTCACATGGCCCTATCCCCCGAGCCGCTCTGTTCCCGGCTCCGCCGATTCCCTCCCCTTTATTCTCCGGTTTCCCAAAGAGTTCTAATTATCCCCAATAATGTTAAGTGAGTTGTGGGAAGGGGAAGGAGAGCAAAATGATTGGAAAGAATCCATGGCCTCCAGCATGAGACTCGGCCTGGATGGAAAACAATGAGGATGTGCTCGTAGTTTATGACGAGAAGGCCGCCCGTTAGTTAGGCTGCGCAGGTAGTGACGTTGTATCATTAAAATAATCCAACCCGAAGAACAGAATTCCTCTAATCCGCCCGGTTTCTATAGGAGAAAGAAACCCGGGAAAGGAAGTGAAGCAGCGTGGCCTAGTGGAAATAATAATAATAATAATGAGGATGGTATTTGTTAAGCGTTTACTATGTGCCAATCCCTGTCCTAAGCACTGGGGGGGGAGACAAGGTAATCAGCTTGTCCCACGTGGGGCTCACAGTCTTAACCCCCATTTTACAGATGAGGTAAATGAGGCACAGAGAATTTAAGTGACTTGTCCAAGGTCACACAGCTGACAAGTGGTGGAGTCGGTATTAGAACCCATGAATTCTGACTCCCAAGCCTGGGCTCTTTCCACGGAGCCACGCTGCTTCTCTAAAGAATCGGAGGACCTGGATTCTAATCCCAACTCTGTCGATTGTTGGCTGGGTGACCTTGGACAAGTCCCTTCACTTCTCTGGGCCTCAGTTTCCTCAACTGTAAACTGGGGATTCAATACCTCTTCTCCCTCCTACCTAGACTGTGAGTCCCATATGGGACAAGAACTGTGTCTGACCTAATTGACTTGTACCTACACCAGCGCTTAGAACAGGGTCCGACACAGTACATGCTTAAGAGATACCAGTAAAAGTCTCAAAGGGAAAAATCCTGAACAGAAAGGTAAATTTTTGAAGTTTAATTCGGATGAACTTCTACCATTTCAAGTCGAGTAGCCTATCAGCCACCTCTAGGCCTCTGGTACTGACGTATGCGTTTATTCAATGGTACCTTCAATTATCCATTCTGATTATTCTGTAAATATTTTATGTCTATCATTCCTATTATAGTGTAAATTCCTGGTGGACAGGGAACGTCTTAGAACTGGCATCCGGAGTGTCCTGGATAAATACCATTAATTCCTACTATCAACCAATCAGATGCATTTATTGAGCTTCCGCTATGGGCCGAATCAGGGAAGGCCTCATTTGTTAGCCACCCTTTTCATTTTCTTTTTTAACGGTATTCGTTTAGCGCTTACTACGTGCCAGGCACCGTTCTAAGCACTGGGGCAGATACAAGCTAATCGGGTTGGACACATTCCTTGTCCCACACGGGGCTCACAGTGACTGAGGATGTAAATTCCCGTGTGGGATCTTTTCCGCGTTTCCTTTTGGAAATATCATACATCACTGTTACACTGGAGATGGGCAGTCTTACACGTGCACATTTTTTCCCCAATTTTACCGCTACTCTTCTTTGGGCAGATACGTCTGATTTCCCCTCATTTTAACACTTCAGACCCAACGACTGAATCGGAAAACTTTTAAGCGCCCCCCTTTCTTTCTATGTCTACGGGGTTCTAAATCTCCGGACAATCAGGACACGATACTTCCAATTCTGCAGCCCACACCGTTCATTTCCATTCTGCTCATTCTTCTAATAACGCAATTTGTGACGAGACGTAGTTTACATTAGCTGCGCAGAGAAGAGGAGGTACTCTGCAGGAATATATTGCAAGAACCGGAACAAGCAATTAAGAAAATTAAAACCCGCTTCATGAAGTTGCTGTTTTAATTTGCTACCTCGAGAAATTCGGTTTTGCAATTTTCTGCCAGGTAGCTCTCTGGTAGAAGGCTCATTCCTTCTAGGCCTCCCCCTACCAGGCTCTGGAGGTTATTAATAACACCCCCACCCCCACCATCCCTAACGACTTGGAATTAAAATGCGACACGGCCGACTGTTCTATCTACCTTTCGGTGGCCGTCCTCGGTTTGACAGGGACTCGGTTTTGCCACCCATTTCGGTCGCTCTGCGGCCTCTGCCTGAATCCCCAAAGGAATTTTCGCAGACCGTAATGGGGGAAAGGAGAAGAAACACCCAGAGAGCGTGGAAACGGACCCGCCCTCGATGCAGGAGAAACCGCTGACCTAAATCTGCTGCCAATGCACCCGAGCACGAGTTCATCTCTCTGGCTTCTTATTTTAACGGTCGGTCCCAAAGAAACCCCGGGATGAATCAGACAAGGGGATGATTATACAGCTATAACTCGGACATCTCTGCGACCGAGTCGAGTTGATGTATACGTACGTAGATGTACGGATTTATAACTGCCCACGTGGGCGGATATTGCCCTGCTCTTACTTGCCTTAATTCTTCAATCCTTCTAAACAAAACGTAATGGTGGGAGGTGAGCCTAAGAAATCCAGGCGATAATGGGCCACATATTAATATTGATGAATTTCTACATAAAGAACATGCATACATTATAGTCCGGTTTTATGAGCTGGATGAATAACTAATGTTACATTATGTAGGGATACATATTCAACAGTCGGGCCTCCACTTCCTTAGTTCGGGATATGATTAATGTGGCCTATCAGAAGCCAGATGGTGTGGAACCGGAACCATCAATCAGAGGGGAAAGACGACAGAGCGTTACCCACAATGAGCCGCTCGCAAATGGACGTTCCCAACCTGCGGTGGGCACACAAAGCTACAAACGGAGTGGCACCGTCACCGAGGGCCCCGGTGGGCGCAGGGTGGCCCGAGGGACCCAAACCTGACCGTTGAAAATCGCGCAGCTGACAAAAGGCGGGCAAGGCCAACGCCGAGGAATCGCTAGGAGAGACGAACACCGGGCTTTGAAATTAGCTCAGTAAAGTTGGTCCGTGCGAGGCGGTGTCCGATTTAGGATGGGACCGTGCCATGTCTGGTTACTGCAGCTGCTATTTTATTTTATTTTTTTTTAATGGCATTTAAGTGCTCGCTGTGTGCCAGGCGCCGTACTGACCTCTGAGGGCAGATACAAGATCACCGGGTTGGACAGGGTCCCTGTCCCACAAGGGGCTCGCAGTCTTAATCCCCCTTTTACAGACGGGGTAACTGAGGCACAGAGGACGTGAAATGACGCCGTACTGACCTCTGAGGGCAGATACAAGATCACCGGGTTGGACACGGTCCCTGTCCCACAAGGGGCTCGCAGTCTTAATCCCCCTTTTACAGACGGGGTAACTGAGGCACAGAGGATGTGAAATGACTTGACCAAGGTCACACGGCAGAGAGGTGGCAGAGTTGGGATTAGAGTCCAGGTCCTTGGGACGCCCAGCCCCTTGCAATGGTCCGCCCGGCGTGTCCAACGGCATTCCATCTTTGGAAAAGGCTCTTCCACTCTCCTTAGGGCGGCTGACTCCCCAGTCCCCATGGCTGCCAGGCCCACCAAATTTGGGGTCAGTGCCATGGAAACGTCAAGCGGAGCAGAAACCGTGCGGGGAGGGAGGAAGCATCCCATTCCTTGGATAGCTTTCCTCCAAAATGACCTTTGAAACCAAAAGGGGTTTGCGAACCATCAGGGCTGCACTTCTGCTCTTTCCAAGTCCCTGGACACCAGAGGTGTCTAATTAATGAGAAATAAAATGACAGCAACGATCCACGGTGTAGGCGAAAGGGCCCTTTATGAACGGAGCACCAGCCTACCGAGATTACTCAACTCCTGCCCTGTTGGTTTTATAAATAGACGCGGGAGGTGAAGGAGAAGAAAAATCCCTAGAGATTCAAAATCCAGGAAGGTACCGAACGCTGCACTCACTTTTAACTAAAGTCGGTCGATCGCATTTATTGAGAGCTTACTGTGGGCAGAGCACTGTACTAAGTGCTGAGGAGAATACAATAAAAGAATATAACACCCACATTCCCTGTCCACAACGAGCTTACAGTTTAGAGGATACCCAGACATCTCAGGGGTTTGGTCTGGACACAGCGCAGGCATTCAAGGTGATCTGCTACACTGCCGATATCTCTCAGCACCAGATCGCCAACTCCACGACCCTGATACAGCGGTGCTTCCCGAACCTAGAGAGCGCGTAAACGTTCACACGTGTCCCGGTTCCACGGAGGCCTGCTTGTTTTAATTTTACTGAGCGCTTACTATGTGCAGAGAACTGTATTAAGCGCTTCGGAGAGTACAAAAAGCAGAGGAGGCAGCAGGTTTCCTGTCTGTGACCTTGTGTGCGAAGACAGTTCTCTGAAACCGTATGTGGTTTTTTTCACGGTATTTCTTAAGCGCTTTCTGTGTACCAGGCATTATACTGAACACTAGGGTGGACACAAGGTTGGACACAGTCCACCCCCGACATGGCTGACATTCTTAATCCCCATTTGACAGATGAGATCACCGAAGCCCCGAGAAGTGAAATAACCTGCCCAAGATCCCACGGCAGACAAGTGGCAGGGCCGGGATTGGGACATAGGTCCTTCGGACGCCCGGACCCAGGATCCGTCCACTCGACCACACCGCTTCTCTTGTTCAGAGAATACCGAATGGGTGCCGCTGTAGAAATGACGGCAACCAGTGGGAAAAATGAAATCCCCGTAATACGAACAGGAGAGGAAAAGTACAAAACTGAAACCTGTATGTGGAAATAAAATTGAAGGGGAAAAAAACATCGGGCCTACTTTCAAAGTCTTCCCCGCTGGAGTGTAAGCTTTCTGAGGGCAAGGGATTGTAACTTCTCACTGTACTCTCCCAAACGCTCCAATGCTCTGCACAAGTAGGTGCTCGTTAGATCAAGCAATCAATCAATGGTATTTACTGAGAGCCTTCTATATGCAGAGCATTGTACTAAGTGCTTAGCGGAGGACAATACAACGGAATTAGCAGACCGCACTTGGAGGCGACCCGCGCGCAGCGCATTGCACTAAGCGTGTGGGAAGGTTCATCAGAAGCACCATCCCGCAGAATACGTCACATGCCCATCTCCAAAGTGGGCTGGGAGCACTAATCAGTGGCATTTATTGAGCGCTTACTATGTTTAGAGCACTGGGCTAGGCGTTTGGGAGAGTACAATAAAATAGGTCGGCCGCAAAGTGCCTTCAGGGAAAAAGTCGATAGGACCGTAAATCCTATAGGAGAAGCCTATTTTACACTGTGCCTGTGTATTAGTACATCCATTTTAGAATCAAATAATAATGTTGGTATTTGTTAAGCGCTTACCATGTGCAGAGCACTGTTCTAAGCGCTGGGGTAGATACAGGGTAATCAGGTTGTCCCACGTGAGGCTCACAGTTAATCCCCATTTTACAGATAAGGTGACTGAGGGCCAGAGAAGTGCAGTGACTTGTCCACAGTCACACAGCTGACAGGTGGCAGGGAGTCGAACCCATGACCTCTGACTCCGAAGCCCAGGCTCTTTCCACTGAGCCACGCCGCTTCTCGGGCTTTTGGTTCCCGCTGAAAGGGGGAACGAACAAGCAGGTAACTGTCGCTCTAATTAGCGATTTTGCCATTCGGATACCAGAGTCACTTTGCTGGCGGCTTGGTTAATTGAACTACTGACTGTGACATTGCAATAGTTACTTTTGGTTTCCGAAGTGGCGGATATCCTCGGCTGAAAATTGCCGTATTGCTTTCCGAACTATTTACTCGGAAAGCTCCTTTAATGACACAGTGCTAAGTGTTATCATCATTAATCACGGGGAGAGGAAGCTTGGTCTACGTAGGGCGCGCTGAGCTGCATCTGGAATGCGATAGTGGATATACAGGATTCGGAATGAGCTGCCCTAAGAAAAATCTCGGCAGGTAATGAAAGGCTTTGAGAAACCAAGTAGGGGGGATTGTGGTGGATATCAGAGAACAACTTGGAAAGAGAGGCAGCACGGCTGAGTGGCTAGAAGCCAGGAGCTGGAAGTCAGAAGGACCTGGGTTCTAATCCCGACTCCGCCACTTGTCTGTTCTGAGACCTTGGTCAAGTCATTTCACTTCTCTGTGCCTCAGTTCCCTCATCTGTAAAATGAGGATTAAGACTGTGAGCCCCATGTGGGACAGGGACTGTGTCCAATCTGATTAACTTGTATCTACCCCAGTGCTTAGCACAGTGCCTGGCACATAGCGCTTAACCAAAACCATAAAAAAAAATCACAGGAGACCTCTCCGTTGGTGACACCCCCAAGGGAACCAGAAAGAAAGGAAATGGCTTCCCGGAGAAGGGAATGTGATCTTCCGCACACCAATCAACTCCCGACACTCACCTTAGATCCATGGTGAACATCCTCCGGAGAGGAAAATTCTCTTTCAAGCACTTAGCAAGCAAGATAACCCCAGTGGCTCAATCACATTAACCAAGAGTCCACAGCCCAGACGCTAATGACCAGCCCACAAAGCACGTGTGGCTCGAGAATAAGGTTGCCCGGTCACACTGGACAGCTGGCTTTGTGTCCGAGCCTTCAGTTTCCCCTAGACACGAGCTAGACGGGTTGGACACAGTTCCCGTCTCGCATGGGGCTCACAGTCTTAATCGCCATTTTACCGATGAGGTAACGGAGGCCCAGAGAAGCGAAGTGACTTGCCCAATGTCACACAGCGGACAGCAGGCGGAGCCGGAATTAGAACCCAGGTCCTTCTGACTCCCAGGCTCAGGTTCCATCCACTGGGCCGGGCTGCTTCTCATTCAACAAAGTACCTGTGGGCCCACGTTGACGATGGAGTCGATGGGGCCTCCCGTCACGAGCAAGAGTTGAGTCTCGGTCCCGAAGCCGGAAGGCCGAGAAGCGGCGAGGAGGATCCTAGTGCCGGCAACCACTTCCCCTCATTGTGTTTCCGCCGGGGCACGGAGAGCAGCCAGCGAGCAGGAGGGTGAGGAGGGTGAGGTGGGCTCAGAGCAGGGCAAACACGTACTCCATTTTAGCCCTCGTGGCCAATAACGGGCAGAACCGCGACTGGAATCCCAGTGCCCTGCTTCCCGGGGCCGTGCTCCGGACAGCGGACGCCAGGCAGGATTCGCCCCGCTGGACCAATTCCACGGGGATTGCTTTCAACTTGAATAGCAGGAGACTGTCCGCTAGACCGCTACACAGTCTCCTGGGGGCGGGGGGGGGGGGGGGGGTCGAGCCGAAATCACGGGCTGGGGAAGCAGCATGGCCTAACGGATGGAACACAGGCCTGGCAGTCACGAGGTCATGGGTTCTAATCCCAACTGTATGGCCTTGGGTAAGTCGCTTCACTTCTCTGAGCCGCACTGACCTCATCTGTAAAATGGGGATGGAGACTGCCAGCCCCTCTCGGGACAGGGACCGTGTCCAACCCGATTTGCTTGTATCCACTCCAGCGCTCGGTACTTAGTAAGCACTTAACAGATACCACAGTTTTATCATTATTATTATTATTATTATTATTATTAAACCCTCCGCCTGCCCATAAAATGCACACAGCCTCCAAAGACAGCTGAACCCCTCCTATCAATTCATCTGACTGGGGACTCCTGGCCCTTGGAAATCTGCCTCCTGCAGCCTCTGCAAACAGAAGACGAGCTGCTAACGTTTAGAAGCCGCTTAAAACAACAAGAGGGCCCAGATGGGGAGGACCGGGATAGGGAACGATTTTACTTTCCCCTCTCTCTTCACCACACGCACGCGGCACTCAAAAGAAGGCCAGGAGGATAAATCTCGGAAGCTTCCAAAATCACTCATCGAGCCATCCAGCTACTTAGAATAATTTATGAAAGGTCCTAAAACAGAGATCAAAAGGAAATATATCTAGCATTTACATTCAATTCCTCCTGGCCCGATGACTAATTTGTAAAGGAGTGTAGCTGCTCTCACAAGTGAAGCCAAAATCATTTGAGGCTACTTTGATATAATGCCACAAAGGATATGAACAGGAAGGCCAAACGAGTTGCAAATAGCTAAGCTCCACTAAGAGAGCTAATAAAAGAATAATGGAATTTCCTTTTCCTCTGAATAAACGTGTTGAGAGCAGGAATATTTGAGACAAGTGACAGAAGACCCGTAAGCTCAGGAGAGTTGCTTCCCTTCCTTATATATTCGTGGGGATCTAGTGCTAGAATGATAATAATAATAATGATGATGGTATTTGTTAAGCGCTCACTCTGTGTTCTAAGCACTAGGATAGACGCAGGCTAATAGGGTTGGACACCGTCCCTGCCCCAGTCTTCAGCCCCATTTTACAAATGCGGGAAATGGGGCCCAGAGGAGTGAAGTGGCTGGCCCACGGTCACACAGCAGACACGAGGCGGAGCTGGGATTAGAACCCAGCTCCTTCTGGCAGCGTGGCTCAGTGGAAAGATCCCGGGCTTGGGAGTCAGAGGTCACGGGTTCTAATCCCGGCTCCGCCGCTTGCCAGCCGCGTGACTTTGGCCAAGTCACTTAACTTCTCTGCACCCTTTACCTCATCTGTAAAAAGGGGATTAAGGCTGTGAGGTTCACGTGGGACAACCTGATCACCTTGTATGCCCCCAGCGCTTAGAACAGCGCTTCATACATAGTGAACGTTTAACAGATGCCATTATTATTATTATTCTGGTGCCCGGGCCTGTACTGTAACCACTAGACCACGCTGCTTCCCCCGTATTGAACTTCAACGTCTCCAGCAGTCTGTGGAGACATCGGTCTCCTCGGAAATAATAATGTTGGTATTTGTTAAGCGCCGAGCACTGTTCTAAGCGCTGGGGGAGATACAGGGTCATCAGGTCGTCCCACGTGAGGCTCACAGTTAATCCCCATTTTACAGATGAGGTCACTGAGGCACAGAGAAGTTAAGTGACTTGCCCACAGTCACACAGCTGCCCTGTCAGTGGTGTTTCTCCGACCGCTTCGCTGCTTATCCACCTCCACCAACTCAAGCGTCAGCCTGGCCGCACACCAGAGAGGTCCACGGTTCCCTCTCCCAATCTCACGGTCCCTTGAAGTAGGATACTTCGAAGGGACAGCGAAGTCTTCAGCAGATGTGCTTTCAAAATGAAAATGTTCAAGTGCATATACGTATAGCCCCGGTTACTCGAAAATTTCTTGTGCTGAAGACAACCGATCGTCAAAACAAAGTGGAAACAGATCCTCTGAACCCCTTCCACTTGTACCAAAGATGAGTTTAGATAAAAGGCCGTATTTGCCTACTACAACCCAGAATTCTCACTTCGCTTCTCTTAGGCCAACCCGCTCACTGTACCAAGATCTCTTCCGCCTCTCTGCCGACCCCCAACCCATGTTCTCCTTCTGGCCTGGAACTCCCTCACCCGTTATTTCAGACAGACCACCACTCTCTCCACCTGCAAAGTCTTATTAAAATCACATCTCCCTCAAGAGGCCTTCCCCAACTAAGTCCTCTACCCACTCAGATTGTTCTCTCCCAAGCGCTTAGTACAGTGGTTATACTGGGTGCAGGACACTGTACTAAGCGCTTGGGAGAGTCTAATAGAACAATAAACAGACACATTCCCTGCCCACACTGAACTTACGGTCCAGAAGGGGACAAGCATCCAAGCCTGAAAACAACCCAAGCACATTTAGCTTATCAACAGGGAGCATGTCGACCAACTCCCTCAGACTGTACTCTCAAGCAGTCAGCAAATACGACTGATGGTTAGATGAACTCAAACATTTGAGTGTTGAGCTTGATCGCTGCTAGTTTTTTCTTTACCAGTCCCCACTAACCCTCAGGTATGATGAAGACTGTATCTAGGATAGCCTTTCACCGGACCAATCCCCTGAACGACTGAAATAACTACATCCTATACCATTTGCTTCTACGGTCTCCAGACTACACACAGCAAGAAGCAGCGCGCGGCCTAGTGAAAAGAGGACGGACCTGGGAGTCAGAGGATCTGTTCTTCTCTGGGCTCCGCCACTTAACTGCTGTACGTCTTCAGGCAAATCACTTAACTTCTCTGTGCCCCGGGTCTCCCATCTTCAAAATGGAGCATCGGCATCTGATGTCCCACTTACTCGGACTGTGAATCCCAAGTGGGACCTGATTATCTTGTGCTTGCCCCAGCGCTTAGTGCTTGACACTGAGTAAGCCCTTATCAATTATTATTACTGTTAAGCGCTTACTATGTGCCAAGCAGTGTTTTAAGCCCTGGGGTAGATACAAATTAATCGGGTTGGACGCACACGGGGCTCACAGCCGTAATCTCCATTTTACAGATGAGGCGATGAGGCCCAGAAGTGAAGTGACTCGCTCAAGGTCACAAGCAGAGCCAGAGTCGGATGAGAACCCAGGTACTTCTGGCTCCCAGCACCGTGCTCTATTAGCATCATCGTTATTATTAGCATTGTTATTATGGCAACCTTGTACAAGAACTGAAAACCTCCCATCGTCGGCCTAGGGTAGAAATGCTATCTTTAGGGTCATCATCATCGAATGACCTCGCAGGGCTCATGGATTGGATTCAACATGGGAGTCTGACTCCGAGTCTCCGGGAATGCCCGGAATTCCGCCCTTCCCACTGCGTCGCGCCGGCTTTCTCAAGGTTCATACGCCCCCCCCCCCCCCCGGATGAATGGACGATACCGTTCTCCTTACCTTGTGGTCATAGGGATTGTAGGAATGAAACAGTTGAGACAGCTCCTTTGTTCTTTGCTTCTTCTGCAAGGTAAAGAAACGGAGCCATCAGAGACAGCAGGTGACAAGACGGGGGAGGGCATGGGATCGATCAACGGTATTTATGGAGCGCTTACTACGTGCAGACCACTGTATTAAGCGCTTGGGAGAGTACGATCTAAGGGAGTTGGTCGACACGCTCCCTGTTGACAAGCCGAATTTGCTTGGGTTATTTTCAGACTGGATGCTTGTCCCCTTCTGGACTGTAAGTTCAGTGTGGGCAGGGAATGTGTCTGTTTACAGTTCTATTATACTCTCCCAAGCGCTTAGTACAGCGCCCTGCACCGAGTAAGCCCTCCATAAACACGACTGACTCAAACGGAACTTGAAAACAAGACGATTATTAGTGACCCGCACGGACAGGGCTTTTCTTCCCACCCGACCTCATCGGTGACCCTAAATACCCTGCCGGCAGGAACCTTCAGTTCCACACACGCAGGCGGGATTAGAAAGACCACATCAAACTTGTCGGGCCCTGCTATCAGCAATTTCAACTGAAACGAAAAGTTGGGCCAAAGAAGGGGAAATAATTAGGTATTTTCCTAATGCCTCATAATGTGAGATAACCTAAATTACCTCCCACTTTTTGGCCTGTTAAAACAAATGCTACCAGTCATGCAACCACCTGCTGAGTCTCTGAGCGTTTGAAAGATAAACACGTTCAACAAGTTCCCCGGTGAACTCGGCCGCGTCAGGAGGGTGGCCAAAGTGCAGTCTGGAGAGCAAATACCGCCCGTGAAGTTGGCGGGTCGGGGCCGCCTTAAGCTCCTTCCCCTCCAGAAGGAAAGGCGCAGCCCGGGCACAGAACGACCCACGGGCTCCGGACTCGGGGCCGGGGCACACGGTGCCCTCTTTGGGGCCACCGGCCGGTCGGAGGGTCCCACCTTGGAATGCCCTGGAAGCCCAGCTCGACCTCAAGTCCAGCAGCCAGGCAACTCTCCCCTCTCATCAAAGCCCTCCTGCGATGATCTCCTCCTCCGATGAAGCCGTCGACGGCGTTTATTCAGCTCTTAATGGTGCGCAGAGCGATGGTGTGCTAAGCGGGCCTCCGGGAGTCCCTTCCCGATTAATTTTCCTTCTCCCTGGCACTGGAAGTGCGGCTGAGCTCCACGAGCGCAGACTTGCCGAAGGACCTCCGCACCCTCTCCGAGGACGCACATCCGACTCGGTGCTCTGACTGTGGGGTGAACTACAGCTCACACCAGGTGAGAGCGCCCCTGGGTTCGGGCCAACGTAGATTCCTTGACTTCCTCTCAGGGCCCCGAAAAGGACCTGGGTTCTAATCCCAGATGCGCCACTTGTCTGCTGTGTGACCTTGGGCAAGTCACATCACCTCTCTGTGCCTCAGTTACCTCATCTGTAAAACTGGAATTAAGTCTGTGAACCCCTTGTGGGACGGGTCCCTGAAATGGTACACTTTTGTAAGTAGCTGGGGTCTTTAGTAAGCGCTCACTATGTATTAAGCACTGTGTCGTGGGAGACAGAAGATAAACACACAGGATGGAGACCCTGTCCCACACGGGGCCTACTGTTAAAAAGGAAGGGCGAACAGCTGTCTTTCCTAGGTCCATTTTTCGGATGAGGAAACAGACTCAGAGAGGTTAAGTGACTCGCCGAAGGTCACACGGCGGGCCAGTGACTGGCGGTTGGCAGGAGAAGCCCAGGTCCTGATGAACACAGTGATGACACCTCCCTGACGTCAGGGCACCGGCCTCTCTTCCAATCAGGTGTCTTCTCAGAGCCTCCATCTTTGACAGGTCGGGATCCCACACACCAAAACCCGGTGCCTGGGGGGGAATCCCGCCAGGGAAACGTGCTTCTCTGAAGACCCAATTTTTATTTACTACATTTTAATGGTATTTGTTAAGTGCTTACAATGTGCCAGGCACTGAGTGCTGGGATATTCATTCATTCATTCAATAGTATTTATCGAGCGCTTACTATGTGCACAGCACTATACTAAGCGCTTGGAATATACAAATGGGTAACAGATAGAGACGGTCCCTGCCCTCTGACGGGCGCACGGTCTAATCGGGGGAGACGGACAGACAAGAACACACGAGCTAATCAGGTGGGATACAATCAATGTCAACCGGGGCTAACAGTCTTATTCCCCTCTTTCCAGATGAGGTAACTGAAGCCCAGAGAAATGAAGTGACAAGTCCGAGGTCGCACAGCGGACAAGTGGCGGAGCCGGGATTAGAACCCGTGACCTCTGACCCCCAGACCCGAGCCACATCCGCTAGGCCACGCTGCCAAGAGAGGTTGGTTAGGCCTCTCTCGAAGGGCTTTTCTGGAATGGTCTCTCTTTCCCTCCTCCTCCGCCGACACCAGTAGACCCTGATCTGCATCCAGAAACTCCTGGGGCGAGTTCAGCCGTCAGCTATAAATAACCTTGGGACAGGCAGAGGCAGCGTGGGAGAGTCAGGCCTCTGTCTTATCATCCGCCCCAGACAGGTCCAGGACCTGCAGTTGCCCTAGTGAAGGAAAAATGTTTCCCTTCACGCAAGGAGCTCTGCTGAGCTCAGGTCTGGCCCGAGGGGCCGGAGCGCAAGGAGTTTCTGGGTTCGTGAGGAATCAAAATTTCTCCCTGAAAAAAGACACGTGCATTTCTTCCTCAAGAACCTCCAGTGGTCGTCCAACCACCTCCGCATCCAACAGAAACTCCTCACCGCCGGCTTTAAAGCACTCAATCACCTCGCCCCCCTCTTAGAGACACATTTCCTGCTCGCAACGAGCTTACAGTCTAGAGGGAGAGCCAGACACTAATAAAAATAAATAAATTATGGATATGCTACGGGGCTGAGAGGGCGATGGATAAAGGGAGCAAGTCAGGGCGACGCAGAAGGGAGTGGGAGAAAAGGAAATGAAGGCCGTCAGGGAAGGCCTCCTGGGGAACCGGGAAAGAAGCCGGCCCCATCCGGAACGGGGCTCAACCCGAGGCCGAAGGGGAAGGTGGACTGCTCCACAATCCGGCTTGGCTCCTGCCAGCATCAGCAGCCGGCACCGGCGGATCCCGATGGGAAATCCCTCTGGTTCGGCGCTAACCCCCTGGAAAAGTAAAAGGGCAGGGCTCGGGACGTGTTGGTCTTCATCATCACTGTTGATTTGCACTCTCTGGGTTGATTGTTTCCTGAGCTGCCAGGGAAAAATCACTTGACAGGAAGGTAAGCGCCGCCCTCAGAGCAGCTATTTGATGTGAATCGCTCGTTTCCCCCCACCAACTCCCAGCTACCCCCTACCATGCCCCGCCAGCACAAGAAGGCCAAAGGGAACTTGGGAGAGCCACTGCTGACCATAGAGCACTTAGTCAGCTCGACTGGCCATACCGCAGGCTCCTTGTCTGAGCCCAGTCTGGTACTGACATAATAACTGGCATTTCTTAAGCGCTTACTATGTGCCAGGCACTGTCCTCAGCACTGTTGACGATACCAGCAAATTGGACTGGACACCATCCGTGTCCCACGTGGGGCTCACCGTCTCGATACCCTACTTAAAACTCACCTCCTCCGAGAGGCCTTCCCAGACTGAGCTCCTCTTCTCCCTCTACTCCCTCTACCACCCCCCCTTCACCTCTCCGCAGCTAAACCCTCTTTTCCCCCTTTCCCTCTGCTCCTCCACCTCTCCCTTCCCATCCCCGCGGCACTGTACTCGTCCCCTCGACTGTATATATTTCCGTTACCCTATTTATTCTGTTAATGAATTGTGCATCGCCTCGATTCTATTTAGTCGCCATCGGTTTTTACGAGCTGTTCTTCCCCTCGACTCTATTTATCGCCATCGTTCTCGTCCGTCCGTCTCCCCCGATCAGACCGTGAGCCCGTCAAAGGGCAGGGACCGTCTCTATCTGTTGCCGACTTGTTCATTCCAAGCGCTTAGTCCGGTGCTCTGCACATAGTAAGCGCTCAATAAATACTATGGAATGAATTGAATGAATGAATGAATCAATCCCCATTTTCCAGATGAGGTCACTGAGGCCCAGAGAAATGAAGTGGCTCGTCTAAGGTCACGCAGCAGACAGGCGGCGGGGCCGGGATTAAAACCAGGGTCCATCTGACTCCCAGGCTTGTGCTCTGTCCACTAGGCCACTCTGCTTCTCTGTTCCCTCGACAGTACTGCCCAGGGCTCCCTGAGGATCTTGAGATGAATGTCCCGACTGCTCGTTCCCTGCCTTAAAGAACGGCAGCCAGCCAGGAGTTGCCCCCAGGGAGACCAGTCCAACTTTTCCCTTTTCTCTTGAACCCAGGAGTGACGTGGAACCGGTCTGGCCCCTCGTGACTGTGGCCCACTGGAAGCAGGACCCCGGGAGAACGGTAGGGAGGGCAGGCCTCGGGGACGGCTAACCCCAAGACGTTCCGGGCCTGGCTCTTAGACAGCCTTCCTCCCACATCCACCACTCCACGGTGTCCCTGAGCAGAAGCCCAGTCCACATTTCCACAGCAGCAAACTGCTAAATAAAATGTAAGCCGCCGGCCGCCGGGTGGGAGGTATGAGAGGCAAGGGGAAGGCGGGTACGGAGTAAAAGTTGAAAAGTCAAAAGCCAAGCATCTGAAATCTCTTCTGCCCATTAGACTTGACAGGGAATCGATGCTGGCCAGTGCCCCGGCCTCTCGGCTTTCGCATCCCGGGCTCCGTGTTCTGCCTCTTTTCCCCGATCCCCGCTGGGGAAAAATGACAGATGAGGGAACCGGCGAGATTGGGTTGACAGATTCCACATCTAGAGAGGGAGGGACACAGGACGGGAAAAAAGGCCAAAAGCAACAACTGAATGCCACAGCCCGACCCCTACAATCAACGAAATTGAGAAGATGACACGGTAACATTTTAAAATCAAGCTGGACGGCAGGCTTGCTCTTCAGACGGTAAATGCTAGCTTTTACGACATACCTGTCAAAAATGGGGACTGGGACAGATATTCAACATCACTATCTTTGCCCAAGAAAAAGGTTCCAACTTCTAATTGATTACCCTTTAAAATGAGATGGGAATGCTCTCAGAGAAACGTTCAGAGATCCCCACCTTGCACTAAAAATCCGTGTGGGCAGAGACCGTGTCACTTTGTTCTTCTGTACTTCCCAAAGCATCTAGTAATAATAATAATAATGTTGGTATTCGTTAAGCGCTTTACTATGTGCAGAGCACTGGTTCTAAGCGCTGGGGTAGACACAGGGTAATCAGGTTGTCCCACGTGGGGCTCACAGTCTTCAACCCCATTTTACAGATGAGATAACTGAGGCACCGAGAAGTTAAGTGACTTGCCCACAGTACAGTGTGCCACACTAAGCGGGTACTCTATATATGCTGCTACTGTGAACATTTTTCGTAACGGTATTTGTTAAGCGCTTACCATGTGCTGGGCGCTGTTCTAAGTGTGGGGGTAGATATAAGGTAATCAGGTTGGACACGGTCCCGTGTGGCGCTCACAGTCTTAATCCCCTTTTGCAGATGAGGTAACCGAGGGCCAAGATCACACAGCGGACAAGTGGTGGCGCCGGGACCGGAACTCGGCTGAGAGCTCAGGCCCGGGCTCTTTCCACTAGGCCACCCTGCTTCTCGAAGAACACGTGATTCTGAGAGGTCCCGCCCACTTCCAGAATGCAAAACGTGCCTTTCTTCTGCCTTGAAATACGACTATTTCGGCATCTGGACAGCGGAAACCTAGAGTCGGCTCCGCTTCGGCCACGCCGTTAACGGATCTACAGACCCTCCCCGTCTTCTCCACTTTATTGAGCCCCTGCAACCCCCGATCAGAAGAGCCAACCCAGAGCCATGGGGTTGACTCACTGCCCTCTAGACTGTAAGCTCGTTATGGGCGGGAAATGTGCCTACCGACGCTGTTGTTTCCTCCCGGGCTCTTAGTCCAGTGCTCCGCACACAGCAAGTGCTCAATAAATATGATCGATTGAATGATTGACTGGCCGCTCTCCCTTAGCAGTTGTAATTCCCCCAGAAACACCTGGGTCCACTCTCACATCGGGAAAACCGTGATGATTAAGGACGGAGAAATCCAAACGCCTCCGACTTGCGGATAAAAAGTTGCTGGGCAGTCTGGGTCAAAAAGCGGATCATTCATTCATTCGATCGTATTTACTGAGTGCTTACTGTGTGTGCAGAGCACTGTACTAGGCGCTTGGAAAGTACAATTCGGCCACAGAAGAGACAATCCCGACCCAACGACGGGCTCACAGTCTAGAAGATCAAAAACCAACGCGTCTCCCCCACGGTGAGGTTTGACTTTTGGGGTCACCTGAATGGAAAAGGAGTTGGAAAACCGTCGAGGGGGTCAGTTTCTACTGAGCTGCTTAATTAGCTCATCGCTGGCCTTTTTAAGGATTCTGCGGCAGTGGCTTGAAAGGGTAGAAATGACAGTGTAGACTGGGTTTTTCTACTCCCTACATCGGATTCAACACCGGCTATAAAAAATCATTTCCATCTGCAATGCAACTGGCCCTGATATCACTCCCTGTTCCATCACTCCGATCATAAAAGAGTCCAAAATTCATTTCAGGGGTGGCTGGGCTTTTTGACCTCTCGCTTCAAAGATAGACTGATTTTTGTTCTGCATATTAAAACTCGTCCATTATATTGTTTATCTGCAGCTTTCATGACAACGGATCTTTTTCTTTGGTAACTGGAAAGGCCACCGAATACACGGCCCAATCGTTCTCATTTTGGGTTCCGTGAAATGTTTCTTTTGGGCTGAGGAAAAGCAGTCGACCCCACCCTGCTAGGTCCTCATCCTTGTGGTCCACTTCGACACGGAGCTCTGATGTGCTCTCTGCGGTCCCGATTGCTAAATCTGATGTACTGTGCTCTCCCAAGGGCTTAGTACAGTGCTCTGCACATAGTAAGCGCTCAGTAAACACCACTGATTGATTGATTGATGGTCCTGGGTTTGTGTTTTCCTTAAAGAAGCAGCCTGACCTAGTGGAAAGAGTACAGGCCTGGGAGTCAAGGAGTCCTGGGTTCTAATCCTAACTCTTCCACTTTTACCCGCTGTGTGACCTTAGGCAAGGCGCTTCACTTCTCTGATTTTGAATCTCCCACTGTCTCTTGGGGGAAACGTCACTTGTTTCACTTCGGGCTCCACCATCTGTCTGTGGTGTGACTTTGGGCAGGTCACTTGACTTCTCTGTGCCTCATTTACCTCATCTGAATTCTTTCATTCAATCACATGTACTGAGCGCTTACTGTGTGCAAAGCACTGTACGAAGCACTTGGGACAGTACAGTATAACAAACAGACACACCTGCTCACAGTGAGCTGAAAGTCTAGAGGGTGAGAAAGATGTTAATATCAATAAATAAATAATCTATAAAATGGGGATTAAGATGGTGAAATAGGTCGTGAGCCCCATAGGCCACAGTAGGTTATGACTCTTATATGAGGTAGGGACTGTCTCCAAATAATAATAATAATAATTGTGGTATTTGTTAAGTGCTTACTATGTGCTAGGCACTGCACTAAGCGCTGGGCTGGAGACGAGTCAATCAGGTTGGACACAGTCCCTGCCCCACGTGGAGCTCACAGTCCAAATGGAATCCTTCTCCAGACCTCAGCACACAGAAAATGGTCAAAAAAGGCCAATAATCCAAGAGCTCTTGATCTGTCGTGGATTTTTAAGGACGCTCACAGCGATAGGGATGTTTCGAAGAACTGCACTAGCACCAAAGGGCAAGCGTGTTCTAGTGTCCTGGTGAAAAATGCTGGGATGCGGACGTTTTAGCGGGAAGCAGTTTGAAAAAATGCTGCTTCTCCATCTTAACAAATGGCATACTCTCGCCCCACAAGACAATCTCAGATCTAGACGAAGTCCAAAAGGGGAGACCTTCATTTGGTTCGTTAACTTTGGAAGTTCCTCGAAGGGTGTACTCCCTTCTAAAATCCAACCTGAGGTCATAAAAGTGTGTTTTCGTTCCACATTACAGTTTTCATAAATCAGACTCATATAATAGGCAGGCAAGGCTTATGTGGGTTCTTCTTCCCATTCTTTTCTAAAGCTTAATAAACCTCACTCCTCTATCACAATTGCAAAGGAAATTGGATGGAAATATAATCACGATGACTTTTCCGAAGATTCGATGCGATTACTCCGTGCCTGGGGTACATTCATTTGATCTTCTTTGTTTGCCATTGTAATACCTGAGTGCAAAGATCCCTACGACCCAGATGGCCCAGGACGCTCCCGAACCAATGTCAAACCCAGAGGGCAAGCTGATCGGGGTGTATGCTCACCCAAGGCAGGAAGCAATTAATTACAATAATAATAGTAATATCTGTAGTATTTATTAAGCGCTTTCCAGGTGCCAGGCACCGTACTAAGCAAATCAAGTTGGACTCGGTCCCCGTCCCACGTGGGGCTCATAGTCTCAATCTCCATTTTACTGAGGAGGGAACTGAGGCCCCGAGAACTGAAGTGACTTACCCAAGATCACGCGGCAGACAAGTGGCTGAGCCGGGATTAGAACCCATGACCTTCTCACTCCCAGGCCCGCGCTGCTTCTCAGTTCTAGGCTGCAAGGATCCTTATGCCACCAGGTTTCTTCTAGCGATCAATGGCATTTATTGCTCATCTCTAGACTGTTATATCATTGGATAGTAGCAGATGCGGTGTGGCCTAGTGGATAGAGCCTGGGCCTAGGAGTCAGAAGGACGTGGGTTCTAATCCCCGCTCCACCACTTGTCTGCTGTGTGACCTTGGGCAAGCCACTTAACTTCTCTGGGCCCCAGGGCCCTCATCTGTCAAATGGGGAGGAAGACTGTGAGCCCCATGTGGGACAACCTGCTTACCTTGTATCTACCCCAGCGCATACAACAGCGCTTTGCACATAGTAAGGGCTTAACAAATACCATAATTATTAGTAGTAGTAGTAGCAGTACGCTCCAAAGTGGTTAGAACAGTGCTCTGCACATAAACACAAGCGCTCAATGAATATGACCGGCTGCCTGACTGACTGCTCTTTATGGGCCAGGAAACTTTCTGGTAATTCTGTGTTGTCCTCTTCCAAGCACTTAGTACAGTGTTCTGCACATAGTAAGTGCTCAATAAACACGATTGAGTGATTGGTGACAGCGTGCAGAGCACTGTACTAAGCGCTTGGGAGAGACCAGAGAGTTGGTAGACCCATTCCCTGCCCCCAATGAGCTTACAAGTCTAGTTACGAGTTTTTCCTTGTGCTAACAACATTAAGAACCATTTACTGCACTGGTCTTGCTCAAGGTGGAATGAACCACTCCGATCCCAAAAGCTTCCAAAAACCAAGTTTGGGAGTATTTAGTTCCTGGAGAGCGAGGAGTGCCCGGCTTCCTTGGAAAGCGCCTCGGAACTCTTGGAAATTAAAAAGAGATTAATCTTGAACCGACACAGAGATTAGCAGTCGCCCGGTTGCCAGTGGGGAGTGAAAAATTGGAACTGGCAAGGGGAAGTCTGGGTGACAGGAGGGTAAATACAGAGCTGCTGCGGTGCCAGGAGCCTTGGCATTTGCCATGCGACGCCAACTGCTGTTTGTAAGTGCGATGGGTGCCCGCCGTGTACGCGTGTGTGTTGAGGGGGAGATGAGAAGGGGAGGGTGAGGAGATGAGCCACCTGGTTCGGGGCAAGTAGGGGAGGGGGCAGGAATACTTGTGGGTGAATACGGAGCCGTAGTGTGGGTCTGTGAGTGCCGTGGGGTTTTAGGAAAGCGCGCGAGAAGCCGGATGTTCATCTGTGGCACAGAAAGTTCCATGGGCCATCTCGGGACCGCTTCACTCAAAAAGAAAGCGAGAACCACGAGAATTTCCGCATCGCCCTGACTTGCTCCCTTTATTCATGCCCCCTCCCAGCCCCACAGTGCTCACGTTCATATCTGTAAATTACTTCTTTCTATTCATGTCTGTCTCCCCCTCTAGACTGTAAGCTCACTGCAAGTTATATTGTTAGAGTGTACTCTCCCAAGTGCTTAGTACAGTGCTCTGCACACAGTAAGCGCTCAGTAAATATGATGGAAGGCAGAGCGCAATGTGGGATTCCTGGAACTGCAATCTGCCTTGGGTGAAAACCCTCTCTGATGGATTTCCTTTCTGACTCGACCATCTGGAATGCTGGGATCAGGGAGGGTCACAAAATAATAATAATAATTATGATGGCATTTGTTAAGCGCTTACTATGTCTCGAGCACTGTTCTAAGCGCTGCGGTAGATACAAGCTAATCAGGTTGGATACAGTCCCTGTCCCACATGAGGGTCACAGTCTTAATCCCCTTTTTACAGGTGAGGGAACTGAGGCACAGAGAAATGAAGTGACTTGCCCAAGGTCCCAAAGCAGACGAGCGGCCGGGATTAGAACCCGGGTCTTCCTGACTCCCAGGCCTGTGCTCTGGCCTCTAGGCCAGGCTGCTTCCCTAGCAAGGGGCGGGGGGCACTTACCACTTGCGCGGGCACTTGCTGCATTTTCGCGGCAGGGGTCCCAGGCCGTGGGTAGAACTGGTTGATAAAGAGGCTCGGGAACCTGTAATCCTCGACCAGCTTCACGGTGTCTTGGAAGTCTTCATCCGTCTCCCCGGGGAAGCCGCAAATGATGTCTGTGGCGATGGTAATTCCCGGAACCCTAGGAAAACCAAGAGGAAACTATGTAGAGGGAGCCTTGGTATCTACCCTAGCGCTGAGTACAGTGCCTGGCATACGGTAAGCGCTTAACAAATACCACAGTTATTATTATTCTTATTTCAGCTCCTGTGGAGTTGCCCGTAATGTACAGTGGAAAGACGATGATCCAAATGAAAATCACTGATCTGTCGCCTCAACTTTGGCCAATCTGGATAATGGACCAATATACAAATGGACAAAGCCCGTTTTCACTGCACTGATTCAAATTTCGGAATATCTAAGCAAAACTCAGTCTCAGTTGATTCATTTGATCAGCTTTCTCTTGCATACCTCCTGAAGAAGGAAACAAAGGCAAAGGGAATTTTAAGAAGTTACTTTAAAAACTGGAGGTTCTCTTCCATTTTCTTGCAGCTTCCTCTAGGGCACTTGACAATATTTACTTGGAACCATTAATGCCGGGGAAAGGAAAAAAAGTCCCTTAAATTATATACAAAATCCCACCCCTATAGCGATTAGCAACAGAACGGCGGCATCTACACTGCTTAAGAAATAATCAGTCCCAATTGCACTGTTGGAAGTAAGTAGCCACAACCGAGATAGACACAGAATCAGTGTCTACGACTTCATGGCAAATTTATTCTTTAGAAAGCATCCGCTGCTTTCTAAACGCACGTGGGTCAACGCAAACTGCAAGTTGAGACATATCTTTGATCGTCTTGGCTTCTGATCACCAGAGCAATGGCTTTCAATCCTTCGAACAAGTCTGTAGGAATCATTTCTCCTTTGGAATAAGGCTCCTGGAAAAGGGGGCTCGCTTTCAAGGTCTTCATTTATTTTTTATAGAATTTGTTAAGCACTTTTGATGAGAGGCAAGAAATAATCAGTCCTAACTGCTCTGTTGGAAATAAGTAGCCACAACCGAGATAGACACAGAATCAGTGTCTACGGCTTCATGGCAAATTTATTCTTTAGAAAGCATCCGCTGCCTTCCCCTCTGAAGTTGGGATCTCCTCCTCTCCTCAGGTGGTACAGTTACAGTCGGCACGGTTATAAGGAGACGGACTAAACCTCGCAATCATTGGATTTGCTCAGAAAGTGCATTAGGAGAGAAGCAGCTAACGAGAATGGAGACGACGGTCCACGACTCGTTTGGTCTGATCCATCGTAAGCTATGCTAAAACGTCAAAAGGAAGGTAGAGCAGAGATGAACTGTGAGTGTAGAGTTGATGAGATGTTAAGAACCCCTTTGGTTAAATATTCTGGCTCTAAAGCAGCCTGATAAAAAGCCCCATATTTCCAAATTAGGGCTTCGTGTTAACATTTCAATTTGCCTGAAAGGACAGTGGTGGTAAAACGACGAGAAAAAACAAAACGCAACCCGGTCAACGCAAACTGCAAGTTGAGACTAATCTTTGATCATCTTGGATTCTGATCACCAGAGCAATGGCTTTGAATCCTTCGAACAAGTTTGTAGGAATCGTTTCTCTTTTGGAATAAGTCTCCTGGAAAAGGGGGCTCGCTTTCAAGGTCTTCATTTATTTATTATAGTATTTGTTAAGCACTTATGATGAGAGGCAATGTGGCCTTCAGTTCAATCAGTGGTATTTATTGAGCGCTTACTATCTGCAGAGCACTGTACTAAGCGCTTGGGAGAGTACAATACAACAGAATTAGCAGATACGTTCCCTGCCCATAACGACCTTGGCCTACTGGAAAGACACGGGCTTGGGAGTCAGACCTGGGTTCTAATCCCGCCTCTGTCACTTGTCTGCTGTGTGACCTTGGGAAAGTCACTTAATTTCTCTATGCCTCAGCTTCCTCCTGAGGAGTCAATATCTTGTCCTCTCTCCTAATTGGATTGCGAGTCTCATTTGGGTAAGGGATTCAGAACTGACTACCCTGTATTTACCTCAGCACTTAACACAGTGCTTGATACATAGCAAGCGCTTAACAAACATCCCAACGGTTATTATTATTGGGGCGGGGGAGCACATCAGGGGTCAGGATCAGCCATGCTAGGGTCCCCACAAGACCACACTCCAGATATACTCCAGATATACCCAGGGAAAAGTGTGACCCTAGCCCCATCTCCCCAGCACGTCAAGCACTTAGTACAGAGCTTTGCACGTAGTAAGCGGTTAATAAATGTGATTGAATGAATCGACACATCATGCCCGACGGAGGCTTGCAAGCACTTCTCCTGCTCTTCGACAGTGTCCCTTCTTCCCCAAAGTCAATGATTTTCCTCCACCTGATCCCAATTCACCCCTGAGATTTCATTATTCTCTTATCTCAAGGTTCTGAGGCCAGGGATCACTGGATTATTGCAGGAGTTGGCCTCCCGTTAAAGCTTTATTTCGCCTGCTGAAATGACTAGGTATTCACTGCCCTCTCCCCAAACAACCTCCCACCGAGTTTTGCTTCAATCCGCCTCCCCAGACCTCAGTTTGTGATTTCCTCAGTCACCTGATAGGGTCCACTCCCTCCCTCCCTTCCATCTCTTTCCCAAGTCCCGCGTGGAGCCAACATTCAGTTCTGAGGTTGAGGCTCTAAAAGCCCAGGCTTCCATTCGAAAAATAACCTAGCAAACCCCTGAAGTCCAAGAGATTGTGTTTTTTTTTCTTTTCACTTTGGACCAGTGGGTTGAGTAAGTGTTTGTATTATCTGTAATTTTCAATTATCCACACAAAGGTTCCCCTCCATTAGTGTAGATAATTGAGAGGGTACTGTATTTCAATCTCTGTGCCTGTTTCAACTTCTCTGAAAGACTCACTTGCTTGTTTATTTCACCCTCAAATGCTCTTGGGATCTCTTCCCTTAGGGGCATAGCAATAACGGTGAGCCCCACACGAACTGAGTTAATGGAGTTTAATCAGTTGGGGTTGTTTTTTGGGGGGGGAGGCGATATTTAAGCACTTACTAAGTGTCAAACACTGTTCTGAGAGCTGGAGTAGGTAGAGGATAATTAGGCTGGACAGCATCCCAGTCCACATGGGGTGCCCAGTTTAAGTAGGAGGAAGAACAGGTATTGAATCTCCATTTTACAGTTGAGGAAACTGAGGCATAGAGGCATGAAGTGACTTGCTCAAGGTCACACAACTGGCAGAGCTGGGATTAGAAACGAGGTCCTCTGACTTCCAGGCCCATACTCTTTCCACTAGGCCATGCTGCTTCACCCCAAAATAAAATACCCAGTTCCTTAACATGACTTGGTCACTGCCTCTTAAAAAGTCTGTTTTTCCAGTGAATTCCTGGGTTCCTCCTTAAAATAGGGTGTTAACTTTTTTTTATTGTTAATGGTAACTAAAATGACCAATCCACCCACTTGTTCAGCCACTTTAACTGCAAAGAAGGGTCTTCAGAAAGAGAATCACTGAATATTTGTCAGTCAGCATCAATTCATCAATGGCATTTACTGAGCAATTGACGTGCGCAGAGCACTGATCTAAGCGCTTGGGAGAGTATGGAACACTGTTCTAAGCACTTGGGAGAGTACAATCAAGGAAGCTGACACGGACCCTGACCAGTACAATAGGTGTGAGGTGAAAACCTAGGGATCGTCATAACGAAGCTGAAGGAATGACGGGTGGTTTTTAAAGCTAAAGCATTGCCCTACAGTAAATCTCCCGAAGCCTCCGAAGAAAAGCCACAATAGAGAATTCGGATGGAAAATTGCCCATTAACAAAGACATATTTCATATCACCCAAGTAATTCAGGAGCCATTATAGCCACGCAGTGAAAAATGGCCAAAGAGATGGGAAAGAACCTCAAAAACCAGCCACCCAGATAGAGAAGTGGAATGTCTTAGGGGAAAAACCGAAACAGACCAGAAAAATAAATCTAATATCGAGAGTTAAAGAGCCTGGAATATTTCCTCCCTAATTGACTAAACCTGGCATCATCTGTAGGCTCTAGAGCTCTGTTTTGAATGAAGTCGTGGGCATCTCCATGGATAGCCAAGAAATGAATATAGAGAAAATCTTCATTCTCTGACATCTCCACTCAGACAGCAAATATTCCGATCCAGGAGGGGAAGCTTCCTCGAGACAAAAATATATCGCTTTAAAAATTAAAACAGCACTAGAGATTTCTTATAACATTAAAAAGACGCTCATTAATTTTGACAATGCTGTTATACTTTAGATATTAAAGCAATTTTTACGATATTGCCGGTAACCACGAAAACATTTACCATCCTGGGTCTCGGTAACCCCGTCCGCAGATGAAGGTTTCTGTTTCCATGGCAACATGAATTATAAGGTTCAATCAGGCTAGATTCGGTAATGTGTGTTTTTCTCTTACCCAAGGTGAAAAGGAAATGAAACATTTTGAAAATTCATAGGAGGCAACAAATGTCTGAATTCCATTTGGAGATAAGGCGATAATTAGTCTGGTAATTAGAATTCTTTCTGGATGGGATTATTTTATACACAATGGAAATCCAGGTTGGGAATGAAAGCATGGACCAAGCCGTATTCAGAATTAATTAAGCCGAACCAATACGCCATTCCTATAAAATGGCACAAAACCATGCCTCTTCTAAGGTTGCTTCTGAATAAAAGAAAGATGGATTTTAGGTCAGGCCAAAGAGATAAAGAGGGTGAAATAAGTTCATTCGGGAGAAAATCTAATTACAGTTTTTAAAAAAATCACCTTTTCTCTCTTACTTTCTTCTTTCCGGCCTTTGAAGAGGCGATTCACATTAGCAGACTCAATTACGTGACTAACGGCATGGGAAGACAACAATAATTTCTGATCCCAAATCCTTAAATGAGAGAAAACGGGAAGCACTGCCTTTCCACATTTTAGGGAGGGAAAACCATTTCCGAGGACTCCTGAATGTCTGAGAGCAATTGGGAGCTGTCTACATAGCAGATTCCAGGGCTGAGCAATGGGGGGAAATTATACAGCTGCCCTCAGTTGCCACTGCACCCACCTCCACTGAAAATATGGAATTAGAAGAACCGCTGCCTTTAAAAGAGGTTTTCCTGGAACAAACGACTCAAAAGCCATTAGCCAGGTATCGTTTCTTGCAACCCACTACCCTGAAATTACATTTTTACCCGATTAGGGGATGTAATTCCGTTCAGTTCCTAGACCTCTAGATTGCTAGTTTGCATAGAGAAAAGTAGGATCACGCAGAACGATATCTCTACTTCAATCCTTTGATGTTAAGCAGGAAACGCTCTATTTGGCATGACTGAGTATGACCTCGAAAGCCGGAACACGTAATAAAAATTGGGGTTTTTGCTGAGCATTTCCTACGGGCCAAGCGCTGTGCTAAATGTTGAGGTAGATATGAGATAATCAGATCCCAAGTGGGGCTCAAGTCGAAGTACGAGAGACGACGGATATTGAATCCCCACTGTGCAGACGAGGGAGCCGAGGTTCAGAGAAGTTATGTGACTTGCCCGAGGTCACACAGCAGACGAGTGGCAGGGCCGGGATTTAGAACCCCGGTCCTTTGACTCCCCAGGTCCACGCTCTTTCCTCCAGGCCAAGCTACATGTGGCCCGAGTCCCTGAATCTTCTCAGTGAGGCCTGGAACATTGAGAACCAAAATTATTTCAGGAACCGATAAAAGGAATATTTTCTGAAGGGCTTTCCCGAGGCTGGGAATCAAGTTTGGAGGACTACTTGCTACCTTCCTAAGATTGGGAGACAAATATGTGTTTTACTCACGGACGCCTACTTGCTGAAACAAAGGAGACACCCAGTCATCCCCTTGTTGGTCAAGATCGGACTGGTTTGGCACCTTTATGCCCGATGCAGGCTCAAGGGAAATCAAACCCTGCTTGGCCCCGGAGTCCTCAGCTAAGGACGCTCAGTGGGAACTCGGATAACGTCGGATGACTGGGGCTGCTCTCCGTCGAGCCTGGAAGCAGCGGGGGGAAAGATCGGAGTCCGGAGACGCAGCGACACCTGCCTGGGGGAGCTGAGGAGGTCCTACAAATGTCACGGTGGCCATTTTCCGACCTCAGTGGCCCTCGGCGGGTCACCGTGACATTTTCTGGGAGGGCTTGCCGGCCCCGCTCGGAATCAGAGAGGCCAGAGGCAAACGTCAGCCTCAGAGAGAGTCTGGGCCCCGCCATGACTGTGGGGGCAGAAGGAGCTGAGACCTGAGGTGCGTGGAGGGAGGGGAGAGGACAGCGGGGTGACCGGAGAGAGACCAAGACCCACAGATGGGCCAAGGAGGGAGGACCAGAGAAGCCTGAGGAGACTGAGACAGTGGGGAATGAAGGACAATGCAGGGAGGTCTGTCACTGACCGGACTGGCCAATCAAGAGACCCCCTTGGGCCGATTATGCCGGCAGATTCGAACCCATGGAGATCAGTGCCAGGAAGTAACCTCTCGCCTCGCAAGGGGATTTGGGAAGGGAAAGATGGCTGAGAGAACGCATTTTTTCCTTGTCCCGGGAGTGACCAGACAGGTCCTTGAGTTCAGGAAGTGGAGAACAGGCAAGCTCCCCTGCTCTCGCCACCCCCTTCTCCTCTCTTCTTTCACATCCTCTTCAGCGTGCCAAAGGAAGGCGCCCGAAATGGAAAGAGGAGGCCAGTGCTAAGCTACCGGTTTCTCCACGAAGGAACCCACCAATAGTTGGACCGATCAGACAATCAATCTATGGTAGTTACTGAGCTCTTAACAGTAACAACATGATAATAAAAATGGTACTCGTTAAGTACTTACTATGTGCCAAGCACTGTCCTAAACACTGAGGCAGATACAAGTTCATCAGCTTGGACAAAGTCCCTGTCCAACATGGAGCTGACACTCTTAATCCCCATTTTACTTAGGGAATCAATCGACTAATCAATAACTGATATTTATTGGATGTTTACTCTGTGCAGGACACTGTCCTAAGCGCTTGGGAAAATACAACGCAACAGAGTTGGTAGGTGGAAGCCCACCCACAAAGGAGCTTATAGTCTTACAGAGGAAGACAGAAGCTAAAACGGATTAAAGGTAGGGGAGATAGTAGAGGATAAGAATATTGACTTAACACTGTGGGACTGGGGTGAACGTCCCCATGTTAAAGGATATACGGCCAAGGGCTTAGTCAGGGAAGGCTTCTTGGAGGAGAGGTGATTTTAAAGGGGGGTAGGGTGAGAGCGGCAGACTATCTGATATGAAGCGGGAGGATGTGGGCAAGGGATGGGAGGTGAGATGGATCGATCACTGGTATTGACAGGCAAGAGAGCCCGGGTTAGAGGCAGGACGCTCCCTTCTCTTCTTCCCATTCGAGATGGACTAAGGGTTAGGGGCCTCCGGGAACTAGGAGAAGATGAATTTGGGCAGATGCAGCGTGGCCTAGTGGGTACAGCGCAGGCCTGGGTGTCAGAAGGACCTGGGTTCTAACTCCACTTCCCACTTGCCTGCTGGGTGACGTTGGGCAAGGCATTTCAGTTCTCTGCGCCTCAGTTTCCTCAACTGTAAAATGGAAATTCAATCTCCGTTCTCCCTCCTACTTAGGAGGTGAGCCCCATGTGGGGCAGGGACTGCGTCTGACCTAATTATCCGTATTATCACTATTATTGTATTTGTTAAGCATTTACCATATGTCAAGCACTGTTCTAAGTGCTTTGGGCTGACTATCTTCTATCTATCCCAGGGCTTAGAACAGTGCTTGACACATAGTTAGTGCTTAACAAATACCATTTAAAAAAAAATTGTGACCCCAGTTCACTCTTGAACATGTAAAGAGTGTAAAATGGCAGGAAGACGCTCTGTTTAGGGAAAGGAAAAATTGTTTTTGGTCGAATGTAAGGGGGAGGAGAGCCTCACGTTTTCCCACCGTGGAAATGTCACAGGGGTCTCAAGGAGTCCGTTCACCTTACACAGCTGTGCCCATGGAAAGGGCAGGAGACTGGAGCTCTCTCCAAATGCCCCAGTTTCCAATCTGGACTGTGGGCATTGGATGCAGGTAGTCCACCAATCCATGGTATTTACCGAGCACTTACTGTGTTGCAGAGCACTGAAATGAGCACTTGGGAGAGTACAACGTGACAGAGTTGGCAGACAAGATCCCGAAGCTTACAACCCAGTATGTTCCCTGAACCCCAAAATACAAGTTGCAGCATTATCTGGGCATTTAAGATCGCCCCCTCTCCCCCGCACCTTCTGCCCCCAGGGCCCCCTTCCAAATGAAGGATCAAAATGTTGAGGATCTGATGTGGGAGTAAATTGTTCATGGAGAAACAGAATAGTAATTATGGTACTTAAGCGCTTATTATGCATCAAGCACCGCCAAGCAATATAGCCCCTGTTGTCACTGCCAAGGAACTGGATACATGGTACAAACAAAACAGACGAAACTTTCTTGTGGTGGTATTAACTGAGTGCCAAATGAGGACAAGCACTGTACCAAATGCTTGGTAATAATAATGGTATTGGTTAATTGCTTATTAGGTGCCAAGCACTGTACTAAGCGCTGGGGTGGATACAAGCAAATCGGGGTGGACACAGTCCTCTTCCCACGTGGGGCTCACAGTCTCAATCCCCATTTTACAGATGAGTGAACCGAGGCTCAGAGAAGTGAAGTGACTTGCCCAAGGTCACAAAGCAGACAAGGGGCAGAGCTGGGATTAGAACCCAGGTCCTTCTGGCTCCTAGGCCAGGGCTCTATCCACTACGCCACGTTGCTTCTCTTGGCGGGACAGGGACTCTGGCTGTCCTAATTAACTGGAATTTACCCCAGCGTTCGGAACAATGTTTGCCACAGAGTAAGCACTTAACGATTCCATAAAAAAGGGTGAGATGCAGCAGCAGGATGGCAGTCTCCAGCCTGGACACGTGGCTCAGTGACGACTCCCTCTTCTCCCTAAAAAAATCCTCAGACAGTCGCCCCCTCAGACTTCCACAAGCCCATTCACAAAGGACCGGGAAAATGGGTGCAAACAGTAGCAGGACTGAGCCGGTGTAGAACCGAGGAAGGGCTCCTGTCTGGCCTGATTCGATGCTGGTTCGGTGGGATGGAGGGAAGGATGGATGGATGGAGGTGACTGCAGGGTGTGCGTATGTGAGCCCGAGTGAGAGCGAAGGAGCCAGGTGAAGTGGGATTAAAACCTTGTTCCTGCTGGGACCACGTGAATCTGGTTAAATAAAATAGGTTTCACTTTTAGAGAGAGGGAGGGAAGGGGAAATAGGGCCTGCCTCCATAAAATCGCGCACGGTATTTCTGATGGACTTTATTAAAGCACACTGTGATGAATCCAATTCTCCCCGTGTGTGGAAACGGTGTACCTGCTTGTTATTTTTAACCACACTGCACTAAAGTGAAATTCATACGTTTCCATCCTCTCCCTCTCGACTACTGCCCTACATACACGGTACCCAGAAGAGAGCACTTGAGGATGAAGTCCGTATTTATTGGCGACGATTAAGATTCACGCGGCTTCTATCCCCGGCTTGTAGTGTAAGTTGCCCACAGTTTAAGTGGGATGTGCCATAAGGGTTTCTCTTCAAACTACTCACCAGACAAAGCAAATTAAAAAAAGGAAGAAGTTCGCTGCTTTTTCATTAAATCCTTAAATAAAAAGGAAAGGCCGACAGAGACCCAGAGAACAATAAATCCGCTTTCAGAAGAGCTGTAGGAAACGTGACAGAGAAATGAAGATAATTTGGAAGAAAAACAATGAATTAAACTCAAGGAGAAATTCCGTTTAGGGAAATTATGCCATTTTAATACTTCGTTTTGAGCTGGGCTAAGAGTTCATTATTCAAACCTTCTGTTTCGATTACTTTTAGCAAATTCAAATCCGCCGATAAGAGTACGCATTTCCAATAAATACAACAGCGTGAGATTCCATACTGGCGGGACACCTGCTAGCATCTTTTATTCATGTACGTGTTCTTGGTGCACAGCAATTATATTATTTCAAATATTTTCAAATGTTTTCTATTACCGCCTGGCGTAACTGCGGGTCGCCTCGCAGATCACCGCGTTCCTTTCGGACACCCTCTTTGTCTGCATCAAAGAGGCAGACGCTTTTTTCTGCTGCTGTTTGTTAAAGCCCCGAGAGCCGACGGGTTCCCCTCACTGATGTTTAGCTGAGGTTGACGGCGGAAGAACCTGAGGCCCAGAAAAGACTTCAATAGGCCGCGTTTTCTGCATTCAAGAAAAACAGATTTCCATCTACCCTTTTCCCCTCGCTGGTCTCCTGGCCCTCCACGGCTGCGTCCTGACGCTCTAGGATCTGAAATGGGGACGGGCTGGGGTGGCCGGAGGAGGGGACTGGCTTATTCTCGGCTCCTAATTCTCCCTCCGGCCCTCATGTGCGTTAGGCGGTAGAGGGCGTGAACCCAATCCATGTCGTGCCAAGCACGATCAATCAATCACACTTATCGAGCGCTTACTTTGTGCAGAGCACTGCACCAAGTGCGTGGGAGTGTAGGATATAACAGAGTCGCAGACACGTTCCCTGCCCGCGACGAGTTTACAGTTTAGGATCCAGGTATGGCTAATGAAATCTTCCCGGCAGGAAGCTTCCAGGAAGGCTATCCGCGGGATGTGAGAGCCATTGCAATAATAATAATCAATAATAACGTTGGTATTTAAGCGCTTACTATGTGCCGAGCCCTGTTCTAAGCGCTGGGGGGGATACAAGGCAGTCAGGTTGTCCCACGCAGGGCTCACAGACTTCACCCCCATTTTACAGATGAGGGAACTGAGGCACAGAGAACTGATTTGCCCAAGGTCACACAGCTGACAAGTGGCAGAGCCGGGATTAGAACCCATGACCTCTGACTCCCAAGGCCGTGCTCTTTCCACTGAGCCACGCTGCTTCTCATTACGGTATTTGTTAAGTGCTTGCTATGTGCCAGGCACCATTCAAAGCGCCGGGGTAGATACAAGATAATGAGGTCGGACACAGTCCCTGTCCCGTAAAGCGCTCACGGTCTTAATCCCCATTTTACAGATGAGGGAACTGAGGCACAGGGAAGCTAAGTGACTTGCCCCAGGTGCAAGGCACCGTTCAAAGCGCCGGGGTAGATACAAGAAAATGAGGTCGGACACAGTCCCTGTCCCGTAAAGCGCTCACGGTCTTAATCCCCATTTTACAGATGAGGGAACTGAGGCACAGGGAAGCTAAGTGACTTGCCCCAGGTCACACAACAGGCAAGCGGCGGAGCCAGGATTAGACCCCGTGAATTTCTGACTGCCAGGCCCATGCTCTAGCCACTCCGCCATGCTGCTTCTGGAGTGATGAGCCAGGTGGGGTGCCAATCGGAAAGGACTTTGAAACAACATCTCTTAGGTGGGGGAACCAGATTAATCAGTCAATAAACCAATGGTACTTATTGAGCTCTCGCTGCGCGCAGAGCATTGTACTAAGCGCTTGGGAGAGTACGATATAACTGAAACGGTAGGCGCTTTCCCTGCCCACAATCAGCTTAAGCTCTCGAAGGGTGAATGACAAGTAGCCTCAGGAGCCGTTTGGGATTTTCGGCCGCGGACCTCCCGATCCTTCCCATCTCATCTCGGGATCCCTCTTTGCTCAATCTCATCACGGGTGATTTGACAAAACCAGCTAGGGGTAGGGGGGTACGTGCTCCAGGTGAACACGTTCCACCCTTCCCGGGCACGTGACGCCGCCAACGAAACTTCATTAGGGATTTAGAACTTGAGATCATTATTGTTTTATAACTTAAAAATGAGTGACTCCAGACAAAACGCTCAGCATCCTCAAACTTCATTTCCATTCCCTCTCTAATAAATACCATCTGGTGTGTACGTTCGGGATATAATACCCGTCAAAAACTCAGTCGTATTATGAGGACCGCCTCCAAGTTGATCTGAAATGCATATTTGAACAGATGTGTTTAAATTACATCTCCGTCTATCCACATGCATAAATTCAGAGCGAGCGTGTGTTGATTTAAAATGCATAAAAAAGGGATTTGGAGATGCATCAGAAGTGAGCAGCATCTCAATGGATCAAGGCTTGCATTATGAAAGGTCATTACTAAAAATAAAGTTTGCATTTATTAAGGGTTGCACTGGGGAACCGTTCGCTGCACTGAACCAGTCACTGCAACAACACTAATTTCCTCTAGCTCCTCCGCGCTAAATATTAAAACTGTCAGGCATGATCAAAAATAATGGGATCTTGAATATCAAAGATAGAGAAAGTCTATTGTTTCACTCTGGTGGAAGCTTGACATTCCTGAAGACTGCCTTGGCTCACGTCGTCGAGCCCCAGCATTGGCATCTTGCCCTCGTTGCACGTGCCAGGGGAAGCCGCTTTTCCCGAGGCTCCAAGGATTCACTAGTGCTCCCGAATGCGGATTCCCCAGCGCCGCTGGCTGTTGGGATGTTCACCCCTGGGCCGCTGTTGTCTCTGGGAGCAGCGATCCCAAAGGGAGCTGAAGGTCTGCGATCGGTCAGTCCTTCGTATTCACTGAGCGCTTACCGTGTGCAGAGCACTACATTGAGCGCTCGGGAGAGGATGATATAACAATTATCAGACACATTCCCTGTCCGCAACGGGCTTCCAGTCTAGAGGACGCGGGAGCAATCGGGAGCCGGGGGTGGAGACGCCACAGAAGGTATCTCTGGTGTCTTCTGTTCTTTGCCCGGAGACCCCGCTCGGAAGCAGTGTGACCTAGTATATAGACCACGGGCCTGGCAGTCAGCAGGATCTGGGTTCTAATCCTAATAAGAATAGACACAGAGTAGACATAGAGAATCAGGCCTGAAGCAATACCCGTTTTACACAAGGCTCACAATATAAGAGAGAAGAAGAGGAAAGTTATTATTCATGCCATTTTACAGATAACGAATAGTAATTGTGGTATTTGTTAAGCACCTACTAGGTACCAAGCGCTGCATTAAGCACTGGGGCAGATTCAAGATAATCAGGGCTCACATGGTGCTCACAGTCTAAGCAGAACGGGTACCGAATCCCCATTTTGCCGATGAAAGAACTGAGGCACAGAGGAGTTGAGTGACTGGATTTACACAAGCAAGCATGCGGTGCAGCTGGGATTAAAGGCCAGGTCCTCGCACCCCCAGACCCACACTCTCTCCTCTAGGGCACACTGCTTCCCTTTACAGTTGAGGAAACTTGAGTGTTGGGGAGGACACATTTCAATGAGACGGGACACAGTCCGTATCCCTTAGGGGGCCCAGAGTCTAAGCGGGGGGAGAACAGGTATTTCATCCCCGTCTTACAGATGAGCAAACTGAGGCCCAGAGAAGTGAAGCGACTACCTAGAGTCACTCAACAGGCCAGCTGGGGAGCTGAGATTAGAAGTCAGGTCCGTGCTTTTTCTACTAAGTCTCTTTGCTTCTCCTCTCTAGGCCGAATAACCTCCATCTCCTAAGGCCAGCTGTTCATCATCTACCGCTTGGGATGCGCCGGCCTCGGTTTCTCCCGATCTTTATACGACTCCGTGTCCGTAAGCAGAGCCCGGAGCTGAGGGGAACAATGGGGCTCCTGCAGACCAAACATTAATATGCTAATCCATCATTATGGTAATGCGTTTTGATATCACGTGGGCCCAACACCACATCGCTGATGTCTACTGAGGGACCGGTTGCCTCTGATCCCCAGAATTACCCTGCTGCATTTGTGCGGAGGCGACCTTGCACCTTGCGAGCCCTCCAGCTTCCGTCCTTGCAGGCGTTACCTTACGCTTAGAACCGGAGGCGATCTGAATCGGACCGCTTTCCCGCCTGTCCGAGGGGATGCGGAACATTGTGCCCGCCGTGGGCAGAGGCTGGAAACTCGGCCTGATGATGATGATGAGAAGAATAATGGTGTTCGCTAAGTACTTGCTACGCGTCGGGCACCGTACCGAGCGCTGGGGTGGATACGGGCAAACCGAGTTGGACACAATCCCCGTCCCAGGTGGGGCTCACAGCCTCAATCCTCATTTAACAGATGAGGAAACCGAGGCCCAGAGAAGTGAAATGACTTTTCCAAGGTCACTCACGCAACAGACGAGTGGCAGAGCTGGGATTAGAACCCACGACCTTCTGACTCCCAGACCCGGTGCTCTATCCACCATTTAGAGCCCGCGGGAGCCTCAACGAGCCTATTGGCCTTTCCTCGGCCAGGCCCCCGGGACCGATTACCGGGGGAACGAGAGAGACCCCCTCCCTGGTTTGTCAGGGGGAGTCGCTCAGAGGGAACCCGAAGCCTTATTGAAGTCGGGATGGATCGCGCTTATTGATTGCCCTTTGTCTACATGACCTGCCGCTCTCAGAGAGGGAAACTAAATTGGTCTGGCGTGATTGCTCCACACAGAAGCTGGGCTAGATATGCTCCCGAGCATCTCACGCACTTCGAGGTGGTGGTAGATTGATCTCTGGGTGATTTCTTCAAGTATCTGCTCCCTGCCTCGGAGTAGCGGTGACTGGAATCTAATAACCAGGGTCAGGCTTTCTCCCTCACTGCGATGAGGAGCTGACATTTGCCCTTTTCTAATCGTCAGGGACTTCATCAGGGGCCTGTAAGTTCTCCAACCTCCCTTCCCCGCACCCCCCAAAAAAAGAAAACAAAACATTTCTCTTACATGTTCAGAGCCACTGAGCAAATCCCCCGACCGTTCCTGGACGCAAGGCGTGAAATCCTGCTGATCTGCATATGGGCAGATCTCGGCCACCTGGGTTCTTGGGCGTTTTATGCCCGTCCCTTTTTTAATCTATCAGTTACTCTGGGCTAAAGTGATCAGTTCAACTCGTAAGCATCAGTTCATTTGGCATTTATTTAATTGCTTCCCTTTGGGGTTTATCATTTTGTATTTGTGGTCTTTGGCGATACACACCTGCTTGTGTTCCCCAATGGATTCTAAGTCCCTTTTGACAGATGAGGAAAATGAGGCACAGAGAAGTGACTTGGCAAATAATAATGATGGCATTCGTTAACACTTACTATGTGCAAAGCACTGTTCTAAGCGCTGGGGAGGACACAAGGTGATCAGGTTGTCCCTCGTGGGGCTCACAGTCTTGAATCCCCATTTTAAAGTTGAGGGAACTGAGGCACAGAGAAGTGAAGTGACTTGCCCGAAGTCACACAGCAGACAAGCGGCGGAGCTGGGATTTGAACCCATGACCTCTGACTCCCCAGCCCGTGCACTTTCCACCGAGCCACGCTACAAATGTCACCCGGCAGGCAAGGGGTAGAGTCAGGAATAGAACCCAGGTCTTCTGACTCCAAGGCTTGTGCCTTTTCCACTAGGCCACGCTTCTTCTGGTGTTAAATCACGGTATAACCGGCCTCGGGAGAGAGCGCTGTGGAAGTGTGAGGGAAAAAAGTTCCAAAGCATTCTCTAACACCCTGTGCAAAACCAAATGCTTAAAGATTTGATGCCGACAATCAATCATCTGATACTGAGTTGCTGATAAAACTAATCAACACCTAACCCTAACCCCAGCTCCACCCCCAACTCCACAACTCTAATCTTAGCCAGTACTAACCCAGGACTAACCCCGGCCCTAATGAAGTTTCTTAATAACTGAGGCCGTGGACAGGTTGACTGTGGGCTTTTTTTTGAGACGTCAAAGTCGGGTGCGGGGTTCTGGGCGATTTGTCCCTTTCCCCTATTCCAGCTATTATTTGGAGTCTGATGGAATCTGAGGACAAAAATCGTTTTTTTCACTTGTCGGAGGCCCCAACGATCATTTAACTGCAGGTTTCAAGTAACGCTGGACTCGAACCAATTTTGGGGCGGCAATTACAGACGAGGCAAGTGTCACGTCGATGTGGTCTTTAGTGCTGCTAGACCCAGATGCATAAAACCTGTCTCTTGTCTAAATACCCTACACCGGCGTCCACACTTCTATTTACTTAACTGCAAATGAACCTTTTCTTCATTACGGAAAATCTTTTCACAGCAAACCCGAGATGGTCAGTGACTCGTATTAACCTAGTATGAAAGAAGGTGTCTCCTCCTTTTTCTCGGCAAACGCTCAGCTGCGGCGACTCCCCCTTTGCTTACCAAATCTGAGAGATTTTTCCAAACGAACGAACCCGGAAGCTGCCCTCCTCCAGCCCAGCGGACGGATGCCTTTGGTCTTCCAGGAATTGGGCAGATTTCTAGAGGCTCTCACGTCCACCCTTACGGCCTTTCCTTTCTGGCCTGATCCTGGGTGGGTCCAGTGGGGAGCCACATGTAGATTTAGAACGGAAACTCGAATCCAGACGGGGCAAGCGATGGTTTGGACCCAGCGGCCGCCCGGCACATTCCGTAGCCCTTCTGCAGGCCGGGAGGGTGGGGAGACTAGCTCAATCTGGCTCTAAGCCAGCCCTGGGTGCAGTCAGACACCCCTCTACTCACTAGGACCCAAGAGCAGTAGCTGAGGGAGTGGATTTTTTTTAACGGCACTTGTTAAGTATTTACTATGTACCAGGCACCGTGGTAGACACAGCTAATCAAGTTGGACACTGTCCCTCTCCCAAACGAGTCTCACAATCTTAACCCTATTTTACAGATGAGGTGAGTGAAGCACAGAGAAGCGCAGTGACGTGCCCAAGGTCACGCAGCAGACGAGAGGCGGAGCCAGGACGAGACTTCAGGTCCCTCTGACTCCCAGGCCCAGCCTCTATCCACTAGGCCAGTTGGCTTCTCGTGGCCTACTCGGGGAACGGCCGGAGGTGACCCTGGAGGAGATGAGCTTCTTGGATTCTTTCCAAACCCCAAAGCAAGCCATGCTTTTAAAGGCACCTAAAGGCAAGCCATCAAAACCTGCCGGCTTTGGTGCCGATTTGAGGCTTCCTGAAAATCGGAACCGGGCCCCACATTACTGGGAAAACGTCAGAGTTATCGTTCCCTTCAGTCACGTGCCGTCCAGAGCCTTGCCATCATCCCGGCACCGCACAAGGCCGAGTTCATCTATACGTAGACTAAAAAGTCGCAGGTTGAGTGCACGGAAGACTGTAGCACAGAGAGCAGAGTAATGAGTTCCCCTCGCTGTGGTGCAACAGAACTACCTAACCTCAAAAATCCAAGGCAAATCAATATTCCTGATGTTGAAAGGTAATGGAGGAGGAGGAGGAGGATGAAGGAGTAAACACATAAACTATTCCTCGAGTGGAGACGTATTTTCTATCGAACAGCACACGCTCCCATTAAAGACTATTTCATTTTGGATCTGTAGTTCACTTGTTTCGCCAAGTCATTCCTGGGATCAGTATTTACATGCACCGCAAATACAAAATGGTCACACATTGTTACTTTGGGGAAACAGACATCACAGCCCTTCTTAAGCCTAGAAAATATCAAGTACCGGGAAGCAGAGTGTCCAGATGGAGAGAGAATGGGCCTCGGAGTCAGGGTGCTAATCCCAGCTCCGTCCCCGGCCTGCGGCGTGACCCTTGGGCAAGTCGCTTAACTCCTCTGAGAGTCATTTCCCTCATCTGTAAAATGGGGCCATGATCCTCCCCATTTCCCCTTCCCGACCTCCCCGGCTTAGAGGGGCAAGGAACTGTTTCCACTTTGATTATTCTGTATCCGTCCCGGTGCTCAGCACAGTGCTCGGTACAGAGCAAAGCGGTGCTTTGGGATCTGAAGTCCCACAGAAGTGAGGAAAAGAGGGGCCGTCGTGGGAGGGGGAAGGCTGGGGAGTCCGCCGGCCTCAGTTTACTGTGAGCACCGGCCCCGGGCCGTCGGCAGGATCAGATGACTCGGATGCCGGACACGGCGAACGGACGACGTGGGCGCAGTCTCCCTGCGGCTCCGCCGGGGTCTTTGTTCGGAACAACCCAAGCTGATTGCATCTCTCGGGCTTCTGGCCACCAGCCAATCACCCAGAGTCCTTCAGGAGAACTCCCCCGGACCCTGGCAAGTAATGCTAAAGATTAACCACGAGCTAGGCACCGAACGCAAATCTGTGGCAGGGCAGCGCGGGACTTGGTTTTCTCTCTGTTGTTCAAAAGAGGCACACGGTGCTACTCTCCCCGACTAAAGATAACAGGGGTGGCCGATTGAGATTCTAACGGATTATCGAAACTGGAGTCTGGCAGAGCTGTGGAGCAGAACTTCTGAACTGCGATCGGGAGACAGTTGGCCCAGAATCTAGTTCCAGCTCCTTGACTTGCCTGGTGGGTGACCTTGGACAAGTTATTTAGTTTCTCCATCTGTAAAATGGGGATTCAATATGCGGTGTTCTTCTTAGATGGGGCAACCTGTGGGACAAGGGTCGTGTCATGTGATTATCCTCCATCCACCCCAGCGCTTAGCATAGTCCTTGATGCACAGTAAATGCTTAGTAAATACCGTTGTTCTTCTTACACACACCATTCTTACTTTAAGTACAGCTCACGCCTCAAAAAATATCTGTCGGACATAATCCAGTTTGCAAGCGAATCCTAAAATCTCTCCCTAGGAGAGATGAAGATCGGTTTCTCCAATTGCAAGGTTGACCACGTAGCATCTCCTAGTGGCCTGTTGGCATATGAAACCTCTTCTAATCCAATCTGAAACTAGACTGGATTTCTGCCAATCCTTTATCCGCAGAGTCTCTGTAAGGTGCAACCGGCAAACTGGACAAGGGAAATGGAAAAAAGGTTTTACGGCGAGAGGGAAGGTCTTGACGACCCTCGGTTTCAATCCAGGGAAGGGGCAGGGCCCAAGGGGCCACAGCCAACGAAAGACCACCTCCTCAGTCTGCAGTAGCGCGCGGCTTTCGCCCAACAGCCGGTTATCTGGATGTGATCTGTCGAACGTCGCCTTTAGGTTTAAGCCACCCAGACTCTAGGGTACAGAAAACACCCAGATATAAATCAATAAACATTCCAGGTTGAGGGGGTGGGGCACCGTGAAGAGAGTTCTGGAAAACTGGACGCGGAATAGTGGCGCCCAAGACAGCAAAGCTGCTGACCGTCCAATCCCAAGGCAACAAATCCACGACCTGTAAAGCTTCTTTTGGGAAGGGAACGCGTCCGCCAACTCTGCTGCAGTACACTGTCCTAAGTGCCCTGCACACAGGAAGCTCTCAACCAAAAACTGCTGACTGAGGGAGGGTTCTGTACTACCCCCATCCCACGGGGGTCTCCTTGGGACTTGGAATTTGAGGAACTCCCCACTATTAATTGCGGTATTGCGAGGGGGGTAGATACAAGGAAACTGGGTTGGACACAGTCCCCGCTCCACATGGCGCTCACAGTCTCAATTCCCATTTTACGGATGAGGCACCTGAGGCCCAGAGAAGTGAAGTGACCTGTCTGAGGTCACACAGCAGACAAGTGGTGGGGCTGGGATTAGAACCCAGGTCCTTTTGACTCGCGCGCCCACGGTCTAGCCCTTAGATCACACTGCTTCCTTGTTATATCATGGCTATTTCACCGTGAAATAACCCACAGATCTGAACTTCTTCCCGGGCTCAATTTACATCAGTAGTTCCTAATAACAGCCTATATAGAGTACCCACTAGGCACGATGCACTGTACTAAATCCTTGGGAAAGCAGAACACAAAGAAGCGGCATACATGCCCTGAAACACTTACACAATAACGAGAGATTAAAAATCCAATCGTGGTGCTACAGAAACAAGGCTGATTACCTACAGAAGGATTCGATTTCAACTGTTAGGGCTTCTCGCCCATTTCTCTTTCCCGAGCGCTACGATGAAAATAAGCCTTTAGCTGCCACGGCTCGGTTTTATCACCGACACTTCCCGAAACACTGCCTTGTTCTCTGGGAAAGAACACGCCTATCGAGATGAAGCTTCCTTAACAATGTATGTTTGGGCAACATACACACACACACCTGAGACTGATATAGCCTCAACTTCTTTTCCAAAGCTTTGGCTGCTATAAAGACTAGCAAAATATTTTAGGAGGGAAACGTGAAACTGTACATATGGGGAATGTGCTGACTTGAAAGGAACACATCAGAAACCTCTTCTAGACTGTGAGCCTGTTGTGGGCAGGGATTGTCTCTATTTGTTGCTGAACTGTACTTCCCACCTGCTTAGAACAGTGAGCGCTTAATGAAAATGATTGAACGAACGAACTTTAAGGATAGCAGAATGGGTCGGTTCAGCGATCCGTGAAACCAAGACTCGGGCTTCCGGCAGTGACGATGAAGGACATGAATGAAGGAGGAAAGGATGTCTGCCATCTTCATCATCCATCCCCTTATCAGTCCGTCGGCGGTATTTATTAGGTCCCTATTTTGGGCAGAGCATAAAATGATACGCATTTGGGTCCTTCTGAGCCCTCATTTCTACAATACCCTCTCCATTCCTGTGTCTACGCACTTGAATCTATATGCTTTAAGCGCTTGATATTCACCCCACCCTCAGCCCTACAGCCCCTATGTACCTACCAGTACATCCACATTAGACTGTAAGCTCTTTAAGGGCAGGGAACCTGTCTATCGCCTCTGTCGTACTGTCCTCTCCCAAGAGCTTAACACAGTGCTCTACACAGAAAGTACTCAATAAACATGATTTTTTTTTTTTTAAATGGTACTTGTAAAAAGCTAACTACGGGCCCAGGCGCTGTTCTAAACGCTGGGGCAGACACAAGCTAATCGGGTTGGACCCAATCCGTATCCGACATGGGGCTCAAAGTCTTAATCCTCATTTTGCAGGCGAGGCACAGGGAAACGAAGTGACTTTCCCAAGATCACACAGCAGACAAGTGGAGGAGCTGAGATTAGAACCCAGGTCACTGCGATTCCCGGGCCCGTGCTCTATCCACTAAGCCATGCTGCTTCTCAGTTGACTGACTGAAAATACGACCGGTTGTCTTGATTGCTTGACTGATTTGAAGACAAGACCCCCGACCTTAACGAGCGTCCGATCTAAGACACGTCCCGCTACCCTGTTTTGAGTTGTTGGCCACGTTTCATTCATTCATTCATTCAATGGTATTTATTGAGCGCTTGCTATGTGCAGAGCACTCTACTAAGCGATTGGAATGTACAAATCGGTAACAGATAGAGACGGTCCCTGCCCTCTGACGGGCTTACGGTCTAATCGGGGGAGACGGACAGACGAGAACGATGGCAATAAACAGAATCGAGGGGAAGAACATCTCATTAAAGCAATAGCAAATAAATAGAATCAGGGTGATGTACATCTCATTAACAAAATAAGAAGGGGAGGGGGTGTCTAGACTGTAGTTCTAAGCTCCTCACTCCACTTTGCGCACCGGATCGGATAATTGGGAAACAGTGCGGCCTGGAAGTCAGAAGGACCCGGGTTCTAATCCCTGTTGTGCCACTTGCCTGCTGTGTGATCTTGGGCAAGTCAACTGGCTTCTCTGTGCCTGTGTCATCTGTAAAATGGGAATTAAGACCGTGAGCCCCATGGGGGACAGGGACTGTGTCCAACCTGATTACCTTGTATCTACTCCAGTGCTTAGAACACTGCCTGGCACATAGCAAGCGCTAAAAAAAACCCCAAACTGAGACCTCTTGGTCCCCAGTCACACCTGAAACTCTGTATCAGCAGTCTCACTTTACTGATACAGCACAAATAACCTCTCCCTCTCTACCCAGAAACAGCGTCTAAGACGTCACACTGCATCGACCTGGGCTCTCTCTGGAGAAGAGGACTCCGTCTCTGGTAAACGCGGAATTGTACCCACCTAATTCACGTAACTCGTTTCTGTTTAAGATTTCACAATCACCCAGTTTGCACAGTGGAGAAGGAAATGGCAAACAAGACTTCCTGGTAGGGGAGGTGACTGCAAAGAACAATGGGAAAAAGATGATAAATAAAAGTCACTCGAATAAGTCTTTTGGTAAAAGGTCAATAGAACCTATAGGGTGTTTGGTTTTAGTGCTTGGGCGAATTAGCACCTAAAACTCTTATTTCTTTTGGAATCGCCTTCCTGCTCTCCATTCTTCTAATAGAAACATTTAGAAACATGAAACCTATTTGCTATCTCCGGTTTCCTTAAAGCAAGAAGAACCTGCATACACTGGACTACCCAATGCATCTCTCTCTGCTTAATGTTATTCCCGGAAGAAGAATCTGAGATTATTTCCTTGATGGCCATAATGAAACATGCAATCGATGCCCACCTGTTGCAGCGAGCCAGTAGCCCAGCTCAACTTCAGAGGAAAATTTACGCACCCCAACTCCCACCTCTGGTTGGAGGAATTTTGGAAAGTCACACCTCAGGGTGGGTATTATGGAGTCAAATGAAAGACTTCTGTGCGATGCCAGTCGCAAATTAAATTCTACATGTTACACTGCTCAGGCAGATGTCCAATTGAGAAGAAGCATGGTGTGGTGGATAGCGCATGGGCCTGGGGGATAGGTCATGGGTTCTAATCCTGGCACTGCCAATGGTCTGCTGTGTGTGACCTTTGGCAAGTCACTTCACCTCTCCGGGCCTCAGTTTCCTCATCTGTAAAATGGAGATTGCGACTGTGAGCCCCATGTGGGACAGGGACCGGGTCCAACCTGATTATCGTTTATCTACCTCACCGCTTAGGGAAGGAAAGAAAGGATCCAATCGGAAGGTTGCCTAGGCAGAACTCAGGAGGCAGAGAGTTGCTTATTCTCTTGGCAATAGCATTCTCTTAGCCTTCAAGAGGAATGCAAGGATGCAGGAAAATGAAGCTCAGTCCACGGAACAAACAAAAATTTCAAAGAACATCAAAGATATAAAGACTTTCCATCAATATATATTACTGGGGGTTTTTTCCAAGTAATTGCCACATGTGATATTCAGATTCCAGATATTCTTCAACTGAAATACACCAATTATTTTCTTTCATCACCAAAAAACAAATTTCAGGGGATTAAACTACAAAAGTTTTATAGATAATTAAAGTAATCTGATTTTTTTCATAACTACAAAAACATATTTCAAAAAATTTAATTACCATTGTGATTCTTGAAAGGAGAAGCAATTTGAAAGGGTGGGTGGGTGGGGAGGAGGAGGGAGTCAACTTGGTGAAACCCAATTAACAGAACCCCTGCCGAAAGAATCACAGTAAACTGGATATAAACTGGATATTGGAATAAATTTCTATGAACATGTAAATTTCTATGTTTTCTGCACGAAGCAGCATAGTGTAGTGGATAGAGCAAGGGTCCGGGAGTCAGGAGGTGATGGGTTCAAATCCTGGCTCTGCTAATTGTCTGCTGTGTTGATCTTGGACGAGGCACTTCACTTCTTTGTGCCTCAGTTCCCTTGACTGTAAAATGGGGATTAAGACTGTGAGCCCCACGTGGGGCAGGGACGGTGTCTAACCTGATTACCTTGTATCTGCCCCAGTGCTTAGAAGAGTGCTTGGCACTGAGTAAGTGCTTAACAAATACCAGAGTTATTATAAATTTTAGCGGTTCATATATTTTCTACAAGCATTGAAATCAATCATTGGATCTGGGAATCAAAATAAAAATATATATGATGAAGCCAAAAGTATCACTTCCTAACAAATGTAGTGATAATTTTTACTCCTCACAGTGAATTATCTATACTAATAATATAGCCAGTGATTTCTCCGGTCCTTCACCAAGGTTTCACATTTTGTTCATTTCTGAACAAAAGCAGATTTGAACGAAACTGGAACATGAGCCCCTCGGTGGTTTAGAGCTGCGCTACTGACGCCTCCCACATTGGACCATCGATTTGGTGTTCAAAACGGGGCTAGAAGGAAACGAGGCCCAGCACCTTGAAGGGTTGTGAGCTCTCACGGTCGACCCCCCTGTGGGGTCAAGGAGATTCTGGTCCTCTCTGGGGCCCAGGGATTCATCGGATTGGGGCCAGAGACCTGGACGTAGAGGAGCGACCACAAAAATACCGCAATTACTAGTATGACCAGCTGCTCTCGATGGGCATCCATCTCCAAAGACAGTCGGAGGGGGGGAATCCCCGAAGGTACTAACTCAGTGGAAAGAGCAGGGCCTTGCGAATTGGGAGGACTGGGCTCTAAGTCTGGCTCTACTAATGAATGGCCTGCTGGGTGACCCTGAGTAAGTCATTTAACTTCTCTGGGCCCCAGTTTCCTCATCCGCAAAATGGGGATCAAATACCTGTACTCTCTCCCCATTGAGACTGGAACCTCCTCGTGAGACAGGGACTAAGCAGTGTGGTTTAGTGGAAGAAGCCTGGGCTTGGGAGTCAGAGGTCACTGGTTCTAATCCCGGCTCCTCTACTTATCAGCTGTGTGTCTCTGGGCAAGTCACTTAACTTCTCTGGGTCTCAGTTCACTCATCTGTAAAATGGCGACGAAATCTGTGAGCCCTACTTGGGACACCCTGATTACCCCAGCTCTTGGAAGAGTGCTTTGCACATAATAAGCGCTTAACAAATGCCATCATCACCATTATTATTATCTATTTATTTTCTATCTACCATTCAGCTTAGCACAGCATTTGACATCTTGAAAAGCTTATTAAGTATCTTAATTAATCTGCCTCTCATCGGAAGGGTAGGTCATCTTATTTCTGGCTCCTTGTTGGGTAATGAATACTACTTTGGCAGCTTCTTGGTATTCCCCTTAGAGTCATGAAGTAGGGGATTTGGGAAGGATTTGGGGGCGATGTGCTGGTATTCTGGGCCTCAAGGAGGATGCACGGAAAGGAAATGACGTGGGAAAGACCTTCCACTGTCCACAGAGGAAAGAGGAGCAGCAGCATGGCCTGGTGAGGCGAGCATGGGCCCAGGAGTCAGTCTTGGATTCTAATCCTGACAGTTATCTGCTGTGTGACTTGGATAAATCACTTAATTCCTCTGTGACTTAGTTTTCTCACCTGTAAAACGAGGATATGATACCTATTTTTTCTCCTACTTAGACTGCAAACCCTACGTGGGGCAGGATCTGTATCCAACTTGATTAACTTGTATCTCACCAAGGACTTGGAAAAGCGCTTGACGAATAGTCCGTGCTTAATGAACATCATATTAATAAAAAAAAAATTACAGGACAAAGCAAAAAGAAAAAAAAACCAGTGGTGTGGTTTGATATAAGATGGAAAGTGGGGTTTTTTTCATTTTAAATGGACTGATTTGGGGTAATCTTCCTGCCAAATGGTACCATATTCAGAAATACTATTTCACAGAGTCATCAGTTGTGTTTCTTAAGCACCTACGGTGTGAAAAGCACCGAACTCGACACTAGAACAGATGATCCCAGGGCTCAAGGAACTTGCTCATTCGTCTAAGAGTTTACATCAGGTCTTCTTGGAGAAGATGGAGGTGAGTGTACAGACGGAAGCCACAAAAAAACAGATTTGCATGTGTGAGCAAGTCCTCGGAGAAATACAGAAGACTAAATCATCTCACATCTGGAGAAACGGGAATCGAGGAAAGGGGGCCAGAAATGGCTTTTCCGGGAGAATCGGTGGAAAGCTAATCATCTAAACATCAGTCATCTGGACTGCCTGGGTCACCTGATTTGGGCAATCCAAAGCAAAGCTCGGCTAGGGGCAGAAACGCGGGTCTGACTCCTTGCGAGAAAACGGAACGCGACCGGTCTGACCCTCCGCGATTTCTATGATCACGGCGAGGGAGGGGCCCCGCCGGTTCGGATAATTGGAGCTCGGCCGCAGTTTTCCTAGTGATTGCAAATGATTCCAAGGTGGCAACTAGGAAAAACAGAACCGCTCCTGGGAAAACATCTGAAAGAATTTTTAGCGAGTCAACCGCGGTCCCCACGCACCGGGCTTCCAAGGCAGGGCTTGTAGAGGATCTCCACAGGAGATGAATGGGTCCATTGTTTGCCAGGAGGATGCAATCGTTTGCCAGGCTGAATTTAGGACCCTCGATCTCAATTCTGTAGCCCCGACAGGGAAATGATGTGCTTTTTTTTTTTTCCATGGAGTGCGCTGGACATCTTGGAGAGTAATTTTGCTCACCGAATCTATCCCCAAATACGCTAGGGACAGAAGACTGCAGAGTGCATTACAGCTAGGCAACAGGGAAAAGCAAAGACGGACTGGCAATATTTTAGAAGGAGATGGGGGAGTTGGATGGTGCACAGAAGGAGGCAGATGACATTAGCAGACACATGAAAGATGTGCGTAGCTGTCCCCAAACTTCAACGCTTAAAAAAAAACAACCTCCCCCGTCACGTTCAAAGAGCTCTCATGTTACCAAAGAATCTGCCTCATTTCCAAAACAACGAATATTCTCTATTTAAATGAAGACATCGCAATCACGACTACATTTATTACCAAATTAACAAGTCTGAAGAAAATTACTTCAGTCATAGATTATTGTCTCCTCATGACCAGCTGTTTTAAATCTGGAGAATAAGTAATTCAGACCCCCTTCTTTTTTTTTTTTTTTTTGCAAGGGTAGCATGATTTAATAAATTCCCATATGTCCCAACATGTGCCAGCGCTAGTAGGTTATCTGAAATCCAGCTGCTGTTATGGTAATAGCTGCCAACTCTCAAACAACTGAAGAGAATAATGAATCTGCTTCCAGTTGGCTCACAAAGAAGCCGATACCGCTCCCAGCTAAAACGGGGGGCCCCCCGATTCCAACTGTTCGGAAAATTAATTAAAAAGGTTTCACCTTCGCTGCTTGAGAGGCGCCGCGCTTTACCACGAATACCGTGGTTTTCTCTGGTTTTTCAACCTGCAGCACTGGGGACTCCCTAACTCCAACGTGAGTTCCGACCTCTAATGCTAAAAGAATTTAGTAAGGCACTGGGTCTGCTGCACTGAGGGACTGATCATCATCGACGGTATTTCCTAAGCGCTCGCTATGTCCGGAGCACTGTTCGAAGGCCTTGGGAGAGTACAGAGTGAGCAGACACCTTTCCTGTCCACAGTGAGTGCCTGGAGCAGGGTGAGTGCTTAACAAACACCGTTAAAAAAAGAGCTAGGGGGAGGTAGACATTAATATAAATAATTTACAATACGTTTTTAAAGATCTGCACATAAGCATTATGAGACTGACGGCGCACAGAGCCGCATACGTGAACGACACAGAAGGGAGAGGGAAGCCAGACACCGATAGCACGGAAACCTCAAACTGCGATGAGAAAATGGATTACTGCAACTTTCCGTAACTTATTTATTTCTAAATAAAATACATCAATTTTATGTAATTTGATGGTAATAGCACGCCTTTGTCCCCCTCTAGACTATAAGCTCGTCGTGGGCAGGAAATGTGTCTGTTTATTGTTATAGTGTACTCTCCCAAGAGCTTAGTACAGTGCTCACAGTAAGCGCTCAATAAATATGCATAAATGAAGTTCAATACATTCCAAAGAAAGTTCCTCGCCCCACACAGGGAGGCAGGGAGGCCTGGGGGGAAAGGACCAAGCTCCGCCAGTAGCCTGCCAGGTCATTTGGGGCGATTCACTTCATCTCCCTGGGCCTCGGTTTCCTGAAATTTATTTTAATGTCTATCTCCTCCTCTAGACTGTGATCTCCTTGTGGGCAGGGAATATGCCGATAGACTCTGCTGAACTGTACTCTCCCAAGAGCTTAGGACAGTATTCTGCCCCCAGAAATCGCTCAATAAAGACCCTCGATTGGCTGATTGGTTAAAATGGGGATAATAATAGTATTTGTTAAGCGCGTACTATGTGCCAAGCACTAAGTGCTGGGCCAGATACAAGGTAGTCAAGTTGTCCTACGTGGGGCTCACGGTCTTCACCCCCATTTTACAGATGAGGTAACTGAGGCCCAGAGAAGTGAAGTGAGTTGTCCAAGGAGACCCAGCAGACAAGTGGCAGAACCGGGATCAGAACCCACGTCCTCTGACTCCCGAGCCCAGGCTCTTGCCACCAGGCCATGCTGCTTCCCACAACTCATAAGATACCTGTTCTCTCTCCCCTTTGGATTATGTGGGGGGAAGAACTGGGCTTGATGTGATGATGTGCTTCTACCTTCCCCATCTCTTAGAACCAAGTAAGAGCTTAATGAGCACCAAAATGCCGAAGCAAAGGGGACAAATGGGTTACAACCTGGTTGCGTGAGAAGTCCAATACGTTTTCCGATTGGAAGGACTGGGGAAGGGGAAAGGCAGGGAAGACACAGCACGGAATGAGGTCTCTCTTTACAGCCTCTCCTTTCTCCATCTTCCCCCCACCCCCGGAAGATAGTCTTCTAGAGGCCCTAGGACACTGTCGCTACCTGTTCTGAGCCCTCTTAAAGCCACGCTTTTGAGCTAGTAGTAACGTTGGTATTTAAGCGCTTACTATGTGCGGAGCACTGTACTGAGCGCTGGGGTAGATACAGGGCAATGAGGTTGCCCCACGTGAGGCTCACAGTTAATCCTCATTTTACAGATGAGGTAACTGAGGCCCAGAGAAGTGAAGTGACTTGCCCACAGTCGCACAGCTGACAGGCGGCAGAGCCGGGATTTGAACCCATGACCTCAGACTCCCAAGCCCGGGCTCTTCCCACTGAGCCACGCTGCTTGAGCTAACAGAGCCTGGAGCCGGGGAGCTGTGTAATTGCAAGGCCGTAATAACGGCTTTTGCTCTGTGCTGAGCCCTGGGGTGGGCACATCAATCAATCCATTGAGCACCTGTGTGCAGAGCACTTTACTAAGCGCTTGGGAGAGCACGATATAACAGTTAACAGACACATTCCCTACCCACAAAGAGTTTACAGTCAACAGGAATGCTTGCAAGGGCTCACCTTTCCTCTCCCGCTCCGGACTGTAAACTCACTGTGGGTAAGGGATGTATCTGCTGACTGTTGTATAGACCTCTCCTAAGCGCTCAGCACAGTGCTCTGTAAATAGTAAGCGCTCAATAAATACCACCGACGACGATGATAACGACGACACCTATCCCGGACGCCATCTCTGGGTCGGACAAGTCGACCCACCAGGAACAGAGCGCTAAGGTAATCTAATCGCGGTGTGTCCGAAATCACCCGTTTAAAAGGAAACACTTAAGGGTCAACTGTATATATTTTCATTGCCCTATTTATTTTGCTAATGAAACGTACATCGCCTCGATTCTATTCGGTCGCCGTTGTTTCTACGAGACGTTCTTCCCCTCGACTCTATCTATCGCCATCGTTCTCGTCCGCCCGTCTCCCCCGATCGGACCGTGAGCCCGTCGAACGGCGGGGACCGTCTCTATCTGTGGCCGACTCGTTCGTTCCAAGCGCTTAGTCCGGTGCTCTGCACATGGTAAGCGCTCAATAAATACTGTCGAATGAATGAATGAACACTACAATGGAGGAATCTCCCCCCTGCTTTCATGTCCTGTCAGTCGTCTCTCACCACGCCTCTCCCCACCACTAGTCCGTATGCAAATCATAAAGATAATAATCATTATCATTTCTAGTAATATAATGTGCTTATTATGTGCCAAGCACTGTTCTTGGCGCTGGAGTAGACCCAGATTAATCAGGATGGCACAGTCCCCGTCCCACAGGGGGCTCACAGTCTAAGTAGGATTGAATCCCCATTTTACAGGATGAGGTACCTGAGGCCCAGACAGGTGACTCGCCCGAGCTCACACACCCGGCAAGTGGCGGAGCCAGGATCAGAACCCAGGTCCTCTGACTCCCAGACCCGTGCTCTTTCCGCTAGGCCACGCTGCTTCTCTTCCGGAACCGGTCCTCTGTTCCGGGAGAGATGAGAGCCACCGGGGCAGGTGAAAACAGCTCTGGCCTCAGAGCCCGGGGTGATGGCACCGGTCACCATCGCGTCTCGCGGGACTCCCGACGCCCAGCACGCGTCGCTCCGGCCCGTCGATACGGCCGGACCCTCGCCAGAGCTCCGAGTCCCCCTCCCCCTGAGGTACGGGGGACCCAGCAGGCGTAATTACCTCTAGCTCTAAGAAAAGACAGAAAGAGACACGGCGGGAGGAGGGAGGCTGGCCAATAGAGGAGGAGGGGGGCGGGAAATAAATCATTGTGTCACGGAGAAAGAGTTGGAATGTGTGCAGCCAGCCCAACCAACCTGATAATGGCTTACAGATATGCAAATGGAACCCGCTCCGACATTCGGAACGAGCACGCCGCCGGGATAGATGATGGAACGGGAGCGGGATGGAAGGCGGCCTGCCGGGGCACGGAGACCGCTGCCCCGGAACCCGGGATCCCGGGTGACCGGCTGAGGTCCCAGCAGGGGCCCGGGAGTCCGAAGGACCTGGGCTCTAATCCCGGATCCGCCACCTGGCTGCTGCGTGGCCTTCGGCAGGTCGCTTCGCTTCTCGGTTCCTCGGTTCCCTCATCTGTAAAATGGGGGGTAACACTGTGAGCCCCTTGTGGGACAGGGACTGCGTCCAACCTGATTAGCTTGGATCTACCCCAGCACTCAGTACAGTGCCTGAGACATAGTAGGCGCTTAACAACCACCATCGTTATTATTCTACCTCGGGTCCGTGTCCCGATTTGGGGATCACAGCAGCCGTATTTTGCGGAGATTGCACGGTTTTCGCCCGCGAGGGTTTTCCAACCCAACAGGGTGCTCCTGTGAGTCTCGTTCTGTCTTACGCTGTCGAGTCGTCTCCGACCCGTAGCGCCACCCCGGACACATCTCTTCGGGAATGCCCCACCTCCATCTGCAACCGTTCTGATAGTGGATCCACAGACTCGGAGTCGAGAGCAGAAATAAGTCTCAGCTTCTGTCGGGGACCCTTCGGCCCTCACACGGCAGAACCACCGAGAGGTCCTACGAATCCCCGAAGAACAAACCTGTTTTCGTTTGTGAAAACGGAGCCGTGCCAGGTCACGGACACAAAGGCTACTTAGAGAAAAATCTATCCACCGGTCACGTCACGCCTTGGTCCCCCCTCCAGGGTGGGACCGAGCGTACGATGTCCAAAAAGCCACATGAAAGGAGATTTAAGCCAAGTGAAGTTAAAACAGCCTAGACCTATCAGGTCAGGTAGAAAAACAATCATCGTCTCTACCGTTGGGAGGACGATTAACAGTCTTTTCATAAATCCCAGGGATGTCATGCGAGACGCGCTTACGCCGAGGAGAAAGAGGAAACCACATCAAAGGGTTTCTTAGGAAGCGCACGCAGCCTTTGAAAATGTAGAGAGGTTATCGTCGTTGTCTCTCCTGTAACTTTAATCGCCAGGTCGCGGGTCAATCTGTTTTTGGCCACAGGTTCGTGACGGGGCAGAAGGGAAACGGATCTTTCCCCAAGCGCGGGGCAGACTTACTTTTCTTTCAGAAAATCCACCACTCGTTTGAAGTCGGCCACACAGTACTCGCGTTTCATTCCCATGAGCACGCTGTCGGAGGCTGACTGGACCGGGATGTGCAGGAAGGCGTAGACTCTGGGGTGACTGAGGATCTTGGCCATTGCCTGGAAAGGAGAGAGGAGAAAAGGGGAAGCATGTCCATCGATGGGATTTTCTGAGCGCTTTCTGTGTGCACAGCACTTGTACCGAGCGCTCGGGAGAGTACAACAGAGTTGGAGGACCTGTTCCCTGCCCAAGAGGAGCTTATAGTCTAGACGGAGGGATGGTAGGGCACATTAAAATAAATTATCGATATGTACATAAGCGCTGTGGGGCTGAGTGGGGTGAATACCATGTGCTTACAGGGAATAGAGAAACAGTGTGATGTAGTGGGTAGAGCATGAATCTGTGAGTCAGAAGGACCTGGGTTAATAATGTTGGTATTTGTTGAGCGCTTACTATGTGCCGAGCACTGTTCTGAGCGCCGGGGTAGACACAGGGGAATCAGCTTGTCCCATGTGGGGCTCACAGTCTTAATCCCCATTTTACAGATGAGGTCACTGAGGCCCAGAGAAGTGAAGCGACTCGCCCACAGTCACACAGCTGACAAGTGGCAGAGCTGGGATTCGAACCCATGACCTCTGACTCCAAAGCCCGTGCTCTCTAATCCTGGTTCTGCCACTTGCCTGCTGGGTGACCAGGGGAAAGTCACTTCATTTCTCTGAGCCTCAGGGACCGCATCTGTAAAATGGGGACCGAGACCGCGAGCCCCACGTGGGCCAGGGACGGTGTCCAACCCTATTTGCTGGTATCCGCCCCAGTGCTCAGTACAGTGCCCGGCACACGGTAAGTGCTTAATAGATACTACAGCTATTACTATTTTGGGTGGCCACGGAGTTGTGTGTTGGTCTGTGTTGGAGGGTGCAGCGACTGGGACTTGAAAAGGGGTATTTCGCCGGAACCAGAAGCCCCTAAAAGCCTGCTCGATGCCCACTGCCTCTTTCCCTGAACGTTGAGGATTGGCTCTGGTCACGGTGTCCTCCGTATCCCATTCTGGGGTTCCTAGACAAGGCACACAACACCACGTGAGGAGTCCGATGACCTCTGCCCATCCAAGGCGTCCTGGACATCCTCTCCGCATCTCCCACAGTTCCCTAGAAGGCCTAGAAAGGGACGGGACAAGGCACTTGGTATATTTATAAAGAGGCAGTGTGACCTAATGGATTGGGCATCAGGAAACCTGGCTTCCAATCCTGACTCCCCCAACTGTGACCTCGGGAAGCAGCGTGGCTCAGTGGAAAAGAGCCTGGGCTTCGGAGTCGGAGGTCATGAGCTCGACTCCCGGCTCTGCCACTTGTCAGCTGTGTGACTGTGGGCGAGTCACTTAACTTCTCTGTGCCTCAGTTCCCTCATCTGTAAAATGGGGATTAACTGTGAGCCTCATGTGGGACAACCCGATGACCCTGTATCTACCCCAGCGCTTAGAACAGTGCTCTGCACACAGTAAGCGCTTAACAAATACCAACATTATTATTATTATTACTTAATTTCCCCGTGCCTCAGTTTCCTCACGTGTAAAATGAGGATTAACTACCTATTTTCCCTCTCCCTTAGGCTGTGAGCCCTATATGGGACAGGGACTGTATCTGATCTGATTGTACTGCATCTAACCCAGTGCATAGCACATAGTAAGCACTTGACAAATACAACTTACTGTTATAATTATATTCCAGGTGACAAGCTCACACTGAATAATAATTATGGTATTTGTGAAGCACTTACAATGTGCCAAGCAGTGTTCTAAGGGCTGGGGTAATAATAACAATAATGTTGGCATTTGTTGAGCGCTTACTATGTGCACAGCGCTGTTCTAAGCACTGAGGTAGATACTGGGTCATCAGGCTGTCCCACATGGGGCTCAGAGTCTTAATCCCCATTTTACAGATGAGTCAACTGAGGCACAGAGAAGTGAAGTGACTTGCCCAAAGTCACTCAGCAGACAAGTGGCGGAGCCGGGATTAGAACCCAAGGCCTCCGACTCCCAAGCCCGGACTCACTCCACTGAGCCACGCGGCTTAATGACAATGTAACCTTCGCTTTCGGGCTCCTGAGGCCGAGACCAAATTCCCATCACCTGAAACCAAATGCATATTTTGAGGAAATCATTGCGATCGTGGCCGAGCCAGGAGCTCTAGGTTTCATCAGGGAGAAGAGGTTCCTTGCTCAGGCAGGAAGAGTTAACGTGAAATGCATTTTCGGCAGCTGGAGTCAAGCAAGTCCCCAGCCAAAACCCCTTGTTCTAATTAGCTTTCATGGAAGCCACAGAGGAGCTTCTCTGATCCTTCCCTTCGCTGTCTCAGCTTGGGATCAGGCAAGAGAACGAATATGTTCAGGCAGGAAAATAATTTCATTTCCAGTGGTGCTGATGTGTCAGGGTGGGCGTACATTTAATTGTCTTCCGCTCCTATTGCGAGCTTCTGGTTTCTGTACCGTCTACACCCTTCCAAGACCTGGCAGCTCAAAAAATGGAAGAAGGAGGTGATGGATAGCTCCTGGTCCTTCCATGAAGTGTCGGAGATCAGAGGAGTTGCTAAAGCACACAGAATTTCTCACATCATCCCCAGGGACTAGACGGACACCTGTTATCTCGGTACCAGTCGCAACACCAGGAGCGCTTTCCCTTTCCCCCTTGCTGTCCCGGACATCGAAGAGGGAGAGGAAGAGAGAGGGAGACAGGGGAAGAACGGGAGAGGGAGAAACAGGGAAAGAGAGAGGGGAAAAAGGAAGGAAAGAGAGGAAGAAAGAGGGCGAGAGAGGGAGAGAGGGAGAGGGGAAGAGAGAGGGAGAGAGGAAGGGAAAGAGGGGGAGAGTGAGAGGGAGCGAGAGGGAGTGCCGATTTCAGGCACTGCAGATCCCAGTCTCTTAGATGGCTTAGTCATTTACCATTATGGGGACAGGAGATTGGAATACTTGATCTTTCAAGATCTCTTCGGGCTCAAGGATCCTCAGATTCTATAAAAGCGACCTCTCTCCCACAGATCTCTTAGGAGGAATAGTTCAATAAAGTGAATCTAAAGCCCCGGGCCAAAGACAGACAAAAAAACAAAAACCCAAAGTACTCACGCAGAATAGGAAGAGCATCCAAACACATTTTTACCAATAATGCTATATATCAATTTTTTTTTAATGGTAAGCGCACAGGGACTGTATTACACACTGGGATAGACGCAAGCTAATAAGATTGGTCAGAGTCCCTGACCCACAGAGGGCTCGCAGACTTCACCCTCTTTTTACAGATGAACTAACCGAGGCCCAGAGAAGTTAAGTAACTGCCCAATGTCACACAGCAGACAAGCAGCAGAGCCAGGATTGGAACCCAGGTCCTTTGGACAGCCAGGCCCACACTCTTCCCACCAGGCCACGCTGCTTCTCGAAGTATCGACATTGAGTCCGCTTCTTGGGTGGCACACCACCCTCAAGAGCCCTGTCAAAAATATTTCTTAAGTGTACACTCCAAGCAAAATCACTCAAGATGAGAGCAGTGTGGCACAGTAGAAAGAGAACGGGTCTAGGAGTCAGAGGACCTGGGTTAAAATCCTAGCTCCACCACCTGTGTAACTTCGGGCAAGTCACTCCGCTTCTCCGTGCCTCGGTTACCTCTTCGGGAAATGAGGATGAAGACTGTGAGCCCCACGTAGGACAGGGACCGTGTCCAACATGATTAGCTTGTATCTACCCCAGTGCTTAGTACAGTGCCTGGCACATAGTGCTTAAATACCGTTAAAAGGAAAATCGACCAATGATATTTACTGAGGAATTGCTACGTGCAGAGCACTGTACTGAGCACTTGGGAGAATATAATGGAATAGAGTAGGTAGACACGATCCTGGCTCACAAGGCTGCATTGGATGCCGCGAGAAGTTGCAGAGAAAAGGGAAGGCACACACGGGCACTGCTCTTCAGTGACTTTCGGTGAGAGTCTGAAGGAACCCTTACTGAATCAAGCTAGGCGATCCAAACTGTGGCCTAGAAGCCGACATGAGAAACCGCCCCGCGTAAGATCAGATCCATCTCAGGATTCGGTTTCCGGAGAGCCTGCTGCACGGAGAGGGGCAATTTTAACGATAAAACATCCCTAGTTCAAATAATGCAGACTAGAGCTATCCCCAGCGGTGGTAGCTGTCGACTATCAAAATTTCCACTTTGAACAAGCCTGGGCTCGGATCCTGGACTTCGGGGATGCTTTCCCCAAATTAATCAAGCCCCATCTTGACTGTGTTTCCTCTTCCGTGCATCTTAAAAAAAGCCCTGACCAGTAGATCTTGGGCTGTCTATTTAATCTCGTGATGATTTTGAACTGACTACACGCTCTGCAACACAGAGAGATATTACCCCAACGCGTTTGGAAGAAAACAGATTTCATCACTCAATAATAAAACCGTTAGTTAGAGGCCCAAAGAGAGAAGGAAAACTGGTAGTCTACCAGAGTTCAACTTTACAGCATCTGTAGGATCTAAGTCTAACATCTGTTTCCTGTTTATATTTTCACAAAATGTTTTGCATTACTAGATATAATTATATCTTCCTACCATTAAGAAAAATGCAATATACAACTTACTTTACTCTCATCTGGACGTAATAAAAGGAACAACATTTTTGAAACCATAAGACGGTGAAAGGAAACTTCTGTCTTTAATCAGGGCAGAAACAGCTGATTGCCTTTTTTCCTTCACTGTGGTATCTACTAATAACGGTAAAGAAAACACCAGCCATATGTGAAGCACAGCATCAGCGTAGGATCTGAAAGGCCACAGAGGAGCTGAGTCCGTTTCAAGCTGACTTTACAAAAACTCTTCCAACATCGGGCCCTTGCAACATCATCTGTGGAATGTCCTTTAGGGGTCTGATTATGTAGTAGCTCAGTTGCAACAGCTGCGATATATTACAGCCAGAGGCGCCTGCCAGTGACTTTTTTCAACTCAAGAGAGTTTGTCATAACAATTACTGCTCGAAAACCTTGCTGAGATGCCCAAGCAGACGGAATGGAGGTTGGGGAAGGCTGAGGTTTGCCGGGGGGTTTGGGCCCGGCTCAACGGCCGCGGGCCCGAGGTCAAACGATTTAATCCCCCCTGCCTCAGTTTCCTCATCGGAAGAAAGGGGAGGCGACGACCCCGCTTCACGCCGCGATGCGTTGGATGTACTTCCTAGTCGGTTAAATGCTCCGAGGTGACTGAATTGCCAGTCGGGGCCGTACTGCGTGGTAGATAGAGCATGAGCCTGAGAGTCAGAAGGTCACGGGTTCTACTGCCGGCTCCGCCACCTGCCTGGTGTGTGACCTTGGGCAAGTCGCTTCAATTCTCTGAGCCTCAGTTACCTCACCTGTAAAATGGGGACTGAGACCGCGAGCCCCACGTGGGACAAGGGACTGTGTCCAAGCCGATTTGCCTGTACTCACTCCAGCAGTTGATACAGTGTCTGGCACATAGAAAGTGCTTAACAAATATCACAGTTATTAGTATCATAAAAATAATAAAACAGTGGAACACTACCCACCTGCTGTCATCTAAGACCAATGTCCCCTAGAGGTCTGTGTGATAAGAATGATAACAATTTGGGGACTTAATAAACACAAAGTGCCAAACGGTGGGAAAGGTGCGACATAATCGGATCGAATAGAGACTCTGTCCCCAGGAGGTTCACAATCTACGAGGTGGGGAGAGCGGATAGCTCCATTTTACAGAAGGGGAAACTGAGGCCCGGAGAGTTTATGTGACCGGCCCAAAGGAGGGTGGAGGAGGGGAGGATTAGCTGCATCGTGGACGCTGTGGAGCTCTGTGGGTCGGGCCCGGCCCAGGGTGGAGATGAAAGAATTAAAAGGAGTTCGGGCACCCTGCTCGCCCAAAAGAAGAAACGAGCCAGACCGTCCGGGCAGGGAGGCAGAGGAGCATCCAATCCGGACTTTATCTGGGCTCCGCCAACGTGAGGCGGCGCTTCTCTTCGATGGACCAACGGCCCATCTCTCCCACGTGCCGACGTCCGGCCGGAGGACGGGCGGCTGAGAGGACCCCCGGAGTGTGCCGAATGAAGGAGGCGGCCGCTAGCAAGGACAGGAGGCCCTGGATCCCAACCAAGTGGCCGGGCTCCATTTTTCAGAACCGCGGCCGGAATGCCAGATGTCATCCATTTGCTCAGACGCCGGCTGAACGTTTCCCTGCCAACCTCTCTGCTCCTTTCCTTGCCCGCGATCGACGCTTGTGAAAACACGGGGCTGACTTAGAGGGCCGGTTTCGTCACGGTTGTGTTTGCCGGTTTATCTGTTCACCGTTGAGCGACTTGCCCTTTATGAATCACTTGGCTCTGTTTCCTTTCTCTTTTGGGGGAACTGGCGATTTGTGCCCGTCCTTGACCCCAATAGACTATTAACTCCCGTAAGGCGGGGACTTTTCTATAAAATGCTTCCGGAACTGCAATTCTCACTAAACCCATGATGATGAAGATGTTATGTCTATATCTATGATTCTATTTATCTATTTTGATGGTATTGATACCTGCCTACTTGTTTCGTTTTGCTGTCTTCTCGTTTTAGACTGTGAACCTGTTGTTGGGCGGGGATTGTCTCTGTCTGTCGCCGAACTGCACACTCCAAGTGCTTAGTACAGTGTTCTACATACAGTAAGCGCTCAATAAATATCATTGAATAAATGGTAACATTGGTAAGCGCACGATCAATTACACTGGTTTTTTTTATAGGTTATAAGGCTTATTTCAGAAACCTTCTGAGAAGAGATTTCCCAGTTCTTTTTTTTACGGTATTTGCTAAGCGCTTACTACGTGCCAGGCACTGTACTAACAGCTGGGGTAGGTCCAAGCTAGTCAGGTTGGACGTAGTTCATGACCCACGTGGGGCTCACCCTCTTAATCGCCATTTTACCGATGATTAAACAGGCACAGAGCAGTGACGTGTCTTGCCCAAGGTCACACAGCAGACGAGCGGTGAAGCCAACACTAGAACCCAGGTCTTTTCAACTCCCAGACCTGTGCTCTACCCACTAGGCAATGCTGCTTCTCTATTCCTATCACTATCATCCCCTGGCCACAGAAAGAACGAGGCTGCAGCTGCTGCAGGAAAGAGGCTTTAACATCTCTGGTGTCCTAAGAGAACAGGAATCCCAGAATAAGCACTGAGAAAATACCATTAAAAAAAAAAAAAATTGTGTTTCCTCCTCGCCCTGCGTCTTTCCAGACTCGATCTCTCACCAGGTTTCGGAATGGGGCATTGCTAAAGAAGATTAGCTGTTCTGCCTTCGACGCCTCTTGCTCAATCAGCTTCCTGGACCCTATACCTCAGTCCCGGGCCCTGCCCAGGTCAGGACGTTGCCTGACGTCGGCGACGATGCCAAGGATCGGACGAACTGCTACCGATCTTAGTCCTTTCTTCATCTTAAAATTACAACTCCCGTGTGAATTAGTCCGCTGAACAAGCTTCCCTAATACGACAATCAGTCGGTCAATTGTGTTTACTGAGCACTTACGGTGTGCACTGAGCTCTTGGGAGAGCACAATATATAATAAAAATTCCCAAAAGGATGCTGCCATTTAAAAGCCCCATAACTTGGGAAATACTTGTGCAAATTAAGCCTAGAAATGTGCTGAAGGGGACTACGGTCATGAGTGCTTTGATTATTACTGCTTCCACTATTTTACGCGGAACCCTAGGCAGCACGGCCTAGTGCAAAGCTTGGGCCTGGGAATGTAATCCCAGCTCCGCCGTCTGTCTGCAGAGTGACCTCGGCCAGAGTTTCCTCATCTGCAAAATGGAGGTATAATAACTGTTCCGTGCTCCATCCTCTAGGCCACGTTGCTTGCCTACTTGATATTGTGATTCGGTTGCTATAGTAGGATTTGTAGGCCAGCTGATTTGGTTGGGGAGGAGGCCTTGGGGGTCTGAACCTACGAACTCCACATTAAACTGGAATTTCACCGAGTGAAATCGATCAATGATACTTACTGAGCGCTTACCGGGTACAGAGCACTACACTAAGTTTTGGGAGAGTACAATATGAAACAGTGGGGATAGACATTCCCTTCCCAAGAGGCCTGGGAGTCAGAAGGACCTGGGTTCTAATCCTGACTCCTCTACTGCTGGGTAATCTTGCAAGTCGCTTCACTCCTCTGTGCCTCAGTTCCCTCATCTGTAAAAGGGGGATTAAGACTGTAAACCCCACGGGGGATAAGGACTGTGTCCAACCTGTCTAGCTGGTATCTACCCCAGTGCTGAACACAGTGCCTGGCACAGAGTAAACGCTTACCAAATACCATTTAAAAAAAAAAAAAAGGGTGAGATCTGGTAACCATACCCGGACCGGGTGGGTATCTAGGGATTTGCCTGGGGGTAAGCTAGCTCCCCAAATCCCTAAACGAATGGGTGTGAAAGGTCGTGGGGATTGAGGAAAGGAATTCTGCCTTGCAGGTCAATGTCAAATGTCAAAAGATTTGGCATTTCCCACGCACCTGGGGAAGGAGGAGCCCCAAGCCTGCTCTCAATAGAAGGGGCAGCTCTGACTTTCTGAATTAATAATAGCGAGTGGGCTCCCAGATGGTGTGTGCTGGAATATGAACCGCTCATTCTGACAGGTGACTTGGAAGGCTACTCACCCGCTTGTGTGAAATAAAGCATTTAAAGGGATGGGCAGGTGTGAATTGCCTTTCTAAAAGGCAGATGTCAGCGCACCCAGGCACGGATGAATGGCATCACCTACCGTCTCCCTAAGCAAGCGGTAATGCCCCTTTGAAGACGCTGAAAGGTAAAATGGAAGCGCTCTGGGCCATAATCAAAATATGTCACTCTCAGCCTGTTCCAATATGCTGATATTGAGGGAATACAAATGTAGGTATCTGCTTTGTTCAAACTAAGAGACCCTAAGGTCCACGACGCTCCCCACTGAGAACCACTCTCGGGCCTTCTAGTGAATTGGCTGTTTCCTTCTCCACATCACCTTTCCCCGCCGATTCCTTGATTGCCATTCCCCTTTCTTTCTGGCACGTGAGCCTGTTTTCTCCTCTGGAAGTCCACATCCGTGCTTCTGCATTTATTAGGTAGTATTCTCCCTTTAGTGGAGGGAGGAATAAAGGGCTCTCTGGAAGAACAGTCAATTTCCAAACATGTTTAATCTGCCTTGTTCTGGGATCTGCAGGATCCGACGTTACTTCAAGTGGATCCAGAACACGGTTGTCTGTGGGGTCGACAGATGTGTCCTCAAATACTAAGTGCTAGGGTGGATACAAACTGATCAGATTGGGCACACGGGGCTCACAATCTTAATCCCCATTTTACAGATGAGGGAACCGAGGCCCAGAGAAGTGAAGTGACTCACCCAAGGTCACACAGCAGACCAGTGGTGGAGCTAGGGTCAGAACCCAGGTCCTTCTGACTCCCAGTCTGGGCTCTACCCACCTGTTCTCCCTCCTTCGAAGACTCTGATCCCACTGAGGGACAGCAACTCTGTCTGATCTTTGTGGTCCAGTTCTGAACGAATTCGTGATGGGGATTTTTTCCGGTAGATTGGATTTCAGAGGACACAGCTCCACAGCCTTCTCCTGGTTCTCTGCATAAAAATCTCCTTTCATTCCACTCCGTCCCTAGACCGGTCTGCATTCCCCAAATCACGCCTGCCCTCGATTTACATGCCTTTAAAGACTCGTGGGCTGGTATTAGACATTGCTCAAATGCATTAGTCTTTTACATTTTTTTCTCCCCGTTTCATTGTGTTCTGCCTGAGTAATTGTTTTTCTTGGAATTTCACCAAACTTGTTGACATCTCTCTCACTTGAATTCCACACATCAGTCCGATGGGCTAAATATGGTCTCCTCCAACTCTCTGAGGCAAATTTCTTGTTCCGCTTTTCTCTGAAAGGAATGGCTCTCATCCACAGGATGGATTCCTGATGTCCAGTCCTCATCTTGCTTTTTTTTTCCTCCTCGTGGCATTTGTTAAGCGCTCACCATGTACCAGGCACTGTATCAAGCCTTGGGGTAGACACAAGCTAATCAAGTTGAACATAATCCATGTTCATTCATTCATTCATTCATTCAATCATATTTACTGAATGCTTACGGTGTACAGAGGACTGTACTAAGCGCTTGGGAAGTATAATTCGGCAACAAAGAGAGACAATCCCCGCCCAACAACGGGCTCACAGTCTAGAGGGGAGAGACAGACAACAAAACAAAACAAGTAGATGGGAAGAAATAGCATAAATAAATAGAATTACAGATACATACTACATGAGGCTCACAGTCTTGTTCCTCATTTTACAGATGAGGTAGCTGAGCACGTTCTCCTCTGAAAGTCCTTGGTGAGATGGGTTTTTCCCCAGATAAGTCAGCTTGCCACTTTCAAACAGGATGTTTTGTAAGGAAAAGTCAATTTACCAAGTCTAGCTGAGGAGAAACAATTCACCCAACAAAGCGCTGGTCACTTCTGGTGCCCACGAGGAACATCCACTTTCCATTCTAATAATTCAAGAGGCTTCAACTGACTCTCCCTTACATGTCCTCTCTGAAACATATTTTTAGGACACAGAGTGACTGACTCCTGGAGTAAATAACCTTTTCTCCCTGATGGAGGAAAAGCCTCAAAGGTTACAACAGGCTCTTATATCAACTGACAATGGATGCAAATGTCAGAGAACAAAGGGACTCCGGTGGGTTCAGACCTGAAAGACTATTTCAGGAGTCTGTGATCCCAACCTCTTGAATTACACCTGCAGAAAGATGCAGAAAGAGGGCATCCCACAGGGTTATATTTAAATAGACCAAATGCCTCCTTGTTCAGGCGATGATGAATGTATACCTAGATGTCCCAGGCCAGAGCCTTACAGAGCTAACTTGACTTTCATCCCTCAGGTTACAACTGAAGTAGCGTTTTTTAAATGTTATCTGCTAAGCAATTACCGTCTGCCAGGCACTGCACTGAGGGCTGGGGTAGATATAATCGGATTGGACAATGTCCCTGTCCCGAACGGGGCTCCCACTCTTAATCTCCATTCTACAGATGAGGGAACGGAGGTACGGAGAAGTGAAGTGACTTGCCCGAGGTCACTCAGCAGACAAGTGGCAGAGCCGGGATTGGAAGCCAGGTCCTCTGACTCCCAGGCCGTGTCCTTTCCTCTAGGCCATGCCGCTTCTCCGAGTGATCCCAGCTTTTGATGCTCAGCCACAAACTTATGATTCTCCTCCTCCCTATACTCTTTATTATTTGAGGAAAGAAAGAGAAGGACACATTTTTTTTTCCCCACTGCTTGGGTCTCTTCAGTGCCACAACTTATCTCTCCTTTCCCGGCTGTCTTGAGAGCCTCTCTCTGGAACACAACTTCTCCGACACCTTCGCTGACCAGGTACCTTCTTCTCCTGCCTGTCTCAGACCGCACTCTTCATATCATTTTTGCTTCCCCCACTAAGTCTCTGCCTCTCCTTTCTCTTCCACCCTCCTCTTCCTCCCTTTATGCTGTCTCCCTCCTTTCCCCTCTCTCTTCCCTTCTCCTCTTGAGTTCTTCAGTGTCTCCTCATTGCTTCTGTTACTTGCCATTAGGCCTTATGAAATTCTACCCTCTCTTAAGCAGAAAAAAATATTCCATCTCTGGCTTCCTTTGCCTAATACTTTGCAAGCTCCAAGAAGGGAGGAATCGATTTTAGTCTAATTTTTTAGGACTATAGCAAAATAGCACGTGCAGCTTGTCATCTAATAAATGAGAGATACTCTCACTGAGATTTCCGACTAATTACTAAATCTGATCTAATAAGGTCCTTTGGTAGCTCTGAAATGTGGCTGTCATGACTTTGCATTCTTCAATCCAGACAATTGTCCATTCCTTGGTTGTAAAATCTTACCCGGGTTAAAGCTTGCCCGGCCCACATCTCTAACATTGGCTGTTTAAGACAGTGACTTTTGGTTTAAAAAAAGGAGGATAGTGTGGCCTAGTAAATGGAGCATGATCCTGGGAGTCAGAAGCACTGGGTTCTAATTCCAACTCCACCACTTGTCTGATGTATGACCTTAAGCAAATCACTTCGTGTCTCTGTGCCTCAGTTTCCTAATCTGTAAATGGCGATTAAGACTGTAAGCCCCTCATGGAACAGAGACTCTGTCCAACTTGATTAGTCTGTATCTATCCCAGTGCTTAGTACAGTGCCTGGCATACAGTAAGTGCTTAACAAATACCAGTTAAAAAAATTAGAAGCAGCTCAAAAATCATACTTTCAAAATTCGATTTTCTTCCAGGCTCTAATCAAATGGAGATGTGGTCCAGTCAACTAAGAATTTCGCTCACAAAACAGGCAAATGACAAACTCATCTAGCTCCAGATCTCAGAGTGTGTTCGGATCACCTGAGAATAATCGTAACAGCTTGCATCAAATCAGTGTCTAAATCCCGCTTGCTGTGGACTCGAAATCTGAACACGGGGCAAGGAGGAGGTCAGAATTTCGCACCGCGTGGGGATGGCCTCGAGGGCCCCCAAGAGAGGACTGAATAAAGGCGATGGAGAGAAGTGCCAGGAGAAACCCTCTCTAGCTTTCGGTGGGGAACGCAAACAAATCCGAAATTCAGCAGATTTCCTCCCGGTAATCCGGTGCCACAGTGTCGATCGGCGCGGGGAGTGAAGGGGGCCGAGAAGGCAGAAACCCAGGCTGGTGTGAGCGAGCAGACGACGTGGTTTTCCTTACCTCCAGATGCTCTAAAATGTAGGGGGGGTTGGTCATGCCGAGTCTCAACATGGCGCCCTCGGGAATGACTTCCACCAGTTTCCACAGGAGGGTGGGCAGATCCGTGCCGATGTCTCGGCCGTAAGCCCCCGTGTCTTCGCTGGTCAGCCATATCTCACAGACCCCCTCTGTGAATCGAAAAGAGGGATAATGAACCAAGCTGTTTTCCGAGCTGCCTGTCTGTCTCCCCAGCTGCTCTATCGCTTCTAAAGCGGGGTCGCTCGGGACTACTGTACGAGCCGGCTGGCAGAGAGAAAGAGGCTTACCCTGCGGGGGGCAGTGGGTTACTGGGTTTGTCTTTGTGTGCACCGGTAGGCTACAGCTACGTCGGACCTTCTAACCCCGGGGAGCCACGCATGACTCCCTCTAACCCGGTTTCCGGTCAGGCCCCGAGCCCCCAGCCGATCAATCGTATTTACTGAACGCTGACTGTATGAAGAACATTGTCCTAGGCGCTTGGGGGAGCGCAATACAAGAGAGTCGGTAGACACGTTCGCCGCCCACAACAAGCTTACGGTCCAGAGTGGAGGACAGATGTTAATACGAATGAATGAATTACGGATATGGACCTAAGTCCCGTGGGGCTGAGGGAAGGGGGGATAGAAGGGGTAAATTCAAATAAGAGGTGACGCGGAAGGGAGTGGGAGAAGAGGAAATGAGGGCTGAGGCGGGGAAGGCCTCTTGGCTGTGCCTTCAGTGAGGCTTTGAAGGTGGGGAGAGTCATCTTCTGCGGGATATGAAGAGGGAGGTGGTTCCGGACCAGAGGCAGGATGTGGGTGAAGACGGCGAGGTAGACGAGAGCGAGGTACAGTGAGTCGGTTGGCATTAGAGGCCGCCAAGCCTGCCTCACGGGACCCTAGCCGGGCCGACGGGACTCTGAAGGAACGCGGGCGGGCCAACGGGTGCCGCCGGAGCCAACGGATTAATCAGTTGCGTCAACAAACCGGGGAAACCTGTCGAGAACGGTTAAGGCTCTAATGTGCCATTGGAAACCATCAGGATGTCCATTTGTCCAGGACTAACTATCCTAATCTGGACCCTTTATTCAATTAAGAGCAGTGGATTCGATTCCCAAGGTGGGCTGCGGCCACCAACTCGGTCGTCGTGTGAGAAAACCTGTTTCCTGACGGCTGCCATCCCCGATCCCATCAATCAGGGGTTAGGAAGTACTGTATCTGGTTTGCGCTACATAGAATGGGTCCCTCACAGGGCGCAATCGGCAATAACGCCCTCTCAGAAAAATAGGGCGTGCCCTTCACGAGGCACGAGTGGGTGGGTGAGCGACAGTCACTGACTGACCCTTCTCCTGATTTTCGTGACGTTCGGGACTTGACCGAGCCAGTCGAAAGTAAGTGTCCAACACATGATGTCAGAGAGGGTGTTGAATCGATCGATCGCATTCACGGAACGCTCACTGTGTGCAGAGCGCTACTAAGCACTTGGGAAAGGACTCCGGGCTGAGATTATCCCCTGCTTTTGATGATAACGATAACAATCACCGTAAGAATGATAACTGTGGTGTTTGTTACGGGCTTGCTACGTGCCGGGCACTGTACTAAGCGCCGGGATACAGAATAATCAGGCCCCACATAGACCAGCACACACACACACATATACCTCCAAGTACATGTGTCCACTCACACAGGCACAAATACTCACACAAACACACACACACAATGGATAGATCACATCCCTAACCCAGTCTCTGGAGCAGGAGGGGAACTCAGAAACCTGGCTTTCAAAGCATCACCAAATGGACGGCCACACGACTGTGGGAGTTAGCCCAAGTTTAAATGCTCCTGGCCATTGAAGATGGGAAACACAAACAGAAAGCACGGCTGTTTACATAAATGGAAAGGCCGGGAGCCAAAGTGATGAGGCAAAAAAATGCAGAACGAAGGCCAGGGGCTGGAGGCGAGGCATAACCAGATTGGCACACAATCCTTGTCTCGTTTTTGGAATAAGGAGAAAACAAATGCCAATATTGACTTTCCTCAGAGCGTGCAATTTACAGAGGGGATCGAAATGTATTCTATCTCCCAGCGGCCCCGCCTCCTCGAGAGGTATTCCTACTGGGTGTGCGTTCAAAGAGGCCCGAGTGTCGCCGCTGAAAATGCCAAATACTCCAATTTCTATCCAGTGCTTCTTATTCTGCACAGATATCGTTCCCCTTTGATCGATGAGCTCAAGGGGGGGATGAAAGCTGGTGACCTGCCCGAATCCGGAGATGGTGGTGTGTGACTGGGATCAGAAGACATTGCTGGGTAGCTATATGGATTTCTCTTTTGTCTCTGGAAATATAAATTTGGGAACGCTCAATGAGGCAGGGTGCTGTTCGGAGCTTCCACGGCTCTTTGGTAGGGTGGTGGAAAAGCAGGTCCTTCCAGAGAAACGGTGCTCCGATATAAGACGTCACAGAGAAGCATTGTGGACTAGTGGATCGAGCACAGGCCTGGGAGTCTCAAAGACCTGGGTTCTAATCCCTGCTCTGCCACTTTTCTGCTGTGTGACCTTGGGCAATTCACTTCCCTTCTCTGGGCCTCAGTGACCTCATCTGTAAAATGGAGATTAAGACTGGGATCCCCCAGTGGGACAGAGACTGTCTCCAACCTCAGTAGCTTTCTACTACCTGCACCGACACTTAGTACAGTGCTCGGCACATAGTAAACCTTTAACAAATATCTTAAAGAAGCAGCATGGCTCAGTGGAAAGAGCACGGGCTTTGGAGTCAGAGGTCATGAGTTCGAATCCCAGCTCTGCCACTTGTCAGCTGTGTGACTGTGGGCAAGTCACTTCACTTCTCTGGGCCTTAGTTACCCCATCTGTAAAATGGGGATGAAGACTGTGAGCCCCATGAGGGACAGCCTGATCACCTTGTATCACCCCCAGCACTTAGAACAGTGCTCGGCACATAGTAAGCGCTTAACAAATACCAACATTATTATTATTATTTAAAAAAATTAAATATGCATGCCCAATTACTGAATGCCCCCCCATTAGAGCACCCCAAGGGTCTATGGGACTGGAAGTCAAGGCATCTGAGTTCTAGTCCCAGGTCTCTCAATTTTCTGCTGGCCTCGTTGGGTAAGTCACTTATACTTTCAGGGCTACTGTTTTCTCATTTGTCAAATGGAGCTTAAGATACCCATTCTCCCCAAATCCTAGACCGTGGGACCGCCTGATCTGCTTGGATTTAACTGGATCGATAATGCGAATTTATCTATGGTATTTACGGAGCACTGTACTAAGCGCTTGAGAAACTACAGTAGAATAGAATTTGGTGGTTTTGCCCCAGCCTTTTGACGCATAGAAACCACTTGAGAGATACCGTCATGATGCTGATGAAGATGATTTAAAGGAATTTCTAATCACTGTCCCATCCGCCAGCTTTCTCCAACACATCCTCCCAATCACTGTCAACCCACCCTTCATTCATCTGTATTTACTGAGCGCTTACTGTGTGCAGAGCACTGTACTAAGTGCTTGGAAAGTACAGTTCCACAGTAGAGACGATCCCTGCCCACACTAGGCTTACAGTTTAGAAGGGAGAGACGGACTCTAATTGACCAGTCCTCATTTCCCAGTCAGTTCATTTCCCACTCTATTGTCTTCCATCCTGTGAGAGGAATCATAGCAAAATTTAAATATTCACTCATTCATCCAATCATATTTACTGAGCGCTTACTGTGTGCAGAGCACTCTACTAAGCGCTTGGGAAAGTACAACACAACAGTAAACAGTGACACGACTAGCACGCCCAATGAATTTAGACCCCCAAATTAGGGAGGCACAGTGGCCTAGAGGTTCGGGAAGTCAAGACATCTGGGTCCCTCATGTAAAATAAAGGGCGGGGGTGGGAAGCAAGGCATAGCTAGATTTGAAATGGCACACAATCCTTGTCTTATTTTTGGAATAAAGAATCAAAAACAGTGCCAATACTGACTCTCCTCTGAGTGTTGCCATTTACACAGTGGATCCGAGTGGATTTTAAAGCCAGGGTCTCCTGACTCCCAGGCCTGTGTGCTTTCCCCTAGGCCACACCTTTACCCAAGCAGGGAGAAAAGAAGGTCTTATTTTCAGTAACGTTATTATTATTATTATTATCAGTGAAGAGTTGAGAGCAAGCTGAGCCAAGCCCTATGACCTCTGGGGAAGCTTCCCGGGCTGGAGGTTTTAGGGATTTGGAGTATCTGAGCGTTCCTTTGATGCTAGGAATGCATTAATAATAACAGTAATAATAATAATAGTATTTGTTAAGTGCTTACTCCGTGCCAGACACTGAACTAAGTGCTGGGGTAGGTACAAGGAAATTGGGTTGGACACAGTCCCTGTCCCACATAGGGCTCACAGCCTTAATCCCCATTTTGCAGGTGACATAATTGAGGCCGAGAGACGTGAAGTGACTTTCCCAGGTGACACGGCAGACAAGTAACGGAGTCAGAATTAGGACCCGGGACCTTTTGATTCCCAGGCTTGTACTCTAATATTGAAACCTGCATCCCAAGCTGCTAGGCAAAAGGGCAGTTGGGCTGCACCATCCTCTCACCCTGCCTTTTATTCCTTCCTTCATTCAACTCTATTTATTGAGTGATTTCACTATGTGCAGAGCACTCTACTAAACTCTTGGGAGAGTATAATACAGAAGTTCCCTCTTCTGTAAAATACGGATTAAGATTGTGAGCCCCAAGTGGGACAGGGACTGTGTCCAACCCGACTAGCTTGTACCCACCACAGCATTTGGAGCAGTGCTTTAAACATTGTAAAAAAAATACCATCATCATCATCTTGGGGGAATGTTTGAGCTTTGGGACTGCAGGGTTCTGAACTCCCACCGTTGATTCTCTAACTCATCATCGCAACAACCCGGTGGAAAAGAGATGGTTAAGTATGAATAAAATGGGATTTCAAAACCGTTCTGAAAGAGGTTCTGAAAACAGGATGTTGATCCGTGATTCTCCCGTTTACCGGCGCGTAGGCTGCACGATATGAACATCTGAAAGTGCGCTGCAAAATCTGAATGGAGAGTTATTCCCTCCGAATGGTTCCACGTTATGTCTTGGGAAGAGAGAGAGCTGTGATAACACCGCCTTGCCGTTTCTAGATGAATATAAAGGTCGGGGCCGGGGAGGAAACTCGCTCTGAAAGGGGAGGGAAATAAGGAGATCCGGGCAGAAAACAGCAGCCAGCTTTTAATGTTGCCTAGGTGGGACTCATCAGCCCCCTGGTAGGCTGCAACTTCAAATTGAATCACATAAAGAGGAAGCAGCTGGAGCAGTCAATCAGCACCAACGTGACTAACTGCGGGGACATCTCCAAGATCAAGGCTTTTCCACCGGGCCAAGTGACAGGGACCGGGCTTGTGCCACACAAAAAAATTGGCACCCTGTGTGCAAAATGGAAAACCACTGGGCTGACGGAGGCCGTTTCGGGACCAAAACCCCTCCTCGGAGAAGAAAAATCGCCGGTTTCGCCGATAGTGATAATTATAATAACGTTACTAAAAAGAAGACCTTTTCTCCCTCCTTGGATGAGAGCGTGGCCTAGACTGTGGGCTGTCAGCTCACTGTGGGCAGGGAGTGTGTCTGTTAGCTTGTACTCTCCCAAGCGCTTAGTACAGTGCTCTGCACACAGTAAGTGCTCAATAAATACGACTGGCCGACTGGAGGAAAGCGTATGGATCTGGGAGCCAAGAGGGCCTGGTTCTAAGCGGGGCTCTGCCACTCGTCTGCCCGCTGACCTCGGGCAAACCATTTTACTTCTCTGAGCCTCAGTTTCCTCATCTGTTAAATGGGAAGGAAATATTTATTTTCCCCTCTTCGTAGACTGTGAGCCTAACGTAGGACGGGGCTGTCTTATCTTGTCTCTAATTCCAGTGTTCACCATGATGCTTGACAGATAGTAAGCACTTGACAAAACACCAAGTACTAATACTATCTCCCCTCTACTCCAGTGCTTAGCACAGTGATTTTATCCCTGACAAGTGCTTAATATATACCATTAGCCATGATATCAATGAATCGGTTTTTCTGAACGCTCTCAATCCTCCCAGGGTGAACTGAGCCGAACTGTGTCTAAATTCCACCTGGGAATTGGGAATTTTTTCCCCACGCATGAATACAGTAGGTGCCTAATACCGCTAATACTAGATCCATGACGATTTTTTTCCCAAATAGCCTCTTGGCTTGTCCCTGGAGGATATGACCAGTGAGTTGGTCTTGAATGAGGTCAGTGTTCTACATATGCCCAACTAAAATGGTAGCTGAGTCTTTGTAGTCAGCATCAGGGCTGTGGCTTTGGTGTCTACTTTTTGTAAAAATCCACTGGCAAGATGGAGAGGGAGGAAGGAAGCAGAAAGGACCTCCTCCACATGTCAATTTCTCCTTTTTTGAAAACAATGGTATTTGTTAAGTACTTCCTATATGCCAGGCACTGGACTAACCGATGGGGTAGATACTAGCTAATCAGGTTGAAAAGAGTCCCTGTCCCACACAGAGCTCGTAGTCTTAATCCCCATTTTACAGATGATGAGACTGAGGTACAGAGATGTTAAAGTGACTGGTTCAAGGTCACACATCAGGCCAGTGGCAGAGATGGGATTAGAACCCAGGTCTCAATGACTCCCAGGCCCGTACTCTATTCACTATGCTGGGCCATCTCAGAATGCCTGAATGCTAAAGTCTAAAATCTGGGGGAATCAAAACCCTTTTTGCATTTCACCACGCGTCCGCGAATGGGATGGAGGGGTAGTCACCATTTTTGTGGATAAAAAGATCAATCTTGCCGTTTTCAAAGTGGATCAGACTTTATCGGCAACTCTCACCCCATCCACCTGTCCGTTTCATTATGTCAACCCTCCAGTCTTTCCCGTGGGAATTTTTGGGGTGGGAAACGGCCGACTGACCCGTTGAGGAGGAATGGGATCTAGGATTGGGGCCGGAGCCCCTTGCGTATGAACAGTGATAAAATTACCTCTTCTATTTAACCCGGAGAATGAGCAGCCTTTAGTTGAAATATGGAACTATTCCCTCCGCCCTTCCAGTAGAGATAGCAACTTCAACAGCTGTATTCTGATCTCTGCTCCACTGTGATTTGGGATGACAGAGAATGGAAACAGGAGGAAGTCATAAAAGGTTAATGATAAATGAAAGGGGTTAGGTGGCCAATAAAAATCTCAGACAGAGATTAGGCACTACTGAAAGATCTGTCATAAGTTTGCCAAACCCTGATTTATACTGAACATGACCCCCCCAAAATGTTTCTCCTCTGTGGGCTGCCCACTGCTTTCTAACAATTGGAAAATGGAAGGCAAATTCCAAATTCCATCCCTGAATTTTAAACCCCTAGAACTGACATGCTGGGCCCATTCACAAATAAGATGAACAAACACAGATAAATGACATAAATGAAGTGCACTGAAAAGGTACTTGAAAAATATCAAATGGAAGGTATTTGGAATGCACCCTGAAAGCTACCTCGATGAAGAAATCCTAATGCTAGTTGAATGTTATTCCATTGATTTATGACAACGGTCTAAAAGAGTCTAATGAGAACCACATTAAGTTAGTGTATCTAAATATATAACTTTAATGAAGGGGGGGCGGAAAATCATTATGAGTCCTTAGAATGACATGGATTTTTCAATTTTTTTTTTTTAATGGACAGATGGGCTGACAAAAATGCCACAGTTTTCAAATCTAGAGCAGAAAGACAGCAGCGTGACCTAAGAGGAAAGGGCCTGGGCCCTGGAGTTAGAGGACCAGGGTTCTAATCCCCTCCACCTCGTACCTGCTGGGGGAACTTGGGCAAATCATTTCACTTCTCTGGGCCTCAGTTCCCTCATCTGCAAAATGGGGATTAAGACTGTGCCCAACCTGATTACCTTGTATCTAATAATAATAATGGTAATAATTGTGATATCTGTTAAGCACTTACTATTTGCCAGGCATTCTTCTAAGCCCTGGGGTAGAAACGGGGTAATTGAGTTGGATACAGTCCCCGGCCTACAGAGGACTCAAAGTCTTCATCTTCATTTTACAGATAAGACCCCTGACATGCCCACATTCTTGACTTTTGTTCTACAGAGTTGGTAAACACGCTCTCCGCCCACGAGCTCCCCGTAGACTGTGCGCTCCTTGAAGGCAGGGAACCTGTCTACCAACTCTGCTATATTGGACTCTCCCAAGCGCTTATGACAATGCTCTGCACAACGTAAGAGCTCAAAAATACAGCTGATGGGTTGACGGAGAGTGTCATTCACACGATCTAAAAGGCTTTCCTCCCCTCCGTATTTTTAACCATCGACATCATCATCACCAAGCATATTAACCGAGCACTGGGGCAGAGCATTTGCGAGAGCGCATCAGAAATAAGACACGCACTGCACACTCGGGAGAGTAAACTATAACAGAGTTGATAAACACATTTCCTGCCCACGAGGAGCTTACGGCGTAGAAGACGAGCGTACGTAAAAGAAAATTACACCGTGGGGTGTCACCAAGTTCGTGCACGTCCCGTATTTCCAGCCTGTCTGTGCCCAAGCGTTACGGAAATTGTGACATTGACTCAGCCAGTGTTTAGACGCACGTCAGCGTTTGACGGAAGCCAGGCGACTCCAGTTGAGTTACGGACTTCAGCCCTCTCTGACACCGAAGCAGACGGGCTTCAGAGGTTCCTCTCGGGGTATATTATTTTGACTGCTGTGAGGAGACGTGTTCTCGCTTGATCTCATGCATCAAGTGATCAAGCCACAGGTTAACAACAAAAAGCATCTCCTTGGTTTGAGGCCCAACCTCCCACGTTGCTTTTAGATGGAACACGGAATGTCGACTAGCGATTGGCTGTTCAGTAACGTGCTTGTTGAGAAATGAAAGAAGCCCAAATATGTTTCCACAAACTGATCCTGGAAAGAAAAATACTGACATTTGAACTTCAAAAACGATTCTGGTTCATTATCATTACTTCACCAACAGATCCGACTCTCAGAGCCTAATGACGTCTGCAGTTGTCTGATGCGCAAGCAAAAGATTTGACACAGCAGATTTAGATCGGGGTGTCTGTGAAACAGAAACAGCCGAGTTGATCTATCTCTGTTCGAAGTAAGGGCCGAAGGGCCGGGGAAGTGGAAAAAGAAGAAGGGAAGAATTGAAAGGTAACACCTGCCAAATAGAAAATGTCAAAATCAGTGAAAAAGTCTTTTCGCGGTCCTATGATAATCCGTACACAATGGAAAGTTGAAAGTTGAAAACGAACTCAATCCCAGTGAAAAAGATAAGATCATCTCCTTTTTAAAACACTCCATCTGCCTTCCTTCCCTACAGGCCCCCGGAGTGGCCACAGCCCTAAATAGAGCAGAACCGCTTTAGCCTTTAGCGTGGCTCAGTGGAAAGAGCATGGGCTTTGGAGTCAAAGGTCATGGGTTCGAATCCCCGCTCTGCCACTTGTCAGCTGTGTGACTGTGGGCAAGTCACTTCACTTCTCTGTGCCTCAGTTACCTCATCTGTAAAATGGGGATTAAGACCGTGAGCCCCCCCCACGTGGGACAACCTGATTCCCCTGTGTCTACCCCGGCGCTTAGAACAGTGCTCTGCACATAGTAAGCGCTTAACAAATACCAACATTATTATTAGAGAGGGACCAAAATCTCAAGTGCCCCAGTGATAATGTCTGAACGGACAACCCTCTCTTACCTCTGGTGCTCCCAGAGCATGGTTATCACTCAATCGATGCTGTGCACTGAGGGCTTACTGTGTGCAGAGCACTGTACTAACCTCTTGGGAGACGCCTGTCTGCTGCGTGACTCTGGGGACCCAAAGTGAGCAGCGCAGCCCAGGGGAAAGAGCAAAGGATTAGGAGTCAGGAGAGCTACCCTCTAATTCTGCATGTCTTCTCATTGGGCAAGTCACTTCACTTCTCTGGGCCTCGGTTCCCTTATCTGTAAAATGAGGATTAAGACAGCGAGCCCTGTGAGACGGTGTGATATAACCGAATTACCCCGTATCTACCCCAGCGCTTAAACACTGGCACGTAGTAGGCGCTTCACAAATATCACATTATTATTATTATTACAGTACAACAGAATTGGCAGACGTGTGCCCTGCCCTTAAAGAGCTTATTACGGGCTCGGCACTGTGCTAAGCATTCGGGAGTATAGAATACAGTCAGATCAGAATAAAACCGTGCGCCCTGATTAAGAGTGTGAACCCTATGTGAGACAGGGACTGTGTCCGACCGACTATCTTGTAACTAACCCGGTGTCGGTACAGTGCTTCGCACATAGGAAGGGCTTAACAAATACCACAGTTATTATCATCAGACCTAGTTTCCACTCCTCAGGGGGCTCACGGCCTGAAGGGAAGGGTGAATTTCTATCTAATCCCCCTTTTACAGATGAGGAGATTGGAAAAATTAAAACGGCTCGCCCAAGGTCACCCAGTAAGCAGGTGGCGGAGACAGAATTAGAAGCTGGTCCTCCTCACTCCCAATCCTGTGCCCTTTCGCCTGGGCTGAACTGCTCCCTCTGTCTCCTCCTCCCCTCCTCTAAGGCGAGGGGCGGCCTCGTGGTGAGATGCCCGGAGCGGGGAGGGGGAGGTGTTGGCAAGAGCTGGGTGCCAAGACGGAAACGAGAGCCTCAGGAAGGATTAATGACGTTATCTATCATGATGATGGATTGGGGCTCTATCTGGATTGCATGACCAGGCTGAGGCTGATGGGGGAAAACGTTTTCAAGGGGCGAAGGCACGGAATCGAGTACCGCAAGGCCCATTAACCTGTTTAATTACATCACACAAGCCAACGCTTAATACTTCAGTGAGAGGAAGGAGCAGGCCCGTCTAACTTGACATTAAAAAACAAAAATTCCCCTGCTTTGAAGAGGCTACCGGATGATGTGATTTCACTGTGTAGGAAATTCTGGAGGTCTGCGATGGTGTGACTTTTCAAGGCACAACTTAAAACGAGGCTGCTCCAACAGCTAAATCACAATCACATCTCTGCTTTTTCCTTTCTTCCTCCAAAGGAAGAGGATACTGAGGATTGAGGATGCAGACTGAGAAAGGAAACGGGAATGAAGATCCTTATTCTCTAACTCCTGTCCGAGAGTTTTTCCTTTCACGGTGCAGTGGGCTTAAACCAATTATTTCTTTAAAGCCAAGGTACCTATCGGTGCCGATTCCCTGAGGGCAGAGATCACGTCCTACTAACTCCATTCTCCTCTCCCTCTAATGTACTCGCCCAAGTGCTTAGCGCAGTGCTCTGCGCCCAGCAGATGCTCTATCAACACTCCGGATTAAAGATTTGATGGCGCTGACTTCGCTTTGATTCTCTTCTTAGTGGGTAGTGAACTGCAGGATCTCAAGTTGGATATATGAGAAAGATGGGAGCGGTGGAGAGAGGTTCTGATTTTTCCTTTATCGGGTCCAGGCAAGGTTTCTCTTTGGGCCCGGGATAATTAGTGGATTCCCAGGCCTGGTCACCATGGAAACCAGCAGATAAAGATGAAGCACCCAGGGATAGGGGGCTTTCCCACCTGGCCCAGAAAGACGACCCTCACTTCCCCGAAGCTGCAAGAAGAGGCAGCTAGTACTTGGCCGGAGATGCCGTCCAGAGAGATGAAGACCTGAATCACCCAGATCATTAGCTGCGAGGACCCTCAGGGTAATCCCACATCGTTTACACAAAACCGAGTGCGCCCGATCTCGATGGTAATTTTCACGAGAAGAGACAAGAGTGAGAATTCCTCAAGCCGCAGACTAGCCAAAGCATTCTGCCTCGACCAACGCGGTATTCACAGCTTCGGCCGGCTTCGTGCGGAAACGCACACACCGCGCGCTGTGAATTGCTAATTCCGTCCACATTTTATGGCATCTGGGAAGATTTAATTAAGGGGTGGGTATTAAGAAAACAGCTCGCTTGTTCCAATTACAAGGAGCCAATGGATTTACATTATTCGTAACTAAAGGGAGACTCTGTGTTTATGAAAATAACTTTGAGAGCGGACCCTTCCAAGTTATAATTCAGAGCAATCCCTTCGACTACGGTGCATCTTTACATGCGTTCTGCATATTGCTCATCTCTTTTACATTTCATAAATCTCATTAGAGGGAGCAACAGAGGAAGTTATCATCCGGTGAAGTCCACGGGTTTAAAATGAAATAGCCCTACATGCATATTTAAATGGAATGATCTGTAATAAATGCTAAGATCTAATGGCCGGTCCTAACAGGGAACGAGGCAGCTAGATACATACCATTAACTATCCCGCGCCTCTGCACAAAAGAATTATGGAAAGACTAGCTGTTCTGAGAGGACGCGTCAGGGGAGATGTTGGGAGAGTCAGGCGATCAGCCGGTCGTATCTGTTGAGCGCTTATTGTGTGCAGAGTTCTGTACTAAATGCTTGAGAGAGTACGGTGAAACAATGTAACAGACACATTCCCCGCCCACAGTGAGCTTACAGTCAGAGGAAGCAGCGTGGCCTAGCAGGCAGGGCACAGGACTGCGAGCCAGAGGATCGGGGTTCCAATCCTGACTCCGCCGCTTTCTTGCTGGGAGACGAGAGGCGAGGCATTTCACTTCACCGGGCCTCAGTTTCCTCACCTACAAAACGGGGATTAAATACCCGTCCTTCCTCCCACTTACCGTCTGTGTCTGACAGTGCTTGCCATATGCTGAGGGCTTAACAAATACTACAAATTATTATTACTGCCGTTACAGGACGACAGAGTATCACTGGAGAAATAAAAGAGAAAGGGCCTAGATCAGGCTTCTAAGAAACCCAAATCATTAGGTAAACAAACAATGAAGGGCAAAGCTGTTGCACTCAAAAGTACTAAGGTGACTCGTCGGTGAACGTATCTTGTGTGGGGGTGGACTGTTAGGCGTTTTTAAAGTTGGGGAGTGATGAGGTTTGGCCTATTTGGGGAGCAGGAGGAAGGAGCCCAGGTTGTACCTGTGACCCTTGGAGGAGAGCTTCCTGAGGTTACTTGTCCCTCTGGAACACCAGCAAGGACAGGGCAGAAGCAAACTGGGAGTCAGAAGTTCACGGATTCTACATCCGGTTTCACCACTTGTCTGCTGTGTGACCTTTGGCGAGTCACTTCACTTCTCCGTGCCTCAGTTACCTCATCTGTAAAATGACTGCGAGCCATGTGGGACAGGGACTGCATCCAACCCGATTTTGTCTGTTTCTTCCCCGACGCTTAATGCAGTGCCTGACACATAATGAGAGCTTAACAAATACCATTATTATTATTAAGTTCCTGAGAGAAAGCGTCTAGGTCCCGTGATTGTTTCCACCCATCCTGCTCACTCTATTTTCCCCAGCCTTTCCGACTTGGTTTTCATGGATTTTAACAGAGGACCAGCTGCAGCAGTTCAAACTCTTCCAAAACCCTTGGCCTCAAAACACTCTGTGACCCTCTGCTTGCTGAGCTTTCCCCTCGGTCCTTAAGAATCTTCAAGCGATTTTCAGAAACATTTGAAGATTGAAGATCAAAAATGATTCAGGTAAACAAACAAAGCAAATATTCAGATGAAATGCCAGCTGAACGGTGGATGGGGTCTGGGAATGTCATTTGGAAGGAATGGAAGGAAATGGATATGAACTTGAATTCACATGACAGGATGCAATAATTAGCCTATGCATTTTATCCAATGACCAAACTCTCTCTGGACTGAGAGGCGTTTGAACTCATTCAAATAACATGTTTTTATGGAAAAGGGAGTGCTGTCCTCTCAATTATTTTTTCAAAACCGCAGTTGGAATTTCTTGGCCGGTGGAATTCTTGACATTAAACCCGGTAAATCTGAGGTAGCACAGGAGCCTTGACAGACTTGTGGGGTCCCCCCCAACCTGACCCAGTCCCTCTCTGGTGGGAGCCCGCAAACACTGACATTTCGGGGTCAGGCCCGGCATATTCCTGAATTGTCCGAAGATTTTCCCAGGAGGCCCCGTCACTATGCCCAGGTATTCCGAGTTCTCCATTACTCGGCGGGGCCACGATTAGTGCTCCATGTCCTCAGCATGCCCTCCGTGGTTCACGGGAACGTGGGCACCGCTTCCGAGCCCGGAATTCGGCAAAATGAGCCAAGGAAGAGGGAGGCCGTGGGCCTAAAAATGAAAATTATCATTTTCCTTACGCGCTAAGTGCCAGGCACTGTACTAAGTGCTGGGGGTGGAGAATGGGGGGAGAACGCAAGCAAATAGGGTTGTACACAGTCCCTGTCCTACGTCAGGCTCCCAGTCTTAATCCCCATTTTACAGATGAGGAAACTGAGGCTTAGAGAAGTGAAGTGACTTGCCCAAGGTCACAGAGCAGACAAGTGGTGGAGCTGGGAATAGAACCCATTTGCTTCTGCCTCAAGAACAGGTGGAAGCAAGTGGAGATATTTTCTCTGAGGACTGTCAACACATTCTCTTTCTTCCCGGGCAAGCAGACACTCTCTAAGGCTTTCAAAAAAATGCCTCCTACTTATGTTCACTGGCAACGTTACAAAGGCGAGGACTCGACTTTCTTTTTTGTATGATATCTGTGAAGTGCTTACTGTGTGTCGGGCACCGTATTCAACACTGGGGTAGATACAAGCCAATCTGGTTGGACGCAGCCCCCGTCCCACTTGGGGCTCACCGTCTTAATCCCCATTTTTACAGAGGAGGTAACTGAGGGATGGAGAACTTCAGGGACTCGTCCAAGGTCACCAAGCAGACGAGCGGAGGAGCCGGGATCGGAACCCAGGCCCTTCTCGCTCCCAGGCCCGGGCTCCGTCCACTAGGCCGTGACGCTTCGCCAAATAAGATCCCAAATAAGACTCGGTGAGGATTTCCGTGATGTGAAAATAAACAATCGATCAGAAGGGTGAACTCAACGAAAATGATTTTGTAAACACACTTCCCCAACAGCCACACGCCGGATGATACAAGGCCCGAAGCACAACTTGGGTCTCAACTTCCCACAGGAGGATTCATCTCTCCGTTTCCCTGAACGACACTCGGCAAATGATCGACCGTGGGACAAAATTCTATCTCTGGATACCGTTTCGCGATCTTAACTTACGATTTCTCTTGCAATTTCCACAGCCCCAGGCGTACATTCAATCAGGACGACGATGCTGAATAGTAAAAGCCCTTTTTGCATAAATATGCTCAGTGTACCTTTCTCATAAATGTATTCAAGCACCAGTGGACTAACCTGTTGGGAGAGTACTGCACAATCAGCAGCTCAAGTCCACAAGGAACTTGCTCTCCGCCGTGGGCAGAGCAGTGGAATAAACGCTTGGGAGAGTACGAAAAATCCAGTACACATGATCCCTGCCCTCCAGGAGCTTATAATAATGTTGGTATTTGTTAAGCGCTTACTATGTGCAGAGCACCGTTCTAAGCGCTTATGATCGACTGTGTGCAGAACAATAGATTAAGCACTTGGGAGAGTCCAAGAAAATTAGAAGACACCATCCCTGCCCTCCAAGAACTTACAGCCTACTTTACATTCAGCGATGGACTAAACCGTTGGGAAAGTACAAATGATTAGTTGACACGATCCCTGCTTTCCGGCAGCTCACTCTCTCCAAGAACGCGGGGGTGGGAACCTTGTAAAAAACCAATCGACGGCATTTATTGAGCACTAACTGTGTGCAGAGCACTGTACTAAGCGCTCGGGAGAGTACAATATAACAGAGTTGGTAGGCACGTTCCCTGCCCACAGGAGCTTAAATCTAGAGGGGGTGGATTACAGCTGTGACCCTAAATGCTGCGGGGCTGAGGGTGGAGTGAGCAAAGGGTATAAATTCAAGTGCGAAGGCGACGCAAAACCTCGCCGAAGTACGCAGCCTACGTCTTACACAACCCACGCATGCACCTGGACCCTTTCTTCCGACGCCGCGTCACACTGGATCCAAAACAACGTGCACACCGGATCCAAACCAACGTGCCCAGATTCCCCAACGGTATCACGGCAGAGCCGCGTGCCAATGACTTTTACACCCTGTCTGCTGGAGTTCATTAAATAACAGGACATCTTTTAGAAACTTTGGAAACTTAAATCCAGGAGAGCGTCTGACTTGTTGAAAGCTTCACCGAGGGTGACGTTACTGTCAGAGATTTTAAAGTCTATGGCTTTATACAGGTTTAGCGACCGTAGGGTTTGTTCAATGCTTTTACGCACAAAAATGGCCTAAAACTTCAAGGATGTAGAATGCTTAAAAAACACTCACCCAACTGAGAAGATTTCAGATTAAAGAAAATAAGGACTGTGTAATTATATACACTTACCTTGACAAATAGAAAGCAATCTGTGATTAGAACATAGCAATTAGTTACAAAATGCTTCACATGGATTTAATTACCCATCAGTCTCCATGTTGCTTAATTACTTTTACCTCATTGCATCAGTAAAAATTTCTGCTTGAGGCAACTGCCAGTCACATATTTTTAAAGCTTCGAGACTTTACATTGAAATCATTACAGACAAAATCTTACAGTTAGGGCTGAAGAGGAGTTTATTTGCTAAGCTACAAGTTCCACTCAGCCGCTGACTTCTGCAGTGAGCTTATTTGGCACATTCTTTCCCCTTCAACAAAGAATCTCAAAGTCCTCGCCTCTTCCTATTTGTCTCTTCTCACCTGACCCAACATTGAGAAGAGGGCTGGCAACACAGTAAGCGCTTGACAGATAGCGTTAAAAAAATTAGGTCGTCATCGATGTCTCTTGAGGGCAAGAACGGTGTCTTCTAATTCGATTCGAGCTCTCCCGGCTGTTTAGGACAGTGTTCAGCACACAGCAGACTGCAAGCTCCTTTGAGGGCAGGAATCTTTTCTTCTAATTCCTTTACACTCCCTCAAGTGCTCAAGCACAAGTGTTCTGTGGACAGCAGACCGTAAACCGTAAGCGTAACCGTAAACTGCCGTCAAACGGCAGGGACTGTCTCTATCTGTTGCCGACTTGTTCATTCCAAGCGCTTAGTACAGTGCTCTGCACATAGTAAGCGCTCAATAAATACTAATGAATGAATGAATGAATAAACTCCTTGAAGGCAGGGATCTAACTCTAATGGGCTCTCCCAAGTACTTAGCGGAGTGCTCTGCGTACAGTAGGCCCTCCTTAGATACCACTGAATGCTTTTTTTAAAAAAAAATATGGTACCAAATAAGTGCATACTATGTGCCAAGCATTGCATTTAGCTCTAGGGCAGATACAAGCTAATCAGGGTTGGACACAGTCCATGTCCCACATGGGGCTCACGGTCTTAATCCCCATTTTACAGATGAGGGAACCGATTGCTTATCGCAAGCAGGGAACATGCAAACCCCTGGGGTGGATATAGAGTGATTAATATCGCCGTGGGGGAAGATATGATCTACAGGAGATGATACCGACTTAGATGGAAATCCAACTGGGCAAGAAAGACAAAAACGCAATCCCTCCAAAAAGTTGAAAAGTCTTTGGCTATCGGGTTGTGGAGGGGGTGGTGCCGGTGGTTGTGGGATTCCAGCCCAGGGAGAGAATTGCCCCTGTATTACAAGAAGCCGTGTAGCCTAGCGGGTGCAACACGGGCCTGGGAGTCAGAAGGACCCGGGTTCTAATTCTGGCTCTGCCACTCTCCTGCTGAGTGACCTCACGCAAGTCGCTTCACTTCTCTGTGCCTCGGTTACCTCATCGGTAAAATGGGGGATTAGGCCTTTGTGCCTCATGCAAGACATGGACCGCGTCCAAGCTGACTAGCTTGTATCTGCCCCAGAGCTTAGTACAGTACCTGGCACGTAGTAAGCACTTAACAAGGACCATTAAAAGAAACAAACAACAAAAAAAGAGTGGAGAGCCGCCAGCCAACCTCTCTGAGTCTTTCGGATTTCCCCATCTCAGCCTGGAGGGCCACACAGAAGCCTTCATTTCCCAACGTCTGGCTCGCAAAGACCCTCTCCCAAATACCGTACCAAACAGCTACGGAGACATAAACAGGTTTTCAAAGGCCGGGCTCCTTTTCCCTCACATCAAATATGCACAACTCTCCGCAGGAGAGGTTACTTGAAGGCACAGGCTCGAACGAACGTGACCCGACCCTGCCTGAACTGGGGATGCAAAGCTTCAAAATCTCCACCCCTCGTCCCCCACGCTCCTGGGAAGAGATTCAATCGTATTTATCGAGTGCTTACAGGGCAGAGCACCGTACTAAGCACTTATAAAACGGGCTCCTGTTTTCAGGTCGAAAGGGGTGTGTTGGGAAGACGAAACTGTGTAAATTAAGAAATGCAGCGAGTACTGTCTGCTCAAAACTCCCTCAAGTTGAAGCCTGCCTGTGGTTGATAACACGACAATAATAATACTAATTACGGTAATTGTTAAGTACTTACTTTGCGCCAGGCACTATACTAAGCACTGAGGTGGATACAAGCACGGGTGGGACACAGTGCCTGTCCCACATGGGCCTCACGGTCTTAATCCCCATTTTACAGATGAGGTAACTGAGGCACAGAGAAGTGAGGCGACTTACCAGCAGACAAATGCCCAAGCTGGGATTAGAACCCATGGCCTTCTGACTCCCAGGTCAGACTACACCATGCTGCTTCCCTATAATAATGATAATAATGACGATAATAATAATAATAGGATTTGTTAAGTGCTTACTTTGTGCCAGGCACTGTACTAAGTGCTGGGGTGGATGCAGGCAAATGAGATTGGACACAGTCCCTGTCCCACTTGAGGCTTACAGTCTCACTCCCCATTTTACAGATAAGGCAACTGAGGCACAGAGAAGTGACTTGCCCAAGATCACAGAGCAGCCAAGAGATGGAGCTGGGATTAGTACTCATGACCTTCTGACCCCCTTGCCTGTCCTCTTATCCACTGTGCCATGCTGCTTTGTAAATAACAAGATAATCGGGTCAGGCACAGTCCCTGTCCCCCAGAGGACTCACAGTCTACATTTTACAGAGAAGGTAAATGACTTCCCCAAGGCCACGCAGCGGACAAGTGGCGGAGCCGGAACGAGAACCCAGGTCCTCTGATTCCCAGGCCCGTGTTCTTTTCCACTAGGCCATGCTGGGCTCTAAACGCTCCCCATAGACCTTTATAAATTCACACAGCTGGGGGAGCATTTCAAGATTAAGACAGGCGACACGGAAGACACAAGAATGGGGAGACCAAGTTCTTCCGAGTTTTCGCCACCAGAAGATGCCAACCGTATGGATTTTATTCTTCCACTCCTTTTTGCCAGGGGAAAAAAGGGCAGAGGAAAATGCCGGAGCCCCACTCTCTGGTTTCACGAAATCCAGCGAGTGGCCTGAGGGGCAACTGCTCAGGCCCAGCATTCAAGGGTTGGAGAACATTCTGGTGCAGCCCCTAGATCAGCGGATGTCTGAAAAGTTGGCTCCCATTGATCCGGGCTGGTTAAAAATCAATGAGGAAAAGTCATCTTAATGTGAAAGAGCTGTAAGCCTCCTGAATTATTAATTAGCGAGAGGACTGCGAAGGTTTCCGTTCTCCGCTCTCCACTGTCCTTGCAAGTCATCTCAAAATGGAAGCGGCTGAGGAACAAAGATGGCACCCGGGCATAACCCGTAGAAATGGCACTGTCTTGTGGGGTGAGGTTGTGTGGGTGGGTGTGTGTGTTTTGAGGGGGGCGGATTTGTGTTCACCTCTCCATTCCCTCCCCGGCACCCGGTTACTAACACTGCTGGAAAGCAGACTACAAATGGGGCCCCTTGCCTCCCGCCAAGGAAATGTTGAATGTGACCCCCATCTGCCATTTTAATGTATTCTTCCCAAAGATGCCCATAAATATTTAATATAAGGAGGGTGCTGTTTAAACACAATGAATAGCTGGTGAAATTAAAGTTGGCTGAAGGGTCACGCCGTGTACATAACACAGTGTAAACAATGGCACAGGCGTCATGATTCCCCCCATCTACCCACCCACCCACCCACACACACATTCTGGGCCAAAAGGCATTTAACCCGTAAAGGTCAGCTTAACTGATCAAAGAATCCCCCTGGGAGCCTCCGTAGCTTCAGCTTCCCTTCGCAACACACACTGGCGCTTTTCCCTAGATAACAGATAAAATATAGTCTTTCAATTGACCACGGGAGGCCCTGAATACACCCTGAATACAATGACCGCTTCACTTTCGGAGACTGGTAGGTTGAGGAATGCCCACACGGATGAATCCTGTCACCTCTTGGTTTCCAATAGCAGGGTATCTTACCTGGATAATACATGAGGTCATTTACTACGTTCCCCAAGAACCCGGAGAAAACATCCACCACCTGGCCTGGGTTTGCCCAAGACTCCCTTCGATAATAATAATATAATAAGAAAGGTATTTGTTAAGCGCATACTATGTACCAAGCACTGTTTTAAGGACTGGTCTAACTTCAGACTCTCCACTAGGTGTTCGATTAATACGAATGATTGATCGGTGGATCCCCCGCTATTTAAGGCGCTGTCCATCGGCTCTCTCCCCGGGGAGAAGCGCAGCTTCAGAGATCCGGGATAGGGAGGTGGATGGATGAAACGACACCAACTCCGTTTGTCTGACCGCCCTCCACAAAGGCCCTGCTGGGTTTTTGTCTGGCTACTCTCCTGGGCCTACTACACTAAGCCCCTTTATAAAAAGTGGAGCCCCAGTGCGGACTCAGTACTTACTAATTCGATCGATAAGCAGTCAAATGGAAATTCCTACAAGATCCTTGCCCATTATATTCCCGCTAACGGAGTACAACCCGATGCCATTTACCTAGTAAGGAGAGCACTAAATTACTGATTCAGCTCATAGTCAATTATGATCCCCAGACCTTTTCCTGCATAATTAGGTCAAGGCCGTGTGGGATATTTTTCTCTCCCTGCACTGAACTTTGCCGTGTTTTTAATCAAACATTTTTCAAATTGGTCTGGGTCGCTTGTAATTCTAGACCTGCTCTTTCAAATTCCAGCAAGCCTCTCCTCACCTGGGGTCCCCCGTAAATTTAACGAGCTCCTTCTTGTGTCCAATATCAGTGTCGTATTGTTGGAAACACGAAACGGTACCAGAGGCAGGGTGGGGATGCTATTTTGCAAGCCAAATGGTGGGCGACCGACAACGACTGGAGAAGAAGTCGGTAGAGAAGCAGCGTGGTCCAGGGGCTAGAGCGCGGACCTGGGAGTCAGAAGGACCTGGGTCCTAATCCCGCCTCTTCCACTTGTCTGCTGAGGCACCTTGGGCAAGTCACTTCAGCTCTCTGGGCCTCAGTGCCCTCCTCTGTAAAATGGGGATTAAGACTGTGAGCCCCATGTGGGACACGGACCGCGTCTAATCTGATTAGCGTGTAGCTACTCTAGTGCTTTGTACAGTGCCTGAGCCACAGTAAGTGGTTAACAGAAACCATCAAAAAATGTTAGCATTTACCATGGTAAATCGAATTCGTGGCAAGTCAAGGGGTCAGGAAATGGGGCCAAGGACCATCGAGGAGTCAGAGGGCAGCCATTTTGCGAGCAACACCATAGAATGTGAAGATTAGCTAAAGCGCCGCAAGCTTATCTGTACCGAAGGTACATCAGCAATATTATAAAAAGAATTTATGGAGAAAGCACACTCTGTAAGTTAAGATCAAACCTCTCTTCAGGTCCCCAGAGTTGGAGAGTCAGAGGGAAGAAAAATACCTCGGGAGGAGGTACTGAAAAAAAAAATCGGGGCATCCAAAACTGGCGGAAACTAATAATGACGGCTATAATCGGGGACGATCGATACGTGCTTACTGCGTGCCAAACACCGTACTAAGCACAGGAGTAAATACAAGATGATCAGGTCTCACATGGGGCTCAGTCAAAGTAGAGGGGAGAAAGGGTACTGAATGCCCATTTTACAGATGAGGGAACTGAGGTACAGAAGTAACGTGACTTGCCCAAGGCCACAGAGCAGGCATGGGGAAGAGTTGGCATTAGAACGCAAGTCCCCTGATGCCCAGGACAGTGGCCTGTCTACAAGGCAACGCCAGAAGAAACGTATTTCTGTGGTACTAGTTACATAAGGGAATGGCAGAAGAGGAGTCAGAATAAGCAGGGCTTTAGCTTGCCTCTTAAAGTTGGGTTAAATGAGGTTTTATTTTTGGCACTTCAGCTGAAACTTTCTCCCAGAACTGCTTTAGGCTAGTCCTAAAAACTGAGGGTTTCTGAAACACTTAATAAATGGCATAATTGCTCATCACCCTCTTAAAGTACAATTAATAGAGAATCCTTAAAAGGGGTAATCAACTTGGAGATAGTGCTTTGGGGCAGAGTCAAAAATATTAAGCACCAGATGTGAGATGTGAATTACTTAAAATTGAGACAGGCTCTAAAAACTGGGTTAAATCTAAATATAGCACGATTCCTAGTTCTAGAAATAATAATGTTGGTATTTGTTAAGCGCTTACTATGTGCGGAGCACTGTTCTAAGCGCTGGAGTAGACACAGGGGAATCAGGTTGTCCCACGTGGGGCTCGCAGTCTTCACCCCCACTTTACAGATGAGGTCACTGAGGCACAGAGAAGTCAAGTGACCTGCCCAAGGTCACACCGCAGACAAGTGGCAGAGCTGGGATTCGAACTCATGACCTCTGACTCCAAAGCCCGTGCTCTTTCCACTGAGCCACGCTGCTTCTCTAGAAGGCCCGGACTGAGCTCGCTCCCCCCTTGAAGACACTCGGCACTGGGGCATCAACCGAGGGGATGTCACGGAGGGAGTCTGAGGTACAGTCGGCAGGATGCTGGACGCAGCGTGGCCTACCGGATACAGCCCTGGTCTGGGAGTCGGAAGGACCTGGGTTCTAATCCCAGCTCCGACCCTTGTCTGTTGTGGGACCTTGGGCAAGTCCCTTCACTTCCTCTGTACCTCAGTTCCCCCATCTGCAAAATGGGGATTAAGACTGTGAGCCCCATGTGGGCCAGGGACTGTGTCCAACCTAATTGGCTTGCATCCACCCCGGCGCTTAGGAAAGTGCCCGCCACATAGTAAGCGCTTAACTCATACCACAGTTATTAATAATGTTGGTATCTGTTAAGCGCTTACTATGTGCAGAGCACTGTTCTAAGCGCTGGGGGAGATACAGGGTCATCAGGGCGTCCCGCGTGAGGCTCACATTTTACAGATGAGGTAACTGAGGCTCAGAGAAGTGAAGTGACTTGCCCACAGTCACACAGCTATTATAATTATTATCATAATCTCGGTAGGCAAGTCACTTGCCCTGCCTGGGTCTCAGTTTCTCCTTTTTAAAATGACCCTTCCTGTTTTTACCCCTTACACTGTGAGCCCCGTGGGTTTCGGGGACTGAAGTGGAGCCGGTTCCAACTTGGATGTAGAATCTACCTCAACCCAGATTAAATAATACCTTTCGCTTTCGACTGAGGGATAGCCCACCAATTTATGCTACTACCTTCTCCCCCATTAGATTGCAGGACCTAGGGGGCCATGGCTGTCATTACGTACCACGTACAACATTCTACACAACACACGGGGTGCTCGACAGAAAAATAAATGCTGTCGAGACAGAGACGTATACCAGAGAGGAAAACCACTGACAGAGCAACAGGGGAATACGGTGTGACCTCAGGGAAGAAGAGGTTGGGAAAAGGGTGGGGAGGGATGGAAGAAAAACATGGAGAAAAATACAGCCGGAGGTAAAGGGGCAGGCAGAAAGGAGGAAGAAAAAAATCACCCTGCCCCCAACATAACTCTATTTATGACGCATTTATCTTTAAGGAATAATTTTGGTGGCCTTAATATGAACCTAATTGTTTTGCATTTTAATCCACCTTTCCTTAGGTACTTTTCACAAAGGCCCTCACCTCAATACTCCCACGTATTTTTACGTGCCGGTCCCCGCGTGGGCAGGGAGTAGACACCGGTACAGTGCTCTGCACACAGAAAGCGCTTGATAGAGACTATTGATGCTTGAGACCGAAGGACTTGATGGAAGGAAGACCCAGCAGGGCCCGTGAGACTGAAACCCGATTAATCCGTTTCAACCGCTCCTTCCTTCGGACCGTAACTTTGCTCGTCCGCATCGCGTCGATGCATCTGGACCCGTTTCAGAAAAATGAAACCAGCCCTTCGCAATTAGGTTCGGGGGGGGGGGGGGGGGGCGGGGCTCATGATGGTCTTGGAAATCCTGGAGGATTAAGGCCTGTGAAAGGCAATAGGAGAGGTGTGAGTGAAATCAACACCTGAAAACTCCAGCCCCTCGGAGACTGAAGGGGAGAGACGCCCTCTCCCGTGTGCTTCGCTCGCTTCTTTGAACCACGAAATGCTAATCCAATGCGGACCCACTCTGGAGAAAAAGAAACCACCACCCCAGGTCCAAGTTCTAGTTTGGGAACCAGCTGGTTCGGGCTGGAGATTTTGGGGTGAGGAGAGATGAGCTTCAGCGTATTGGAGCTGCCTTTGTTGCTTCTAGAATGGAATTTCGAGAAGACTGTTGCTCAGACTGATACGCGCTAACCCACCCGCGACGCTCTGCTGAATGAGGGAAAAATAAACAAATGTCAGCCAAATGGAAAAGAACGCTCATCCTTCATGGACTCTAAACGGGCTCTATAAATGATCTAATACAACACACCCGCACCGCTCCGGAGCCTGTGCTGTGAAAGTCAATATCCCAACCTAGTGCTCGTGCCCACTTTCGCCCAAGCGCAAATGACCCCGTGCCATACCTATATCAATCATCAAACAGTAGAAAAATACGAGACCTATCAAACTCTAGGGTGGTCTCCCTGACAGGAAAGATGTCGGATCAATCTGACTTTGATCTCTTCCACAGAAACTGCCTGGGAAACTTCTCCGCCCTGCAAAAATAATAAATTACAAAAGCAACCCAACTTTTCCAGTCCGGAGTCACCGCTGGTGAGAAACCCTCGTTTCCACTGCGATCACTGAGCCCTTAACTTTTTAACTGCTGGATTTCAGTCCCAGGAATCCAAGCTAATGAATGAGAGCAACGTGAGCCTCCCATACTTGGGAAACAAATAACGCAGACCATCTTAAAGCAATGGACAGGTGACATTTCACAGCCGGCTCCACTCCATTACTCTTCCCACCCCTTAAAAACCTTACTGAAGGCACATCTCCTCCAAGAGGCCTTCCCCGACTAATCTCCCTTTCCTCTTTCCCTTCCTCTTCTCCCACTCTCTTCCGCGTCGCCCTGGCTCGCTCCCTTTCTTCATCTGCCCTCCCAGCCCTCAACACTTACGTTCGTATCTGTAATTGATTTATTTCTATTAATGTTTGTCTCTCCCTCTAGACTGTAAACTCGTTGTGGGCAGGGAATCTGTCTGGTTACTGTTCTATTATACTCTCACGAGAGCTTAGTACAGTGCTCTGCACACAGTATTGAATGAATGAATGAATGAATGAATGAATGAAAGGAGGGTAGAACTCAGTGTCCCCAGTTATTTAAGTAGGGGCCCGCTACTTAACCGTAGCGGAACCGTGAGGTGAAACCGTGAGGGCCGGGGCGGGATCCGGAAGCCCACGAAGAAAATGGACTCCAGAAGTCACGACTGGGCCTTCTGGTGTGGAGAATGGAGCCGAAGGGGGCGGGGAGGAGGTGAACATCCAGCCACTGAGGAGGCAGGGCGGCAGCAACTGGTTAACCAAGAGGCATCAGATAGTGGGGAATTGGGGTGGCCAACCGGGACCCAAAAAAATAACAATAATAATAATGTTGGTATTTGTTAAGCGCTTACTATGTGCCGAGCACTCTTCTAAGCGCTGGGGTAGATACAGGGTAATCGGGTCATCCCACGTGGGGCTCACAGTTAATCCCCATTTTACAGATGAGGTAAGTGAGGCCCAGAGAAGTGAAGTGACTTGCCCACAGTCACACAGCTGACAAGTGGCAGAGCCGGGATTCGAACTCATGACCTCTGACTCCCAAGCCCGTGCTCTTTCCACTGAGCCACGCTGCTTCTCTGATGCACTATGTGCCAGGCACTCTGTTCTAAGCGTTGGGCTAGATACACGCTGATCAGGTTGGACACAGTCCCCGTCCCACATGGGCCTCACAGTCTTAATCTCCATTTTACTCATCTCCAGGTGAGGGAACTGAGGCACAGAGAAGTGAAGAGACTTGCCAAGGTCATAAAGCACAGAAGAAACTAGGTCCTTCTGACTCCCAGGCCTATGCTCTATCTACTAGGCGACTCTGCTTTTTCCACAGCTACTGGATTTTCCAGCCGCCGCTCTGGTTTGGACATTGCGCATCACAGAGACCAATTCTTCTGCCACTGTGGGTGTCTTTCTCCACAGATCAGCTGCCGCAGCTCAGATACTTACCGACTTCCCAACTCATTAAGCCAACATCCCAACGCTCCCCCCCCCCCCCGATCTGTCTCAACGAGGTTTTCCCGGCAGCGTCGTTCAACGCGAAGAAAGATATGGACGGAGGGGGGCAAAACACGGAACAAAACCCATCCCCTGGTCTCCCTGAACCAGTCAACAGAGGCTCGCAAAAACAGTGTGGCTCGAAGGGGGAATCAACCGGATCTCTCCCTGAAGATTGCTAAAATTACCAGCGGAGGACAGACGTCCAATTACAAACCAGACGACGCAGACAGACGCAGGGCACTGAATGTTCCTTCCCCAGTTTCGTCGCCCGGCCCGAGACACGGGCCTCGGAGGAGCACTTGAATGAAAGGGCTTTAGAGGGCCCCGCTGTGCCAAGATTAAAGGATGTACTGTTCCCGGAGCCAATGGCTTCGGAGCGGCTTTGACATCAAAGTCGGGAGCGCCTTATGTAGGTCAAAAATATGTTTTCTGGTGTGGGTCTCTGAACATGGGAGGGAAGGTCAGCCTTCCGGGGCAGGGGTTGGTCAGACGGAAGGTGCTGAAAAGGAATCGCTCTGCCACTGGAGGAACCTCTTGGGGACCACCCGCCCCTGCCCCAAATCACCACCACGCCGCTTCTCTTACGCTGCATCCGCCTGGTAAATTCACAGAACACCCTCCCTGTGAGGTAGCGCAGGGAGGGGCAAAATTACCAGCCGCCTGCCGGGGCTGGTGAACGTCGGGACCCTCCGACAATCCATTAAGCACTTACTGTGTGCAGAACACTGTACTGAGAGCTTGGGAGAGTATGATACAACAGAGTTGGCAGACACCCTCCCCTGCCCATAAAGAGCTTATTTCCTGTTACACACAGTGCTCGAGTGGATGGATTACAATCAGATCATAATAATACTGGGAACCCTGATTAAGCCTGGGAGTCCTATGTGGGACAGGGCCCGTATCCCCCCGATTATCTTATTATAAACAGTGTCAGTACAGTGCCTGGCACGTAATAAGCGCTTAGCAAATACCACAATTATTATTATTATAATACCTGGTTTCCACTCCTCAGGGCGCTCACAGTCCGATGAGGGGCGTGAACGTCTATCTAATCCCCATTTTATACATGAGAAAACTGGAGCACGCAAAAGTGAAAATGCTCCACAACGAGTTTACGGTCTAAAGCGGTTTCACTGAAAGTTCTCCGGGACCTCAATGCCCATCTTTAAAACTGCAGTCACCGAAACTGAACAGAAGGTCAGAGGTGATGCTCGGGAAGTCAAAATACCATCCCTGCGTGGCTTGACTTTCCTAAGCCCTCATTTCACCTACGCACCCTCCCTTGTGAATCACGTAGGCATCTGGCTGAGACTCACAGCACTTATGTCCAGATCCTTATATTCTACTATCTGCAATTTCTTTTAATCTCTGTTCCCCCGCCTCGAAGCTCCTCCCCACAGACCGTAACCTCCTTGTGGGCAGAGATAACATCTCCCCCTGTATTTTCTCAAGCAACTGGCACAGAGCTTTGCACACAGTAAGCTCTCAATGAATAGCATTGACTGTGATTCCTTCAAAAGAAGGAATCTTTCATTGTGGACCCACCAGAAGTTTTCCTAAAAAAAAAATCTCACTTCCTCTTATCATCACCCCCCCCCCCATCATCACCCTCATTTTCCCTGCCCTGTGTAGCCAAGGAGGAGTTTAGGGAGGGGAAGAGTTCCTGCCTCCCACACTGTGGCCTCAGATGCCAGGACATGAGGGAGTTTGGAGGAGTTTTGGCGCTCGTTCACCCTCGCTGGCACCCCTGCCTCCAGCAGAGGTGGCATAAGCAGCAGGGATAGATTGCCAACCTTCAGAACCCCCCACAGGACCATACTGGTTTGCTCTGAGTCGACGAAGAACTGTGGACTCTCGAAAAAGGGGCTCAAGGAGTCAGAGGGGAAGCTCTGGGAGCTCCCAAGACCTACAACGCCAGTTTGGCAATCCCTACTTCCCCCTCGCCCCGTATTCCCCAGGTCTCGATGCCCAAGGCCACGGCAAGCACGAGCAGGGGAGAGGGCCAGGTGGTCCCTGGAGTGGTGGCATAGCTCCTGGACAATTTTTTGTGAGATGGGACCTGGGTTCTAATTCTGGCTCTGCCACTTTCCTGCCCCATGACCTTGGGCAAGTTGTACACATGTGACTTGCTGAAGGTCACACAGCGGACAGGTGGCAGAGCCAGGAATAGAACCCGGGTCCCCTGAAGCCCAGGTCCAGGCTCTTTTCACTAAGCGTGTCTGCTTCTTGTCCTAATCGGGGACCTACCCAAGGCCAGATCCCCCTCCACGCTGTGGACTGAGCTTTCTCTTCCCCTCCCTGACCAGATCACGGTCATTTTTTTACGGTATTTTGTAAGCGCTTACTATGTGCCGGGCACTGTACTAAGCATGGGGATAGATACAAACTAGTCAGGTTGGACAGTCCCTGTCTCCCCCCGGGGCTCACAGTCTTAATCCTCATTTTGCAGATGAGGTAACTGAGGCACAAAGAAGTGAAGTGACTAGTCTAAAGTCACACAGCAAACAAGTGTCGGAGTCGGGATTAAAACCCAGGTCCTTCTGACTCCCAGGCCTGTGCTCTATTCTTTAGCCTCTAGAATGACAGTGTTGGCATTTGTTAAGTGCTTACTATGTGCCGAGCACTGTTCTAAGCGCTGGGGTAGATACAAGGTCATCAGGCTGTCCCACGTGGGGCTCACAGTCTTCATCCCCATTTGACAGATGAGGTCACTGAGGCCCAGAGAAGTGAAGTGACTTGCCCAAGGTCACACAGCTGACAAGTGGCGGAGCCGGGATTAGAACCCACGACCTCTGACTCCCAAACCCGGGCTCTTTCCACTGAGCCACGCTGCTTCTCGTGGTGGGCAGGGAACAAGTCTACCGACTGCGTTATATTGAATTCTCCCAAGTGCACAGTACAGTTCTCGGCAGATGGCAAGCGCTCAATAAATGTGATCGATTAATGGATTATCGCCTGTAATCCTTCTCATTCCCGGACGCTGGGGCGCCCCACACTTCTGCCCTGCCGGAGTCCTGCCGCAGTTGGAGCCTCACAGAGAAGGGCATGTTTGGGATCCTTCCAGGGGCTCCTCCCGGGTGAAGCTATTCTCCCTGCGACAGCTGTTTATACTCACCTGAGGTGAGGCAGGTGGGGGCACAAAAGAAGCCAACGGCTTCTGCACCTGCTGCCTTCCATTCAGGTGAGCCGAGTCGCCGGAACGGGACCTTTGTGCGGCTGTCGCCGGAGCAGATGTCCGGTGGCAGGCCGGAGGACGGTGCCTCCTCCCCACCGGCGCAGCCTGGGCTCGCCTCCGCCGAGCCGACTGGTCTGCCCGACTGCTGGACCCAGGCCCCGGCTCACGGCAGGTCTGGCCGGGCCGGAGTCGACCAGCTAGGCCCGGTGGCTACGGCATGGGCTTGGAAGTCCAAAAGACCTGGGTTCTAATCTCCGCTTTGCCATCTGTCTGCTGCGTGACCTGGGCGAGTCATTTCACTTCTCGGGGCCTCAGTTCCCTCATCTGGAAAATGGGGATGAAGACCGTGAGCTCCATGTGAGACAGGGACTATGTCCATCCTGACTTTCTTGTATCTACCCCAGTACTTAGTACAGTGCCTGACACATACTAAGGACTTAAAATAGCACAATTATTTTATTATTATTTTATTATATGTTTTATTGCCATTGTTCTCGTCTGTCCGTCTCCCCCGATTAGACCGTAAGCCCGTCAAACGGCAGGGACCGTCTCTATCTGTTGCCGACTTGTTCATTCCAAGCGCTTAGTACAGTGCTCTGCACATAGTAAGCGCTCAATAAATACTATTGAATGAATGAATATTATTACGATGCCAGTCTCCATTCGATGTCACGTGCCACATGTCACCAAACTAATCCAAGTGCTTCTGTTCGGTGGCTATAGGCGACCTCTTTACCAAAAGCCAGTGCTTCTGGGAACACCACACTCAGACAAAAATGCAGTGTGTTGCTATTTTCAGCAGCTGAAAATAATGACGTGAGCTTACCGACCCCTTCTACGGTAGACGGGGAGATGAATGTATTGTAAAGAAACACTAAGTTCTAAACTTTCACATCAGGCGCTTGGTAGAATCCCAATTTCACTTTGAGCTCTTTGTGTGTGTGAATGCCTGATAGACGAGTTTCTCTACGTGACTCGTTTTTGATTATTCACATTTTTCAACCCCAAACTGATAATGCGTTAGTTACTTTCTAAAATGCCGGGGTAATGCTTTTTTTTTTTTTAACCTCCCTTGGGCATCAGTGATGTTCTGAAAGTAAGTAGGGTGGTTTTAAAATGGGAATTTAGCATTTGGACAAAGATCGAGATTTCAGTGTTCTTAAAGGTGACTGTTCTTTTTAGCGAGAAATGGCAGCTTCAGCAGCCTCCATCTCCTCACAGGCTTTATTCATCGAATAACAGCCTCAGTAGTGAGCCTCGTTCTGTACGGAAGCGAGACGATTCCGATTCTTCCTGGTGAGAACCCGCCATTTCGTCTCAGGATGGAGCCCGTGTCCTCCTGCCGAGCCCTTATCGCTTTGGGTAGCGACACTACACAGAAGGGCAACGCATCGGTAGGGAGGTGACATTTAGGAAGGAGACAGATCACGGGGAGGGTGGAGGATGTTCAGAGGATGGACACCTCTTCTGGGCTTTGCGGACCGGAGGAGTTCCCGAATCAGAAATTGGTACCGGCCATTCTCGGCCACCCTGGTTTCCGGGAGGGAATGGGTCGGTAACAACAATAATTGTGATCTTTTGTACGTGCTTACTATATACCAAGCATTGCTCTAAGCTCTGGGGTAGATACAGGGTAATCGGATTGGACACAGTCTCTGTCCCACATGGGGCTCACAATCTTAATCCCCATTTGACCGGTGAGGTAACTGAGGCACAGAGAAGTTAAGTGACTTGCCCGAGGTGACACAAAAGGCACGTGGCAGAGCCGGGATAAGAACCCACATCCTCTGACTCCCAGGCCCGTGCTCTTTCCACTAGGCCATGCCAGTCCGTCCCAAAGCACTTTTGTCCATATCTGTCATTTCTTTCTATTAATGTCTGCCTTCCTCTCCAGACTGTAAACTCATTGTGGGCAGGGAATGTGTCAATATATTGTTATATTGTACTTTCCCGGGCACTTAGTAATAATAATAATAGTGGTTATAATTTGTTAAGCACCTATGTGCCGTGCACTGTACTAAGCACTGAGATGGATACAAGCAAATCCCTGTCGCACGTGGGGTTCAGAGTCTCAATCCCCATTTTACAGATGGGGTAACTGAGTCCCAGAGAAGTGAAGGGTCTTGCCCAAGGTCACCATCAGACAAGTGGCAGATCCGGGATTAGAACCCCTGACCTTCTGACTTCCAGGCCCGTGCTCTAGCCACTACATATAGTATTGTGGTCTGCACACAGTAGCGCTCAATAATTACGATTGATTGATTCTGTTCACAGTAGCGCTCAATAAATACGATCGATTGATTGATTTTGCCCCAAGGGAAAGGAATCACTTCTGTTACCGCGGGGGCTTTTCTAAGCCAGCCATCCTGCGCCGCCGGGTTCAGACGACAGTTTCTTACATGCTCACGGACGTTCGGCTCCTGAGTCAGCGTCTAAAACCCCAGAAGCAGCTGGCAAAAATGAAACAGTCATTCACTGGAACCGGGGCGAGGGAGCGTCAAGTCTGCATTTTTACATTTACTTTGTGAAAATGGTAACTTGGGGAATCTCCCTGTCAGAGTTCAGAAATTTGGGAACCTCCAAGCTAATAATAATAATAATAACATATGTCATTTGTTAAGCACTTACTATGCACCGGGCACCGTTCTAAACCCTGGGGTAGATACCAGGTAATCCGGTTTGATACAGTTCCTGTCCGATGCAGGGCTCACAGTCTTAATCCTCATTTTACAGATGAGGGTCCTGAGGCCCAGACAAGTGACTTGCCCAAGTTCACACATCAGGCCAGTGGCGGAACTGGGATCAGAACCCAGGTCCGGCTCAATACGCAAGTCACACTGCTGTTTCGGTGCATTGTGTCGGCACTAGAGAAATGAATATCCGAGTATCCTAATAGTTGATCAAGGCTCAATCGATACATCTTTCCCATTCTCCATAAGCACGGGGTTTTCTGGTAGGTAACTTAAAAAAAATAATCTTCAAATATAAACCAGAAGTCGCAAACTATAGTCATATATTTTGGAGACAAAAGGTTTGGGGATAAAGCTCTTTAAAGCTGATAATAACAACAACAACTGTGGCATTTGTTAAGCGCTTACCACGTGCCAGGCACTGGGGTGGATACAAGCAAATTGGGTTGGGGAGAGTCCCTGCCCCACATGGGGCTCATACTCTTCATCACCATTTTACAGATGAGTTATCTGAGGCACAGGGAAGGTTAAGTGGTTGGCCCAGGGTCACAGAGCAGAAAAGTGGCAGAGCCAGAATCAGAACCCAGGTCCCTCCGACTGCCAGGCCCGTGCTCTACCCCCTAGGCCACTCTATTTCACTTAAGGAAATTCTTCTGACCCTCCCTAGATGTCTGCCATTTCCCAAGCCCCTTATGGAGCCCTACATTAAGTGGAAGAACCAAGTCAAGCCCCTAGAAGCTACCTCACCCTGGACTTCTGCTAGTAAAATCAGAAAGCCAAGAGAACGCCATTCGACGCTCCTTCCTGGGAATGGGGAAAAAGGGTGTTGGGAACCCAAATTTATTTTTTTATGACGCTGCTGCCCTCTCCTGGTTTAATATCTTCCATCCCTCTAAGAAACACCAACTTTTACATTTCGGTCTGTGAGGAGCGTTTTAGGGGCGTCCTAAGAATTCTGTCTCCTAAGTACGGCGTCGGAAGGTTAAAGAGATGACCACACCGGGAGAGGCGGAGATATAGTTAGATAGAATGTGTTTACCAACTCTGTTATGCTGTGCTCTCTCCCAAGTGCTTAGAACAGTGCTCTGCACACAGTGAGCGCTCAATAAATACGACTGACCGACCGAGCTATAGACCAAAGGGAGGTGTCGGACAGCTGCAGCAGAAAGGGTGTTAAGTGAGAGTCACCAATTAAAACGGAAGTTTGGTCAAGGAAGTTAACCAAGATGCAACTAATTTCTAAATTGGGGTTGGGAGGGAAGGGATATAATCAAATCAAGAAGAGGAAAAAAACCACCGAAAAGAATTAAAGATGATCCATTCCCGGAGGGTTGATCGTATTTTTAAAAGAAGACATTTGCCAACATTAAAAGGTCGCTGGCTTTATTTAGAAATGTTGCCTAAATTTCATAATGGGAAGAATTTAGCAAATAACAAAGTATTTCTGAAAGTTCTACACTGAATGAGACAGATAAAAATACATAAATAACCCTGCCCTTTCCGCAACAAGGAAACCACGGCCAAAAACCTGGCCTCCCAAAAAGAAGGTTTTGAAGATGAAAACGCTCAGCCAGTCAGTCAGAAAGTACCAAGTATATGATGCTTTTCAGATGCTTTACATGATTAGACTGTAAGCCCATCAAACGGCAGGGACTGTCTCTATCTGTTGCCAACTTGTTCATCCCAAGCGCTTAGTACAGTGCTCTGCACATAGTAAGCGCTCAATAAATACTATTGAATAAATACTATTGAATGAAAGAGTCGATCTACGCGAGCGTACACGTCCACATACACACACAAACACGCACATCCCCCATCCCCTCTAAGGCTAGTCAGCTTCCCACTGTAACTTGGCCCTAACCTTTGGCTGACCAGGAATTAACTTCCAAAAGTTTGTTTATACTGAAACCTCTCAAGTTTCTTGTTATCGAGTCAGTGTTGAGGAGAGGGCTTCAGCAGAATCAAAGCCACTTTGGTAGCCAATGCTTCTCTCCCCCTCACGTGAGGGCAGACATTTTGTTGTTAATTAACTGAGTTTTAGGAACCTCTGTTATCAGGACTCCTCTGAGAATAGTTTCAGCTTCGTGGAGAATTTGGACTTCTTAAAAATGGCAATACTTGCCTTCAAAACTGCAACAGAGGTGTAATATTCTCAACACGAACCGTCACTTCTGTCGAGGGGAAACTTTGAAAATCTAACCCGAGGAAAAGGAAAGTCACTTTTGCTCAAGCAAGTGTGTACTTCTTCTTCAGTCATGTACTACCCTGTGGCTAATTTCATTAATTGTGCTTTTTGTTAAAAGCTTACCAGGTGCCAAGCACTGTTCTATGCACAGATCAACACAGTCCCTGTCCCACTTGGAGTTCATCGTCAAAGGGGGAAGAACGGGTATCTTATCCCCGTTTTCACAGACGAGCAAACTGAGGCCCAGGCATGGTAAGTGCCTTGTCCGTGGCCAACCAGCAGGCAAGAGGCAGAGAAGCAGTGAGGTGTAGTGGATAGAGAACAGGCCTGGGAGTCAGAAGGACCTGGGTTCTAATCCCAGCTCTGCCAGTTGCAACCTAATTTCCTTGTATCCATCCTAGCACTCAGGACAGTGCCTGGCACCTAGTAAGTGCTTAAATACCATTATTATTAATTAAGGACGACAACCTGGAGAGACGGGCTTCCCCGACTCCTATTCCCTCAAGACAGGCAGCTCAGGACCCCCTTCCAGCCTCACTCTCTGCCCTGTGGGTGGTGAAGCTCTGATACTGGAAGAGAGACGATCTCACTCGCAGAAAGGATCAAAGCGACGCCAGAAAGAAGAGGCCGAATGTCATGCCTTCGGTGGCCGTCCAGATGAAACCCGCTGTTGGCAACTTAGGAAATCAAGGCATACGTCTTATGAACTTTCACTGTAAAACTGAACGTCTTAAGGCGGAATGCCTCAAAAAAACTGCGGAAAAATCAAAGCAGGGACAGAGATGTGATAAAAGGAATAACAATGGGAAAATTGATCTAACTAGACCCCCTTTCTTTTTTCCTCACGGATGTTCGTCCTATTTCTTCTGTTTCTGCCAGGGTTCAGATGCTGCAACGACACATGGTGGGTGATGAAATGTTTTAGAAATGTTTTGGAAAACTGTTTCAAATGAGTTTTTCCCCCCCCTCAGCAAGGCTTATTTACGGGCGTTAAAATAGGACTGGAAACATCAGCTAACTTTCTAATTGACATTTAAATGAACCGGGCTTTTTGGGTTTATTTCTCGACGTGCCCAAATCACGGTCGATAGCAAGAGGGTTTGGAGGGTAGATGGCTGGGTCCAGTAAGTGGCTGAATCTATCAAGGAGATGGGGGATGGAAAGGGTGAAGGAATGGAGACGGAAGATGAGGGGTCAGGAGGGAAAGAGAGGGAGATGGAGGGAAGGAGGAAGGGAAGGAGTGGCGAGTCCTTTCGGGTTCTTCTATCATGGCCTCTCCCAGCCCCTCCCCTTCTACCCTGTCCAAGCTGCTACAAACCTGGTAACAAGCTCTGGCCCCTCCCCAGCCAGACTAGAGCTTCGGCCTCCCCACTGGTCTCCCAGCCTCCAGCCTCCTCTCCATCCAGTCTATACCCCTCGGTGTTGCTACGTAGATCGTCTTTCTGAAGCACCCAAGTGCTTAGAACAAAGCGCTAAATAAATACCACTGCTCGAATGATTAAGTGTGGCTCAGTTCACAGCGCTCCCCCCCCTTCAAATGCCCCTCTGGCTTCCTGGGTCTCATTCACATCACACAAAAGCTCCTTCCAGCTCATTTTTCAAGGCTCTCCACCCTCTGGCCCCACCATCTCGCGCTAATCCCCAACTTGCCGTTTTCATCCTTCGGAAGCAAAGCTGGACCTCTCTCACATCCCTTCTTCCTCCATCCTCTCGTTCCCTTTGCCCCCCTGGCTTGGAATTCCCTCCCTTCCCCACATCAGAAGCAGCATGACAAAGTGGATAGAGCGCGGGCCTGGGAGTCGGAAGGTCATGGGTTCTAATCCTTGCTCTGCCCACCACTTGTCTGCTGTGTACTAAAAACAGAAACAGACAAACAATAAAACTGACAACTGACAAGTAATCTCTCACTCTGGAGTGAACCAGAAAGAGAATGAGGTTGAAAGTTGCACTTGCATCTTAGGTGGGTTTTGATCCACCCATCAGGTTCTTTCAGTTTTAGGTAAGCCAGATGCCTTAAAGAGGATATCCTGCCTGGAGGTGGTGGGTCAGACCCATAAACCATTTCCCTCAAAGAGAGCCAGAAACGTCCGGGAACTGCCCCTCAAAGAGGTCCAAAAAGTTCCAGAAATTTCCCTTCCGAGAGATCCAGAAAGGTCCAGCAAGGTCCAGAGATCTCCCCTCACTGAGCTCCAGAAGGCCCCGGTGCATCCAGAACACTCCCCTCACAGGGATCTAGAAAGACCTGGCATGTCCAGAAATCTCCCCTCACAGAGATCCAGAAGGAACCGGTGCGTCCAGAAACCTCCCCTTACAGAGACCCAGAAAGATTCGGTGCATCCAGAAATCTCCCCTCACAGAAATCCCGAAAGATCCGGCCAGGAGCAGAACCTTCCCGTTTGAAGACGGGACTCGGGGAGGAGGAAAGGGACAGCGAGGAGAGGGATCGGCAGCTCGTCCGTCCATCGTGGCCCCGGGTTCCCGCCACCCCCGCGGCTCCGGGCCGTCCCCCAACCCGAACGGGCCACCGAACAGATGAAGCGCTGTTCAAAGTCAATGGAGCCCCGGCTTCGGGGACGGGAGAATTAATGAGAAAATGAGAATATACCAGATGGTGCCGTGGCCCTCCTTGCCGCTTCACATCCGCCACCTCAAGCAGTTTCTATACATGCGAAGCCCCAGGGCCCCACCTGGTAGCGGTCTAATTACCCGAAATGTGCACTTAGGTTTCATTATACCTTAGCTATTACTAGGCACGCTGATTACAAGTATCAATCCCTTTCATTTTCATACACCTCTGCAGTTCTCCCGCATCCGACAGGGAAAACCTGAGCACTCCAGACACTCGGAACACAAGGCCCACGCTCCACAGCGGAGGGCAAATTATTTGCCACTCCACGGGGTGCCAATTCGGTCTGATAAGGATGACATCACCCCCATTTTACCAATAACAATGGCGCTAACAAGAACGTGTAATCAACAAACCTCAGGACTCTAGCTGCGGCAGGTGCAACTCTTTTTATGCTAAAAATAAGCCGACATTAGCTTCCAGCACCAAACTATTTCTTTTATCACAATGCTAAGCAGAAGTTGGCTTCCATAAGGGCCCTGCAGCTGCCGTGGCTTCTGCAGATGCTTTCATTAATTTTATCAAGGACATACTGAAATAAGTGCTTGTTCGGCACAATGGAGATCGGGGAGCAGCTGGAAGCACAAAACAAGCTATCTTGAAGAGACGGTACCAACCCGCTATGTAAATCCCGGCGAGGGGGACACAAAGACAGTCTGAGCTGGAGTGATCCCTTCCAGGAAATTAGAGAAGCAGCGTGGCCTAGTGGCTAGAGCCCGGGCCTGGAATCAGAAGGACCTGGGCTGCTGTGGGGCCTTGGGCGAGTCGCTTCATTTCTCTGGGCCTCAGTTCCCCTCATCTGGAAAACGGGGATGAAGTCGGTGAGCCCCGTGGGGCACAGGGACTGTGTGCAACCCGATTATCTTGTATCTACTCCACTGCTAAGTACAACACCTGACACGTGGTAAGCGTTTAACCAATACCTTAAGGAAAAAACACACCAGTGGGAATTAGACATGAAGCCTTATCCTCCTGCACTGCCCACCTCCAATAAGCCCGTGCCACTCCGTACCCCCGGCTTGCCCCTCTCCACTGTGAAATTCCATTGCATCTCTGGCTCTTACCCTCGCCCCCCCCCCCCCCAGTCAGCTTCTTCCGCGAGGGTCTCCCCCACCATTTTTTTTTAACCTGAACCACTTGCTAAAACCCAAACTTCAAAAGGCAAACCCCATTTTAACAACCAAATTTCACAAGAAAATAATGAAACCCCCAAATTATCCCCTTCTAAAACATCAAAAAAAAAAAAAAAAAAAAGAAGCCATTCCCTGGCTAAAACTAACAAAACCTCCTTCTGGAGGACCTTCTTCCCCAACTAGATTGTTCCTCGAGAGCAGGGATTTTGTCTGCCAACTTTATTGCACTCTCCAAGAGTTCAGTACAGTGCTCTGCACCCAGCAGACTATAGGTAAGCTCCTTGAGTGCAGGGATGGTGTTTTCTAATTCTATTGCCCTCTCCCAGGCTCTCAGTTCAGGGCTCAGCACACAGTAGGTATTCAATTCACTGATTTTCCTTCAAAATTCAAAGCTCTAAGCCCTCACTGCCGAGGTCTCTCTCTTGCTCTTTCACAGTTTTTGGTACTGTCCTCAACATTTCAGAAGCAGCTGGTATTTGCTTCCAGGCACTGGATGAACTGTATTTTTTCCATCCCAAAGAGAGCTGTTCTTTAACTGGTATAAAGCTGGCTTCTCCTACCATCTATGTGCTTTCATGCAAAACTTTTTCAGAGGCAGGATACTTCAGATTCCTCACATACCAAATTTCTGACGGGCTTGCGGCACGGTTTGACCTTCTAAAAGGGGTCAACTGTCATTCTGTCGCTCATCAGATGGTTACTGAATGACCCAGGTTCACGCAAAACTGGACTGGGTGTTTGGTAAAGAGCTGCCCAACTAATTATCAGTATCCCCCAGTTCTTTTCAACCCTTCAGCCACCTCTTGCTCTGCACACTGTAAGCGCTCAATAAATACCACTGACTGATTCTTGCCCTCTCTGAGCTCTGCCGCTTGCCGGCTCTGTGACCTTACATGTGGGGTTACTTAACTTCTCTGCGCCTCAGTCTCCTCATCTGTAAAATGGGGGTTCTATATTTGCTTTATCTCCTTGAACTGTGAGTTCCATTATAGGGCAGGGGCTGTATCTGACCTGATTGTCTTGTATCTACCCCAGTGCTTTTTCATTCATTCATTCAACCATATTTATTGAACGCTTACTGTGTGCAGAGCACTGTACGAAGCATTTGGAAAGTACAATTCAGCAACAAATAGAGACAATTCCTGCCCACACCGAGTTTACAGTCTAGAAGGCAGGGAGAGAGGCATCAAAACAAGTAAAGAGGCATCGATATAAATAAATAGAATTATAGATATATACGCATATACATAAGAGCTGTGGGATGGAGGGCAGGAGTAGAGCAACGGGAGCGAATCTAGGTGATGCAGAAGGGGAGCTGAGGAAAAGATGGTGCTTAATATACTGAGTACTAAAAAATACCATTGTTACTAATTATTTTTATTATTAATGATAGTAATAATTATTATGGCATTTGCTAAGTGTTTACCAAATGCTAAGCACTGAGGTAGGTACAAAGTAATCAGGTTGGACCCTATCCTTGTCCCACATGGGATTCACAGTCTTAATCCCCATTTTAGGGATGAGGTAACTGACGCACAGGGAAGTGAAGTGACGTGGGACGACCTTATAACCTTCTATCTGGTATGTAGAACAGTGCTCGACACAGAATAAGCGCTTAACAAATACCATCATCATCAGCACTATTACCAGCTATGTTATTTTGTACTCCTCAAGTGCTCAGTACAGTGCTCTGCACCCAGTAAACACTCAAAAAATAGGATTGACTGATTAGTTATAGGTCCGCAATGCCCCACGGGGCTTGTTGAGTACTCTCTACAAAATAGATACATGAATTACTCATGCTGTTTTGGCTGATGATAGGGGAGTCAGGAGGCCTGGCCCCTATGGCTCTGACACTGCCAACTCTGCATAAACACAAGATGGCTGTGCCTCCTTTGCCCCATTTAGTCGAAGAGATTTGTTCCCGCAGAACAAATTACAGAATTAAAAATACCTCCTAGGCTTCGCTTGGATGCAAGGTGCCAGGAAAGGTCTGAAAAATGAAACTGGTGAGCAGGGATCGTGTCTACCTTTTCTGTTGAACTGTACTCTCCCAAGCGCTTAGTACAGCGCTCTGCACGCGGGAAGCGCTCAACAAATACCACTGATGGATTGAAACCCAAAAAACAATGGAAACGGGAAGGTAAGTTTAGTAGTGGGTGATAAATGGGTCCCTGCAGATGGGAAAGCAGCTGCAATCGGAAAAGCAGAAAGAAGATGGTGTGTACAGGGTCAGTTATGAGACCCGTGGCCTCTGAAAGGCAGTTACAGACTTAACTCCACTTTCCAACAATTCGCACTACAGCACTCGGGAGAGAATGAGACTCATTTCAGTTATATTGTCATAAACCTTGTGGGTGACAAAATATTGCATCATTAAGCTTTTCCCATCATACACTCCCATTAAGCCAGAGTCTTAACTACCCCATAACTCACTAATTCTTTACATCCCGGGGAGCGTGGAACATGGCGGGTACTGCTCGACGCTGGTTAGGGATTTTAATCGGTTCCATGAAAGTAGAATGTTCAGCGAAAGAGTGCTAAACAAAGTCTAGTTTCCCCTAGGAAATAAGCTAAAGTACATGAATGTGTTCGCAAATTGACCAACACGATATCGATATGATAAAAAAACAGTGATTAAAACAAACATATAAGTGCACGGTCAAATTACGATGTAAAAAGGTATATAATGAAAGATTTTGAATTCTTTTATGTACAATTGGAAATACAGTATTTTGGTTTCACAGTTTTATCCTCTTTACCACAGCCTGCAAGAGCACTTCTTGGACTAACAGACTTCGGAGATGTCACAGATCTGCCATTATCTATGCTAAATAGAAATGGGCTTTACCCACTCTATTGAAATCAAAGTCCTTCAAAGGGAGGAGAAAGGAAATGTTTTAGCCAAGGTATACTTGGTAGCGCGATCGCTACGATACCGACGTTAAAGTGAAACGAGTCCATCCTGTCAGCGGTCCTGAGAAAAAGTCCTGACACCGAAGCAACGTGGCCTGGTAATATCAGCCTGGGACTCGGAGAACCTGTGCTCCAATCCCGGCTCTGTTCAACCTTCACACCACCACTGAAATCTGCCCCTTTCCTCTCCGTCGAAACCGCTGCCACATTAATTCAAGCGCTTATCCTACCCGGCTTTATTTTATCAGCCTCCTGGTTGACCCCCGTGCTTCCTGTCTCTCCCCCAGTCCAGTTCATACTTCGCTCTGTTGCCCGGATCATTTTTCTACAAAAACGTTCGGTCCATTTTTGCCCCCTCCTCAAGAACCTCCAGTGGTTGCCCACCCACTTCCACATCAAACAGAAACTCCTTACCATCGGCTACGAGAAGCAGCGTGGCTCAGTGGAAACAGCCCAGGTTGGGAGTCAGAGGTTGTGGGTTCTAATCCCGCCTCTGCCATTTGGCAGCTGTGTGACTTTGGGCAAGTCACTTCACTTCTCTGTGCCTCAGTTGCCTCATCTGTAAAATGGGGATTAACTGTGAGCCTCACGTGGGACAACCTGATTACCCTGTATCTACCCCAGCGCTTAGAAGAGTGCTCTGCACATAGTAAGCGCTTAAATACAAACATTATTATTATTACAAAGAGTTAATAAACATAATCGCTGCCCTCGACCTGTTTCTTCCATCCCCATGTGGCACCCTGAAACCAGTCAGTCAGCCGACCGTATTTACTGAGTGCTTACTGTGTGCAAAGCATTGTACTAAGCGCTTGGGAGAGTACAATACAACAATCAATCACTCAAGCGCTCAATCACTTCACTCCCTCCTACCTCAGCCTGCACACTTCTCTCCTCTAATGCCAACCTACTCACTGTACATCAATCTCATCTATCTCGCCACCGACCTCTCACCCAACTCTGGCCCAAAACGCCCTCCTTCTTCATATCTCATCTGTAAAATGGGGATGAAGACTGTGAGCCCGACGTGGGACAACCTGATTCCCTTGTGTCTACCCCAGCGCTTAAAACAGTGCTCGGCACATAGTAAGCGCTTGACAAATACCAACATTATTATTATTATTATTATTCTATCCGACATCCACTCTCCCCAACTTCAAAGACTTTTGGAGACGCATCTTCTCCAAGAGGCCTTCCCTCATTTCCTTGTCTCCCACTCCCTTCTGCCCTGACTCGTTCCCTTTATTCAGCCCCTTAGGTCATTATCTGTAACATGTTTATATCAATGCTTGTCTCCCCCTCTAGCCTGTAAGCTCATGGTGGGCAGCCAACTCTACTGCACTCTCCCAAGCACTTAGTACAGTGTCCTGCACACAGTATGCACCCAGTAAATATGACTGATTGGTTAACTGAGCTCTGTCACTTAGCTGCTGGGTGACCTTGGTCTAGTCACTGAGACTACTCTTCCTACCTCACTTCTCTGCATGGCCCGGACCCGGGAAGAAAGGAGTAGGAGGAGTCACTGCCTCACACTGTCCAACGGCTCCAGGATGGCCTAGTCGAAAGAGTCCAGGCCTGGGAGTCGGAGGACCTGGATTCTCGTCACGGCTCTGCTGCTCGCCTCAGTTTCCTCATCTGTAAAATGCTGATTAAATGCCTGTATGGACCTTAACGGTAATATTCCCCCCGCAATCAATGGTATTTCTTAACTGGTTACTGTGTCCAGGGCTACTGAGAGAGTACGACACGACAGAGTTGATAGACAAGTTCCCAGCCCACAAGGAGCCTCCAGGGTAGAAGGGTAGAACCTGTCAAGGATAGTCAAGTCTGTTCTTTCTCCACTCCAGACTGTGAGCCCCATCTGGGACATGGATTGTGGTCAACCTAACGATCTTGTATCTAACTCCAGCTTTTAGTACAGTGCGTGCACCAAGAAAGTGTTTAACAAATAACTATTATGAGTTCCCCTGCGGTACCTTGGATCAGCTACACCGCTGAAGGTATTAAATTTAAATTTTGCATTTAATAGTAAAGGACCATCCCAGGAACCTTCACTGCAGGGCGCGTTTGGACCTCAGGCCCTTTATCGTAAAAGACAACGTAAAAACACCACAGCCGATTCCACAGTGAATTTTTAACCATAAACTCCAAGTTCGAACTAAAGCCTCTACGTTTGAGAACGATGTCTGCCAATACCTGCGGTCTCCCCCAACCTCATTCAAGGCAAGGAGCTTGAGGGGCCACAAATTGAACATAAAAACTTAAAACCCCCCAAAAAATCCAAATGCGAGGTAACAGCCTCACACATTACTTCATCCAAACCCACAGGAATGAGTATATTTTACCCAAATAAGCAAACCTCCAGCTGCTGAAATGTTATCACTGGAACATTCAAATGCCAGCCAAAAGCTGTAATAGAAATTATTAAAAATCTTTATTTGATTTGTTCCCTCCCGGATTAACAGGAGACCACGCTCCTTTCCCCTTTCTCCCAAAAACTAATTACCACATGAATTTCATTTTAAAGCCCCTAAAACGGTAAATGAAGGTCAAATTGCAGCTTATAAATTATTTTACGACTAAAGAAACCTCCCGAAGGTTGCTAAAATGTGCAGAAATTGAAGAAATCAATTTCTATCCAACGGGCAGAAATGAGTCTGTTCAAAAGTTGAGATACTTTCGTCTAAATTTCAGTGTTCCCCAACGTTTCAGGTTTAGCAGATTCACTTTATTCTGAGCCTTCCTACTGCTTTTGCTTTTCATGATTGCACAACATTTTATTCCTTGGAAATATCTATGCACTTCCACATTTGGGAAAATCGATAGATGTGATCCGTGGAAGTGCCGTTGTTTGACTGACAGTTGTGATGTGCCAGCTCTTCTCTTTGCCCGGGCAAAATTGATGACCAAACTATTTTTTTCCTCCTGGAACCAGCCTCACCGTTCCTTGGGCTGACCAATCAATTAGACAGTGGTATTTATCGAGCACTTACTATGGACAGAGCACTGTACGATGTGCTAGGTGGAGTAGCTGTACTGAAATATACGGTATTGAAGTAGCATGATCTTGTGGGTAGAACAAAGGCCCGGAATTTAGAAGGACCTGGGTTCTAATCCCGGCTCCGCCGCTTGTCTGTTGTGAGACCTTGGGTAAATCACTTCACTTCTCTGGGCCTCAGTGACCTCACCTGGGAAATGGGGGACTAAGACTGTGAGCCCCAAGTGGGACAGGGACAGTGTCCAACCTGATTAGTTGACCTTACCTCACTGCCCGGCACACAGTTAACAAATACCATTAAAAAACTAAACCAAAAAAAGGAAATAAATAAATAAAAAGTGGATTTGGGAGATACATTCCCTGCCCACAGAGAGCCTACAGTCTAGAGAATCCTCAAACCTGGAACAGTTTCCCTGTCACCTCCCACCTAGCTTCATCTACTGCTCATGATTATGGGGAGCGACAAACACAAAACGGAGGGAGAGGGTGGCACCCTGACAATGTAAGAGACCACTATTACAATGTCCTCAAAAAGGCCTTGGGAGGGCGGAGGGGATGAAACTGAGTCTGTTTTCAGCTTGTTGAGGGGGATTCAGCGAATCATTCCTTAGGGTCTCAGTGCTGTTTCCTCTATCTTTAAACCATAATTAATCAGTGCTCCTTCAGACAAGAACATATCCTTCCACTGGGTAGCTGGCCCAAACCTATAATTCATTTTAATGCTTGTCTCTCCTCCCAGATTGCAAGTTCCTTGAGGATAGGGATCGTTCTACTTCCTCTGTTGTACTCTCCCAAGAGTTTACTTTGCACACAGCAAGCTCTCAAAAACTACCACTGAATGACCGATGGATTTCTTGTATTCTAAAGACATCTGGACACCCATGAGAATATAATTATGGACCCACACCTTCCCTAGCAGAAAATGTGCACATATATGTCCAGCACATTAGATTTGTGGATATTTCAGTTTACCGGCAATTCTTACTGGGTGCTTAGTTTATCGTTCTACACACAGTAAGCACTCAAAAAACATCACCGATTGATTGATCTCTGGTTTGGCGTGAAGAGGGAAAAAAAAGGAAAAATACTGGCCATGAATTAGGGATAGTGCATCTGAATGGATTGACAATACTCAATACTCAGCGCGGTGCATGGCACAGAGAAGATACTTAAATACCTCAAAGATTATCACTACAAACCTACAGTCAACAAACATGTCCAGAGCCTCTGTGAGGCCACGCTAATCCCGCCTCATGAACACGGATAACCGACACCCCGGTGTAATCTCCCAGAGACGTTATTTCTTCCATGACGTCGCATGACCCACTCCGGGGAAACCCATAAAGAGAAATGGAAAGTACCTAAACCTCAGGAACTAATGGAAGGAAGCAGGAGGAATGGCAGTATTCCAAATGGGCTGTAGAATGCAGATGAGATTCCACATAAAAACTTTGACTTCCATTTGCCCCATCGTGTGGGCCGAGGCCAACACTGTGCTGTTCACAGCTTTTTCATTTCCACACGAGCAACGGACCGAACTTAATAATCTCTGGGCTGGAAAGAATCGACAACCGGGGCTAGAAATCTGCAGAGGCTGCACAAATCGATAAAAGTCACTCGCACCATGAAGCAGGATTTTGTGCCCGGAAAATCTCCCACAGAGAACAGGTTGGCAAACCACCAGGTAGCAATATGTCTTAATCAACGGTACAATGCAGACCACTATACTAAACACTGGGGCTAGTACCAAAGGTCGGTAGTCACGTTCCCTGCCCACAACGAGTTTATAGCCTCCCTCACCCTTCTGAGGCCGTTGAAATTCCCGTCAAGGACTGTCCAAAACCAACATGCACCACTTGGCTTGATCTGAAAGATCCCAGAGTTCTAACATTCATCAGTTGCAACTCCTGACACAAGCTCCACTTTGACTTTGGCTTTCCTGGAAGGCGAGGTCACCATAAGAACTGCTCCAAGACTCTCCTTAGGATCAAAAATAGCGTGTGTGGAGCCCTTTACTAAGCTCCCGGGGGAGTAATAATAATAGAGAATGACAATTGGTTACACGCTTACTGTATGCCAAGCACCATTCTAAATACTGGGGTAGATACAGGATAATCAGGTCCCACATGGAGATGAGAGTTGAAGGACGGAGAACTGGTAGTGAATCCCTATTCTGCAGATGAGAGAACTGAGGTCCACAGAAGTTATGTGACTGGCCCAAGGTCAAACAGCTTGTAGGTGGCGGAGCCAGGATTACAACTCTGACTCCCAGGCCCGTGCTCTTTCCACTAGGCCATGCTACACTACAACAGAGTTGATATACATGTTTCCTGTCCACAAGGGCCTTATGGTCTAGAGAGACAGAGAGACACTAAATTAAATTACAGACAGGTACCTAAGCACCTCTCAGGATTGCACCTGGAGAGTTTCCAGTCCTCTACCAGTCTCGACTATGGGACGAAGAGTCAAGCAGAGGCACATCCATTCCATTCCTAGCTTGGGCAGTGGCTAGCGAGCGGAAGGTCATCCGCTACAAGTCAAAACTCACCTGCACTGGGCAGCAGGAGCACGGCAGAGAGTTGAGGGTGGAGAATCAGGTTAACTGTGCGGAAGGCGGCAGTGATAAATCACTTCCGTATTTTTACCAAGAAAACTATGGATACATTACCGGAACGATTACAGGGGGAGGTGGGGCTTTCTGGGAGAGCTGTGTCCACGGCGTCGCTAAGGGTTGGACACGACTCGACAGCATAAGACGACAACAACCAAGTACCTATCGAGGAACCTTACCTCCACCATCAATTAATCAAGCAATAGAGTTAACAGACAAGACCCCCGGTCTCAATGACCTCGCAATCTTCTGTATGCAGACCACTGCGCTGAGAGCCTGGGACATTACAGTAGAGAATATCAATCGATCGATCCTATTTATTGAGTGCTTTCTTGTACAGATCACTGTACTAAGCACTTGGGCAAGTACAATAGAGCAGAGTTGGCCGATACGTTCCCTGCCTAAAATGAGCTTACAGCCTAGCGAGGGAGACAGACGTTAATAGAAATAAATAAATTATGGCTATGTACCTAAGTGCCGTGGGAGGGGTGAATAAATGGTGAAAATCCAAGTGCAAAGATGAAACAGGAGGAGGTGGGAGAAGAGGAAACGAGGGAGGAACCGTAAAAGCCCCTTAATCTTCGCTGACATTTTAAACAAACAAACAAAAACACACAATTGTGTTGAGCTGCGTGCCGTCGAGAGATCCTTTTCTTGTGCCCAAATCGCTTTAAGAGTTTGGATCGATCTGCCTTTGTCTCTCGGCAGTTGTTCCATAGAGGACCCAGTTATATAATCAACAGCAGTTGGCAAGTCAACAAATATCTGTGTAGCGCACTTCTTACTGAAATCCTTTGATCGCGCGTGTCCGTGAGGTGTTGGAATGTGCACGAGGAGCTCCCTGGGACTAGTGGAAAGAGTCTGAGTCTGGCCTCAGGAGATCTGGATTCTACCGCTGCAGTGCCACCTGCCAGCTGTGTGACCTTGGGCGAGTCACTTCACAGGGCCTCAGTTTCCCCACCTGTAAAATGGGGATTCGATACCCGTTCTTGCTCCCCCCTTAGGTTGTGAACCCCATGGGGAACAGGCACTGGGTCTGATATGACTGCACTATGTCCATCCCAGCAATCAGCTTGGACACAGTCCACGTCCCACGTGGGGCTCACAGTCTTAATCCCTATTTTACAAACGAGGTAACTGAGGCTCAGAGAAGTCAAGTGACTTGCCCAAGGTAACCAAGCAGACAAAGAGAGGAACCGGAATTGGAACCCGGGTCCTTCTGACTCCCAGGCCCGTGCTCTAAATAGTACATTCCTAACCATTAATCAAACAGTGCTATTTATTGAGTGCTTACTAAGTACAGAGCACTGTATTAGGTGCTTGGAAGAGCACAACACAACAGAATTAGCAGAAATGTTCTCTGCATATAGAGTTATTAATATGGCAAATAAGAACCACAAATGAAGGTCATGACCCTACTACCTCGATTAGGTAGAGCACCTATTTTTTTGTAATGAATTGCAACCCTTTTCTCATTTCATCCCCTCAACATCCCCATAAGAGAAAGGAAGGCCAGCATTATTGTCCCCCTTTTACAGATGAGGTGACCGAGGCCCAGAGAGGCTAAGTGACGTGTCCATGACCACAGAGCAGGCCAGGGGCAGTGCTGAGACAAATAATAACAACAACAATAATAACAATAACAACAGTAACCATAATGATTGTTATATTTAAGAGCTTACTATGTGTCAAGGACTGTACTAAGTGTTGGGGTAAATACAAGATGATCAGGGCTCACACGGAGGGAAAACAGGAATTGAACCCCCATTTTGCAGCTGAGGGAACTGAGGCAGAGAAGTGAAGTGATTAGCCCAAGCTCACACAGCAGACAAGTAGCGAGCCAGGATTAGAACTCAGGTCCTCTGACTCCCAGATCTGCGCTCTTTCCACTAAACCACGATGCTTCTAGAACTCAGATTCCCCGAAAGAAAGCCAGACCTGTCCTCTTTCCACTAGTTGAGCACCCCAAGAATCCTGATGCCTGAGCTGGACATCCCAAACCAGTCCAGCCAAGAGATATCTCTAAAGTTCTTGATTTCAAAACCGAAAGACTGAACTGACTGTCCACTCAGGGAATTGGCCAGGAGAGGGAATCGGTTAGTTCACCAACGCACGACCAGGGCCAGAATACCATAACTCCCAAGGGGTAAGGCACAAGGGTCTTCATAAGTAGAAACAATAACGTCTTTATTGGATTTAAAAAAAGAAAAAAAAAACCAGACGTCTCCGAGGAGTTCTGAGTCTCGGGTGAAATTTCATTTTCTCCCTGTCGCTTATGTCATTTTACATTAGTTTCCTGTAACGGGCTTAGGCTATTTATCCTGCGCAGCCTATTCACAGATGACTGAGGATATCTTAGCAGACGGACCGCAGAACGGACAAGAGGAAGGAGCCCATTTAGAGCTATGAAAACGGGCCCGTTCGCTGCCTCGACATTTTGATTTCACAGATGGCAGAATGCACGTTGTTTTCACACCGCTCGTTCTGCGCCGTTAGGAGACTCTGCCTGGGAGTTAACAGAAGCTGAAACACAGCTTGATCAGCAGCTGGTGGAGATGGCCGTATCCTGGGAAATCTGGTCATGGAGACCGTCCCCTTCCCTCCCCACCCTCTGCCGCCTGGGATTCAGCCTGGAGCCGGCGGCTCTGAGGCTTCTTGTCCCGGTTGCGGCGACTCTGTGGAGTCCCTACGGATCTTTGGGAGTCAGAGGAGGGAAGTGAGGAGGCATAGGAGGGAGAGAGAGGGAGGGGGCAAGTGTCAGCTTAAGCGCAGCAAGGGCTCAATCACCACCGCTGGGTGCCTGATTGACTGAAGATCACAATTCCTGGTTCTGCATACAGTTAAGTGCTCAATAAATATGACCGATTGATGGATTGACAGGTTCTTCCCAAGGGTCCACCAAATGTGGGATTCTATCAGTGACTCCACCAAGGAAAGGTATTTACAGAGCGCTGACACTCTGCAGAGCACTCTACTAAGAGCTTGGGGGAGTCCAAGGGAGTTGCCAGAACACGATTCCTGCTTAAGGTGCTTATAATTTAGTGGGGGACGCAGATATTAAAAGCGAAGTTGCGTGGTCTTGTGGAATGAGCACAGGCCTGGGAGTCAGAGGATCTGAATTCTAATCCCGGCTCCTCCACGTACCTGCTGGGTGACCTCGGCAAATCACTTTATTACTTGGGGCTTCGGTCTCCTTATTTATAAAATGGAGATATACCATCCCTCTTCTCCCCACTACACAGACTGTGACTCCCATGTGGAAACTGATTATCTTTTATCTACCCCCAGTGTTAAGTACGGTGCTTGACACATAATAAGCACTTAACAAAAACCACAATTATTATTACAGTAAATTACAGATAGGAGAAGAGATGGAATATAAGTATATATAAGTAAGTGCTGTGGTACCAAAACCTTAAGTGGGTACGGACTCAAATGCAGAGGAGATGGAGAAGGGAGAATGGGGTGGGGAGATGGAAGGTTAGTCAGGCAAGGCTTCCTGGTGGAAATCAGGTTGGACACAGTCCCTGTCCCCTGTGGGGCTCAACGTCTTAATCCCCATTTGATAGATGTGGTCGCTGAGGCCCACAGAAGGGACGTGACTTCCCCAAGGTCAGACAGTAGTCAAGTGGCGAAGCCGGGATTAGAACCCAGGTCCTGCTGACTCCTAGGCCCGTGCTCCATCTACTAGGCTGTGCTGCTTCTACCAACCACCACGTCTGTTCTCCTCTAAGAGCTTACTACGGTGCCCTGCACACAGCGGGCACTCAGTAAACAGCACTGACCGACAGCTTGATTGAATCCCCGGGTTCCAGACGTGATGGAGTTGAACTGACATGGAAATGACTAATCCATGTGGACAGCGATCTGATCTCCTTCCACGTGCGTTCTCCTCAAGCTCAGCTCCCAGCCCAGGCTCAATAAATAACACACTGATCGACTGTACACTGCCCATATAATTTCAGTCAAAGAGGAGAGAGGGAGGGCATAGAGAAGAGAGGCTAAGTGAATCAAAGGGACTAATGAATGAGGATGTCAAAGAAAGGGCAAGTAAAGCTTCTATTTAAGAAACACGGAATTTTAACTTTAATAATGTTGGCTCTTTGAAATTAAATCAGTACCTCTTCTGTGGCAGAGAAGAGAACAGTCAGCATGAGATTTCATCTCTGAAAAGACTCCCTTTTATTTCCAGCATTATTTAACGTCGACTTAAAGCGTATTTGGAAAGGGGGCGTGTATGCATTCATTCAGCTATCAGCTGATGGCGTTTTTAGAAACGGGGCCATTTGGACAAATGTGTAATTTGGTAGAACATGAGGCCTCAAGAAAGGGATTCTGGATTCTGGTCCCGGCTCAGACTTTCCCTTCCTGACTTCAGGGCATCAACTAGTGATTACGGGGGCCCAATAAACACGAGATCGCTAGAAGGGAGAGGAAATTGTTCAAATGACTTTTCTTGGCTGGGATCAAAAACTCCCCTGACAACAGACATCTAAAACCCGGTACCATTTACAGTCGGAGGCTGCCTCTTTAGAGTCCTTCGAGGGGTTTTCTTTCAGGACAACAGTCTCTAAAAGTTTCCCGTTGCCACACAAACTTCTTCGGCCCTGAAATGCTGTAAAATTTAGGATCCATCCTATGGCCGCTGGGGTTCAGAGCCTGGAAGGACACCCCCAGTCTGAATCGATCGCAGGCTGTAGCGAGAGAAACCTTGTCTGCTGAAGGCTCGTGACAGGTTTTGGTTGTTTTTTTTTTTAATGGAATTTGTTAAGTGCTTACCATGCGTCACACACTACTCTAAGCCCTGGGGTAGATATAAATTAATTATGCTGGACATAGTCTCTGTCCTGCATGGGGCTCACAGTCTAAGTAGGAGGGAGAACAGGTATTTAATACCCATTTTACAGTTGAGGAAACTGAAGCACAGGGAAATTAAGTGACTTGCCCTAGGTCATATAGCAAGGAGACAGAGCCGGGATAAATTCTAAAATTCTATCAATCAATCCATCGCATATACTGAGTGCTGTGTGCAGAGCACTCTACTAAGCGCTTGGGAGAGTACAAGAGAGTTGGCAGATACACTGCCCACACTGAGCTCATAGTCTAGAGAGGGAGACAGACAATATAAATAATAAATATAAATAAATTACAGATATAGTAAATACATTACAAATGCAATGAATAAATTACGGATCAATTCTCAGTGGAGATCACATACCCAGAGGATGTTGAACAATCTAAGAGAACAATCAGCACACACCCACAACCAAGGCATCAAGGTTAGGCGGGAAACTTGCATTCTCCTCTTTAGAGCCTGTTTCTCTTTTTTAAACAGATAAGAACACCCACTCTTCATGTTTTCTAAGCAGGTTCACAGCTATCAGTCAGCCGGTAAACTCTCTCGGACCTTTGATATTTCCTTAGCAGTTCCCACAGAATTCCCCCCTCATTAGCTGGCACTGTGGCAAAGTAAACCTAAAATGTCAGTGTCCACTAATGACCTGAATCCTGTGGGAACAAAAAGCAATACTTTTGTTTCTCACTAGGATGTTAACCAGGGGACTTCTTTAGAGGAAAAGTGAGAGAATGCATTGCCAGATCACTTAACAATCTCTTTTATCAGTGGGTGAAGAATAGCTGTGTGTGTGGCCATGCCTGTGTGTGTGTGTCTGTGTATATGTATGTGTCAGGTAGTAGCCCCAGATACAAGCTTGTGATATTGGGGGGGAGATAAAATATTTCTATGGGATTAAAACACTCTCTCGCCTTCACCTTTCCAGGCTCTGAGCTCCACGTGAAAAGTCAATCCATAGGCTTGCCCCCTGAACCGAATCTTCTTCAAATGCATCAGCCCCTGGCTCCAGTCAAACGTCCTACCTCTGACCTAAAGAATTCCCTCAGGACAGCCCAGAATTGCCCCTGAAGCACTTAGGATTGAGCCTGGCATACATTTTCCCTCTTTCCACCCGTACCAATCACTTCAATAGCCAGCACTGGAGTGCGGGAATTAAGAGGGGAAGAAGCAGAGAATTTTCTTTTCATCCATCTTTTCTGGAGCCTCTACTTATAAAGTGAGGAAGGTAATGGTCATTCATTCATTCATTCAATAGTATTTATCTTTTCAGGCTCTATTCCTGGTCACCTCTCTGGAATGAGGGGTCATACGCAATATCGTTAAAGGTGAGCAAATAAACGAGAATTTGCATGGTAAAAAGATTAGCACGGTCAAGGACAGGATAGAGGCTGCAATTATAACTCCATTACTTTTGTTTGTTTTATGGTACTTGTTAACCACTTATTATGTGATAAATACTAAGCACTGGGGTAGGTACAAGTCAATTAAGGTGGACACAGTCCCTATCCCAGATGGGGCTCAGAGTCTGAAGTAAGAGGAAGAACAGGTATTGAATCCCCATTTTCAGTTGAGGAAACAGGTACAGAGAAGATAAGTGACTTGCCCAAGGTCACAGAACAAGCAAGTCGCAGAGCAACTGGCAGAGCTGGATTTAGAACCCAGGTCCTCTGACTCCCGGGCAAGAGCTCTTTCCACTAGGCCACGCTGCTCTTCTTCAGGTCTGGGAGGTACAGAGTGACTCAGAGCTGACAAAAATGTTATACCAGCTACATAACACGACTGCACGTCATTTTTCCGATGAAGGGGACCCGGAGTGGAAATCCAGGGCTCTCTACGTTCCGCTGCACTGGCTGTCAAGTGGAAAAACGATATCCAGAAATATGAGCCTACAAAAAGCAAAGGACGCAGAGCCGGTGGCCCTGTTGTGTACGCCCAGAAAAAGAAAAGGGAATTTATAGTTAAGGCAGCCTGAGGGCATCGGTGTGGTAGCTCACCCTGAAAATTTTTGTTATCGAAGTGACGTGGGAACAGCTCAGGGAGAGGCTTCGATCTGGGGGCTCAGCCTGCACCTGCCTCCTTCCCCCAGCCTCTGCTCGAACCTGGGGCAAACAGGGAGTGAGTGTCCATGGTGGCTTCTGAGGGACACTTCCGCATACATGCGGTGTCCCAGGCTGTTGAAATCAGCAGAGACGGGGGAGGACGGAGAACGTTTTGGCACGGGAAGTCCAAGTGCACCTCTCCGCCCTCCCCCGCACCCAACGGAAGTTGGAAACCCACCAAAGACTGAACGGCATTGAAATTTTGAAATTCAGCGGCAAGACAACCAGGGGCTCACTATTTACTCCGAGTTGAATACAGTGCTAGGGCTAAAACCTACTTGGAACCACACCTCCCACCTCTCCAGCCCTCTCTCAGCTTTCTTCCCCAGTCCCTCACTCTCTGGCCCCTCGCCCCCAGCACACCTATTAAAATGGATTCCCCTTGACCCGGCAGCTACCCTGAGCTCTCTGTCTACTCGGGCTCCGGAACTACTGACAGAAAGGAGGTTAGTGTTTCAAAAGCCCATTCCAATTTTCCCCACCTTCAAAGTCTTATTGAAAGCATATCTCCTTTAAGAAGCCTTCCCTGACTAAGCCCTCATTTCTCTTCTCCTAGGCCATCCTGCGTCCCCCTGACTTGCTCCTTTACTCATCCCCCCTCCCAGTCTCAGAGCACTCATGTCCACCTCTGTAATTTATTTATTTATATTAATGTCTACTCCCCCTCTAGACCGTAAGCTCTTTGTGAGCAGGGAGTATATCTGTTATATTGCTAAACTGAACTCTCCCAAGCACTTAGTACAGTGCCTTGCCCACAATAAACGTTTGATAAATACGACTGGTAATAAATACAACTGACTGATTTTATGGGCAAAACAATGGAAATTGAGACATGCCAAGGTAATGAGAAATGCCCTGTCGTCAATCGTAACCAGAAAGACCAACAGACCGTCCACCAGAACTAGGGACTCCTTAACTTGCCAACTTCCTGTACCATAACCGGAGTTTCCATAACGTTGGGTCGGCCGTGTTGGCTTCTACAAGAGCCAGGAAAATCAGCAAGATCTTCTATTGGTCCGAGTGATGGGACACTACTGGGTAGACTGCCATGCTCCATTTAAAAGGAAACGTGAGCTAACAAAGCCAGGTGATGTCAAGGACTTTCTCCTCTCTGTATCCTTCTATGAACAGTGCTCACCAGCGTGGCAAGAACCCAGAGCGACTGCATTTCCAAGGACGCAGGTCAAAGACACCATCTCACCATCATCTTCCAACCTAAGGTCCTCTCGACTGCTACTGTGAACTAACCTTCCCCCCCAAGAGGAAAGAGAAGGCCTCACAATGATTACTGTGGCTACGAGAAACTCGAACCCTGGAGAAATCTTACCTTGAAAAGACTGTTTGGCTCTCTCCACTAGTTCATCGATAGGATAACTTGCCAAATTTCCTCTGGCATGCTTGGTTTTGCAATAGGTACATGCGTTGAGACACCTGTTTGAAAATCAGAAATAAGCATGACTTATTTTCTTGAAAAAATCGGTGGCATACCATAAGCAAATGAAGACGAATTAACGTGAATAAATGAGGGGTGAATATCCAAGTGCTTTAAAGGGTATGAATACAAGTGCATAGGTGATGCAGAAGTGTTAGGCTTAGGCAGGGAATCTATCATAATATTTATTGAGCCTTAATGAGTGAAGAGCACTATCTTAAGCGTTAGGGAGAATACAATATAACAGAGTTGGTAGACACGTTCCCTGCCCTCCATGAGCTTACACTCTAAAGGATGAATCACAACTATCATCATTTTGATCACCACTAAGTCGGTCCCCGATTTGTCAACCGACTGATATGTCGCGCCAATACGGAGAAACTCTCGGTGCGCTGAATGATTAGACAACACCCCGAATTCCAAGAAATCAGAATCTCCACCACACATGCGTGCGTGGGATTAGCTTGGGTGGGTCCTATAACCGGAGCTCTGCAAAACCTGACATTTTTCTCCATTCTAACTTGGCAGAATGAGGAATGGAATCTTTTAAAAACCAAAACAAGACAAAAAATAAATGTTGCTCTTGCTCTCCTGTAAAATGAAAATGGATTTTCTTTATCGCAAATACAAAGAAGCCGTTGCAACATAATAAAACACTTGGACGCCCAAAACGTCGAAGGTCGATCACAAGGAATAACGAGAGAGGAGTGCATCTTTTCAGTAACTGCTTGACAACGGGGAGGCCTTGAGGATCTTAAGAGATGAGTTGCTATTACCTGGCTACTTCAAAATGCAGTTCCATTTAGGATGTGGAAAAGAATTGCCTGCGAGAGAGCACATGTGGCTAATGGGCCTCTCAAATGACTTCCAATCAAGCTTTTTGGGCAAGTCAACCACGCCATGTAGAGAAGGCAGCAGATTTGACCTATTCTCTTTTTAATCTCATTCAGAGCAATCCATCTTTAGCCATGCAGATTTACGCACTGTTTTCAGAGAACTTCGATGAGCTTTGGTCTGAAAAACGTCAGCTCTTTGAGTGGGCAATGTCTCTTTCGGGGCTTGAAATCAAAAGCTTCCAGCTCAGCTCAATTAGAAGCACGGAATGGATTAGAACCCATGACCTTCTGAACCCCAGGCCTGTGCTCTATCCATTAACTCCATGCTGCTTATGGAGCACTAGGTGCAGAATGTTGCACTAAGCACTTGGGTGAGCATTCATTCTATCATATTTATTGAGCACTTACCCTGTGTAAAGCACTATACTAAGCGCTTGGGGGAGTGCAATATAACAGTAAACTGATATATTCCCTGCTTACAAAGAGTGTACAGCTTAGAGTACAGTATAATAGAATTAGCAGACACGTTCCTTGAGTTTACAGCCTAGAGGGAGACAAATTCGAAGCACAAACACACACACAGCGAGGAAAGCTTGTGTGGCAGATGATTAACGTATATCCAGGATGGTACGGAGCGGGACCTGTGCCCCACAGATCCACTCCCTCCAATCAGCTCCCTACGCTTCATTCCAACTGGAGCAATGAAAGGCAGAAAAACTCAAAAACCTGAGCAGGGCAAGGAGAGAAATGATACCCAAGGCAGCAGCAGATGGTTGCTGGGTGCCCCTGGTGAACTTGAGCATTCTGGCTTCTGCTGCCTTACCTACCCCAGGTACCAGGATTTTGCAGCTATTTGAAAAATAGTCTCATCCGGGAGAAACCATAAAGGCGAGAAGCAGCGTGGCCTAATGGAAAGGGCATGGGCCAGAGAGTCGGAGGACCTGGGTTCTAAATCCCGGCTCCACTACTTGTCTGCTGGGTGACCCGGAGCAAGTTGTTTTACTTCTCTGCATTATGCATTCCTAATCCAAAGCAAAAAAATATGGATGAAAACTGTAGCCCAGTGCTTAGTACAGTGCCTGGTACCTTGTAGGTGCTTACTGAGTACCTTTTAAAAGAGAAAAAGGTGCCCATGCGGTCTAAGAATGCAAGTAAAGAACGTTCTAAAATCTGTGGTAACATCACAGGGAGGAAAGGAAGGAGGTGGTATCCGCTTTGAAAATATTCTCTTTTTGCATCTAGGGGAAAACTCTGGAATGGAACCCCGCTGGGGCCGGGAGGCCCTAACTGGCCCAGCACCATTAGACAGGCCACTTATTGCTCCATTTTCTAGTGCCATCCTACAACTCAAAATGAGTTCTCTTCCGCCATATCGGTCCTAGGACGCGTGCGAGATGGAAGAGGGACCGAGCGGAGCTGAAAAGCTAAAGTGAAAGGGTGGGGGGGGGGGGGTGGATCACTAAGGTCTCTCCTTCCTTGTGAATTCTGTGCCGATCAGATTGTAAAACTGAAAACTTGCACCAGTATGTAGAGTTGGCATTTTTGCCACGTGCTGCTGCCAAGTCAAGCAGTGAAACAAGGATTGGTTTTGGCAGAACACATTTGTGTACAGAAATAAAATACGCACACACATGTGGGTAAATATGTATAGACACAACACTCCTCTTTCTTCCCAAAACTTTCAGTAATGCGCAGGAAGCCCCAAGAACCAATTCACAGATATCTCAATGCTGGATCATCCAAAAATGCCCGGCCGCCTCTGTTCTTGAGTCACTACTCTGGCCGGGAATCTTGAGAATTTTCCATTTATGCTCAAACAACCCCAAGAAAGCTGAAGGACAATTCTCCGTGTTATTGGACAGACTTGGAACCTCAAGCTAAGCCCAAGTTCATCTTTCTTCCTTTCTCCCTTGAATATTTGTGCATCTAACCGTAGGGAGGGTGGTTATGGTCATGGTTGCTACAGACTACATACTGGGTCCCTGACACTGAACTGAGTGTTGGGAAAAATACAAAAATACCTTGGTTTTGATACAGCGCTTTTATTCCCAAAGCGCACTTATTATAATGATAATAATAATAATTGTGGCATTTGTTAAGCATGTACTATGTGCCGGGAACTGAATTAAGCGTTGGGGTGAAAACAAGCAAATCGGGTTGGACACAGTCCCTGTCCCACATGGGCTCACAGTCTCAATTCCCATTTTACAGATGAGGTATCTGAGGCCCAGAGAAGTGAAGTGACTTGCCCAAGGTCACAGAGCAGACAAGTGGTGGAGCCAGGGTGGGAACCCACGGAGCTCCGAGTCCCAGGCCTATCCACCAGGCCATGCTGCTTCTCACTTACGAGAGCACTTATCTCATTTTTTACGCTGGCAAAGCCCCCTGAGATAGGTAGAAAGGAAGGTACTATCAGCCCCATCGTACAGATGAGGAAACTGAGGAACAGAGAGGTTAAACGACTTGCCCACAATCACCCAGAGAGCCAGAGGCCCGAGTGTAACCGGATCCTCAGGCAGCCAGGACTGCACTCTTCTACAAAACCCTGCCCACAAGGAGCTTACACTCCATCTGGGGAGGCAGAAAAATAAATATTTACTAATAGAGAAATCAGAGTAAATATTTTACCATTCAGTAGACTACGCAGCTGTACACACCTACACACACACAAACAAGCATCATCTACCGCACTCCAAGCCAAGCACGGTGGTCAAGCACCGTACAATCCCACAAAGAGGATAACACAACGGCAGCTTCTGTGATCTGCGGATTAGCTGCAAAGGCCTGCAAATACACTGAGAGAGAAAGTACGATGCGACTTCCAGAGACGAGAGAGAGAGAGAGAGAGAGAGAGAGAGAGAGAGAGAGAGAGAGAGAGAGAGAGGGAACGTTGCTTTCGACCGGTTCCTAGAAGAGAGCTTTTCAAGGATCCAGGAGTTACGCGGCCCAATCATTTCGACACATCATGCTTCCCATTAAGATACAGGAACTTACAGAACATTCAACAGAGAGCTCACTTATCTGAAAACAATTAAATGATTGTTTCCAACAAGGAGAGCAATGCCAACTCCTCCAACCGTCCTGAAAACAAAAGATCTTTGAGTGTTGACTGCTGAAAGCCAAACCAAACAAAATAAAAAATAAGGGGTGGGGACGAGATGCGATGCGGGGGACAACTGTTGGAGAGAAAGAAAGAAAGAAAGAAAGATGCAAAATCCCACACGGAGCTATGCCTGGCTGTTGGGATGACAGCATATAAGGTCCACCTCAAACCTACTAATCTTTGCCCCGGTGGTTACATGGAGACAGGACACGGAATAGCTTCAAACCACAAAGACGGCGGAAGATTATGTGGCTCACTTAATGGCATTATCCCCCTATGTGTCAAAATGCGGTATGTTTTGGTTGGAACGTTTTGTTTTTTTAAAATCTCCATGAAAGGAACGGGAGCTTAAATAATTACCTATATTCACAATAAATAAACCCCGCCTCCCGGAGTAAATTAGAAAAAAAGAGGAACGAGGGGCAAGACCCTATCGGGGGTTTTTTGTTTGTTTTTTGGTATTTGTTAAGCGCTTACTATGCGCCAGGTACCCGATTAAGCTGGGGTAGATACAAGATAGGTTGGACACAGTCCATGTCCCACATGGGGCTCACAGTCTTAATCCCCATTTGACAGCTGAGGCAAATGAGGCACAGAGAAATGAAGTGACTTGCTCAAGGTCACAGAGCAGATGGGAGGCGGAGCCAGGATTAAAACCCAGGTCCTTCTGACTCCCAGGCCCGTGCTCTAACCACTAGGCAACACTGATTCTCTTGCACATATTCGGCAGGGAGTCCAAGTAAAAGTACCATTAGTATTTATTGAGCACTTAGTACAGTGCACTGTACTAGGTGCTTAGAAGCACAGAAAAAGAAGTGACACCTTACCTGCCCACAAAGAGTTTGCACTCTAATGGGGGGCAAAGACTGAAAAATATTGACAGGCATGGTCAAAATTAAGAATTGAATATCAGACCAAGCACACACACCGGAGAAATTCGATATTGCCTATTTCGCAGCACTGATAGTCCTCTCCTGTTCCATGTTGCTGGAAAGTTTCCCTTTTTCAGATGGCTCCCCTCTACTGGGCAGACCAGAGGCACCTCAAGACTTTTGTGCTTTCCTCTTCTCCTAGTCAAAAACATGACTAAACAAAGGCTATTATTGTGGGTTTTTTTTTTTTTTTGCAAAAATCCACGACTTTGATGTTAGTATACTCTCTGCATGCCTGATCAGTTTGCCTTGATTTTTGAGAAATTCACCAAAGGATGCCAACCTCTAAGCTTTCCCATTGTGGCATCCTAAATCTCCAAAGGGCTTGGATCGCGGAAAACCAGGCTGTGGCCTGGCGGCCTCCACCAAAATGAGGCAACGTCAGTTAAAAGTGAGCGCAGAAATCTCGGAAACCGAGAATGGCCCCAAAGGTAGGGAGTGTAGGAGCTGAAAGAAGCATTTGCCTAGTGGATAGAGCCTGAGTCCAGAAGTCGGAAGAAGCATTTACCTAGTGGATAGAGCCTAATCCCGGCTCCGCTACTTGTCTGCTGGGTGACCAGGAGCTAATCACTTCACTTCTCTGTGCCTCAGTGACCTCAGCTGTAAAATGGGGATTAAGACCGTGAGCTCCATGTGAGTCACGGACCGGGTCCAACCTGATTAGTTTGTATCTACTCCATCACTTACTATACCTGGCACATAGCATGCACTTAAAAAATGCTATTTTAATTTAAAAAATCCTTACCCTAGCAGCTAGAGTCCATCTTAGGGAAAGAAAAGCTGCTCTGGAGAGGATCTGCACCGCCCCCACTCTCCCTTACTCCATCCTGCTCTCCCCGATCATATTTTAGTTTCACTCCCAGGAGGAGGACAGCCGGGATTCAGACATTCCAGAGGCAGCAGGTGGGGAAATTCCTGGTTGTTAACTGCCTGACTGCTCCAAAGTTGTACATTTTTGACCACACAGAGGAGCCCCAAAGCCTCCCTCTTTCTCTCTCTTAGGGGCACACCGGTCCATTTTGAAAGTTGCAGAGACAATTTCACTACACCTTCCCACAACGATTGAGTCTGCGATATTTCCTCCGCTTATTGGCCAGAAATGCTTCTCTGTGGCCCCCATTCCTTCAGGTTGAAGATGCTTCTTGTTCTGTTCTCTGGGGAAGACAGAATGGTTGACCACCACTGTCAGAAAAGTCTAGTACTTCACAAACTAGGAGACCTGAAAGATCCCCCCATCTGCTTTCTCTTCTCTAAGCTCCCAAAATCCTTTCTTTAGAAAGTCTCATTTTGTAATCCTCTGTGTTGCTCTCCCCGGAGTTCTGTCCCACTTTCTCTTAAAGCTTCTGAGGCCATTTTACATCACCTGACAGAATGATGTCTGGTGTCGAACCCCGGTGGGAAAAGTCTTGGTTGGGTGGGGAGAGGGAGACAGTGGGGGAAGGCCATTAATATTCAAGATATCATTTTAAAAATTGTTAATTATCATCTGTTTATGGGGTGCGAGGCACAGTGCGAAGAGCTGGGACAGATACAAGATAATCACATCGGACCACAGCCCCCGCCCCTCCTGGGCTCGCCGATCTAAGAGAGCAGGTATATCATCTCCATTTTACAGATGGGGAAACTGGAGGCCAGAGAGGTTGACTAACTTGCCCGAGGACACACAGCAATCCAGGGGCAGAGTTGAGAAGAGTGCCTGAATCTTCTGACTTCTACCACGAGGCTCTTTCTATTAGGCAGCACTGACCCTCCTGCTCAAAACTGTCCTTGATGAAGTCCACCAGAATCCACAATCACACATTTCCACTGAGGTTCTAATTGCATGTATTTTATCCATGCTGAGCATTTTCGCATATGATGGTGCTGGGGAGGGGGTTGGCACCTGGTAACTAGACTGTAAACTCACTGTGGGCAGGGAATGTGTCTGCTTACTGTTATACTGTACTCTCCCAAGCGCACAGTACAGTGCTTTGCACACAGTAAGCGCTCAATAACTACAATTGAATGAGTGAATGAACGAACACTAACTACAACCAATTTTGTCGACTGTCGCTACCGGTAGCCGCAAGCATTTTAAAATAGATGCGATGGGCTATTTTTATGAAAGGAATGACTTGGAGAAAAGAAGGGGATAAATCAAGGATGATTCCAAGTCCGATCATTTATCATCGGGGATTAGAGGTGCTGCCCTTTCGCAAAACAAATACTAGGATTTCCCAATCTCTTCAAAAAGAAGTTAAGGTTAAATCGCGCGGGAAAATGCGGGAGTCTTTGGACTCCACTGGAATCAGATGCTAGTGCTTTCAAGAACCAAATAATCCTGGCTTCTTTCTCTTGCAGATTTTTCTGCTAAAAGGACTCCTCGAAGCTGGCCCGGCAGCTGTTCATTCAGTGCCCGTTCGCCGTCTGCATCGTGTCTGTCCAGTCACTGCCATGGCTTCGCCCCCTCCGAGAAACTTTTGCCAGCGTTTTGGGCTTTGATTAGCGCTTTGGTCTCTCGTAAGTCTTTGAAACCCATCCGGCTCGACTATGGCCAAAGCTGAGAGAAACCGAGTCCAGGTGGGGGGATGGAGAAAGGCAGAGAAAACACAAAACACCCCTGCTTTCGTCTCTTTAGAGCCAGGTCTAAATTGCGTCTGACTCTTCGGAGATAAAAATCTTTTTAAAATGTCATTTTCCATTTGTCAGCTGCAGGCGGGGGTCAATCGTTTAAAGGAAAAGACGCTAACCGCAGAGGGTAATTAATGAGCAAATCAGAGCTTTTAAAAGGGGAAGAACTCAGAGGGGATTTGATTAAATCACCGTTCTGGTCACCAGAAGTTGAATAATTCTACAAGAGGCTCAGGCAAGATTCTGAAATTTTAGCTAAAGCGACAGATCAAATGTTTAAGGAGAGTGTAAGCAGGAGATCATTATTGCGGGATTTGTTCAAACGTTTACTCTGTGCTGGACACTGAGCCAAATACGGGGCAGATAAAGAGTAACCAGACAGTCTCTGGCCCCTATGGGGCTTACAGTCCAAGGGCAAGGGAGAGCAGGCATCAAATCCCCACTGTAAAGATGAAGAAGCCGCTCACTGGGGGCGTTAAGTGACTTGCCCAAGATCACACAGCACACAAGGGGGAGAACTAGGGTTGGAACCCAGAACTCCTGGCTCCCAAGCAAACTCAGGGGAGCAAATGTGATGTGGAGAGGCTTGGTAGGATTTAGGGCAGTGAAGAAATCGCTAAAGCCTGAAATCCTATAATCAGGGAAGACATCTGTTATAATAATAATGATGATGGCATCTGTTAAGCGCTTACTATGAGCCAAGCACTGTTCTAAACACCGGGGTAGATACGAGGCTATCGGGTTGTCCCACGTGGGGCTCACAGTCTTAGTCCCCATTTTACAGATGAGGGAAGTGAGGCACAGAGAGGTTAAGTCACACAGCAGATGTGGCAGAGCCAGGATTGGAACCCCTGATCTCTGACTCCCAAGCCCGGGCTCTTTCCACTAAGCCACGCTGCTTCTCGTCGTTATGATCGACTACCAGTCCAAAAACTGAAAAACAGGAGCAAATCTACTCCCTTTCCCTTCTGCGTTCCCCTTATGCATTTGGGTCTGTACCTTTGAAGCACTTGATATTTGCCTGCTTACTACGTGCAGAGCCCTGTCTAAAGCTTCTGGGAGACGACAGTACAACCGAGTGGTAGAGTGTAAGCTCTTGGTGGACGGGGAAGGGGATCAACAACTCTTCTGTACTCACCTAAGTGACTTACACGGGGCTCTGCACACAGTACCGACTCAATAAATATCACTGACGGATCAAAGAAGAAAGGCATCTTTGGAGAACCAGCCAGCACGAAAATGCAAGGGACAACCAGGCCTGGGGTGGAGCAATAAATCCCACCTGATTCCAGTGTTTATTCTCCTCTACCATTCCCACAGGCTCCCAAAGTTGGCATTCCCTGGTCGGTGTCTCTGTAAGCAGCCTGGTGTAGTGGATAGAGCCTGCGAGTCAAAAGGTCATGGGTTCTAATGGCAGCTCTGCCACTTGTCTGCTGTGTGACCTTAGGCAAGTCACTTTACTTCTCTGGGCCTCAATTACCTCATCTGGAAAATGGGGATTGAGACTGAGTGCCCCAGTGAGACAGGGACTGTGTCCAACCCAATGTGCTTGTATCCACCCCAGCGCTTAGTACAGTGCCTCGCACATAGTAAGCGCTTAAATACCATCATTTTGATTATTATGTAGTCTTGCTCTATGTGATGAAGCTAAGGCCTGCCCCAATTCTCAGCTTTAGAATGGGTTTCTGCTGGTCTTCCCTTTCATTAGACACACAAATGGACTCTTTAAACTCAAACTTATAAACTTTCTCAAGAGGTTTCTCTCTCCCTCCCTGCCCTTCTCTCCCCCCTCTTTCTCTCTCTCCTGCCTCCCTCTCTCTCTCTCTCCATTTCAAGGTCCTTCTCTAGCTGAAGAGGGTAAGTTTCTTTTGCAAAACTTGCAACTGACCCAGCACGAACTTCTGTCTACTTTCCCTGAGCCTCCTTCACATAAATATCTCCCCCTGCTTATTCCCAACTGCCCTTCCTGAGAAGCGCCGTGGCCTAGTAGAAGAGGCATGGGCCCGGGAGCCAGATGAACTGGGTTCTAATCCCTGCTCTGCCCCTTGTCTGCTGTGTGACCTCAGGCAAGTCACTTCTTTGTGCCTCAGTTCCTCATTTGTGAAATGGGGATTCAGTAGCTGTTCATTCATTCATTCAATAGTATTTACTGAGCGCTTACTATGTGCGGAGCACCGTACTAAGTGCTTGGAATGTACAAGTCGGCAACAGATAGAGACAGTCCCTGCCCTTTGATGGGCTTACGGTCTAATCGGGGGAGACAGGCAGACAAGAACAATGGCAATAGAGTCAAGGGGAAGAACATCTCATAAAAACTATGGCAAATAAATAGAATCGGGTGATGTACATCTCATTAAACAAAATAAACAAAATAAATAGGGTGATGAAGATATAGACAGTTGAGCGGAAGAGGACAGTGCTGAGGGGGTGGGACGGGAGAAGGGGAGGAGGAGAGGGAAAGGGGGGAGAAGAGGGTTTAGCTGCGGAGCTGTTCTCCCTCTTACTCGGACTGGGAGACCCTTGTGGGACAGAGGCTGTGTCCAATCTGATTATCTTGTACCTACCCCAGCGCTCAGCCCAGTGTTCGCCTCACGGTAACAAATACCGTAAGCTCACTGTGGGCAGGGAACATGCCTACCAACTCCGTTAAGCTCTGCTCTTAGTATAGTACAGTACTATGCACCAAGTCAGTGCTCAATAAATGGAGATGATTCTTGAGTGACTACAATAATTATTCTTATTATAGGAAGAATGCATGAACCCAGGGTGACCCATTCCAGCTCAATCTTCCCCATCACTGACGGGGAATTCTTCCCGGCATTTAGCATAGTGCTCCGCACGCAGTAAGCGCTCATTAAATAGCACTGATTGATTTGTATTTAACCACGAGTCCAGGTGTAGCTCCCCTCTTCCCAACTGAGAAGGTGCTCCATACCGATCCACTGACCGAAGAGCAAAGGAATTTCCAGGTGTTGGTGGACACCTCCCTACAGAGCGCTGTTCGGTTCAAGGAAAAGCCCTGCAGTGAGTTTCCTCTAGAGCTTCTTGATATTTACAGAAGGGAGACAAAGCATCCCTCTTTCAGGAAAGACCAAAATATCTGTATTTTCTATGCCACAGAACACTTCGGTTGATCTTTGTGGTTCCAAGAGATTAGCCTTCTGTAATCCAGTGAATGATTACCCACCAAACCTCAGCCCCTGGCCTGCTAGCAGTTTATTTACATTGGAGATGTCTTCTTTTCCCCTCCTCTCTAAAGCGAAGTCTTTCCCACACAAAAATAGAGCAGTACGCAGTTCCACGGTTATTGTTGGGATTTCATCACGGGTTTCGGACAGAACAAGAGATCGGCTGCCGGCGAGCCGTTTCTCGGCTTCGACACCCATTCTCTTATGCAATTTAGGACTCTGCTGGCAGAATCGGAACATTTTTTCCGACCACAGCCCAGAACGCCTTTTGATATTTTAGAGTGCGTGTTCAGGGAAATGTTCCCAATAAAAATGAGGACAGTTAAAAAAATGAGGTGAAAGCCAACTTGGACCGGCTCAGAGAACCTCAAGGAAGTCCCCATCTTTGAGTCCTTGAAGACAGAGATCAAATCGGGAAATGAACTACTCTGAAGCTCTGGCCCCCAAAAGCCATCAGGTGTTTGATAACGTTAGAGGATCGTATCCTGGATACGCTCAAGGTATCTGAATGCTATAAAATGCTACATTTTCAAGCCACGTGGCCAGTTGGATAGAAGCAGGACCCGGGAGTCAGAAGAACCGTGAGCCCCACATGGGACAGGGACGCGTCCCACCCGATTTGCTTGTATCCACCCCAGTGCCTGCCACATAGAAGGTGCTTAACAAATACCACAATTATTATTATTCTTTCATCCTCTTTCCAAGCGCTTAGTAGAGCGCTCTCTCTGCACACAGTAAGTGCTCGACAAATATGGCAATGAATGAACGAGAGATCCAGAGTTGAGCTATTTGTTCTAACTTTGAAAATTAGCAGCAACCACAACAAAAAAACAAAACCTGCATAAACAAACTCCCTGCCAAAAAGTCTGATTGGAGCTGACTTCTTCACTGGATCAATTAAGCATGGAGGAGGGAAGGAGGAGGGCAGAAGGCTTACCAAAGTTTCCTATAAATAAAAATTACAGCTGTAGCTTCAAATCTAATATTGGCTCTAAATATTGAGCTTTAGTCTACCTCCTCCAAAATAATTAGAGTTTCAGAGGAAAGGCACGGGACATGATAGGCAATGACTCACAGGCTTCTCACACCGAAAACACAAACCACTAGACAGTTATATCTTAAAAATAAAAGACACCGAGTCTGGCACCAGTCTGCTAAAGCAAGGAACTGTCATATGATAGTCAGACACTGGTGCGGAGTTAACAAAAACCAAAAAAAAAAAAAAAAAAAATCACATCGGCATGTGCTGAGGGATGATTTCTGAACCTGACCTTTGATGAAACAGGCAATTCTTTTTTTAAACTTTCAAAACATAACAACGTACTTGAAGATGCTTAAGTTTCAGCCCTTTGGTTCCAGGATGGAGGAGACAGAAGGGGGGAATAAAAAGTGTCTCGCAGGACACTTTTAGAAAGCCGAGCATGGTACGTTCAAAGTTATTGAGGAAACAAGAAGAGACAGGGCAGTTTTCTGCTTACACTGAATGTGTGCCCTGGGCGAGACTCAGTGTAGCTACTTAAGGGCCTGGGGTGCATAAAGGTCACGAGGACAATCGGGGTCACCCACCCTAAGTCAGTCTCTCTGCACCTGGTGAGAAGGATTTTAAGAGTCCCAGGAGACCCCAGGCCAAGCTACGCACTCCGGGCCAGACGGGCATCCTGGTTTCACGTCTGGTATGGACTGCTTTACTTTTCAGTTCAATTCAGTCAGATTTATTGAGCTCTCGCTTGCCCAGACACATGTTTTTAATGGTATTTGTTGAGGGCTTACTATTTGCCAGGTACTGCACTAACCACTGGTGTAGACACAAGATAATCAGGTAGGACACCGTCCCCGGCCCACATGGGGCTCACAGTCTCAATCTCTACTTTTTAGATGAGGTAACGGAAGCCCGGAGAAGTCAAGGGACTTGCCCAGGGTTACACAGCAGGCAAGAGGCAGAGCTGATATTAGAACCCAGGTTCTCTAACTCCCAGGCCCATGATCTTTCCACTGGGCTCTGCTGGGGACCTTAAATAAAGTGGAAAGGGGAACAAGTCCATCCCTTGTGTGAGTAAGGAACAGCAGCATAATTGGTAGATAGAGAAATGACCACAGGGAAGGGCCCTCTAATAGTAATAATAATGTTGGCGTTTGTTATGCGCTTACTATGTGCAGAGCAGCTTTCTAAGCGCTGGGGTAGATACAGGGTAATAATGTTGCCCCATGTGAGGCTCAAAGTCTTCATCCCCATTTTACAGATGAGGGAACTGAGGCACAGAGAAGTGAAGTGACTTGCCCACAGTCACAGAGCTAAGTGGCAGAGCCGGGATTCGAACCCATGACCTTTGACTCCCAAGCCCGGGCTCTTCCCACTGCTTCTCTGAAATGCCACCACAGAAAACCAGACCGAAAAATCCAATGAAGATACTAATGTCCTTCTCTCCCTCTAAACTGCAAGCTCTTTAGGGGAAGGGAACGAGTCTGCTAATCTGTTGAATCGTCCTCTCCCCGGTGCCCAAGTGAGAGCAAGCACAGTGCTCTCCACAGAGTAAGCACTCGGTAAATACCCTCGATTGATGAAAAAAGTGAATGTCAGCTTTCAAACGGATGACCACAGAGGAGGGGGGAAGAGCGGGGGAAATTTAGATTTAGACAGGTTAAGACACCAGACTTCAACCCGTAGCAACTAAACCGGGATCGTGGCGGGTGAGAAGGAACCTCAGATAAAACTCGACCGCAGAAAAGCCCAAAGCTCATGTGAAACTACTCGTTTTGACTCCCCGCTCTGCTTTCTAAGAAAGCTCTTTGCAAGCCAAGAAAATGAACTAACGCTGCCATAACTGTGACCTCATCCGGGTCGGCCTCGATCCTGCCCCTCGACCCCGTTTCGCCGCGTCCTTTTTCCCAACGGTTAGGGGGGAACCAAGAGAGTCGGTCAGTCGTACGTACTGAGCGCTTACCGTGTGCAGAGCACTGTACTAAGCGTTTGGGAGAGTACAATAAGATGGAGTCAGTAGACACACTCCCCGCCCACAACGAACTTACGGTCTAGGTGGAGGCTGAGCACACTGCAAGAAAAATTTGCCGATGCCGACAAGAAGCGGAGCAGCCTAGTGGAAAGAGCATGGGTCCGGGACTCAACGGATCTCATCCCGGCTCCGCCGCCTGTCTGCTGTGCGACCTTGGGCAAGTCCTTAACTTCTTTGTGCTTCAGTTTCCTCATGTGTAAAATGGGGATGAAATCCTCCTTCCTCCTAGTTAGAGGAAGGGACCAAGCTGATGACCTTGTATCTTTCTCTCTCTTGATCTTCTACCGACCCCAGAGCTTAGTACAGTACTTGGTAAATAGGAAACGCTTAGCGAATACCACAAAAAAAAATGTACGGAGCCTATCAAGGCAGAACATCTGGGCCGCCGTGTCTTATTTCATCGATTTTCTGCCACCAATCTCGCGAGTTGGGATCGAGTAGCCCATCTGGCTTTTCGGCACCATTAGAATACTAATGATTGGAATGATGCAAGTCAAAACCCACCAGACATTATGGATCATTAGGTAAAGTCAGAGGTAGCTACAGGGCTGCCATCGAGACCGAATCTTACATCATCAAATAGAATCAATTCCAAGGCCGCGAAATAACGGCCTTATTTTCCCCCGATCAGGCAACTGTTACGGCCCAACTAAAATCGCCGTCTCTTGCCGGGAGACGAGGTGAAGACACCAACGGAAAAATGTATATACAAATTCAGCTGCGGCGTCCTGGAAAGTGGAGCTGTTTAACTGGAAAAAAAATTAGCTAGCTGGTCAAAGGAACACCCGCAACAGTAAAGCACTTTAGGAAGAAAACCCAAACAGTCTTAAAAATTATGAGCCCAAGAAAATGAACCTTTGCAATCAAATCAAGTGAAAGGATGAAGAAACGAGACTAATTTCTACTTAAACCAGATGATAGAAATCAAAAGAAAACACAACCGCAAATCAACCAATCACTTTCATTTGCCAAAAGGGGGTAAACAAAACGGAGCCAAAAAAGGGGAAAAACCACTAAAGCCAAACACAATAAATAAAATAACATTTTCAGAAGTGTTCTACAGGTCTGTGATCCAGGCATGAACAACAATCAGACCGGACCCCAAGAGTGCATGAGAAATTTGTTTCGTACTCCGGGTGGTTTCAAAGAAAAAGCCACATTCAATCATTGGTAATTTACTGAGTGCTTACTCTGTGCAGAGCATCGTACTAAGCGCTCGGGAGAGTACAATATTAACTGAGTTCCCTGCCTACAAGCTGACAGTCTAGAGGACGATTCTGCATGTATGACTGCCGATGGAGAATAATAATAATAATGTTGGTATTTATTAAGCGCTTACTATGTGCCGAGCACTGTTCTAAGCGCTGGGGTAGATACAAGCTAATCATGAATATTTATGCTTACCAAAAAATGGGCGCATCTTAAGGGCATGACCCATGTTTTATATGAAATGTCTTCAATTGAATTCGTTCTTGTTAAGCACTTACTGTGTGTCAACCACAGCTCTTCGTGCTGGAGTAGTTAATCGGGTTGGACACAGTCCCAGTCCCTCATGGGGTTCACAGTCAAGGTTGGAGGGTGAACAGGCAACGAATCCCCATTTTTACAGATGAGGAAAGCGAGGCACAGAGGAGTGAAGAGACTCGCTCAAGGTCACACAGCAGGCACCTGGAAGAGCTGAGATTAGAAGCCAAGTCCTCTGCCTTCCAGGGATGTGCTCCTTCCCCTAAGCCACACCGCCTCAGTGTGTGGAAAGACCATGGGCCTAGGAGTCAGACGAGTCAGATTATAAACCCGTCTCCGCCACGTGCCTGCTTTGCGACCTTGGGCAAACCGCTTCACTTGCCTGTGCCTCAATTCCCCCATCTGTAAAATGGGGATTGAGACCGTGAACCCCACGTAGGACAGAGACTGTGTCCAACCCCATTTGCTTCTATCCACCCCAGCGCTTAGAATAGTGCCTGTCACATAGTAAGCGCCTAACAAATACCATAATTATTAGTTTTACATTCCAAACGCTTACTACAGTGCTCTGCACACGAGTAATCACTCAATAAATACCACTGATTCGGCACTAGGCAGAGTACAGTACAACAGAGCGGGTAGACGGAATCCTTGTCCTCAAGGAGCTTACCACAATCCCGTGATTCGGGCAGGCTGTCTAAGCCGCCTTTGGGAAAGAGCTGGCAACAAAGTTATACAATGACACTGCATGTGCTAGGCAGAATATTTCATGGGGAAAAATAGAATTTTCCTGGGCAGGAGGTTGAATGCGAAGCGTTACTCCCAAGCCTGGCCCTAACCGTATTCTGCGTCCACGTGCAAAATGAAGTCGAAAGAGAGAGGAGGGCCCCAGGCTGCCAAATTCCTGAGATGACCCACTGGCAAATTCAGCAGCCCAATGAAGAAATGGCTGCTAACTTGGCATCAAGGGCCCCCTCCGCTCCCAGCCAGGGTCTGAGGCTGATTGTTCTACAACAGTGGTTCTCAAAGGAAATTCTACTGAGCGCTACATCATTTTGATGGCCACATATTTTTTAAATTACACTAATTATGAAAACCTAGGGGGGGAAAAACAACGCAGGAAACATTCCCAGGACTTTAAAATACACTCGCTGTCAGTTTTTGCCTCTCAGTCTCTCTCTGAATCTATGAATAGATCTTTCTATGATGGCAAGTCTCCCATCTTTGTCTCAGACAGACACTCCTCGCTGTCGGCTTCAAGGCACTCAATCAGCTCTGTCTCCTCTTCCTCCTTAGATTCCATCCTTTCCCAGTCTGAACCAGCCCTCGCACTTATCTCCTCTACCACCCGCCTTCTCAAGGTGCCTCTCTCTTGCCATCAACTCCGGGTCTGGCTCCAGCTGATCGCTACTCCACCCATCTTCAAGGCTCCACTAAAAAAAACAAAAAAAAACACCTCCTCCGGGAAGCCTTCCCTGCCTAATCTCATCTGCCCACCTTACTTTCCCCTTCTACTTTCCCTATGAACTTGAGTCCCAGACCCCAATCGCATTTATTGAGCACCTCGGTACTCACCCCACTCGTAGAGCACTCCTGACACTCTGTTGCTCTAGTAAAATAGTTAAAATAGTTTCCACAGGAAGCAGCATGACCCACTGGAAAGAGCAAGGCCCTGGGAGTCAGAGGATCTGGGTTCTAATCCTGGATCTGTCACTAGTCTGCTGTGTGTCTTCTCTTTCCCTCAGTCCCCTCATCTGCAAAATGGGGATTGATTCCTACTCAGACTGTGAGCTCCACATAGGACAGGGACTGTGTCCGATCTGTTACCCTGGATGTCTCTCCCCGTGCCTAGAACAGTGCTTGGAATAAAGTAAGTGCTTAACAAGTACCTTAAAAAAAAAAAAAAGAAACCAAAAACACCCCTTCCCTACACCCACAACTCCAAAATCCTTACTCCCAAATGGGAGGGGCGGGAGATGGGTAGACAGATGACCCTTTTTGGCTGTTGCCCCCTCCCCTCTCCCCCTGTCCCTGGCATAATTACAAACCTCATCTTCCTGCTTAACCCCTCCCTCCTTCCCCAGGCAGTCACCCAGGGGACAGTAAACGAGCCAGGTTTTGCCCTGACCGCAAAGCATATTAGCCTGTGCTTGTTCCTGGCCTGTGCTTTTCTGCTGCCCTCCAGCGACCTCAACCTTTCAACCCTCCCTCGTCTCGCCCGCCTTCCCCATTTGCCTCGCCTCTGGTCTGCACTTTAGTCTCTTTCTCCCCTTATTTGGTCGTTTGAATGTTTATGATTCGAGAAATATTTAAACGGTGAACGCCTCCAGCCCTTGGGGCGAAACATCCCATATAGATCAAATAAATAAGTCAGCGACGGCAAGGTTTCTCCCCACTTAAGTAAATACACGGCCCGGCTAATGAAGCCAGGAGGACATAGATCTGCTTAACCGCTACAGATAGTCCAATTCACCCTATTAGGCTTTCGGCAAACCGTGTTGAATGTGATTTTTAAGAGCCGGAAGTATAGACATTGCGCTTCTCCAGATACGATGCTGCTTTTGTCATCAAACTATTACACAAGGGAGAAAAGAATACGCAGCTACCTTTCTTCCCCGGACCCCGCGACCCTTTAAATGGATAAACGTCCAGGTGGTGTGGCTGAAACCTCTTTCCTGGGAATTCACTCTGGTTTGGGGAATTGATTCCCTTCCTGCTCACTGAAGAAAATGTCCTTTGAACTTATCCAATAAGCAACAAGTCTTTATTTTCCGCTTGCCTCTTTTATGCCTTCCCTAGTATGATGAAAGGGGGAGGAAAATGGGATAAGCAATGGAAATTCAAACATTCTCTCAAGGTAGATTTTAGAAAACACAAAAAAATTAAAAGCAAAACCAAGAACACTGAAGGGCCGCTAAGGGTTATAAGAACGATGTCTCCTGTTTTAATCAATCAATCCGTCGACGGCATTTATAGAGTGCAGACACTGTGCAGAGCACTGTACTAGGTTCCTGGGAAAATACAATGCAACAGAAATGGTAGACATGTTCCCTGCCCACAAGGAACCTCAATTCAAGAGCGCGAGGCAGACGTGAAAATAAATCAATTGTGGATGTGGACGTAAGAGCTGTGGGGCTAATGAAGTCAGACTTGCTGAGCTACCTTCCCTTTGACATGAAGTGAATTTAAAGGTATGTTTGAGGGGGCAGATGGTGTGTGTATATGCGTACGCATGCAATGAGAAATAACGCAGGTGTGCCTGTGTGCAACGCACCATAAAAACGATAGTTTCCACTCCAACCAACTTCAGTCCATTCTCTTCAACTGGGCAAGGAACATCCGCCTCCCACTTGCACTGAACCTTTAACATGGCATCCGCACTGGCAAATACTTGGCCAGTGGGTGGGATTCGTGCCCTACTAGGAGGAAACCAGCCAGAAAACTTCACTCCTCTAATGCTAACCATCTCACTGTGCCTCGACCTCCCCTATGTCACTTCCAACCCCTCGCCCATATCCTGCCTCTGGCCTGGAACACCCTCCCTCCTCAAATTCAACAGATAATTACTCTCCCTGCCTTCCAAGCCTTTTTAAAGGCACATCTCCTCCAAAAGGCCTTCGCTAAGTCCCCCTTTCCTCTTCTCCCACTCCCTTCTGCATCACCCTGACTTGCTCCCTTTATTCATCCCCCCTCCCAACCCCACAGCACTTATGCCCATAATCTGTAATGTATTTATTTACATTAATACCTGTCTCCCCCTCTGGACTGTAGGCTCATTGTGGGCAGGGAATCCGTCTGTTTACTCTCCTCTGTCTCCTCAAAGGTGCCCCCTTATCCAGGTTGGTACCTTCTCAAGAGACAACTTTCATACTGTGGTGCTGGGGGAAGAACAAAGATAGGTAGGAGGAGAGCCACATCAAAGCAACCTAAGCCTGAAGGGAGGATTACAAGGAATGGGAGGGGAGATGAAAGTTAAAGGAGATAATGGAGGGAGGGCCCAGAAGGGACAGGTGAAAAAAAGACAGTCTGATTGGCATTTTAGGGGAGCCGGGAAAGTCAACAGCTCCTCGGGATGGTCCACATCTCGTTTCGATCAACTAATCCGGCAGTGGTCCTGAATAAGCACTTTCTAGGTGCGGCACACTATACTAGGCACTGGGGAGAGTCCCATACAACAGAGTTAATAGACCTGAACCCTGTCCAAGATTGTGAGCCCCTTGGGAGCCTAAGGCTGGTTATAATAACACAGAGAAGTGAAGTGACTTGCCCAAGTTCACACAGCAGACAAGTGGTGGAACTGGGATTTAGAATTTAAGTCCACTTTTTCCACTAGGCCATGCTGCTACTCATGGGTGAAATCTGTCCCAGAGCTCAGTACGGTACTCTAGATACACACGGCGCTTAATGAAAACGAGAGCAGGAATGATTTCATTGCGATGATTTACGGGGAACAAATTAAGGGGGAACACAGCCCAGAAATGACTGTTATGAGCTCCCAATCTTCTGATTTTTCACCTATTTCTGGGCTGGGTATGTTCTGATATCAGATTATACACTCACACCAGTCAAAATCAGACTTCTCTGCATTCAACTGAGATTTCAGAGGACATTTGTTTTCTCCTAGCCATGGTATCCGTTTGTCCCAAAAATTCCAACAGAAGTAGAGGTAAAAAAAAAAAAAAAAATCGTCCCATCGTATTCCTTCAACCGACAAATCTGTGGTCCCGGGTATTTTGACTAATAATCTAAAATGCCAACACTATTAGAAGTCATTTGTCAAGGAGTGATGAATAGATGTAGCTGATTACTCTTAAATTAGGAAATACTGACCTTAGATGTGTGTTACAGTAAGTTGTTTTGGAAAGAGACCTCGGGCAAAAAGATCAGAGATTTTGTTATGCTTTCCACTATAAACAAGTTTTTGCTTTCCCTCCGATAAAGCACTGTGGTTTCTACAAACTCTGAAATCATGGGGTTTCACTGGGACTCCAGGACTCAAAACAGGACCGATTAGGCTGAATGTTCACTCGTAGTTTCCCAAAATTGAACTTGCCCCCATTCCCCGCCCCATCTGTCTGTTCCTCCCTCCTCCCTATTCCCTCTAATAAACACCCTCCTCCATTACATCTATCCTTTCAGGTAGTGAAAGCGATAATAATATTAATCGCAATAACAATCATAAAATTATCCAATAATAATGGTATTTATTAAGCATTTAACTATGGGCCAAGCACAGTGCTAAGCATTCTGGGGTAGAAACAAGGCAATCAGAACGGATACATTTCCTGTCTCACATGGGGCTCACTGTTTAAAGAGAGGATTTGGGGATTTTATCCTCATTTCACAAATGGGAAAAATGAAGCACAGGGATTCATTCAATCGTATTTATTGAGTGCATACTGTGTGAAGAGCACTGTACTAAGGTCTTAGAAAGTACAATTCGGCAACAGATGCTAACCCAAGGTCACTCAGCAGGCAATTGGAGGGGCTGACTTACCCCATCCCAGCCCCTAATAATAATAACAATAATAATAATAATAATAATAATTGTGGTGTTGGTCCAAGCCCTTACTATGTGCCAAGATGTGGACTAAGCATTGGGGTGGATACAAGCAAACTGTGTGAACACAGTCTCTGGCCCACAAAGGGCTCAGAGTCTCAAACTCCATTTTACCCTAAGGTAACTGAGGCACAGAGAAGTAAAGTGACTCGCCCTAGGCCACGCAGCAGACAGTTGGCAGAGTCGACATTAAACCCGGGACCTCTGACTCCCAGGACCATGCTACGAGAATCGATTTCGTTTTTGTTAAAAATTCGTTCAGCGGGTCTCATTAAGAAGAACCGCTGACTAAAAGTACGAGCGCCTAAAAATATATATTCGATTAAAAAGCACACATTCCTACTGCCGAATAATCACTCTAGTTTCCGAGGACTCTGGCTGGGACCCGCTAATGTAGCAGGGCAAAAATAACCCCAAAATACCCAGAAACTGGAAATAATTCACCTCCCAACCTCCCAAGTTTCTGATTCAGTTAGCTAGAGCAAAAAAATAATAATAATTCGGGCTCTGACATGGCTACAAAATTAATCTGAAAAAAATATTAAAATACGGCTTTGTTTGTGGGATGCATTCACCGTGCAATTAAAAGTCAACATCAATCTCTCTTGCGAATACTGTGTATTACAAATCCATCAAACAGCAAGAATGCACATTTTGTAGAAAGCAGTGATTAAATTGTTGCTTCCTGTCCGGTGATTTAAAATGTGATTTAAATCAATTTAATTTCAATCCAATCCATCCCGAGCAAAGAATTAGATCTATCCTGATGGGAATTTAAATTGATGCCAAAACTATCATTGCAATCCCCTTCAGCTAAAGGACCATGTGGCAGTACTTCTATAGCTATAGGATGAGGTGGTTTATGGGTCCCGGATTCCTAAATAGCGAAGCGTGGTGGAAAGAGCACGGGCCTGGGAATCAGGAAGGCCCGGGTTCTAATTCCGGCTCTGCCATATGTCCGCTGTGTGACCTTAAGCGAGTCACTTCTCTGGGCCTCGGTTACCTCATCTATAACATGGGGATGAAGACCGTGAGACTCTGGTGGGACGGGGCGGTGGCCAACCTGACTACCTTTCATCTACTCCACGCTTAGAACGGTACTTAGCACATAGTAAGCGCTTAACAAATACCACAATTATTATTATGATTATTATAAGGAGCGAGGAGTGTCAGGCTGGGGGAAACAGCGATAGCACACGATGGGAAGGGGGACGAAGCAGTGGATTGTCAGCTTCTTGAGGGTAGTGGCCGTTTCTACCTACTCAAATCTATTTTCTCCTCCGAGTTCTTATATTTTGGCCTGTATACAGGTGCTCAATAAATCCCACTGATTGATGGAGGAGTTCATAGCTAAGAGTTTAGCTGCCCACCCTAAATGAGTTTTTTAAAGAATTTGTCAAGGCTTAGTATGAGCCACGCACTGAACTAAGTGCTGGGGCGGATACGAGTTAATCAGGTCAGACACAGTCTCTGTCCCCTTTGGGGCCCACAGTCTAACCGATCAATTGAACGGTCATTGGCATATAATGAGCATTTACTGTCTGTAGAGCACTGTGCTAAGCGCTTGGGAGAGTACTCTACAATGGAGTTGGCAGATGTCATCCCTGATGACAAGAAGTTTACAGCCTACATGGAGGTTTGCAACCTAAATGGGAGGATAGAGGATCTAATTCTAATCCCCATTTTATAGGTGAGGAAACTGAGGCCTGGAGAAGCGAAGATGACTTGCCCAAGGTCACACAGTAGGCAAGTGGCCGGTATTAGAACTCAGGTCCTCTGACTGCAAAGTCTCTGCTCTTCCCATTGGGCCATGTTGCATTTAATCCATGCAAGGAAGAAATCCTTCTACATTTTCCCACCCGCCTTGAGAGCAACCTGTTTTTGGCCTTTGGGGTTTCCAAATCTCTGGCCGGAGTTGGATCCTAGAACTCCATCCAGGCCCCCACTCTGGGTGGAAAGGTAGGGGCAAATAAAGATCTTTCTGCAAACTCCCTCCACCCCGGCTAGGAACCCAACAGCTTCTTCCTGGATCCGTTGGCTGACCCTGAATCCCAGAAGTTGAATTCTTCTCCTGGAGGTTTTATTTCCTATAAAATGACTCTAACGTAGTTTAACAACCACCTTCGGACCCGACGCTCTCAGGAAGCTGACCACAGCCGCACTGGGCAGGTGGCACCTGAATACAGATTCGAAACTCACTGTTTCCCGAGGAAATAAAACCGGGCTCGGAAAATCCGCCCTCTGAGGCAGAAGGTCTTTGAAAACAGGTGGCCTGCTAAGCAGGTTTTCCCTCTGCTCTCCGTTGGGCAGTCACAAGGAATCGATAACTTAGATGGAAAATTCTGGAAAGATTCTTCACGATGGTGAAGATTCAGGGGTTCCTCAGCAAGTTGCCCACGATCAACCGGGGTCTCGGTCAGGATCCCTTTTTGGATTAGGCCGCCGAGTGGTGTGAGCTGAGGAGTTGGTTATGCTATTACCGAGTGCGCACTATGGGCTAAGTGCTGAGGTAAGTACAAGACCATCAGCTCGGATGTAGTCCCCGGAACACCGGGGGCCTGCAGTCCGTCACCCCCGTTGTACAGAGGAGGCAACTGAGGCCTAGAGAGGTGAAGTGACTGGTCCAAGGTCACCCGGCAGACCCGTGACAGAGCTGAGATTCGAACCCCGGTGCTCTGAGCCTCGGCCCCTTGCTCTTTCCCCTAGGCCCCGCTGAGGGGCAAAGATATTCCCGTTTTCCGGATGTAAGCGGATAGAGGTGACGAGTTCTACGAGGCTCGTTTTAGACCCTCTCCGTTCTCCTGCCGAATGGTGGGAACCACGGAGAAAAGTAACATCGCCCATGGAGCCGGTGCCCGGAAAGGCCAAGTCACCTCTCCTGATTAACCCTCGGTAGAGTTGGCCACGTTATTTAACGCTGCAATCAAAGCGAGGGCCCGTCACAGCCGCAGAAGGCCTTCCAAAACAGCAACTAGCAACCGAATGGCCTTGCTTTAAACCCAGTTTACTTTATTGAATTTGCAGAAAAATAGACATTCCTCAGAGAACCTTTCATCAGATGTATTAAATGAGGTCGTAAATGCCTGCACTGTTGCCTTTTAAATCAGCCAAATAAAACATACTGCGTGGCCCAGCCTAGAAAAAAGAAGTTGGGGAATTAGTGCTCGCATGCTGAGCTGCACTGAAATAAAAGCAGAGTGGTTTAAAAAAATAAATATATGTATGTTTTATATATTATTCTAGAATTGGAAAAAACTATGACAGACCTTAATCCACAAACACATATGTATCCAATTATGTTTAATTAGCATCTGAACTCCACAGCCATTTTTGCTGATAGTGCTGGGAGAAACAACCACACACACACACACACACACATAAAAAACACAAACCTTTGCAAAACAACAAGAACACGGAAGGCTCTACGCTTTGCCAGATAAAAAAAAATTTCCACTTTAAGTGACACTCGCATAATTTAGGTAGGTAAAAGGGGCGGAGAAGTGGCGGAAGTCTTGATGGACATTCTCCAACCAGGGGGACCCTCGTCCTCACTCCCAGGGTGGGGGTCTCTTTATTTATTACGCATTTACTGTGTATAGAGCGCTTGGGATAGTATGATACAACAGAGTTGGCAGTAGATGTGATCCCTGTCCACAGGGAGTTTACAGTCTACGCTGAGGCCCCACTGCTAAGTGAGAATGCTCCGAATCAAATCACAGGATTGAAGAAAGCGATCGCTCTCTCTGCTGCCGAAGACCACGGTCGGGAAGAATGTACCGAACGTGAGTCGAATTCCCACACTGGGACGGACGGATGTTGTTAAATCCTGCCGGGGATCAGGGGCTCCAGGGGACTTCAATTAGGACACGTTTAATGATTCGGCGTGGCAGGTAGGAAGCGACAGTGCCATCCGCTGCTGTTCCGAATAATCTTTTTAAGGAGGTTAAAGCACATGTCCCGTCTCCTCGCATCTTCAAATGAAAACGGGCTATTTGGGTTTTAATTGAACTGAAACCATTTGGGAAGCAGGCAGCACTTAAGGCGGCAGTGGGTAGGTTTACGAAAACAGGGAACGTAGTCGCGGTTTCAGGAGGCTCAATTCCGCCTTTCTATAACATTTTTATCCATTCGCCGTTTCCTCCTGCGACCGAAACTCACCGAAGCCCATCACGCCTTCTTTCTCCAAAACAACCCGTTGCCCAGATGGACCCAGTTAAATAGGCCGACACAGCCGGGATTTGAAGTCACCCAAATCCTCGGGATCCTCCCCCAGTTCCGGCATCATCTCCCCCGGGTCCACTTTCTCCAAGTTCTCTCTAAAGTGGGGCACAGAGGCACTAGGGACAGCAGTGCCAGGCGCAAGAGGCTCGATGGGAGGGACGGGGAGATAAAGGAAAGCGAGCAGGAGAGAAAATACAGATTTGGTCAGAAGGGCAGGTAAGCCCAACTGTAAGACCACCCGAGTGTCTTGAAACTAAAGAACACAGGTACCTACTTGTGCCTGCGTTAGGCAGAGAGAAAAGGAAAATACCGTCTTAAAGAGTACCCATGGATAGGATTCAAAGCAACTCTTTTTTCTTTTTTCAAATCCCCATTATAAAGATGAAGCGACTGAGGCATAGAAGTAAAGTGACTGACCCAAAGTCACCCAGCAGACCAAAGGGCAGAGCTGGGATTAGAACCCAGGCCTGTGCTCAATTCACTAGGCCAGGTTAATTCATTGTTGTTTTTTTCTTTGACGTATTATTCTTTCCTTGTGATGATGATGGTTTTTAAGCGCTTACTATGTTCCAAGCACTGTTCTAAGCTCTGGGGTAGACACAAGGTTATAATATTGCCCCACGTAGGGCTCACAGTCTTAACCCCCGTCTTACGGATGAGGTAACTGAGTCACAGAGAAGTGAAGTGTCTTGCCCAAAGCCACACAGCTGATAAGTGGCCGAGTCGGGTTTAGAACCCAGGACCTCTGACTCCCAAGGCAGTGTTCTTTCCACTAAGCTACACTGCTTCTCTTGGCTTCCCCCTCCGTGAAGCAGCCGGAAATAAAGGGGATGGTGGCCCCTTTGCTCATCCCCAAGTACTCTGTCCAGCCTTGGGTGACCAGAGATGAGGACGCCTCTGACAAGTCACTCCAAAACACGCAGACGTGATGAACCAGACCACGGCTGGTGGGACGTTTCCCTAGCAAACTAGATGGGGAAGGGACGGAGCGCGATCACTTGAAAATGTGCCCAAGCCTAACAGAAGCAAGGCACCCAAATGGGAAGCAACAACCTGAAGGGAACCAGTGGGAGTCAATCGATACATGATATTAATCGAGCACTTACTGTGTGCAGAGCACTGTTCTAGGCCCTTGGAAGGAGAGTTGGTAGAAATCTACAGAACTGGTAGAAAATCTGGTAGTTTGAAAGTCACATCAATAATGTGTCTGAAACACCAATTTTTGCATCACTCGCCTAAGGTAGGCCACATAGCGGCTCGTTCAAAAATGTGGGACGCCTTCACTTTTCCACCGAAGAGAACGCAGTGTTGCTAAAAACGTTTTACCTCAAGCCCAAGTAGCCCCGTGAAATCCGTATATGAGATCTCAAACAGACGAGGCTATTAATGAATAACGTCCCTCTGTCCCGCAGAAGCCGAACGGAACTCTTTAGGCAGAAAACACATTTTTAGAGGACACCACTGTTCAAGTGCTTCAGGGTGGCCAATGTTAGTCCATTATATGCCGAGCTAACAAACCCTGTGCCTGGGGGGAAAGGAAAGAAAATGACATCGAATTCACGGACGGCGCTGAATATTTTATGAGCCGGTCTGAAAGGCGCTTACCCCGTATTGATGGAGATGATTTCTATCAGTGGGTTTTTCCTAATCTTTGGCAGATCCAATCGCGCTCCCCCCATCCGCTTTCCATTATCCTTCTTCTGACCCAGCAGCCGCACGGAGTGACCTTTAAATGAAGCACATAAATATATATGAGGAGGCGTCACGCCACTTTCCCTGGTCTTGACAAATGTTAATATTGGCATTTCAATTTTCTTTTTAAACGGGGAGGTTTAAAAAAAAAAAAGGAACAAAATGCGACCGTTTCCCATTAATGACGCTGGTTTTACTTGAAACCCTACAGTCGCTACCCAAGGGAGAGTCTGTTTCCTCGATGTAATGACAAGACGGATAAATTCACCTCTCTGACTGCACAGGTAACAGAATTACAGGCACCCAGTGCGGAAAACTTTAGTTTAGAAGTAATAATAATGATAATAATTATGGTGTTTAAGCACTTTTAGAGTAGAAGTAATAATAATAATTATTATGGCATTTAAGTGCTTACTGTGTGCAGGGAACTTTACTAAGCACTGGGTGGATACAAAGCCAATCGGGTCCCTGTCCCACGTGGGGCTCACAGTCTCGATCCCCATTTCACAGATGAGGTAACTGAGGCCCAGCGAAGTGAAGTGACTTGCCCAAAGTCACCCAGCTGATAAACGGCAGAGCCGGGATTAGAACCCACGACCTCTCAAGCACGGGCTCTTTCCGCTAAGCCGCGCCGCTCCTCTCACACAATCCTCTTCCCACGTGGGGCTCCCGGGCTATGTTGGAGGAAAACTGACGGTGGATCATGCAAGCAGGAAGCGGACACGTGAAGGTGTGATTAAACCCAAGCAGATCAGGGATATACAGTATTTACCGAACGCTTACTGTGGGCCGAGCACTGTACTAAACGTTTGGCAGAATACAGTCGAGTTGGTAGATTTGGTAGACATCTGATGAACCTAAAATAGGACTGAAAGTGGATCCAAAATGGAAGGCAGGGAAACTCAGACGTGCAAGACAGACAAGGGAAAAAAAAGCAGCCCTGGTCTTCCCCGTCTCCGACCAAAAAGGTGCTTTTTAATATTAAAAACTTAGCAGGGGGTGGCTAGTCAGTTCATGCCTGCCCTAGTATCTGCCATTTTTAGTCGAGAGGAACTTTAAAAATGTCATTTTCCAGCAATAGGCCTATTTCACCTAGTGAGACAGCTAATTGAGATAACTAATAAAACCATCAGCCTCAGCCTTTTTCCCCCACTCATGACTTTAATAAGAGGACATTAGGTGATTTAAAGAATAATGCGCCCTTCATTCTGCAAATTCTTCCTCTGATGTGGCAAGAGAAGCTTTAGAGTCAAGCTGTAGCTTTTGGCTCGCCAGCCCCCGCAGATTTTTGAGATAAGTTAAACTTTTCAATCAAAAGTCCGGTTAATGAAGAGGTGAGCAAGATTGGCGTGATAGCGTAATAGCGCTCTGAAAGATGTCGAAAGTTCAGTAATGACTACGTGGAAGTATTCCACTTTCATACCGGCATGACGGAAATTTCATTATACCCTGCTGTGCCTTCAGTAATATGCAGCCTGCACTAATAACATTTGATAAATTATTCATCTTCACTCTCTACATGCAAATAAAAGACCATACCTCTGCCTGATGATATAACGAGTTATTTTCCGATTCAATGGCTCATTGAAGAGTCTTCGACCTAACACCGCGTTTTTCTACCGAAAAGGAAAATGATACCTGAACGCTAAGGACGGACAGGGAAAGGGTCAAAGGACTCCGGCGCACTCGAAAAGGCGGCTGAATGAAATTGAAGGGTGAAGGGTGGGACGCTGACATCTGGATTTTTATAGGAGCCTCGTTTCTTTTCCAATTCTCTTTGCAGGGGGATGTCAATGCCTGGAGAGCTCAGGGCAGGAGGGCAGAAGATGTGGGGGTGACCTTGGGCAAGTCATCTCACTGAGCAAAACCACCCCCGCCCACATTCTCATAGGATTTACAGACGACTCTACACTTAAAGCGCAGCGCGGCTTACTGGATAGAGCACGGGCCCGGGGTCGGAGGATATTGGTTCTAATCCCGGCTCGGCCCCTTTTCTGCTGTGTGACCTCAGGTAAATCGCTCAACTTCTCTGGGCCTCAGTGCCCTTACCTGAAAAACGGGGATTAGTCTACTCCCTCCAATTTAGATTATGAAGCTCATGTGAGACAGCGTCTGCGCCCAACCTGTTTATCTTGTATGTACCCCAGTGTTCAGTAATAATAATAATAGTAATGTTGGTATTTGTTAAGCGCTTACTATGTGCACAGCACTGTTCTAAGCGCTGGGGTAGACACAAGGGAATCAGGTCGTCCCACGTGGGGCTCACAGTCTTCATCCCCATTTTACAGATGAGGTAACTGAGGCACAGAGAAGCGAAGTGACTTGCCCACAGTCACACAGCTGACAAGTGGCAGAGCCTGGATTCGAACCCATGACCTCTGACGCCAAAGCCCGGGCTCTTTCCACTGAGCCACGCCGGCACAGAGTAAGCACTTAAGGAATACCAGAAAAACAATAAAACAACAACGATGGTATTTGCTAAGTGCTTACTATGTGTCGAGAACTGTTCTAAGTGCTGGAGCGCTGTTCAAGTGTTCAAGATCAACACTGTGATGAACATGGTCAAACTCGATTTTTTTAAAATGGCATTTGTTAAGCACTTACTTACGTGTCAAGCACCGTTCTAAGCGCTATGGTAGAGGCAAGTTAATCAGACCGGTTACAGTCCCTATCCCACATGGGGCTCACAGTCAAGAAGAAGAGAGAACAGGTAGTGACTCCCCATTTTGCAGCTGAGGGAAATGAGGCACACAGAAGTTAACTGACTTGCCTAAGGTCTCACAGCAGGCAAATGGCGGTGATTAGAACTCAGGCCCTCAAGCTCCCACGCCTGTGCTTTATCCAACAGGCTGTGTGGCCTCAAGCGTGGCCTCACACTGAGGGTGAGTGTGGAAAAGGGCAGGAGAGGGTGGCATTTTAGGAACCGGAAGGGATACGGAAGGGACAGGATCCGGCTTGCACCCTGGACTCTTCCCCAGACGGCAGGGAAGTTATCAACTCATCCAGGGCAGCAAGACTCACAGGGCCAGAGGAGGACATGCTACCTAATCCAGCTAAATTCTCTTTAAATGAGGAAATTGAAGGATGTTCTTTCTCCACCCTGAAGTCACGGGAACTGCATTTCCCAGTGATCTCCCTCTCGGCAGTTTTTTTGTTTTTATGGTGTTTGTTAAGCACTTATTATGTGCCAGACCCCGGGGGCTCACAGTCTCGATCCCCATTTAACAGATAAGGACACCGAGGCAAGGAAAAGTAAAGCGATTTACCCAAGGTTACACGACATACAAGTGGCGGCGCCGGGATCGGAACCCAGATCCTCTGGCTCCCGGGCCCGTGCTTTATACACTAGGCCTCGCTGCTTCTCTGTTCTCGGATGGCACCTAACTAGATTTTCTTATGCCTTTCAAAGGACTCATTTGTGTCACAAAGAAAGGAACCATTTCTTTCAGCATTTTATAGTGGTGTCAATCATGTTTACAATAATGGTTTGTCATTTAGCATTCCAAGACAAACTTTAATATCTATCAGGTTTTAAAGTATGCTGAATTATACATTTAGGTTACAATTAACACACAATGCCTTTTCACATTCCATTAAGCTTTATGCACTTTTCAGAATCCATTAAAATGGAAAGGTGTCAGGAAGCAGAGATGGGGAATACATCGACGTTCTGGACAAAGCTAACGCGGTAGGGGCGTTTAATAAATGTTAAATCCCAGCTTGGTCTAGGGGGGAGAGTATGTTATTGCACCTGAGTTCTAGAGCAAATCATTTAACCTCTCCCTTCTCCCTCCCTCTTGGACGGTGAGCACAGTGTGGGATGGGCTGTGCCTGATATGATAATCTGGCACAGACCCCAGTGTTCAGCACAGGTCTAGCACCCACAAAGTGCCTTAAGAAAGGCCATCGTCATTATTCAGAGTCGGGGGGCAGGGTCATAATAATCATTTTGGTATTTGTTAAGCCCTTACTATGTGCCAAGCACTGTTCTAAGCGCTGCGGTAGATACAGGGTCATCAAGTTGTTCCACGGGGGCTCACACTTTTAAATCCCCATTTTACAGATGAGGTAACTCAGGCCCAGAGAAGTGAAGTGACTTGGCCCAGGTCCCACAGCAACGCAAATTGCAGAACTGGGATTAGAACCCAGGTCCTTCTGCTTCCCGGGCCCGTCCTCTATCCCCTAAACCACACTGCTTCTCCACCCTCATTCGGGATGTACCTGCATTAATTATAATGATGATTATTCTCCCCTGATTAGACTGGAAGCCCGTCAAACGGCAGGGACTGTATCTCTTGCCGACTTGTACATTCCAAGCGCTTAGTACAGTGCTCTGCACATAGCAAGCGCTCAATAAATACTATTGAATGAATGAATGATGGTATTTAAGCGCTTACTATGTGCCAGGCACTGTACTAAGCGCTGGGGTGGATACAAGCATGACCTGTTGAACACTTCTGGGCCGCTGGACGCTCGATCAGGACACCCGTCCCCAACCCATCGATAATCTTAAGCGAACACTTGCTCTGTGCCGGGCACCGTACTAAGTGTTTGGGAGAGGACAACAGAGTTCGGATCCAACTCAATCCCAGCACATTCCCGTGACTTGGAGATCGAACCAAGTTTTCCCTGGGGCCTCGAGAGTTCCGAGAGGGTGATGTCCCCAAAGAAGCCAACTGGTAGATTGAAAACTACCTCCCCGTTCCCCCAGTGGCTCAGGAAACCTCCGAGTTGGGCATCACCTCACCCCCATTGTTTTCCACTTTCAAAAGAAGCTGTAAATAGCTCGGTCCTTTCGGCATTTACATGTTACTTGTCCCACCTCATCTTGACGGTCATTCGTTGTTTCTTTAAGGTGGTTCTATGTTTGCCCCCCACCCCAAACCACCCGACAGGGAGGGTGTGAATTCCCCCTGATCTCTCCGACAGCTTTCCACCCAGAGGGGCTTGTCCCCTTCTGACAACTCCAGCAGCAGTGGATGGATCCTCTCCGACCACTTTCTCCCTTCCAAAACTCCTCTATCAATCAGCGAGTATTTACTGAGCGCTTACTACGTGCAGAACATTGTAGTAAGCACTCGGAAGAGTGCAACACCACAGGATTAGCAGACACATTTGCTAGAGATTACGCCCGACAGAGAGACAAGTTCAGGAAGAGGGAGAGCTTTTCCTCTCATCCTTTTCACAGGCTATCGTACATTCCAAGTGCTTAGTACAGTGCTCTGCACATAGTAATTGCTCAATAAATACTATTGAATGAATGAATGGAGCGAATTATTTTTTTTAAATGGTATTTGTTGAGTGCTTACTCTGTGCCGGGCACCATACTAAGAATTGGGGTAGATACAAGGTAATCAGGTTGGACACAATCCCTGTCCCACATGGGGTTCACACTCTTAATCCCATTTTACAGATGAGGGAATAGGCCCAGAGAAGCTAAGGGACTTGCCCAAGGTCACACAGCAGACACGTGGCAGAGTTAATGACCTGTCAGGGGACTTCACCTCCCTGGCCCGCTTTTCCTGGTCGACGGAAATATGGAGGAATAAGGGGCTGTAATCGGCACAAGCGGGGGAAAAAGTCAAGAGATGTGGTTCGGAGAGACATATCGCGACAAACCAACGCCAACGGGAAAACGAATTCAACCTCGAGAAGGGAAAAGAGCAGTGAAACTCCCTGGGAGTCCGGAGACGAGGTGGGGGCTTCTTTATCGGCGCATTATTATTCCTAACAAAATTCAGGCGTGAGACGTCTGAAGACGGACCCCCTCACGCAGACAAAAAAAGCCATCGATTCGACACCACCAGCAGTGGACTTGGAATGGAGTTCCCTCGCCTTCCCGGCCATGTTCCTGAACCTTGAGCAACGGCTCAAAACACACACAATATGCCACGCTTTGCAAATCGTTTCCCTGTGGCCCCCCCAAGGGCCATTTTGTGTATGGGGGAGGGAGGGAGGCAAGAATCACCTTATCGATTTCATTTGTCATGAGCGGAAATGTCACTTCTGAGGGTGGGGGGTGGGAGGTGGGATGGGGAAGGGTTAAGGGAAGCAGCGTGGCTCAGTGGGCTTCGGAGTCAGAGGTCATGGGTTTGACTCCCGGCTCTGCCACTTGTCAGCTGTGTGACTGTGGGTGAGTCACTTCACTTCTCTGTGCCTCAGTTCCCTCATCTGTAAAATGGGGATTAAGACCGTGAGCCTCCCGTGGGACAACCTGATGACCCTGTATCTACCCCAGCGCTTAGAACAGTGCTCTGCACAGAGTAACCGCTTAACAAATACCAACATTATTATTATTTGTGGCCTGCTACCCGATCTATTCTGGGTAGTGGTGAATCGATCCATTAGTGGGATTTCTTGAGCACTTTACTGAGTGCTAGGGAGAGTACATTCAATTAATGGTATTTACTGAGTGCTTATTACATAGAGAGCAGTGTACTGGACACTTGGGAGAGTACAGTCTCCCCCTTTTCCCTCTGCTCCTCCCCCTCTCCCTTCCCATCCCCACAGCACCGTACTCGTCCGCTCAACTGTATATTCCCATTACCCTATTTATTCTGTTAATGAAATGTACATCGCCTCGATTCTATTTAGTTGCCATTGTTTTTACGAGATGTTCTTCCCCTTGACTCTATTTATTGCCATTGTTCTCGTCTGTCCGTCTCCCCCGATTAGACTGTAAGCCCGCCAAACGGCAGGGACCGTCTCTATCTGTTGCCGACTTGTTCATTCCAAGAGCTCAGTACAGTGCTCTGCACATAGTAAGCGCTCAATAAATACTATTGAATGAATGAATACAGTCAGTTAATGGTATTTATCGAGCACTTTACTACGCGCAAAGCAGTACCAAAAACTTGGGGAGAACAATACAAAAGAATTAGCAAATAGTCAATCCTGAACCTGAGGGAGAAAGATTCTCATCCTTCCTCGCAATCTCCTAAAGCCAGGCAACCGTGACCTAGGGAATTGTTCAAGGAATGCCAAGCGCTCCCTACCAAAGGCAAAACAGATTTGTTCGCTGCTGAGAAGAGAATGCAAGGCATCCGACTCAGAAGAGAAATACGGTAGACGCGTCGGAGGCCGAGCCAAGATTCCCAGTAGAGCAGCACCAGGTAAGAAATCGTATTTATTAATAATAATAATTGTTAAGCGCATACTATGTGCCAAGTACTGTTCTAAGCGCTGGGGTAGATACAAGGTGATCAGGTTGTCCCTCGTGGGATTCACAGTCTTAATACCCATTAAACTCTAAAAAAAAATAAAGTGACTTGTACGATACACCTAGGATTGTCAAACTACTCACTCTCGCCGTGGAATAATCCTCCAGGGTGACATTCAGGATTTGTCGAGAGTCAGCAAGAGGAGGATTTAACGTCAGTGAATATTTAAACAAGAAACGGATGGGGTTCTGTCCCCTGATGAGCCGGTGTTACAAAAATAGATGGGCTGTCTGGAGCACGAAAGGTTTAAGCCTGAAGTAATTTCCTTTGCTTGTTTTCAGCAGTCACGGCCGGTGGCCCGTTATAACAACGTGTTGTGTGAACGACACAGTCAGAACAAAGGCTTAACCTTTTCGACCGATGCTTAGAAATCCTCCCCCACCTAGATGGCAAAACTTTTTGTTTGTTTGTTTTAGAGAAAGTTCAGTAAATGAAAAACGCTCGCTAACGTGGAAGGGTAAACTTCTCTGGACAAAGCACAGGACCGGGAGTGGGGAGACCTGTGTTTAATTCCCAGTTCTGCCATTTGCCTGCTGGGTGACTTTGGGCAAGTCCCTTAACTTCTCTGTGCCTCATAGTGTCTGGTTGAGTTGTCAGGGGGTCCACGCTATTGCCCCAGAGCCATTAATGTTCTCCTCCCAGGTCACTGTTAAGGTGGGCACCGTTTCTGAGGCTTGGGACTTGAAAGCAAAAGCCAAGACTGAGAAAAAACACGACCACCAGCCTGGGAGTCAGAAGGATCTGCGTTCAAATCCCGACTCTGCCACTCATCTGCTGTGTGACTTTGGGTCGTCTGATAAGCTTGTATCTACCCCAGTGCTTGATACGGTGCTTGGCACAGAGTAAGCACTTAAGAAATACCATTAACGATGTATACCTCTATATTATTACAGAACGAGAAACAGCAGTAAAACCTCAGTGTGAAAAGAAAATTGATTCAGTGACCTTCAGCTGTTTCCAGTACAATGAGGAGAGATGTGAAGTCGGCAGTGAACTGAAGTTGTAGATGTTTAATCATCTATGGTCATTTAGAGTTTGCTGTCCCAAAATATATGCCATTACAAACATAAAATCATTAATGATACCCATTAAGTGTTTATTACGTTCTCAGCATGGTGCTCAGCAATAGGGTAGATACAAGATAATCAGATTAGATTCCTTTCAGGACTCGCAGTCTAAGGAGTAGTGAGCGAAGGTGTCTAAAATGAAACTGAGGGAGGCGGAGATCAAGTGACTCGTCCAAGGTAACAAAGCAGGCCGGAGGCAGAGCAAGGACTAGAACCCAAGTCTTCTGATTCCAAGACTCGGGCTCTTTCTACTACTACCGTACTTGCCAAGTGCCTACTATACAGTTACGGCACTGTTCTGAGCCCTGGAGTAGAAACAAGTTAATCAGGTTAGATACAGTCCTCATGAGTCAGAAGGTCACAGGTTGGAGAAGCCGCGTGGCTCAGTGGAAAGAGCCTGGGCTTCGGAGTCAGAGGTCATGAGTTCGACTCCCGGCTCTGCCACTGGTCAGCTGTGTGACTGTGGGCGAGTCACTTCACTTCTCTGGGCCTCAGTTCCCTCATCTGTAAAATGGGGATTAAAAGAGTGTGAGCCCCACGTGGGGCAACCTGATTACCCTGTATCTCCCCCAGCGCTTCGAACAGTGCTCGGCACCTAGTAAGCGCTTAACAAATACCAACATTATTATTATTATTACCTGCTGTGTGGCCGTGGGCAAGTCACTTCACTTCTCTGTGCCCCAATTACCTCGTCTATAAAATGGGGATCGAAACAGAGCCCCACAAGGGACCGGGACTGTGTCCACCTCAATTTGCTTGTATCCATCCCAGTGCTTAGTACAGTGCCTGGCACAAAGTAAGCACTTCAATACCATCATCATCATTATTATCATTAAAATAGGAAGGAACTAGAATTAATCCCCATTTTACGCATGAAGTAACAGATGCAGAAATGTAAAATAATTTCCCCCAGGTCACAGGCAAGCGGGTGAGCCGGGCTTAGAACCCAAGTCGTCCGACTCCCAGGCCTGTGCTCTTTCCACGAAGCAACCCTGCCTCTGTTACAAGACAATTCCCTGGAAACTTCACCTTTAAATAAGAAGTTGAATGTGGCTCTCCAGCTTTAGCTGCAATGCAGGTGTGGATTGCTAAAGTCTTTTACTGACCGAAAGCCCTTCCCAGGTTTGAGGAAAATGGGCCTAGTGGAAGCAGGCCAGAGCCAACAGCACCGGGGTGTGTCTCACCAGAGATGCAGACCACAGAAACGCCATCAATCCGACTAAATCCTCATTTAGCAAAACCGACGCTTGAATCCCCAATCCCAGCATTTCGGGCCCTTGTATAACCACCCTCTTACCTTTAACTGTCTCCTCCACAACTTCTACCACACGATCGATTTGCTGAACCTAAAAAGTACAAGAGGAGACACGGTAAGACGAGACTGCTTGACTAACTGTTTTCATCTATCTCGACGGTCCCCCGGGGACATCGATTCTGGATATGCTTTCAAAATTCAATAAAAGATGGATCACGATATTTAATGCTGAACTTCAATAGGTAATTATTTATCTTTTGCCCGGAACTGGAGAGTGAACATCTGGCTGCGTGAGGGTCCGGTCTGGCCTGTGGAAATCGGCCTCAGAGGTTGTGGGATGCTTGGGCGTGGCGGCAGGAAGCAGGCGATCTGAGGGAGGAAGAGAAGCCCGACTGCATCTGATTGACTGAAAACTCTTCAGCCTTCAAAGGATGCTGGATGTGGAGTGGGTGTTGGGAACATGACTGCTAATTCTGCTGTATTATATTCTCCCATGCGCTTAGTACAGTGCTCTGCACGTAGAAAAAGCTCAGTAAATACCACTGATTGAATATACTCAGCACTTGGGAGGCTATAGTACCACAGACTTGCTAGACAGGTTTTTATGATTATACTAATGTACAGAGATGATAAGAAGGGAGAATACAAGAGAAAGAGTGATGGACACTAAGCAGAAAATCACATTTCTCCCCTGGAAGACGCCTCACCCCCGTCCCGGCCATAGCTACTGCTCGATTCTGGAAACAAATCTGCCCCCCTTTTGATGACCCAGCCCTCAGAATGAGGCAAAATACGTTCACGACAGGTTATCCCATAAGAGCCAGTCTTCCTACATCAGACAATATGAAAATGCTACAACCAGTAGGTCAAGCAATAAGTGAATGGGTTCCTCTCATCAGCCGGGACAAAGGGAGAAAAATGTCTTTCAGCCCGAGTCCCTCTGCACAGGGCTCAACCAACATCTCTTGTCCTTCAGCTGTGGTGAGTGCAAAATCAAGGTTAGCGATTGGGCAGCAGAGGAAAACCCAACAAATAATACATGGAGGGGGCAGTGGAGTTGTAGAGGCATTTCAAATAGATACCAGACTAAAACAAACAGATAAGCAGAGGCAGAGAGCACAACTGGTTACTTTGTTTGACCCATGCACTACTCACACTTTGTTTAGCGCTGACAAGAAAACCAATATATATACTAAAAAAAAAACAAAAAAAACCGGGGAAGAATGTAAAACTAGAGATTATACCACAGAGAAGACAAACGTCTTTCTGCCTGGAAATCATAACCTTTTGGTCAAATTTTCAATTTTTTTTTTATCTCCCTAAAAGATACCTTTCCCGTCCAACTCATCACAAAGTTAGTGCTCTAAATTATGGGGTTTGTTTTTGCAATATATTTAACGACAACCTCCCCTACCCCCAGCATTTCTTTTCCACTTCCTGAACAAAACAATATGTACTTAACGGTGGTCTTCGGTCAGTGGGGAGACGTTAGGCTGGACAATTTTCATGAGTGCTAATTGCTTTTCTGCTCTTTTGGTAACGGAGCATTCTTTGAAGTGGCCATATTCTTCACTGTGCTTCTCTGGGGCCATGAAAAAGGTAGATGTCAGGCCTAGAAATGGATGGGACTCAGCTCCAACTCTTGCCGTCACGAAGAATTTACTCGGCTAGAGTGCAACAGTGAGATGACAACGTATCTTTTGCTTGCAAAGACCTTAAACAAATAGAGTGTAATAGCCCTCGGACCCATTTAGATGAACCGGGGGGAAAATTCCACGTCCACTTTTTATCCAAAGAGAGGAGTAATTTGACGTGGTGCTCCAAGAAAAAAAACAAAGAGAACCGTCACTCGAAAGAATGAAATGCTATATCTGATTCATTCCGGAACCGAGGGAAAGGATGTTCTTAATTAATACCATAAATTATAGCCCTCTGTCTATAAAAGCTTTGTTGGGTTAGAATTCAGATAAAATAAACAGTACCTTTCATCCTTGAGGCATTTAGTGATAAATATATAAAAACGACACGAGGCATAGTGTATTACTCTCTCCTTATGATCGCTACTATGGAGAAAAGGGGTTGGGAAATAAACAATTCATGAATTCCACCAGGGAGTCGAGCTACTGGTTTGGAGATGGTGGGGCTGTTCCATCTTGACTCAAGCCCGCATTCCTCCTCCTTTCTTATAGGATTCGATTCTCCGCCTTCCCACCCTTGCCTTTTGCATGTTCGATTCATGCAACCGTCCTCTCGTCTTCCAGGGGTGGTATCTGCGGGTGTGGGCATTCAGCTCCCGCCACCCACCCCGACTCAGTCCCCGGCCAAGATCTGTGTGGACGGCACGATGCCGGCTCGGTTCAGATAAAATTTCTGTGCGATCGAATCACTGGTTTTGCTTGCATTAATTGCGTCCGCTTGGTAAAATAGCCTCTGGTTTAGAGAGGCCACACCCTTGGAGAGTAGCATAGCACAGTGGTTAGGGCACGGTCCTGGAAGGCAGAAGGTCATGGGTTCCAATCCCAGCTCTGCCACGTGACCTGGATTTAGACCTTTGCAGCTTCGGTTTTCGAGGCGTGCAGAGAATCAGTTGATTCCTATTAGAGGAACTTAGGACTCTCCGCTCCATTAGAGAGTAAGCTCTCTGTGGGCAGGGATGATGTCTTGGGTATCTGTTACACTTCCCTAGCGCTTAGTACAGTGGTTCTTCTTCAATATTTCCATTGCTGCTAGTATTACCAGGTAATATGTCAATCCCAGGTACTGTTCACTTGCTAAGGTGACCCTGACCTTATAAATGAGAACAACTGTGGTATTTGTTAAACACTTACTAAGCACTGGGGTAGATAGAAGCAAATTGGGTTGGACACAGTCCCATGTGGGGCTCACAGTCTCAATCCCCATTTTACAGATGAGGTACCTGAGGCTCAAAAGAGTGAATTGACTTGCCCAAGGTCACACAGCAGACAAGGGGAGGAGTCAGGATTAGAAACCATGACTTCCTAACTCCCAGGCCGATGCTTTACCCCCTGTGCCACGCTGCTTCCTAAGGCCAGGAAGCCAGATTTCATATCTGCTGGACACTGCAGCAGGGACATTAGGAAAAAACAAATCTGGCTCCTTATCCCTCTTTTGCCCAAGAGGCTATTCCCTAGGAAATCAATTATGTACTACCCGTAACTGTCCTACTCTCAACCGTGAAGACAAATTATTCCGTGATTAGACGGTAGCGGGCATGCTGTGTGCCTTAGGGGGCTTAAAAGTGCATTTTCCATCTCTTGCCTAAATAGCAGCGGAGCCTACCAGTGCGGAAGGGTTAGGGTGGTTGACGTGGACACGTGGTCAGCTATGTAAGAAAGGGAGAAAGTCTACCCTATTACCCATGGGAAGATGAAATAGAAGACCAGATGAATTTTTTTTTTAAAGCCTCCCAAAGTCAGGGAGAGAGGGAGGTACTGAGAGAGAATACATTTTAAACGTCAAGGTGAATATGCTTTTGGGTGTGAAATTGCTCTTTTTCATGATTTCGCCATTTACCTTTCGCAACAAAATAATGCCGTATTCACGGACCTGCAGCCTTTAGAATGTGGATTTTGTTTAGGCCTGAAGTTCTCCAGATAAAAGCTTTTGCGGCTGAAATAAAGTCATCCTGCTGCTTGGCTTTACAGAGTTGATCGTCCCTATCTGAAAAGATTTTTCAACCAGAGTAAATTGATCCAGCAAGCTGCACAGAGATGAGCGAACACCTGCACTGAACGATTATTCTCCATGGTTTTAAAGAAAATGTGCACCTGGATGCTGGGGGGGAGAGAGTGGGGAATGAACAATAAGCAGCTGCACCCCAAGGAAGTCGGGAACAGTGTTGCCTAGTGGAAAGAGCACAGGGCCTGGGAGTGATAGGACCTGGGTTCTAATCCCAGCTCTGCCACTTGTCTGCTGTATGACTTTGGGCAAGTCACTTCATTTCTCTGTGACTCTGGGGTAGAGGGACTGTGTCCAACCTGATAAACTTGGTGTATACCCCACCAGCACGTAGTACAGTGACTGACACGCGGTAAGAGCTACACGATTAAGTAAAAAGAGTTTGGTAGGCTTTTCCAATACCAAATTATAAACTTGGGGGCAAATGACAGCGATCAAATTGCTACTACTCTATGGGTCTCTTGGTAGTTAAAGATTTCTAAGGCAGTGGAATGTAGGACTCAAGACTCCAGCCCCAGGAAGTTTCCCCCATTCTAGACTCTAAGCTCCTTGTGGGCCAGAACTGTATCTGCCAACTTGCTGGTATTGTACTTTACCAACTGCCTAGTACAGGGCTCTGCACACAAGCTGTGAGCAACGTGAGGGACAGGGACTGTGTCCAACCTGATTAATCTGTACCTATCCCAGTGCTTGGAACGGTGCTCGACACATACTAAACGCTTAATACCATCCAAAAAAAATTCAATCAGTAGATAAATACCAATGACTGACTGAGGAATGTGAGGCTGTTTCCTAGTTGGAAGTGGTGGTTTGTTTTTTTTTTTCGCCTATCAGCAAGGTAACTCCAGAGATCAATTGTATTTATTGGGCGCTTACTGTGTGCAGAGCACTGTACTCTCGGGTGAGTACAACACAACAACATAACAGACACATTCTCTGATCACAAAGAGCTCACCCAAACCAGTTATACCAGGGGTGCCCATCGCATCCCGTATTTGGTTCCTGGCTGTGGGTGGATCCTTTGAGAAGAACCACTGGGGATGAGAGTGTATGTCTAGGAGGGGAAAGCTCTGAATTCTAAAATCCTTTTCACTGTCAGCCACGGTGGACCAGCCCTTACCCGCTGTGACCACCTTTGACAGGCTGAAGAGATTTCTGCGTGCATAAGATGCCTTTCAGGCTCTAGGCACAGTCATCTAAATGAATGAACCATTTCTAGAAGGGTGAAAACCTTCACTTTCAAAGCCTTACTCCTCCAGGAGGCCTTCCTCAACTAAGCCCTCCTTTCCTCTCCTCCCACTCCCTTCTGTGCGGCCCTCACTTGCTCCCTTTACTCATCCCCCTTTCCAGCCCCACAGCACTTATGTACATCTCTGTAATTTTATTTCTTTATGGTAATGTCTGTCTCCCCCTCTAGACCATAAAGCTCACTGTGGAGAGGGAATAATAATAATGTTGGTATTTGTTAAGCGCTAACTATGTGCAGAGCACTGTTCTAAGCGCTGGGGTAGACACAGGGGAATCAGGCTGTCCCACGTGGGGCTCACAGTCTTAATCCCCATTTTACAGATGAGGTAACTGAGGCGCAGAGAAGTGAAGTGACTTGCCCAAGGTCACACAGCAGACAAGTGGCAGAGGTGGGATTCGAACTCATGGCCTCCGACTCCAAAGGGAATGTGTCTACCAGCTCTGTTATACTGTACTCTCCCAAGCATTCAGTACAATGCTCTGGACAGAGTAAGTGCTCAAAAAATACGATTGGATGATGAACTGAATAAAGGACAGGGACTAGAATATAAAAATTGCGTTACACAGCAGTGTTTGCCTAAGCCAAATTACAAATTCATTCTTTTGAGGAAAATAGTTTCAACCCTAACTGTGAGCTTGATACCAAACCGGCAAGTGAGATGAACTTTACCCTAGAGCTCAAACAGAACATCTTTTCTGGAATAGTTGCCCCAGCTCTCACTGAAGTAGTCTTTCTTGGGCCAGAAACAGGCAGTAGGCTAGCGCAGCTAATCGGCGGTATCTATCAGGTGCCTACTTTGAGCTCGACCCTATACTGAGCACATGAGAGAGGGTAACAGCAGGCAGGCATCTGTTCCCTGACCTCAAGGAGTTGAGCGTTTATTGGGGGAAGACCGACAAACATTATTTGCAGATAGTGGAAGTCGGAGAAAGGCCACGGATAGGGCAGGAAGCGATACGAGAACATCAGGACGCAACAGCTGAACAAACAACTGGATGAACGCTAAATATCTAAATAAATAAAAAAGTACAGAGGCACACGAGCGCTGGGAATAGGGATGAAGGAGAGAGCATATGGGCTGATGCCGCTGGGGTGTTGGGCGTCCTGCATGGGGCTCACAGTCTAAGGAGGAATTAAGTCCTCATTTTACAGATGAGGATACTGAGGCATAGAAAAGTCAAATGACTCGCCCAAGGTCACAGAATAGGAAAGCTAGGATTACAAGTCAGCACCTCTGACTCCTAGACTCGTGTTCTTTCCATTGTGAGCCCCAGGTGGGACAGGGACTGTGTCCAACCCGATTAAACTTGTATCTGCCCCAGTGTACTGTACAGTGCGTAGCACATAGTAGGCACTTAAGTACTACTAATAATAATAATGTTGGTATTTGTTAAGCGCTTACTATGTGCAGAGCACTGTTCTAAGCGCTGGGGTAGACATAGGGGAATCAGGTTGTCCCACGTGGGGCTCACAGTCTTCATCCCCATTTTACAGATGAGGAAACTGAGGCACAGAGAAGTTAAGTGACTTGCCCACAGTCACACAGCCGACAAGCGGCAGAGCCGCGATTCGAACTCATGACCTCTGAGGCCACGCTGCTTCTCTATTACTGGTATCATTATTATTATTATTTTATTAGGCCATGCTGCTTCTCGTTAGACATGATCCCTGCCCTCAAGCAGCTTACATCTTCATTATCGGGAGGTTATTTTATATATATACATATATATATATATATATATATATATATTTATCTCAAAGTTAAGCTTGATTTTGGTAGTTCTACCGAACCTCTGGCACCAACGTCCGTTTCACACCCCATGGATACAAGCCCTTTCCGAACCGATTCGTATACTGGCTTGTTGTCGGTTGACACTAAAGAGAAATGTACTGTTGGTATCGTGGCATGTAGGTTTAAAGTAACCCGCTGTAGGAGAGAACTGAAAACATTTGAAAAAGGTGACTGGGAGGAGACCGGAAGGGAAAGTTGCAGGAGAGCAGGGACGGTAGCGAGGAGAGACTAAAGATGGTCTTTTCGTCTCGAAATATTTCTGCCAACATGCACCGTTAGTAGGAAGGACTTACTCCGATGGTCCAATAGAAATGTCCAGTCCGTAAGGTCCTTGTGGGCAGGGATTCTGTCTCCTGACTGTATCGTACAGTACTTTCCCAAGCGCTCAGTTCAGGACTCTGCACATTGGAAGCACTCGAAAAATATCGCTGACCGACTGATTGACCCAAATGTCAATGAGCTCATCCACTCACCCGGGGACTATTCCCACATTTCCGATACCGAATAGGGAAACACCCGTGGCCAGTGGAATGTAGGGAATGCCACGCATACAAGGATTTCTGGGTGATATCGCCTTACACGTTTAGATCACCTATGTTAGTGGTTTTGGTTTGGGGTTTCGATTCTGAGTAGAAGTTGAATTACAAAACCGCCTAAAGAGAAACATATTGTTTAAAATGAAAACACGGGGGGATTTGGATGGAGAAACGTGCAGCTAAAGGCTGGCTGTCACAGCAGTATTGGGATGGGGAAGGTAAACAAGAAAATGAGATTGAAATGAAAGACATAATTCATGAGACCCCCATATTCGTCTCACCCGAGCTTGAAGAAACAAAGATATATAATCAGAGAAACCGTGAAGGCAAATGAAAGCCTCCAAACATCTAGGATTGTGTTTATTTAAAGCGGTATCTGTTTGCTTAAACATTATTAAATTTGAGGGTGGGGAGGGGATGCAAGCCCAGGACAAGTTCATTATAAGAACACCCTGAGAAGGGGCCATTACACCAAACCGAAAAATGACTTGCAATATCTCAATCCGGTCATTAATAAAGATTTCCTTCCGAGGAGATCCTTTTTTTTACTGTCAGACTTCTCTTTCACGTATCCAGCCGAATCGTCCGACACGAAACGAAAAGCTGCTACAACCTTGAAGTCAACTCGAGTAAATGTTTGTGGAGTACCAATATAAGAAGGGAATTGTGCCAGTTTAGAATGGAAGTTCAAAAGGGATAGAGGTGGTGTTTGAACGGCTGGTCAACCTGGGCACATAACGCATTCGGGCACTAAGTAAATGTTGAGATCACATCACAGGCACGGAAAATGGAGGAAGCGAGAGGAGAAAGCACCAACTCCACACCAAAGATTTCCCCTTCGCGTGTAACTCACCCCTATAATGCTGAGTCCTTTCATGTAGTCTTGGCGAGGCTGTGCTTGAGGGACACACCCAGCTAAAACCACCTTCTTGTCTTCCTCTTGGGCTTTCCTAAAAGGAATGGCAAAGGAAACAGAATAAAAAGCCTAACCCTCTCTCTCAGGGGTCGGGACGTTTGTCTACATCTGCTCTCCAGGATGTTCCTGTGACATTTCCTCATCAAAAGAAGTTTTACTTCTCGCTCTAAGAAGAGGGGAATCCTTATTCACTCCAATGAACGGGTCCTTCTTTAATCAATCATATGGTGGGAGGACCAGTGTACTCAGCACTTGGGAGAGTACAGTAAAAAAGAAATGGTGGACACATCCCCTGTCCACAGTGAACTTACAATCACTGGGCCTTCAGTAAAGCTCTGAAGGTGGGGAGAGGGGTTGGACGTGAAGAGGGATGGTGATCCAGGCCAGAGCCCCAGTGTGGGCAGCGGTTGGCGGCGATAGACAAGTCCGAGGTACAGTGAGTAGGTTACCATTAGAGGAGCGAGGTGTGGGAGCTGGGATGTAGTAAGAAATCAGGGAGGTAAGTTAGGAGGGGATAAGGTGATGATTGAGTGTTTTAAAGCCGACGGTAAGGAGTCTGTCTGATGCAAAGGCGGGTGGGCAACCACGGGAGGTTCTTCAAGAGTGGGGAAATAAAGAATGCATGTGCTTCTAGTGTCGGCACGTTGTCCCTGGAAGGTCCAATAACCCCCGTCCCTGCCTTCAAGGGATTTACAGACTAACAGAACAGGCTAGTTGGACAAACATAAAGAAATGACAAGAAAACCATGAAGGTTGGACACATGCCCTGTCCCACATGGGGATCAGAGTTTAAGTGTGAGAAGGAACAGAAGAACTGAGGCACAGAGAAGTTAAGTGACTACTCACCTAAGGCCACACAGCAAGCAGTTGGCAGAGGCAGGATTAGAACCCAGGGCCTTCTGACTGACTGACAAGTGCTGGCTATAAGTGAAAATATTTGCCATCTGTGGATGGCCAGGCCCACGTGTATTTGTTAAACCAACCCAACCGGAATAACGGTATCTTCTCCTGAACATTTCTGCGGGGACTCCACCGGGCATCATGAAGCGCCAGAGGTGGGCCGGTTACCTTGAACTGTAATTTTAATTATTTATTAACTGTAGTTTTATTTATTTGTATTGATGTCTGTCTCCCCCCGCTCTTGACTGTAAGCCCGTCGTGGGCAGGGAATGTCACTGTTTCTTGTTGTACTGTACTTTCCCAAGCGCTTAGTACAGTGTTCTGCACACAGTAAGCACCCGGTAGATACAACTGAAGGAACTCCAGAACCCCCAGCGCCTCTCTCTGGCTGCACTGGCGTGGGCGGCTCCAACGGAACGGAGAAATCAGACTCACTTCCGGAAGTCTCCATACAGTCGGATCTTTTCCTCGGCTGCCCTAGTTTAGGGTGGACCCTGAACACGGAGTGCTGTTGAAGTTCTTAAGACTACGCAGAAATGATTTCTTGTTAATGGCTGCAATTATCTGCAGCTCCAGGTCATAAAATCCTCAATAGCTCCGACAAAAGTCCGGAGAACCAGGCGCCTCGTTTCCTTATGTTCTAAGATTCAATTACTCCACTCGCTATTCAAATAAGACCCTGATTTTATAGAGTGATTTTATTCCCAAAGCACTTCTTTCTGCCTGGAACTCCCTCCCCGTTCAGCTCTGCCAGTCCTGGGCTCTCTTCTTCTGACATCGCATCTCCACCAGGAGTTCTTCCCCAATTTATTTTTCTTTTTCCACAGTTATTCCCCTCACCAATTGCCACCCCACCTCCTGAGACAAGTATACACTTAGACATCTGTAACACTTCATCATCTACGGTTATTACTGAGCATTTACTAGGTGCAGAGCCCTAAACTAAGCACTGGGGGAAAGCAGCGTGGTTCAGTGGAAAGAGCCTGGGCTTCGCAGTCAGAGGTCATGGGTTCGACTCCCGGCTCTGACACTTGTCAGCTGTGCGTCTGTGGGCGAGTCACTTCACTTCTCTGTGCCTCAGTTACCTCATCTGTAAAATGGGGATTAACTGTGAGCCTCACGTGGGACGACCTGATTACCCTGTATCTCCCCCAGCGCTTAGAACAGTGCTCTGCACATAGAAAGCACTTAACAAATACCAACTAGGGAGAGTAATAATAATAATAATAATGATGATGATATTTGTTAAAAACTCTTCCTATGTGCTGAGCACTATTCTAAGCTATGGGGTAGATTACCAGGTTGTCCCACGTGGGGTTCACAGACTTAAACTCCATTTTCCAGATGAGGGAACTGAAGCACAGGGAAGTTAAGTGACTCGCCCAAAGTCACACAGCTGACAAATGGCGGAGCCGGCATTAGAACCCATGACCTCTGACATCTAAGCCCGTGCTCTTTCCACTAGGCCACGATGCTTCTCGTAAGCTATACATACACTAGTGTATGCATATAAATATATACGTATACACATATATACATATATATAAGTACTATACAATGGAGTTGGTAGACACATTCCCTCCCCAAAATGAGCTTACAGTTTAGAGGGGGAGAGAGACATTAAGTGCTTTATGTATAGTCTTACCCACCTTAGTCTTTAAGCCTATGTTCATCTAATAATAATAATAATACTAGTAATAGTTATGGTATTTGTTAAGCGCTTACTATGTGCAGAGCACTGCTCTAAGCGCTGGGGTAGACACATGATAATCAGATTGTCCCACCTGGGGCTCACAGTTTTTAATCCCCATTTTTACAGATGAGGTAACTGAGGCCCAGAGAAGTTAAGTGACTCGCCCAAGGCCACACAGCAGACAAGTGGCGGAGCTGGGATTAGAACCCATGACTTCTGACTCCCAAGCCCGGGCTCCTTCCTCTAAGTCACGCTGCTTCTCTACTAAGCCACGCTGCTTCTCTACGTTATCTACATTATCTCTCTGGCATTCTCTTCTCCCTGTGAATTATTTTTTCTGTCTACCTTCCTAGATGGCAGGCTCCTTGAGGGTAGGGTTCGTGCCCTCCAACTCCATACCGTAATAAACACTTAGAGAAGCAGCGTGACCCAGTGGAAAGAGCGTGGTCGCGTCAGAAGGATGTGGGTTCTAATCCCATCTCCGCCACTTGTCTGTTGGGTGACTCTGGGCAAGACACTCCACTTCTCCAGGCCTCATTCGTAAAATGGGGATTAAGACCGTGATCCCCCTGCGGGACAGGGACTGTGTCCAACCCAATTAGCTCGTATCTACCCCAGACTGCTTAGTCCGGTGCCTGACACATAGTATGCTCTTAATAAGTGACATTAAAATAAAAACTATTCCCTCTTGCGTCCTTTCCCAACGCTTAAACGGTGCTCCACCCATATAAAGTGGTTAATAATACATAGCATTGACAGGACTACTGATTGGTCGATTGATCGCCAGCGAGGCAAAGATTCTGGTTCCATATTAGATGGAGCCAGAAGAACGGGCCTTCTCCGCTCTTTAGGTGAACCCCAAATTAGGTTATCTTTTCCCCACTTATCAGACCACACTATACAGTAAGACATATCGTCTGCTTATTGGAAACGGTAACGAGCCTCATTCCATTTCTGCACATTGAGAGAACTTACCTCTAAATTATATCTCTATTTCAGCAGCTCAGTAATAGACTCCATTAAGCTATGAACTCCCACATTCAATACCGAAGCTGCCCCACTGTCACACTGAACAAATGTATTTTTTTTTCCAGGAACTGGGTTTGCTAAAAGTGTTCAGCATTAAAACATTTGTGTCCTTTCAGCATTATCTAACGAGCCCTGTTCGGAATAACAAAGGCCTGGAAAATAACTTCTTCAAAAAACCGGTGGCGGAGGAACTGTTTGAGAAAAGCTTTTATCCTTTCAAAATATGAATTTTAATGAGACTAATACCTCGTGGAATCTCAAAGTGGGATGAATAAATGCATCTCCTTTTCTGATGTCCTTTCTATTCTTTGATTAAATAAATTTATCTTGATGCTTCATTTTAATTGCATCACGGTGTGTTTTCAAGAAAAGAACTCTCCAAAAAAACATCCGAGATAGGCATCCTAATAAAAATTCAAACTGATGAAAGGGCATCAGGACCAAGACACACCAAGTGTCCAATTCAGCACCCTAAAGGGAAGATTTCAGACTCCAGAAAGCATTTCAAGGATTATAAATCACAAGCGGCCTTGAATCTTTTTTCTAAATAATGTACAAGGGCAAAATTACTGTCCCAAATCAGACAGTGCCAACTTTAGACAAGAGCTCGCACTGCCAATCTGCCCAAAGTACAATCACTTCGGAATGTCTCTAGGTGGTTTCTCCGTAGCTCTATATTGTGAAAAATATTTCAACACAATAGTAAAAACTTCACTTTATAGAATGTGCACGGGGGAATACTGAGAACAGTACTTAACACGTTTATTTCTTCCATTCCTTAAGGTTTTGCTGTAAATTGATATTCACACCACAGTAAAAATCTGGTAACGCTCACAAAGTTATGTTTCCAATAAATGTAGCCCATAAACTGTGATTGATGCGAGCGGGTCCAGAGTTATGAAATGCGTGTGCGCTCTCCGTCTATTCTGCGTGCGCCGAGCCCATCTTGTTTTTTGGGAAAGAGTCAGATGAAAATTCACGTATTCGAAGCTTGAGTTTTAGTGTCCCGGGGTGTCTTTAAGCTTGCTGTTCATCTCAGGCTCTTGGGGGTCACTGACCAATCTTATTTGTAAACAATGGAGTTAGGTTCCCTTCCCCACAAGGCTTTCCACAGCTGAAGTGGGAGTCTTTTACGCCTACAGAGACTAGTACTAAGACCTAACACCAAAGCCCCTCTGTATATCTCTAATGTTGTTCTATTAAAATGAAAACAAACATTTGGTACAATTAAACTGCTAAGAAAAATGCAATAAAACACCTCCACTTTCTCGTCCATCATCAGTCATCCTCCTCCGCATAATCGATCATCTACCCTGAGGTTTGTAATCCTTAAGCACTTCAATTTTCACCCCCTTCCCACAGCACTTCCATCAATCCATCTCATTTATTGGGCGCTTACTGCGTACAGAGAACGGAACCGAGCACCGGGGAGCGTACCATAACACAGATTTGGTAGACCTGGTTCCTGGCCACAAGGAGCTTCAAGTCTAGGACATTGTAACCTCATGTACATATCCGTTCGTAATTTATTTTAATTTCTGACCTGCACCATCAGGACTGTAAACCTCTTGTGGGCAAGGATCACCAAAACCTACTCTGGTGTACTGTATTCTGCCAAGGTTTAATACAGTGCTCCGACAGGTTAAGCGCCCAATACGTACCATCGGTTGCCTGATGCTCTTCACCGTCACATCACACCACTATCTTTTATTCCTTAATAGCCTTTATTATTTCTATTAATCCACTGCCACATCCCTCAGCGGCATGAAAAAAAAGCTGAGGCATCACAGGTGAAATGATGTATTAAATATACCAATGAGAAGAAAAGGGAGAAGAGCGTGCTCATCTCCTAGATTATAAGACTCTACACTCTAAATTTGTTGTGGGCAGGGAATACCTCTACCAACCTGGTTGTACTGAATAATAATAATGTTGGTATTTGTTAAGCGTTTACTATGTGCCGAGCACCGTTCTAAGCGTGGGGTAGATACAGGGTAATCGGGTCGTCCCACGTGAGGCTCACAGTCTTCATCCCCATTTTACAGATGAGGTAACTGAGGCACAGAGAAGTGAAGTGACTCGCCCACAGTCACACAGCTGACAAGTGGCAGAGCTGGGATTCGAACTCGTGACCTCTGACTCCCAAGCCCGTGCTCTTTCCACTGAGCCACGTTGCTTCTCTGAACTCTCCCAGGGCTCTGTACAGTGTTCTGCACACAGTAAGCACTCAAATACCACCGATGGATGGATTGCTCAGGTGGCCTAAACGGTGTTCGCTTATTTCTTCTGAAACTCCTACCTTGAAAGGAGTGCTCAAGTCAGTGTGTGCTGCTTTCCCATGAGCGGACATGAGAACAATCCCTCCCTCCTTATTCCATGAAGCACGGAGACGGAGAGAAATCTGTCTATTACTGTTCATTTTAGTCTAATTCGTGTATTCGTGCACATCAGGTGAAATCACGAATTAGATCCCAACACTACGTCGAGTCAAATTATTTTCAAATAGATGGCCAGACCAGAAAACACATTCCAGCGCAAACCCACATTAGAGGACTAAGTGCCTAACACAGCTAATAGGCCATAAAGCTGCCTCAACGGAAAAAGATGGCATTTTTTCTGAGGCCGTTTCTCCTTTCAGGGAGACGGGCCTTAAAATGTGCGGTGGGGCGTCTGCGCTGGGTGTTTTGGAGTCAAGGAAGACGGCCTGGAAAGCAGGAAAGTGGAGGGTGGGGGCCTGGAAAGAGATTAGCAGGCGGAGGGTTGAGGGGGCAGATTATGGGGAAGCGGCGTGGCTCAGTGGAAAGAGCCCGGGCTTCGGAGTCAGAGGTCATGAGTTCGACTCCCGGCTCTGCCACTTGTCAGCTGTGTGACTGTGGGCGAGTCACTTCACTTCTCTGGGCCTCAGTTCCCTCATCTGTAAAATGGGCATTAAAAGTGTGTGAGCCCCACGTGGGACAACCTGATTCCCCTGTATCTCTCCCTCAGTGCTTAGAACAGTGCTCGGCACCTAGTAAGCGCTTAACAAATACCAACATTATTATTATTATTATTATTCTGCAGGGGGCTATGGAGCCAAAACACTTAGGATTGTTCATTCATTGATTCAGTTGTGTGTGCACTGAGTGTGTGCACGGCACTGTGTTAAGTACCTGGGAAAGTACAATTCAACAATAAACAGTGACATTCCCTGATCACAACCACCTCACAGTCCAGAGAGTGGGACAGATAGGTGTCGGTACAAATAAATAAAATTACGGACATGTACGTAAGTTCTTTGGGGCTGGGAGGAGGGGGAAGAGCAAATGGATAAATAAAAATTATTAATACTAATGTTATTTGTTAAGCGCTTACTATGTGCCAAGCACTGTTCTAAGCACTGGGATAGATACAAGGTCATCAGGTTGTCCCACGTGGGGCTCACAAGACTGAATCCGCTGGGGGGGCTGGGGGAGAGCAAAGCGAGCAAGTCAGGGTGACGCAGAAGGGAGTGGGAGAAGAGGAAAAGTGGGGTTTAGTCTGGGAAGGCCTCTTGGAGGTGACGGGCCTTCAGTGAGGCTTTGAAGTGGGGAGAGTGATTGCCTTTGGCAGATGGGCAGGAAGAGAAAAGGAGAGAAACCCTAACAGAAGCACCATGGCCTAATGGACAGAACCCCGGTCTGGGAGTCAGAAGGACCTGGGTTCTAATCGCAGCTCCGCCACTTGTCTGCTGCGTGAGCTTGGGCAACTCACAACCTCTCTGTGCCTCAGCTCCCTCATCTGAAAAATGGGGATTAAGACTGTGAGCCCCAGGTGGGGCAGGGACTGTTTCCAACCCGATAAGCTTGGATCTGTCCCAGCACTTAGTACAGCGCCTGGCACACAGTGAGCACTTAAATACTATAGAGAAGCAGCGTAGCTCAGTTGAAAGAGTCTGGGCAAGTCAGAGGTCGTGGGTTCTAATCCCAGCACCGCCACATGTCAGCTACCAGCAATTTTTTTAAAGGACTTGTTAAGCGCTTTCTATGCATCGAACACTGTGCTAAGCTCAGCCTTGGGTACAAATCAATCAAGACGGACACGGTCTCTGTCCTGCTTGGGTCTCATGGTCTAAATAATAATGGTATTTGTTAAGCGCTTACTGTGTGCCAAGCTGGGATAAACAACATGCATCCCCATTTCACAATTAAGGAAACTGAGGCCCAGAGAAGCCAAGTGACTTTCCCACAGGCACCCAGCAAGGAAATGGCAGAGTCAGGATGAGAATCCAGGTCCTTCTGACTCCCAGGCCTCCACTAGGCTACGCTCCTTCTCTCCTCTCTGAAACGTGGTGCAATTTTCAGAGACTCATTTCCATGTAAATCTAACCTTAGGGTGTTCAGTCAATTATTATTAATACGGATCATAATAATAATGGAACTGTTTAAGCACATACTATGTGCCAAGCACTGGTGCTCCAATCCCCTGAGGGGCTGATGTCACGACACTTAGAATGCTCAGAAGCCCAACCACCACGGTGGGTGACTTGAATTCGCTCCCACCGAGGAAAGGGAGTCTGATCAGGGGAACTGTATCTGTTCATGACCACGGGCTGATTTGGGGTTCGCCCCTCACTTCGGTTTAATTATCGCCTCCTCTCGGGGCATGCGTAATCAATGATTAGGTCACAACTCTGAGTTGGCCCGCGGTACTCTCAAAGAGAGGGCAAAACCTAGAAAACCTATTCTATCTCAAACGAGGACAACTACATTAGACTATTAACAGCCTGACACATTTTCCCCTCCCAACGCATGGCGCTTTTAACCCTAGTAGCATTTTTTTTCTTGAACGTTGCTTCGACTGTCATGAAGGCAGGGTTTGAAATCGGGTCCAAACTATCTTTCAATGCTAAAAATGTCTCATGAAATAGTTTATACAGACATTACCTTTAACTCTGGATCACGCTTTGATTTCTTGCACCTTCTCTCACAGAATGATATCTGATAAATCATTAACAACTCAAGAAAGGCAGCAATTTCCTGGTTTGATCCATTTATGACATGCAATTATCAGAAATGTGCCACGTTTGCTGTATGAATTTTTAATCCATTGCCTGCCTTCCAACCACCTACATTACTAAATCAAGCAGGCCATGTTTCCCTACTCGTCAAGAACCTCCAGGGGTTGCCCATCCACCTTCGCATCAAACACACACTCCTCACCATCGGCTTTAAAGTACTGCATCATCTCGCTCCCTCCAACCACAACTCTGTCCACACACTTTGCTCCTCTAATGCCAACCTACTCACTGTACCTCGATCTTGCCTATTTTGCCACCAAAGTCTTGCCCCCATCCTGCCTCGGGTCTCTAATGCCTTCCCTCCTCATACTTGATATACAATTTCTTTCCCCACCTTCAAAGCCTCATTGAAGACATCTCCTCCGAGAGGCCCTCCCTGACTAAACCTCATTTCCCCTTCTTCCACTCTCTTTTGCGTCGCCTTGACTTGCTCCCTTTACTGACCTTCTAGACCCCCTCGCTCCAGGCCCACATCACTTACGTGCATATCCGTAATTGATCTTATTTTAATATCTGTCTCCCCTTCTAGAGCTCGTTATGGGCTGGGAATGTGTGGTATATTGTTATGTTGTACTCTCCCAAGCGCTTAATACAGTGTCCCAAACACAGTAAGCACTCAATATAAATGATTAATTGATCAACCAATCCTTCTCAATTAAATACCCCCAAATGGATGATCACCAACTTCATCTGTATCCTTTTCCCTCCTCTCCCCGCCTCGCCTCCCCACCTTTATGGTATTTGTTAAGCGTTTACTACATGCCCAGCACTGTACTGAGCATTGAGGTAGGGACAAGCTGGTAAGATTGGACCTAGTCCATGACACACGAGGCTCACAGTCCTATTCCTCATTTTTACAGACGAGGTGACAGCCACAGACGAGTGAAGTGACTTGCCCAAGGTCACATAGCAAAAAGTGGCGGAGCCAACATTAGAACCCAGGTCCTCCTCTGACTCTCGGTCCCACGCTGTATCTACTAAACCACGTTGTTTTCTGTGTTTCTTATCTCAACTCAATGCATTTAAACATTAATTCATTCAAAAGTATTTATTGATCACTTACTACGTACAGAGCACTGTACTAAGCGCTTGGAATGAACAATTTGGCAACAGATTGAGACAATCCCTGCCCAGTGATGGGCTTACAGCCTAATCGGGGGAGACAGATGAGGTAACTGAGGCACCGAGAAGTTGTGACTTGCCCAAAGTCACATAGCTGACAGGTGGTGGAGCCTGGATTAGAACCCATGACCCCTGACTCCTAAGCCCGTGCTCTTTCCACTGAGCCACGCTGCTTCTCAACCATTAGAAAGACAGAAAAACCATTAAATTCACTTTCTCGTGAAATACAACCAAATCCTCAAAGGGTCTAAAACACTGCTATTCACTTAGCCATCTATATAGCAGTCACAGAATTACTGCTCACCCCCATTTGGGGTGTTTAGGAAAGGAACCCGAAATTAGTCCCGCTTCATTTCAAACTAACGCACCGAAAACACTCCAGTCCAGTGAAAAACTCAGTATTATTCAGGTCCCAGAATTTGTCTAGACTGCCAAGAAAGACGGTGGAAGCAGCATCCTTGTTCTCATAACTTTACTGGCAAGACACATATTTGGAAGACGGCAGCACGAAACCAGCAGATACGAGTTCGTCCTGACGTAGTATACAGGCACCTGAGAAACTCTGGCAGACCCAAGAGTCCACTCCACTAAAACTTGGTGCCAGAGCTAAATTTCAACAAAAACTCCGTGAGGAGTCAACTGGTGAAAGGGGTCAGGAAGGAGATAGAGATGCAATCAGCTTTTCAGCCAACGTGAGAGATCCTCTGCGATAGTCAAATCTGACTGGATCTGAAGCCTCTTGAAGGCTAATTTTCCCCCTTCTGAGCCCCTGGTCTGGCCAACCCGAAACCCTGCTGCCCTTCGGTTGATGCTACCTGCAGAAAGCGGGGAGATGCAGTAGCGGGGTCACAGGGTGAGGGTTCACGAGGTGAGGGGGAAAAAGAGGCGGGAGAAAGTGGGGAAGGAAAGACAGAGCTGCCCCTAATGACTCCTCGCCTGGATACTTCAAATCCATACTTTAACACTTTTGAAAAACGATTTTCCAAAATGTCTAGAAAAACCTGACGTTGGGGACCTGATCTAACGGGGCCCACTGACAAAAAAATTTCACGAGAAAGGATTTCACCCAACTTAAGGTTCTCAAAATATATAATCGGGCTGCTTCATGGCAAGTCACTTCACTTCTCTGTGCCTCAGTTCCCTCATCTGTAAAATGGGGATGAAGACTGTGAGCCTCACGTGGGACAACCTCATTCCCCTGTATCCACCCCAGCACTTAGAACAGTGCTCTACACGTAGTAAGCGCTTAACAAATAACATTATTATTCACGGAATTTTGCTGCTGCAGACAATTCTGTTTCACCAAATGGGGACCTTTTACAGCAGAAAAACCTGGTCACTAACTGCAATTATTCCATTAATGAAATGATGGCTTTTATTAAGCATTTCTTACGCGCTAAAGCACCGTGCTAGGCACGAGGGTAGAAACAAGATAATAAGGTGGGGCACGGTCTGCTGCTAATAGTGGTATTAGCTACACAGCCAAACACATTAAAATAAAATGATAAATAAAGGTTTGGGGAAAACCAGGAATAATTATTATGGAATGGAAAAATACTCTAGGGGCCTGGAAGTCAATCGGGTCTAAAAGAACTTTAACGTGGATACCCAGCCCCCATCTGACAGGAGGGGAGAAAAAAAAAATCGCACTAACACAGAAGCTGCCCATCTGTTCAATGTGAAAAGTCCGAATGTCAACATGTTTATTTGCCTATTAAAAGACAATCCATTTTTGAAAAATCTGTCAGAACTATCTACACTGTTTACTTAACCAGCTAAATGCCAAATTCATATCTATCGTTTTAAAGTATCAACAGAGAGGGCGAGACTTCTACAAGTCAAAGGAAAAGCAGGGGCTCACTGAAAAGCCCCTCCTCCCCCCAAGCAATGGGGTTTAAGATGAAGATTACATCTTTCCAACAGTTCTTTCAAACGAAGCGTGAAGGACAGCTCTGTAACAGATGAGGTACCCGAGGCACAGTGAAGCGACTTTTCCAGGGTCACGCAGCAGACAAGTGGCAGAGCCGGGATTAAATCCCAGGTCCTTTGACTCCCAGGCCCGTGCTCTATCCACTGGGCCTCACTGCTTCTCAACAGACGCCACAGATTTGGAGGACGGGGGAGAGGGCCTCCAGTGGGTTGGAGACCCCTGCCATGTTGGAGGATTTTCACCCTTTAATCACCCCCTCCCACAGCCCCGCGACACTTACCCAAGTACCTGTTATTTACTTATTAATCCCTGTCTCTCCCTCTAGACTCTGTGGGAAGGGAACGTGTCTGCCACTCTCCCCAGCATTTACTACAGTGCTCTGCACACACTAAGTACTCATTAAATACATTTGACTGGATTTTACAAAACCTTCTCTTCAGAATTTGGGGAATAAAGTCTTACCCTAAGCTGGAAGGAACTTAAATGCTCAGAGGTGTATCATGCTCTGTGGGTTCAGAGTCTTAAGGTGAATGCTATGTAATTTTGGGCAAATCATATAATTCTATGTCGCCTTAATTCCCGGGTAGAAAGTTGCTCATTCCTTAAAATCTCGATTCGGGAATGCTTTCCATTCCATCAGCAGGCCATCAAGAGTTACACTGCCTCATCAGCATCGACACTGAATCCCACTTGGATTTTTCTCCACCCCCAACAAACCCACGAGACCGCCTGATTGCTTACGGCTACTTGAAAAGCAGCAGGCGTCTTTGGGAGCCTTCCTTTGCCTTCTCCTGGAAGAGATCAATACGAATCGATCTACTCTGGTCTCTAGCAATTATGAAATTTGAATTTCAGTACACTGCAGCGAAAACGAGAAATTCAGCGTGGCTTAGTGGAAAGAGCGTGGGTCCCTCCCCAGCACTTAATAGTGCCCGGCAGACAGTAAGCGCTCAAATACCACTGCTTGTCTACTGTTTGACCTGGGGCAAGTCACTTCACTTCTCTGGGCCTCATTTATGTCATCTATAAAATGGGGGTTAAGACTGAGTCCCTATGTGGGACATGAACTGTGCCCAATCTGATTAGTTTTATCTACCCCGCACTTAATACAGTGCCCGACGCATAGTAAGTTCTTCAATACTACTCCTTTTAAAATGTATGAGATAGCTACAAGCCCACGATGACAGAGATGTTGGATATCTTTTACAAAAAAACAAAACGTTGGGCTTTGTTGTCTTTTCACGCGGCTGTGTGGGCATTACTGATCACTCACAAACTTTTCATGGGGGTAGCCAAGCTGCATGTCTTCAAACTCAATTTACATCCGAACCGAAGAGACGGCAACGCTCTTGCGGTCAGCACTATGTGATGCGACTTTGTGTCTAACTGGTGCTCTTGGTATTACTGGGAGACCTTGAATTCAAAAGAAAATCACGGATCTCTGATGTTCTCCTCAAGGAAAAAAAAAAAGCCGCCTCTGACAGGCGTGTCGACCGCCTCAAGTTGTAACAATGTGGGCGAGAAAATTAAGTGGGTGGTCAACATCTAACCTGCCAGATTAGGTGATTCTGATTAGAAAAAAGAGATAAGATTAGCTGAACACTGAATGGTGATTTATGAAATACCCTAAGGGCCCCCACATCGTTCCATTACAGTCCACTGTAATCCAGTACAGATGGATCAATGCGTCCTTGCCCAGATGCGGCCAGCTCTTTGCTCGCCCCAAGACTCCTGTAGGGTACGGCCTCTGGTTTTCACTGCAGAATCAATCCAATCAATCATTTTATCGAGCGCTTACTGTGTGCAGAGCACTATCCGAAGCGTTTGCGCGAGTACGATACTTGTCTACCCAATATGGAGAGGGTAGGCAACGTTCCCTGCCCGCACCAGTTTACAATTTAGAGGGGGAGACAGACATTAATATGAAAAACAAATCAAGGCTACGCACTTACGGGCCGTGGGGCCGAGGGAGCAAATCCAAGGATCAAAAAATTGGGTAAAATTGGGTTCCTTTATATTGCTTCATTTTCCACTACTTTTTCGCAAAGAGCAATCCCCGAGGGAAATGAGGAACATCGGCTTTCAAACCACGTTCCTTCTACCTCAACCTCTCCGCTCCAAATGTAATTACACCGCCCTGTAGGGGTGGTGATCACCCTAAAAACTGTGGAACTAAGTGTTGGGGTGGACACAAGCCCATCAGGTTGGACGCAGTCCCTGTCCCACATGGGGCTCACAGTCTAAGAGGGAGAACAGGTATTGATTTCCCATTTTACCGAGGAGGAAACCGAGGCACCGAGAAGCGAAGTGACTTGCCCAAGCTCACTCGAGAGGCCGAGCCAGGAATAGAACCCAGGTCCTCGGACTCCCAGGCCCCGCTCTATCCACTAGGTTACCCCGCTCCTCGGTGGGGGTGACATCACGGGTCAAGCCTCCGGCAACGGAAGGGGGAGAGAGTCGAGAGCGGGTGGGCGGTTTTGGGGCCTTCTCGTCTGGAGATGTCGGTGACGGAAAGATGATCTCAAACCAGCAAGCCCTGGCAGGTGTTAGGCAACAGCTATTCACCGCAATGCCTCACGGTCCCGGCTCCGTCTTCGTGTTGTTTCAGTACAACAGATAAGGATTACAAGCTACCCCCAGACAAAATGAAAATGTTCAGCTGTTGTATCAACACGGTAAAAGCATTTTGAGATTACTGAATAACAACTTTAAGAGGGGTTTGTTTTCCCAAATTCGAACACCCACCCATCCAACCGGGCTATCATCCGGGGCTGCGGGATTAATGGTCTGTGACTCACCCACACACACGCACACACACACAGACGCACACAACAAATAGAAACCCATCCAAAACACGGCAGCCACTCTCCAGATTGCCGCCAGAACGCGAAATCCAGCAGGTGGTCGGCCGCGGCGCCAAAGAAAACCAGACCGCTCAGGGTCCCGGCCCCTGCTGCTGGGTCGGGTGGCTTTTCTTCCCCCTCCCCGTGATGTTGCTCCTCAGATCCAATTTGCAAAATGGAGAAAATTGTTTTTAATGACGGATGAGTGACAAAAGGAAAAGACAATGATCTGGATGGGTGGCGCTGAGCCCTGAGTGAAAGGAACCGTTCCCCAGGCCCGGAGGCCCTCCCCGATCCTCACTAAGAACACCCCCGGGCTGGATGGATCGGGCACAAATCCCGAGCCGCCAATGAACACCAGGTGGGACACCGCGTGGCCTTTCTGCTTCTAAAGGAACAGATGGCTCCGACTCCGCAGCTTTATGACCGAGAGCTTGTCTGGGACTTTTTACAAGTTCAACAGACTTGGGAGTGTGTTATACAGACTGAGGCCGACGGCTCTGCTCGTGTGAAGCCGCGTTTCGCGTTATAAACGGGGCGGCAGGTGAGACAGCTGCACTGCTCCCGGATGATTTAATATCGATAATAAAACGGGTAATCCCCGCGTCGGGAGCCGACGGAGGTATCGGAAGTCAATCCAATACCTGCTCAGACCTGGGCTCGCTTGAAGCTACTGAAAAAGTTGGGTTTCCACAAGGGAGTTGGGTGCTCTGTTTGATCTGTGAAGCTGTCTCAATGAGAAAAATAACAAAAAAGTGAAAAAGCCCTCGCTTGTTCGGGATCTGACTCAATTACTTCTTTTTAACGGCATTCGTTACTACGTGCCAGGCACTGAACTAAGCACTGGGTAGACGTTTATCACATCAGACCCAGTTCATGTCCTACATGGGGCTCACATCTTAACCCCCATTTTACAGAAGAGGTAACTGAGACCCAGAGAAGTGAAGTGATTGGCCCAAGGTCACACAGCACAGGTGGAATTAGAACCCAGATGCGTCTGACTCCCAGGCTCGTGCTCTAGCCAGTAGGCCACAGTGCTTCAAGTTACCTTGTTTCCTTGTAACAGTGGGCGATTTGAGAATGCAATGAGGGAGCTGGAGAGCGTTTACATGAAAAGAAGTAACCGGTGACTCTCTATTCCAACAATGAAATAGGCCTTACTTTTTGGTCAATTACTCAACCGATCAATTCTATTTACTGAGCGCTTACTGCATGCATGACCCTGTACCATGCGCTCGGGAGAGTACAATATAACAGAGTTGCTAGGCATGCTCCCCGCCCACAACCATTTTACAGTGTAGACGGGGAGACGGACATTAATAGAAATAAAGTATGGCTATTCATTCGTTCCCTCAATCGTATTTATTGAGCAAATAAATACGAAGTAGTGCCTTCGGACTGAGGGGGGGTGGTGAAGAAAGGGTGCAACTTCTAGTGAGAGTCTTCTACCCTATTTGTGGCAGGTTTGGGGGGTTTTTGCCGGACTGAAGGGCCAGGGTGGGGAGAGGGTGGGTCTTGGCAATCGAGGCACAGCCCGTTCAAGCCAGGGAGCGATCTGTTAGCATCCAATCTCCCTGCTTCCTTAACACCTCCACCGAGGAGTTCATAACCATTCTTGCTTCCCCCTCTAGCCCGGAAACTCCTAATGGGCAAGGATCACATCTACCATATCTGTTGTATGATACTTTCCCAAGTGCTTAACCCAGAGTAAGCCCTCAAATACCACTGATTGATTGTTTCTTGCATCTCTTTGGGTCCAAACATTTCAGCTTACCTTTCCTTGCTGCTCGCCTATTATTCAATAGCATTTATTCATTCAATAGTATTTACTGAGCGCTTCCCATGTGCACAGCACTGTACTAAGCGCTTGGAATGCACAAATCGGTGACAGGTAAAGTCCCTGCCCTTTGACGGGCTTACGGTCTAATCGGAGGAGACGGACAGACAAGAACAATAGCCCGCACACTTCGCTCCTCTAATGCCAACCTGTTCACCGATTCCTGATCTCGTCCATTTCATCGCCAACCTCTCGCCCACACCCTGCCTCTGGCCTGGAATGTCCTCCCTCTTCATATCAGACAGACAGTCACTCTCCCCGCCTTCAGAACCTTATTGAAGGCACATCTCTTCCAGGAGGCCTTGCCCAATAAGCACCCCATTCCCTCTTTTCCCATTCCCTTCTGCGTCACCCTTGAACTTGGATTTGCTCTCTTTATTCACCCTTCCCTCAGTTCCACAGCACTTATGTACATACCCTTAATTTATTCATTTATATGAATTTCTGCTCTGCCACTTGTCAGCTGTGTGACTGTGAGCAAGTCACTTCACTTCTCTGGGCCTCAGTTCCCTCATCTGTAAAATGGGCATTAACTGTGAGCCTCACGTGGGACAACCTGATGACCCTGTATCTCCCCCAGCACTTAGAACAGTGCTCTGCACATAGTAAGCACTTAACAAGTACCAACATTATTATATGCTCACTGTGGGCAACGAACATGTCTACCCACTCCAATATACTGTATCTCCAAATCACTTAGGACAGTGTCCTGCATAAAATAAGTGATCAATAAATACCACTGACTGGTTGACTGACCAACAAAAAAAGTGAGGCAACTTGATATTTCATTGTTGGAATATAGTCACCTGTTACATCTCTTCATGTAAATCAGCCAACTGCGTCTTCTCAAATAGCCTGGGTGAGAAGGAACACTGGCTGCATCCACCCCAGTGCTTAGTACAGTGCCTGGCACATAGTAAGGGCTTAAATACCACAATTATTATTATTGGTTGAATCTAGTAATGGCCTAGCTCAATCCTTGTTTCTGCAAACAAATAGTCTTGTGCCGGTGTCTGTCTGTTGCATCTCTCCCCATGGTTCCTCAAATCCCTTTATCGCCCTAAAAGTCTACAGATTATCGATGATGATCTTCTCAGAAAAATGCTTAGAATTTAAGTAAAAATATCTTCCCAAAAATAAAACCAAAGGAAGCGTTTGAAAGCGTACCCGTCACAACAACTGCTTCCAATTTCGTGTAGCAGAAAAGGCAAGTTTCCTACAGATGAAAGAGTCTCACTTTGAACCTGAAGTATTCAGTTTATTTTAAAATATTCATTTAGTTGAGAGGGATGGGTATTGGGCCTTGAGTTAATTACTTCTCGGCGGTAATGTCACTTCTTTCTAGCATGCCCGGCAATTACAGATTCATGATGTCTGCGTCTTCATTTTCAGGAATTTCCACTATTTGATTTGACCCTTCCAGAAAGAATTAAAACACTGCATACGGCTGACTCTTAAATTTACATCTACTAATTATCGGCCAACTATCTCCCTGTTTCCTTGATAGTCCGAAACAAACGCTCGTCGTCCCGGCACATTTTAATTGAAAGGGAATTGTTAAATCTCCTTTCAGGCGGGTCTTCTTACCCATCAATTCCACTTCTTACACTTTTCCCATGCAAATTAACTTGATCACCTTGCATCAAAGGTGGTGGCACATCATTAATTCATGCGAATTAAGATGGCCTCCGGATATTGGGATTGTACCGTCCTGGCTTTCGTTTTACAAGTACGGTTATTCACTGGATTGAGATTTAATTTGAGGTTCAAATTTGATCAGACCTCACTGCTTCCTGTAGGACGCCAGAACGCTGGGACATGTTAGGTGCTTAATGCACAGCATAACTAAATTTTTGCTCACTTTAATTTTTTTTAATGTACATATTTTAATGGCATTTGTTAAACACCGGTAAGCTAACCAGATGGGACGCAGTCCACGTCGCACACGGGACTCACAGTCTTAATTCTCATTTTACAGATAACTGATTTACCCAAGGTCACAAAGTGGACAAGCGATGGAGCCGGAATTAGAACCCAGAACCCTCTGACTACCACGCCCAGGCTCTGTCCACTAGGCAACACTGCTTTGCTGTAGAACTTTCTTTAAATTCGATGCTTTCTGGCAGTCGGCATATGTACTCTTCCTAGCATACCCAGCTCCACTTAAAACCCCCTCACTCCTCATAAATTCAGTCCTTGATATTTATGTCTACCTCCCCCAGTGGACTGAAAGCTCCTTTAGGGCAAGGATTGTCTCTACCAACAGTATTGTACTCTCCCAAGCACTAACTATAAAAGCCTGCACAGAATAAACACTTAAAGATCATCCCTCTGGAAGCAGCGCGGCTCAGTGGAAAGAGCCTGGGATTCGGAGTCAGAGGTCATGAGTTCGACTCCGGCTCTGCCACTTGTCAGCTGTGTGACTGTGGGCAAGTTACTTAACTTCTCTGTGCCTCAGTTACCTCATCTGTAAAATGGGGATTAACTGCGTGCCTCACACGGGATGACCTGATGAACCTGTATCTCCCCCAGCGCTTAGAACAGTGCTCTTGCACATAGGAAGCGCTTAACAAATAACAACATTATTATTTATTATTATTATTATTGATCGACACTGACACTTCACATGCCAATCTGGTTATTCTTCTTGCTGAAATAATCTGCTTTCAAAACCTTTTCTGGGTGGTTCCTCTGGTCCTAAAATGCAGGTGATGCCCAGAGTTATCTTAAACTTTTCCCCAACTGCACTGACCCCTGGTACCATCAGCAAATTGCTTTTACATGTAGATTTAAAAAAAAAAGCCATGGGATAACCGCTCTTTCCTTAATCCATCGATCGATGGTATTTATTGAGCTGTGAAGCAGCATGGCAGAGTGGATAGAGCACAGGCCTGGGAGTCAGAAGTTCACGGGTTCTGATCCCGGCTCGGCCACTTGTCTGTTGTAACACCTTGAGCAAATCACTTAACTTCTCTGTGCCTCAGTGACCTCATCTGTAAAATGGGGAATGAGACTGTGAGCCCCTCTGGGACAGGGACTGCGTCCAACCTGATTTATTTGTTTCCACCCCAGCGTTTAGGACAGTGCCTGGCGTATAGTAAGCGTTTAAATACCATCATCGTTATCATTAACTCTAGACCCTCTTGACTGTAAGATTGTTGTAGGCAGGAAATGTTCCCCCAGTTTGGTTATATCGTATCTCCCAAGTGCATAGTACAGTGCTCTGCCCATAGTAAGCGCTCAATAAATACAACTAATAATAATAATAATGTTGGTATTTGTTAAGCGCTTACTATGTGCCAAGCACTGTTCTAAGCGCTGGGGTAGACACAGGGGAATCAGGTTGTCCCACGTGGGGCTCACAGTCTTAATCCCCATTTTACAGATGAGGGAACTGAGGCACAGAGAAGTTAAGTGACTCGCCCACAGTCACACAGCCGACAAGTGGCAGAGCTGGGATTCGAACTCATGAGCCCTGACTCCAAAGCCCGTGCTCTTTCCACAATTGATTGATCACAATAAAATGGAGTAGTAGGTAGACATGATCCCGGCCCACCGATCATTAAAATTTCTAATGGTCATTATTATCTGGTTCATTTAAAACACAGTACCCCGTTTTAATATATCTGGCTTTGAAATTAAGGGAAAGCAAAGCTTTGCTCTGTGGACAACTGAGGAGATGAAAGAGTCCCTTTGCACATCTTTTAACAAATAAAGACCAGGGAGAATGCTTAGAGTATCACTCCAGGATGACTGTAGGAGCAGCACGGTGTAGTGGATAGAGCACGGGGCTGGGAGTCGGAAGGCCATGGGTTCTAATCCTTGCCTGCTGCGTGATCTTGGGCAAGTCATTTCTCTGTGCCCCATTACCTCATTTATAAAATAGGGATTGAAACCGTGACGGGACTAAGTCACACCGCAGAGCCGGCATTAGAACCCAAGTCTTTCTGATTCCCAGGTCCGTTCTCCATCCACTAGGCCACACTGCTTCTCCCCTGAAGCTGGCCTCGCTATTACGCGACCTGAATTAAAGAGTCGGCCGGTTACAACGGGCCCCGTTCATAAATGACTCGCCTTGAAAGGAGTTCAGTTAGACGGGTTTGATTCCCTTTAAGGAATCTTCGCCTTCTGGACCGAGTGGCATAACTTAAATCACCAAGGGTAAACAAATTGCATCTGGTGTGTACACGTTCACGGGCAGGTACACGCCCCATGTCTGATCACCTTCCAGTACCATCTGTCAAGCAGGGAGCTCAGACCCAGGTCAGGAGGAAAGGTTTCAGGCAGTTTTAAGCACAGGTCCTACTCAGCTCTACAGCTGCTTAATGACAGCACTGCTCAAAAATACAACCTCGGGGAATCTTATCTCCGAAACTTTATGCTTCTGGTGTTGGAAAAGAAAAGAGTGGTGGAGTTTCATAACTATATAGCTTTACCAAAATAAAAATTTGCTGATAGATAGGAGGACTCCTCTATTGCTTGCCTGGTGACTAGTTGAAGTGGGATTTGCCGACCGAAATGCCAGCCAATAAAACTAGTCTCCGAGACACACTTTAATTTCACCATTTAGCTGCACCTTCCCTGAGCACCAATGAAAGCAGAAACCGCGCTGTACTTTGCAAACTGGGAAAATGTCTTAATGTGCCAATCTTGAAGTTGGAAAGGAAAACTACAACAATATACTTTTATTGAAAATGATCCAAATCGAGTTGCATTTTCTTGCCTTCCCAGAGTGTTTTCTTTTAAAAAGACATGGGTATAGAGATCGTATTCTTTTGAATTTTCTAACTGCAACTTAAATCTATATTTGCACATCACTTTCAATCTGATTAAATCTGATTAACTAGCAAATTCTACCCAATCATTTAAATAGCACGAATATAACCGACGGTTCAATTATTCACGGTCAGCGAGGATAATCGAAAGGACTCAGCAATCCCACTGGGGCTCTATCGGTTTCAATTCCTCCACCGGACCTTTCACCAAACTCCCATCCAGAGCAGTGCCGAGATTCCCATCTCGCTGCCTTCTATCCGCCCTCCAATCGAGCTGTGGGCGAGGACTGAAATGACCCCAAAGCTGAAGAGCAGATCAACCAATCCCCGTGGGGTCTCAGGACCGGAGTCAAGAGACCCGGGTTCTAATTCCGGCTCCGCCATTTGTGTGTGGCCTTGGACAGGTCGCCTAACTCCTCTGGGCCTCAGTTTCCTCAGCTTTAGAATGGGAATTAGATACCTATCCTTCCTCCCCCTTTGTCTGTGAGGCCCACACAGGATAATAATAATAATAATAATGTTGGTATTTGTTAAGCGCTTACTATGTGCCGAGCACTGTTCTAAGCGCTGGGGTAGACACAGGGGAATCAGGTTGTCCCACGTGGGGCTCACAGTCTTAATCCCCATTTTACAGATGAGGGAACTGAGGCACAGAGAAGTTAAGTGACTCGCCCACAGTCACACAGCCGACAAGTGGCAGAGCTGGGATTCGAACTCATGAGCCGACTCCAAAGCCCGTGCTCTTTCCACTGCGCCACGATGCTTCTCTAATGGGCTGCATGTCTGTAATCACTATCCCATTAGCTACCCGCGCGCTTGGCATATAGTAAGCGCTCGAATATGGCAGTAATAGTTATCATTATATCGACCTGCAAATAATCAGCAGCTTCCCGGTCCAGCCCACCGGAGGCAACAGAAATGGATGCTCTCCCAGGCTCAGTCATTCACCCTTCCTGTGCCCTCGCTTTGCCTCATCCCGACTCTGGATTAACACCCAGCAGAGGTGCCCGCAGGCCCCAAATAATTTTGTTCGCTTCCCCCATTGTTCCTTTCCCTTTTGAAGTCGCCCCTCCACCCCTCGTTTCCTGTCCCGTTACACTCTTTGGGGCTTCACGCTTTCTGATATTTACCACCTTGGTGCACCCAGGGTATTTACAGAGCTTAATTGTTGCAGACAAAGCTTCCTGAGGTGATCCTAGAGAGGAACTACATAATCTCATAAAGGAGGTAAATTAAAGGTTAAGAGGGGAGCAGAAGCAACACACTGGTGGACGGAGCACTCTGAGAGGAAACTAGTCTCTCTCTCTGTCTCTCAAAAGTCCAGGTCGGCCTGAAGGAGCCACCGGGGTTGTCATCTCCTATCGGCTCCGTCAGTCAAACGTATTTATTGAGTGCTGACTGTGTGCAGAGCACTGCGCTAGAGGTCGTGTGTTCTAATCCCGGCTCTGCCACTTGTCTGCTGTGTGACCTTGGGCAAGCCGCTTACCTTCTCTGTGCCCCAGTGACCTCATCTCTAAAAATGGGGATTAAGACTGAGCCCCATGTGGGGCAACCTGATTAGCTTGTATCTACCCCAGGGCTTAGTACAGTGCTTGGCACCTAGTAAGTGCTTAACAAAATACTACAGTGGAAGGAGCACAGACCTGGGAGTCAGAGGACCTGGCTTCTAATCCTGGACCCCAGCTGCTTGCAGTGTGACCTTGGGGAAGTCACTTAATTTCTCCATGCCTCAGTTCTCCTTCTCAGCGCTTAGAAAAGTACTTGGCACGTAGTAAATGCTTAACAAATATCATCATTATTATTACTATAATTAGTATTAGAAGATAACAAAAAACAGACACATTCCCTGGCCATAACAGGCTTATAGTCTAGAGGACGAGTTTACAGTCCAGACGCGGACTCGAACACATGGTTTAGCTGGTTTACGGAGTGGCAGAACCACACGGACCTGCTTGTGGCAGGAACACGACTGTGGCTAAAAAGCAGCCCGGTCGGAGCTAATCGTAAGCATTGCCCCGCACCGGGAAGGTCTGAGCAGTGGAGAGAGGGAGAAGGGAAAAGGCGTGGGGAGAAGAAGAGAGGGCAGGCTCACACAAGAAAGCCCTGTAGGAAGCTTCGGGCGGAGGAGAATTTGAAATTGGAATAACTCCTGAATAAAGACACCAGAGGGCACGGGGTCAGGAAGGAGGAACTGGGGAAAGGACAAGTTTACACCAATATGGAAAGACAGAGAGGAGCCCTGAGGGGCAAAAGAGAAGGCTAAGTGAGAAAAGGGAAAAAAGAAGGGGGACAGGACAGCAGGGATGGGTAAGTGGAGAATAATAATGGTAATTAATAATTATGTTACTTGTTAAGTGCTTACTATGTGGCTAGCTCTGTTCTAAGTACTGGCATAGATACAAGTTCATCAAGTTCGACACAGTCCCTGTCCCACATGGGGCTCACAGTCTTAATCTGATGAGGTAACCGAGGTCCAGAGAAGTGAAGTGAATTGCCCAAGGTCACACAGCAGACACGTGGCAGAGCCGGGATTAGAACCCAGGGCCTTCTGACTCCCAGGCCCGTGCCCTCTCCGCTAAACCAGGTGAGTTCAACATTTTCTTTCGTTAGTTATGATGCAAGGAGAAGTGGAAACACGCAGATTAGATGGAGTCTGTACTTTCCCTCCACACCTCTCACTTCCTTTCCTTGATCGGTAGTAAAATAGTCGGGAATCCATCTGGCCAATCTGAAGCAAGATCGCCCAGCCCCACCAACCCTGTTAGGAGGATAATGATGATGATGAAGGTATTTGTTAAACCCTATGTGCCAAGCACTGTTCTAAGCACTGGAGTAGATACAAGGTAATCAGGACGTCCCACGTAGGGCTCACAATCTTAATCTCCATTTTCCAGATGAAGTAACTGAGGCACAGAAGTTAAGTGACTTGCTCAAAGTCACACAGCTGATAAGTGGCAGAGCCGGGATTAGAACTCACATCCCCCGACTCGCCAGCCCGTGTGCTCTTTCCACTAAGCCACAGCCGCTTCCCTTATTTTTCCCAGAAGGTCAAAGATCGGTATTGCCCCAAGTGCTTAGTTCAGTGCTCTGCACGCGGGAGCCGCTCAGTAAATACAATTGATAGGTCGAATGTAGTCGCCAAGAAAAGAAGTCTTCCGTGACACTGAAGATCCGGAACCTCGTGAGACGATCCTGCAAACCACCATAATAAAGCCCAAGTCCCAGTAGAACAATAAATAAGAGCGACTGCTCTGCCAGTTTGGCACTGGGCGACACTCCATTGCAAAACCCAAGGAGGCAAGTCTGAAATCAGGTGGGATCTCGGAGCACTTCAGTTTCAATTTTAAAGCTTATAAAGACACAGTGCCTCTTTGACGGGCAGCTATAGGAAGAAGGGGCTTGACAAAAACATCGTGGTGGCCAAGTGGGGAGGGAAAAGATTAAGTTTTTACCTTAATCCTATTTTTTATGGTATTTAAGCGCTTACAATGTGTCCGGCGCTGTACTAAGCGCTGGGGTACATACAAACTAATCTGGTTAGGCACAGTCGATGTCCCACATGGGGCTCCCGGTCTCAATCCCTATTTAACAGACGAGGTAACTGAGGCCCGGAGAAGTGAAGCGACTCGCCCAAGGTGACGCAGCAGACAAGTAGGGAAGGCAGGTTTAGAACCCAGGTCTTTCTGACTCCCTGGCCCGTGTTCTACCCACTAGGCCACGCTGCCCCTTCTTGAGAGGGGCGTATTACCAACTCTCAAGATGGTCAGGTTTGGCCTGCTTCTACTTCGCAGCGAGGAAGAGGTTCACGTATCTGTTCGGGTTTCTCAAGTTTCCCAGGGACACTGTTCGATCTCAGGTATGGAAACTCAGAATCTAAAAAGGGAGTATCATTTTCCCATATGACTGTACTACACACACACACACAAAAAAACCACCACACACACACCCTTCCCACCCTTGACCATCACACAGGGTGAAAGGACAACATGAAAAGGGTAAGACGACCTCAGCTCAGCAACAAAACTAATGCCCAACTTTTGCTTACTTCAGCGGTAATCATCCCCTCTCATCGGTTTTATCTTTTTGGCTCTACCTTTCCAAGGGTTGAACAAATTTACTAGGGCACTCTGAAAAAAAGGAGATATGACAAACCTCCCAAGCAGCACGGCCTCACTGATACTAGAAAAGTTCATCTAATTAATCAGCCCCTGGATCCAATTTCATTAACTGAAATGAAATGTATTTCAGCATTCATCTAGTCAACAACGTGGGGAATTTTTCTGTCTCTGCCTATTATTTTCTCTCCCTGAAACCAAAGGGAATTTCACCGACACCAGGATGAGAAGCAGTGTCGCTCAGCGGACAGAGTACGGGCCCGGGAGTCAGAAGGACCTGGGTTCTAATCCCGGCTCCGTCTCGTCTGCTGTGTGACCTTCAACGAGTCACTGGGCCTCAGTTCCCTCCTCTGTAAAATGAAGACTGGGAGCCCCATGTGGGATCAGAGTCCAACCTGATTAGCTTGTATCTACCCCGGCACTTAGAACGGTGCTGGGCTCGTAGCCTTTTTCAAGAACCAAAATTATTAACTCTGTGCTCGGGCGGGATGTTTCTGAGGGGGACACCGAAACGGAGACCAAGTGGCGGGTTAAACCAGGCCCCAAACTGCGGCCACCTTGGTGAACAGAAACGTCATTGTTCGCTTTACAGTCTTTGGTGTTGCAAGAGAGCCAGGGGGTTGACACAGACAGACCTTCTCCTACCACGCCGCACTACAGAGAGAGAGCTACATCAAGGAGGCAAAGACTTGTCACCGATCAAATCAAGGCACATTCGAAACTCACTCCATGGGCCAAAAGGGTACTGGGAAACCAGCTTCCTCCTTCCCAGTGCCATCGGCTTTAGGAGCTGAAACCATCCCAGGGATGCCCTGTTCTGCCTAGGCGGGCCTTCCGGAAAAAGAGATTCCCACGACCTCCTTTCGGATGCTTCCAGACTGGGATGGCTCTGCACGCTCCCCACCTCGAATGCCGGAGGCCTATAGTGGTACGCTCTGGGGGTGCGGAGACTCAACCGATCGATCAATGCTTTTTAATGAGCGCTTACTATGTGCAGAGCACTGTTCTAATCGCTTGGGAGAGGACAAGAGAAATTAGGCCCTCCCCTGGGGTACTCTCCCAAGGACTCTGCACACAGTAAGCTCTCAAATAATAATAATAATGTTGGTATTTGTTAAGCGCTTACTAGGTGCAGAGCACTGTTCTAAGCGCTGGGATAATACAGGGTAATCAGGTTGTCCCACAGGTGGCTCACAGTCTTCATCCCCATTTTCCAGATGAGGGAACTGAGGCCCAGAGAAGTGAAGTGACTAGTCCACAGTCCCACAGCTGACAAGTGGCAGAGCCGGGGTTCGAACCCATGACCTCTGACTCCCAAGCCCGGGCTCTTTCCACTGAGCCACACTGCTTCATAAATACCACTAAATAAATGAAGAGGCTGTAAGCTAGCTGCGGGGAGGGAATGTGTCTGTGATACTGTACTCTCCCAAGAGCTTAGAACAGTGCCCCGCACACGGGAAGGCTTCAATAAAGAAAATACGATTGCCGGAGATACGTTCCCTCCCGGTAATGAGCTTAGAGTCCTCTCACTTCATCACCATGGAGAATGGTCCATGTGTGACTGTGGGCAAGTCACTTAACTTCTCTGTGCCTCAGTTACCTCATCTGTAAAATGGGGATGAAGACTGTGAGCCCCATGTGGGGACAACCTGTATCTACCCCAGCGCTTAGAACAGTGCTCGGCACATAGTAAGCGCTTAACAAATACCAACATTATTATTATTACGATTCATTCGTGTTTATGAGCGCTTACTGTGTGCAGAGCACTGTACTAAGCGCTTGGAAGGTAAAATTCGGCAACAGATAGAGACCATCCCTATCCAACAACAGGCTCTGGGCTATGATAAGCAATAGAACCCAGGTCTTCTAACCCCCAGGGCTGTGCTCTTTTCACTAGGCTACACTGCTTCTCCCTAGTTGTTTTTTAGGTAGATTTGCTGGTAATTAAAAATTTTCAGTTTTCTCTGGTCTTAGCTGCAGTCTTGGCTCCTCTAAAATTGAAAGAGAAAATGTACTTAAGGAACACGCTTTGTTTGAACTTGAAACAAAACTGTTCTTTACCCATAGTAAAGCGATTGTTGATCTAAATTATTAGTTTCATTCTCATCGTTCTCTTTTGGGTAAGAAAAACAGTACTTTGAAGCTTGGGGGGAAAAACAAAAAACTTTTAAACCAACAGGGATGGGGGTGTATCTTCTAGACTCCAGAACCACAGGAAAACTAAACAAGTAAAAATACACTAAAATCTTGAACAAATTTAGTAGGGTACTCTGAAAAAAAGGAGATATGACGAACCTCCCAAGCAGCACGGCCTCACTAATACTAGAAAAGTTCATCTAATTAATCAGCCTCTGGATCCAATTTCATTAACTGAAATGAAATGTATTTCAGCATTCATCTAGTCAACAAATCTCTTGCAACCAAATTACCCAGATTATAAACGGTACAGTTTAGGTTCTCAAACTCAAGAAGTGTTCCTTCCTTACAGAGTGCTGTAAAGAATAAAATGAAAGGAAACTTTTTCTAACCTAAAGAGAAGTGAATCTCCCCTAAATGGCTCCGACAATGGATGAATAATTCATGCGGGATTTTATCCAACTGACAAAGGATCTGTGAGTTACATTTCATTTGGCCAGAAGTCCTGAATTAGAGAATTTATTCAGTGCTTATTCTATGCTGAACACTGTGCTAAACTCCGGATTCGATTTTAGATCATCAAATCAGACACAGTCTCTGTTCCCCATTCATTCATTCAATAGTATTTATTGAGCGCTTACTATGTGCAGAGCACTGTACTAAGCGCTTGGAATGGACAAATCGGTAACAGATAGAGACAATCCCTGCCCTTTGACGGGCTTTCAGTCTACCCTCTAAGAGAAGGGGGGACTTGGGCCTAAGGAGGTGAAATGACTTGCCCAAGGTCACACAGCAGTCCAGGGGGCAAACCTGGAATTAGAACCTGGGCCTTCTGATACCCAGTCCCCTGTTCTTTCCACTGGCATTTTACCTACATGTCTTCAACAAGACAAAAAAATTATATTCTTGGGGCAGCGGGTATTTGGGTTTAATACTGGAAAAAAGGGCGTCCAAATTGCAAAATGAAGATGATTGGCTATTTCAAACCTTTTTGGACGCTGCGTTGTTTAGATCCCTAGCCAGCTAAACAGCTGTCACTCTGGTCTGCATCGTCCAATCCCTCAAACTGATGGTGCCAGAAGAAAATTAAAATAAAGAACTGTCCATTCGAGAGCTCGGATTCCTGCCCCCTGAGTGTTACCTCTGACAGAAGTGGGTATTTGGGGCTGGACCCTGAATTCTCCAATATTTGGCTGAGTCCAGCACCAATGAAACAAGAAAGCAGGGCTCCTCAGCTCAAATAAAAATAATAATAATATTGGTATTTGTTAAGCACTTGCTATGGCAGAGCACTGTTCTAAGCACTGGGGTAGAGACGGGCTAATCAGGTTGCCCCACGTGAGGCTCACAGTCTTAATCCCCATTTTACAGATGAGGGAACTGAGGCACAGAGAAGTGAAGTGACTTGCCCACAGTCACACAGCTGACAAGTGGCAGAGCCGGGATTCGAACCGTTCAAAATAAACAGAAAGCCACCATGAAGTATGAGCAGCTCGGAAAGGAGAAGTCCCCCCTCCTCCAACAAAACGGTCTATTAGGCATGAGGAAAGGAAACTCTGGGATTGTTTGTTTTGTTTTTATGGTATTTGTTATGCATCTAAGTGCCCGGCACTGTACTAAACGCTGGGGTAGATATGAGATAATCGGTTTGGACACGGTCCCCGTCCCACTTGAGGCTCACAACATTAATCCCTATTTCAGATGAGGTTACTGAAGCACAGAGAAGTTAAGTGACTTCCCAGGTTCACGCAGCAGAGACGTGGGGATTAGAACCAGGGTCCTCTGAGTCCCAGGCCCATGCTCTTTCCACTAGGCCATACTGCTTTTTTTTTCCCCCATTAGAAGATAATTGTCTTGAACTTTTCACGGGTCTGCCTATGTTTTTCTTCCATTTTGCAAACTTGGAGCAATCCATCATTGCGACCTTCCAGAGTATAAAAGGAGATGCTTTTATGGCACTCGGGAAGAAACAACCGTGTTTTTTCTGTGTTTGTTGTTGCTGCTGTTTAATCAATACTCCTATTAAGCACAACTTGCCTGTGCTTCAGGAGGAAAACAAAAGGAAATCACTCTAGGCTGTAAAGGCAGGTTTAGATCATGTTGATTTCTGCTTTAATCCTGCTACAGCAAGTTTCTACATGCTTTCTTGGGCCTCCATCTCCCCAGTTATTAGGACAAGAGCCAACACATATATTTAATTACGTAAGTAGTCAGTGCTATCAGCCAGCTGTTGCCAGAGCATAATACACTAACCTCTTTCACTTAGCAGCTGGCTTAAAATGGCCCAACGAAACTCCCGTTCAATTAACAGTAATCATAAAATATGCAAAACACTGATTTTTTTTTTTTAAAAGGATGATATAGCTCCCAGAGAGGATTTCAAGGCCTGACTTCTCAAACTTTTGTTTTAAATGGGTTTTAAAACTAAAGCAGAAATCGAACAATAATAATAATAACGGTATTCGGAAAGTGCTTACTATGTGCCGAGGACTGTTCTACGCCCTGGGGTAGATATGAAGCAGCGTGGCTTGGTGGAAAGAGCCCGGGCTTGGGAGTCGGAGGTCGTGAGTTCTGATCCCCCCTCCGCCACTCGTCAGCTGTGTGACCTTGGGCAAGTCACTTAACTTTTTTGTGCCTCAGTTACCTCATCTGGAGAATGGGGGTTAAGGCTGTGAGCCCCACGAGGGGCAACCTCGTTACCTTGTATCTAGCCCAGCGCTTAGAACGATGCTTTGCACATAAGTGCTTAAACATATCATTATTATTATTATACAAGTTAATCTGGTTGGACACAGTCCCTGGTCCACATGGGGCTCACAGTCTTAACCCTCATTTTACAGATGAGGTAACTGAGGCCCAGAGACAGCCCAGTGGCCCTTTTTCAGCCCAATTTCCACAGAACAGAATCGATTCCAGCCACCCTCCTTACTCCCCCTCTACCTTACCCACTCAAGAGATTGGAAACACACAAACACACACAAAAAAACCCCACTCCCTCTGCCTCTCTCCCTCTTTGCCTAAGACTGGACATTTCACCACCTCAGTTCAAGGAGCTGAACTATTCCCTTCGAATTTACAATCACTAGACACCCTAAGGAAACCATCCTTTTCAATAATGTAATGAAATAAGCTCGGAGAGATCGCTCTTCCGGACACCTCACCTGATGGCTGCAATTTTTATTTATGCAAATTGGGTATTCTAATGACTGGAGTGTCATCTAATGTGTGATACGATGTACTGAAAGGATAAAATTGCAAAGACAACTTCACCTAAGGACGCTGGGATGAGAAAACTCACATGAGCCATTTTTACCCTTTGAAAGTGCCAGGCACCGGACTAAGCACTGGGGTGAGTACAAGTTAATCGGGTTGGACACAGTCCTTCTCCCATAGAGGGCTCCCAGTCTTAATCCCCATTTTACAGATGAGGAAACTGAGGCCCAGAGAAGTGAAGTGAATATCCCAAGGTCACCAAACGGACAAGTGGCACAACTTGGGATTAGAACCCGGGTTCTGACTCCCAGGCCCAGGCTCTATCCACCAGGCCACGCTGCTTTCCCTTGGGCACATCACTTACCCCAGGGATTCTCCAACCAGAAAACAGTGATACGTCCTGTCCTTCCCTCTTTTTTTTTTTTTTTTTTACAAGGCGGGTATGGGGTCCCTAGAAAAACTCCCGGGGATAAAGGAGGCTATGACCGGGAAAGCACCGAGAAGAAAGGTTCTGTATGAACTCGAGGGTTTATTGCCACTCTTCCAGTCATTCATAAATGCAAAACAAACTGAATTCGTACAAAGCAGCGATTGCTCATCCAGAGTAAATACTCTTCTCCCTGGGCAAACTGAGGATTATTAGCCAAACTGCTCTGAACCGCAAAGGTGTGCCAACTAGGTACCAGGCTAAGCCGCCCTGATTGACGTGTGGGCCTCGAGCGCCATCAGCCCTAACCATCCTGCCAGGTGAGGCGGCGTGGCCTAGTGGGAGGAGCCCAGGACGGGCCCTCCGGCGTGACCCTGGGCAAGTCACTTTATTTCTGTGGGCCTCAGCCTCCCTATCTGCAAAATGGGTATCTCCCTCCGCTTTGGTCCCACGCCTGAGCCCCATGTAGACCCAGCATAATAGTAATAATATTGGTATTTAAGCGCTTACTATGTGCCAAGCACTGTTCTAAGCACTGGAGTAGAAACGAGGTAATCAGGTTGTCCCACGTGGGGCTCACAGTCTTAATCCCCATTTTCCAGATGAGGTAACTGAGGCACAGTGGCGTGACTAGCCCAAGGTCACGCAGCTGACAAGCGGCGGGGCCGGGATTAATAATAATAATAATAATAATAATGTTGGCATTTGTTAAGCGCTTACTATGTGCAGAGCACTGTTCTAAGCGCTGGGGTAGACACGGGGAATCAGGTCGTCCCACGTGGGGCTCACAGTCTTAATCCCCATTTTACAGATGAGGTACCTGAGGCACCGAGAAGTTAAGTGACTTGCCCACGGTCACACAGCCGACAAGTGGCAGAGCTGGGATTCGAACCCATGACCTCTGACTCCGAAGCCCGTGCTCTTTCCACTGAGCCACGCTGCTTCTCTGTAAAGCATGGTGCTTGGCACAGAGTAAGCGAGAAGTAGCGTGGCCTAGGGGGTAATCAAGGATGGCTTTTACCCATCATCTCAGTCAGTCCATCATATTTATTGAGCGTTTACTGTGTACACCGCACTGTACTAAGTGCTTGGGAGAGTACGACAATATAACAGACATTTCCTGCCCAAAACAAGCTTACAGTGTAGATATTAATAGAAATAAAAATTTCAGATGTGGACATAAATGCTGTGGGGCTGGGGAGTGGATAAAGGGAGCAAGTCGGGGCGACACAAGGGTGTGGGAGAAAAGGAAATGCAGGCTTAGTCAGGGAAGGACTCTTGGAGGAGATGGGCCTTCAATTGTACATTTCAAGCATTTATTAATAATAATAATAATAATAACGGTGGCATTTGTTAAGCGCTTACTATGTGCAAAGCACTGTTCTAAGTGCTGGCGGGATACAGGGTGATCAGATTGTCCCACACGGGGCTCACAGTTTTAATCCCCGTTTTACGGATGAGGTATCCGAGGCACCGAGAAGTTAAGCGACTCGCCCAAAGTCACACAGCTAGCAAGCGGCGGGGCCGGGCTTCGAACCCAGGTCCTCTGACTCCCAAGCCCAGGCTCTTTCCACTGAGCCGCGGTTTAGTGCAGTCAAAGACGACTGACCGAATGAATGAATAAGGCTTTGAAGGGAGGGCGCGGGGAAAACCCCCGGACCTCACCGCTCACATCTACGGTAAACACCACCGGCAGGCCCGTCGCTCGGCTTGTCCGACCCCAGTTTGGTCAGGAGGTTCTGATTCCCCATCGGCAGTCGCCCAGTCGCTCCCGTAGCCTCCCTACCCCCCGGTCTCGAGCAAGCTGGGCAGACTCTCCTCTGTGTCCTCCCCATGGAACCCGAGGGGTTTGTTTGTTTTCTCTGGCCCCGGCAGGAGGGGTGGCTTAGGTGTCAGGAGAAAGATCCCACACTTGGCTCGGGCACAAAAACTCGTTTAATGTAATCACGGGGGAACAGATGATGCATAAGCAAGGTCCAGCTTTGCCAAAAAAAGGAAAAACCAACCGCCTCCCCCCAAAAAAACAGTAGGATGTGTTGCATTTAAGCAAAACCTGTCCAAGTTAAAGGCTTGTTGGCTACAGCCAAGTGGTAGCTCGAAAAAAATAAAATCAACCGTGGTATCAGTTGAGCGGTTACTATATTCATAACAATAAAAATGGTATTATGTGCTTACTATGTGCCAGGCACTGTACTAAGCGCTGCACGGATACAAGCCAATCAGGTTGGACGCAGACCCTGTCCCACGCGGCGCTCAGTCTCAATCCCCATTGTACAGATGAGATAACTGAGGACCATTCATTCACTTATTCAATAGTATTTATTGAGCGCTTACTATGTGCAGAGCACTGTACTAAGCGCCTGGAATGGACAAATCGGTAGAAACCAGAGAAATGACTCGGCCAAGGTCACACAGCAGAAAAGGGGAAGAGTCAAAATTAGAACCCATGACCTTCTGACTCCCAGGCCTACACTCTATCCACTTCGCTCTAGTGCGAATGTTGATGTTGAGCTTATTACCTGCAATAGTTAACCCCATCATACAGAGGGCTACTTAATGCAACCAGTGGTATTAAAAAAAAAGAAAAAAGGTAAATGGTGGTATTTGTTAAGCGCTTACTATATGCAAAGCACTGTTCTAAGCGCTGGGGGAGACAAGATGATCAGGTTGTCCCACATGGGGCTCACAGTCTTCAACCCCATTTTACAGATGAGGTAACTGAGGCCCAGAGAAGTGAAGTGACTTGCCCACAGTCACACAGCTGGCAAGCAGCGGAGCCGGGATTAGAACCCATGACCTCTGACTCCCAAGCCCGGGCTCTTTCCACTGAGCCACGCTGCTTCTCTTATAATGTCGGTATTCATTAAGCGCTTACTATGTGCAGAGCACTGTTCTAAGCGCTGGGGGAGATACAGGGTAGATTTATTGAGTGCTTACTGTGTACAGAGCACAGTAGAGCTGAGGGATACATTCCCCACCCACAATGAGCTTATATTCTAGAGAGGGACCTTACGGTTTAGAATTAATGCCTAAGAGAGGAATGGAAAGGGGAAGAGCAACTGTGGGGAAGGGGAGGAGTAACTATTTTGTTAATGAGATGTACATCACCCTGATTCTATTTATTTGCTGTTGTTTTAATGAGATGTTCTTCCCCTCGATTCTATTTATCGCCATGGTTCTTGTCCGTCCGTCTCCCCCGATTAGACCGTAAGCCCGTCGAAGGGCAGGGACCGTCTCTGTTACCCATTTGTCCATGCCAAGCGCTCAGTCCAGTGCTCTGCACATAGTAAGCGCTCAATAAATACTACTGAATGAACGAATGCTGAACACTCACCAAATCAACTCGATTCTATGTCTACTTGTGCGTCTTTATACTCACCGACCGGTGGTTTTCCTCTTAGTACCGAGAGTCCGTCAGAGCCCAGAAAACGTAGCCGCTCAAACGAGATCCTGCGAATAGGATCTAAGGGCAGTTGGAGGGGAAAGCAAACACTGAGCGCTGCTACTTCAGGGGTGAGAAATTTTCATCCCCATCACTTGCATAAGCTTCAAAAAAAATCCAGAGGAGAGCCAGAGAAAGAGGCAGGAGGAAATTAAGAGGGGGTAGGGGGGGGCAGAGGAAGGGGGAGCCAGACCCCGGGCGGACTGGCAAAGGGCCCAACCCCCCCCCGCAAAAGACTGTTTTTTAAGAAGGGGCTGTGGGCAAGTAACCACTGATGTTTAAGTGGTGCCAGCTGGAGGCTCTGATGAAGGGGCAGGTGAACCCAGGCCAAAATCAGCAACAGCCACTCCTCACGCCGCAGAGGAGGCTTTCCTGAAGTCACGAAGTGTCAACTGGATTGATCGAGCGCTTACTGTGTGCACAGCACTGTACTAAGTGGTTGGGACCAAACATGAAAATAAACAGACATGTTTCCCGCCCATAGTGAGCTGACAGCCCGGGAGGGGAAGAGAGACATTAATAAAAATAAATAAATTACAGATCTGTACATAAGTACCGTGGCACCGGAAGGGGGGGAGGAACAAAGGGAGAGAGTCGGGGCGACGCGGAGGGGAGTGGGAGAAGAGGAAAGGAGGGCTTAGTCGGGGAAGGCCTCTTGGAGGAGATGGGCCTTCGGTAAGACGTTGAACGGGGGGCGGGGAGAGGAACTGTCTGCGGGATAGGAGGAGGGAGGGTGTTCTATAATAATAATGTTGGTATTTGTTAAGCGCTTACTAGGTGCAGAGCACTGTTCTAAGCGCTGGGGGAGATACAGGGTCATCGGGTCGTCCCACGTGAGGCTCACCGTTAATCCCCATTTTACAGATGAGGTCACTGAGGCACGGAGAAGTGAAGTGACTCGCCCACGGTCACACAGCTGTCAGGTGGCAGAGCCGGGAGTCAAACCCATGACCTCTGACTCCGAAGCCCGGGCTCTTTCCACTGAGCCGCTGAATCCATCAATCAATCAATCAATCAATCGTATTTATGGAAAGGCGTTCCCCGAGGACCTGAGCCAGAGCTAAGGAGAGGTGCATGTGGCAGCTATTAATGGGACAGCAAAATGGGTCAAAGGGCTTCAGGAGGACACTGGGCTTGGGACAGGCCGAGCACGTCCCCGATGGACCGGGGCGACTCCGGACTGACATGCCCATCTGGCCGATTAAGAAAAACACGCAATCGCCTGGGACTTGGGACTATCTTAGCTAAAACCGTCCTCCTGCCCTCTCCAGCTGGCAGTGGCTGCTGCTCAATTTGCGAGCTGGGATTTCCGCATCGGGGCCAGGGGGGTCGTGGCATAGGGGCTGGGGGGTCCGCAGACGTGGTCGGGATGTACATACGTACGTGCCCCAAACTTCTTCTTCGGACCACCCCCTCTTACAACAAAGTACCCAGAGCATACTTCTGGTCCTCTAGAAAACACACCAGTGGACCACGAACATCATCAAAAATCCTCGCGGGGTGTAGGAACTGTTAGTATCTCAATTACTTTACCTTTTAAGATCATCAGCGGAGTCCTGCAAATAATTTTGAACTGCCTTTTCATGGTATTTCATTCAATAGTATTTATTGAGCGCTTACTATGCGCAGAGCACTGTACCAAGCACTTTGCTAAGCGCTATTTTCCAGGCACTGTACTAAGTACTGGGGGTAGATTCAGACTAATCGGTTTAGACCCAGCCCCTGTCCCACATGGGGCTCACAGTCTAAATCCCCATTTTACAGATGAGGTAACTGAGGTGCAGAGAAGTGAAGCGACTTGCCCAAGGTCACACAACAGACCAGGGGCGGAGGCAGGATGAGAACCCGGGTCCTGAAAACTGCCACCATACCGGCCACGGCCCGATTTCACAAGCACGACTTTAGACCCGCATGATGTGTTATAAATGTCAAACACTTCCCGAACGTGAAAAGGAGGCTTTACATTTATATGGAAAAATGGGTATCGTACGGAACCGAAGTCATTTCCTGATAAGTGTTCCGGTCTGCCTTTGGGGGGAAGAAAGATAAAAAATTCCAACTTACTTAATTGAATTTCTGAAGTGGTCTTCTGCTGGGCTTTTTACCGTGCAACTGTTCAGCAACCACAAATCTGCTTCTGCGGCATTTTCTGGAAGATGGAAGAGACAAAGACACAATTGGATCTCGCGACAACACCGTGTCAGGCCCACGGGTATCTCTCCGGACGGATTATCTGAAATGAAAAAGTGGGTTGGGGGCGGCTTCTGGCTCAAAATCTTTACGCGGTCGGCATTCCGCTTCGACTAGCAGAAATTTGGGGAACGGTGTAACGGGGGAGCTTTTGGGAGCGAGCTCTTGGGTTAGCTCCCAGATGAGTGCTACTGGTGGGTCTGGTCCTGCCTCTGGCCTGAAACACCCTCCCCTTCCACATCCGACAGACCGCCACTCTCCCCATTTTCAAAACCTTATTAAAATCACATCTCCTCCAAGAGGCCTTCCCCGACTACGCCCTCATTTCCTCTTCTCCCACTCTCTTCTGCTTCGCCCTTGCCCTTTTATTCACCCCTCCCTCCGCCCCACAGAACTCGTGTCCATAGCTCTAAGTGATTCTGATGTCTACCACCGCCTCCGACTGAAAGCTCCTTGCGGGTAAGGTTGGTGACTACCAACTCCGCTGCACTGTCCGCTCCCGGGTGCTAAGTACAGTGCTCTGCACACAGTGAGTGCTCAAAAAAGTACCACGGATTGATCGACTGATTGCCTCAGAGATAACTGACAGCCACTGAGAACCGAAGAAAGGGTCTTGGCTTTTTCTGGCTGGGAAGAATAACAATGCTGGTATTTGTTAAGCGCTCACTATGTGCAGAGCACTGTTCTAAGTGCTGAAGCACTGTTCTAAGCGCTGACGGGAGAAGAGAGCATTTCAATCAGGCCTTTTCTTTCATCTGGCTCGGTTAGACTCCGGAATACTCTGTGACGCCACATTGATACTCTTTTGACCAGAGATCCTTATTCTGTTTTCTTATTTTATTAACGTGCATAGATCTATAATTCTATTTATCTACTTTGATGCTACTGAAGCCTGTCTACTTGTTTTGCTCTGTTGTCTGTCTCCCCCCTCTAGACCGTGAGCCCGTTGTTGGGTAGGGATTGTCCTTATCTGTTGCCGAACTGTAACTTCCAAGCGCTTAGTGCGGTGCTCGGCACACAGTAAGCGCTCAGTAAATACAGTTGAATTACTGAATGAACGAGGAACTCGATTCTTGTACCGGGTCAAAAGAGGATTAATTACTTCTTCGGCCCAAGACCGGCTTCAGAGCACGCCCTCTCGATAACACGGCCCAGAGAGTACGGAAAAATCCACGGAGTGACTCCGGCTCAAGAGAAAGTGGGAAATGCGTCTTTTTCGGGTTGCTGACTCTCATCTAACCTCAAGACAAACAAGGAAGTAGTTGCCATTCAAATGTTATGCAAAACGGGAACGGCCAGAGCTTTCGTTGCCAATGCATGCTGCTAGCGTGTTTTTAAATCAGCTTTAACAGAAATTCAAAACCCAGGCAATAGGAGATTCTAAATCAGGCGAACTAGGCTAAGCCGCTTTTTGAAGGTGAATGTCGGTGAATCCGCAAACGTCTTTTTTCCTTCGTCGGCTGACCGAGAATAGGCAACCGGAGGTCCACTTTCTAAAGGGCTCTTGGCTCTTCATGAAATCCGTCCCTTCAGACTAGGAAGATGTAGGGGGGGGGGATAAGTGAGGGGGATAAGGGAGAACAAGAATTGTTTTCTTTCTAAGTCTGGGGCTGGAAAAGGAAACCACCTATTACCGTCCTCGTTTACAGTTGAGGAAACGGAGGCACAGAGAAGGTAAGTGACTTGCCCCGGGTCACAGAGCAGACGAGTGGCGGGGCCGGGATTAGAACCCAGGTCCTTCTGGCCCTCCTCCGCCTCTTCCCTTTCCTCCTCTAAATCCCACCGGTCATCGCAAGCACGGCCGCAGCGAAGCCTTCCCTCTAGACCGTTAGCTCGTCGTGGGCAGGATTGTGCCTGTTTGCCGTTAGACTGTACTCTCCCTAGTGCTTAGGACCGTGCTCTGCACACGGTAAGTGCTCAATAAATACGACTGACTGAACGAACGGAACCGCAGAGGGCGAGAGGACGGGGGGAGAACGAGCTGCAAGATGAAGAACTACCAGGAACCTCTCAGCGGGGTCTTTTTGTCTTCCGTGGGTGTCGACAGCCGGCTCCCAACGCCACGTCGCCTCGTGCCTCGAATCTTGGTCCAATCGACGATTATAAAGAGGGCACCGATTCCTAACACGGCTAATTCGGCTAGTCATTCCCCACCACAGAAATGTGGCTCGAAAGGATGGACTGCTTGCATAAAGCCGCGCGTCACAGGTGACGTACGAAGACATCTTTAGTCACTTCCCGCAAACCCGACCGCTTCAAATTTTTGGTGAAGGCAGCTTTTAAAAATACAGTGCCCCTAAAAACTCTTTTTTCCCAAGGTAGCAGCAGAATTTTTGAAAATCAGAGTATGTGTGGGGGCCTTATGCCACGATGCTCTTTCTTTCAAAATCAGAGTAAGAACCCCTCCCTCAACCCCTTTTTCACTTAATGCCAAGAAATCCAAATAAATCACAATTTCGCTCGTCCTTTAATCGGCAGCCCCTTCTCCTCAGGCCCAGAGACACATTCGGAAGGCCAAATGTACGTTTCATGCTCCAACCCAAAATATGTTCCATTCTTTTCTTGGTGATGAAATAAGTGTGGTCAGTAGTACAAGAAGCCCACAGGGATACAGACCTAGACCGGGGTTCTAATTCCAGCTCTGCCCCTCGTCTGCTGTGCGTGACCTCGGGCAATCGGCCCATTCATTCCGACCCCCTGGCACTACTCTAATATCAGTTGCAAGGATAATGTGATGAGGATGATGGTGGCATCTGTTAAGCGCTTACTCTGAGCCAGACACTCTACTAAGCGCCGGGGTGGAAACAAGCAAATCGGGTTGGACGCAGTCCCTGTCCCACATGGGGCTCACGGTCTTCGTCCCCATTTTACAGATGAGGTAAATGAGGCACAGCGAAGCGACTCTCCCGAGGACACACACACAGCAGACAAGCGGCCGAGGCGGGATTAGAACGCAGGTCCTTCTGACGCCCAGGCCAGTGCTCTATCCACTAGGCCACGTGGCTTCTCATCAGTGTAGTCCACGAGCGAATGAGCTGCTAGGCCTGACCCAGTTTCTCCTGCATCTGATCTGATCGAGCCTCATCAGACTGCACTGCACCAACTCTAATCATATAATAATGATAATAATGTTGGTATTTGTAGAATCAGAGTTCTACTGGCTTAGTGGCTTGCACCAAAAAACAAGCTCCTAACAAATACCACCATCACCCGATGCACTTTCGCTTCGCTCACAAGGACACTTCCGGTGCAAAAGCAGGGTTCCCTCTCCTCCGTCCCTGTAAAATGGGGATTAAGACTGGAAGCCCCAAGTGGGAGAGGGACTGTGTCCAACCTGAAGAACTTGTATCTACCCCAGCACTTAGCACATATTAAGCACTGAACAACTACCCTAATAATTATTATTACGATCAGTCATTCAAAGGTATTTATTGAGCAGTCCCTGGGTACAGAGCACTGTATTAAGCGCTTGGGAGAATCCAATCCAACAGAGCGGGGAGAAATGATCTCCGTATTTTCCTGTTCCCTCACCCACCACTCCCCAAATCTAAGCTAAGAGGGCAAGTACTGGGTGGCTTTTTAAAAATACCTCGGTTTTCAAAAATTGAACAATGGCAAGGAATGGCATTCGATCGACGTTTCACAGCCCAGATTCAGATTATAATTCATCTGATCGTTGCCGTATCGAAGACGCAGAAGGGCACAGGAAAGCCGATTTCGATAATTAGCCCTTACCTCGGAGAATAAAATCTCTGGGAATATTTTCCATAGAAAAAGCAAAACCCAATAATGAGCCTCCACCAACACCCAAATCTCACTTTTTGAAGGCAGGGCTAATAACTCATGCATTAGACCAACAGCTGTCATTACCAACAATGTAGCTAATGAACATGTTACTGTTGCCAAAAATCCTTGAAGTCTTGCCCACCTTTTTCAATATAATTCTAAGGCAAAACACATCTGCTCTGTGATCTGGGACTGTGTAATTATCTGCACTGACTATTGAGTAAAATCGAGAATACAGCTCTGGTTCTCAAATGCAGTCACCGGGGGATTCTGTTGAGGTCACGGTGAGAGTTGGCTGCCTTTTTCTTGTTTTTCTGTGGGTTTTTTTTCAATATTAAGTGCTTACTATGTGCTGGGCATTGGGCTAAGCACTAGGGTAGATACAAGATAATTAGATCAGGTACAGTCCCTGTATCACCCAGGGCTCACATTCCATGAGGAAGGGAGAACAGGTATTTAGTCCCCACTTTACAGAACGGGGAAGAGAGGCCCAGAGAGGCTAAGTGGCTGGCCAATGGTCACACAGCAGACACATCGGATGGGTGGCAGGGACGGGACTAGAACTTGGGACCCTCAACGCCGTGCTCTTTTGACTAGGCCTCGCTACCTCCCAGACCTGAATCGGGCAAAGGGCATGGGGAGGGAGTAGGGGTTGAGAGTGGGCCCATGAGCCACAAGGATGGGCATCCGGGGGAAGGTGTGAAAAAGAGACGGGGCAACGTGACCTCTCACCCCTCGTCTTGCAATTGGGCTACTCTTGCCTAAAAGTCGAGGGCACACGGGTCTGTCCACCGCCCCGAGGGCCCGGGAGGAGAGTCGAGGAATCTCTTCAGCCCTGAGGGCCTCAGGGGGAAGGTGGGACCTTCCCAGTCTGCATCACCTTGGCCCTGTAGCGTTACTGAGGCTAGATCCTTCACTAGACCAAAAGCCCTGAGCCAGCTGAAGGAAACTGAGAAACTGTCCCATCGACCGAGCCGGCAATTTCATTTAGGTATGAGGCATCGGGTCAGAAACCCGAAAGAGGACGAATAAGACTCTCTTGCAAAATGGTACCTGTTAAATGCTTACTACGTGCCGGGCACTCTTCTAAGTGCTGCGGTAGATACGAGTTAATCAGGTTGGACACTGTCTGTGTCACATGTGGGGCTCACAGTCCTAATCCCTGTTTTACAGATGAGGGAACTGAGGTACAGAGAAGTGATGTGACTTGCCCACGGTCACACGGCAGACAGGTGGCGGAGCCGGGATTAGAACCCAGGTCCTCCCGACTCCCAGGCCCGGGCTCTATCCGCTAGGCCACGCTGCTTCTCTGGAGCTCAGGGGGACGACACAGTCAAGGGACTGGGCCGTCGGTTGCGGATAACGTGAGCAAGGGTTGAATCCACGGGGCCACGACAGCACAAGGACACAAAGATGGAGAGAGACAGAGTCTCACAGGCCCGAGTGCAACTTCTCAAACCCGTGACGGGCTGACGCTGCCGGGCTTGAGACCACCCCGCCGACCCTGCCCAGGTAAGACGGGTCGGGGGGGAAAAATCACGCTACTTTCTCCAAAGTGAAGGACGAATCCTCAGCGAAGCCGAAGAGGTGAAAAAGCTCTCGTCAGACCGCTCCGCTCAGTTCCTTGCCTGCGGTCGGATGTGTCGAGTCAGCCAGCCGGGGAAAGGAAAAGTCCTATTCTTCCTCGAAAGAATCTCCAGGATCCAGAGGTAGCCCGTTCCACTGTTCCATACCATCCGAATAGTCAGAAAGTTCTTCCTCGTGCCTAACTCGCATTTCTCCTGCTGCAATATAAACCCGTTTCCTCTGGTTTGGGCTTCACTGACCTTCGCCCTGTCCTCAAAACCCTCTCAAGGTTAGTAAGACTCTCTATTCCCCCGGGGAGAATCGATCAACTCCTATCTGGCTGATCCGAGTAAGCTCGGGATGCAACGCTCAATCAGGGGTGTTTATTGAGCGCTGACTGCGTGCAGAGCATTGCGTTAAGCGCCTGGGAGAGAACGACGCAACAGAGTTGCACATGAGACTAAACACCCTTACAGTTCTATTTAAAGGCATAAAAATAAGCACCCTGAAATGACTCTCATCTCAGAATGATGACAAGTGAGGCAGATGCCTCAGATTGCTTAATTAATGTCACTTTAAAAAGAGCTGTGCCAAAATGGGATTTAACCTCTGGTCCCCGGCTATATGGGACGTGTGCGTGTGTGTTTGTGTGTGTGTGCTATTAGGCGCTGTACGCGGCGCTGGAGCAGATACAAGCTCATCAAATTGGACACAGTCCGTGGTCCACATGGGGTTCACAGTCTTAACCCCCATTTTTACAGATGAGTTAGTTGAGGCCCACAGTCAATCGATCATTTATTAATAATAATAATAACGGCATCTGTTAAGCTCTTGCAACGTGCCAAGTACTGCGGTGGATGCAAGTTCATCAGGTTGGACAGAGTCTCTAGACCACACTGGCTCACGGTCTTAATCCCCATTTTTTACAGATGAGTTAGCTGAGGCCCAGAGAAGTGAAGTGACAATCATATCTATTAATAATAATAATAATGGTATTTATTAAGCTCTTACAATGTGAAGCACTGCGGTAGTTACAAGTTCATCAGGTTGGACAGAGTCTCTAGACCACACTGGCTCACGGTCTTAATCCCCATTTTTTACAGATGAGTTAGCTGAGGCCCAGAGAAGTGAAGTGACAGTCAATCATATCTATTAATAATAATAATAATAATGGTATTTATTAAGCTCTTACAATGTGAAGCACTGCGGTAGTTACAAGTTCATCAGGTTGGACAGAGTCTCTAGACTACACTGGCTCACGGTCTTAATCCCCATTTTTTACAGATGAGTTAGCTGAGGCCCAGAGAAGTGAAGTGACAGTCAATCATATCTATTAATAATAATAATGATAATGGTACTTATTAAGCTCTTACAATGTGCAAGCACTGCAGTAGTTACAAGTTCATCAGGTTGGACAGAGTCTCTAGACTACACTGGCTCACGGTCTTAATCCCCATTTTTTACAGATGAGTTAGCTGAGGCCCAGAGAAGTGAAGTGACAGTCAATCATATCTATTAATAATAATAATAATAATGGTATTTATTAAGCTCTTACAATGTGAAGCACTGCGGTAGTTACAAGTTCATCAGGTTGGACAGAGTCTCTAGACTACACTGGCTCACGGTCTTAATCCCCATTTTTTACAGATGAGTTAGCTGAGGCCCAGAGAAGTTTCCCTCTGCTCCTCCACCTCTCCCTTCCCATCCCCACAGCACTGTACTCGTCCACTCAACTGTATATATTTTCGTTACCCTATTTATTTTGTTAATGAATTGTACATCGCCTCGATTCTATTTAGTCGCCATCGGTTTTTACGAGATGTTCTTCCCCTCGACGCTGTTTAGTGCCATTGTTCTCGTCTGTCCGTCTCCCCCGATTAGACCGTGAGCCCGTCAAACGGCAGGGACCGTCTCTATCTGTTGCCGACTTGTTCATCCCAAGCGCTTAGTACAGTGCTCTGCACATAGTAAGCGCTCAATAAATACTATTGAATGAAAGTGACAGTCAATCAGATCTATTAATAATAATAATAATAATGGTACTTATTAAGCTCTTACAATGTGCAAGCACTGCGGTAGTTACAAGTTAATCAGGTTGGATTCAGTCCCTAGACTACATTGGCTCACGCTCTTAATCCCCATTTTTTACAGTTGAGGGAACTGAGGCACAGAGCAGTTAAGGGACTTGCCCAAGGTCACGCAGCAGACAAGTGGCGGAGCCAGGATTAGAACCGACGGACCTTCTGACTCCCAGGCTCGTGCTCTAACCACTACACCATGCTGCTTCTCAAGCAGAGCACGCTAAGTGCTGCAGAGAAGACAATACAACAACACGACGACCACGTTCCCTGCCCACAGCGAGTTTACAGATCATGTGGCAGAGCCGGGATTAGAACCCAGATCCTTCTGACTCTCCGCCTCAGGCTCTAGCCACCAGGCCGTGCTGCTTCTCGACATTCTCCCGAGAGGACGCAAATGTTTCCGCTGGTCCCGAAAATCACACTTGTCAGTCGATCGGATTTCCTGAGCGCTTACTGTGTGTGCAGAGCACTGTACTAGGCTCTAGGGAGAGTAAAATATAACAGACGCATTCCCTGCCCACACGGAGCTTAGAGTCTAGAGGGGGCGGATAGACTTTAATAGAGAAGACGTTCCGGAGAAACAATATTTCCCCAACCCGTCCACAAGCAGAGTGCTTGACAACGACAGGAGAGCCTCACGGCAACGGCTGCGGAGTTTCGCTCGATGTTCATAGACTTTCGTGCACTGGCCATACGGGAGGTTCTATTATCGAAAGGGGAAGAGATTAAGTCTTCAATCGTGATAACGTACGGGGGCAATTAGCGTCATTTTTAAGGCCAAAAATGGCGTGTCCCAAGCAACATCATTAGCCACGTCTGAGAACCCTAAAATAACAGAGCTGGGAGGAGTCCCAAGGGACAATCTGGCCCGGCCCCTTCCTCGAGGAAAATGAATAACTAAATCATCCAGAACAGATTGACGACTACAGCTCTCTGAGGATGGAGGCTTCATCGCCTCCCTTGATAATCGTATTGAAAAACTTTTACCCACTAAACAATTTAAACGCTACCGAAACCAATAAGCTTAAACGAGCGCATTTGATGCCACATCTTGGCAATACGCTTCAAATTCCCATCCCCACATTCTCAAAAGGATCGCCGTCAGAAATTCAATTTTGCCCGACGAATTCGGAATTGTAAGACGTCGGCGAGGCGGCCTATCGTGAAAACTGAAGGTATTTGTCCAGACTGGTTTAAGGCTTGATCGCCTAGCATTTTCCCTTTGCCTCTTCTTGGCTTTTTTGTTGTCGTTACATATCAAAATCTCGCTAGACTGTGAGATCTTAAACCTCTTCCGTGCAGGGATCACGTCTACCGCTCCGTTGCAACGTTCTTTCCAAAGACTTAGTTAGTTCAATGCTCTGCACACAGTGAGCGTTCAAATACGAGTGAATGATTGTTCCTCGAGGGAAGGGAATCGGACAAACTAATTCTACTCTCCTTTTTTGAGCGCTTGGTTCAGTATTCTGAGCACAGGAGGTGATCTAGAAATACTATTTTTTAATTGACGAGCATCCCCTAAAGCACACCTCCAAAGAGTAATAATTATTATTACGTGCCAAGCCCTGGTTAGATGCAATAATAACAATAATAATAATAATGATGATGATGTATTTTGTTAAGCGCTTACTATGTGGCACGCACTGTTCTAAGCGCTGGGGTAGATACAAGGTTATCAGGTGGGGCTCACAGTCTTAATCCCTATTTTACAGATGAGGTAACTGAGGCACCGAGAAGTAAAGTGACTTGCCCAAAGTCACACACTTACAAGTGGCGGAGGCGGGATTAGAACCCACGACCTCTGACTCGCAAGCTCGGGCTCTTTCCACTAAACCACGCTGCTCCTTGGACCCCACGGGGCTCCCAGTCCAAATAGGAAGAACAGGCATTTAATCCTCATTTTATAGCTGAGGAAACTGAGGGACGGAGAAGTTACGTGACTCATCCAAGGTCAACCCAGCAGGCAAGTGGCAGAGACGGAATTAGAACCGTGGTCTCTTGACTCCCGGTCCAGGGTCTTTCCCCCATTTCCCCGTCTTCCCAACTGCTTCAAGCAGCACAGGCACTTAGTATACAAAATAGACGCTCAATAATGAAGAAGCAGCGAGGCTCAGTGGAAAGGGCATGGGCTTTGGAGTCAGAGGTCATGGGTTCGAATCCCAGCTCTGCCACTTGTCAGCTGTGTGACTCTGGGCAAGTCGCTTCACTTCTCTGTGCCTCGGTCACCTCATCTGTAAAATGGGGATTAAGACTGTGAGCCCCACGTGGGACAACCTGATGACCCTGTATCTACCCCAGCGCTTAGAACGGTGCCCTGCACATAGTAAGCGCTTAACAAATACCAACATGATTAAATACTCTCGCTGGATTGACCGTCTCTCGTCTTTAATCTCCACGATTCAACGGCTGAAAGCCCTGCAGCCAAGTTGGATTGCAATTGGCGAGACTCAACAGTAGCTCCTTATGGTTTAGAAGCTTTTAGTGAACTCTAGTGGTGAGTTTCCCTTCAGAAAATATTTGCAAAATTTGGATGAGAGGGGGGAAAAACGTCTTATTAAAGATAGTAATAATGATAATGATAATTATGGTATTTGCTGAGCGCTTACTATTTGTCAAGCACTGTACTAAGTGCTGGAGTAGATACAAGATAATCCGGGTTGAACAGAGTCCTTGTCCCAAAGGGTGTTCACAGTTTAAATCAGTGGGAGGGGCTTTTAATCCCCATTTTACAGATCAATCAATCGACTGTATTTAGAATACGCGCTTACTATGTGCAGAGCACTGTACTAAATGCTTGAGAGAGTACAACAGAATTAACAGATACATTCCCTGCCCATAACGAGCTTACGAGGTCTCCGAGGGCCAGAGAAGTGGCGTGACTTGCCCGAGGTGACACGGCAGACAAGCGGCAGAGCCACCTGGGTTCTAATCCAGCTCTTCTGATCCCCAGGCCCGTACTCTTCCTAGGCCACGGTCCTTCCCTAAAGAAGGCTCCCCATCCTTAAAGGACAACTGCCTTTTAACCTTCAAAAATCAAGCATTTGGGTCACTTTTATGCGTAAGTATAGAAGAAAGCGGGGTAGGGGTTTCGAGAAGAAGGGACTGGTGAAGGTGATGGCGTCTGGAGCAATAATCCACGTTCTACAGGAGTTACAGAAACGAGAGGACATCATCTCGAAGTGCTTTACTTACACCTCTCCCCCATTTAGTCCCCTGCCCTGCCCGGAATTCCTTCCCACTTCAAATCTGCCATACCACAACTAGCCCTTTCTTAAAAATCTCTGTGAAATCCCTCCGTTTCCGGCTGTCCCCACATCATTTTTTTTTTCTTCCTCGAGTCACCTTCTCCCAACCACCACCCAGCATTTATGGACTCAGGGTAACCTTTGGCATTGATTGTGTTTAAGCATTTGTTTTTCCGCTCATTCATCTTACCTCTTTCGTTGTAGTGGCTGGTCTCTTTTTCCTCCCGACTAAATAATTTTGTATCTCCCCAGTTAGACCGTCAACTCCCTAAGGCAAAGATTATGCTCTGCGTACTCTCTCAGGTGCTTACTACAGTGTTCCCCACGTATACGTGCTCAACAAAACTTCTGATGGATTACACCACTGCTTTTTTTGGTAGTGTACTCTCCCCAGTGCTTAGTACAGTGCTCTGCAAACTGAAAGTGCTCAATAAATACCGTGGATCGAATGACTGAAGTAGAGACAGGATCGAAATGACACCTTGAGGAAGCCAATCCTCGCTGCTGTCAAGGAGCCGGATTGGGCGGAGGCGGGAAGGTTGGCAGCGACTAGGGGACCGTTGTTCCAGTACAATACGCTGAGGTGTGGGAATGCAAAGAAAGGGGACGGATCCAAAGTATATACTGCCAAATTAAAAGAAAAGGAAAACCAGGGGAAAGAGAAAGAGGAGAGAGGAGGAAGAAGAGGAGGATCGATTACGTCTGAAGCTCAGAAATGGAGATTCCTTTTTTTTAAATGGGAGATTTGGGCATCTTACTAGAAAGAGGATGATAATAACAGTGGTATCTGTTGAGTGCTTACTATGTGCTAAACACCGTACTAAACACTGAGGTTGGCCCGATACCAACCAGTGCAGTCCCTGTCCCATAAGGGGAGGGAGGACGGGGATTAATCCCCCAGTTTACAGCTGAGAAAACTGAGGCACGGGCACATTACGCGGCTTGCCCGAGGCCATGCAGCAGGCAAGTGGCAGATCCCGGACTAAAACCCAAGCGTCCCGACTCTCCAGTCCGTGCTCGTTCCGCCAGACCACGTTTAATCGTTGAAGTCACAAGTCCTCTAGACTGCAAGCTCGTTGTGCGCAGGGACTGTGTCTCTTTATTGTTATTCTGTTCTCTCCCAAGTGCTTTGCACACAGTGAGCGCTCAAAAAATCTGACTGATTGAATGAATGAATGAACAAATGGCTCCCAAAGCCTGGCTTTGATATTTGGATTTTCTTCCCTTCCTGACAACCTCATATAAGTCTTCATATAAAAGATTTCCCTCGCCAACACAGACAAATAACAACTCTACCCGCTCCGGTCCACGCCTTGGATATTGTCTTCTTCCTCTGCAGCAGGCATGACACAGATACATTTAATTACTAAAATTCAGGAGGGCTACTTTCAACGTTTGCCTAAAAAACTTGACTCTACTACCAAGAGAAGTCGAAAAGGAGTATGTTATAAGGTCTAAATGCTCTCCGGCTCTTTGACTTGACACGCGAATGATTTTCCCAGCCCAAGAGAACACGAGAAAATCTAATACCAGCTTTTTCGTGGTACTGGAAGAGTCTCTGGGAGCTTCACCGCACAGGCGGGCAATCATAAACCACGAACACCAAGTCATTTCTGATAGCATCGAAACTAACCCAGCATGCAAATCCTTCTTATTACCTTAATAATGCATTGTTCTTGTTTAGGGGAGATAAAAGAGAACAAAACAAGAAATATCATGTTCTTTCCTGCTTTGACTCTGCAAGATAATGCCGGCCCCAACTGTTAGGCTAAACCACTTGTAAAGTGCTTAACCGTGGGCAAGGCCAGGCGATGTCTTATTTATCCTCTATTCACAAACTGAAAAATGATAGGCTTCCTCTCGGCTGGTATCAGTCCACAATTAAACAGATGGTGCAGTTAAGGAGGAAGGTAGGGCTTGGAACAAAACTAACAACTAGCCAGATGTCTGGAGCTAAATACTATTCTTGTCAAGGAGAGAGTATATTGAATGTTTTTTTGGGTTGTTTTTTTTTTGCGGGAGGGGGGAGGATAAAGGCAGGGTGGAGTCAACTGCAGTTACACAAATTTATACTGCCTGTTACCAGGACTTTAAAGAGAAAAAAACACATACACACACACGGGCATTCTGCAATCGCCCCACCAAACTTGCAAATATCCCATGGAACACAAAGTGTCAGTTCCTCCGTTTCAATCAATTGAAAATCATCAAAATTGTGCAAGTTCTTTCTCAACTTTGGCCAAAGGCCCCAGGCCTTTGCTGCGACTGTCGCATCGTTAAAGTGAAGATGTGGAAAATCAACTAGCCAGGGCGCAGCCTACCATTTGATTTCCAAGGGATGCTTTCTCTGACCCCTTTGCTCCTTAAAATAAAAAAAGGGGGGGAGGGAACCCTAGGAAAAACCAGTTCACCACCTCAAATCCCCAGTATTAAGGAAATGTGCCTGTTGAAGATAATGATCCGCATTTCATCGCTTTAAACTCAACTGATTGGAAGACCGACGGCACTGGTAATCTCGCTGTGGGCAGGGAATGGGTCCATTTATCGTTGTATGGTCCTCTCCCAAGCGCTTAGTACAGCGCTCTGCCCACAGTGAGCGCTCGGGAAATACGACTGAATGAATGAATGAATCTACTGGGGGAGAGAGGTCCAATTACAGTAACACAGATTCCAAGAACACCAGAGACGAACTGACAAAAATAGGTCAGAAAGCCCAACAATGGGCTTTTCTCATTCCATGACAAGGCATTACCCATTTTAATTTATTCATCTGGCTGTCACGCATGTTTTAAGGTATACGATCTACAGAATGCATAAATTCACATAAATTAGCGTCAAAACGTGAGCTTCCTTCTTTCCAGCCTACGTGCTTAGGTTTTCCTCTTTGCAAAGCAGTTCCTGATTCTCCGCGGGCTTAATTCCGCAATGGTTTTCAGCAGCCGCTACGAGAGATCAACCCGCAGGTTCCAGATTTGAGCTCTTTACCAGACAAACCCTGTGTCACCTAGGCAAAGCCACTCTTTTTAAAAATCACAAGAGTTAGGATTGAAACTAAAGATTTTCCCCAGAGAGCTCAAATCACTTTCTAGATTATCTAAAATGATTTCGATTGTGAGCACCACCCCCTCCCTATGACAGGAACCATTGTCTAATTCCCAATTGGGTATTCCCTGACGGCGCTCAGCATAGTGTTCTGCACAGAGTTAAGTGCCACTCCAAAATCCTTTACGTATTTGAGTTGGGGGGAGGAGGCAGAATTATTTTATCTCCTGAAAGAGCTCTCACGAATGATGAAGAGAAAGGAGGGGGAAATGTCATCTCTTTCTAGATGCTTTTGTGAATGGTGGTGGTTAGAGAGAATCCCGATGAGCCGCAGAAGGCCTGGCATCCATTTGGGTATTTATTGGACACTCACTCAGGGCGACGTACTGTTCTTTGGGCTTGGGAGGCACAACAGAAACCTAAGGGTTCCCTGTCCACAAGGAGCTTCCCCTCTAATGGGGAAACTTCTTTAAATTAAGAAAGAAAACCTCGAACAAGAGCCCATCTCAAGAGTCGATCTGACCACACCACCCTCTCTGCGATTTCCGCTCTAGTGCAGGAAGATCAGAATGACTTTATCATCAGGACACGTGGTATGCTGATTTGTACATTCCAAGCGCTTAGTACAGTGCTCTGCACATAGTAAGCGCTCAATAAATACTATTGAATGAATGAATACCTGCTCTCTCAGGGACTGGAAAGAGAGGGAGACAGAATGGAAGTCATTTTTCGGCAAGCACCCTTGTTCTGTGAGCCCGTTGTTGGGCAGGGATTATCTCTATTTGTACTTTCCAAGTGTTTAGTACAGTGCTCTGCACACAGTAACCCTCAATAAATACGAATGAATGAATGATTATTCACATTAATGTCCGTCTCCCCCTCTAGACTGTAAGCTCATTAAGGGCAAGGAACGTGTCTGCTCATTTTTCATGTACTGTCCTCTCCCAAGCGCTAAAAACGGAGCTCTGCACCCAGTAAGTGCTCAATAAATATCACTGATTGATTGAGTCTGATTATTCTGAATTCTGGGTATGGCCAGAAATGCTGTTTTCGAAACCGAGTCGGGGCGGGAGGGAGGGGAGAGAAGGGGAGAGAGGGCTACTGGTGCACGGGACTTTTACGTTGCCTAGTTAAGACATCAGGAAAGGGGAACTTTCTCTCCAGAAATCAATCAATCAATCAATTGTATTCATTGAGCGCTTCCAGTATGCAGAGAACTGTACTAAGCACTTGGAGAGTACAATTTAAAGGAGTTGGTAGACACAGTCCCAGGATAAATCCACATCAAGTGGGCAGGAAATGGGGGTGCGGTCCATCGCATTTATTGAGGAGCTTACTATGTGCAGAGCACTGTAGTAAGCGCTCGGGAGAGTACAATAAAACAATATAAGTGACACATTCCCGGCCCACCTCTCCTACTGCCCGCAACGGCAAGCTTCAAAGCAAAACATTTTTTGACAGAACAAGTATTGGGCACTTTCTTTGGAAACAAGCAATCAGAGGTTTGAAAAGAAATAGCTGGAAACTCTTCCGCTAACACGCTAAAATGGCTTTTTTTTTTTTTAACAAATTTAATAGAAATCATTAATCTGGCCCTTTTTTCAGGTCAGCATAGGTGTCCGGGAGTTCACACTTAGGTCGGTGTTCATTAAAGGCCCATCAAACAGAAAGCCGATCTTATGCAAATCATCATCAACTGCAAATACAGTTGAGTTAATAATCAAACGAGTAGATTCGATATTCAAATTACATTTAAATACCTGGAGCCGACTTGAACTCCACTTGAAATAGCACCTTTTCACTCGGTACATACTTTAATCTCAGAGTCACGCCCGTGAACTCTTTACAGTATATGGAAGCTAAATGAGCCAAGTCATTATGCAAATCGTACAAATATTACCACCTGTATTTTTCTATTTGTACTTCTCAAGGAGGTTGTGGAACAAAGCGTCCAATGTTTGCTAGTCTAAGTAAGTTTGCATGGGATGGGACCCGGGAAAACAACTGTAGAAAAGAAAGCTCCAGAAAGCGTCATCGAAAACATAAAAAAAAAAAATCCACAGTGGCCGATTCGAAATTGAAAAGAGATATTTTTTTTTTTTTCAAAATCCTAAACTCATTTCTTTTCGACGGGATGCCTTTGTTTGGGCTTTATGTTTCTCTCGTGTCCAATCTAGGTGGAAATTAAATGTAAATCGTCGTGGCCCCTAGCAATCTGGGAGGGCCCTCGTATTTACCACGGGAAATAACAGACGGACAGAATAAAGTGTTCACCAATCTTCCAGTCTGAAAGATAGTTCTCCAGCCTCACGCCAAGTTCTATAAAAGGGCCTCCTCGTGGACATGTAGAACGGCCGGTGAATAATCGATTATTCCTTTAGAAACTGAAGCAATAAAAATTACGCTTATAGATTTGGGGACATCCATACACATGGTTCTTAGAAGACAATATCCACCAAACAATAGAGGATAGGAAACTCTCTCCTTAAGAGTACCGAGTACCTGAGTATATCTTCAATCGGAGCAGACTGTGAGCCCGTTATTGGGCAGGGACTGTCTCTATCTGTTGCCCAACTGTCCATTCCAAGCGCTTAGGACAGCGCTCTGCACACAGTAAGCGCTCAATAAATACGAGTGAATGAATGAATCTCCAGTGTTAAACAGGGCAGAAGATATGAAAACATTTTGGGAAATAAAAGGCCAGGTGTTAGCACTACATTTATTTTTATTTAGCAGATCATTTTAATTCCGCCACGGCCCAAGTCCCTCATAATCAACGATCTCTATCATCGTTTTCGAAGTGCAAGGTCAAGAGAGGATTTTCTAAACTGAATCAAGCCCCTCTTTCCCGTGCAGAACATCACAGTTTTCATCAAACGATCTCTCCGGGGCAAAATGGACCTCTTCTACAGTAAGTCTCCGCTATCACACGGTCTATCTCACCTGGTCGGGATGACCTGGAGGGGTTTGTTTCATCTGAATGACCAAAGGAGAAAAACCCGATTTATATTTTTCATTTCATCTACATGGACCTATGGTAAACTTCACACGACAGAGCCCTCTGGGGAACGGGGAGGAGAGAAATTCAAGAAGCTTCTCCATTCTTTCAGATATCTTCAGAAAAACGCCCCGGTCGTTCGCGAGAGAACGGTCCCCTAGAAACCGGAATGAAGGGCGGAGGAGAGAAATGCCAAGGAGTGAGAGGGCCTGGGCTGTACCAATTCTACCAAAATGTCCGCTGTGGGACCTTGGGCAAGTCACTTCACTTCTCTGGGCCTCAGTCGGCCCGTCTATAAATTGGGGATTAAGATTGTGAGCCCCACGTGGGACACGTACTGTACCCAACCTAATTAGTTTTCATAATAACGATGGTGCTTGTTAAGCACTTACTTGGTGCTAGGCACTGTTCTAAACGCGGGGGTAGATACAAGGTGATCAGGTTGTCCCACATGGGGCTTACGGTCTCAATCCCCATTTTACAGATGAGGTAACTGAGGCAAAGGGAATAATAATGTTGATATCTGTTAGGTGCTTACAATGTGCCGAGCACTGTTCTAAGCACCGGGGTAGATCCAGGGTAATCAGGTTGTCCCGCAAGAGGCTCACCGTCTTCATCACCATTTGACAGATGAGGAAACTGAGGCACCGAGAAGTGAAGTGACTTGCCCAAAGTCACCCAGCTGACAAGAGGCAGAGCCGGGATTAGAACCCATAACCTCTGACTCCCCAGCCCGGGCTCTTTCCACCAAGCCACGCTGCTTCTCCATGCATCTACCCCACCGCTTAGAACAGTGTCTGGCACAAGGTAAGTGCTTAAAACAAATACTATTTTTAAAAATCCCCACGTTCAAGTCTCGATTATGGAGCGGGCATTCCTTTCCATTTCTATAAGCTATGGGCACGGGAACATGTAAGAGCCCGGGCTTGGGAGTCAGAGGTCATGGGTTCTAATTCCGGCTCCGCCGCTTGCCAGCTGTGTGACCTTGGGCAAGTCACTTAACTTCTCTGGGCCTCAGTTCCCTCATCTGTAAAATGGGGACGAAGACTGTGAGTCCTAAGTGGGACAACCTGATTACCTTGTATCTAACCCGGCGCTTAGAACAGTGCTTGGCACATAGAAAGCGCTTAACAAATACCAACATTATTATTATTTTTCCCCTTTTCCCCCTTTTCCCTCTGCTCCTCCACCTCTCCCTTCCCATCCCCACAGCACTGTACTCGTCCGCTCAACTGTATATATTTTCGTTACCCTATTTATTTTGTTAATGAATTGTACATCGCCTTGATTCTATTTAGTTGCCATCGGTTTTTACGAGATGTTCTTCCCCTTGACGCTGTTTAGTGCCATTGTTCTTGTCTGTCCGTCTCCCCCGATTAGACCGTAAGCCCGTCAAACGGCAGGGACTGTCTCTATCTGTTGCCGACTTGTTCATCCCAAGCGCTTAGTACAGTGCTCTGCACATAGTAAGCGCTCAATAAATACTATTGAATGAATGAATGAATGAATGAATTATTATTATTGTACTCTCTCAAGGGCCTAGGACAGTGCTCTGCACCTAATACGTGCTCAATAAAAACCCCCGATTGACTGATTTCTGGATCAAAACGTTTTAGCTGGTGGCATAATCATGACTGACTGATGGATCTGTGGGTGCCCCCATTGGCTAACAGGTGGCAAACATGGCATTAAAGAGCAAGGGGCTACATGCAAATAGGGAGCAATTCGGCTCAATTACTCTCTGAACTACTGCCTGCCTGTCAAAGAGACAAACAGGACGGGCACTTACTGAAAAAGAGCCAAATATCAGCCAAATTGCCTCAATTCCTGTCCGGAAGCCACAGTTCAGGGATCGCGTTTAGACGCTGGCGGCTATCTTCAGACGTAAATATGAAGCCCGTCAAAGGGCAGGGACCGTCTCTATCTGTTACCGATTTGTCCATTCCAAGCGCTTAGTACAGTGCTCTGCACATAGTAAGCGCTCAATAAATACTATTGAATGAAATATTCCAAACGGTGCCTGCCCACTTCTCATAAACCGTTACGGCTTCGGGGCGTCAATCGATACCGACTGACTGAATGCGGGCCTTCTGTGTGGACGGGGAACGTGGCTACCAAATCTACTGTCCTGAACTCTCCACGGCGCTTAGTACAGAGCTCCGCTACACCAATAAACACTCAATAAACGCCGCCGATCGACCGGAACGCGTCTGCTGATTCTATTGTATTGTGCTATTTATTCTATTTCCGGCGATTCTGTTTATTGCTATTGTTTTTGTCCGTCCGTCTCCCCCGATTAGACCGTAGGCCCGTCAAAGGGCAGGGACTGTCTCTACCTGTTACCGATTTGTACATTCCAAGCGCTTAGTACAGTGCTCTGCATATAGTAAGCGCTCAATAAATACTATTGAATGAATGAATGCTCTCCCAAGCACTCAGTACACCGCATATGGTAAGGGCTCAATAAATACCACTGATTGATCGATTGATCAGTAAAATATCACAAGAATTCAGTTCTCATTATCACGACTCAACAGATTCACTCACGTACGCAACAGGAACCAGTCCAAAGTCAAGGTTGGGGAGCAAGTTGCCCCTTCAACCTTACGGGTAATTAGCAAACCCGGTAACAGCAGAAGGGAGAGGCCGTGCGGCCTAATGGATAGACCACAGGCCTGGGAGTCAAAAAGATCTGGGTTCTAACCTTGGCTCTGCCGCTTGTCCGCTGTGTGACCCTGAGCGAGTCACTTCACTTCTCTGTCCCTCAGTTACCCCATCTGCAAAATGGGGATTAGGACGTTTAGCCCCACGTAGAACAGGGACTGTGTCCAACCTGATTAGCTTGTATCTACCCCAGCGCTTAGCACGGTGCCTGGCACATAGTGAGCGCTTAACAAATGCCATAACAACAAAAAACTGTCCAGAGGGGAAAAGAGGGGAGACTGCACGCTGACTGTGGGCAGGGAATGTGTCTGTTATACTGTTGAATCGTACTCTCCCAAGCGTTTAGTTCAATGCACTGCACACGATAAGGGCTGGATAAACACGACCGACTGACTGAAATAATAATAACTGTGGTACTTCTTAAGCGCTTATTGTGTGCCAGGCACTGTACTAAGCGCTGGGGTGAATTCAAGCAAATAGGATGTACACAGTCCCCGTCCCATGTGGGGCTCATAGTCTCAATCCCCATTTTACAGAGGAGGCTACTGAGGCAACTGTTAGGCGCTGAAAGAAATGATCGCTTGCATTTTCTTTCGCTCGTAATGGACCCTCTGCAAAACTGCCAGAGACACGTAGTTCATTTTGTTCATTTTTAACCTAAACACAAATATTGCATTTTCAGACCGAAAAAGAAATCTAGAGCCACGGACCCAGGTGGATCATTGTGTCGGTGGCTTCAGCGGAAGTGCAGCGGTGGTTTTTGACTCGGAGATCTTTTTTCCCCAGAAGATCTGGGAAACAGAGAAGTGAAGTGATTGCCCAAGGTCACACAGCAGGGGAGCTGGGATTAGAACCCACGACCTTCTGACTTGTTGGCCTGTGCTCCATCCACTACGCCATGCTGCTGCTTCCAAGGGCCGGGAGAAGCCCCTTTAGAGGAGGGAAGCAATAGTGCTGGACCATTTTTTGTCCGTTGCTTTAGTTTGGGGCTGTTGGAAAAAATGGGTTTCAGTCGGTCAACTCTCCGGGGCGCAGGGAACAGACGACAAAGCGGACAATCCGACCCACCACGCCCACGACTTGCCGACTTGTCCATTCCAAGCGCTTAGTACAGTGCTCTGCACATAGTAAGCGCTCAATAAATACTACTGAATGAATGAATGATCTCGCGGGAAACATGCTACGTGCCAACTTTGCCCAGAATGGCAGCGGCCCCGCAAATCGCCTCTCTCTAATCAACTGTCCCGTGCTCGGCCCAGTGCTCTGCACACAGTCCCCGGCTCAATAAGAACCATCGATCGATTGATAAACTAAATTGGGATGGGTGACCTGGGAAGAGAAGATCTTCGAGTCCACCCCTGCACTTCTGCCGAAGCCACTGACCCAAATGACGGGCGTGGGTCCGTCGCTCTGGAAATCAGGTAGGCCTCGAGATTTCTTTTTCGGTCTGAAAATGCAATATTTGTGTTTAGCTTAAAAATGAACAAAATGGACTACGCGTCTCTGACAGTTTTGCAAAGGGTCCATTACGAGGGAAAGAAAATGCAAGCAGTCACTTCTTTCAGCGCCTAACAGGCTAAACTGATTTTTCTGTCTTTTACTCACAAAAGCTTCTGATGAGATAAGATAATGCAATACACTTATTATGTCTGCTGTAACAATACCATTCACGCCACTGTAGTTAAGACTGTTAGCATTTCCATTATAAAAACCTGTTTTTCTACTCTGCCACCTGTCACCCATAAAAAATCTGTTCTGGCACTGCATTCAAGTGTTTATCCTGGAAACATTTTCTCTGCCTCCACCCCGCCCCCCCACCCCCCCAGATTTTTTGGTCTTTCAGACTATTATGCAAATATTTTAACAGTATTCTTTTTTGCCCTCCAGCAATGAAACACACTGATTTTCAACTTTAAAAATACAAGTAAGAAGTCTATTACGTGGTACTCAAGCATGTCTGAAAGAAGCATCAGCCCTTCAGAAATACCCTGAATGGAGACTGCTGATGAACAAAGTACCAGGCAGGACAAAATAGAAAAAGCAGTTCTTACCCTAGAGAGTTTTATACAAAGGAAAAAAAAAAAAAGCCATCTTCAACAGCGGATTTTACTCACTCTAAATTTATTTTGACAAAGTTATGGTAAGGAGGAAGCGTCTTTAGTGCCTTCTTTTCAAAATAAGTGAAGAAAATAACGAAACAAAACCGCGATAATCTCCCCCGTCAGTGTATGTTTACGCTAGATTCCCCGCAGATACCAACGAGGGACAATATGGAGGTAAATGGCAATCAGTCGATCCTATTTATTGAGCGATTTCAGTGTGCAGAGGACTGTACTGACTGCTTGGGAGGGAAGTTGATGGTACAATCCCTGCCCTCAAAATAACAGATTGATCAATAGTACATACTGAGTGTTGACCGGGTACGACACACTGTACTAAAATAAGTGGAAGCGGGCATTTTATGAGATCAACTCGACATTTGCCAATTGTTCGTGTAACCAAATCCACCCCATTGAGGGCCAAAAAAGATCAAATTCAACCCCAAGTCCTGGGGCAAGTTTCATTTCGGTATTGCTCTGCACATAGTAGGCGCTCAATAAATACTATTGAATGAATGAATGAATTTAGGGATTGAACCGGTTCTAATATGACTATAATATGGGCGGCTTGAGAGCAAAGGCTGAAGGATTCCATCAGTTAAGGATGTGGCCGGGAATACATCGAGCTGCTAAGATAGGCAGCATGCTTGCCTCTTTCTGGTGAACCTTTCAAATGACTCATTCATTCATTCAATTGTATTTATTGAGCGATTACAGTGTGCGGAGCCCCGTACTAAGCGCCTGGAAAGTACGATTCAGCCACAAAGAGAGACGATCCCCGCCCAACAACGGGCTCTAGAAAGGGATCCAGGGGGTTTCCTCTTTGCACCTCGCAAATCCAGGAGGCGTGGCGATTGGGAAGGGGATGCCAAGGACCGAAGTCATAATAATCGTGGTATTTGTTGAGCGCTTACTATGTGCCAGGCACTGTACTAAGCACTGGGTGGACACAAGCAAATCAGTTGGACACCGTCCCCGTCCCACCCGGGGCTCACAGTCTCAATCCCCTTTTACAGATGAGGGAACCGTATAGATGCAGCACCAATTCTGGGGCTACCTGCCACTCTGGGAAGGCTTCGTCTTTGCTGTGTGACCTTGGGCGAGTCACTAATCTTCTCGGCAAAATGGAGGTTCAAGGACTGTTCTCCCTCGTGGCCCAGGGACCGTGCCTTACCCGATTAATCTAGCACCTACCCCAGCGCTTAGTACCTTCCTTGGCACGAACTAAGTGCTTACCGAACATTATTTTTAGTGAAAAAATTTTATCATCATCATTTTCTCCTTGTACAAACACGCTCTGAATTTTGGAAAATAGCCCCTTCTCTGAAAACCATCTACTTTCCTCCCAAAGGCATTTCCCGCCAGCCATAGAATTCCTCCTTGGAAGTTCATCTTCTACCAAGTTTTAAAATTCTAAAGCAACCCCCAAGCAGATTCACTGTAACCCCCATGCATATTTGGTTTCTACTAGTATTCTACTAGCCCAAGGAACAGCTAAACAAAATCAGTCCCAGGATAAAGTCCTCCAGGGAAAACCAAAAAAATCAGACCCTGTCGATGTTTCATTTTCTCTACCGGTAAATGTGTTGGGACTTTTGAGACCACTCATTCTGGCCCTTGGGCGGCAAACAAATTGAGCACATTCTAAATGTTGATGTTAACATGTTGGCTTTGCTTATCAACTACTCCCTCTCAAACAGATTCTTTTAACACAGACAATTCTCATTCAGCCAGTCCCCGCTGCGGGCACTGCCCTCATGTACAACCCTAATTCTTCAGGCAACAGTCTTTTCTCCTATTCAACTACTAATGAAAGTCTAAGGTGTTAGAACGTTTTGGGGTTGGTTTTTTGGGTTCTGCTTTTGTGGTCTTTGTTAAGAATTTACCATGTGCCAGGCACTGTATTAATAATAATGTTGGTATTTGTTAAGCGCTTACTATGTGCCGAGCACTGTTCTAAGCGCTGGGGGAGACACAGGGGAATCAGGTTGTCCCACGTGGGGCTCACAGTCTTCATCCCCATTTTACAGTTGAGGGAACTGAGGCCCAGAGAAGTTAAGTGCCTTGCCCACGGTCACACAGCCGACGAGTGGCAGAGCTGGGATTCGAACTCATGAGCCCTGACTCCAAAGCCCGTGCTCCTTCCACTGAGCCACGCTGCTTCTCAAGCAGTGCAGGAGCAGATCCCAGCTCATCAGGTGGCAGAGAGTCCATGTCCCACGTGGACCTCACAGTTTTAATTCTTTTACAGATGAGGTCAAACTGAGGCACGGCGGAGTGAAGCGTTCTCTAGGCCGAAAACTCACTGTGGGCAGGGAATGTGCTCTGCGCAGAGTAAGCGCTCAATAAATACGAATGACTGACTCACTGGCTCATAGCGCCGCATCAATTCCACTTCAGTGACGGGAAGAACGGCAGAAGCCGAGCAGGTCCGGAATCTATTAACGGCGTGCGCTCTCGAATGCCGCCCCTTCTGTGGCTGCTCTGTAGGTATTTTTCAAACCGGGAAGCTAATTTATTGTACATTTTTGGAAACTGAACTTAATCCGCTCTGGGGAATTACTGGAGAGAGACTCCCTGCTATGCTGCCTGTGGCACTTACTGGAAAGGACAAAATTCTGGGGCATAATCTACTCGAACACTTAATCGAGAGAGAATGAAAAAATACTGGGCAATTTCAAAGGACACTTTTCATGAATTATAGATAAGGGGAGAAGAAGTTCAAAAACCAAAGCCAGCACTTCCACAGTGACCAGAAGCAGTTTGCCTGGGATTGATTTTTTTTTTTAATGGTATTAGTTTAAGCGCTTACAACGTGTCCAGTGCTGTTCTAAGCACTGAGATAGATACCAGTTAACTAGATTGGACACAGTTCCAGGCCCACATGGGGCTCACCGTCTAAGTTGAGGGGACAGCAGAACACCCCACAGTACTTATGTACATATCCAATCATTACATATAATAAATTATGTATTTATTTTAACGTCTGCCTCCCCTTTAGACTGTAAGCTCCTTGTGGGTAGGAGGAAACCCGTCTGCCCACTTCCGTATTATTGCATTCTCCCAACCGATTACTACATGATGAAATATCTCCTCTCCCCCATTCACAGACTGAGAGTCCAAAGACAAAATCTGATCTAATTACGCCCTACCTATTCCAGCACAGTGCTTAGCCCATAGTATGGGTTGAGTCAATACATATTATCATTATCATTATCATTTTCCTTGTGGGCAGGGAACAGGTCTACCGACTCGGTTATACGGTACGCCCAAGAAGTTAGTACAGTGCTCTGCACAGAATAAGTGCTCAATAAATATGCTTGATCGGTTATTATCATCGCCATTATTATTCCCCCTCCACGATCCCCAATTCTACCTCTCTCCAATCCAGATCGATGCCTGTGTTTCTCACCCTGGCCAAAGACTTTCCGTGGGTCCTGCGGCCCAGAGCTGAAAGCGTATGGAGACAGTGCCTCGAATCTGATGCCTTACCACGGAACCAGGTACCCAAGACCGAAAGGTTCCGTTATAAACAAATGTGTCTTACTGAGGAATGAAAAATACACGGGGGATAAAAAAGGCTCTGCCCTCATGAAGAGTTTCTGTAGTTCTAGATTCCACAAGTCAATTTTCATTTAGGTAAGATACCAGTGAGCCACTTGGAGATAGATACACAGCTTAACCTAAACAATTCCTTCTCTAATTCCTCCTCTAATGACTATGGTTTTCCTTGGCATATCTGTTGCTGTTAAAAATTAACACTTTTTCTCCTGAGGGATTTTGAGGGATCGCAAATTGCCAAGCTGCTACTGTAAATAATCAAGCGGTGCTGCTTTTCTCGGGTTCAACCTTCTAAGGGACGGGAGCTACTGAAAACTGGCCAAGAGAAGATACTTTTAACATGGAAAAAGCTTCACAAAGAATCCCCATGTAACATAGAATAAGCACCCAGTTTTTCCCACAAGTCACCCGACAGCTTAGAACTAAGGTGAATGAAGAGAAGATGATGGAAAACGTTACCAAGAAATACTTGATTTCTCCAAGTCCGGTTAAAAACTGTCCAGTAGATGTGGCTCGGTGCCTTAAGATTATTTTTTTAATGACATCTGTTATGCACGTTCTAAGCGCTGGGGTAAGATACAAGCTAAGCAGGTTGGACCCAGACCCTGACCCGCATGGGGCTCAAAGTCTTAATCTCCATTTAACAGATAATAATAATAATAATGTTGGTATTTGTTAAGCGCTTACTATGTGCAGCGCACTGTTCTAAGCGCTGGGGGAGATCCAGGGTCATCAGGTTGTCCCACGTGAGGCTCACAGTTAATCCCCATTTTCCAGATGAGGGAACTGAGGCCCAGAGAAGTGAAGTGACTCGCCCACGGTCACCCAGCGGACAAGTGGCAGAGCTGGGATTCGAACCCATGACCTCTGCCTCCCAAGCCCGTGCTCTTTCCACTGAGCCACGCTGCTTCTCTAGCCCCGCCGCTTCTCTGCTTCAAATCGCCTCAGTGACTTCACCCATCTATTCTGGCAGTGATTTGCATCGATCAAAACAACTCAGAAGGAAATTCAAAACTCCCCATTCCACTGCAATTTCACTTATTGTCAAATAATACCCACATCCCCGTTAAATTGCTTCACGTATGTCCGTATCTGTGTATGTAGAGATCTACATTCCAGAATACTGGATTCATTGACTCAATCGTATTAATTGAGCACTGTACTAAGCGCTTAATGCTAGAAATTCCCCCAATCTGACAAAAATAGAGAGTTCAAAGCAAACTGGAAAACAAGGTATGCAGTTTGGCCCTGTGGAAAGAGCACAAGCTTAATAATAAGGTTGGTATTTGTTAAGCGCTTACTATGTGCAGAGCACTGTTCTAAGCGCCGGGGTAGACAGAGGGGAATCGGGTTGTCCCACGTAGGGCTCACAGTCTTAATCCCCATTTTACAGATGAGGTCACTGAGGCCCAGAGAAGTGAAGCGACTCGCCCACAGTCACACAGCTGACAAGTGGCAGAGCCGGGATTCGAACCCATGACCTCTGACTCCAAAGCCCGGGCTCTTTCCACTGAGCCACGCTGCTTCGTGTCCGGTGACTTACAGTCTACTATAATTATTGCTATTATTATTATTATTACCTCCTGCTCCGCCACTTGTCACTGTGTGACCCAAGGCAAGTCACCTCTCTTTGCCTCTGTTTCCTCATCTGTAAAATGGGGATTCTCTTTCCTCCTTGGACTGTGAGCCCCACGTGGGGCAGGGACTTTGTCTGACCAGATTAACTTAAATACGTCCAAGCCCTCAGTACAGTGCTCGGCACGTAGCAAGCACTTAACAAATACTACCATTATCAGTGCGGCTCGGTGGAAAGAGCCCGGGCTTGGGAGTCAGAGGAAGTGGGTTCGAATCCCGGCTCCGCCACCTGTCAGCTGTATGACCGTGGGCAAGTCACTTAACTTCTCGGGGCCTCCGCTACCTCATCTGTAAAATGGGGATTGTGAGTGTGAGTCCCACGTGGGACAACCTGATTACCTTGTACCAGCGCTTAGACCAGGGCTTGGCACACAACAAGCACTTGAGCTTGGACTTCGGAGTCAGAGGTCATGAGTTCGAATCCCGGCTCTGCCACTTGTCCGCTGTGTGACTGTGGGCGAGTCACTTCCCTTCTCTGTGCCTCAGTGACCTCATCTTTCATTCATTTCATTCAATAGTATTTATTGAGCGCTTACTATGTGCAGAGCACTGTACCAAGCGCTTGGGATGAACAAGTCGGCAACAGATAGAGACGGTCCCTGCCGTTGGACGGGCTCACGGTCTGATCGGGGGAGACGGACGGACGAGAACGATGGCGATAAATAGAGTCGAGGGGAAGAACATCTCGTAAAAACCGATGGCGACTAAATAGAATCGAGGCGATGTACAATTCATTAACAGAATAAATAGGGTAACGGAAATACATACAGTCGAGCGGACGAGTACGGTGCCGTGGGGATGGGAAGGGAGAGGTGGAGGAGCAGAGGGAAAAGGGGAAAAAGAGGGTTAAGCTGCGGAGAGGTAAAGGGGGGGTGGCAGAGGGAGTAGAGGGAGAAGAGGAGCTCAGTCTGGGAACGCCTCTCGGAGGAGGTGAGTTTTAAGTAGGGTTTCGAAGAGGGAAAGAGAATCGGTTCGGCGGAGGTGAGGAGGGAGGGCGTTCCGGGACCGCGGGAGGACGCGACCCGGGGGTCGACGGCGGGACGGGCGAGACCGAGGGACGGCGAGGAGGTGGGCGGCGGAGGAGCGGAGCGTGCGGGGTGGGCGGTGGAAAGAGAGAAGGGAGGAGAGGTAGGAAGGGGCGAGGTGATGGAGAGCCTCGAAGCCTAGAGTGAGGAGTTTTTGTTTGGAGCGGAGGTCGATAGGCAACCACCGGAGTTGTTGAAGAAGGGGAGTGACAGGCCCAGATCGTCTCTGCGGGAAGATGAGCCGGGCGGCGGAGTGAAGAATAGACCGGAGCGGGGCGAGAGAGGAGGAAGGGAGGTCAGAGAGAAGGCCGACACGGTAGTCTAGCCGGGATATAACGAGAGCCCGTAACAGTCTCATCTGTCAAATGGGGATTAACTGTGAGCCTCACGTGGGACAACCCGATGACCCTGTATCTCCCCCGGCGCTTAGAACAGTGCTCTGCACATAGTAAGCGCTTAACAAATACCAATATGATTATTATTGACGATAATTCCCATTATTACTATCATGAACATTATTATTAAAACTGTCCTAAGATTCCAAATCATTAACGGAACAGCGACAAAGCCTTTTGCATGTTTTTCTAGAAATCGAAGTGTTTGAGAAATCAGTTTCTCCCTTCTCTTATCTTTCGATTAGAGAGTTCAAGGTTCTTTCTCATCACCCATTCCGGCTGGCAATATCACTAACCCCGGGAGAGTGTGGGGAACGAAGACTGCTGGACTCCGCTACGGGTATCGGTGACGCCATCAATTGCAGCGGGAAGGACAGAAGGCCGTGAGCTAAGGAAGGGCTTTGAGGAAGCACGGCCTAAAAAGATGATGATGGTGGTATTTGTTAAGCGCTTACTATGTGCACAGCACTGTTCTAAACGCTGGGGGATACAGGGTCGTCAGGTGGTCCCACGTGGGGCTCAACGCTGTAATCCCCATTTTCCAGAAAGAGGTAGCTCTCCGTTGAAGACGCTTCCTTAGGCTCAGCGTATCAAACCTAAAAGCCATTTCTCCACACCCAAAATGGGACTGATAATTATTGTTGTTCTTATTAGGGTATTTGTTAAGCGTTTATTATGTGCCGAGCGCCGTTCTCAGCGCTGGGGTAGATACGAGCTAATCGGGTTGTCTCACGTGGGGCTCACAGTTCTCGTCCCCATTTTACAGACGAGGTAACCGAGGGTAGATACGAGCTAATCGGGTTGACTCACGTGGGGCTCACAGTTCTCGTCCCCATTTTACAGACGAGGTAACCGAGGGTAGATACGAGCTAATCGGGTTGACGCACGTGGGGCTCACAGTTCTCGTCCCCATTTTACAGACGAGGTAACCGAGGGTAGATACGAGCTAATCGGGTTGACTCACGTGGGGCTCACAGTTCTCGTCCCCATTTTACAGACGAGGTAACCGAGGGTAGATACGAGCTAATCGGGTTGACGCACGTGGGGCTCACAGTTCTCGTCCCCATTTTACAGACGAGGTAACCGAGGGTAGATACGAGCTAATCGGGTTGACGCACGTGGGGCTCACAGTTCTCGTCCCCATTTTACAGACGAGGTAACCGAGGGTAGATACGAGCTAATCGGGTTGTCTCACGTGGGGCTCACAGTTCTCGTCCCCATTTTACAGACGAGGTAACCGAGGGTAGATACGAGCTAATCGGGTTGACTCACGTGGGGCTCACAGTTCTCGTCCCCATTTTACAGACGAGGTAACTGAGGGCCAGAGAAGTTGGAAGCAGCTCAGTGTAGTGGCCAGAGCATGGACCTGGGAGTCAGAAGGTCAAGGGTTCTAATCCCGGCTCCGCCACTTGTCAGCTGTGTGACTTTGGGCAAGTCACTTCACTTCTCTGGGCCTCGGTGACCTCATCTGGAAAAGTGGGATCGAGACGGCGAGCCCCACGAGGGACAACCTGATTACCTGGTATCCCTCCCGGTGCTTAGAACAGTGCTTGGCACACAGTAAGCGCTTAACAGATGCCATCATCATCATCATCATCACTGCTTCTTCCTGTTCTTTAAGTTCTTTCTCTGGGCAGGGCATAGAGAAGCAGCGTGGCTCACTGGAAAGAGCCCGGGCTTTGGAGTCGGAGGTCATGGGTTCGAACCCCGGCTCTGCCACTTGTCAGCTGTGTGACTTTGGGCGAGTCACTCCACTTCTCGGTGCCTCAGTTACCTCATCTGTAAAATGGGGATGAAGACCGTGAGCCCCACGTGGGATAACCTGATTCCCCTTTATCTACCCCAGCGCTTAGAACGGTGCTCGGCACATAGTGAGCGCTTAACAAATACCAACATTATTATTATTGTCATTATCGTTCTTGGGAGGGTACAATAGAGTATGTCGACATGATCCCTGCCCTCGAGGAGGTTACGATCCGGAGTATAGCACAGTAAGTAGAGAAGCAGCGTGGCTCAGTGGAAAGAGCCCGGGCTTGGGACTCAGAGGTCACGGGTTCGAATCCCGGCTCTACCGCTTGTCAGCTGGGTGACCGTGGGCGAGTCACTTCACTTCTCTGGGCCTCACTGACCTCGTCTGTAAAACGGGGATTAACCGTGAGCCTCACGTGGGACAAGCCGATGACCCTGTATCTCCCCCAGCGCTTAGAACAGTGCTCCGCACATAGTAAGCGCTTAACAGATACCGACATTATTATTACACCTGATCCCTGCCTTCGAGGAGCTTACGATCTAGGGCATAATACGGTAAATACACAGGATCCCCGGAACCTAAATGGCTGAGGACAGCGATGACTGCGAAAGACGGTGGAGATATTATCAGCCGAAACCTCAGACAGCAGCGTATCCAAACCGAGGCGGGTCGGGAGAATCAAAGAGTTTGTACAACTGGATCTTGGGGACACGCTGTCCCCAGTTAGCCCAATCCAATTAGGTTTGGCCACCTAAACTGTAGATTATTTGAAGGAGGCGCGGGTACACATTAGTTCGGATGACCGTCTTCCTGTTCTCTATACGGCGCGCACACACACCTCTTTCGTTCATTCATTCAACAGTATTTATTGAGCGCTTACTTTGTGCAGAGCACTGGACTAAGCGCTTGGAATGGACGATTAGGCCACAGATAGAGCCTCTTCTCTCTTTCCCAAGTTTTCTCCTTTAATCTGGCCGACTTTCAGATCAGCGCTTAGAACAGTGCTTGGCCCACAGGAAGCGCTTACTAACACTGGCATCCGTCCAGCGCTTACGATGTGCAGAGCACTGTTCTAAGCGCTGGGGTAGGTGCAGGGTCATCGGGTCGTCCCAAGTGAGGCTCACGGCCTTCATCCCCATTTGACAGATGAGGGAACTGAGGCACGGAGTGGTGAAGTGACTCGCCCACAGTCACCCAGCTGACAAGTGGCAGAGCCGGATAGCGAACCCATGACCTCTGACTCCCAAGCCCGGGCTCTTTCCAGTGATCCACGCTTAACCAATACCAGTATTATTATGATTACACCATTACCAGGGGCTACAGGGAAACGCTGAAATATCATCAGGTTTTGGTCGAAGGAGCCCCACGGGAGAGTCCTTCCAGTGATACGCAAAGGATCGGGTGGCTTCATGTCATTTCACTCCCCACAGACACACAAAGAGTCACCCAAAACAGATTCTTCCACCCCTATCGGAACGGGCCGGGGCATCCATCCGACATTTACATATCCCCACCCTCTTCCCCCCTAAAAGTGTTCAACGAGACGTAATGAGACCTTTATCTGCAAGTCGACATTAAAAATGAGCTAACCAAAGTCCATTCGAGGACCATTTCATCTGCCTTGGATTCTTCCACCGTGATTTAAGGACACCACCCCACTCGTTGGGCTCGAGTCGAGGGGTGCCCGGGGGGTGGGGGGGGAACGAATGTCTTCGACCCCGTTGGCCGCCATGGAGACCACTGGGTCGTCCCTAATGAAGCACCGTGACTTCACGGCAAACCAAGGCGGGAGAGGATGATTTCTGGAGGCGGGCCGGCTCGAACGTGCTCGAGGCCAGCGGCCGGAAGCCCGGAGGAAGGTAGAGCAAATCATTTTTGCAACTCTCCCTCCCCGTGGGAAAGGAACGCTAACCGATTCGCGGAAAGCCCACCGAAGAGAGCGCCTTTCGCCGGGCAAAGCGGAACCCTGTCACCATTAGAGCCAGCGGTGACATTGGCACGAAGGCAAACCCGGACTAACCCGCTACATCTGGGGCTTCTGATTAAATCCACCACAGCCCCGTCCTGACAGACTTTGAGCAAAATCCCCTGACTTTCTGTGGCTGCTGTTATCAAACGAGACCCAAATCGTCCTCTTCCCTCCCAGAATGGGGCCTGCTTTCTTCTGTGGTACCTCTGTTTAAATAGCTTATCCCTTATCACACTGACAAGACTGCGAACCACATACAGCAGATGGTCCCCCAGACATAATTCTAACAGGTTTTTTGTGCAAACAGAAGATAAAGGAGGCTAGAGCAATGATTTACTGATATCTAAAGTTGAAAAACTGACGATACACAAACTGCTTTTTCTTACTGTTTGAACTGCTTAACCTTTTAACTACTAAGCGAGTTAAATATGGACAGAATTAGAGAGGATTTTTAAGGCGGCCGGACTGCAAAGCCCTCACAGCCCCTTTCGAAAGCTCTTGAAATTGGCTGTGGTTGGAAATTACCATAAACCTAATGTCCGGAATCGTAAAAGAACTGTCCACCTAGCCGCTTCGGGCGGAGGGGAGAGGCGGGGAATTTAGCCAGATCATTTGGTTTTACAAAACCCTTTCCAGTTGCTGGGTTGTGAAATTAGCTCATCACCCCTGGTTTGGATTCTGGGAGTGTAAAGAATGCACTTTGATTGGTGAAGGCTGAAGCAGCAACCCCCCTCCCCGCCCCGCTAGAAGAATCCACTAAGAAAGGAATAATTGAACCATGTCTGGAATGGTATTTGGGGGGAGGGGAGAGCAGAGAGGCAAGGGTTTATTCTCTTTCAAAATAATGCACCCGGGATTGCACAGAGCAAAACCAAGAGGATCTGTCATCTAGATTTCCAAAGCTTCATTGGTTTAAACTCTCTCTCTCTCTCTCTCTCTCTGTCTCTCTCTCTCTCTTCCTCCCTCCTTCCCTTTCTCCCTCCCTCCTTGGAATAGGAACAGAAGTAGAAGAGCACTCTCTGGAGTCGTCCCAGTTGGAATTTCCGTTCTTGCAAGGCCCGGGTAACCTAAAATTACAGATACGACAGGGAGACGGGCACGAGGCTTCTGCGATAAACGCCGACAGTGAGAAACCGGGCAGACAAAGACACACCAGACAGACCCACGGGGCTCTTTTAATGTAGGTCATGTTTGCCAGACCATGGCAAAAACACGACGACGCTTGATCCAAAAAAAAACCAAAAACTGAACTTGGGTTATTTACCATTAGGAAGAGGGTTGGCCCGCGAGCAAACTCCACTGGCAACTTGACCTGGGTGGGAGAGCAGAGCGGCTGCTTTGGAAAGAAGCGAAAGGCCTTAGGAGAAATCAGGCCAAAGGGCTGATGGAAATTCATCTCTCTCAGAGAGAAAATGCGCCAGTCTTCTGATTTCCGCCAGGGAAATGCATATGTTCAAATGATAGAAGGTATTCGCCCTCCGACAATCCTTACGCAGGTTCTCCGTGTGCGGGGCTCCTCAATTAAATCCAAGTCAAACGCACCTTGCCTGAGTAAAGTGAATCGGAAGAGGATAACCAGCAGCAGACCTCTTTGCTACTCACTCTGCTCCGAGATTCGTTAGGTCAAGCTTCGGGACTCGTTGATTTTGAAAGAGAATGCATTGTTGCGTGCGTAAGGGGGTAGAGATGTGGCACTCGTCATTTGCGATAAATAGATGGTACTGCTTTTAGTCACAAGACGACTTATAGAGGCCCCCGAAACTCACTGTGTCAAGGGATAGCGCCTGGAAGCGTTTTCTAGAAACAGGTATTAGATTCCCTTCCATCTGCCATTTTACTGGAGCACGAGTGATCAATTTCCCCGGTGAAATGTTTACCGATAAACCTAACTGGAGATTTATCTTAGAAACAGAAGTCTAGAAGGGCTACGAAAACCGTCCTGTCTACACGAGGTTCCAATCTTACACGGCTGCCGTTTCGGTCACTCGGCAAGAACACGGGGGTGATGCGTAAATAGTAATCTTTCATAAACCGGGTAAAATCGGAAGAACCCAGAGTAGGCGCTCAGCTCAGGGTACCGCACACACTAAGTGCTCAATAATTACCCCGATGGATTGTTTGAAGTCTCCGAGACTCAGTCCTCTGGCCTGGAGAGAAGTCCTGGCATACTTCACCAACCAAAAGGGGACAAAACAGGAAATGTGTAACAATTCCTTGCACAATGGGGTCCTTAAAAAAACACTGGACTTACTAAACATCGCCACATTAGAACCAGACCTTGGCTGCAAGCTAATTTCATACTTAAATGGTAATAGCATTATCCCATTACGCCCTCTGCTATCATCTTTTTCAACCCAATATCTGCAATTTCAGGGACGGGAATGTTTTATGAAGGGAATGTCATTCAAACATTCTCAGCCGAGTTCTTCTCTCAGACTGCGCAAACCTGTGGGTGCGGACGCACAAATACCCAACTGGCCACACAATCGATCACGTACACCGACACACATACGCTCACATGTGTGCAAACGCATTGGTGCCTTGGACAATCTGACTCCTGAAAATGAAAATACTGAACAAAGCGTAGGTCTAAAAGTCTAAAGGAAATCTGGACGACAGGACCTGTGAACGGACCAAAGGAAGTTGGCATTTGAGACTTCGAAGGGGAAAGTGCCTTCTCATTTAAAGCGTGCAAAGACAGCTCATTCTGAGAGTAACTGAACGATACCTACATCCTTGAGGGAGAAAAGAAAACAAAACAAAAAAAAAAACCTTGTCCAAGTAGCTAAATGGGAATCACAATAACAACAAACTAAATAAATCCGGTTATTCACAAACACTGCAAAGTGCACCTGACCCTGTGATAAATAAAGGATAAGAAAGCACTCAGGATTTCTCTATAAACTCTCTCTGAAGGATCATTATGGAATGCACACACTGGCTGGACTTGGAGTGTTCGGGTTTTAAACATTAATTTACTTTGACTATGTGCATGTCAAAATGAAAGATTGCCGTCCGGATGCGGACACACAGCATTAATACTGAACACGTGCACCCATTTCTAGGTCGGCACTCATTCCACCTCTCCTTCAGCAGGTGGGAGAAGTAATGCGCTCATTAAAATGTATGGGTTACACGGTCCAACATGGGTTTATCTCCCCCCAACAGCTCTCCAACAGAGGCAGCCTTGAAATCGAAGAATCAGATATTCCGTTACGAAGCCGTGATGGTCACAAGGCCGGGCGAAACGGAACGGTTTCTTCTCCCCCCCCCGGGACGATCGACCGGCGTAGCGCCTGTCGTCGGCGTTTTGGAAAGATCCGGAGTCGATTCGACGGGGCCACGGTCCGGGACTTCTAAAAGCACCTGAATAAAAATAATCATCATCACAATAATCTCCATATTTATTAAGTGCCTAGTAGATGTCAAGCCCTGAGCTAAATGCTGTAGTAAAAGATGATCCGTTTGGACGCTGTCTCTGCCCCAGGGTGGGCTCATCCAATCAATCAACCATCGACCCACGGTATTTATCGAGCGCTTACTGTGTGCAGAGCACCGTACTAAGCATAAGCGCTCGATAAATACCACTGAGTGAACGAATCAGGGAGAATACAAGAGATCTAGCAGACACGTTCCCTGCCCATAATGAGCTTACAGTGTAGAGGACTGAGGACCAAGTTCACTGAGCGCTCACTGTGTGCTCAGCACTGTGGTAGACGCTACGAAGAGGACAGTATAACAGGGTCGGTAGGCACATTTCCTGTCCCCAAGGAGCTCGAACAATCCAAGAGATGAGGAGCAAATATCTTTCCTCAATTCTACAGATGAGGTAGCTGAGGCCCAGAGAGGTTAAGTGACTTGCCCAAGATCACCCAGCAGAGACTCTGTGCTCTTTCCACTTAGACCACCCTGCCTCCCTTTGATAAAAACCTAACCATGTGCTTGATGCGAAGACCCCGGTCTTCGAATTCGCCTAACGTAAGAATAGGCGGCCCTTCTCGGGACGCGAGTCGCAGAGCTTAAGAAGTCGAGGCAGGGCTTATTCAAAATAGGCCTCTCAAAATAAATTCCATTTGTCCACCAACTCGTGCGGAAAACTTCAAGATCAAATTTTTTTTTTTTTTTAAAAAAAAAAAAAAGAGGAATAAAAATGGACTCCTTTGAAAAGGTTCCCTTTCAAAGTTAAGATTGAATTCCGGTGCTTTGCATCGAGAAACCCAAAAAGAACACGAGATTCTGTCTCGCACCTCCGTGTATTTTTCATTTCCCTCAAGCCACCCAATCCATTTCCAGACATCAAATGCCGGGTTGCTTAATTCTTATCATCGTCAGCAACATTTATTCAGCGCCGATGTCATTAAACGCTATTACTTACAAGCTGGGTGTTTTGTCATCTACCTATTCAGACTTCTGATTTTTCTGACTGCAGATTTACCCGTCTATGAATAATTAAAGAGAGTCGGGAGCAGGGGAGATAATCCCCGATCGTCCATTTCAAGCCCCGTCACGGTCCCCCTACGCCCCAAGGCCTCTGAGAGACGCAGCCACGGGGAGGAGAGAAGCCAAGCCGGCGGGAAGGGGAAAAGGTAGCTTCCTTCTCTCCTCCCCAACCACGGACCCCAAAAAATCACACCGGAGTTCCTCTAGCACCAGCCTCGATCTCCTCCGTCTCACCGCCGACCCCTCGCCCACACCCTGCCTCTGGCCCGGGACTCTGTTCTTCTTCAAATCTCCCACCTTCGAAGCCTAATTAAAATCAGAGTAGTATTAAATCTTATTAAAATGGCATCTCCTCCAAGTGGCCTCCCCCGAGCGAGCTCTCATCTCTCCCGCTCCCTCTCCCTTCTGCACCACCCTTGGACTCGGATCCGTCGGCTCGCCCCGCCCTCAGCCCCGCGGGACCTAGGTGTAGATCTGTAATTGATTTTGATAATAATGTTGGTATTCGTTAAGCGCTTACTCTGTGCAGAGCGCTGTTCTAAGCGCTGGGGGAGAGACAGGGGCATCGGGTCGTCCCCCGTGAGGCTCGCGGTTAATCCCCGTTTTTCAGATGAGGTCACCGAGGCCCAGAGAAGCGGAGCGACTCGCCCCCGGTCCCACAGCTGACAAGGGGCAGGGCCGGGAGTCGAACCCATGACCTCTGACTCCGACGCCCAGGCTTGTCCGTCACCCCCTATAGATTGTAAGCTCCTCGTAGGCGGGGGGGCATGTCTACCGACTCTCTTAAACTCTACTCTCCCAGGCACTCGGTACAGCGCTCTGCCCCCCCGGTAATTGCTCAATATACACGTTTCACTGAAGGGTCGATTGGAGCCAGTAGGCAGGGAGCGGCGGGGGGAAGACGGAGGAGAGGCAGAGACATCCCGAATGAGTGGGAACAAGGAGAGCGAATACTAAGAGAGAAGTAGCGGCCTCGCGGAAAGAGCCTTTCGCCCGGGCCCGGGCGCTAAACCCAGCTCTGCTTCTTGGTGACCTCGGCCAAGTCACTTCTCTGCGCCTCAGTGTCCTCATCTTTAAACTGGGATGAAGACCCTGAGCCCCATGTGGGACGGGAACCGTGTCCAAACTGATCAACTTATATCCTTTACTGTGTGCAAAGGACTGTACTAGGCAAGAGAAGCAGCGTGGCTCCGTGGAAAGAGCCCGGGCTTGGGAGTCAGAGGTCATGGGTTCGAATGCCACTTGTCAGCCGTGTGACTGTGGGCGAGTCACTTCACGTCTCCGGGCCTCGGTTACCTCATCTGGAAAACGGGGATTAAGACCGGGAGCCTCACGTGGGACAACCTGATTACCCTGTCTACCCCAGGGCTCAGAACGGTGCCCCGCACGTAGTAAGCGCTTAATAAATACCAACATCATCGTCATCATTATTATTATTACACAGGCAGCGCTTAACGGATGCCGTAAGATAATAACAATGACCGCGGTGCTGGTTGAGCGCCTACTTAAGCGACGAACATCATACTAAGCCCCGGGGTAGATACAAGTTAATCGGTCAGAGGCGGTCACCGCCCCGTGTGGACCGCCAGGCTAGGGGGGAGCCACATCGGGTAGCCGCACCCCTATTTTACCGATGAGGAAATCGAAGCTCCGAGAAGCGACTTGTCCGGGGATGGCGGAGCCGGCGTTCGAACTCAGGTCCCCCGAGGCCCGGGCCCATCCCCGATCCCCTGGGCCACGCTGCCTCTTGGATGAGCCCCGATTCTCCCCGTTGCCTGCGGAACCTGAGTCTCTCCCCGTCACCCTGAGAGGGCTCCGGCCGTTGAACCCCCCGGGGGATCGAGTCCCGCGCGGAGAGGAGGATCGGCGAGCCGGAAGACGGGAGCGGGCGGCGTCAGACTGTCGGACCCGGGTTCCTCAACCCTGAAAACCCCCGGACGCGTTGTCCCACGCGGCCCCGTCCCCCCGCCCCAAAAATCCACCGGTCGAGGGCTCTGGGGTTTCCACTCGACGCGACTCGCTCCCAACCGGCTGTCGGGCGGGACGGGGCTCTGTCAGCGGGTCCGCGAGCTAAATGAATGGAGAACTCCAAAGGGGGGGGGGGGGGGTCCCCATTTCCCCGATCAGAGTCGCAGCGCAGCCCCGGGCCCCCCCCCCCCCGGCCACGGTGGGAGAGCCGCGATGGCCGCGGCCCAGGTTCGGATGCCCGGGGGACCCGCCGGGAAAACGGGAAGCTCGACGAGAGTGTCGCGGAAACAAAGAACGATACATCTTTTTTATTCGGTGGCTCCTAGGTTCCAAGCCCCGGAGACCCACCTTACAGCACACGTGAAATAAGGCGTGTTTTCAGATGAGCTTCATTATAGCCAGGGGCTACGTTCCCATAGCTCGCTATGTGCGGAGGCATTTAAGGAAGGGGTTACAAAAAGGAGAAATATTGCGCCTGGAAACATCCGAAACGGCTCTGGATTTTCGGTCTAGAAGAGCCGCCCGGCTTCCTCCCCTCCATTAAAGCCGCCGTTAAAAACTCCCCCCCCCCCCCCCCCCCCCCCCCCCCCCGAGCCTCGGGACGAATTACTACGTCGCATTCATTCAAAAGTATTTATTGAGCGCTGACTACGTGCAGAGCGCTGTACTAAGCGCTTGGAATGGGTTTATTGAGCGCTTACTACGTGCAGAGCGCCTGTACTAAGCGCTTGGAATGGACAGTTGGGCGACAGAGAGAGACCCGTGACGGGCTACGTCGGATAAGAATAATAATGATGTGGGTATTCGTTAAGCGCTTGCTCTGTGCCGAGCGCCGTTCTAAGCGCTGGGGGAGACACAGGGGAATGAGGTCGTCCCACGCGGGGCTCCCGGTCTTAAGCCCCATTTTACAGATGAGGCGACCGAGGCACCGAGAAGTTAAGTGACTCGCCCCAAGTCACACGGCTGACGAATGGCCAAGCCGGGTTTCGAACCCGTGGCCTCCGACTCCAAAGCCCGCGCCGCTTTCCACTGAGCCACGCTGCTTCTCAGCGGACGCCCCTCCGATGCCCGCGCGAGAGAGGACCGAAGAGGCGGGGTCGAATGGGAGAACGATTCTTTTCCAGGTGGCGTTTCTTAAGCACTTCCTACGGGTCAGGCGCTCTTCCAGGCGCTGGGGCAGATACAGATCCCCCAGACGGGACCCGGTCCCCGTCTCGCACGGGGCCCGCAGTCTAAGTCGTAGGGAGGACGGGTGTCGGACGGGTGAGGAAACCGAGGCCCGGAGAAGTTGAGGGACTTGCCCAGGGTCACCCGGCAGGCGAGGCGGAGGAGCCGGGATTAGAACGCAGATCCTCTGACCCCCGCTGCTTCTGCTGCCGTGCTGCCTCCCGATTCACGGGGAATGAGCATCGAAGCTGGGTGCGTAGGACGGATCCTGGGCCCCGCCCCCGATTACGAGGAGCGGCGCGGCTCGGTGGAAACAGCCCGGGCTTGGGAGTCGGAGGTCCTGGGTTCCCATCCCGGCTCCGCCCCCCCGTCAGCTGGGTGACCGTGGGCGAGTCACTTCACTTCTCTGGGCCTCCGTTCCCTCATCTGTCAAATGGGGATGAAGACCGGGAGCCTCACGGGGGACGACCCGATGAACCTGGATCTACCCCAGTGCTCTGCGCATAGTAAGCGCTTAACAAATACCAACATCATTATGATCATTGCCCCCGACACGGAAGCGGCACGGCCCCGGAGTCGGAAGGACCTCGATTCTAATCCCGCCTCGGCCGCTCGTCTGCCGCGTGACCCTGGGTGAGTCACTTTACCGCTCGGGGCCTCGGTTACCTCGTCTGTAAAATGGGGATCAAGACTGCGAGCCCCAGGCGGGACACGGACTGTGTCCAACCGGATTAGCTTGGATCGACCCCAGAGCCTAGTACAGTGTCTGGCGCATAGTAAGTGCTTAACAAATACCATTAAACGGCAAAAAAGCCCTCCCGGGAGACCCGGACTCGGCCTTGGGGCTGGGATCCTTGCAGGACACCCGAGATTCATTCATTCATTTAATTGCGTTTATTGAGCATGACACCCAGGATTCATTCATTCGTTCACTTGTATTTACTGAGCACTTACTGCGCGCAGAGCACCGTACTAAGCGTTTGGGAGAGGACAACAGAGTTAGCGGGCAGTTTCCCCGCCCGCAACGAGCCCTGAGAATCTCCAAAGCCGGTTGACCCATCAACCACGTCCAAGACTTTATTTCTCAAGCTCCGCCGGGTAAGCCACGTCGCTTTGCTTCTAAGCGCTTCCTACGGTGCTCTGCACGTGGTAAGCGCTCAATAAATACTATTGAATGATAAGGACTAGGGACGATCTTATTTTTTTCTAATAGTAAAAATGTCTTGGTGGGAACTGCCTCGCTTTCTCCGGTCGTCGAGCTGCTACTCTAAAAGAGAAGGGCGAAGCAGCCTGACGCAGTAGACCTCGGTTAATTCCCCGGCAGTGACGATCGTCTTCTGAAAAGTCCCAGGTCTTCGCTTGGCTCGGTGAAAAAGGCTAGATTCTCTTGCCCCTTGGGGGGGGGGGGGGGGGTCGCTTGAGAATAAACCTAAAAAGATACGAACGAGTCCCCCAGATTACCCACCGCCCCGACCTCTCCCTACACTGTCTTTACGGGCGGCCGGAAGGTGAGTTTCAGCAGCTGCTTATGGCCAGAATTAGCTGATTAAAACCAGGTCTGCGATCGTTCCTTTCTTTATCGGCGCCTCCCTCGTGATATTAAACATTTGGCACGTTTCAGATCCAAAACATCCCCCCGTTTCTCTCCAGTCTTCAGCAGGTGAACGTCAAACCACGCAGACTGACGCGCCGGAAGCCTCGAGCCACGTGGGGAAAATACCTCGGCGTACTCGGCCCGGGCGGGGGTACGACCGGTGGAAATCGTTGAGACGGATCATTTTAGCACAGACCGCGCTGGGGGGAGATTCCGAACCACCTCACCTCTCGACCACCTGTTCCCGCCGCTTCCACCGAAACCATCCCCGGCGGCATAAATACCGCCAAGAAAACGGACGGAGAGCCTGGAAGCGGGTGGGCCGGGGACAGTGGATTTTCAGGGGCCTCTCTGAGTTCTCCATCCGGTGCCATGAAGCCAAGCTGGGGTTTCGGAGAACAGACTGAGGCTCCTCACACTGGGTCTCCTTTGCCGCGATTCTAAAGATCCTTCCACGGAGAGTTAAGTCCGGGAAAGCGACGCCTGGCGCTTTTTAATCTTCTTTCACTCAAGGGGAACGAGCGCCCCACGCAACGGTCCTTCGCCACCGGAGCTCTCGCCGGCCACGACGCTCTCGGGTCGCGGGCCGGACGTCCCGCACCCCGCCGGGCTCTCTTCGCCCCGTCACCTCCGACGGCGGGAGCCGAGTGCTCCGGGTTCCCAGTTCCGGCGGACGCGTCTCCAGAAGCCAACGTTTTCATCTTCCGCTCCAATCGATGCCCGAGCCGCTTCGGTCGACGCTGAGTAAGCGCGTTTCCCCCAGATCGCCCGATCCGCCCAGGAACCGAAGGCGATTAAATACGAATAGAGATACGGAGCGAAAATACCGTCAACGTCCGACCGTGAACTCGGCCATCTAAGACCCCAGTACAAAAGTCCTTCCTCGACACGACTCCGTTTCCGCCTCCCGCTCCCCAGAGTCGAATCGCGTAGATCGAGCCAGCCCGGGTGATTTCTAAGCTCGGGAACTCGCCCTGCTGAAAACGGCCCGACTCCGCGGGCGCACCAAGCCCCCCCCGGAGAGAAAAGAGGTCACCGATTAAGGCGGAATCGCCCCCGCCGACTCTAAAGCCTCCCTCTGACCATCGAGCGTCTTCGTCCTCGACGAACGGTCCCTCGGAGACGCACGGACCTGAAAACGGAAAGAAACGAACCACGGCGACGACGGCCCAAGGCAGATCCGGTACGATAAAATAGCACGGGGCCCTCGGCCCTTCCAGCAGATCGGCGGAGACCAGGGGCGAAAGCCTAATCGAGAGGAGCGACGACCCTCCGCCGCCCCCGTCGGACGGCGGCCGCCCCGGCCCGTTCCGCGCCGCGTGCGCCGCGCCGCCGATGACCCGTGTCCGGACCGGATCCGTTTCACACGCCAACGGTCGGTGAATTTCTCTTCGCGCCACGGGCGCGGACCTCGGCTCCCGGCATCCGGGAACGGAGACGGAGCCCGGTCGCCGGCCGAATCGCCGCCGCCGCGTGGGGCCGGGGGGTGGTTCTTTCCCCCGTTTTTCTCTTCGCGGAGCCCATTCTGCCGTTCCGCCGCCGTCGGCAAACGCTCCCGCCTTCATGCGGCCGACCCCGCTTACGAAACGGAACCGCTCCCCTCTGGCGGCGCCCACCTGGGACGGAGAGGCGTCGGAGAAGCCGCGGAAGCCTCCCGTCCCCGCTCGGCCTTTTCCCTCCCCGCCCCCCCATCCTCTGCGTTGGTCTGTCGGGGAGCCGACGCCCGCTAGTTCCGGGGCGGCGACCGTGTTGGTCTCGAAGCCCCGCGGCTTCCGATTTTATCCTCAACTCTGCCGGTGACTGCGGACAAAACCGCATCCCCGCCAACGAGGGCGCGGGTGCCTCCATCCCTCCATCGTCTCCACCCGTTGGGGAGAGCGCCGCCCCGGAAGCCCCCCCCCGCCCCGTCCCAGTCAGGGCCCCAGTCGGAACGGGGAACCGAACCGTCTGACGGCTCAATTCGGATATGTTTCCAATTTATATATTTTACATATATATATATATATATATATGTATATATTGAGAAATAAGTCCCTCGTCCTCTGGGCCCCCGGGGTCTGCGGAGGAGAGCTGACGAACAGTGCCATCTTTTGGTATCTGGGAGAACTTTATCATCCCTTATCGAAAGGACATTAAAAGACATTAAAGCGAAGGGAAAACGTCCACTCGAGACCTCGCGCGGACCGGGCGCTTTGAATCCCGCCTTTCTCTCCCCCCCCCCCGCCCCCCGCCCCGCCTTCCCGCCCGCCACGATCCTGTCAGCCGTCACCCCGCCTCCAGTCGGTCGATCGTACTCGATGCCGACGGCAACGTCGGCGTCTGTTAAGCGCTCGCTACAGCGCGGGGGGGGGGGGGACGCGGGGTCGGCGGGTCGCCCCCCGCGGGGCTCCCGGTCTCCGTCCCCATTCGACAGATGAGGGAACCGAGGCCCAGAGAGGCGAAGTGACCCGCCCGCGGTCCCCCAGCTGACGAGGGGCGGAGCCGGGATTCGAACCCACGACCCCCGCCTCCCAGGCCCGGGCCCTTCCCAAGGGAGCGCTCGCCCCGACCGAGTGCTCGGGAGAGGACCGCCGAACGATCGACGGACACGTTCCTTGCCCGGCGACCTGGGTTACCGATAATGATAATAACGTTGGTATTCGTTAAGCGCTCACTAGGTGCCGAGCGCCGTTCTAAGCGCCGGGGTAGACGTAGGGGAATCGGGTCGTCCCCCGTGGGGCTCCCGGTCTCCGTCCCCATTTTCCAGAGGAGGGAACCGAGGCCCAGAGAAGCGAAGTGACCCGCCCGCGGTCACACAGCCGACGAGTGGCGGAGCTGGGATTCGAACTCACGGGCCCTGACTCCAAAGCCCGGGCTCTTTCCACTGAGCCGCGCTGCCTCTCTAGCGGTAACGACGACGACGTCGGCGGCCGTCGAGCGCCCGCTACGTGCCGAGCGCCGGGGGAGATACGGGGGCGTCGGCCCGCCCCGCGGGAGGCCGGCGGTCGATCCCCATTTCCCAGATGAGGCGACCGAGGCACCGAGAAGCCGGGCGACTCGCCCGCGGTCCCCCAGCTGACGGGGGGCAGAGCCGGGAGCCGAACCCACGACCCCGGACCCCCGGGCCCCTTCGCGCTGCTTCTCTAAGCCCGGCGCCAGAGGGTTGGGAGACGCCGTCCTCGTCGCCGAGGCCCTCACGGTCCGGGGCGGGGGACGAACGTTAAAATAAATCCCAGGGGCGGCGCGGAAGCCCCCCCGCCCCTTTCTCCTCCTCGGAGGGGGGACGACGGAGGATTCCTTATCTTTTAGATATCTTCGGAGGTCTTTGAGGCCGCGGGGCGGGAGGGAGACGCCGAGCCCGCCCCGGCCTCTTCGAAGACCGTTCCAGAGACCCGACGGATCCCGAGCGGCGACGTGAACGACCCCCCGCGTGGCACTCGTGGCTCTGACCTTTCTTGAAAAACGGACAGATTCCCATATCCCCCCCCCCGTTACCGAATGCCGTCGCGAACGCCCCCGCTGGCCCCCCCCGGGCCCATTTTTCCGTGACAGGCCTCCTCGCCTCGACCGTGTCCCCCCGACAGATTTACCGCCCGGCTCCGACCGGGGCCGCGCCCGTCTGGGTCCGAGGCGCCACTCGGACCGTCGACGGGCGGGGACGGTCTCTCCCTGTTGCCGGATCGTCCGTTCCCGGCCCTCGGCGCGGCGGTAAGCGCTCGGTAAACAGGCCCGCAAAGGCAGGCCGCCTCCAAATTGGCGGGCAGCGGCGCGGAAGCCGTCAGAGAGGCCGGGGCAGCGACGTCGAAAAGGTCCGCGGGTCCGCGGGGGCGGAGGGCGCGACGTTTCGCAGAGGGGCGGTCCGGCCCCGAGTCGGAGTCGCCCCGGGGGAAAGGACACGGCGGCCGCGCCGCTCGAAGCACGTCTCGCCCTGGAGCGACGGGACGCGTCCCCGAGGAGCCGGGGAGGGGAGGGGGGTCGGCAAGCCGCCCGGGCCGGCGGGGGCGGGAGGACCCGGGTTCCGATGCCGGGCGGCTCGCTCCGCCGCCCCGGGCCCCGGCGACCCCCTCCCTGATAATATCGATATCATCGACGGCAAACGGCGGGACCCGGTGGAGCGCTCGCTACGCGCCGAGCGCCGTGCCGGGCGCTGGGGGAGATCCGGCCCGTCGCACGGCAGGGACCGTCTCTATCTGTTGCCGACTCGTTCATCCCAAGCGCTTAGCGCAGCGCTCTGCCCGGAGTAAGCGCTCAACGGATACTATCGAATGGATCCAGGGTCGGCGGGCCGTCCCACGCGAGGCTCACGGGCTTCGTCCCGTTTTACAGATGAGGTCCCCGAGGCCCGGCGGGGCCACTTGCCCACGGTCACCCCGCTGCGGGGCCGGGGTGCGAACCCACCACCCCCGCCGCCCGGCAACGACGACGTCGGCATCCGCCGGGCGCTCACGACGCGCAGAGCGCCGTTCCGAGCGCCGGGGGAGACCCGGGGGAATCGGGTCGTCCCTCGCGAGGCTCACGGTCCTCATCCCCATCCGACAGGCGAGGGAACCGAGGCCCAGAGAAGCGAAGCGCCCCGCCCGCGGTCGCCCGGCCGACGAGCGGCGGGGCCGGGGTCCGAACCCACGGCCCCTGACCCCCCCGAAGCCGGGCCCCCTCCACTGAGCCGCGCCGCTCGGGCCGGGCACCGTCCCGCGCGCTGGGGCGGACGCGAGGTCATCAGGGTGTGTGTGTGTGTGTCCCCCCCCCCCCCGCGGGGCTCGCGGCCTTCACCCCCATTTTCCGGATGAGGCCACCGAGGCCCGGGGAAGGGAAGCGACCCGACGCGGCGGCCGAGGGGCGGGGCCGGGATCGGAACCCGTGACCCCCGACTCCCGGGCTCCCGCCGCCGCGCCGCTCGAGCCCTCGGCAAATGGCGCCGCCGGCGTCCGGGGAGGAACGCGGGATGTCGCCCGGCTCTTTCGAGGCCCCCGGGGATTCGCACCCAGCCCCCGGGGGCGGCCCGCGCCGGTCCGGTTACCTGTGATGGTGTACCCGTAAGCGGCGAGCTGTCCGGCCATGTATTCTCCGTCGGAATTATTGTGAGAGCAGCCCCAGGTTCGGATCCAGATCTTCTGAATGCCGGGGATGGTGCTGCGGGGAGAATCGACCCCCAGGAAGGGAAGTCGGGTGAGACGGATCCGACAAACCCGAAACCCACCGGGCCCTAATCCCGCCGGGGTCTGGCGAGCGCTGACGACGCGCCGAGCGCCGGGGGAGCTACGGGGTCATCGGGTCGTCCCGCGGGAGGCTCGCGGTGAATCCCCATTGGGCAGATGAGGGAACCGAGGCCCAGAGAAGCGAAGCGACCCGCCCCCGGTCTCACGGCTGACACGGGGCGGAGCCGGGAGTCGAACCCGTGACCTCCGACTCCCAGCCCCGGCTCTTTCCACTGAGCCGCGCCGCTCCTCACTGATGATGTTGGCATCCGCTGAGCGCTCGCTACATAATAATCATAACGTCGGCATCCGCGGAGCGCTCGCTACGTGCCGAGCACCGCTCTGATGATCACGATAGTGTCGGCATCCGTTAAGCGCTCGCTAGGTGCCGAGCACCGTTCCGATGATAACGTCGGTACTCGTTAAGCGCTCGCGACGTGCCGAGCACCGTTCCGATAATAACGTCGGCATCCGTTGAGCGCTCGCTACGTGCCGGGCACCGTTCCGATAACGATGATGACGTCGGCATTCATTGATTGCTCGCGACGTGCCGAGCACCGTTCCGATCATCATGATGACGTCGGCATTCATTGATTGCTCGCGACGTGCCGAGCACCGTTCCGATCATCATGATGACGTCGGCATTCATTGATTGCTCGCGACGTGCCGAGCACCGTTCCGATCATCATGATGACGTCGGCATTCATTGATTGCTCGCGACGTGCCGAGCACCGTTCCGATCATCATGATGACGTCGGCATTCATTAATTGCTCGCGACGTGCCGAGCACCGTTCCGATAACGATGATGACGTCGGCATTCATTGATTGCTCGCGACGTGCCGAGCACCGTTCCGATCATCATGATGACGTCGGCATTCATTGATTGCTCGCGACGTGCCGAGCACCGTCCCGATAATCATGATGATAACGTCGGCACCCGTTAAGCGCCCGCTACGCGCCGAGCGCCGTCCTAAGCGCCGGGGAGGGTACGGGGCGGTCGGCCCGCCCCCCGTGGGGCTCCCGGGCCCCATCCCCGTCTGACCGCCGAGGCGGCCGAGGCCCAGAGAGGCGACCGGCGGAGCCGGGATTCGAACCCGCGGCCCCCGGCTCCGGCCCCCGGGCCCCCGCTTCGGCCCGCGAGTACCTGTGGGGAGGCGGCTGCTCGTCGGGGGGCGAGGGTCTCCGCGCCTTGGGCCTCCGCGGTCTGGGGACGACGTCCGGCCTCGGGGGCGGCCTCCCCGGGGGGTCGCCCCCCGTCGCCAGGTCCTCGATGTCGTCCGGCGAGGAGTCGCAGGCCGCGGGCATCTCTCGCCGCGCTTAACGGATACCAACGTCGTTATTATCCACGGTGCCGGGCACGTCCCGGGCGCTCGACGGATACCGCCGTCGCCATTTTTATCGTCGCTGACGGTCCCGCGCACGTCCCGGGCGCTCGACGGATACCGCCGTCGCCATTTTTATCGTCGCTGACGGTCCCGCGCACGTCCCGGGCGCTCGACGGATACCGCCGTCGCCATTTTTATCGTCGCTGACGGTCCCGCGCACGTCCCGGGCGCTCGACGGATACCGTCGTCATTATTCTTATCGTTATTGAAATGGAGGATCGATCCTACTCCCCCCTACTTGGACCGGGTCCAACCCGATTAACTTGGATCTGCCCGGGCGCTTAGCACGGCGCTCGGCACACAGTACGCGCTTAACAGATACGGACGTTATTATTATCAGCAGTGCCGGGCACATACTAAGCGCTTAACAGATACCATCATCATCGTTATCATTACCACTAATAATATCATATATTATAGTAATATCATATATAATGATTATATAATAGTGATCATCATTGTGATTATTAATAATAAAACGGAGGTTCGATCCTACCGGGCACATACTAAGCGCTTAACAGATACCATCCTCGTCGTTATCATCACAATTAATTATATTATAGTAATATCATAGATAACGAGTATATAGTAGTGATCATCACTGTGATGATCGATACTAAAACGGAGGTTCGATCCTACCGGGCACATACTAAGCGCTTAACAGACACCATCCTCGTCGTCATCATCACAATCAAGAAGATCATACAGCAATATCATAGATAACGAGGATATAGTGGTGCTCATCGTTGTGATGATCGATACTAAAACGGAGGTTCGATCCTACCGGGCACATACTAAGCGCTTAACAGACACCATCCTCGTCGTCATCATCACAATCAAGAAGATCATACAGCAATATCATAGATAACGACGATATAGCGGTGATCATCGTTGTGATGATCGATACTAAAACGGAGGATCGATCCTACCGGGCACATACTAAGCGCTTAACAGACACCATCCTCATCATTATAATCACCACGGATAATATTATATAATAATCACACACCGAGGATCATCGCTGCAATAAATAATAAAACGGAGGCCCGATCCCACTCCCCCGCGCTCAGACCGGGGTCCAACCCGATTCGCTTGGACCCGGCGCGGCGCCCGGCACGTAACGAGCGCCCGACAGACGTCGCCGTCGCTATTACCGCGATTATTATCGCTCCTCTCCGCCCGGAGGTCTCTCGAAGGCCCCTCTCCGATCGGCGAGGTGCTCCCCTCGCCGTCCGATCCCTCCCCTCGGGCCCCGGCGGTGGAGCGGGGCTCCGGGCGCCGGATTCGAACCGTCCGTCGGGATCCGGTGGGTCGGAGCGGGCCGGGCCGGGCCGCTCGGAGAGGGAGGGGAGGAGATCCCTGCCCGAGCCGCACCTTGGGTCGCCGCCCTCCGACGCGAGGCTCCCGGAATCAGGCGTCTCTGCGGGGACAGAAATGAGAAGGAGAGAGTCCAGTCGCAAACGCGATACAGGAAGAAAAGAGGATATCGCAAGCCACGTCGTTAAATCTAACAACGGCGGTATCCGTTAAGCGCTCACCGCGGGCCGAGCGCCGGGGGAATCGGGTCCGTCCCCCGCGAGGCCCCCGGTCTCCATCCCCATTTGACGGATGAGGGAACCGAGGCCCGGGGAGGGGCGGGGCGGGGATTCGAACCCGTGGCCTCGGACTCCCAAGCCCGGGCTCCTTCCACTGAGCCGCGCCGCTTCTCTTTGAGGACGCTGGTATCCGTTAAGCGCTCACCGCGGGCCGAGCGCCGGGGGAGATGCGGGGGAATCGGGTCCGTCCCCCGCGAGGCCCCCGGTCTCCATCCCCATTTGACGGATGAGGGAACCGAGGCCCGGGGAGGGGCGGGGATTCGAACCCGTGGCCTCGGACCCCCAAGCCCACGGAGCCGCGCCGCCTCACGCCGTAAATCAAATATACGAATGATCAAGGTAAAAGAGCCCGTCGACGGGCGGGGACCGTCTCTCTCTGTCGCCGATCCCGTCCGTTCCAAGCGCTCGGTCCACTGCTCTGCACCGAGGGAGCGCTCCGTAAATGCTACTGAATGAGAGAGAAGATACGGATTTAGAAGAGCTCGGTCCTTCTCCCCTCTGTCGGCCGCGGGACTTCGGGCAGGTCACTTAATAACGTTGGTATCTGTTAAGCGCTCACCAGGTGCCGAGCACCGTTCTGAGCGCCGGGGTAGACCCAGGGGAATCGGGTCGTCCCCCGTGGGGCTCCCGGTCTCCGTCCCCATTTTCCAGAGGAGGGAACCGAGGCCCAGAGAAGCGAAGTGACCCGCCCACGGTCACACAGCCGACGAGCGGCGGAGCCGGGCTTCGAACTCACGAGCTCGAGCTCCACTTCAATGCTCTGCGTGGCTCAGCGGAAAGAGCCCGGGCTCCGGACTCGGCGGTCATGGGTTCGAATCCCAGCTCCGCCGCTCGGCGGCCGTGTGACCGTGGGCGCGTCGCTTCGCTTCTCGGGGCCTCAGTTCCCTCCTCCGTCAAATGGGGATGAAGACCGGGAGCCCCGCGGGGGACGACCCGATGACCCCGGATCTCCCCCGGCGCTTGGAACGGTGCTCGGCACCTAGTGAGCGCTTAGCGGATACCAACATTATTATTATTATTATTAATAATCGCTCTTAACGACCGCCCAGAACTACAAACCGGGCTAATTCGTTCGATAGTCTCTATTGAGCGCCTACTATGTGCGGGGCACTGGACTAAGCGCTTGGAATGAGCAAGTCGGCAACGGGTAATACTAATAATACTACTAATAATTACTAATAATTATGAAGCGCGGGCTCCTCACGTGCGGAGCACCGAGCTAAACGCCGGGACGGGTCCACGACAGCGAGGCTCTCCTCAGGCCCTTCCCCCTCCCCCCTTCGGCGCGCGCTTCCCGCGCGCGGGGCACCGTACTGGACGCTGGGGAGAGCCTGCGAACCCGTCACCCGTCTGTCCGCTCCTAAGCGCTCGATAAATGCGGCCCAATGAACGAGAGGACGCTATCGCGGCCACGTTCCCCGCCCGGAAGGCGGTGGCGGCCTCTCCGTTCATTCGGTCCCATTTAGTGAGCGCCTATTGCGTGCGGGGCACCGTAGTAAGCGCTCGGGAGAGGACGCTACAGCAGGGCACCGTACTAGACGCTCGGGAGAGGACGCTATCGCGGGCACGTTCCCCTCCCAGAAGGAGGTGGCGGCCTCTCCGTTCATTCGATCCTATTTAGTGAGCGCTTATTGCGTGCGGGGCACCGTACTAGACGCTCGGGAGAGGACGCTATCGCGGGCACGTTCCCCACCTAGAAGGAGGTGACGGCCTCTCCGTTCATTCGGTCCCATTTAGTGAGCGCCTACTGCGTGCGGGGCACCGTACTAAGCGCTCGGGAGAGGACGCTACAGCAGGGCACCGTACTAGACGCTCGGGAGAGGACGCTATCGCGGGCACGTTCCCCTCCTAGAAGGAGGTGGCGGCCTCTCCGTTCATTCGGTCCTATTTAGTGAGCGCCTATTGCGTGCGGGGCACCGTACTAGACGCTCGGGAGAGGACGCTATCGCGGGCACGTTCCCCTCCTAGAAGGAGGTGACGGCCTCTCCGTTCATTCGGTCCTATTTAGTGAGCGCCTACTGCGTGCGGGGCACCGTAGTAAGCGCTCGGGAGAGGACGCTACAGCAGGGCACCGTACTAGACGCTCGGGAGAGGACGCTATCGCGGCCACGTTCCCCTCCTAGAAGGAGGTGGCGGCCTCTCCGTTCATTCGGTCCTACTTAGTGAGCGCTTATTGCGTGCGGGGCACTGTACTAAGCACTTCGGAGAGGACACTATCAGACCCCTCCCCATCAACCGATCGCACTCACCGATCTCTACTACTCTGTGCAAAACACCGTGATAAGCGCTGGGGAGAGCACGCTGTCGGACCCGGCCCGATCGATCGATCGACTTTATTGAGCGCCTGCTGTGCAGAGCACTGTGCTAAGCGCTGGGGAGGGCACACTATCAGGCCCGTTCCGATCGATCGATCGATCGATCGACTTTATTTGAGCTCCTGCTGTGCAGAGCACTGTGCTAAGCGCTGGGGAGAGCACACTGTCGGACCCCTCCCGATCGATCGACTTTATTGAGCGCCTACCGTGCAGAGCACTGCGCTAAACGCTTGGGAGAGCACACTATCACACCCGTTCGCACTTACTGAGCGCCTACTGCGTGCAGAGCGCTGTGCTAAGCGCTTAGGCGAGCACACTATCAGGCTCCTTCCCATCAACCGATCGACTTTATTGAGCTCCCGCGTGCGGAACGCTGTGCTGAGCGCTGAGGGGAGCACACTGTCAGACCCCTCCCCATCAATCGATCGACTTTATTGAGCTCCCGCGTGCGGAGCATTGTGCTGAGCGCCGGGGAGAGCACGCTGTCAGACCCGCTCTAATCGACCGCACTTATTGAGCGCCTACTGCGTGCAGAGCGCTGTGCTGAGCGCTTAGGCGAGCACGCTATCAGGCTCCTTCTCAGCAACCGATCGGCTTTATTGAGCTCCCGCGTGCGGAGCGCTGTGCTGAGCGCCGGGGAGAGCACCCTATCAGCCCCCTCCCAATCAATCGATCGGCTTTGTTGAGCTCCTGCGTGCGGGACACTGTGCTGAGCGCTTAGGCGAGCACGCTATCGGACCCGCTCTAATCGATCGCACTTATTGAGCGCCTGCTGCGTGCAGAGCGCTGTGCTGAGCGCTTAGGAGAGCACACTTTCGGCCCCCTCCCCATCAATCGATCGGCTTTATTGAGCTCCCGCGTGCGGAGCACTGTGCTGAGCGCTGAGGGGAGCACACTGTCAGACCCGTTCTAATCGATCGCACTTACTGAGCGCCTACTGCGTGCAGAGCGCTGTGCTGAGCGCTTAGGAGAGCACACTTTCGGCCCCCTCCCCATCAATCGATCGACTTTATTGAGCTCCCGCGTGCGGAGCATTGTGCTGAGCGCTGGGGAGAGCACGCTGTCGGGCCCGTTCTAATCGATCGCACTTACTGAGCGCCTGCTGCGTGCAGAGCGCTGTGCTGAGCGCTTAGGAGAGCACACTTTCGGCCCCCTCCCCATCAATCGATCGACTTTATTGAGCTCCTGCGTGCGAAGCACTGTGCTGAGCGCTGAGGGGAGCACACTGTCAGACCCCTCCCCATCAATCGATCGACTTTATTGAGCTCCCGCGTGCGGAGCATTGTGCTGAGCGCTGGGGAGAGCACGCTGTCGGGCCCGTTCTAATCGATCGCACTTACTGAGCGCCTGCTGCGTGCAGAGCGCTGTGCTGAGCGCTTAGGAGAGCACACTTTCGGCCCCCTCCCCATCAATCGATCGACTTTATTGAGCTCCCGCGTGCGGAGCATTGTGCTGAGCGCTGGGGAGAGCACGCTGTCGGGCCCGTTCTAATCGATCGCACTTACTGAGCGCCTGCTGCGTGCAGAGCGCTGTGCTGAGCGCTTAGGAGAGCACACTTTCGGCCCCCTCCCCATCAATCGATCGACTTTATTGAGCTCCTGCGTGCGAAGCACTGTGCTGAGCGCTGAGGGGAGCACACTGTCAGACCCCTCCCCATCAATCGATCGACTTTATTGAGCTCCCGCGTGCGGAGCATTGTGCTGAGCGCTGGGGAGAGCACGCTGTCGGGCCCGTTCTAATCGATCGCACTTATTGAGCGCCTACTGCGTGCAGAGCGCCGTGCTAAGCGCCGGGGAGGGCCCGGGGACAGACGGGAGTGAGCAGAGGCGCCGTCACGGGCCCGGGGGCTTTTGTGCGCGGCGCCCTGTGCGAGGCGCTGGGGGCCGACGGGCGCGCGGCCGCCCCCCCCCCCCCCCGGCATTACCTGTCGCCGTGGGCCGCGGGCGCGCTTCCCATGGGCGCCGCCATGACACTTCCGGCGCACGCACGCACGCACGCGCGTCACCACGCACGCCGCCGCCGCCCTCGGCCCTCGTCGGAAGGGCGGGGCCCGCCTGAGCATGCGCGCGATCGGGACCGACGAGGCGGAGAGGCGCCGACTGAGCATGCGCGGGGGACTCCCTCCGCGGAGGGGCGCCGACTGAGCATGCGCGCGATCGAGACTGAGGATGCGGGGAGGCGCCGACTGAGCATGCGCGGGGGGACTCCCTCCGGGAGAGGCGCCGACTGAGCATGCGTGAGGGGCTCCCTTTGGGAGAGGCGCCGACTGAGCATGCGCGGGGGACTCCCTCCGCGGAGGGGCGCCGACTGAGCATGCGCGCGATCGAGACTGAGGATGAGGGGAGGCGCCGACTGAGCATGCGCGGGGGACTCCCTCCGCGGAGGGGCGCCGACTGAGCATGCGCGCGATCGAGACTGAGGATGCGGGGAGGCGCCGACTGAGCATGCGCGGGGGGACTCCCTCCGAGATAAGGCGCCGACAGAGCATGCGTGAGGGGCTCCCTTTGGGAGAGGCGCCGACTGAGCATGCGCGGGGGGAACTCCCTCCGGGAGAGGCGCCCTCCGGGAGAGGCGCAGACTTAGCATGCGCGGGGGACTCCCTCCGGGAGGGGCTCCCTTCGGGAGAGGCGCCGACTGAGCATGCGTGAGAGGCTCCCTCCGGGAGAGGCGCCGACTGAGCATGCGCGGGGGACTCCCTCCGGGAGAGGCGCAGACTGAGCATGCGCGGGGGACTCCCTCCGGGAGAGGCGCCGACTGAGCATGCGCGGGGGACTCCCTTTGCGAGAGGCGCCGACTGAGCATGCGCGGAGTCGATCTTCCCACGCTTTGGGAGTTTCTTGGTCGTGGTTTAGGGAAAACAATAATAATAATAATAAAAGTATTTGTTAAGCGCTTACTATGTGCCAAGCACTGTTCTAAGTACTGGGATAGATATCAGGGTGTCCCACTTGAGGCTTAGAGTCTTCATCCCCATTTTTTAAAAATTACTATTAATAATAATAACAATAATAATGTTGGTATTTAAGCGTTTACTATGTGCCAAGCACTGTTCTAAGCGCTGGGGGAGATACAGGGTCATCAGTTTGTCCCAGGTGGGGCTCACAGTCTTCATCCCCATTTAAAAAAAAGTTGGTATTAATAATAACAATAATAATGTTGTATTTAAGCGTTTACTATGTGCCAAGCAATGTTCTAAGTGCTGGGATAGATACCAGGTAATCAGGTTGTCCCAGGTGGGGCCCACAGTCTTGTTCCCTATTTTAAAAAAGTTGGCATTTCTTATTATTAGTAGTAGTAATAATATTACTAGTAGTAATTAGTAGTAGTAGTAGTAATAATAATAGTGTTGGTATCTGTTAAGCGTTTACTATGTGCCAATCCCTATTCTAAGCGCTGGGGGAGATACAAGATGATCAACTGTATTTGTATCATTTTTATTATTATTATTATGGTATTAAGTGCTCACTATGTGCCAAACACTGTCCTAAGCGCTGGGGGAGATACAAGATGATCAACAGGTCCCACGTGAGGCTCAGTCTTCATCCCCATTTGACAGATGAGGTAACTGAGGCCCAGAGAAGTGAAGTGACTTGGCCACGGTCACACAGCTGACAAGGGGCAGATCCGGGATTCGAACCCGTGACCTCTGACTCCCAAGCCCGGGCTCTTTCCACTGAGCCACGCTGCTTCCCGCTTATCCGCTGTGTGACCTTGAGCAAGTCACTTCACTGGGCCTCAGTTCTCTCATCTGTAAAATGGGGATGGAGACTGAGCCCCATGTGGGACAGGGACTGCTTGAATCCACCCCAGCGCTTAGTACAGTGCCTTGCACATAGTTAGGCGCTTAACAAATACTTGTTTTTGTCTCCAGACTACTTGTTTTGCTGTCCGTCTCCCCAATTCTAGACCGGGAGCCCGTCGTTGGGCAGGGATGGCCTCTACCTGTGGCCCGGTTGTGCATTCCAAACGCTTAGTACAGTGCTCCGCACATAGCAAGCGCTCAATAAATACAATTGAATGGATGAAATACCTTTATTAGTAGTAGTAGTGTTTACCCCCCCCCCCCGGTCAAAGGAACTTATTTAAAAGTCTACGTAGAAAGGGAAAGGGAGTTTAGAGGAGTCTGGCTTTGTCCCTGATCATTCTCTTGGTTAAAAAACCTGATGACCCTGTATCTACCCCAGCGCTTAGGACAGTGTTTGGCACATAGGGAGCACTTAATACCATAATAATAATAATAATAATAATAATACAAATATTTTTGTCTGTCTCTCCCTTTAGAGTCTTAAGTTCCTTGTGGGCAGGGAGATGACTTGGGCTGTGAAACTGTTGTGTCATACTCTCCCGAGCGCTCAGTACAGTGCCCGGCACCGAGTAAACGATCGATCGGTGGGTTGCGCGTCTCTTCTTAGTGCGGGGCTCAGTGTATTGGTTCCACCTGCGGCCTGGAAGGTCCCTGTGGAAAGGGATCGGGTCTGCCAACTCTGAGGCCTTGGACTCTCCCAAGAGCGCTTAGTACAGGTGCTCTGTAGCCCTCAAATACCACTGATGGATTGCGCCTATTGGGCGTTCAATAAATACCAGGCCTATTTCTATCTGAAGGCGACAAGCGCTCCCCCAGTTAGACTGTAAACCCGTCAAAGGGCAGGGACTGTCTCTATCTGTTACCCATCTGCCCATTCCAAGCGCTCAGTACAGTGCTCTGCACATAGTAAGCGCTCAATAAATCAATAAATACTATTGAATAATAATACATCTTCATCACTCATTATTGCCCATAGCTCAACCGCTAGAGGTCAGACGTCTTCTTCCCTTAAAGAGCATTCTCCACCCATGTCTAGATGCTTAATTTTATTTTCTTTTATAATAATAATAAGGATGATGGCATTTGAGCGCTTACTACGCATAGACCACTGTACTGAGCACTTGGGAGAGGACGTGGGCAGGATCCCTGCTCCCTAGAATTTCACAGTGGAGCAGGAAATAACGGGTTAGGGGTACGTACCTGAGGGTCGGGGGGGTGGTGGGTAGCTAAATTCTTAGGAGGTAATAATATTATCATTATTAGTGTCGTTAATATAATTAATAATAAGTAATAGTCATTCAACAGTATTTATTGAGCGCTTACTATGTGCAGAGCACTGTGCTAAGCGCTTGGGATGGACGATCCGGCAACAGATGGAGACCATTCATTCATTCAATAGTATTTATTGAGCGCTTACTATGTGCAGAGCACTGTGCTAAGCGCTTGGGATGGTCAATCCGGCAACAGATAGAGACCATCCCTGCCCATTGACGGGCTTACGGTCTAATCTAATATAGTCCGTTATTATTAATATAATCAGCAGTTATAAACATGATCACCTATTAATACAAATAGTAATCATTAGTTAATATGGTTAATAGCGGTTAATGTAAATATATATATATGACCTATTACATAATTAATATCAATATTTTGATGTTATATTTGATGGTACTGATGCCTGTCTACTTGTTTTATTGTCACTGCTAGACTGCGAGCCCGTCATTGGGCAGGGTTGGTCTGAACTGTACTTTCCAAGTGCTTAGTACAGTGCTCTGCACATAGTAAGCGCTCAATAAATATGCTTGAATGAATGAATGAATAATTAGGGTATCTGTGAAGCGCCTACTAGATGCCAAGCACTGTTCTATTTAGAAGAGTCTCCAATGCCTAGAACAGTGCTTCGCACCTAGTAAAATACCATCATTATCATTTAGACTGTGAGGCCTTCGCTGGGCAGGGCTCGTCTCTATCTGTTGCCGATTTGTCCATTCCAAGCGCTTAGTACAGTGCTCTGCCCATAGTAAGCGCTCAATAAATACTACTGAATGATGATTAGACTGTGAGCCCATCACTGGGCAGGGATCGTCTCTATCTGTTGCCGAAATGACCATTCCAAGCGCTTAGTACAGTGCCCTGCACAGATTAAGCGCTCAATAAATACTACTGAATGAATGAAAGTGATCACAAATATTTAAAAAAAAAATCTAGGTCCTCTGACTCCCAGGATTATGTTCTACTAGGCCAAGCTGCTTTCCTAGAACTAGTAAGCGCTCAGTAAATATGATTGAATGAATGAAAGTGATCACAAATATCATTTTTAAAAAAAATCTAGGTCCTCTGACTCCCAGGATTATGTTCTACTAGGCCAAGCTGCTTTCCTAGAACTAGTAAGCGCTCAATAAATACTATTGAAGGAATGAAAGTGATCATAAATATCATTAAAAAAATAAATCCAGGTCCTCTGACTCCCAGGATCATGTTCTTTCTACTAGGCCAAGCTGCTTTCTTAGAAATAGTAAGCGCTCGATAAATACTACTGAAGGAATGAAAGTGATCATAAATATCATTAAAAAAATAAATCTAGGTCCTCTGACTCCCAGGATTACGTTCTACTTAGGCCAAGCTGCTTTCCTAGAACTAGGAAGCGCTCAATAAATACGATTGAATGAAAGTGATCACAAATATCATTAAAAAAATAAATCTAGGTTCTCTGACTCCCAGGATTATGTTCTTTCTACTAGGCCGAGCTGCTTCCGTAGAAATAGTAAGCGCTCAATAAATACTGTTGAATGAATGAAAGTGATCATAAATACCATCAAAGAAATCAATCTAGGTTTTCTGACTCCCAGGATTATGTTCTTTCTACTAGGCTAAACTGCTTTCCTAGAACTAGTAAGCGCTCAATAAATACGATTGAATGAAAGTGATCACAAATATCATTAAAAAAATATATCTGGATTCTCTGACTCCCAGGATTATGTTCTTTCTACTAGGCCGAGCTGCTTCCGTAGAAATAGTAAGCGCTCAATAAATACTGTTGAATGAATGAAAGTGGTCATAAATACCATCAAAAAAATCAATCTAGGTTTTCTGACTCCCAGGATTATGTTCTTTCTACTAGGCTAAACTGCTTTCCTAGAACTAGTAAGCGCTCAATAAATACGATTGAATGAAAGTGATCACAAATATCATTAAAAAAATATATCTGGATTCTCTGACTCCCAGGATTATGTTCTTTCTACTAGGCCGAGCTGCTTCCGTAGAAATAGTAAGCGCTCAATAAATACTGTTGAATGAATGAAAGTGGTCATAAATACCATCAAAAAAATCAATCTAGGTTTTCTGACTCCCAGGATTATGTTCTTTCTACTAGGCTAAACTGCTTTCCTAGAACTAGTAAGCGCTCAATAAATACGATTGAATGAAAGTGATCACAAATATCATTAAAAAAATATATCTGGATTCTCTGACTCCCAGGATTATGTTCTTTCTACTAGGCCGAGCTGCTTCCGTAGAAATAGTAAGCGCTCAATAAATACTGTTGAATGAATGAAAGTGATCACAAATATCATTAAAAAAATAAATCTAGGTTCTCTGACTCCCAGGATTATGTTCTTTCTACTAGGCCGAGCTGCTTCCGAAGAAATAGTAAGCGCTCAATAAATACTGTTGAATGAATGAAAGTGATCATAAATACCATCAAAAAAATCAATCTAGGTTTTCTGACTCCCAGGATTATGTTCTTTCTACTAGGCCAAGCTGCTTTCCTAGAAATAGGGAATTTAGGGAGCTTACAGTTTTCACTTTCAGTAAGTGGCACAAATAGAGTGAAAGCCACAAATAGGATCTAAGCTAGCAGGCGGGCACGCACGGCTACTTTTTGGGTACCTCGTTTGACCCGAGGAACTGGACACCGGCTTCGGTCCGTAACTTAACGCTCTCTAAATCCCGGCTCTGAGGGACCGACTCGTCGGTCGGTAAAATCGGACCGAGGAGGGGTTGGGGGGGCTGGCGCGGCCCGTTATCCGAGAACACGCCGAGCCCCTTACTGATTTGGAGAAGAGGAATTGGCCAGAATCAAGTATTTATGGTCTATTTTCCTTAAGCGCTTCGAACAGTGCTTGGCACATAGTAGGTGCTTGAGAAATATCGAAAACTCAAAGTTTGTTGCGGACAGAGGACACGTCTACCAATCCCACTCTTTCCCTACTTCCTTCTACACTGCCTTGCTCTTAATAATAATAATAATAATAATGTTGGTATTTAAGCGCTTACTCTGGGCCAAGCGCTGTTCTAAGCGCTGGGGGAGATACAGGGTCATCAGGTTGGCCCACGTGATTCTTCATCTCCTTTTTACAGGTGAGGTAACTGAGGCACAGAAAAGTGAAGTGACTTGTCCAAGGTCACACAGTGGGCAAGCGGCGGAGCCGGGATTAGACGTCCCTTCATCATTCTGGGGTTCCCAAGCACTTAATACAACGTACCTCGCCGAGAACGTGATCGATCCGTTATTACCACCAAAGCCTACTTTGGCAATGAAAATATGAAGAACTTAAATGAACTCATTAAACCCTTTTCATCACACAACGGTGGCAGATCATGTTTTAAACATCTTTTGGGGGGGGGGGGGGGCCGGGGCTAAACTTTGTTTTATAAGATAACCAAAACAATTTGCAGAGAAGATGTTAATTCAGGCCAAGACCTAAAAGCCAAATATTAAGAACTGAATTTAATTCATTAATCCATTTTCACTACACAACGGTGGCCGATCATGTTTTAATTTTCTTTTTTTTTGGCGGCGGCGGCTAAACTTTGTTTTATAAGACAACCAAAACAATTTGCAGAGAAGATGTTAATTCAGGCCAAGACCTAAAAGCCAAATATTAAGAACGTAAATTAATTCCTTAATCCATTTTCATGACACTGTGGTGGCCGATCATGTTTTAAAGAATTTGGGGGGGGCGGGGGCTAAACTTCGTTTCATAAGAAAACCAAAACCATCTGCAGAGAAGATGTTAATTCAGGCCAAGCCCTAAAAGCCAAATATTAAGAACTTAAATTAATTCATTAATCCATTTTCATGACACGACGGTGGCCGATCATATTTTAAAGAATTGGGGGGGGGGGGGCGGAGGGCGGGGGCTAAACTTTGTTTTATAAAAAAACCAAAACAATCTGCAGAGAAGATGTTAATTCAGGCCAAGACCTAAAAGTCAAATATTAACTTAAAAATTCATTAATCCATTTTCATGACACAACGATGGCCGATCATATTTTAAAGAATTTTTGGGGCGGGGGGGGAGGGCGGGGGCTAAACTTTGTTTTATAAAAAAAACCAAAATAATCTGCAGAGAAGATGTTAATTCAGGCCCAGCCCTAAAAGCCTACAACACTGCGCCTTACAACTAAAGAGAAACGGAGTTTCCGGGTGCTCGAACAACTGAGAAATTCAGGGTGGTACAATTTATTTTGCAAACCTCAAAATAACAACATGGAATCTACGGCACTTTTTCATAGAAAGATATATCCGGAAGGCTTCGCTCTTTAAAAAAATCTTTTTTTTGTTTATTGATTCTTTACCATACAAAATGTATTCAAATTACATCCATCTGAAGTGGTAAGATCACAGCTAGAGGACAGGTCACCCTGTAACAGACCTATTTACAAAAATCCATCATAAAATTTTTTTTTTTACATTATTTTACAAGGGTTTTTAATGTTTTTTTGGGGTTTTTTTTTTTCCTTTACTAGCACACAACACCAAGCTCAACTGATTAGTATTTTCTCTACTCCCTCTCCGGGAGCGGTATTTTCTTTTTTACAAATGCTCTACGCTAACCCCCGGAAGAAAAAATAAAAGATCCCCCATCCCGACAGCATCTGCTAAACCAATTCCTCCACTGTCATCTTCTCTCCCGAATCTGTCCTCCGACGCCGGCCTCGGTGGGCTCTTCCTCCTCTCTCTTCCCCCGAGGCGAAAGCTTTAAATACCGCGTTTTTATGTACGGATCTACGCGGCGTAAAAACAAAAAGGAGCCGCGCTCTTAAAAAAATTACAAACCAGCTAGAAAATATCCTGGCAGTGTTTACGAATTAATTCCTAGAATCGTACAAAAAAAAAAAAAAGAAAAAGGGCTTAGATGGCTAAGATGGGAGGAGGCTCTGTATCGACTTAAATAAAAGCCATCGCCGAATAAACCGTGCACACCTCTGTACAGGTAAGTCACACACACACACACACACGTAACACTGTTTGACAGCTCGTAACACGTCGTCCCTCTTATACAATTTCACGGCGAGAGGCTCGCTCGACGGGGATTTGTACATTAAGGTCTTCGAGCCGTTTCTGGGGCGAGCTTGATAGCAGCAATTCCACGGTATCAGACAGGCCGCACACCTAGTACTCGAAGTCAATGCAAAATACTGTAAGACGAACTCACTCCGGGTGTCAGACACCGTCATAAAAACGACGTGACTCAGGCGCACCAAGGTCCGCGGGCGCGTCGGGTTCAGGCCGCGCGGCGGGGAGATTCCTCGCCCCCGGACGCCCGAGTGCTTCTTAAGACTCGTCGGGCTCCCTTCGCGCTTTCCAAACAATAAATAGGGTATTGTTTTACCGAGAGGACTCAAAGGGAAAAAAACGAAAGAAACATAATTCAGGCAGGCAATACTCTTGATACTTTGGGAAATCGTCAGCTCTGGGTTGCCGGCAGAGAGAACGATCCCAAGCGGGAAGCGGGGGCAGCTAAGCCGGAGGAGACGGAAACGGTCGACGGAAAAACGCTTGGCATAAATTGCTTCCCAAATAGGAAAAAACCCACAGTGCATTTCTTGTAGGCACTTAACACAGAGTCCCCCCCCCCCCCCCCCCACCAACCCCATCCCTTTCCACCTCTTCCTTCAGTACCTCCGCACGGCGCGGACCGAACATTCCCGGAGTGCAAACGGGGGGGGGAGGGGGGGCGGAAAGTCACGCCGGGCACCTTTGCTTTGTTTTTTTAAATTCTTCCCCCCCTTTTGGAGACACACACCCACTCACACGTACGCAAAACATTTTTTAAGTGCTGGGTTCCCCGAGGCCCCGCTCCGCCGGCCCTCTCGGCCTTCGGAAAGCCCGCCGCCGCCCCGCCGGAGCTCTATTTTGGAGGAAAAAAAGAGACGGTTTCCGACGCGGTCACTTCGGGGGGCTGGGGGGGGGGGTTTCTCGGGGACGTCGGATCCCACCTGCCTCCGACCGTAGAGGACCGTGAGAATCCAAGCTCCGGGGCATCGCTCGGGTCCCTCCCCGAGGGCGGGCAGCGTGCTTTCCAATGCTCAACTCTCCCGAGCGCTGGGCTCCGCACAGGGCAGGCGCCCGGGCCGGCCCGTTGGTTGATTTCCTGATTTCCCCATTTGATTTCCCCATTTAACTTAAAGGCTCCATCTCCCTGCGGCCCAACTCGACTCTCCTTAAGGAGGGACGCCGGGACTGGTATTATTGCTCGTCCGCATTTCCAGGGAGATGACGCCGACCGTCATCCTCGGGGGAGGAGGTCCTTCTTCCTGAAGCTCTCCCCCTCCTCGCGCTAATCCCTAAAGACCCGAAGGAGCTTCGAGGCAGCTCCCGGGCCCGAGACGTCGACAGACCGAATCGTCGGCGGGGGAGAGGTGTCGTTTCGTCCTCGGAATTAAACCCCCGCATCGGCCATCCGGGGTCCTCTCCCGATTTCGATGGGAAGACGACCGGTCCCGATACCCTCCCGGCTCCGTCTTCCCATTCCCCGGGGCCCGTGGGGCCCGGGATCGAGAGTCCGGCAACTCCGAGCGACAAAACCCGGTGGCCAACCGCCCGTCGCCGCCCACGGAGCGGAAGGGGCGGAAATGGCTTCCGAGGCGAAGGCCTCGATCGCCGCGGCGACGGAGGCTCCGAGAACCGTCCGGGCGATCCGACGAGAAAGGTGAACTCGAGGAACGCCCGACTCCCGTCGCTCAAATCCTCTCTCGCCGCTCTCTCGGTCAACGGTGCGTCGAGGAGGCCGGCGGCGGGGGATTCTGACGAGGGCGACACCCGCCCCCTCCTACGCCGGCGCAAGGACCGGGGGAGCTTCGGACAGGAACGTCGGGGGGGACGGGGAGCGACGCTTTCGAACCCGCGACTGCCGAGAGAAACGTGGCTTAACTTCTATCTGCACCGCCGAACCCCTACTTCGTACACAAGTCACTTCTCACCTCCCCCCGAGCCGCACGGTACCTAGCGCCGCCTGTTTTAGGGCGGGAATCCCGACGTCCCGAGAGAGAGCCGGAGAAATCCCCTCCGCGCTTTTACCGCATTCCCGTTCGGCGGACTCGAAAGAAACCGACAGAAAACCAAAAAACACACATTCTCCAGAGAAGGCACGGCCAGATGCCATCGGAAGGTCCGTGGGCAAGGACGGCAGATGCCCAAATCCTTCTCCGCCGGCCCACCCGGCCCAGCGAGCCAAAGGGCAAAAGGAGGAGGAAGGCGCGTCGGGCCATCTCGCTGGCCGAACCGTTTCGCCAGATTTTGGAGCCCGGGGCCGAGCGTTTATACGACCGCTTAGAAAACTTTTCCTTCCCAACGTCAGCTTCGTGGATTCACTTCACCATCCCGTGCGCGGAGGGAGGGGGTGGGAAGAGGTGCCGGGGGGGACCGGGGTGGGGGGGGGGGGGGAGGGGCGTCCTCTCTTCACGATTCAAAAAATAACAACGGTTCAGCCGGAGAGGGGTAGGGACGGGACCGCGATCAGCTGCACATGAAGTCCTCCACTAAGGGAAGCTTTTCCAAATCGTAAGCGTCGAAGAGGTCGCCGATGCCCTCTTCCTCGCCGAGGCTTAGGAGGTAGTCTTCCTGCAGCAGGGGAGGCAGTAAGTTCACAAAGGGCCCTTCTAGATTGGAGGGGATCTGGTCCTCGGTCTGCTGGAGGAGATTGGTCGGAGAGGCCAAGGGGGAGAGGCCGGCCGTAGAGATCGAACAGTCTCCGTGTCCCGAGTCGGTCGAGGCCAGGTCTGTGGAGTCGCCGCGTGGAAAGGGGACGGAGGAAGCGGAGAGAGGATTACGGCGGGCGTCTGGAAAAGAGATTCGGCGACGAGAGCCCCGGAGCGCCGATCCGTCGCCGGGTGCCGCCGCCCGCTCCCTCTCCCGCCCCCCCGCCCCCCACCGCCCGGAGGAAGTCCCCCGATCCGTCCATTGCAAGCGCTCGGTACAGCGCTCTGCACGTAGCACGCGCTCGATAAATACTATCCAACGAACGAATGAAAAGTCCCGGAACGCCCTCCCTCCTCACCTCCGCCAAACTAACCCTCTTCCCCTCTTCCGAGCCCTACTGAGGGCCCACCTCCTCCGAGAGGCCTTCCCACACTGAGCTTCCCCTTTTCCCTCTGCTCCCTCTCTGCTCCCCCCGGCTAAGCCCCCTTTCCCTCCGCTCCTCCCCCTCTCCCTTCCCTCCCCTCAGCACCGGGCTCATTTGCCTCTATTTTTATTCCCCTATTTATTTTGTTAATGAGGTGTCCGCCCCCTCGATTCTATTTATCGCGATTAAGTCGTCTCGTGCTCGTCCGTCCGTCTCCCCGGATTAGACCGCGAGCCCGTCGCTGGGCAGGGATGGTCGCTCTCTGTTGCCCAGCTGCCCGTTCCAAGCGCTCAGTCCAGTGCTCTGCACGTAGTAAGCGCTCAATAAATACGACCGAATGAACGAATGACCTTCCCACCTTCCCGGGTGGTGTCGTGGATAAAAGCCCGGGGCCTGGGAATCGGAGAACGTGGGGTCCAAGCCCGGCTCCGCCGCCTCGGGCAAGTTACCCGGCTTCTCGGGGGTCTCGGTCTCCTCGGCTGTGAAACGGGGATCCGACACCGATTCTCTGAGACCGGGAGTTCCGACCGCGTAGAGGCCCCGACTGGACCCCAGGGCTCGGTGCAGGGTTGAGCACGTGATAAGTGCTAAATACGCCACCATCGCCCTTATTATCAACTCGTCTAGCGGTTGATAAGCAGCGTGATAAGAAGCAGCGGCAAGAGCCCGGGCTTGGGAGTCAGGGGTCGTGGGTTCTAATCCCATCTCCGCCACTTGTCAGCGGGGTGACTTTGGGGAAGTCCCTTCACTTCTCTGGGCCTCGGTTCCCCCATCTGTAAAATGGGCATTAAGACTGTGAGCCCCACCTGGGACAACCCGATCACCCCGTATCCCCCCTCGTGCTAAGAACAGTGCTTGGCACACAGTGAGGGCTTAACAGATGCCGGGACGATCATCAGAGAAGCGGGGCGGCTCGGCGGAAACAGCACGGGCTGGGAAGTCAGAGGCGGTGGGTCCAAATCCCGGCTCTGCCGCTTGTCAGCTGGGTGACTGTGGGCGAGTCACTTCACTTCTCTGGGCCTCAGTTCCCTCACCTGCAAAATGGGCTTGAAGACCGTGAGCCCCACGTGGGACAACCCGATCCCCTCGTATCCTCCCCGGCGCTTGGCACACAGTAAGCGCTTAACGAATGCCATCGTCAGCTGTCGAACGCACGTCCGATCGTACGCCAGCTATCCGGGGCTTGGCACAGTTTCAGCGAACGCCTGACAAATAACGTAGCATTCCTACGGCGGCGCGCCTCACCGTGCATTAATCCGATCCAGTCGGATTCACGCTATCATCAACGGGGCGAGGTACGCTTCTCCCACTGTAAAGAAGTGAACGATTCCAGTGCCTCTCAACACCCACGTGCCTATATACGTATATTGTTTTGTTGGATGGCGCTTCTCAAGCGCTTCCTACGTGTCAAACACTGTTCTGAGGGCCGGGGTAGGGAGCGGTTAATTAGGTCGGACACACTCCCCGAACCTCACGGGGCTGGCAGACAGGTACAGGGCCCGAATCCCCATTTCACAGTTGAGGAAACCGAGGCGCAGAGACGTTAAGCGACTCGCCCCGGGTCACACGGCACGCGGATGGCAGAGCCGGGGCCCGCGCTCTCTCCACTGAGCCACGCTGCTTCTCTAGACGCACGCGGACGCTCACGTCCGCGCACCCGGACGCATCCGCGCGCCGAACGCACATCTTACCTTTGGAGCTAGATTTAGGAATATTCCCATTATGGTCTTGGTTGCAGGACTTGACCGGACTGTGGATTTCGTTCTCTTCTGGGCACAGGTAAACTTCGATCGGTCCCTGGGTACTCGCTAAATGTATCTGGAGGTTCTGCAAAAGAGGAGGGACGTCCCGCAAAGATCCGCGGGCCTCTCCGGGCGCCACGTTCCCCGGGGCCCGGAAGCCCGGTGTTCCCGGGATCCGTCCGGGGGCTCCTGTCGGGCGCGGGACGACCCCCGGCGCCGCCGGGTGACCCTCCGGACCGGAGGCGGCCGCGAGGGCGAGTCTACCCCTCCCACGGACCGGCGACGATTCAGCCGGCGAAACCGGGGAGGCGGCAGAGGGAGACTCCCCTCGGCCCTTCCTCCTTCCCCTCTGTCCACATCCCACCCCGTAAATAAAAATGAAATAAACCGTGGTGTCTGTTAAGCGCTGACTACGTGCCGAGCGCCGTTCTAAGCCCTGGGATAGATACGAGGTCATCAGGCTGTCCCACTTGGGGCTCACAGTCTTGATCCCCATTGTACAGATGAAGCAGCGAGAAGTGAAGTGACTTGCCCAAAGTCACACAGCGGACTAGCGGCACAGCCAGGATTAGAACCCACGACCTCCGACTCCCAAACCCGGGCTCTTCGCCGCTTACTACGTGCTGTTCTACGCGCTGGGGGATACGAGGCGATCGGGTTGTCCCGCGTGGGGCTCACACACTTTTAATCCCCATTTGACAGATGAGGTCACTGAGGCACAGAGAAGTCAAGCGACTTGCCCAAGGTCACACAGCTGACTAGCGGCGGGGCGGGGATTAGAACCCGTGACCTCTGACTCCCAAGCCCGGGCTCCTTCCACTGAGCCACGCTGCTTCTCTCATCTGCTGCTGCACCCGAACGGAGGCGCTGCCCCCTTTCGCCCCTGAAATAAATCCTGCCCACACAGGAGAAGGTGATGAAGTTGGTATCTGTTAAGCGCTCACTACGTGCCGAGCGCCGTTCTGAGCGCCGGGGGAGACACAGGGGAATCGGGTTGTCCCACGTGGGGCTCACGGTCTTCATCCCCATTTTACAGAGGAGGTCCCTGAGGCCCAGAGAAGCTAAGTGACTTGCCCACAGTCTGACACGTGGCTCAGTGGAAAGAGCCCGGGCTTCGGAGTCAGAGGTCGTGGGTTCCGATCCCGGCCCTGCCACGTGTCAGCCGGGTGACTGTGGGCAAGTCACGTCACTTCTCTGGGCCTCGGTTCCCTCCTCTGTAAAATGGGGATGAAGACTGTGAGCCCCACGTGGGACGACCTGATTCCTTTGTGTCTCCCCCAGCGCTCAGAACGGCGCGCTGCACGTAGTGAGCGCTGAACAGATACCAACTTATCATTAAGTGGGCAGAAGCTGGGATTCGAACCCACGACCCAAGGTGGCAGGTGGCTGTTGGCCCTTGGCAGAGGAGGCCCGCAGCTCTCCCAGCAACACCATTTTCGGGAGAGTCGTGCTTTGGACGGCACGAGGGGAAATACCCCGTCTTCGCCATTTTCGGGAGAATCGTGCTTTGGACGGCCTGAGGAAAACACCCCGCCCTCGGGAGTTCCGCGTGCCCTTTTCTAAAGCTGGCCTCCCCTGGAAAAATCAGAGCGCTCGCCATTTTAGTTTAGATGGTACGTTCCTCGAGGATAGGGATGACGTCCACCGATTTGAATCCCGGCTCTGCCTCTTGGCAGCTGTGTGACCGTGGGCGAGTCACTTGACTCCTCTGGGCCTCAGTTCCCTCGTCTGTCAAATGGGGATGAAGACCGGGAGCCTCACGGGGGACGACCTGAATGACCCTGTAACTACTCCAGCGCTTAGAACGGCGCTCCGCACATAGTAAGCGCTTAAATACCAACATTATTATTATTATTTCTGAGGCCAAAGGCGGGGGGGGGCGGGGGAGAGGAAGGCGTCTTAGGTTCCACTCCAGCAGAAACCGCAAAGGGGGAAGGCTGTTTTTCGCCTCAATCTCAGCCTGGATTTCAGGGCAAAAACGTTTCCGCCTCCATCTCCAGCCTGGATTTCAGGGCAATAAACGTCTTTCACCTCATCTCCAGCCCGGATTTCAGGGCAGAAACGTCTTTCACCTCATCTCCAGCCCGGACCCCAGGGCAGAAACGGAACCCTTGCCAAACCCCGGGAAAACTCTTGGCGGGCAGGGTAAGAGCCGGCCTTGGGAATCGGAGGTCGTGGGGTTCGAATGCGACTCCGCCACTTGGCAGCTGCGTGACGTGGGCGAGTCACTTCACTTCTCTGGGCCTCAGTTCCCTCATCTGTAAAAATGGGGATTAAAAAAGCCTCGTCTGTAAAATGGGGATGAAGACCGTGAGCCTCACGTGGGACAACCTGATGACCCTGGGTCTCTCCCAGCGCTTAGAACAGTGCTCTGCACATAGTAAGCGCTTAACAAATACCAACATTATTATTATTATTATTCTTACGTCTAAGCAGTTGGTCCACCTGACTGCCTCGGGAAGGCTCTCAGTAAATCCCCCCGCCCCGATTAGACCGTGCGCCCATCAAACGGCAGGGACCGTCTCTGTTGCCGACTTGTTCATCCCAAGCGCTTAGTACGGTGCTCTGCACATAGTAAGCGCTCGATAAATACTATTGGATGAATGAATGAATGAATGAATAAATGCAATTATCACTCTCAGGTAAGCCAGAGTGGTAAGCAGGAGGAGGAGCGGGGCCCAGTGGGTAGAGCCCGGGCTTGAGAGTCACGAGGATCTGGGGTTCCAATCCCGGCTCTGCCACTTTGCCGGCTGCGTGACCTTGGGCCGGTCGCTTCCCCGGGCCTCATCTGTAAAATGGGGATCTAGGTGGAACCCACGTGGGACCGGGCCCGTGGCCGACCCGATCTGCGTTTATCTCCCCCCGCGTTCGGCACAGCAGAGAAGCGGCGGGGCTCGGTGGAAAGAGCCCGGGCTTGGGAGTCAGGGGGTCGTGGGTTCTGATCCCGGCTCCGCCACTCGTCTGCTGTGTGACCTCGGGCAAGTCCCTTCACTTCTCTGGGCCTCAGTTACCTCCTCTGTAAAAATGGGGATTAAAAGACGTGAGCCCCACGTGGGACGAGCTGATGACCCCGTATCCCCCCAGCGCTGAGAACAGTGCTCTGCCCACAGTAAGCACTTAAATACCCTGAGTGTTACAATTATTATCACAGTGCCTGGCACACAGCACTTCGATACCACAGTCATTACTATCATTACGAAGAAGAAACATCACCCGCTCACGTTCCAAGCGAGGGAACCCCTCCGCCGATGAAATTTCCCGTCCGCCGGGAAGAAGAGCCGGATTCTTACCTCTAACGGGTCAGGCACTTCAAGTCTCGTCTCGGGAGGGGCTTTCACCACTATGACGGTTTGGTCTGTAAGGCCACTGATTTTTCGGATATCCTGATACGTGACGTACGCCAGCGTAAAACCAGCGTTAAGGAAATCTTCCGTCCGGAGGGCGGGCGCAGTCGTTTGGGAACCCGAAAACCAGCCCGGGATCTCACGGGAAAGAATCCGGGATCCCCTCGGCCCGGACGGGGGGGGGGAGGATTCCCGCTCCCTCCCGAGACGCCGCGTCTTTAATCGCGTCCCGAGGCGTCGTCACTTTGTCCACGGACTCGCCCCCCCGGCCGTTTCGGGTTTTTGGCCGAAAAAAGGAGAGGACGGCAGGAGGGGGAGGCCCGGACGCCGGCCGGCGTGACGTAAAGCCCGCCGAGGCGAAGCTTCATCCGCGGTTGCTCAACGGGCCGCAGGAAGGAAGATTTCAACACGCCGGCGGGTGAGCCGGACCGAACCGGGAACCGAAGGGCGAGTTGAGACCGAGGCGGCCCACGCGTCCCCCCCACTCAGGGTGCCGGCTTTCTGAAGCCCCGGGCGACGGCACCGGACCGAGACGGAAGCCGCGGAACGGTTGCCGGTTCGTTCGGTCGTATTTCCGGGGCGCTTACTACGTGCAGAGCACTGTACCGAGCGCTTGGAACGGACCAACGGGGCGACAGATAGAGACCGCCCCGGCCCGACGACGCGCTCGCGGTCTAAACCAGAGAAGCCGCGTGGCTCAGTGGGACGAGCCGGGGCTTCGGAGTGGGGGGGTGTCACGGGCTCGAATCCCGGCTCTGCCACTTGGCGGCTGCGTGACCGTGGGCGAGTCACTTCACTGGGCCTCAGTGACCTCATCTGCAAAATGGGGATTCACCGGGAGCCTCACGTGGGACGACCCGATGACCCTGTATCTCCCCCAGCGCTTAGAACGGTGCTCTGCACGTATTATTATTATCATTATCATTATTATTAATAAATCCCGGCTCCGCCGCTTGTCAGCTGTGTGACTTTGGGCAAGTCGCTTCGCTTCTCTGTGCCTCAAGCTACCTCCACTGTCAAATGGGGGTGAAGACGGTGAGCCCCCACGAGGGGCAACCCGATCACCTTGTAGCCTCCCCGGCGCTTAGGACGGTGCTTTGCGCATAGTAGGCGCTTAACCAATGCCATCATCATCCTTATCATCATCATCTCGGGGAAGGGTCGTCCTATCTACGGCCGGCCCCAGCTGCGAGCCCCTAATCTCTAGTCAGAAAAGCTCCCCGTGGGCAGGGATTACGTCTACCGACTTTCCAAATAATAACGTTGGTATTTGCTAAGCGCTTACTCTGTGCAGAGCACTGTTCTAAGCGCTGGGCGAGATACAGGGTCATCGGGTTGTCCCCCGTGGGGCTCACAGTCTTCATCCCCATCTTACAGATGAGGGAACTGAGGCCCAGAGAAGTGACGTGACTCGCCCACAGTCACACAGCTGACCAGTGGCAGAGCTGGGATTCGAACCCATGACCTCTGACTCCCAAGCCCGTGCTCTTTTTACTGAGCCACGCTGTCCAGAGCGGCGACTGCTACGGTGGACGCCCAGTAAGCGTTCAAAACGCACCACGGACCGATCGACAGACACCGACCGGGGAGCGTCGGGGGAGGACGGGTCCGGAGAGGGGCCTCGTTTCTTTTCTCCATTCATCCCTCTATCCGGTCGCATCTACCGAGCGCTCGCTGTGTGCAGAGAACTGTACTGAGCGCTTGGGAGGATACGCTATGACAATATGATAGACCCATCCCCCGCCCGCAGCGAGCTTAACGGAGCTACGCCCGGATGAGACGGAGAGAAACGAGCTGGTCTTTTCTCGGACGAAAATCGTCGGGAGAGACGAATGACGACGTTGGTATTTAAGCGCTCACTATGCGCCGAGCACCGTTCTAAGCGCCGGGGGAGATCCAGGGTCATCGGGTCGTCCCACGGGAGGCTCACGGTGAATCCCCATTTTACAGATGAGGGAACCGAGGCACAGAGAAGCCCCTCGCCCACGGTCCCACAGCCGACAAGGGGCGGAGCCGGGAGTCGAACCCGTGACCTCCGACTCCGAAGCCCGGGCTCTTTCCACCGAGCCGCCAGAAACGAAGGGTCGGCCAAAGGAAGTCTCTTGGAAAACATTCCGGTTACGGAATTCCGTCCCCACCCTGTCCTTGACCCTGCCGATTATTTTTAAAAGGCGGTCGATAGAGGGAGAGCTTCGTTCCCATCCTACTCCTCAGCAATTAATAAATTCATTCAGTAGTATTTATCGAGCGCTCACCAGGTCGCTCCGCATTATACCCGATATACAATCATGAGGTCATTTCACGCAAATACACGCGGAGTAAATGACCGCGACCCCTCTCACAGACGTTACCTAATCACCGTTCTGGGTTTGGAAAGAAAATGATCTCACAACCTCAACGGAGATGCCACTTCCTCGGCCCCGGACGGAAGCGGGACGTTGCCCAACGACTATGGGACGAACGTGATTTTGCTCGTTCATTCAGGAGCCGTTTTCGAAGAGACCTTCGGCTGTGGTGGGAGCCCGTCTCCGTTCATCAGCCACTGCACGATGACCCTCATGTATAGCGATTTTATCTATCTGAGCTGATAATCCCGGTATCCGTTAAGCGCTCACTATGCGCCGAGCACCGTTCTGAGCGCCGGGGGAGATCCGGGGGTCATCGGGCTGTCCCACGTGGGGCTCACACGCTTTTAATCCCCATTTTCCAGATGAGGGAACCGAGGCCCAGAGAAGTGAAGCGCCTCGCCCACGGTCGCACAGCTGACAAGCGGCAGAGCCGGGAGTCGAACTCATGACCTCTGACTCCGAAGCCCGGGCCCTCTCCGCTGAGCCACGCTGAACTGTGCAAAAGGTATATATATATTCGTTCATACAGATACATGCCGATACATATACGCGTGTACATCTACATATAGATACGTATAGAGAAGCAGCGCGGCTCAGTGGAAAGAGCCCGGGCTTGGGAGTCGGGTCACGGGTTCGAATCCCGGCTCTGCCGCTTGTCAGCTGGGGGACCGTGGGCGAGTCGCTTCACTTCTCTGGGCCTCGATTCCCTCATCTGTAAAATGAGGATTAACCGTGAGCCTCCCGTGGGACGACCCGATGACCCTATGTATCTCCCCCGGCGCTTAGAGCGGTGCTGGGCACATAGTGAGCGCTTAACAAATGGCAACATTATTACACATTTAGAGAAGCGGCGTGGCTCGGTGGAAAGAGCCCGGGCTGGGCAGTCAGGGGTCGTGGGTTCTAATCCCGGCTCTGCCGCTTATCAGCTGGGTCACTTTGGGCGAGTCACTTCTCTGGGCCTCAGTTACCTCATCCGGAAAGTGGGGACGAAGACCGCGAGCCCCACGTGGGACAACCCGATGACCTTGGATCCCGCCCCGGCGCTTAGAACAGTGCCTGGCACATAGTAAGCGCTTAACAAATACCATCATCATTATTATTATTATATAGATAGAAACACACACACACACACACACACACACATCAGCTCACGGTGGACAGGGAACAGGTTTACCAACTCTGTTGCATCGTATGCTCCCAAACGGTACAGCTCATAGTAGGCGCTTAACGAATACCATCATTATTATTATTATTATTGTTATATAGATAGAAACAGACAGACGTATCAGCTCACGGTGGGCAGGGAACGCGTCTACCAACTCTGTTGTATCGTACGCTCCCAAACAGTACAGCACACAGTAGGCGCTTAACAAATACCATCGTTATTATTATTATTATTATTATTATACAGATCGAAACCCACAGACATTATCAGCTCACCGTGGGCAGGGAACACGTCTACCGACTCTGTCGTACCGGACGCTCCCAAACGGTGATGATAACGTCGGTATCTGTCAAGCGCTCGCGACGTGCCGAGCCCCGTTCTGAGCGCCGGGGTAGATGTACAGGGTCGTCGGGTGGTCCCCCGTGGGGCTCACGGCCTTCATCCCCGTTTTACAGGCGAGGGAACTGAGGCCCAGAGGAGCGAAGTGACCCGCCCGCAGTCGCACGGCTGACGGGTGGCAGGGCCGGGACTCGAACCCGTGACCTCTGGCTCCCGACAGGCGCTGAACAGATACCATCATTATTATTATGTAGGCAGAAACACACACACACACATCAGCTGGCTGAGGGCGGGCAACGCCGCGTCTACCCACTCTGTTGTATCGCACGCTCCCGAACGCTCGGTACAGCACACGGTGGGCGCTTAACGAATACCGTCATCATCACGCTCTGCCCGCGGGAAGCTCTCGGTAAATATCCTCGAGCGATCGAGCCCCACGTGGGGCAGGGACCGGATCCGGCCCGCCCGGCTCGTTATCCACCCCGGGGTTCGGTACAGCGCCCGGCACGTGGCGAGCGCTCAAATACCATAAAAACGCCCCTCCCCCCCCCCCCACACAAACCCTCTCTCCCTCACGTCGGACCCAGAGAGGTCTCTTTCCTCGATTCGTCCCTTTATCCGGTCGTATCTACCGAGCGCCCGCTGTGTGCAGGGAACTGTACCGAGCGCTTGGGAGGATAATGTAATAGACGCATCCCCTGCCCGCAGGGAGCTCGGTGGAGCGCCCGGCGCGTAGTAAGCGCGGAGGGCGCCGCGCCGGGCCCCTCGGGCGACAAGCGGAGGGGCGCCGGTCCGGGTCGTTCCCGGCGGGGGAGCCGAGCCGCCAAAGGATATCTCTGATTCTCCGCGTCCTCGGTTAAGAGTCTGAGGTCCAGCGTGCAGCTCCGGATCGATTCGTCCAGCTTCTTCTCCTCCAGGCTGAGCTCCATCACCTCCTTGGACAGGCCCTGACACCGAGCCAGCGTGCCGCCGCCGCCGCCGCCGTCGTCGGAGAGGCTGCAGCCCCTGCGGGACACGCGGGCGGGGCTCGCGATTCCGCGCCGGACGCTCCCGGGGAGACCGTTCCTCCTACCGGGTCGCCTGAGGCGCTCACCGCGCGCCGGGGTGGGGGGGGGGGGGGGCCGGACGCGGTCCCCGTCCCCGCACGGGGCTCCCGGTCCGCATCCCCACCGGAGAAGCGGCGCGGCTTAACGGCGATGATGACGACGTTGGTATCCGTTGAGCGCCGAGCGCCGTTCTGAGCGCCGGGGGAGATCCGGGGTCAGCGGGTCGTCCCGCGGGAGGCCCCCGGTCTCCATCCCCATTTTCGGGATGAGGTCGCCGGAGGCACAGAGAAGCGAAGCGACCGCCTGCGGTCGCACGGCCGCCAGGCGGCGGAGCCGGGAGCGGGCCTCGGCGGCCTCGTGATTTGGGAGTCGGGGGACGGGGGTTCCGATCCCGGCCGCCCCCCCCCCCCCCGCCACCCGTCAGCTGGGCGACCTCGGGCAAGCCGCTCCGCTTCTCGGTGCCTCGGTCCCCTCGTCCGTCAGATGGGGACGGGGACCGGGCGCCCCACGCGGGGCAACCCGACTGCCGTGCGTCCACCCCGGCGCTTAGAGCGGGGCTCGGTGCAGAGCGAGCGCTCGACAAATACCATCGCCGTCATCTCCTAGACCGCGAGCCCGTCGTTGGGTAGGGAAGGTCTCTATCTGCCGCCCGGCTGTTCTCTCCGAGCGCTTGGTACAGCGCTCTGCCCACGGTAAGCGCTCGACGAATAGGACCGAATGAATTTGGCGGACGAGGGAACCGAGGCCCGGAGAGGTGGGCACGGGGGACGAGGGGCGGGGCCGGGATTAGAACCCGGGTTTTTCTGCCTCGCCGGCCTGGGATCCAACCACCAGGCCACCTTCGATGGGACTGCCCCGCCGGGGTCTCACACAGGATGAGCCAGTAATGATAACGTTGGTATCCGTTAAGCGCCCACTACGCGCGGAGCGCCGTTCTGAGCGCCGGGGGAGATACGGGGGTCGTCGGGTCGCCCCGCGTGAGGCCCCCGGTCTTCATCCCCGTTTTACAGATGAGGGAACTGAGGCCCAGAGGAGCGAAGGGCCTCGCCCACGGTCACCCGGCTGACAAGCGGCGGAGTCGGGATCCGAACCCACGACCGCTGACTCCCAAGCCCGGCCTCTTTCCACCGAGCCACGCCGCTTCTGCGTCGGTGATGCTTCGGACAGCCCTGAAGGCCAAACCTCCCCTGCGGACGGCCTAACCCCAAGCAGGTATCTCGTCGCCGTTACGCACGCGCACGCCCTCGCACACGCCGATTTCCCACTAAAGGGAACTCTGGGTTCGCTCTCCAGTGGAATTGTCGGATTCCAGGATCTCCCCCGCCCCAGCCCGGTCGCGCCGAAACGATCTGACGCGGGACAAAAAAGAGGGCGATTCCGCGGATCCGAGACCTCTCGGCCGATCCGCCGCCGGGGGGGCCGGAAGGCGGGGAGAAAAACCGAAGAGGAGGGTGGACGTGGGTCGGGCCGTCGAGGTGAGAGGAGAGACGAAGGCCGCCGCGAAGCGGCCCGGCCCGGCGGGTCGACCACGGGCCCGGGAGTCAGGAGGCCGCGGGTTCCGGGCCCGGCTGCGGGACCTCGGGCCAGTCGCTCCCCTTCCCCGTGCCTCGGTCACCTCATCCGCAGAACGGGGATCGAGACCGTGAGCCCCGTGTGGGCCAGGGACTGTGTCCGATCCCGTTGGCTTGCATCCGCCCCGAGTCCCAGTTCAGCGTCTGGCACGGAGTGAGCGCTCAACGGGTACCGTTCATTCGTTCGGTAGTATTTCTTGAGCGCCTACCACGGGCAGAGCACCGTACTAAGCGCTTGGAATGGACAATTCGGCCACAGAGAGAGACGGTCCCTGCCCGTCGACGGGCTCACGGTCTCATCGGGGGAGACGGACAGAAGCAGTAGCCATAGACAGAATCGAGGGGATGGACGTCTCATTCGCCACACAGATCGGGTAATAAAAATATAGACGTAACGAGCGGACGCGCGCAGCGCCGAGGGGAAGGGAGAGGGGGCGGTCGGGATCCCGCTCCGGTCCCGTGCCTTGGGACGACACCCTCCCGGGAGGTAGCGTTATCGTTAATCATTTATTATCAATAAATCCAAACGGGGCCAGCGGACAGGCGCGAACCCCCCGGCTCTAGACCGTCGGCTCGCCACGGGCGGGGGACGCGTCCGTTCACGGCGGTCGCCGGCCTCCCCGGAGCGCGCGGTACCGCGCCCGGGGAGCGCTCGACGGATACTCACATCCACTGGACGTTGTTTTTGGATTTCTTCTTAATGAGATGGATGCCTTCCAGCACATTGGTGATGTCGTAAATCCGCCGCTTCTGCACCTTAAGGACCTCCGCCGCTCTGTTCAGATCCAGGACCCCGTCGGGGGACTGGCTCACCAGCTGAATAAACTTCTTGGTGAGCAGCCCGAGCGAGGTATCGTACCGGGTTTTTTCCGAGGGAGATTTGGGCGCTTGAAGGAGAACGACAAAAGACACGGGGGGGCGGGGGGGGGGGAGGGGAGTGGGAGGGACGTCTCCCCTCCGTTGGGCAAATCCGTAATCCCGGCAGTCGGTTCCTTTCGGGGACTCGGGGGAAAGCTCCGGATACGAGGCCGCGGGGTGGGTTTCGAAACCGTACTCGGGAACGTTCTGGGCCGAGGCTACCGACTCGGTCACGTCCTGCTCTCCCGCGCGCTTAGCGCAGTGCTCCGCACGCGGGAAGCGCTTAATACGCGCCTGATTGGGTGTCTCCTTCTTGGCTCTTTTGGACAGCCTCCTCTAAAAGGGCCCGTCCCCGGAACTGAACGGTCGGCCCAAGAGGCAGGCCGAAGCCGTCATCCTGACTCGCTTTCCAATCCGTCCGTCGACTGTATTTACTGAGCACCTGCCTGTACGCAGAGCAGTGACGATATTAATATCGGTATCGGTTAAGCGCTTGCTACGTGCGGTAAGCCCTGGGGTAGACACAGGGGAATCCGGTCGTCCCACGTGGGGCTCACGGTCTTAATCCCCGTTTTCCAGATGAGCTAACTGAGGCCCAGAGAAGCGAAGCGACCCGCCCGCGGTCCCACGGCTGCCAAGCGGCAGAGCCGCGATTCGAACCCGTGCCCTCCGACTCCGAAGCCCGGGCTCCCTCCGCTGTACCGAACGCTTAGGAGGGGGCGGTCACGATCCCCGCCTCCGTCGGGTCACCGCAACCTCCCGTCTTCCCGGTCAGATGGGTTTTACCGTCTGTATTTAAGCCAGCGCTCCGCTCGCCGTTAGATCCCAACCGAGCGCGCTCACGCAGTGAGCGACGGCTTGGGAAACGACGACGGGACAAGGGCGGTTCCGCCAAAGGCTCGGATCCGGGGGGGGGGGGGGGGGCCGGGAAGAGGGGGACCTGGGTTCTCCTCCCGGCTCCTCCGCTCGTCTGCCGGGTGACTTCGGTCAAATCGTTTCCCTTCTCTGGGCCTCAGATCCGTCTGCTGTAAAACGGGGATTAAAGCCGCGAGCCCCCCGTAGGACCGGGGCCGGGTCCACCTCGATCCTCCGGATCTACCTCGGGCGTAGTAAGGGTCCCCGGCGCGTAGCAGGGGATCGTCTCTATCTGTCGCCGGACCGTCCGTTCCAAGCGCTTAGTGCGGCGCTCTGCACATAGTAAGCGCTCACTATATCCTACGGAATGAACAGCAGGCGCTTAACGGAAACCGCAAAATTATAAGAAAAAAGAAAATCCTTACTTTTTGGACTGTCCGGACTTCTTACAGCAGCTCTCCCTTTGCCTTTTGGAGTTTTTAAACCATCGGCGAGGTACTGATGGCCGCTTTCTCCGAGCTCCAGCCTGCGCTTCGCCTGGGGGGGAGAGAGAGAGAGAGAGAAGGCGATTGGCCCACCGCCGATCATCAGCCATCGCCCTCCGGAAATCCTCGCTGAAGACGGGTCCGAGGCGCCCGGCCCATCTCCTCCAAGAGGCCTTCCCTGAGGAAACTCTCATCTCCTCTTCTCCCGCTCCCTTCCGCGTCGCCCCGAGTGGCTCCTTCCACTCGCTCGGGACGGCGCCCCGCGCGCAGCCGGCGCTCGATAAATCCGACGGTGAGCCAGTGGACGTTCACCACCGCCACCCGGCAGCCCCAAGGCGCTCACGTACCCCTCCGTGCTATGTTTTATTTACACCGACGTCGGTCTCCCCGTTTAGACCGTAAGGTCGCCACGGGCAGGGGTGTGTCTGTTACACCGCACCCTCCCAAGAGCTTAAGAGTCACGGTATCCGTTCAGCGCTCGCTACGTGCCGGGCGCCGTTCCGACCGCCGGGGTAGACACGCGGGGCCCACGGTCTTCCTCCCCGTTTGACAGATGAGGGGACTGAGGCGCCGAGAAGTGAAGCGACCCGCCCGGAGTCACCCGGCTGACGAGTGGCGGGGCCGGGGTTCGAACCCGTGACCCCTGACTCCAGAGCCCGGGCCCTTTCCAGTGAGCCCCGCTGCTTCTCAGCGCTTTGCAGGCATTCAACAGAAAGGGACTGACTGGCGTCCACCCGCAAAGACAGCTCCGGTGACCCCCTTCCGGAAACACGAACGATTCCCTCTCGATCCATCGGAGCTATTTACTGAGCGCTTACGGGGTACACTACGCGCCGGGGAGGCTACAGGACAGACCGGGTCTCCGCCCACACCGAGCGGGCCCTCGGGCCGTGAGCCCCGCGCGGGACGGGGACTGTGCCCGCGGAAAGGGCCCGGGCCTCGCCGGACCCGGGTTCTGATCCCGGCTCTGCCAGGGTGCTTGCTGGGTGACCTCGGGCAAGTCAGATAGTAATAATAATAATAATAATAATAATAATAATAACGATAACGTCGGCGTCTGTTAAGCGCCCACTAGGCGCCGAGCACCGTTCTAAGCGCCGGGGTAGACACGGGGGAGTCGGGTCGTCCCACGCGGGGCTCACGGTCTTCATCCCCCGACCTCTGACTCCCAAGCCCGGGCTCTTGCCACCGAGCCAGGCTGCTTCACTTCTCTGGGCCTCGGTTTCCTCAACTTTCACTCGTTCGTGTTTTCGGTGCGCAGAGCACTGTATTAGGCGCTCGGGAGAGGACAACACAACAAGACACGGACACATCCCTGCCCACGACGAGCTCACGGTTGGGATCGGATACCCGCGCTCGCTCCTTCCTAATTAGCCCGGAGCCCCGTGAGGGACGGGGGCTGCATCCGACTCAATTGACCCGCACCTACCGCAGTACTCAGAGCAGCGTTTGACCCACGGGATTCATTCCTTCGTTCGATAGTATTTATTGAGCGCTCGCTACGTGCAGAGCGCTGTACTGAGCGCTCGGAATGGACGGATCGGTAACAGACAGAGACGGTCCCGGCCCTTTGACGGGCTCACGGTCCAATCGGCGTGGCTCAGTGGCAAGAGCCCGGGCCGGGGGGGGGGGTCAGAGGTCGTGGGTTCGAATCCCGGCTCCGCCCCTCGTCAGCCGGGTGACCGTGGGCGAGCCGCTCGTCGATGGGCAGCGACTGCCCCTCTCCGTGGCCGAACTGTCCGTTCCAAGCGCTCAGTACAGTGCTCTGCACATAGTAAGCGCTCAACAAATACTGTTGAATGAACGAATGAATTCTCCGGGCCTCGGTGACCTCGTCCGTACGGCGGGGATTCACCGTGAGCCTCACGGGGGACGACCCGACGACCCTGGATCTCCCCCGGCGCTCGGGACGGCGCTCGGCACCCAGCGAGCGCTTAACGGATACCAACGTCAGTCGGGGGAGACGGACGGACGAGAACAGCGGCAACGAACAGAATCGGGGGGGGGGGGGGTGAACGTCTCATCGAAACAACGGCAAATGAACAGAATCGAGGCGATGTACATTTCATTTCCAAAATAAAGAGGGTAATGAAAATACATACAGTTTAAATACCACCAAAAAAGCCTTTTACCGGCAGAGAGGTGGAGCACACGGAGCTCGGAATAACTGGAAGAGCTGAACGCGACGCCGGGATCCAACCATCGCCAGCTCTTTAAGATTTCCAGTAATCTGGGCGGAGGACGAGCGACGGGCCGGGGCCAGGACGCGCCCGTGGCGAGGAGACGAGCTCTCGGCGGCGCGACACGTCCTGGCGTTTTTCAAGAACCGGTCGCGCCGGTTCCTTATTTTTCGACGGAGAAAAGGGCTGAGCCAACCGAGGAGGATGGGCGAGCGCTTCAAACGCGGGCGAGCTATCTCCCAAGCCTCTTCAGAAACCGAGGGGTGGAGGGGGAGGGTCTCCTCGCCCCAGGCGGCCGCGCCCAGAGGAGGGATGCTCTTGCGCCCCTCCTCATCAGATGTGCTTTTCAGATTTCTGAAGAAAAGGGCCGTGATCCCCCGCCTCGAGTGGAGCCTTGGTCGACAGAGGGGGCGGAGACGCCCGATTATAATCATAAAAATAAACGATGCCGGTGGTCGTCGGGCGCTCATCCCGTGGCCGGCTCCGGGAGATCGTCGGGTCGGACACGGCCCCCGTCCGTCCCCCCCCGCGGGGCTCACGGTCTCCATCCCCATTTTACAGATGAGGGAACCGAGGCCCGGGGAAGTCAGGCGACCTCTCCCGGCGGTAAGCGGTCGACGAATGCGAGTGAACGAAGGGTCTTTCCGCCAGCCCGGGTGATGGTACGCGTTTAAGCGCCTACTACGCGCCGAGCGCCGTTCTGGGCGCCGGGGGAGATACGGGGTCAGCGGGTCGTCCCCCGTGGGGCTCACGGTCAATCCCCATTTTACAGCCGAGGGAACTGAGGCCCGGAGAGGTGACCTCCGCTCGCGGTAAGCGCTCGATGAAGGCGAGTGAACGAGCGGTCTTTCCGCCGGGCCAGGTGTCGGCACCCGTTAAGCGCTGACTGTGTGCCGAGCGCCGTTCTGAGCGCTGGGGGAAATAGAGGGTGATCGGGTCGTCCCACGTGAGGCTCACAGTTAATCCCCATTTGACAGACGAGGGAACTGAGGCCCAGAGAGGTGAAGCGACTCGCCCACGGTCGCACGGCCGGCAGGCGGCGGAGCCGGGATCCGAACCCATGACCTCCGGCTCCCAAGCCCGGGCTCTCTCCACTGAGCCACGAAGCGACTCGCCCAAGGTCGCACGGCCGGCAGGCGGCGGAGCCGGGATTCGAACCCCCGACCCCCAAGCCCGGGCTCTATTTCCCCTGAGCCCCGCCGCTTCTCAAGCGCCTTGCCCAAGCTCTCCCAGCAGAGGAGCGGCGGCGCCGGGATCGGAACCCACGTCCTCCCACTCCCAAGCCGGGGCTCCCGGCCACGCCGCTTCCTTGTGCGCAGGGCACTGCGCTGAGCGCTCGCCGAGCGAACGACGAGCTTCAGCTCCCGCTCCGCCATCGCGCTGCCATTTCCGACACACACGTGTGAACGACAGAATGTTCCCGACCCCGGGCTTCGGGGACGGGGCATCTGGTCGGAATAAATCCGAGTGGAAATTCATTCATTCGACAGCATTTATTCATACAACGGTGTCTATCGAGCGCTTCCTATGTGCAGAGCACTGTACTGAGCGCTTGAGAGCTTGGAGTTTAGAGGGGGCGACGGGTGTTAAAAGAGATCGGGGATAGGGAGAACAGCGCCCTGCACACGGCGAGCGCTTAACGGATACCAACACCGTCATCGAGAAGCAGCGCGGCTCGGCGGGAAGAGCCCGGGCTTGGGAGTCGGAGGTCACGGGCGCGAATCCCGGCTCCGCCGCCTGTCCGCCGGGCGACCGGGGGCGAGTCGCTTCGCTCCTCTGGGCCTCCGTCCCCTCATCTGTCAAATGGGGACGAAGGCCGGGAGCCTCACGGGGGACGACCCGCCGACCCCGCATCCCGGCGCTTAGGACGGTGCTCTGCACGTGGCGGGCGCTCAATAAACACTAGGGAGCGAATTCACCGAGCGCTCGCCACGTGCAGGGCACCGTACCGAGCGCTTGGAATGGACAGGTCGGCAACGGAGAGAGACGGTCCCCGCCCGTGGACGGGCTTCCGGTCATTTCGGCGTCAACCTCCGCCCGCCCTTCGAACCAACGGGCCGGAGGGTTGCTCAGAATGAAACTCTCCCCGACCGATTCGTCTTCCCCACCGCCATCTCCCCCCCGCCGCGGTTTGGCGGCGGCGGCGGCGATTCGGGGCGTTTTCTCACGCTCTCGAACCGTCCCCAGAAACCTCTCGCGACCCCGAGTCGCCGCCTCCGACCCGACCGTTTTCCCTCTACCCCGGCGCTTCGTACGGGGCGGGCGCTTCCTATCGTTCTGTCATTAAGCTAATAATAATAATGACGCCGGTATCTTGTTAAGCGCTTACTACGTGCCGAGCGCCGCCCTGAGCGCTGGGGGAGACACGGGGGAATCAGGCGGTCCCACGTGGGGCTCACGGTCTCAATCCCCATTTTACAGAGGAGGTCACCGAGGCGCAGAGAAGCCAAGTGACTCGCCCACAGTCACACGGCTGACAGGTGGCAGAGCTGGGATTCGAACCCATGACCTCTGGCTGCCAAGCCCGGGCTCTTTCCACCGAGCCACGCTGCGGAGTCACGGCGAGGGAGCGATACTCTGAAGCGTCTCGGCCCCGCCAACAGCCTACGGGTTCGAGACGTTTCCAATCCCCGCCCGGAAAATTCTGGGAGGGTATCTGTCATCCCGCTATAGGAGATACATTGTTCATTCGTTTAATGGTATTTACTGAGCGCTTACTACGTGCAGGGCGCCGTACGAAGCGTTTGGAATGGGCAGTTCGGCAACAGATAGAGACCACCCCCGCCCAGAAAATTCTGGGAGAATATCCGTCATCCCACTAGGAGATATATTATTCATTCATTCGATTGTATTCATTGAGCGCTTACTACGTGCAGAGCGCTGTCCTAAGCGCTTGGAATGGACAAGTCGGCAACAGATAGAGACCGTCCTTGCCCCGAAAATTCTGGGGGAATATCTGTCATCCCGCTATAGGAGATATATCATTTATTCATTCATTCAACTGTATTTACTGAGCGCTTACCACGTGCAGGGCACCGCACTAAGCGCTCGGAATGGACAAGTCGGCAACAGATAGAGACCATCCGGGCCCCGAGAATTCTGGGAGAATATCTGTCATCCCGCTATAGGAGATATATCATTTATTCATTCATTCAATTCTATTTATCGAGCGCCTACTGTGTGCCGGGCGCCGTACTAAGCGCTCGGAATGGACCGTTCGGCCACAGATAGAGACGATCGCCGCCCATCGACGGGCTCACGGTCTCATCGGGGGAGACCGACGGACAAAGAACAGCAGCAACAAATAGAATCGGGGGATGTACGCCCCCTTAACAAAATAAATAGGGTGATAAAAAAAACCGTGTTCATTCATTCAATAGTATTTATCGAGCGCCTACTGTGTGCAGAGCGCCGTACTAAGCGCTCGGAATGGACCGTTCGGCCACAGATAGAGACGATCGCCGCCCATCGACGGGCTCACGGTCTCATCGGGGGAGACCGACGGACAAAGAACAGCAGCAACAAATAGAATCACGGGGAGGTACGTCCCCTTAACAAAATAAATAGGGTGATAAGAACGTATTCATTCATTCAATAGTATTTACTGAGCGCTTACTAGGTGCAGAGCACCGTACCAAGCGCTTGGAATGTACAGATCGGCCCCAGAGAGAGACGATCCCCGCCCTCTGACGGGCTCACATCAAAGTCACACTCGCCAGCCGCGTGACTCCGGGCGAGTCGCTTCACTTCTCGGCGCCTCAGTCCCCTCATCTGTCAAACGGGGAGGAAGACCGTGGGCCCCGCGTGGGACGCCCCGATTCCCCCCGTGTCTACCCCGGCGGTCGGAACGGCGCCCGGCAGGCAGCGAGCGCCGAACGGATACCGACGTTACTATTAGTAGTAATCGGGGGAGACGGACGGACAAAAACAGTAGCCGTAAATGGGGTCGAGGGGATGGACATCCCATTAACAAAATAAATAGGGTGATAAAAATACAGACCAACGAGCGGACGAGCACGGCGCCGAGGGGAAGGGAGAGGGGGCGGTCGGGATCCCTTCTCCGGTCCCGTGCCTTGGGACGACACCCTCCCGGGAAGCAGCAAGGGAGGGAATCAGAAAGGCTCCCCGGGATGACGACAACGTCGGCATCTGTTAAGCGCTCACTACGTGCCGAGCACCGTTCCGAGCGCCGGGGGAGACACGGGGTCACCGGGTTAATCCCCATTCTACAGACGGGGGAACTGCGGTCCAGAGAAGTGAGGCGACTCGCCCACGGTCACGCAGCTGACGAGGGCGGGGCCGGGATTCGAACTCGCGACCCCCAAGCCGCGCTCCTTCCACGGAGCCCGCGCCGCTTCTCTAAGAGAAGGAAGGCGGTCGAGGAGCGGCGTGGCTCGGTGGAGAGCGCCCGGGGCTCTGGAGCAGAGGTCACGGGTTCGAACCCCGGCCCCGCCCACTCGTCAGCCGAGGTGACTGGGCGGGTCGCTTCACTTCTCGGCGCCTCAGTCCCCTCATCTGTCAAACGGGGAGGAAGACCGTGGGCCCCGCGTGTCTACCCCGGCGGTCGGAACGGCGCCCGGCACGCAGCGAGCGCCGAACGGATACCGACGTATCATTCTCTTCCATCATCCCGCTGAGGATCCAAACCCTTCTAGCCTGGGCCTCCCTTTCCGCCATTCCGCTTAGGAACCACCTACCCGATGGGGTCCGGAGGTCGACGACGAACGCATCTCGAGGGGTTATTGGAGAAACGAAGCCGAAGCCAAACCCGCTCTCCCTCCTCGGGCGGGGCCTCCCCCGGGAAGTTGCCCGGACGGTTCCGCACCTCCCGCCCCCCGGAAGAGGGACCCCGGCCTCGGTCGGCCACACCTTCGGCCCGACGCCGGGCGCCTACCGTCCCTATTTCAACCCCCGTCTCCCCCTCTGAACTCTAAGCTCTTCGTGGGCGGGGATCGCGTCTGCCGCCCGTTCCTTCGACGGTATCTACTGAGCGCTCGCTCCGTGCGGAGCGCTGTACCGAGCGCCCGGAACGGACAGATCGGTCACAGAGAGGGACGGTCCCCGCCCCTTGACGGGCTTACCGACCCATCAGGGGTATTTACTGAGCACTGACTATGTACGGAGCATTGTAGTGAAAGCTCGGGGGTATAATACAGAGTCGGTAATAATGATAACAACGTTGGTATCTGTTAAGCACTTACTAGGTGCAGAGCACCGTCCTAAGCGCCGGGATGCGGGGTCGGCGGGTCGTCCCCCGTGAGGCTCCCGGTCTTCGTCCCCATTTGACAGATGAGGGGACGGAGGCCCAGAGGAGCGAAGCGACTCGCCCCCGGTCGCCCGGCGGACAGGCGGCGGAGCCGGGTTTCGCGCCCGTGACCTCCGACTCCCAAGCCCGGGCTCTTCCCGCCGAGCCGCGCTGCTTCTCGATGACAACGTCGGTATCCGTTAAGCGCTTACTACGTGCAGGGCGCCGTTCTAAGCGCTGGGGTAGACGCAGGGGAATCGGGTCGTCCCGCGTGGGGCTCGCGGTCAATCCCCATTTGACAGAGGAGGGAACCGAGGCCCAGAGAAGTGAAGCGACTCGCGCCCACGGTCACCCGGCTGCCAAGCGGCAGAGCCGGGAGTCGAACCCGTGACCTCCGCCTCCCAAGCCCGGGCTCTTTCCACTGAGCCGCCTCCCCGCGGTATACTATTTAACCGATACGTTCCCGGCTTCACAGGACCCCTGCGTAGCTCAGGCGGAGGGGGCAAAAAGGGATTTCCGGGGCTTTTAATCGTCTGAACGATTTTTGCTAACCGGGATGGGTCTAGGAGGTGGAGCACACCTCGAGCCATCAGGTAAACCGTCGAGGTCAGACATCCTGAGCCCGGCGGTTGACCCCGTCCGCCCGACATCCCGCCGACTCGGTACGAGCCGGAACCCCGCCCTGCGCCGACCGCCCGGTCCGCCCCGGGCAGCGACGCCGTTCGCCTCGGGGGAAGACCCCAAGTAACCGTCGAGGCTTTGGGAACGGCGCAAGGGGCCGACGCGCTCCCATCTCCCCCAAAACCGCGCGTTCCGATAATAACGGGCGATGCCCCCGTCCGTCGCCCGTCTGTCCGTTCCGGGCGCTCGGTACAGTGCTCGGCACATAGTGAGCGCTCGGCGAATGCTACTCGATGAACGGGTGAGGCCGAGACGCAGGCGATCCCCTGTAGGTTTGGGAGGCGAGGAGGCCGATCCACAAGTCTCTTTGGGTGAAAAAAAAATGATTCCCACAGGATCTCAAGACTTCGTGAAATGAAGGGAATGACCTAAATTCATTCGGTCGTATTTATCGAGCGCTTACCGGGTGCCGCACTGCACTGAGCGCGCGGAACGGACGGTTCGGCCACGGGTATCTAAATCGATTCCTTCTGTCAGTCGGCCCCAGGGAAAACTAGGGGAGCTTAAAGCAAACGGCTTTTCCCTTTGTTTAGTCCGATCCGTGCCGTTCACGGGCGTAGGAACTTTAGTTATCGAGCGCTTACGATGTGCGGAGCACTGTACTGAGCGCTTGGAACGGACGATCCGAGTCAGGAAAATATCTAAACAGATTCCTTCTGTCAGTCGGCCCCAGGGAGAACCGAAGGAGCTGAAAGCAAACCGCATTTCCCTTTGTTTAGTCCGATCCGTGCCGTTCCCGGGCGTAGGAACTTTATTTATCGAGCGCTTACGATGTGCGGAGCACCGTACTGAGCGCTTGGAACGGACGATCCGATTCGGCAAAATATCTAAACCGATTCCTTCTGTCAGTCGGCCCCAGGGAGAACCGAAGGAGCTGAAAGCAAACGGCATTTCCCTTTGTTTAGTCCGATCCGTGCCGTTCCCGGGCGTAGGAACTTTATTTATCCAGCGCTTACGATGTGCGGAGCACGGTACTGAGCGCTTGGAACGGACGATCCGATTCGGCAAAATATCTAAACCGATTCCTTCTGTCAGTCGGCCCCAGGGAGAACCGAAGGAGCTGAAAGCAAAGGGCTTTTCCCTTTATTTAGTCCGATCCGTGCCGTTCCCGGGCGTAGGAACTTTCCGCATCAGCTGAACGAAGAGTGAGCTCATTAAAATGATCGTCTTCTCTTTTGCCCAGATGTCACTTTTATTCTCACTCCCGCCGACACACCCTAAGTAGACAGCCCCGGTTATTTTCTAACCCTGTATTTTAAGACACGTCGGTCGCCCGGAGCCAAATACCGCAGGCACCGAGCGGGCCAATTTCATAATGACAGTGTTGGTATTTGTTAAGCGCTTACCGTGTGCAGAGCACCGTTCTAAGCGCTGGGGGAGACACGGGGGAATCAGGTTGTCCCACGTGGGGCTCACGGTCTTAATCCCCATTTTACAGAGGGGGTAACTGAGGCCCAGAGAAGTTAAGTGACTTGCCCACAGTCACACAGCTGACAAGCTGGGATTCGAACTCATGACCTCCGACTCCAAAGCCCTTCCACTGAGCCGCGCTGCTTCTCACTGAGCCGCGCGAGCCCCATGGGGGAGAGGGACCGCATCCGACCAAATTAACCTGAGCCTTCCCCTCAGTGCTCAGTACAGTGTTTAACTCGTAGTGAGCGCTTAACGGATACCGTGAAGAACTAATCGGTCTTTATCCGAGCGGCCACCACGCCCCGGGCTACTGTACTAAGCGCCCGTGAGTGGAACAGAACCAGTAAACTGAGATCCTTGCCCTCCAGGAGTTTAGAGTTACCTGTGCTGAGAGCACTATACTAAGTGCTCAGAGAGGACGACAGAGTTAGACCTGGAAGGTCAGATGTCGAGACTTAGATGAGCGTATTTTGGACGTATAATGAGGACGATTGATTCTCCGCAGAAGACGCTGACGCCAGGGAAAATCCAGGGAAAAGGGGGACGAGGCGGCCCGGCAGCGAGACGGACGGAGACCGTAACGACGGTAACGGAAGAACCCTTAGAAAGGCCGCGGATCACGGAAGAGGACGGGACGTTCTGCAGAAGGTACATCCACGGAGTCGCTTTGGTCGCATAATGAGGAGGATTGATTCTCCGGAGAAGACGCTGACGCCAGGGAAAATCCAGGGAAAAGGGGGGCGAGGCGGCCCGGCAGCGAGACGGACGGAGACCGTAACGACGGTAACGGAAGAACCCTTAGAAAGGCCGCGGATCACGGAAGAGGACGGGACGTTCTGCAGAAGGTACATCCACGGAGTCGCTTTGGACCCATAATGAGGAGGACTGATTCTCCGGAGAAGACACTGACCCTCGGAAAAATCCAGGGAAAAGGGGGACGAGGCGGCCCGGCAGCGAGACGGACGGAGACCCTAACAGGGAAACGGAAAAACCCTTAGTAAGGCTGCGGATCTTGGAAGAGACGAGACGGTCTGGAGAAAGTACATCCACGGATGTCGCTCGGACGCATAATGAGGAGGATTAATTCTCCGCAGAAGACGCTGACGTTAGGAAAAATTCCCGGGAAAGGGTGGACGAGGCGGCCCAGCGCCAGCGAGACGGAAAGAGACGTTAACGAGGAATACGGAGAACGCTTAGAAAGGCCGCGGATTATGACCGAGGAAGGGACGATCTGGAGAAAGTACATCCACGGAGTCGCCGTGAATCGGCGATGACCGGACGGCACTTAATAATGACAACTTGATATTAATATCTGATCCCTGCCCTCGACGAGCTTCCAGTTACTGGGGAGACAGATATCAGAGTAGATTGCAGATAGGGGGAAGTGAGAGCACTTAGGGATTCCGAGGATTACGGTGGTGTGAGAGCGACGGCGTAAATCTCCATCTTCCACTCCCCCGACTGCACTTGGCTTCTCACCCCGAGGCATTGACTTCGCCCACAGTAATAACGACCACCGCGGTATCTGTTAAGCGCTCACTACGTGCCGGGCACTCCGCTAAGCGCTGGGGTAGATACAGGCAACTCGGGTTGGACCCAGTCCCCGTCCCACGTGGGGCTCACGGTCTCAATCCCCATTTACAGATGAGATAACTGAGGCACGGAGAAGCGAAGCGACCCGTCTACGGTCGCGCGGCAGACAGGCGGGGGATCGGGGATTAGGACCCGGGTCCCTCCGGCTCGATCCGCTGGGCTACACCGTGAATCTGTTCCTAGTGAAGGAGTCCGTTTCTTCCCCCAAACCATCTCTTCCTCGGGCCCTCAGGGCGAGTCACTTCACTTCTCTGCGCCTCGGTTACCTCGTCTGTAAAATGGGGATTAACCGCGAGCCTCACGTGGGACGACCCGATTCCCCTGTACCTCCCCCGGCGCTCAGAACGGTGCTACTGCTCTGCGCATCGTAAGCGCTGAACAGGCACCGACATCATTATCATTATTATCCTCCTCCTCGTCTGCAACCGCATTCCCCACTCCCCCGGACTGGAAAGAGGCGGGGAACGTATCTACCGACTCCGTCAAACTCTCCCAAGCGCAGAGTTCGGTGTTCTGCACCCCGTGAGCGCTCAATAAATACGGGTGACCGTCTGGAACGTTCCTGCCGCGTTGTACTCTCCCAGGCGCCGGGTCCAGTGCACAGTAAGCGCTCAATAAAATATTCACTCCATCTATTGAGCGCTTACCCGTGTGCGCAGCACTGCCCGAGCGCTCGGAAAGTACGATTCGGCAACAGATAGCGACAGTCCCTACCCAACGACGGGCTCGCGGTCTAGTCATTCGTCCGATAGTATTTATTGAGCGCTTACTACGTGCAGAGCCCTGGACTAAGCGCTTGGAATGGACAGATCGGTGCCAGACAGGGACGGTCCCTGCCCTTTGACGGGCTGACGGCCTACGGAACGTGTCTGCCGCATCTGCTGCGCTGTGTTCTCCCGAGCGCTTAGTCCAGTGCTCTGCCCAGAGTTGGCGCTCAGTGCATAGGACCGATCGACTGACAGGGGAAAGACTTCCCCCGACGCGGCCTCGAGGGCCCTTCGTCTGAAGGACGAAGAGAAAGCTCTCGGGGCGACGCTCGCCCCGAGGCCGTCACCAGAATGTCTCCGGGTGGAACGGGTCCAGTTAGATAATAATAGTGATAATAATAATAATAATAGTACTTAGTTTTCTAGCCAAGAAGAGGTCCGAGGCTGGCTGCCCCGTTAATTCATTAATGTTGGTATTTGTTAAGTGCTTACTATGTGCAGCGCGTTGTTCTAAGTGCTGGGGATAGATAATAATAATGATGTCGGTATTTGTTAAGCGCTTACTATGCGCAGAGCACTGTTCTAAGCGCCGGAGTAGATACAGGGTGATCGGGTCGTCCCGCGTGGGGCTCTCGGTTTTTTAATCCCCATTTTCCAGATGAGGGAACTGAGGCACAGAGAAGTGAAGCCACTTGCCCACGGTCACCCAGCTGACACGTGGCAGAGGCGGCATCGGAACCCGTGACCTCTGACTCCCAAGCCCGGGCTCTTTCCACTGAGCCGCGCTGCTTCTCTGAAAGAAGTTAAAGAAGCGAGGGGCAAAAATAGAAAGGGAAGAGAGACCCGAGTGCAGAAGATGGAACGGCGATAATAATAATGTTGGTATTCGTTGAGCGCTCACTATGTGCAGAGCACCGTTCTAAGCGCCGGGGCAGACACGGGGGAATCAGGTTGCCCCACGAGGGGCTCGCAGTCTTCAACCCCATTTTAATAATAATAATAATAATAACGTTGGTATTTGTTAAGCGCTTACTACGTGCAGAGCACCGTTCGAAGCGCTGGGGCAGACACAGGGGGATCAGGTACATTTCCCTCATTTTCCAGATGAGGGAACTGAGGCCCAGAGAAGCCAAGCGACTGGCCCACGGTCACACAGCTGACAAGGGGCGGAGCTGGGACTCGAACTCACGACCCCCGACTCCAAAGCCCGGGCTCTTTCCGCCGGGCCGCGCCGGATGGGGGGGCGGAGGGCGGAGCAGGGCGAGGGGACGGAAAAATCTGGGCCGGGAACCGAGATGGAGAGGGAGGATTGGACCGGAGGCTGCTTCCAGGTCCGGTTCGGCCGCTCCGGAGGGCTTCTGGTGCTCCTATCTGCTCGAGCCATTTCTCTCCGGGAAATCCTCGCGTCGGGAGACTTCCCGTCCTCTTGGTCCGCGGCCAGCCGACGGGAGAGAGGGAAAGCCCCGATCGGGGACGGAGAAGAACGGGGCGGAGGGGCTTCACAATAACAATAACGTTGGTATCTGTTAAGCGCTCGCCGTGTGCCGAGCGCCGTTCTGAGCGCCGGGGGAGACCCGGGGTCAGCGGGTTGTCCCACGGGAGGCTCGGTCTCCACCCCCATTTTGCGGAGGAGGGAACCGAGGCACCGAGAAGTGAAGCGACTTGCCCAGGGTCAGCCGGCCGACGGGTGGCGGAGCCGGGATCGGAACCCACGACCTCGGACTCCTAAACCCGTGCTCTTCCCACCGAGCCACGCCGCTTCTCTGTTTTCTCCCACCCGGCGGGCCCCAAGCCTGGTTTTTGAACGCGCCCTCTTCAAGACCTCTCGTTGGTTCGTTATTGAGCGCCTACTGTGTGCGGAGCGCTGTACCAAGCGCTCGGGAGAGGACGCTAGAACAGTAGACAGACACACTCCCCGCCCGCAACGGAATTACGGTCTACTAAGACCTCCGGCTCAGTCATCAGGGTCCCTGATCCGCTCTTGGAGATTCCAAAAAGTGGTCCGTTCTAGGAATCGATCGATCGATTGTACTTATTGAGCGCTCACAGGGTGCAGAGCCCCGTACCAAGTAAGCGCTTGGGAGAGGACACTGAAACAATAATAATAATGATAATAATAACGTTGGTATTTGTTAAGCGCTTACTACGCGCAGAGCACCGTTCTAAGCGCCGGGGGAGATTACAGGGGCATCGGGTCGTCCCACGGGAGGCTCGCGGTCTTCATCCCCGTTTTACAGGTGAGGTCGCTGAGGCCCAGAGAAGTGACTCGCCCACGGTCGCCCGGCCGACGGGCGGCAGAGCCGGGATCCGAACCCACGACCCCCGCCTCCCAAGCCCGGGCTCTTTCCACCGACGCTCCCCGCCCACGGCGAGCCCGAGGTCCCGAGGACGAGGCTTTGAGGGAACCACGCCGTGCGGGAGGACGGGAAGGGGGCTGGGAGTCGGGAGACCCGGGTTCTAATCCCGGCATCGTCGCTTGCTTGCTGTGCGAGCCCGCAGGGAGTCACTCGAGCTCTCTCTACCTCCGTTTCCTCCTCCGCGAAATGAAGATTAAATACCCATTCTCCGTCGGTCCTACGCCGTTCGCCCCTATGGGGGATGGGGGCTGCGTCTAACCCGATTCGGTACACGGTAAGCGCTTTATTACCGTTCTAATTATTCTTCCTATTATTTTCATTATTATTATTATTATCATCATCATCAGGGACATGCCTTGCTTCTAGCAGCTCCCATTCCCACCCCTCATTCCCTACCGGGGAGGACCGTGCTCCTAAATCCATCCGGAGGTTGAGTTGAATCGTACGCATCCGATGTGCGTTCAAGGAGCGTTTCTGTTTGTTTTCTACTATGCGCCGGGCACCGCGCTAAGCGCTGGGGCGGATACGAGGTGATCGGGTCGGACGGGGTCTTCATTCCCATTTTACAGGGGAGGTGACCGAAGCCCAGAGAAGTGAAGCGACCTGCCCGAGGTCACCCAGCAGACACGCGGCGGCGGCATCAGGACCTAGGTCCTTCCGACTCCATCCACTGGGCCACGCTGCCTTCGGGGGGGGGATGGTTTCGGAAAAGTTGAAACGGGGGGATCCTTTTCCCCCCCAGACTCACCCTTCCCACAGCCGTGTCCCTGGCGCCTCGGAAGGCCGGTCCCTCTGAGAGGGGACAAGTATTTGGCTTCTTCCCCCGGAGCACAGACGGGGGGAATCTTTTGTCGAAAACAGGCCTGATCCCAAGAAAAAGAGGACCAAAAAGGCGAAGCGGTGGGGCCCAGCGGTAAGAACCCGGGCCCGGCAGTCGGAGGACGTGGTTCGAATCCCTCCTTCCCCTCGGCACCGTGCTCGTTTGTCGATATTTTTATCACCCGGTTTATTCCGTTAATGGGGCGTCCATCCCCTCGATTCCATTTATCGCGATTGAGTTGTCTCGTTCTCGTCCCGTCCGTCTCCCCCGATTAACCGCGGGCCCGTCGACGGGCAGGGATCGTCCTCTATCCGTCGCCGAACACTCCAAGCGCTCAGTCCGGTGCTCGGCACACAGTGAGCGCTAAGCGGCGTGGCCCGGCGGAAAGAGCACGGGCTTTGGAGTCGGAGGTCGCGGGTTCGAATCCCAGCTCTGCCACCTGTCCGCTGTGTGACTGTGGGCGGGTCGCTTCACTTCTCCGGGCCTCAGTTCCCTCATCTGGAAAATGGGGGTGAAGGCCGCGAGCCCCACGTGGGACGACCCGATTCCCCCGTGTCCGCCCCAGCGCTCGGCACATAGTAGGCGCTTAACAAATAGCAACATTATCAAATACTACTGAATGACCACTGAATGAATAAATCCCGGCTCTGCCACTTGCCTGCTGGGCAACTTCGGGCAGGTCGCTTCACTTCTCGGAGCCTCGTCGGTCAAATGGGGATTCAATATCTGTGCTCCATCTTAGCCGGACGAGAGAGGGGCTGGGTTCGACCCGACGAACCCGTCGGTACCCCGGTGTCCGGCACGTAGCGAGCGCTTGCCGATCGCCGTCCTCATCATGAGGTCCGAGCCCGTGGTTCCTAGCCAACGGCAACCCTTCTCCCCTGAAGTAGACCGAGGCAGCCGGTGGGAAGCGCGGCGTGGCGGATAGGACCCGGGCCTGGGTGTCGGGTCATGGGTTCTAATCCCGGCTCCGCCACCTGCCCGCCGCGTGACCTCGGGCGAGTCACTTTACCTCTCCGGGCCTCGGTTACCTCATCTGTAAAATGGGGATTGAGACCGTGAGCCCCCGGTGGGACAGGGACCGTGTCCAACCCCGTCTGCCTGTATCCACCCCGGCGCTTAGGAGAGTGGCCGGCACATAGCTGGCGCTCCGCAGAGACCTAATTATTAATAAGACCAGATTTTAAAGAGGAGCGGCTGGACCGAGAGCTCGCCGGACTGCCAACTGCCCGCTGGAAGAAGACTCCCAGGCGCCCGGTGTCGTGCGCACGGGGGACGCTTCGCTCGACGGAGGGGCGGACGGACGGGGAGACCGGGCGAGAGCGCCGTACTCGAGATAGCTACGGCGAGAGGAAGTGGGAACGGAGGGCGGCAGGAGATAAATCCCTCAAGCTCTGTAGCTTCAAGCCCCGCGGCCCCCTCCAAAGAAACGGAATTTCGGCTTCGGTAGCGCTCCGCTCGGAGGCTCCTTAACCACAAGAAGCCCGGGGCCGGGGACGACTTTAAGGCGGGACCGGGTCAGGCGGCGTTCGGGTTTCTGGTTTCACGGGCGGCAGCGGCCGAGCCGTTCGTCGCCGGCTTTCCACCCCGCCGGCGGAGCGAGTCTCGTCTTCTGCTACGACTAAGCTGGCTAGCCTTTCCACGGACACTCGGGGGCCCGAGGGTTCGGGCCACGAGACGGAGAAGGCGTTATCGGACCCACCCAGGACACGGGGGGGGCGGGGGGGGGGGCTGCGGACAAGTAGCCTGGCCGGCTGGAGGTCCCGACTTTTTTTTTTAATGGTATTTAATAATAACGTTGGTATCTATTAAGCGCTTACTACGTGCAGAGCACCGTTCTAAGCGCTGGGGGAGATACAGGGGAATGGGGTGGTCCCACGTGAGGCTCACGGTGAATCCCCATTTTCCAGGCGAGGTCGCTGAGGCCCAGAGAAGTGAAGTGACTCGCCCGCGGTCACACAGCTGCCAAGTGGCGGAGCCGGGAGTCGAACCCGTGACCTCCGCCTCCGAAGCCCAGGCTCTTTCCACTGAGCCGCGCTGCTTCCCCTATGTGTTAAGCACTGATTATGTGCCATGCTCTGTAATGATAACGCTGGTATTCGTTGGGCGCTTACCGTGTGTGCCACGCCGCCGTTCTACGCGCTGAGGTAGATCCAGGCCACAGTCAGGCCGGACGCAGTCCACGTCCCACGTGGGGCTCGGTCCTCACTCCCGTTTCACAGCGACTGAGGCACGGACGAAGTGGGGCGACTCGCCCAAGTAGACGGAGCGGCGGAGCCGGGATTAGAACCCAGGTCTTTTAACCCCCAGGCCCAGCCGCTAGGCCACGCCGCTTCTCCCGCGAACAAAACCTTCGGAACAGAGACTTCGGTTACCCGGGGCCAAGCGGGACGTCCCGGGAGGCCGTGGAAGAGACTCTCGGCTCGGGGTGGATGACGCCTTCCGCCGAGATGAATCGATACGACAGTCGGCTACCCCTCTGGACCCTAATCTCGCTTGTGGGCGGGGGGGGGTGTGTGTCCGTTTTTGCCTAGAACAGTTCTCCGCACAAGGTAAGCACTCAATAAGTACCACTGGCTGACTGACGGCTACTGACCGGCCGCCCGGGGCTACCGCCACCTACTCCGTCGGACGCCTTGGAAAAATGTGGCACCTGGAGACGGAATTACGAAAGATGAAATTCACAACGAGCGAGTGGTCCTCGTTCCAAATCACTCGAGACTTGGTCCGTCCCGGAGCGCGATATCCGCAAATAGCCGTACGGCTTAGCGGATAGAGCCCGGGGCTGGGAGTCATCCCCGCCCCTCCATTTGTCCGCTAGCCACTCGATAGTATTTACTGAGCGCTTACCGCCTGCGCAGCGCTGTGCTAGGCGCTTGGAACGTACAATCCGGCAACAGAGAGACGATCCCCGCCCATCGACGGGCTTACGCTTTAATCGCGGGAGGCGGACGGACAGGAACGAGACAACTCAACCGCGATAAGTTGCGACCTCGGGCAAGTCGCTTTCCTTCTCTGGGCCTCGGTTACCTCATCCGTGAAAGGGGGATGGAGATCGTGAGGCCCCGCGTGGGACGCGGACTGAGTCCAACCTCGTATCTGCCCCGGCGCTCAGAACGAATGCGTTGGCACACGGTGAGCCCTTGACGAATCCCCAAAAGAAAGAATAGGCGACATTCAAAGGCAAGGCCGTCGCTGAGTAGCCCCGGTAGACAAAAGCTTACCGATGAGGTCAGGTGGGACGTGGTGCTATTCTTAACAGGCTCGGCTCCTTTTAGAAGCGGAGGGTCACTCCAGCCAAGCAAGGACAGATCGGTTTCACTAGAATTGGAATCGCTAACGGAACGGTAGACGTTCAAAAAGCGGGGGTGGGGGAGGAGAGAGCCCCTTCCCCCGAAGGCAGCGTCAAGAGCGACGAAATTCAGGTCGGACCGCGGAGTTGGCCAGGCAGGCCGATCAGAAATACGAGAAATAAGAATAATCAGAGTGGCAAGTGGCATTTAGGGGCTTACTGCGTGCCGAGCGCGGGGGCGGATACAGTACGACGCTCGACATAAAGCGCTTAACAAATAGCAGTATTACTGGGTACTTTTTCAAAGTCCGCTAAACCTAGCTTTGGAGAAATCCGACGTCCATATTTTCCACAATGCATTGCTTTAAAAAAAACAAACACCACTGCATCCGTCAAGTGCTCTCCTGAGTTTCTACAGTTAGTCCAAATGCTACCAGGGAAGCTGAACTACGATCGACCTGAAGGCCACTCTGATGGGGCTGGGAGAGGCCGGTCGTTCCGAAGGGAGAAAGTTCATTTTCCTTCAAACCGAAGGAAAAATTCTTCTTGGAGAACATTTTGTGACCATCGCCGGGAAGCCGACGGGCAGAGCCTCCTGTCCAACGCGGGGCTCGTCGCTTCTGTGATTCCCGTTTTACAGATGAGGAAACCGAGGGCCCGAGTAGTTAAGTGACCCTTTCAAGTCACACCCAGGGGGTCAGTGGCCAAACTGAGGTCACCGGATTTCCAAACCCGTATCCTTTCCATTTGGCCACGCTGCCCTCCCGGGACCCTATCGCTTCATCCAGTTTCTCCGCGATCCAGAAAACCGGGGAACGTCTGACAGGAGAAGACGCCGCCCTCGCTCTCGAGGAACCTACAGTCGGTGGGGAAGGCAACGGACAGACTGGCAGGGGTACCGATGTGAAGAATAGGAAAAGAGATTGAAAAGACCCAACTTAAAAAGAAAAAAAGGGGAAATAAATCCATCTGGAGGCGGCTGAGATGTCAGACCTGGGATTCGTGGGTGATTCAAATCAGGAAATATTCAATGCCTCCTGTTTGAAGGTTACTCTGATAAGTTTCAGGAAGATTCCTTAGCCCTCGAGGGGCTTCCACTTTAAGGGCGGAGACAGGCCAATTCATTCGTTCATTCAATGGTATTTATTGAGCGCTTACTCTGTGCAGAGCACTGTACTAAGCGCTTGGAACGGACAGATCGGTAACAGAGAGAGCCGGTCCCTGCCCTTCGACGGGCTTACGGTCTAATCGGGGGAGACGGACGGACAAGAACGGCGGCAATAAGTAGAATCAAGGAATCGAAGGATAGGATCAAATTAATTCACGAATCGTGACCCGAATGACGATATGGATGATGAAACATAAGCTCCTTCACCGGAGTGTAAATTCCTCTAGGACAGCGGTCATGGCTTCTAATTCTACTGTGCTCTCCCAGGTGCTCGGTCCAGTGCTCTGCACCGAGTAAACTGGAAGCTCCTGGAGGGCAAGAGACGCTGTCTTCCAACTCTACGATACTCTCGACTGCTCAGTACGGTGCACGGACCAAGCACTCACATACCACACCAAGGAAAAGACACGGATTTGAAAGTCCGGGGACCTCAGTTCTGCCACTGGCCTGTTAGGCGTGACCTGGAAGGGTCACTCACTCTGGGCCTCGGTCTCCTCATCCGTAAAACGGGAATAACGGCAACGATCGTCTCATAAAAAAGCCCTTGACAGTGAAAGAGCCGCTCCACTGCCGTTAGACTCGGGCCTTTACCGGCGACTTCGGATTTTGAGGTAATAAGGTTTCCGTGCCCTCTAGGCAGGAATTTCTCCCCCAGATTTGGCGATTCACCTTCGTGCGTGAGAATTTCATTTGGCAGCTCCTTGGTTATTCCAAGACAGCAGACGTGCAAGAACACCACTCCGTCGTCTGCTAAATCGTTTACAGTACGATCAGAAATGGAATCGACGTCACGTGCCTCTGGGCGCATTTACAGAGAATCGATACACAAACCATTAATAAATAAAATCAACTTTCCTAGATTCACACGGCTCCATTTGTGTTGGAGAGGAAACCCCGAGCCTACCTCGGGAAACGTCTTGCATGCTGGGTCCGAATATCCCCAACGAAAAGCTGCGTTGTCTAGTGGGTAGAGCGCGGGCCTGGGGGTCAGAAGGACCCGGGTTCTAATCCTGGCTCTGCCACTTGTCTGCTCTGTGACCTCAGGCAAGTCACTTCGCCTCTCTGTGCCTCAGTTACCTCATCTATAAAGTGAGGATTGAGACTGTGAACCCCTTTTGGGACATGGATTGGGTCCAACCCCGGAGCTTAGGACAGTGCCTGGCACATAGTAAGAGCTTGACAAATAACATTTAAAAAAAATATATTCTGTCCTAATGTTCAACTCCAGAGCACCAGAGAAAGTTTCCTGGCAGATCTTGGGGTTTTGAGACAATTTCACGAAAGGAGAAAGCTCAGAGGACAAAGATTTACACATAAAATACGATAATAATAATAATGATGGCATATATACCAACCTATTCTAAGTCAGTCGCATTTATAGAGTGCTTACTGTGTGCAGAGCACTGTACTAAGCGGTTGGGAGAGTACAACACCACAGACACATTCCCTGCTCACAACGAGCTGACTGTCTAGAGGGAGAGATAGACCCGAAAATAAATTCATTCTAGAGTGAAGCTTTCCAAATTCAATAAGAAAAAGCTTGAACTGCACCCAGAAGCACAGAAACACAGCCTTGGGATAGGACTCTCTCTTCGGGAGAAAGAATTCTGCCTCAATCTCGAAAACGACCGGCGACCACCAACGGGGCCACACGTCGGCAAGGACCGAGTCAACCCCACGGCATCTATGTAGAGAACGGTCACTCGGTCCTATTTGGCGAGCGCCTGCTTTGGGCGGAACACTGTGCTTGGGCACTTGGGAGACGACGCTCTAACGGAGTTGGAAGGCACTCTCCCTACCCGCAGATGGGGAGACAGAAGCTAGTGCAAATAAATTACGGACACGTACTTAGGTGTTGATATGTATTAACAAATAAATGGTACATTTATTTATTTATTTAACGAATCCCCCCCAAAGAAAGAATACTCGACATTCAAAGGCAAGGCAAATAAATAAATATTTATTTGCTATTGTTTTAATGAGATGTTCATCCCCTCGATTCTATTTATTGCCACCGTTCTCGTCCGTCCGTCCCCCCCGATTAGACCGTAAGCCCGTCGAAGGGCAGGGACCGTCTCTATCTGTTACCGATTTGTCCATCCCAAGCGCTTAGTATAGTGCTCTGCACATAGTAAGCGCTCAATAAATACTATCGAATGAATGAATATGTACCTAGGTAGGCACCTTTCAATTATATATCACAAAACACTTATTTATATTCATCAGTCACCCCCTCTGTGCTCATTGTGGGCCGGGACCGTGTCTGCCAGCTCTGTTGGACTGGACCCTTCCAAGCGCCTAGTACATAGTACAGTGCTCTGAACACAGTGAGCGCTCAACAAATACCACGGACGGATTGAGTCGACTCAAGCCGGCGTACCGAGGGCCGTCTCTGGACTTTTTTGCCCAAAACCTCTTCGTGTTGTTGCCGACTGAAGCACTGACGCGGCAGACGCTAAGCGGACGGAAGAACGCATCACAGGAAGTTGTGCCGGCCGAAAATACCACGAGGGTGATTTGGTCAAATTCACGGACGCGAGTCCCTCCTGGGTTACTGGCGGAAAAGTTAGCGTTGGAAAAGGCAAAAGTTGGGGCCGGGGGGCGCCTTTAGATCATTCGATCGTATCTACCGAGCGCTTCCCGAGTACAGAGCACTGTAATAAGCGCTTAGCACTGTACTAAGAGGTCACCCATCTGTATTCGGGAAGGTCATCACCGGAACGTCGTCCGAGCACCCCGTTAACTCCTCCAGAGGCACCGGGATGGACGAACGGGGCGTGTGACCCAGAAGAAAGCGTTCCGTAGGTTCTTCAACTCAAATGAGCAGGAGAGGTAAAAATATCACGGGGAGGGGGGGGGGGGGGGTGAAAGCTATTTATAGCAGTTGAGAGAGTTAATATCAATCCAGAGTGGATCCCGAGACAAACGCTCAGTTTCTGTGGGTAAATTCTGCAGTAGCCCAGACGCGCTCTTAGTGGTCTTCCACTAGATAGGTGAGAAGCAGCATGGCCTGGTGGTTAGAGCAAGGGCCTGGGAGTCAGGAGACCTGGGTTCTAATCCCGGGCTCTGCCAGCTGCCTGCTGCGTCCTTGGGCAAGCCACTTCAATTCATTACGCCTCAGTTTTCTCACAACTGTAAAACGGCGATTCAAAACCCGTTCCCCCTCCTACACGGTCTGTGAGTCCGATGTGGAAGAGGGACTGTCCGGGCTACCCGAGCGCTTAGTACAGTGCCCGGCATGTAGTACGTGTTTGGACTGTGCCCGACCTCATTACCGTCTATCTACGCCAGTGTACGGGACAGTGCTTGCCACATAATAAGCGCCTAACAAATACCATTACAAAAAAAAGCCCGGTAAATCAATTTTAGATCCAACGGCTTCGGCTCCATAAAATGCCAAGCTTTGAGAAGTGGCTCAAGGGAGTCCTTCCTCCCGACCGGTCGCCCACCCGCCGCCCGTGATGGACGGCGAGGACACCGAGATCACCGGGAATGGCGATTCCCACTGCAAGCTGACGGGGAAGTGATAAATAACAACAGTGGTACTTGTTAAGCGCTCACTATTCATTCGGTCGCATTTATTGAGCGCTTACTGTGTGCAGAGCACTGGACTAAGCGCTTAGAATGGACATTTCGGCAACGGAGAGAACGTACAAACTCCGCCCAGCAACGGGCTCACGCTCTAAGCAGCCCGAAGCGCCGGGGTAGATCCGAGTTAATCGGGTTGGACACGGTCTCCGTCTCGCGCGGGGTTCACGCTGTTAATCCTCATTGTACAGTTGGGGTAACTGAGGCCCAGAGAAGTGGAGCGACTTGCCCAAAGTCACACAGCAGACGTGTGGCGGAGCCGGGATTATTCATTCATTCAATAGCATTTATTGAGCGCTCACTATGTGCAGAGCACTGTACTAAGCGCTTGGAATGGACGGCTCGGTAACAGATAGAGACGGTCCCTGCCCTCTGAGGGGCGCACGGTCTAATCGGGGGAGACGAACTCGGGTCCTTCCGACTCCCAGGTCCGTGCTCCATCCGACTAAGTCATACTGACTTTCAGCGGCCTCGGTGCGTTCTAGATTTTTTAAAAACCCAACTTTCCCTATGCAGACCCGAAAACGGAGCAGGGCCGGCCACCCTAACCGCTGCCCGACTCCCGGATGAACGACGGGGGCCACCTCAGGACGCCATCCCCGGCCTCCCCTCCCGAAAGCAAGACCCCGGATGATCCACAACACGGATGACCCACCCCCCCGCCCCGGCCCGATGGAGTGATAAGAATAACGCTGGTATTTGTTAAGCGCTTACTGTGCGCAGAGCACTGTTCTAAGCGCTGGGGTAGATACGGGGTCATCAGGCGGTCCCACGTGAGGCTCGGAGTCTTCATCCCCATTTTACAGAGGAGGGAACTGAGGCCCAGAGAAGTTAAGCGACTGGCCCACGGTCACCCAGCGTAGCTCACCGCGTTTATTCCAACCACAGTGAAGCCTTTGGAACCATAAAAAATGAAATAAAATACATTTTCTCATACTGAGCCGATGCCATCGTGATTCTCGGGGTGGAGGGAAGAGGCTCTCGGGCTTTCATCAGCTCCCGCGGACCGGGCGAAGGTCGTTCCGGGACGCCAGCCCCATCTGGGGAGGGGTTTCCTTTGACCCGGGATATGGGGAAGGCGGTGGCCATTAAGGTGAGAGAAGAGTCCGGGAAACTGCCTCACTTCCCCGGCCTTTACAATTTAATATTCATTCATTCATTCCAGCGTATCTACTGAGCGCTTACTGGGAGCAGAGCACTGTACTAAGAGACGATCCCGGCCCAACAACGGGCTCGAGGCCTAGAAGGGGGGAGAGAGACGACAAAGCGAAACAAGTAGACAGGCGTCATTACCATCAAAACAGATAAATGCACATCATTAATAAAACAAAACCATAAATAGGTACCAATATAGACAGGTGCCGTAGGGAGGGAGTCGGGGCGATGGGGAGGGGAGGAGGAGCAGAGGGAAAGAGAGGGCTCAGTCTGGGAACCCCAGAAACCACCATCGGTGCCCGTTAAACGGTCATCACCAAAATCCGACTTAATAATAATAATAATGTTGGTATCTGTTAAGCGCTTACTATGTGCCGAGCACCGTTCTAAGCGCTGGGGGAGACACAGGGGAATCAGGTTGTCCCACGTGGGGCTCCCAGTCTTCATCCCCATTTTACAGATGAGGGAACTGAGGCACAGAGAAGTTAAGTGACTCGCCCGCAGTCACACAGCCGACAAGTGGCAGAGCCGGGATTCGAACTCATGAGCCCTGACTCCGAAGCCCGTGCTCTTTCCACTGAGCCACGCTGCTTCTCCAAGCATTCAAGCAGCGCGGCTCAGTGGAAAGAGCCCGGGCTTGGGAGTCGGAGGTCACGAGTTCGAATTCCGGCTCTGCCACGTGTCAGCTGGGTGACCGTCGGCAAGTCACTTCACTTCTCTGGGCCCTCCTCTGGAAAATGGGAATGAAGACCGTGAGCCTCACGTGGGACAACCTGATGACCCTGTATCCACCCCGGCGCTCAGAACGGTGCTCTGCACAGAGTAAGCGCTTAATACCAACATTATTATTATCCGTTCCATTTATTGAGCGCTTACTGTGGGCAGACCACTGTACTAAGCGCTTGGAAAGAACAGGACAGCAAAAAGGAGAGACAATCCCTCCCCACAGCGGGCTTACAGTTTGGGGGCGGGGTGACAGACATCAAAACCGGTAAAACAGGCATCAATATAAGTAGAATTATAGATCTATACATACATACATAAGCGCTGTGGGGCGGGGAGAAGAGCAAAGGGAGCGAGTCGAGGTGACGCGGAAGGGACGGGGAGCTGAGGAAAAGGGGGCTTAGTCTGGGAAGGCATCATGGAGGAGGCGTGCCTTCAGAAGGCCTTTGAAGGAGGGGGAATTGTGACTTTAAATCCAAGGGACAGAAAGGGATTCTCTCTTCGGGACGAAAGAAATGAACATTCTGAGACACTCTCATCGTGTGACCGAAGATGGACCGACCATTTCTCTTTCCCATGGGCAACTTAGAGACAGATCATCTTTAGGACCTTGCCCTCCTTTGGAGGGGAGGGTCGAAACCTACTCCGACACTCCCTCCTTTCCCTGGTTTGTGCAATTTCTAACTTATCTCTTCATTTTCCGGCGTTTGATGTCTTATCTCGATACCTCTCCACCTCTAGCCGCTACGTCTGTTAATTACGCGTAGGGTCATCTCTGCAACTTTAATTTTTCACTCCTCACCTGTGAGTAAAGCACTCTGTTAACCCAGCCCATCTGATGAATTACCAAAAGCTCTCTTTTAAATTAATTTTAGTAATTAAGCCCCTTTAAATAATTGTCACCATTCCATTTCCAGAGGGATAAGCCCATGCCTGCCTAACAACCTGTTTACCGAAAGCAAAGCTACAGAGGGGTGCCATTTTGAAATATCTAGGGAACTAGATGAAAGAGATGAATGAAGAGGGAATTATAAAATGAAACTCTAGCAATAAACATGTTGATTCTTTCATGAGGAAACACGCATACCAAAAAATCATCAAATGAACATCGCTCTCCGCTGTGAAACCGATGGATGGAATTCCAACACGGAGCTCTAGACCGTAAGCTCGTCGCGGGCAGGGAATGCGTCGGTTTACTGTTCTGCTGGACTCTCCCCAAGCACTTCGGACAGTGCTCTGCACATAGTAAGCGCTCGGTAAACGACTGAATCTCTAAAATTTGTGCCTCGCCCCTCTTCCCCTGCTCCTTCATAATCCAGCCCCTCCAAGAGCTCTCACCAAGCCAAGAGAAGCGAGCAAGGTGGCCTCCATCTCCTTGCCACCTTTTCTGTTTTGTATGGTATTTATCAAGCATTTACTACGTACCAGACACTGTACTAAGTAATGGGATAGATGCATGTTAATCAGGTGGACCGAGTCCATGGGGCTCACAGTCTTTATGCCCATTTGAGAGAAGGGGTAACTGTGGCACAGAGAAGCAAAGTGACTTGCCCATAGTCACACAGCTGCCAAGTGGTGGGAGCCAGGATTAGAACCCAGGTCCTTCTGCGTCCCAAGCCTCTGCTCCATCCGCTGGACCACGTCGCTTCCCGTTTACTGTGAATTCCCACGGCAGGTGCCTGGAGGAGCAAAATGGCCTCCAACTCCTCACCACCTTGACCGTAAATTCCCTCAGCAGGTGACTGGAGGGGCCAAATGGCCTCCAATAACTCATCACGTTTACCGCAAATTCCCACGGCAGGTGACTGGAAGACCAAAGTGGTCTCCAACTCCTCACCACGTTGACCGTTAATTCCCTCAACAGGTGACTGGAGGAGCAAAATGGCCCCCGACCCCTCACCGTGTTCACCGTAAATTCCCCCAGAAGATGACTGGAGGGGCGAGGTGGCCTCCAAGAACTCGCCACGATTATTGTAAATTCCCCAAGCAGGTGACTGGAGGAGCGAAATGGCCTCCAGCTCCTCACCACATTGACCGTGAATTCCCTCAGCAGGTGACTGGGGAGGCAAAATGGCCTCCAACTCCTCACCACCTTTAACCTAAATTCCCATAGCGGGGGACTGAACGGGCAGGGTGGCCTCCGACTCCTCACCGTGTTTAATATAAACCCGCCTAGCGGGTGACCGAAGGGGCAAAGCCTGGCCTGGCTCTCGGACCTCCACAGCTTCGCCTCTTCGTCATTCCCACCAAGGGAAACTTAAGTTATCCCACAACAGCGGGTAGGGGCTCAGTCCTCAGTCTATCATCAATCAGTTCTGTGACCCAAAAGAGGAACCATGATTATTATTATTATTATCTCCTCCGAGCCTGGCTTTGAGGCTGCTCTCTTTGCTCAATCAACTGTATTTACTGAGCTCTTTCTGAGTGTCCAGGGCACTGTACTAAGCACCTGGAAGAGTACAGTGTAATAGTTATTCTTCCCCGTCCTCCTCTCCCACAACTGTGATTCTGACACAGCGATCCATGATATTTGAGCTTTTACTGCGTGCAAAGCACTGCACTAAGCACGTGGGAGAGTACAATACAATAGAGTCGGTGAACCCGCGGCAACCTGACGCTGAAGCAGTCCTAGAATCGAGCCCTGCAAGCCACCTTTCAAACATTATCCAGCTATTCTTTGCTCTAAAATCAATCAACGGTATTTATCGAGCACTCGCTACACGCGGACCACGATACTAAGCATTTGGGAGAGTACAATCCGGGGTTGTTAGACACATTCCCCGCCCACCATGAACTTACAGTACGGAGGGGGAGGAGACATCAATATAAATCATTTTCAGACACGGATTATGGGGGTCAAAGGTGGGGTGAATATCAAATGCCCAGAGGCTACAGATCCAAGCGCACAGACGACCCGGAAGGGAGGAGCCGGGGAAAAAGAGGGCTTAATCGGGGATGGCTTCTTGGAGATGTGGCTTCCAAAGTGGGGAGAGCGGTGGTCCGGCGTATACGGATGGGGTGGGAATTTTGGGCACAGGCCGGCACTAGAGGAGAGAAGCGCGTGGGCCAGGCTGTAGCAGGAAATCGGAAAGGTCAAGAACCGAGGGGTGAGTTGATTGAGTTCTTTGAGTCCCTTGGTAAGACGATTCCAAGATGGGATGGACAACCACTGGAGATCCTTGAGCGGGGAGACGCGGAATGAACTTTCCTCTTCAGAAAAATCATCCAGGGCAGCAGAGGAAAGTAGAGCCTCTAAAGTTGTTACCTAGCATGCCTGAACCTATGTACATTGATCCTGCAGTTATCGATCGCGATTCTCCTATTTGTAAATATTTCTGTATCGGCCTCTCCCGGTCCTCCTTGAGAGCCATCAGTCCATCGATCGTATTTTTTGAGCGCCTTCTGCATGCAGAGCACCGTATTAGGCGCTTGGGAGAGTATAACGGGTGGTTAGACACGTTCCCTGCCCGGAGGGAGCTTACAGTCTACAGAGGAAAACAGACATTAAAATAAACTAAGGGTACAAACTGCGGGGCTGAGGGTGGGATAAACGTCAAGTGCTTAAAAGGTACAGTTGGAAGTGCCCGGGAGATACAAAAGGGAGAGGGAAAAGAGGAAGAAATGAGGGTTTAGTCAGAGAAATCCTTTGGAAGGAGATGGAATTTTAGTGACCACAGTTCTTCCCGCCTGATATTTTTCCTAATAAACCACTGAATGAAGGAAAACTCATGGCCGGATGGATCGCGCAAAGAGCTTCCAGCAAAATATCCTCAGGTACCAGAAGTTAGGTGCCCAGGAATTCCTCTGCTTTGGAAGAACTGCCGAAAGGCCGAAGACAAAGAGAGACAAGTTTTTCGGCCAGCCGTGGAGTAAACATATGGGATTCATTACCGCGGGAAGTTGTGCGGATGGAAAACACCGATCGGTGGAGGCGCGTTTAGATCAATTAAGGGACAGTTAGGCCAGGATGAGTTGCGAAGGGGCAGAGTTGAGGAGAAAGTGTAGATTCCTAACCTCTAAGATGGAGTACCTGAAAGGAGGGTAGCCATTATAGCTGTTGAATCGTCCTCTCCCAAGCGCTTTGCACGCAGTATGTGCTCAATAAATACAACTGAATGAATAAAAACAAATTTTGGAAGGGATGGTGCCAAAAATCAGAATCCAGAGTCTGCCCCAAGAGGGCATTGCTCCTCTTCTAATTCCTAACATGTGACCAAAGTCATTAAATTTCCATTCTCGCTGCGAGACTGGAAGCTCCCTGACAACGGGGACAACACGACAACACGTCTTCCAACCATCCACCAGTGGCATTTATTGAACGGTGGGTGCAGAGCCGGGTACTAAGCGTTGGGGAGATTACGACAGTCAGCAGACGCAATCCCTGGATTCGAGGAGGTCACCATCTAACGGGAGAGACGGACATTATAATAAGCTAGTGTATAACTGTTGAACTCTCCCCAGCATTCAAAACAGTGCTCTGCCCCCATTAAGCCCGCAATAAATCCCACTGATGAACAAGTCAACTAGAGGAGCAGCGAGGCCTAGCGGATAGAGCGTGGGCGCGCAAGTCAGAAGGACCTGGGTTCTAATCCCGCCTCCGCCGCGTGTTTGCCGTGTGACCCCGCGCAAGAAAAACGGGGATTAAGACGGTGAGCCCCAGGAGGGACACGGACTGCGTCCAGGCTGATTTAGCTTGTATCTACCCCAGCCCTCAGTACGGCGTCTGGGACGGGTAAGCGCTTAAAAACCATTTTAAAAAATGGTCCCCGGATAGCACGGGCGCTTGAATCTTTGTTGATGCTGATGGTCATGAAGAAAAACTGATTCTCTACTGGAAGAATGCAACCTGACATTACCTATAAGTGCGGGATAGCTGCCGGGATGGAAAAGCCATTCCCACTAGCCAATGCTACTCATCTTCCCCTTAAGGGACGGCCAAAAATAGGCTTAAATTCAAGGTTACACGTTCAACTTCAAATCCTCAGAACGCACAGTGTTTTCCGCCAGAACGTTCACTCGATCCATTTTTCTCAACCTTCCAGAGCCGAGCTAAAGACAGATATAACTTATTTTTAAAGAGTCAGTAAATCCAGCAAGTGACAACCCAACCGAGGACCTCGTAGCCGATGTCGTATCTACTTGAGCGTCTTCCTGTTTGGAGAATCCCTTCCAGATCAATCAAGAGTGGGAATTTGGTAGCGAGGAGCCTCTCAGAGCTTCCAACTGCGACCTGCACGGTAAGGGCTCAATAAATACCCCTGATTGAAAAACCCAGCCACGTCAGTTTGATGAAACTGAAAGGCATGTTTGGAATAACTAATGAATCTCCCAAAGCCTTCACCATTTAGATTCCCCAAACCCGCCTTAAAATTTCTGTGTCTCTCCTCTTGGAATGTAAGGAATGAATGAAAGGAGTGGGACGGCATTATTTTGCTCGTTCTTTACCTTTCTAAAGGCTTGATACAATGCATTAATAATAATAAAAATGTTGGTATTTGTCATGCGTTTACTATGTGCAGAGCACTAAGCGCTGGGGTAGACACAGGGTAATCAGGTTGTCCCTCGTGCGGTTCACAATCTTAATCCCCAGTTTACAGATGAGGTAACTGAGGCACCGAGAAGTGAAGTGACTTGCCCGAAGTCACACAGCCGATGGGTGGCGGAGCCAGGATTAGAACCCATGACCTCTGACTCCTGAGCCCAGGCTCTTTCCACTGAGCCAAGTTGTTTCTTCTTACTCCCAGTGGGTGCAAGAGTCTTGATTTCCCAATTTTTGTGCTTGCCCCACGCTACCGAGACAACACTGAAAAGGTAATGAAAGTGGCGTTTAGAGCAACTTTTTCACGAAGAGAGAAACCACTGAAGAAGCTGCCTTCCCTACCTCAATACGCTCTCAATAATTCTGGCCACAGAACGGACCAGGTGGCGGAGGAAACTACCATTACGGTGTTACTATAGTTTTTATTAGTAGTTGTAGTCTGATGGAGGATGAAAAATCAAGCCAGTCACACTGGATACGGTTCCATTTTAAAAAGCCAAAACATCGGGACGCGCGGAAAAATTCCCCCGGTGGAGAAACTTTTTAAGTCGCATCAGTTCTGCCGAAAAAGATACCCTTTTAAAGGAAGTCGGGTGGAAATTACTGAAGACGATGTCTCTGAGAGACAAATTCATTCGATCAGTAGTATTTATTGAGCGCTTACTATGTGCAGAGCACTGTACTAAGCGCTTGGAAGAGACAATTCGGCAACAGATAGAGACGACCCCTGCCCGATGACGGGCTCACAGTCTAATCATCATTCGAAAGTATTTATTGAGCGCTTACTATGTGCAGAGCACTGTACTAAGCGCTTGGAATGGACAATTAGGCAACAGATAGAAACAGTCCCTGCCCATTGAAGGGGTCACAGTCTAAACGGGGAAAACGGCACTTCCCATTTATCGGGGACGACTTTCCCGCTCCCCAGTGTTTTGGAGTAGGAGAGGCTGAGAGAACCGCCACTGGAAACTCAGAGATGGGGTGGGAAAATGTAAAAGCCTTTGAGTTTCTGGAAAAAAATAGTATTTATCCAACGCCGATGGTACGTAGAGCATTATACTAGGAGACAGAGAGCACAAGAGTATTAAAAGACAAGACCCGTGCCCTTAAAAACTTTACATTTTGAGGATGGAGAGACAGATGTTGAGATAACCGATGGCGGGGGGGAAGAGAAATGGCTTGGTATTTGAGTCCCTAATAAGGTAACGTTCACGTGAAAAATACAGAAAAGATTAATTCATTCCAACAGTATTTATCGAGCGCTTACTACGTGCAGAGCACCGCACTAAGCGCTTGGACTGTGCAATCCGGCAACAGATAGAAACAATCCACTCTCCAGAAAAATCCCAACCTGTTAGAAAATCTTAGAAGGCTTCTCTTTAAGACCGGAGACAGCATCAGAGCCGTCATGTCCCCGGAAAATAACGACGAGTAACTGGCAAATTTCTTTCTAAGAAAAAAGCTTAAAAAAAAAAAATTAACTGACACTTTCATGACATCGAGATGTAGTCACTGCTTCCATTTTTATTCCCTATCGTCCTTCCCGTTGGCTCTGCGTCTCAGTAGCAGGTAAAGAATTACTCATTTCTGAAGTTTCAGTCACACACGGCTCCTTCAGGTCTAGGGTGGGGGAGAGGGGGTTGGAACCATATCGCCCGAAAGAGCGGCAATTTCCCTCTCGCTACTGTAAAACCAGGTCTGTTGCCGGTTTCTACGGTATCGTTTCTTGATCCCGGCACTTTGCTCCTAAAAGAGTCCCGCAGATGGGCTTACCCACCATTTTCCCCCTCGCGTACGTTTTCACGGTCACGCTGTTTAGCAAATTTTTAAGAACATTTTCCCTCTTGCAAGAACTCGACATTCGCGGTGAACTGGCGCCTCGGGGAGGAGGATGGAGAGAAATGAAGAGGCAGATATTTTCTCTCACCTCATATTTTTCCTCCTCAATTCACACCACTGACTCCACCTTCCCTCTCTAGACTGTAAGCTCATTGTGGGCAGGAAACTCGTCTGCTAATTCTGTTGCATTAGACTCTCCCAGGCGCTAAGTAACGGTGCTCTGCACATAGTAAGCGCTCAATAAATACGCCTGATGGATTGAAAAGCCGTGAAAGTCAATGCTGGCCCGCCCGTCCGGGGCCTAGAAGAAACCAGAATCAGTCTGAGCCCGGGGAGCTGAAATGTCCTTTAATACACCCTGCCTCTCCTTTTTTTATTATTTTTACTTAGGTCTCAGGGGAATCAGCCTGGGAACTGAGTTTGCTTGTTCATTCATTGATTCGACAGCACTGATTGAGCGCTTACTATGTGCAGAGCACTGTACTAAGCGCTTGGAATAGACAAATCGGTAACATAGGGACGGTCCCTGCCCTTTGACGGGTTTACAGTCTAATCGGGGGAGTGCTTGTCGCCTTCAGAAAGAAATAATCCTGGTATTTAATGAGCACCCAATAGGCGCAATCAATCAATGGTATTTGAGGGCTACAGAGCACCTGTACTAAGCGCTCTTGGGAGAGTCCAACGCCTCAGAGTTGGCAGACCCGATCCCTTTCCACAGGGACCTTCCAGGCCGCAGGTGGAATCAATACACTGAGCCACGCACTAAGAAGAGACGCGCAATCCATCGATCGATCATTTACTGAGCGTTTACTCTGTGCCGGGCACTGTACTAAGCGCTCGGGAGAGTATGACACAACAGTTTAACAGCCCAAGTTACATCCCTGCCCACAAGGAACTTAGACTCTAAAGGGAGAGACAGACAAAAATATTTGGTACGTGGAGAAAATTCGTTCAGTCAATCGGATTTACTGAGCGCTCACTGTGTGCAGAGCACCGTACTAAGCGCTCGGGAGAGTACAATACAACAATAAACAGACACGTTCCCTGCCCAAAACGCGATTATACACTCTTAGCTCACCGATATGGCGAGCGGTAGAAGGGATGGTGAGGAGGTGACTGGGGAAATGGGGAAGAATTTGAAAAATCCCTGAAAGTCTTCTAGGCGGAACAGATTTTTTAGCTAGAATTTTTTAAAACTGCCCGCAAGGGTCACTCAGAGGGAGGCCTAAAAATCTCTGAAAAGGCTTGAAGGGCCTTGTGTCTTTTTGAAATGGACTAACCATATGGATGGCAGGCACCAAAATAATCCTTTCTCCTGGGCAGAGAGACAGTCCTACATTACTTCCGAAAACAAAAATCAGTTCTCCTTCCCCGATCTTTCTTCCGAGGTGCAATTTTTCAGGAATGTCCAACCCCAAAATATCGCTTCCTAAGAGATCAGCTTTTTCACCGGTATCCAATCGGGATCGAGTATCGCGCGACCGGGGCGGGGGGGCTGATGTATAGGAGAAACTAAAATAAAAACATTCCCGCTGGCACACACGGGTTCCTTTGCCCACACTAACACACTTAAACGGGCTTTGTTTCAGAAGATGATTATAATGGTGTCTTTTGAACTAATTATAGTGGGACTATTTGTAGTGCTTTAGTTTAGGAACCGTATTATATTAAAAGTGCCATTTGGGGAGTTTTAGCAGCTGAAAATTCTCTCCAATCTCAAATTGAGCAACGCATACCTCTCCGCTAACCAAGCCTATTGAGTACAGAACCACAGGAACTGGCTTTTTTTTCTTCCCCCTTCTATTTTAATAGAAATAATACCACCTGTGGTTCCTGCTGTCTAGGGCTGACATTTCAATAAAGGAGCCTCTTGCAAAGTATAATCGGTAGGTTTGCAGGGCCTAGATTAAACCGCGTGCCCTCGTGTCGGGCATCAAGTATTGAAAATGGACCAGACTAAGGAACGGCGTGGTGGAAACATTCCCGTATTGAAAACGGACCAGACGAGAGAACGGCGTGGCGGAAACGTTCCCCCTTTTTTCCTAGCGAGGGACAATCTGGCGGGAGAAGTACCGTGGGGCTCCTTTCCCTGAAATAACCTGGTGGTTCCGTCGAGAGTTCACGATCCAAAAGCGTTTCCCCCAGAATTATTTACCGGACATTCATTTTCTAAAACCGCCGGGTCACAGAACCACGGCGATGTTTGGTTCATTTTAAAAATAATTAGACTCCGTCATGAGCTATGCATTATTTACCATCCCCGTACATGCGGATCAAATAGAGAGGCACATTGCATGGACGTTATTACTCATAATACGCTTCTGACCTAAAAGCAGTGGTCAACCATCTGTGCTAGAGAAGCAGCGGGGCTCAGTGGAAAGAGCCCGGGCTAGGGAGCCAGAGGTCACGGGTTCGAATCCCGGCTCCGCCACCTGTCAGCTGGGTGGCTCTGGGCAAGTCACTTCACTGCTCTGTGCCTCAGTCCCCCCATCTGTAAAATGGGGATGGAGACTGTGAGCCCCAGGTGGGACAACCTAATCACCCTGTATCTACCCCAGCGCTTAGAACAGTGCTCTGCACATAGTAAGCGCTTAACAGACACCAACATTATTACTATTACCACATGGGTCTCTGTACCGAGGTCCCCGTCTCTCCCCTTAATTTATATTTATTTTGCTAATGAGATGTACGTCACCTTGATTCTATTTATTTGCTGTTGTTTTAATGAGATGTTCTTCCCCTCGATTCTATTTATTGCTATTGTTCTCGTCTGTCCGTCTCCCCCGATTAGACCGTGAGCCCGGCAAAGGGCAGGGACCGTCTCTATCTGTTACCGATCTGTACATACCAAGCGCTCAGTACAGTGCTCCGCACCTAGTAAGCGCTCAATAAATACTACCGAATGAATAAATCTCTCCCACTGTCTGCTGATAATAGTCTTCAGTGGTACTGGTTAAGCACCTACTAAGTGTCGGGCACCGTCCCCAGCGCCGCGATGGACACAAGCAAACGGGGTTGGACGCGATCCCTGTCCCAGCTGGGGCTCACCGTCTTCATCCCCATTTTACAGAAGAGGTCACTGAGGCACAGTGAAGTGACTGGTCCAAGCAGACAAGTGGCGGAGGTGGGATTAGAACCCAGGTCCTTCTGACGGCCAAGGCCCAGGCTCTCTCCACTAGGCCACGCTGCTTCTCAACCCTCTCCCTAAAACACCCTCAACTTACCGCTCCACTTCTCCATAGCCTCCTTTTCATTCATTCATTCATTCAATAGTATTTATTGAGCGCTTACTAGGTGCAGAGCACTGTACTAAGCGCTTGGAATGGACACTTCGGCAACAGATAGAGACAATCCCCCCTCCCGTCCCATCCCCTCAGCACTGTACTCGTCCTCTCAACTGTATATATTTTCATTACCCTATTTATTTTGTTAATGAAATGAACGTCACCTTGATTCCATTTATCTGCTATGGTTTTAATGAGATGTTCATCCCCTCGATTCTATTTATTGCTACTGTTCTCGTCCGTCCGTCTCCCCCGATTAGACCGTAAGCCCGTCGAAGGGCAGGGACCGTCTCTATCTGTTACCGATCTGTCCATTCCAAGCGCTTAGTACAGCGCTCTGCACATAGTAAGCGCTCAATAAACACTATGGAATGAACGAATGAATCTCTGCCCATCGACGGGCTTACAGCCTCCTTTTCCCTCTCCATCCAACAGAAACCCCTGACGACCGGATTTCAGGCTTCCTCCCCGCATGTTCCTTCCTACCTTCCCACTCTGTCTTCTCACTCTACCTCCGCTCGCGCTCGAAAGTATTCCCCGACTGACCTCGACCCCCTAGGTCAGGCCGTCCCGCCGGATTCCCTCGGCATTTACATCTCCACGTATTTATTCCTCGGTTTTCATTTTTTATGTCTGTTTTCGTTATCGACTGGGTATGTTTTCCCTCTCGTTCTGGAAACCGTGTCTGTCACTCTCCCAGATTAGAGTCTCACACGGCCTGGCACATAGTAAGCGCTTAAAAAAGTCCTTAAAAAAAAAATTATATTCTTAGGTTCGTTAAGGGAGCCGCTGATCTGGACAGAGCACCTGCACCCAGTCACCCACTCAATAAAAATCAACGACGGAAAAAAAAAAAAAACGGGGCAAGTGACTTGTCTGAAGTCACCATCGTATCTGTTGCTGAATTGGACATTTCAAGCGCTTAGTACAGTGCTCTGCACATAGTAAACGCTTAATAAATGCTACTGAATGAATGAATGAAATGGGACAAAATGGAGGATTGATGATGAGATGTGTTAAGCGCTATGTGCCAGGCACTGTTCTAAGCGCTGGGGGAAGATACAGGCAAAGCAGATGGGGCTCACCGTCTTAATCCCCATTTTACAGATGAGGGAACCGAGGCAGAGAGAAGTGACTTGCAGACAAGTCGGGGGCCGGGATTAGAACCCGGGTCCTCTGCCTCCCGAGCCCGTGCTTCTTCCATTAAACCACGCTGAGGCTCTCAGACCTTTCCTTAACCCAGACCGAAGGAATCCCTCTGCCTTCTCACCTCTTTGCTCTCGTCTTCCTTTCATTCAATAGCATTTATTGAGCGCTTACTTCGTGCAGAGCACTGTACTAAGCGCTTGGAATGGAGGATTCCTCAATTCCTCTGAGGAAGGAGCTACCAAGGTTCTCACAGACCCAGAGATGAGTTTCAAATGGGCGGCGCTACACCACGGCTCTGTTTCTCAACCCCAAAATGTTCATTTTTAAAGATAAATATAAGATCCCCCCCACACAGGGGGATGACGAAGACGCCCGGGAACCGGAGTGTCCGTGCCCCGATTCGATGCCGTCATTGGGAATAGGGTATTATTCCAAGTGGGATTCGATCCACGATCCCGAGGCAATGCTAAGACGTTGACCGGACGGGCTGGGGTGGGGGTGGAAAGTGGGGGGGGCGATTAGGGGGACCGAGGGGTAAGTAGAGTCACCATAACGGACCAGATCGACGAGGCCTGAGCCCCGGATTCCCGGCCTCCTACGATCTTCCCTAACCCAAGTCACCACCCACATTCCCAAAAGAGGAATGTCAAGGGTCGACTGGTAAGCGGAAAGAGCCCGGGCTTGGGAGTCAGAGGTCATGGGTTCGAATAATGTTGGTATTAAGTGCTTACTATGCGCAGAGCACTGCTCTAAGCGCTGGGGTAGATACCGGGTAATCAGGTTGTCCCACGTGGGGCTCGCAGTCATCATCCCCATTTTACAGATGAGGGAACTGAGGCCCAGAGAAGCAAAGTGACTTGCCCAAGGTGCCACAGCTGACAAGCGGCGGAGCCGGGATTCGAACCCATGACCTCTGACTCCCAAGCCCGGGCTCTTTCCACTGAGCCACGCCGCTTCTCATCTCCTGGCCCTGCCCTTTATCAGCTGTGGGATTGTGGGCCAGTCACTTCACTTCTCTGGGCCTCAGTTCCCTCATCTGTAAAATGGGGATGAAGACTGTGAGCCCTAAGGGGGATAACCTGATGACCTTGGATCTACCCCAGTGCTTAGAACAGTGCTCGGCACATAGTAGGCGCTTAATACCCACATTATCATTAAAAAGGGGACGAAGACTGTGGCTGATGACCTTTTATCTACTTCAGTGCTTAGCACATAGTAAGCACTTAATACCAACATTATTAAAAAGGGGATGAAGAAGATGAGCCCCACATGGGACAACCTGCCGACCTTCTATCTACTCCAGCGCTTAGAAAGGTGCTTGGCACGTAGTAAGCGCTTAATACCACCATTATCATCATTATTAAAAAGGGGATGAAGACCGTGAGCCCCCTTCTATCTACTCCAGCGCTCAGAAAGGTGCTTGGCACATAGTAAGCGCTTAATACCACCATTATCATCATTATTAAAAAGGGGATGAAGACCGTGAGCCACCTTCTATCTACTCCAGTCCTTAGAACGGTGCTTGGCACATAGTAAGCGCTTAATACCCACATCATCATCATTATTAAAAAGGGGATGAAGACCGTGAGCCCCCTTCTATCTACTCCAGCGCTCAGAACGGTGCTTGGCACAGTAAGCGCTTAGTACAGTGCTCTGCACATAGTAAGTGCTCAATAAATACCATTGAATGAATGAATAGTAAGCGCTTAATACCCACATCATCATCATTATTAAAAAGGGGATGAAGACCGTGAGCCCCCTTCTATCTACTCCAGCGCTTAAAACGGTGCTTGGCACATAGTAAGCGCCTAATACCCACATCATCATCATTATTAAAAAGGGGATGAAGACCGTGAGCCCCCTTCCATCTACTCCAGCGCTTAAAACGGTGCTTGGCACATAGTAAGCGCCTAATACCCACATCATCATCATTATTAAAAAGGGGATGAAGACCGTGAGCCCCCTTCTATCTACTCCAGCGCTCAGAACGGTGCTTGGCACATAGTAAGCGCTTAATACCCACATCATCATCATTATTAAAAAGGGGATGAAGACTGTGAGCCCCACGTGGGACAACCTGATGGGCCCCTCTATCTCCTGCAGTGCTTAGCACATAGTAAGCACTCAATCCCCACATTATTATTAAAAAAAAGGATGAAGACGGTGAGCCCCACGTGGGACAACCTGTCGACCCCCCGTCTCCCCCAGCGCTTAGTGCAGGGCTGGGCACCCAGCGAGGGCTTAAGGAATACTAACATTATCATCACAATTATTATTCCGGGTCAGATCGGAGACCCAGCAGCAGAATTTCAGAGGGAATAAATGACCACCACATGTCCGAGCATGTCCTGCTCAAGCTGGGCTTCTATTTCTTGCTCGTCCAAAAGGGCAATTTCTCTTTGGGGGGGGGGGGAGGTGGCACCCCACTTTTCAGGACAAGCGAAAGCCTTTTCCAACCCCGAGAGAGCAGGCCGCCCCTGCCCACCCCCTCCCTCCCGGGATTTCCAGCCCATCCCCTGGAAAATTCCTCCTTTCGATTCCCTGGAATAAAGAGGAGAGAGAAGGCGGGGGGGGGGGGGGGTCGGGGCCCCTCAAAGAGGAAAAAGGGAGGTGACCGCATGGCAGAGGTGGAGGAGGGCAAGGAGCGAAAGAAAGAGAGGGGCTGGAAAAGAAAGTTTTTCTTGCAAAAGGAAGGGGAAGGGGGGTCGAGGTGGCACCGGAGGGGGGGATGCCCAGCTCCCCTAGGCCTCCCCGGTGCCCCCCCCCCCGGGCCTGCTCCTCTTGCAGGAGGCGCATTCGGGGTCGTTGCATTTTTCTTGCTTACTCATTTCCCTCCCCCCCCCCCCCGGATGCATGCATGCATGCATGCAGGCCTGCATGCCAGCCGCCCACCCGGCTCACCGACCTGCTGCTGCCAGGGCATTTCCTCCGGCCGGCTGGCCCCGGGTTAGGAGCTGGGCACCGAGGCGGGGGAGCTCCGAGAGGGGAAGGGAGCGGAGGGTGGAGCGGAGGAGGAGGAGGAGGAGGAGGAAGTGGGTGTCCCGTCCCCCCACCCCAGTCAGAGCCGGGCCCGGGCGCACGTGTGCCCAACGTCACCGGCGGGAGAAACCCCGAGCCGCCCCCGGCCCCGCCCCCGGGGGGCAGGCCGGGCCTCGGACCCCCCTCTCCCTGCCCCCCGATACCCACACCCCTTATCCTGCCATGGTGTGTCCCCCCCCAAGCTCGGAGGAGGCCAAGTTTGGCAGGACCGGCCCGCAGAGGATCCCGGCAGAAAGAGGGCAACGGGCCCAGAGGCCTGGAACCCCCCTCCTTTAACTGCCCCCCGACAGTGCTCGGCATATAGTAAGCGATTAATACCAATATTAGTCACCCTGGTGTCCCCTCCCCACAAGGCTCCCAGTTGGGGGGGGAAGGAGGCCAAGTTTGGCAGGACCGGCCCGCAGAGGATCCCGGCAGAAAGAGGGCAACGGGCCCAGAGGCCTGGAACCCCCCCTTTAACTGCCCCCCGACAGTGCTCGGCATATAGTATGCGCTTAATACCAATATTAGTCACCCTGGTTCCTGCCATGCTGTCCCCTCCCCTCAAGGCTCCCAGCTGGGGGGGAAGGAGGCCAAGTCTGGCAGGACCGGCCCGCAGAGGATCCCTGGAGAAAGAGGGCAAGGGGCCCAGAGGCCTGGCACCCCCCTCCCTTTAACTGCCCCCCAACAGTGTTTGGCACATAGTAAGCGCTTAATACCAATATTAGTCACCCAGGAGGTGGGAACCCCTGGGTCCTGCCATGGTGTCCCCTCCCCACAAGGCTCCCAGTTGGGGGGGGAGGAGGCCAAGTTTGGCAGGACCGGCCCGCAGAGGATCCCGGGAGAAAGAGGGCAACGGGCCCAGGGGCCTGGCACCCCCCCCTTTAATTGCCCACTCCCCCAACAGTGCTCGGCACATAGTAAGCGCTTAACAAATACCAATATTAGTTACCCAGGAGGTCCCCCCGCCCCAGAAGGCTCCCAGTTTGGGGGGGGGGGCAGGTTTGGCAGCAGCAGGACCGGCCCGCAAAGGATCCCGGGGGAAAAGGGGGCAACAGGACCAGAAGCCTGGGACCCCCCCCTTTTAGTTGCCCCCCAGATGCCCCCCCACCATGGTGGGGACCCAACAGTGCTCGGCACATAGTAAGCGCTTACCAAATACCACTATTAATTACCCAGAAGGTGGGCACCCCTTGTTCCTGCCATGGCCCCCCCCCAGAAGGCTCCCAGGTGGGGGGGGCAGGTTTGGCAGCAGCAGGACCGGCCCGCAAAGGATCCCGGGAAAAAGGGGGCAACAGAACCAGAGGCCTGGGACCCCCCCCTTTTTCAGTTGCCCCCCAAATGCCCACTGCAGCCCCCATGGTGGGGATTGAGTTACCCGGGAGGTGGGCACCCCTTGGCAGCTGTGTGACTGTGGGCACGTCACTTAACTTCTCTGTGCCTCAGTTGCCTCATCTGTAAAATGGGGATTAACTGTGAGCCTCACGTGGGACGACCTGATGACCCTGGATCTCCCCCAGCGCTTAGAACAGTGCTCTGCACATAGTCAGCGCTTAACAAATACCAACATTATCCTCCCCCGCAGAAGCTCCCAGTTGTGGGGGCTGGGGGAGGGGCGGGGGCAGGTTTGGCAGCAGTAGCAGCAGGACCGGCCCGCAAAAGATCCCGGGAAAAAGGGGCAACAGAACCAGAGGCCGGGGATCCCCCCTTTTTTGGTTGCCCCCCAAATGCCCACAGCAGCCCCCTCGGTGGGGATCGAGTTACCCAGGAGGTGGGCGCCCCTTATAATAATGTTGGTGCTTGTTATGCGCTTACTCTGTGCAGAGCACCGTTCTAAGCGCTGGGGTAGATACAGGGTCATCAGGTGGTCCCACGTGGGGCTCACAGTCTTAATCCCCATTTTACAGACGAGGTCACCGAGGCCCAGAGAAGTGAAGTGACTTGCCCACAGTCACACAGCTGACAAGTGGCGGAGCCGGGATTCACACCCATGACCATGCCATGCCCCCCAAGAAGCTCCCAGTTGGGGGGGGGGGGGGCAGGTTTGGCAGCAGCAGGACCGGCCCGCAAAGGATCCCGGGAAAAGGGGGCAACTGGACTGGCCTGCAAAGGATCACGGGAGGGGGGGCAACAGGACCGGCCCGCAGAGGATCCTGGGAAAAGGGGGCAACAGGACCGGCCCGCAGAGGATGCCGGGAAAAAAGGGGCAACAGGACAAGCTCGCAGAGGATCCTGGGAAAAAAGGGGCAACAGGGCCGGCCCGCAGAGGATCACGGGAGAGGGGGCAGCAGGACCAGCCTGCAAAGGATCATGGGAAAATAGGGGCAGCAGGGCCAGACCGCAGAGAATCCCGGGAAAAAGGGGGGAGCAGGACCGGCCCGCAAAGGATCACGGGAGAGGGGGGCAGCAGGGCCGGCCCGCAGAGGATCCCGGGAAAAGGGGGCAGCTGGACCGCCCTGCAAAGGATCACGGGAGAGGGGGGCAGCAGGACCGGCTCGCGGAGGATCCCGGGAAAAAGGGGGGCAGCAGGACCGGCCCGCAGAGGATCACGGGAGAGGGGGGCAGCAGGACCGGCCCGCGGAGGATCCCGGGAAAAGGGGCAAGAGGAGCAGAGGCCGGTCCTTTTTTTTTTATCCTAGGTTGCCGCCCCCTCCCCGCCCCCGGACGCCGCCCCGCCGGATGGAGGGAGGGAGGGAGGGAGGGAGGATGACCGGAGGGATCAGCGCGGGGCCGGGGAGCCCCTTCCTCCTTCCGCGCCCTCCTTTATGTGCTGATTACGGACTGGGTTTTTATTAATGATTCTCCTTAATCATTAATATTCATCATGAATCCCCCGGGGGGGGGGGGGAAAGGGGGGCGCTCGTCTTTTTCTCGGGAAAGATGGCTCCGCCGCCAATGAAGGAAGGGACGGGCCGAAGGCGGCCGGCTCCTCCCGCCAAACCGGCCTTTCCCGCCTTTTCTTTCAAACGGGCCCCGCCCCCTCCGCCCGGCGCCGGCCAATGGGAGCCGCCGCCCGCCGCCCGGCTCCGCCCTCATTGGCCGCCGCGCCCGGCTCGTTTGCATAGCGACGCGCCCATTGGTCGACGGTCGGGCCCGGGGACGCGCCCCCGCCCGGAGCGGGAGGGGGGAGGGGGGGGAGGGGCCGGTCAGGCCGCTCGCTCGTCAGGTCCGAGGCTTTGGCTGGGGCCCAATCGATCGTTCGATCGGAATCGATCGTTCGTTCGATCGCGTTCATACAGTCGGTCGTATGGATTCCTTCCTTCGATCGTCTTCATTCAGTCGTTCGATCGCGTTCCTGTATTCGATCGTGTTCATTCATTCATTCGATCGTATTCATTCATTCAGTCAGCCATTCGATCGTAGTCATGTAGTCGATCGTATTCATTCATTCAATCGTATTCATTCATTCATCATTCCATCGTAGTCATTCATTCACTCGTATTCATTCGATCGTGTTCATTCAATCATTCCATCGTATTCATTCGTTCGATCGTTTTGATTCATTCCTTCGATCGTGTTCATTCAATCATTCGGTCGTATTCATTCATTCAATCGTATTCATTCATTCATCATTCCATCGTAGTCATTCATTCAATCGCATTGAATCATTCATTCGATCGTATTCATTCAATCATTCCATCGTATTCATTCGTTCAATAGTTTTGATTCATTCCTTCGATCGTGTTCATTCAATCATTCGATCGTAGTCATGTATTCGATCGTATTCATTCATTCGGTCGGTCGTATTCATTCAATCATTCAATCGTATTCATTCATTCAGTCATATTCATTCATTCAATCGCATTGAATCATTCATTCGATCGTATTCATTCAATCGTATTCATGTAGTCGATCGTATTCATTCATTCAATCGTATTCATTCATTCAATCGCATTGAATCATTCATTCGATCGTATTCATTCATTCGTTCGATCATATTCATTCAATCGTTCAATCGTATTCATTCAATCGTTCGATCGTATTCATTCATTCAGTCGTACTCATTCAACCATATTGAATCATCCATTCGATCGTATTAATTCATTCGTTCGATCGTATTCATTCATTCAGTCATATTCATTCATTCAATCATATTGAATCATTCATTCGATCGTATTCATTCATTCGACTGTATTCATTCATTCATTTGATCGTATTCATGTAGTTGATCGTATTCCTTCATTCAATTGTATTCATTCATTCATCATTCAATCGTATTCATTCATTCAATCGTATTCATTCGATCGTATTCATTCATTCATTCGATCGTATTCATTCAATCATTCAATCCTAATCATTCATTCGATCGTAATCATTCATTCAGTTGTATTCATTCATTCATTCGATCGTATTCATACAATCAATCGTATTGATTCATTCGTTCGATCGTATTCATTCATTCAATCATAGTCATACAATCAATCGCATTGATTCATTCATTCGATCTTAGTCATTCATCCGTTCGATCGTATTCATTCAATCATTTCCCACCGTCTTCATTCATTCAATCGTATTCACTGAGCGCTTACTATGTGCAGAGCACTGGACTGAGCGCTTGGAATGGACAAATCGGCAACGGAGAGAGACGGTCCCTGCCCTTTGACGGGCTCTTGAGAAATGTCCGTTCGCATCTTCCGCTGAGGCATCCCCTGTGCTGAAGTGAGGGAAATTGGCCTGACTTCAATTGGCCTAAAATAATAAAACAAATAATAACATGATATAATAAAATAAATAAATAAAATAATTGGCCAATACATGGCCTAGTGGAAAGAGCACGGTCCAGGGAGTCCGAGGAGACCTGGGTTCTAATCCCGGCTCTGCCCTTGCCTGCTCCGTGACCTGGGGCAGGTCACTTCCCAAGGAGAAGCAGCGTGGCTCAGCGGAAAGAGCCCGGGCTTTGGAGTCAGAGGTCAATGGGTTCGAATCCCGGCTCCACCCCCTGTCAGCTGTGTGACCGTGGGTGAGTCACTTCACTTCTCTGGGCCTCAGTGACCTCATCTGTAAAATGGGGATGGAGACTGTGAGCCCCACGTAGGACAACCTGATTCCCCCGTGTCTACCCCTGCGCTTAGAACAGTGCTCTGCACATAGTAAGCGCTTAACAAATACCAACATTATTATTATTATTAAAATGAAGATTAACTGTGAGCCCCACGTGGGACAACCTGATTCCCCCGTGTCTACCCCTGCGCTTAGAACAGTGCTCTGCACATAGTAAGCGCTTAACAAATACCAACATTATTATTATTATTAAAATGAAGATTAACTGTGAGCCCCACGTGGGACAACCTGATGACCCTGTGTCCACCCCGGCGCTTAGAACAGTGCTCTGCACATAGTAAGCGCTTAACAAATACCAACATTATTATTATTATTATTAAAATGAAGATTAACTGTGAGCCCCACGTGGGACAACCTGATGACCCTGTATCTCCCCCAGCGCTTAGAACAGTGCCCGGCACATAGTGAGCGCTTAACGAATACCAACATTATGATTACTGTACTGGACTCTCCCCAGGGCTGAGTGCAGTTCTGTGGACACAGCAAGCACTCAATAAATACCAAAAATCAGTAGACGCGATCCCGCCCTCAAGGAGCTTTGAGTCTAGTGCTAGAACGTTTGTGGTAAAAAATGATGAAACCCCAGTGTTTTGAAACATCCTTTAGGGCACTCAGTTATTTTACAGTATGTGTTCTCACCTCATGTTTTCAGCAGAAGCTCTTTGTGGGCAGGGAACGTGTCACAGAACTTCACCCACGGCCTCTCCCGCGGTCACGGGGCAAGATATTCTCTTGAGAAAGACCTGATTCCTAATCACTTTACCCCTTCTTTTATTTTCTCCCTGTGCCTCCGGCTGAAGAGCAGCTAAAAATAAACGCATTTTCTTTAGAGACTTCAGCAGGACATTTCCGATCTGGGTTTCTTCCCTTTTCAGGAAATCTGATGGTCTTCGGGGCCAGTTGAAGCCAAGGAGTTGGTAGGGGAAAAGGATGACTAAGTTTTATTTCGCTAGAAAGATTTAAACCTATTAAACAAATAAATTAACAATCTATTCAAACCCCGACCCCTTCAACACTCCCCAAATTCTAAGTCTCCGCGCTATCGGCAGAGTGACTTTTGCTTTTCCTTCACAGTCTGTAAGCTCTTTGTGGGCGGAGATCACCTGTACCTGCTCTAATAATGTTGGTATTTGTTAAGCGCTTACTACGTGCAGAGCACTGTTCTAAGCGCTGGGGTGGATACAGGGTCATCAGGTTGTCCTCAGAGTCTTCATCCCCATTTTACAGATGAGGGAACTGAGGCACGGAGAAGTGAAGTGACTGACCCACGGTCACATGAGACACAGTGTGGTTTCGTGGAAAGAGCATAGGCCTGGGAGTCGGGGGACCTGGGTTCTCATCCCCGGTTCCCCCCGCGGGTCTGCCGCCTGACCTGGGGCAGGTCACTTCACTTCTCTGTGCCTCAGTCGCCTCATCTGTAAAATGGGGATTCAAATACCCGTTCTCCCTCCTGTTTAGATTGCGAGCTTTGGGTGGGACCGGGATTGCGTCTGACCTAGAGAAGCAGCGTGGCTTAGTGGAAAGAACAGATACCATCCTCATCATTAATCAGTCAGTGGTATTCATTGAGTGCCTCAGTGGAAAGAGCCCGGGTTTGGGAGTCAGAGGTCATGGATTCGAATCCCGCCTCTGCCACTTGTCAGCTGGGTGACTGTGGGCGAGTCGCTTCTCTTCTCTGGGCCTCAGTTCCCTCATCTGTAAAAATGGAGATTAAAAAAGCCTCGTCTGTAAAATGGGGATGAAGACCGTGAGCCTCACGTGGGACAACCTGATGACCCTGTATCTGCCCCAGCGCTTAGAACAGTGCTCTGCACAGAGTAAGAGCTTAACAAATACCAACATTATTATTATTATTACCTGATTACCGTACGTCTTCCCCAGGGTTTAGGATGAGGCGCTTAGCACAGTGCTCTGCACACAGTCAGAGCTCAGTAAATACGATTGAATGAGTGATACTTGACACATAAGGGCTTAACAAATACCATTATTAATGATAAGGTTGGTATTTGTTAAGTGCTTACTATGTGCAGAGCACTGTTCTAAGCGCTGGGGTATTCAAGGGCAATGCTGCCATTACCCGAAATAACCGCAGACGGATCCGTTTACACTAATTTTCCTGGGATTTTTCAGATAACTTGGAAAAGGCGTCAACCTAGCCGAGCTCTGTCATGACAATCTACACCGTCAACTCGTCGCAGGTAGGGAATATGACTATCAACTCTGTTTCATTGTACTCTCCCAAGTGCTTAATACGGTGCTCAGCACACAGTAAGCGCTCCATAAATTTGATTGATTATTTGACTGACAATCACGAGCCCAAACCGTGACAGAAATAGAGAGGCTGTTGGGGAGGGTTTCGCAACCTCCAAACAGAAGAATGGCTTATTTGCTCCCGATGATTCATTCATTCAGTAGTATTTATTGAGCGCTTACTGGGTGCAGAGCACTGTACTAAGCGCTTGGAATGGACAGATCGGCAACAGATAGAGACGGTCCCTGCCCTCAGACGGGCTTACGGTCTAATCGGGGGAGACGGACGGACAAGAACAGTAGCAATAAATAGAATCAAAGGGGATGAACATCTCATTAAATGATGATCTTGTTCAATTCTCTACTAGGTTAGAACCCTCAGTGCTTCATCTTTCCAGGAAATCTTGCTCATTCGGGACATAATTTCTTTTGGTGCTGACTGGGGTGTGCGATGCCTATTCCTGAGAATTTTCCCACCAGCACGTGGAAAGATACGCGCTCCTACTCTCAACAGCTCCCACTACAACAGAAAACAGACCCCAGGCCAACTTGGAAAAATGGGCTAAAAGGCAGTTGTCCCCGGGGAAATTTAGTGCTGATCTGGGTTCGATTAAAAGCTTTCTTTGGTGGTTTCCTATCCTGTCTCAACTTTCGTGTTGCCGTTTCCACTTAGCTGGGAGTTTTATTGGAATTGAGAAGGACAGAGTTCATTTTCCAGATCACTTTAATGCGCCCCCCCCCCCCCGCCCAAGAGCGAGGACTTGGCGTCGTTCTAGTTTCCCTCTAATTCAAAAGATTCTTTTGTCATTCATTCAATAGTATTTATCGAGCGCTTACTATGTGCAGGGCACTGTACTAAGCGCTTGGAATGGAGAAATCGGCAACAGATAGAGACAGTCGTGACTTCTGGGGGCCCGAGAAGTTACATTAGGCTAAATGACGTTGAGAACTCTTCCTATTTTCAAGAAATGGTCGTGGTTTGACTCTTTTCGACTGAACTCCTGTGGTCTAAACCCATCCACCACTTGAGTGACTTGCACGTGTGCACCGTCGAATGGGTTTATTTCCCAAACCACAGCAGACACGTTTTTTCTATTGATTCGGTTTGGGGGCTAGGCTGAAATACAGTGATCCCTGCTGTTACTCAGCATTTCTTCAACACTCGCTGGGCGCTTGCTGTCCTCTCCAAATTTGTGCTATTTTTCTTTCTCCAAAATAGAGTCTGTAACGTATTATTGTGGTTCGTCTGGTGTCGTAGAGGGTTGAAGTTTTCATGCTCTCTGTTGTTCCCGGGGGGGGGTGTGGGGGGTGGTTGGCCATCTGTCACGCGCTATCACCTACCTAAATTCCGTAGTTGAGACCCCAGTTTCCAGAAGTTACCTGACCCGGCTCATGGCAATGAGAAGCGGCATGACCTAGTGGAAAGAGCACGGGCCTGGAAGTCAGAGGAACTGGGTTCTAAACCCGGCTCCGCCCGTTTGCGTGCCACGTGACCTTGGGCAAGTCACTTAACTTCTCTGTGCCTCAGTTTCCTCAACTATAAAATGAGGATTAAATACCTGTTCTCCCTCCTACTTAGGCTGTGAGCCCCACGGGGGACAGGGACTGTGCTGACCTAATTAATTTGTACCTTCGTACCTATACCTACACTTGGACAGGGCTCGGCACATAGTAAGCGCCTAAAAAATGCCATAAAAAAAGAAAAGGTCGTGGATCAGGTCGGATAATTGGTATGGGGATGTGGACGCAGCTCAGATGAGGGTAAATTCTGCCATACTGAATGAGTGAACGTGTGAAGGAATGAATGGAGTAGCCACTCTGGCCACCATCGATCAATCGATGGTATTTACTGAGTGATTGCTGCGTGCAGAGCTCTGTACTAAGCGCCTGGGAGAGTGCAATACGATCGAGTCGGTAGGCATATCTAGAGCTTAATAATAATAATAATAATGTTGGTATTTGTTAAGCGCTTACTATGTGCAGAGCTCTGTTCTAAGCGCTGGGGTAGATTTACAGGGTAATCAGGTTGTCCCATGTGAGGCTCACAGTCTTTATCCCCATTTTACAGATGAGGGAACTGAGGCATAGAGAAGTCAAGTGACTTGCCCACAGTCACCCAGCTGACAAGTGGCAGAGCCGGGAGTCCAACCCGTGACCTCCGACTCCCAAACCCGGGCTCTTTCCACTGAGCCACGCTGCTTCTCAGCTTACAGTCTAGAGCGGGAGACAGTTACTAAAATATTTTAAAGATAGGTATATAAGTGAGAAGCAGCGTGGCTCAGTGGAAAGAGCCCGGGCTTTGGAGTCAGAGGTCACGGGTTCGAACCCCGGCTCGGCCACTTGTCAGCTGTGTGACTTTGGGCAAGTCACTTAGCTTCTCGGTGCCTCAGTCACCTCATCTGTAAAATGAGGATTAAGACTGTGAGCCCCACGTGGGGCGACCTGATTCCCCTGTGTCTACCCCAGCGCTTAGAACAGTGCTCGGCACATAGTAAGCGCTTAACAAATACCAACATTATCATTATTATTAAGTTCCTTCTGGCAGGGAATGTGTACTCTCCCAAGGGCTTAGTACAGTGCTCTGCGTACAGTAAGCGCTCAATAGATACGACTGACTGAGTGTGGGGCTGAAGGGATGATTATGAAGTGCTTTAAGGGGTACAAACCCAAATGCATAGGCGGTGCAGAAGGACAGGCAAGGCGAACGAGGTCTTAGTGAGGGAAGGCTTCTTAGAGGAGGTGGGATTTTCAGAGGGTTTTGGAGGCGGGGAAGATGGTGGACCGTCGGGTGTGAAGGGGGAGGGAGTTGTAGGCCAGAGAGAGAGGATGTGGGTGAGGGGTCGGCTGCGAGACGGATGAGATCGAGGTTCGGTGAGTAAGCGTCTATAAGAATATGATAAGCATAATCATAACAAACATCTATCGTGTGCTAAGTGCTTGGGAGAGTATAACTGAGTTAGACAGCATCCCTACTTCCAGGAGTTTATCAGCCAGGAGAGGAGACAGATGCTAAAATAATCTCCCGAAAGGAGAGATTTCCACGGATGTGTATGTCCTTGGGAGAGATTCTCCTGGACCCCGTGTCCCCGGAAATTCAGTCATGCCCCTTTCTGACTCCTCGCCCCCCGGGCGAGCATCCGTCAGACCCCGACGGTTCAGAGGGGAAAGGTCGGCCACCCCCTAGGGCCCTGGGGGGCTCCGGGGGCTCCGCAGCCTCGCCGGAGTCTGCCCCGATGAACCGAGGTAGAAAATGGATGCTGCATCTGCTTGTTCAGCACCTCGTTGGGGGTTGCGTCCACACAGGGACTATGTGAGTCATAATTACGTCTCTGTTAAACTACCGGCGAACGCTGTAGATCTGTGTGGGTGTTGTTTTCATGAATGGGTGTTGTCTTCCGAGGAGGGACTTAAACCCGTCCGTTGAGACATTTTCATTTACCTAAGACGCTAACTTCATCAGAGTCTCCTAATGCCTAGCCCCACTTGAATCTAATGTTGTTCTTGTCTAGCTTTTCTCCAAATCGGAGGGGAACATTGTGCCTAGCGATAATTTAGGGGCCTCTAAGTGATCCCCCCCCCCAAGGTAGTTCTGAATTGAAATCTTTCATTCCGGCTTCAGCCTGTCAGGGAGGGCTGAGGATGGATGGGTTATGGGGGTCTTTCTTATGGTATAGGTTAAGCTCTCGCTCTGTGTTTTAGGTTCTGGGGCCGGTACAAGTTGATCAGATCGGGTCGGACACAGTCCCTGTCCCACGTGGGGCTCACAGTCTAAGCAGGAGGGAGAGCCACCTCTCTGAGCCTCTGTTTCCTCACCTATAAAATGGGAATAAATACCCACTCTCCCACTCTCTTAAACTGTGACTTCCAGCGGGGACAGAGACTGTGTCTGATCTGGTGATTGTGAGCCCTTCAGTCACCAGGAACCCTGGCGCCTTCTCTCCCTTGCATTCTTTCTCAGTGCCTAGTGAAGTGCTTTGCACACCACATGTGCTTAATAAATACTTTTCTGAGTTCCACTACTGCTGTTTAGCCCCACACAGGTCAGTCCACGAGCTCCAACAGCCCCAGCCCGAGTGCAGCGTTCTCCAGTGTTTGGAAATTGAGAAGCACCGGGACCTAATGAATAGAACATGGGCCTGGAGTCAGAAGGACCTGGGTTCTAATTCTGGCTCCACCACTTGTCTTTTGGGTGACTTTGGGCAAGACACTTCACTTCTCCGTACCTCAGTTCCCTCATCTGTAAAATGGGGATTGTCTGTGAGCCCCACGTGGGACACGGACTGTGTTCAACCTAATTAATTAGCTTTTATCTACCCTGGCGCTCAGGATAGTGCCTGGCGTAGAAGCGCTTAACAAATAGCATAAAAAAGTGGAGAAGGCCTCCCACTGCAGAAATTTAATTTCCCTTTCTGGACCGGAGCCCAGAGAAGCAGTATGCCTAGTGGATAGGGCACGGGACCGGGCGTCAGGCGACCTCAGTTCTAATCTCAGCTCCGCCACTTGCCTTTTGTGTGACTTTGGGCGAATCACTTCCCTATTCTGTGCCTCCCTTTCCTCATCTGTAAAATGGGGATTCAATAGCTGTTTTCCCTCCAACTAAATCGTGTGCCCTGTATGGGAGAGGGAACTGTGCCCAAGCTGATTATCTTGTATCTATCCCAGCACTTGACACAAAGTAAGTGCTTAACAAATGCAAAGTTATTATTATTATTATTAGAGCAGGGGCCAGTGGGACTTCCAGCAGCCTCTGCTCCAATAATAATAATTAGGTTGGGTAGCCTGTCTCTTTCTTAGTGGGTCCTGGTGGTCATCTGTTGTTAGAGAACTGGTTGTAAGCTAATGTTTGGGATCCTTAAAGTCTACATTTCAGGTGCTAGTTTCTAGACTTATCTTTGCCCCCTGCCTGTTGAAGAGTCTGGAAGGGAGAGAGGCTTGGAATAACAACAATAATAATAGCATACTATGAGCTAAACACTGTACTAAATGCTGGAATAGATACAAGTTAATCAGGTTAAACCCAGTCCCAGTTTCTGTCTCACATGAGGTCCCCGGTCTAAGAGACTTGGAAGAGAGAGGCTTAGAATAGTAGCAATAATAATAATAACAGTAATAAGTGTTTATTATGTGCTAAACACTGTACTTAGTGCTGGAATAGATGCAAGTTAATCAGGTCAAACCCAGTCCCAGTTTCTGTCTCACATGGGGTCCAAGGTCCAAGAGACTTGGAAGAGAGAGGCTTAGAATAGTAGTGGTAATAATAATAACAGTAAAAAGTGTTTACTATGTGCTAAACACTGTACTTAGTGCTGGAATAGAGGCAAGTTAATCAGGTCAAACACAGTCCCTGCCAAACATGGGGCCCACATTGGGGAGAAAAACAGGGATTTTACAGTGAATGGAATTGAGGCCCAGAGAAGTGAAGTGACTTGCTCAGTCACCCAGCAGAAAAGTGGCGAGGGCACGTTTAGAACCCAGAACCCCTGCCTCCCAGACTCTTTCCACGGGGTTCTGTGAGATCTCCTGCTGCCCACCTCTCCTAGTTTACCAAGGGCAGCCAGGATGGCACAAAGGGCTACCAAGGCAAAGCGAAATCCTGTTGTCATCAGGTCTTGTCTCCTTTCCTAGCCAGAGCCAGGCCTGGTTTCCCTTTCATTCCCCTTGGGTTTCACTGTGTAGCACATTATCGGTAATTGTGCTTTAACAACGTCGTCAGAAATCTTTCAAGACTCTGGAAGAGAACCGAAGCAGGCACGGCGTTCAATAGACGGCGCTTCAGGCCGACTGATGGGAAGCTACAGATTCCCCTTCTGCTCTTCCTCTTCTTCCTGTCCGATTTTCAGATAGCTCTTGTTCTTTCCTGTTTGGTAGTTGGAAACCTTGAGGGATTTTTTGTTCTTCTCGCTCTGGTTCCTTCCCAAACCAGTCTTCGTTAGGGGCCGTCAATTAGGGTTCAATTCTGATGTTACAAACCAATGCAATAGGGAGTGTCCACTCTCTTCCCTTCCACTCTCTTTCCCGCCACCTCCTTCGCTCCTCCCTTAATTTTCTCTCCCTTCACTGCCCCTCCACTCTCTTTCCCTCTTCTTCTACTCCCTCTCCCTTGATTCCCTCTCCTTCCCCTCCCTCTCCACTCTCTTTCCCTCCATTTTCTCTCCCTTCTCTGTCTCCTTTCACTTGCTCCACTCCCTCTCCCTTGATTCTCTCTCCTTCTTCGCCCCTCCACTCTTTCCCTCCATTTCCTCTTCCTCCTCTGTCTCCCTTCACTTCCTTCATTCCCCTCTTGATTTTCTCTCTTTCCCCCTCCACCTCCTCTAGGCTCCCTTAACTTTGCTCTTATGTTGTCTCTTTTAGGATTGGGGCACGAATGGAAATGATTTATAACAATAATGGTATTTGTTAAGGGCTTACTATGGGCCAAGCACTGTTCTAAGTGCTGGGGTAGACACCAGGTAATCAGGTTGTCCCCCCGTGGGGCTCACAGTCTTCATCCCCATTTTACAGATGAGGGAACTGGGGCCCAGAGAAGTGAAGTGACTCGCCCCAAGTCACACAGCTGATAGGCGGAGGACGCGGGATTAGAATCCATGACCTCGGACTCCCAAGACCCTGCTGTTTCCGTTAAGCCACGCCGGGAGTGTACCCGAAAAGGAAATCTCAAGTTCCCTGCCTTCTGTTGGACTTACAGTCTAATGGGGGAGGCCGACAAGGAGAAAGGTGGAGGAGGAAGGAGATATAGGATCATAAAAAAAAAAGGCGGTTTCTAACCAACCCATGGAGATAAACTCCGCTAACAGAAGACTCTAAGTACACAGAGAAAATTCAACTTAACTGATCCCTGGGGCACTTTAGGTCTCTAACCCCGAGTTTTCTACAAGTGGATGAAGGTTGGGTGACCTGATCATTAGGCATTCAAAAAGGGTCAGGTTGATAAGGTGACTGAGCTTTGATGAATGATTCTATTTATTGCTATTGTTTTAATGAGATGTTCATCCCCTTGATTCTATTTATTGCTATTGTTTCTGTCTGTCCGTCTCCCCCGATTAGACCGTAAGCCCGTCAGTGGGCAGGGACTGGCTCTATCTGTTACCGATTTGTCCATTCCAAGCGCTCAGTACAGAGCTCTGCACATGGTAAGCGCTCAATAAATACTATTGAACGAATGAATGTTGGGTGACCCGAACATTACCAATGTAAAAAGGGTCAGGATGATAAGGTGATTGAGCTTTGAACGGTTGCAAAACTGCTTTCAGTTCTCCCTTGGGACTGAGCGTGGTTTACAATGCTGGATTACTCCCTACTTCCTCCTTCCCCTGCCCTCAAACCTATCCCTTGATCCCATCCCATCCTTATTGGGATTGCTTCCATCTTTTTTTTTTTTTTAATGTAATCTCTTAAACGGTTACTATGTGCCAGGCACTGTACTAAGCGCTGGGATAGACACACACTTGGACACGGTCCCTGTCCTACATGGGGCTCAAAGTCTTAATCCCCATTTTACGGAGGCATTTTACTGAGGTAACTGAGGCGCAGAGAAGTGAAGTGACTTAACCAAGGTACGCAGCAGATGAGTGGCGGGGCGGGATTAGAACCCAGGTCCTTCTGACTCCTAGGCCTGTGCTCTATCCATCAGGCCCTACTGAGTCTCCTTGTTGAACTCCATACCTCTTGCCCCCAGCAGATGCGCCAGATGTTTAAACCTCTCCTCAAATTTACTGTCCCCTCCTCATCTTTCCCATCACATCTCCTCCAAGAGGCCTTCCCTGATTAATCCTCCTTTTCCCCGACTTTCTTTGCCGTCTGCAAACTTGGATCCGTACCCTTTGAGCACTCGCTATTCACCCCACCCTCGGCCCCAGAGCACTGTACTAAACGCTTAGGAGTGTACATCATAACCGAGTTGGTAGCGTTCCCTGCCCGGAATGAGCTTACAGTCTAGAGTGAGACAAATATCATGAAAAATAAATAAATTACAGATAAGTAATTAGGTGCTGTGGCACTGGGGGGGGGGGGGTGAATAAATGGAGCAAATCAAAGTGCAAGGATGAGACAGAAGGGAGTGGGAGAAGAAGAAATGAGGGCTTAGCCAGGGAAGGCTTCTTGGAGGAGAGGGTTGTGTAAGAAGTTAATATGCAGAGATTCGTTCGTTATCAGAATTAATAATAATAATAATAATGTTGGTATTTGTTAAGCGCTTACTATGTGCAGAGCACTGTTCTGAGCGCTGGGGTAGACATAGGGGAATCAGGTTGTCCCACATGGGGCTCACAGTCTTAATCCCCATTTTACAGATGAGGTAACTGAGGCCCAGAGAAGTGAAGTGACTTGCCCACAGTCACACAGCTGACAAGTGGCGGAGCCGGGATTCGAACCCATGACCTCTGACTCCAAAGCCCGTGCCAATTATCATTATTATTATTGTTATTGGGAAGCTGTGTGTCCTAGTGGAAAGAGCTCCGGTCCGAGAGTCAGAGGACCTGAGCTCTAATTCCTGCTCTGCACCTTGTCTGCCGTGTGACCCTGGGCAAGTCACTTCACTTCTCTGTGCCTCAGTTTGTCATCTGCAGAATGGGGATTCAAAACCTGTCCTCCCTCCTATTTAGACTGTGAGCCTCATGTGGGACCCGATTTTCTACTATCTACCCCAGCGCTTAATACAGTGCTTGGCACACAGCAAGTACTGAACAAATACTCATTATTATTACTAGCCTGTTTAAGCTCATTGTGGGCAGGGAACAGGTCTACCAAGTCTGTTACATTGTACTCTCCCAACGCGTAGTACACTGCTCTGCACCCAATAAGCGCTCAATAAATACAATTGATTGATTGATTATTAATAATGATAATGTCAGCAAGAAGTCAAGGTGACATGTCCTCAGAAATCAAGAGAAAGTCAAAATCTTAATATCCGTTCAATTTGATTTAATGAGTCTCTCAGGTTTTATCAGCAGCTAATGAAATATTGATCATTTATGCTCCATAGTCATGAGTTTTAATCCCTGCTCCGCTACTTGTCTGCTGTGTGACCTTGGGCAAGTCACTTCACTTCTCTGAGCCTCAGTTTCCTCATCTGTAAAATGGGGATTGAGACCGTGAGCCCGATATGGGACAGGGAGAGTGTCCAACCCGATTTGCTTGTAACCACCCCAGCGCTTAGTACAGTGCCTGGCAGGCAGTAAGCGCTTAACAAATACCCCAGTGATTATTTTTGTTTTTTGTTATTATTCTTATTATTGTCTCTATTGTAATTTTATTTTAGGAACTGCTACCCAGCAATTTCTTCCTCATCCAGGGCAGCTCCCCTCTAAAAGGAAGTCGCATTTTGAAATGCCGAACAGGGCCCTGGAATGGAGAGGACTTTCTGGGAAAAGGTTGGGTGTTTAGTGCCGATATGTGGACCATGGCCACCATTATCCTCCTTGCTATTTGCTGCAAATAAGCTTAATAATGACAGCTTAGCATTTTTATGACACCGTTTCACGATAAGACATCTTACTCTGCCGTGGAGAGAGGGTTAGGCTCTAACGGAGTTAATAATTATTGAATCCTGTTGGAGAATAAATGTCCAGAACCCAGACCCAGGCGTAGAAAAGACAGGGAGATTCCTCTTGGAATGGGATTTCTGGGCCCATTTTGCTGAAAGGGGATCTGATCATTCTGACTTGGTGGGGAGGGAGAGGGTGGAGTTGCCCAACTTCTTTGTGATCCGCATAAACCAGGAGAAAGGAAAGGCCAATTCCGGGATGTTGGGAGAAATAAACAGACTTGGGACCTTCAGGGACATAAACAGGAAATCAGTTTGGGCTCAGGCAACGAGGAAATGGGGGAGAATCTGCCGGCGGCGGGTGGGAGTTGACACGCGTGAGGAAGGAGGCAGGGTGGGGATTTTAGAGAGGCCCCAGTGAAGGTGCGTATCTAGGGAAAAAGGTCCTCCGATGTAGGTCCCGGGCCTCTCCTGGCAGTGGATGTGGAGAGCTGGACTCTGTGAGGCCTAGCGAATGGAGTCAGGGGCTCGGAGGTCAGAAGACCTGGGTTCGAATTCCCCCTCAGCCATGTGCTTGATGTGGATAAACAACTTAACCTCTCTGTGCCTCTGTTTCTTTATCTGCAAAATGGGGATTCAATACCTATCCTCCCTGATTTCCTTGTATTCATTCATTCATTCAATAGTATTTATTGAGCACTTATTATGTGCAGAGCACTGGACTAAGCGCTTGGAATGGACAAATCGGCAACAGATAGAGACGGTCCCTGCCCTCTGACGGGTTTACAGTCTAAGCGGGGGATCTATCTATCTATCTATTTATCTATCCCAGCGCTTAGCATGGTGCTTGGCACATAATAGGCCCTGAACATTTACTATGATTATTATTAAAGAGATAGATCCGGAGTTTATTCCTTAATCTGCCTCCGTTATCTAGGGCATGGGACCTTGGTCTGAAGCTTGGTACCTTTCTCAGACAAAATGAGAATATTCCGGGGATGTTCTCCTTACTCCGCAAGCTGTGTGAAGCTAGAGATTCAAAACGGTTGGACTTCCTTGAAAGGATCATAATGTGATCACTATTCTTATCACAAGTTATTTAACTCTCTCTCTCTCTGTCTCTCTCTCTCTTTCAACTCTGAAGCACAAAGGGACATACCCTCCTGGTTCCTCTAAAGCTTCCCGAGATTGTTCCAGGTGATGACTTCCGCCTTCTTTGAAGGGAAAGGGCAGTGAATGCCCAGGGAATGGAAGCTTTTGGGGCGCCTCCGGAGGAGTCAACTAAAGTCCAGGTCCAAGCAGGGACAGGGGATGGTGGGCTCAAGGGGTGAGGGAGTCGGGGAAGGGAGCCAGATTTCGATTTTGGGTGCCAACTGCAGGGCGGCATCACTGGCCTTCCAAGCTGGGGACCTTCCCACGCCACGAGAAGCTAGAGCACAGGCCCTGGGAGTCAGAAGGACCTGGGTTCTAATCCCGGCTCCTCCACCTGTCTGCCTTGAGATCTTAAAGTCGCTTCACTTCTCTGGACCATCGGTAAAATAGGGATGAAGACTGTGAGCCTCATGTGGGACAGGGACTGGGGCCAACCTGATTAGCGTGGATCTACCCCAGCGCTTAGTAAGGTGCCTGGCACAGAGTAAGCACCTCACAAATAGCATTCAGGACAAGGCTAACCCCCAGGGCGATAGAGCCTCTTACCGGGGCTGAGTTTCACTCACGGGTTCACAGGGGGTGGAAAGATAAAATCAAGCCGCCTAATGACATCATTACCTGCTAGTCTACATTAAAAATAAACACCTCCCGTAGCCACCCTCCCGCCCCACACACCCCTCTCACATTTTCCCCACAAACGGTCCCAAATTTCACAATGCTTGGATCCTAGCAAGCGCTTGATTAATACCACAATTATTATAATTAGATCAATCAAGTCATGAAGCAGCAGCATGGCCTCTTGGAAAGAGCCCCGGCCTGGGAGGGAGAGGACCTGGCTTCTAACCCCGCAATTCCATTTGCCTGCTGTGTGACCTTGGGAAAGTCACTTCACTTCTCTGGGACTCATTTCCCTCATCTGAAAAATGGGGATTCAGTGCCCGTTCTCCCTCCTACGTAGACCTTGAGCCCCTTTTGGGATGTGACGATCTTGTATCTACCCCAGTGCTTAATACAGTGTTTGGCACGCCGTAAGTGCTTGACAAATACCACAGTCATTTTTATCAATCCCTGGTTCAGTCTACAGTCACCCTAACCGGGATGTCCTATTCAGAGGGAACGAGGCCATTCCGTCTGGTCTCCGGTCTGAGTATCCTTGTGTGAAACCAACCTGCCCGTTTTAAGCACAGCATGTTGCCGACTCGACGTATCGCTCTTCAGATCTTCATCTTTGGGATTCTCCCTCCGAAAGGATAAACACCTTGATTTCTGATCTTTTTCTTTTTCGTTTTTTAAATCGCAGGGTCTTGCTACTGATGTCAGTAGCGATCAACTGGTACTCTTCCAATGCTTAGTCATTCGATGCTCTCAACAAATATCACGCGTCGATTGATTAATGTTTCCTAGGTGGATCGTCGTCGTCTTCCTTTCTATCGCATTGTGCTCCGCTCGGCTCCACCGAACTCCTTCGGGGAATGGTTTGGGGAACAAAATCTTCGCCTCAGGTAGAATCATTCCCCAGCCTGTAAGCTCCTCGAGGGCAGGGATCGATTCTACCAACTCCACCGCCCTCTCTCAAGCGTGTTGTACAGTGTTCTGCACCCGCGAAGTGCTCAATAAATACCCCTGATGGTTTAATCTTCCAACTCAAGTACGAGGCCCCTCCTCCCCTTCCCCTTCCCCTACTCCCTCCCTCTGCTCAACCCTCTTCCCCTCCCCACAGTACTTGGGTATATTATGTATATATTATTTATTACTCGATTTATTTTAGGTATTATTTATTATCAATGATGTGTATATATCTGTGATTCTATTTATCTTGATGGTGCTGATGCCTGACTTCTTGTCTTGCTGTCTGTCTCCCCCTTTTAGACCGTGAGCCCGTCGTTGGGCAGGGATGGTGTCTATCTGGTGCCGAATCGTACATTCCCAGCGCTTAGTCCAGTGCTCCGCACACAGTAAGCGCTCAATAAATAGGATTGCATGAATGAATGGATGGATGCTTTTCACTGCCTATTGCTGATTGCCCTCTTGTGGTGACATGACAATTCACACACTCCCCCAACTTTTGGGAGAAGTTAACCGAAATAACAATAATAGTAATAACGTTGGTATTTGTTAGGCGCTTACTATGTGCCGAGCACTGTTCTAGGCGCTGAGGTAGATCCAGGGTCATCGGGTTGTCCCACAGGCTCCGCCACCTGTCAGCTGTGTGACTTTGAGCAAGTGACTTGACTTCTCGGTGCCTCAGTTCCCTCATCTGTAAAATGGGGATGAAGACTGTGAGCCCAAAGTGGGACAACCCGATGACCCTGTATCTCCCCCGGCGCTTAGAACAGTGCTCGGCACATAGTAAGCGCTTAACAAATAGCAACATTATTTAATAGAAATCAATAAACGACAGAAATGTACAGAAGTGCCGTGAGGCCGGGAGGGGGGATGAATAAAGGGAGTAAGTCAGGGGGACGCAGGAGGGAGAAGAGGAAAGAGCTGGGATTAAACCCAGGTCTCCTGATCCACTAGGCCACAGAGAATCCCCAGCAGTAAAATGAGGATTAAATATCATTTCTCTGTGGCCGGATTGTACATTCCAAGCGCTTAGTACAGTGCTCTGCACACAGGAAGCGCTCAATAAATACGATTGAATGAATGAATTAGGCTGTGAGCCCCTTATGGGACAGAGACCGTCTGTTCTACTTGCACCATATCTTTCCCTAAACAGTGCTTGGCACAGAGTAAGCGCTTAATAATGTTGGTATTTGTTAAGCGCTTACTAGGTGCAGAGCACTGTTCTAAGCGCCGGGGTAGACACAGGGGAATCAGGTTGTCCCACGTGGGGCTCACAGTCTTCATCCCCATTTTACAGATGAATGAGGCCCAGAGAAGTGAAGTGACTCGCCCACAGTCACACAGCTGGCAAGTGGCAGAGCCGGAATTCGAACTCATGACCTCGGACTCCAAAGCCCGTGCTCTTTCCACTGAGCCCCGCTGCTTCTCAGCAGCTTCTTAACTAAAAAGGGGAATCAAATGCGTCCTACTTAGACTAAGAGCCTCATGCAGGAAAGGGCCTGAGCCCCACCTAGTTAACGTGTAGCTGCCCCAGCGTTTAGAACAGTGTCGGATACCCAGCGAGCGCTAAACAAATCCCATGAAAAGACGAAGAAGAAAAAGTTGTCCCTGCTAGACATGTTCCCCGTGGTCCAGCAGATGGCAACGGTGCAGAGCATTGGGAAGTGCACAAAAATTTGATGCAGCAGCTGGCTTAGAGGGAGTCAGGGGACCTGGGTTCTAATCCTGCTCTGACACTTGCCTCCTGTGTGACCGTGGGTAAGTCCCACTCCTGACACTCCTCTTTTCTCCCCCGATGAGACTGTAAGCCCCTCACTGGGCAGGGACTGTCTCTATCTGTTGCCGATTTGTCCATTCCAAGCGCTCAGTACAGTGCTCTGCACATAGTAAGCGCTCAGTAAATACCACTGAATGAACGAACACGTCACTTAAACTCTCTGGGCCCGAGTTTTCTCACCTGCCAGGTGGGGATAAGAGATCGGGAGCCCCATGAGGGACAGGGACCCTGTCTGATCTGATAACCTGTGTCTACCCTCGGTCTAGCATTTAATAGAGGCCATATTCGTGATAATTATACCGTAGCACTGAAGCAGTTACCCGGGAATTCACCCTCCCACACACTGAGCTTTTAGATAAGTTGGAAAACTATAATACGTTCGGTAGATATAAAATCTCCAAGGAGGTTTGTAGACTTCTAATTAACCCCGGGAGGTAGAGATGAAGTCGAAATGACCCCTATCTGTAGAAAGAATAACAGAGGACCAGAGAGGTTAGGTTATTTACCCAAGATTGCCCAGCAGGTCGGAGGCAGGACTAGAATCGGGATCTTCAGTTTTCCAAGTCTTCCCTTTAACTTCTTTTTTTTTTTTTTTAAATGGCGTTTAGTAAGCACTTACTCTGAGCCAAGCACTGTTCTGAGCGCTGGGGTAGATACCAGGTAATGAGGTTGCCCCACGAGGGGCCGACAGTCTTCATCCCCATTTTACAGATGAGGGAACTGAGGCACAGAGAAGTTACGTCACACAGCAGACAGGTGGCGGAGCCGGGATTAGAACCCATGACCTCTGACTCCCAAGCCCCAGCTCTTTCCACTAAGCCTCGCTGCTCCTCTTCTAGACCCCCTTCTTCCCCACTCAACTCTCGATAGCGATGGGTAGGAATTTAAAGCGAACTTAAAGCGAATTTAGTCCCTAAAGGGAAATGTCCAGGAATTCTGGGCAGGCCTGAGAATCTGGAAGTTTTTTCCTGAGACACAGCATAGCGCGGTGAGATCAGCGCAGGGCCTAGTCTGGTGAAACCTGAGTTCGAATCTCAGCTTTGCCACTGGTCTGCTGTGGGACCTTGGGGGGAGGCACTGCACTTGTCCGTACCTCAGCTTCTTCGTCTGTAAAATGGGGATTAATTCCCCGTTGTCCCCATTTAGACTTTGAGCCCCATGTAATAATAATAATGTCGGTATTTGTTAAGCGCTGACTATGTGCAGGGCACCGTCCTGAGCGCTGGGGCAGATACGGGGTCATCAGGTCGTCCCACGTGAGGCTCGCAGTTAATCCCCATTTTACAGATGAGGTCACTGAGGCCCAGAGAAGTGAAGCGACTTGCCAGGTGAACCTCAGGTGGGACATAGAGAAGCAGCGTGGCGCAGTGGAAAGAGTACGGGCTCATGAGTTCGAATCCCAGCTCTGCCACTCGTCAGCTGTGGGACTGTGGGCGAGTCGCTTCCCTTCTCTGGGCCTCAGTTCCCTCATCTGTAAAATGGGGATGAAGGCCGTGAGCCCCACGGGGGACAACCTGATTCCCCCGTGTCTACCCCGGCGCTTAGAACGGTGCTCTGCACGTAGTAAGCGCTTAACGAGTACCAACATTTATTACATAGACGAGCCTAACCCCATTATTTTGTATCTACCCCAGCATTCCGTACAGGGCCTGGCACCTAGTAAGCGCTTAAAAGAGGCTATTAAAGAAATTAATAATTCCAGGGAATGGAGGGCTCCCCGCGATCACCTCTCTGTCCTTTCCGTCCTTTTTTTTTTTATGGGCATCAGCCAGGCGATTCACCTTTTTCCTCGCTAATCCCTCTTCGCCCTGCCTAACCCATATGACTCAGATCTTCCTTTGGCTACAGAACCCCGAGATGATGGAGTTGGAATCAAGGCTGGGATTTTTCAGTCGCACCTGTGGTCCATTTTGTTCCTCTCCCCTTCCCTGCTCTCCGGTGACTCACTCGAGCTTTCCCCACACCTAAAATCTGTGTATTTTGGCTGCCCCGGGGGTGGAAGTTCTACTTCTCTCGTTTGATTTATGGCTTCTGGCAGGGGGGAGCAGAAAGGTGAGCGGCGGAGCCGAAGGGTTTTTCTTTTGGTTTTCTCCTCCGGAGATTTGCCCGTCATCCTGACTTCCTATTTGGAAGTGGAAAAGGGGAAAGGGTGGGAAAGTCATTCCTTGAAGGTGGTTTTTTTTTTTTTTAAAAAAAGTTAGCATCTCCCTTTGGCTGTTAGGATCCTTCTCGGATCATTTCCTGAGGAACTCATTTCCAGTTCGACCTGTCTTTTCGGCCTTATGAATCACCTCGGTGACTCAAAGCTAATTTAGAGAGAGTTGCGACTGTCTGGGGTAAATCCTCCGTGAGGGAGAGGTAGGTGGTGTGCCGGGCACCCCGGGCATTGGCATTTTCTGCCTCCATTCCCTCAGGCCCTCTAATGAAGTGATTTTTTTTAACCCCCCTTTTTAGGGGGGGGAAAAGAAAAACACAGGGTTTTGAAAGATGGGAAAGTGAGAATAAGCAATAGAGATTCATTCGATAGTATTTATTGAGCGCTTACTATGGGCAGAGCACTGTACTAAGCGCTTAGGTAGAAATGCAGTGGGACTGGGTGGTCCAGGCATGTGCTTAAATGGTGGAGAAATCCTGCAGTGGCCCTACAGGGGAGGCAGGCTGGGTGCGGAGGTGAGAGATAAATAATAATGTTGGTATTTGTTAAGCGCTTACTACGTGCAGAGCACTGTTCTAAGCGCTGGGAGAGATGCAGGGGAATCAGGTTGTCCCCCAGTCACAGTCCCTGACAAATAATAATGTTGGTATTTGTTAAGCGCTTACTATGTGCAGAGCGCTGTTCTAAGCGCTGGGGTAGACACAAGAGCACACTTAATAATAACAATAACAATAATGCTGGTATTTGTTAAGCGCTTACTATGTGCAGAGCACTGTTCTAAGCGCTGGGAGAGATACAGGGTCATCAGGTGGTCCCCCAGTCACAGTCCCCATTTTCCAGATGAGGTCGCTGAGGCCCAGAGAAGTGAAGTGACTTGCCCACAGTCCCACAGCTGCCAAGTGGCGGAGCCGGGATTGGAACCCATGACCTCGGACCCCCAAGCCCGGGCTCTTTCCACTGAGCCGCGCTGCTTCTCTAATCAGGGAAGGCCTCCCGGAGGTGGGGTGATTCCCAAAGGGCCTTGTGCAGGGGGACAGTGGAAAAGAGCCCGGGCTTCGGAGTCAGAGGTCATGAGTTCGACTCCCGGCTCTGCCACTCGTCAGCTGTGGGACTGTGGGCGGGTCCCTTCACTTCTCTGGGCCTCAGTTCCCTCACCTGTCAAATGGGGATGAAGACCGTGAGCCTCACGTGGGACAACCCGATGACCCTGTATCTCCCCCAGCGCTTAGAACAGTGCTCGGCACATAGTCAGCGCCTAACAAATACCAACGATCTAGCAAGGGGGAAGGACTTCCAGCCAGGACTGGACAGGGTTCCGCGTCCAGAGAGTTGACATCTCCCGAGGAACCATCGTATTTGGGAAAAACAGGAAACCTCAAGGACGAACTGGCAAGTTGACAGGTTCCACCGGCCGGGAATCTGCTCACCGAGCCGCAGCGCGGGCTACACAACGCGGCCCAGTGGGAAGAGCATGGGCTGAGGACCCGGGGACCCGGGTTCTAATCCCGCCTCCACCACTGGCCTGCTTGTACGGTCTGTTCCCTTTTTTCTCCGCCTCAGTCTTCTCACCTGAAAAATGGAGGTTAAATTCCTGCTCTCCCTTAATAATGTTGGCATTTGTTAAGCGCTCACTAGGTGTCGAGCACTGTTCTAAGCGCTGGGGGAGGCACAAGGGAATCGCGTTGTCCCACGTGGGGCTCACGGTCTTAATCCCCATTTTCCAGATGAGGGAACTGAGGCCCAGAGAAGTGAAGTGACTCGCCCACAGTCACCCAGCTGACGAGTGGCA